>NC_141691.1:1248587459-1249813864 GCF_964263255.1 Lissotriton vulgaris | reverse complement strand
TGATCTGGATAGCTTTGCCACTCTCTATGTGTCTAAACACAAGGTATCGCTAATAAGTTATGCTGGGGAGCCCACACACCTGAGGGGCATGGTAAAGATGAAGGCCTAACCCGCTCAGGGAGTTGGGAGAGTAGTACTCTCTCATCAGGGATCTTTTGTAAGATGCACCCTTTTTCCCCTCATTAAGAGAAGTTTTCAGTTTGGCTGGTGTATTGGATACACTTCTAGTGTATCTTGGAGATTTATCCACCAGAAGAACCTGTCTGTAGTGTAAGTCAGGTTTAAGGTACCTTTGAGGTTAACCATACTATATCGTTACCCGCACAATAGGAGTATATAAATGATAAAGGTCCAGATAATTTCTCATTCTGCCTCGTACAATTACATTATGCTCCCTAGCATCTTGTAGGTAAATGCTTAAGGGGTTTCTGGGTTGTGGAAATGTACATTTGTGATGGAATTGTACTTGAGTGACCGTTGTTCCATACTACTTTGTTATTCTTGAGGTGTCCTCCCCCCACTGTCTCTTTCCAGCTGTGGATGCCTTCCTCCCCCCCCCCCTCCTTGGTTGAAGTTTTTCCAGGTTGCATTCTGGCCCCTCGACGACTTTCTGGACATTCCTGTCAACTTCAGTTTTCTCCCTTATGTATCAAAGGGAGATGTGTTGTAATCTTTCTTCTTGTTATATAATCACTTGGTGCACTCTGCCTCCCCCTGGTTGTCCCTTCCCTGTTGGTATTTTCCGTGAGAGCTCGCCTTGGAATGTTGGCATCTCTCAGGCAGTCCAGGAGAGTGGGTGACAGAATAAAGACTAGTTCTTACCTTCTACTGCGTTGGAGTTTTCTTTACAACAATGCTCACTCCGATTGTGAGCACTGAAGAAAACGGCATAACCCAGTGTTTGCGTGCAGTCTTAGCTCCAAGAAAATGGTACACAATCGTGAAACGCATTGGATGGCACCGGGTTAAGCCAAACAAGTTGAGTGCTGCCGCAAAACCCAAGATGGCAGCATGCTGTCACGCCAGCGCAGGATGGCTCACAGCGCATCCCTGCAGCAGGGCGTCTGTCATTCACCCAAAGCTGCGCAGAATCAACGACGTCCGGAAGGATCCCACGAAGGCACAGCAGGACACCAGGATGCAGGTAAGATTGCGTGCACAGTACCATACTTCAAACTACTTTTGAAAATACTGCACGCGCTCAGTGAGTGTACGTTAAGCATAGCTCGTGCCACATTTTTACAAACCGCAATGAGGCGGTTTAACAGCCCCTACTGCAAACAAGTTTCAGCTGAAAAAACAATTAAAGGAGTGAAATTGTCTCACCAGTGCTGACTTCCTGAGTCCTCCGTGTACCATAACCACGCAGGAACATCCCTCTCCAGTGCACTTGTAATGACGAAGAAAGAGCATTTCAATAATATCCATTAAAGATTACAGTCGTAAATTTTAACTCCCATTTTGAGCAAGTGATAATCTCTTTCTAAGCCTCAGCAGGATGATGTGGCTGGATCACACACATGATTAATGAGATCAAAGTAAGTATGCCTTGGCTAGACAGCTGTGTTAAACATGAATGCTTGTACCAACCACAACACCAGTAGATCCTCACTGATGTAGAAAGCAACCAAATTGAGTTGTGGAAGTAGTGTGCCTCGCACCACTTACCCACTTGTTCAAATGTCATCTTTAACAATCCAATGAAGCATATCCAGGCTGAGGCTGTCCGCTGACAAGGACACTGGAGGGGCTGGCTTGCCTGGAGCTCCATTCTTGACACTTTACTTTTTGTTTCTCTTGGTTACTTTATTTTCTCCTTGTACAAATCATAGATAGTTCTTTTAAGTCCAGAAGTACGCTTGAGTCCAGGTCCAGGTCGTCGCCAAAAATATGTTGTATCTTACCAGACATAGCCAAATTGTCTTTTAAGTATTTCTTTATTGACTTCTAGTTGCAGGATAGTAATTATGTACACATTTCCTTTAGCATGGTGTTCCTTATTCTCCAGCCTCACCAGGAGCAGCCTGCCTGCTGCTCAGCCCATCTTCCAACTGTCATCACTCATCTACACAGTCACTCAAGCATTCCAAGGATCACAGTCACACCAACATTCCACTCTCAAAACTCACACTGGGTAAGCAGCTAGGAGCTAGGTAAGCAGGGATAGCTATAATGACAGAAACAGGATATAACACTTTGGCAGTCTTTGGGCGAATACCTCTTAGACATAAGCTGCAGTGGCAGGCTGTCACCTACTTTGTCATTAAATCTTTTTATTGGCCAATCATAAAAAATATCAAACATCAACCATTAGTGGTACCATAATCTCCCAACGAATGTTGGCAGGTAGTGTACATAACGGGACAAGAATAATTGGGCCATATGGTGACTGTGATTTGGGAGGGAGGAATGAGTAGGGCACTGTTAGGGTCATCTAGCCATCAAACGCAGGTGGGAAGGTAACAGGCCTGGTAAGGTCAGTCATGAGTACTTGTAAGGTGAGGGCAAAAAGCATGCTAATCATCATCATCATCATCATCAAAGCTTTATTTCGATATACAAAATATCATAAAAGCACATAGAAATATAAAACCACAGTTCATTAACATAACATTTTCTTAAAAAGATTATGATAAAAAACCATTCATATTTCAATCAATATTTTAAAATACATATTAAACTTTTACCAGCTTTGTGAATTTTAAAAAAGATTCAGCTAGGACTAAGAACCTCTAATAGCCTTCAATCCAATCAGCCAGGCCCAACTAAGAAATGTGGCCACCCTACACACTAAGGTTGTACTAGTGTCAGCCTTGAGTATTCTGAGTGCAGAGGAGTGGTCCCTGGTTCCAAGCAGCAGACACACAGGTTTGAGCCATTTCTGCCTAGGTTTTGCATAGGCTGGGCATTCAAAGAAGAGATGAGGGATGTTTTCAGTCACACCTTCACAGATTGGGCATACAGAAGAGGTTTGGTACGGCGGCTTCCATTTGCAAGTGTAATCGCGGAGGGGGAGTGTTCCCAGCCTGAACTGGATAAAAAGGGACCTATCTCTGGGTTTCTTGATAAAGTCCAGGTATGACTCCAAGCGAGGCTTTAGTTTATGCTGTCTGAATGCCTCCCTGAGCCTACCTTGGTTTGGGTCCCTTTGTTCTTGATCATCAACCCATGTCCAGTAGGCTCGCTTAGTTTCGGTCTTGGATAAAGAGACCCCAGGCGCCCAGTCAGTTGGCAAGCCAGATTCGCGCAAGAGCTTCTTAATATTATGAATCCAGCTAATTTTATGAGCACCATAAAGATTCATAACTTCTCTCAGACCATCTAAATACCTTGAGAGCTCCAGTGTACGCCATAACCGAGCCCAATATAAGAGAGGGCGTAATCTAGCTAATTCCTTGATAGAGCGGCGACCCAAATCACTCAATAGTGGTTTGATGGGAGTACCCATTGGAAGCGATATCAGCTCCCTAAAAACTTATTCTCAGAAGTAACCAGGGCATCAACACACTCAAAACCCCACATCTCTGCACCATAAAGGGCATATCCAACAGCTTTTGCAGCGTAGATATCCAATGCGGGAGCAATGGGCTTAGAGATGGATGTACGGTGTTCCCGCCCTAGAGCTCCAACAACCCTTTTATGGTTTAATACCATTTTATCAATGTGAGGTCGCCACTTTAAATTATCAGAAATTCTGATTCCCAAGTAGTCAAATTCTTTTACACGTTCCAGTGACTCCCCGTCTAAGGAGAGGGTGGATCTGGATGACTTACTAGGATTAAAATAAAGGAGCTTAGTTTTCGAGGTGTTTATAAAAAGACCCCTAAGCTTGCAGAACAGGCAGAAGCGGTCCAGCAACTTCTGTAATCCTGCAGGAGTTTCTGATACCAACAGCGTATCGTCTGCAAAAAGAAGAGCAGGGACTTTATCACCCGCCAGCATCAGCATTTATTCCTAGCAAAAAAGAGACTACACCATTCACAAATAACATGAAAAGTGTCGGGGCTAGCACGCAACCCTGACGTACCCCTCGAATCACAGGTATTCTATCAGTTTTTTGCTCTTGTGATCCCCATCTAATACGGGCGTAGGTACCGTCATGCATGCGTGCCAGAAGATTCAAGATTGGTAAAGGAATCCCCATCTCCTCCAAGATCAGCCAAAGGCGGTCCCGGGGAACCAGATCAAAGGCAGTCTTCAAGTCAATGAATGCCAAATAAAGACCGCCCTTGCCAATGCTAACCACTTTCCAGTGTAAAAGCACTAGCCTGAACACTTGATCTACCGTGCCTGTGCAAGCCCTAAAGCCTGCCTGAAAGGGTGAGATGATGTTATTATCCTCAGCCCAAGAGAGAATCCTCTCAAGGAGTACCCTGCAAACCAATTTCTGCCCCACATCTATAAGACTAATTAGACGATAGTTGGCAGGGTCCTCCCTGGGTCCCTTCTTATAAATAGGGATCACTTCTGCCGCCTTCCATGAATTTGGGACAGGTGAACCTTCCAACAAGGCATTCGTCAGGAATGCAAAATAAATGGCCCAACCGTCAGGATTCGCTTTAAGGAGATCGCCAGGTACACCGTCCTGCCCTGGGGCTTTAGCAGGCACAATCTTAGCTATTGCAGCCAGGACCTCTTTTTTATCAACTCTGGGGAGAAGAACCTGTCCAGAACCAACATCCAGGGCACCGCTCAAATGCACTGGGGCTCCGGGAAGTTCATTACCACCATAGAGTTTACTAAAGTGCTCAAACCACTCATTATCTGTGAAATGGTTGGGGATTTGGTCAGGATCGCAACCATTCGATCTTCTTACCAAGGCCCAAAATAGATCACCATTCTTAGTATTACTTGCTTCTCTGAGGCTTTCCCAATGGGATTCTTCCCACTCCCTTTTAGCTGATGTTATAGCATGTCTATAGTGCAGTCTTGCCAACCGAACAGATACAGGATTACATGATTTGATTGCAAGAATTAAATTATTTTTCATCTTTCTGCAATTGCTATCAAACCATTTGTCCGCAAGGTTTTACAGATGTCTACCTCTTTTTCCCTGGAACTATAAACAGTTTGCCAATCTGATCCATAGTATCAGTGTAAATGGCTTCTGCCTCTATAGGGCCAGCCGCACCATTACATGCTGCAGAAAGCCTTAGGGACTGCTCAATAAGGATTCCATCCAGAGCACTTAATCTGGTCTCATCCATACTAAATTTAGGCCACTTGAGGAATCTGTTGCAATTAGATGGTATAGTTTGCTTAGTTATTAGCCTACCACTGTTTGATGGGGTATGTTCACTTCTCTGCCACAAATCCACCAGTGTAAGGGACAGGGGGTTATGATCACTCTCTACTGATGGTATAATGGCCATATCCAGCACTGAATTACATGCTCTCCTATCTACCATTATATAGTCGATTCTACTCTCACACGATACTCTATTGTATGTATTTGCCCCCTGAGCATCGGAGCTGGTTCGACCATTCACAGCTCTAAGACCTGTCTCAATCGCTAGAGCATTCAGCTGAATAACTACTGGAGACCATCTCCTCACAGGCGGGAGGGAAAGGGGTGGAACACCCCATTGTGCATCATCTTCATGCACTCCGAGAATGTCGTCTACTGCCAAAGGTTCAAACGAACAGTTAAAGTCCCCAGCAACCAAAATTACAGAGTCAGGAGAACACATTTTAAGGAGATCAGTTAACATATCGATAGTAGTGGATTTACCCCCCCTTGGGTACCTCGGGCATATACATTAAAGAGTTCCCAAGTGGGGACACCATTCATACCCCCACTGGAAAGTCTCATAATGTCCAAAGATGAACAGGTATGGTGAGAAATCTTGAGATTAAGGTCCACCCTCACCCACGCCATAAGCCCCACCGTAGTAGCAGGTACGTGGAAACAAGAAAATCCCTGCTCATATAAACGTTCGAGGCTCCATGTCTCCTGAAACATACATATGTCATGCCCATCAATAAAGTTATTCCAATCAGGTAAAGAGAGTTCGTTTCGCAGACCTGCCACATTCCACGAGACAAGTTTAAGAGTATTATTATGAACCTAATGGGAGATTGGGACACATGGGGTTTCACCTAAGTCCTGATTAGGTACAATAATAGAGTTTCTCAGAATATCTAGTGCTACATTTGAAGACTCATGCCCCACAGATGTAAATGAGTCGGGAGAGCAGCCATCCAAAGGGGGAAGCGTATTATTCAATTCTCTTACTCCATCATTGAGTCAATCAACAGCCTCCAGGCAATCAAAGCAGTTGTGACTAAGAAAAGTGTTCATGTGAGGGAGGAGCATATGCCATCCCCCCTGAGCTGGGCCCCTCCCGTTCTGCTGTACCAATGTCCAACCATCTAACTGTGGGGTAAAATAACCTGGGGGATAAAAGTAAGTCAGTGGGAGAGAGTGAATGGTCGTTCCTGTACTAGGGTATCTGCAGTTACAAATGTAATCAACAACTCTTGTGTTGTTGAAGTTTATCAAAATACAGTCGCCCCTTATGTTTTTTGCCAGATGACCAACCCATGGAACCCTCCGGATCATAGTATTTTACCAACAAGCTGCGGGGGCAGGGGTCTATTCGTATTTAACCAATGTACGACCCTATTCCAAGGTTTTGCGGGGCTTTCAACCTCACTTTTGCCCAACTTTGGTACGCCAGCTAGAACAACCACAAGTGGGCACACCTCAGGGGGTAAGTTTAAGTTTTTTTTCCCTATATTAGATTGAGTGGTAGGGACCTCCCCACCTGGCATGTCTTGCGCTGTATTATGTTTTTGCTGGCAAGAGCTATTTGTACTGGCAGGTGCTTTATCCTCTACAAGGGGTGTAGCTACAGGTGCCGATGATGCCAAATGGGCTGTATTTGGAACTATTGTTTCTTTGTGGGTGGCGGGAGCTAAGGCAACAATATTTAGAACAAGGGGTGGTGAGGGACAGAGTCTCTGAATTAAGCAGAAAGCTCTCACCCAGTCAAGAGATCAGGGCTAGATCCAACACCGTTTTTTAGCTCACTGCCCCATCCCAGTTTCAGAACCTGGCTGTATGCAAATTAGTCTGTTCCTGTCCCAGTGCATGATGGGAACAGGGCAAACCAAACTACAAAAGCCAATTCTTACACTGGGAAGGAAACAAGCTCCCGGGGACCGGTTTCTGGCATTACAGCCGTCTTCGGCCCGGTTTGCTTGAATCCTGATGGTGCAATGAGCAAGGGTCTCACATCTGAGACTACCCTTCCACGCTTAGGGTGGACAAAAATATTTACAACAAGGGGTGGTGAGGGACAGAGTCTCTGAATTAAGCAGAAAGCTCTCACCCAGTCAAGAGATCAGGGCTAGATCCAACACCGTTTTTTAGCTCACTGCACCATCCCAGTTTCAGAACCTGGCTGTATGCAAATTAGTCTGTTCCTGTCCCAGTGCATGATGGGAACAGGGCAAACCAAACTACAAAAGCCAATTCTTACACTGGGAAGGAAACAAGCTCCCGGGGACCGGTTTCTGGCATTACAGCCGTCTTCGGCCCGGTTTGCTTGAATCCTGATGGTGCAATGAGCAAGGGTCTCACATCTGAGAATACCCTTCCACGCTTAGGGTGGACAAAAATATTTACAACAAGGGGTGGTGAGGGACAGAGTCTCTGAATTAAGCAGAAAGCTCTCACCCAGTCAAGAGATCAGGGCTAGATCCAACACCGTTTTTTAGCTCACTGCACCATCCCAGTTTCAGAACCTGGCTGTATGCAAATTAGTCTGTTCCTGTCCCAGTGCATGATGGGAACAGGGCAAACCAAACTACAAAAGCCAATTCTTACACTGGGAAGGAAACAAGCTCCCGGGGACCGGTTTCTGGCATTACAGCCGTCTTCGGCCCGGTTTGCTTGAATCCTGATGGTGCAATGAGCAAGGGTCTCACATCTGAGAATACCCTTCCACGCTTAGGGTGGACAAAAATATTTACAACAAGGGGTGGTGAGGGACAGAGTCTCTGAATTAAGCAGAAAGCTCTCACCCAGTCAAGAGATCAGGGCTAGATCCAACACCGTTTTTTAGCTCACTGCACCATCCCAGTTTCAGAACCTGGCTGTATGCAAATTAGTCTGTTCCTGTCCCAGTGCATGATGGGAACAGGGCAAACCAAACTACAAAAGCCAATTCTTACACTGGGAAGGAAACAAGCTCCCGGGGACCGGTTTCTGGCATTACAGCCGTCTTCGGCCCGGTTTGCTTGAATCCTGATGGTGCAATGAGCAAGGGTCTCACATCTGAGAATACCCTTCCACGCTTAGGGTGGACAAAAATATTTACAACAAGGGGTGGTGAGGGACAGAGTCTCTGAATTAAGCAGAAAGCTCTCACCCAGTCAAGAGATCAGGGCTAGATCTAACACCGTTTTTTAGCTCACTGCACCATCCCAGTTTCAGAACCTGGCTGTATGCAAATTAGTCTGTTCCTGTCCCAGTGCATGATAGGAACAGGGCAAACCAAACTACAAAAGCCAATTCTTACACTGGGAAGGAAACAAGCTCCCGGGGACCGGTTTCTGGCATTACTGCCGTCTTCGGCCCGGTTTGCTTGAATCCTGATGGTGCAATGAGCAAGGGTCTCACATCTGAGAATACCCTTCCACGCTTAGGGTGGACAAAAATATTTACAACAAGGGGTGGTGAGGGACAGAGTCTCTGAATTAAGCAGAAAGCTCTCACCCAGTCAAGAGATCAGGGCTAGATCCAACACCGTTTTTTAGCTCACTGCACCATCCCAGTTTCAGAACCTGGCTGTATGCAAATTAGTCTGTTCCTGTCCCAGTGCATGATGGGAACACGGCAAACCAAACTACAAAAGCCAATTCTTACACTGGGAAGGAAACAAGCTCCCGGGGACCGGTTTCTGGCATTAAACAGCCTTTCCCCTATGGGTTTTAACTAATGATTTAGTAGCTGTAGAAGGATTATCTCCCATAGGGGGTTCTACAATTCCCTTAATGTCACGTTCAATCCTTTTTAGATGGACCTCGATCTCACTCAGCCTATCCTCTAATGGCGCTAGAAGGAGCTTGAGAGTCTCATGGATGGCATTAGACTCAGCCTCCTGCACCCCCTCCTGTTCCCTTTGACTAGGTAACGCACCTGTTGCCTGGCTCTCCCTGCTCGGCAGTGAGGAATCAACTGAGCCCGGGGCGGGGTTTACAGCAGCCTGCTCCGGGTTGACAGGATTCTCTTTCATAACTTTTCTGGCTTTCCTTTTCCTCCCACCAATATTACTTACTATTCCTTGATTGTTTTTAGGGATTGCTCCTGGATCTCTCCCACACTGTTGCCTAGTATTGTGCACCTTAACAATATTAGACACCAAAGGAAACCTTTGGGGGGATATCTACAATGAATCTGAGGCCGTGGACAGGCTACTGGTTGAGGCCCGAGATAAATTGCAAATGGGGAGCTGTGGGGTGGGGAGTTCTAAGATTGGGGAAACACTTAAACCACTATTAACATATAGGTTGACAGGAGTCTGCGCATTCGCAATGTGTCCCATTGAAGACCTTCTTGCAATAGCCAGTTCCTGAGAAACATGTCGCTCCATCATAGTAATCCCCTCGTCAACAACACAGTTCATCCTCGTTATGAACTGGTCCATGGCTCCTGTAAAATTGGCAGTGTCCGTTTTCCCCTTAACTTCCTTGGGCGGCATGGTAAGTACAGAGAAAAACCCAATATTCTCTAATAATAGACAAGTGACAAAGTACTCACAGGGGCAGATTGTGCAGCGAATGGAAGGCGGGTGGCCCGACCCGGCCTTCTCCGGTCTTGAACGGGCTTAAACGGGCCCAGTCCTTGGCCCGGGCTTTGCCCGGGCGCTCCCGCGTGCGACTCGCGGGGAGAGAGGCGTTCCACTCTTTTAACGCGCCTCCGGGCACTCTGCTGGCGTCACAGCCGCCGGGGCACCTGGGAAATGGAGTTCCCTGCCCTCACGGCGGCGATGTTGCTGGTACGGCTGTGCGGCTGTGTGTCGAGCCGTTCCCCTCACGGTGGAGTGATGGCAGCCCCAGGTAAGTCTGCTAAGCCGTTCCCCTCACGGCGCTGTTGTCTCTGTAGTAAACGCTCAAAAAGCATGCTAATCTTGATGGAGTATCAAGGCTCTCCATAGGTAAACAAAGGTGGAAGGTGAAGTCCGACGACTCTAAAAACTTTAACGGTCCTGAATTTGATGAGAGGGTTCAAAAGGTTCCTAAGGAGAAGAAGATTCTCCAACCTTTCAATCGTATTTTCTGGTAAAATGTCCTTTATTTCAAAATGCAACGTACAGACTTTCTTGGACTTTCTGTTTCAAGGCCGAGCATATGGTCAGGGGGCTGCATTTGGTAACAAATCCAGACCAAGCACTTCCCACAATCAAGAACAAAGTAAAAAATGACTATATGGAAGGCAGAGAGGTTAAGCCACTATTCTCAGTAAAGGGTGCAGTGTATAACTTGTGGGTCCTGGATATAGTCTGGAACAGGTATTCCATTTCGTTCAGGCAGAGCCCTTCACACGGTCAATTCACACCTACTCCATTGCCAAGAGAAGAGTCAAGATGGGAGTCCAAGCCCCTATAGACAGGAGGGCTGTAATTTCAGTTAAAGAAAGGGAGCAGGTTTACTATATCCTCTTTCAATCGATCAGGTGTTTATATAGTGTGGCTACTCACTGGTGAGGGCCTCAAGGCCTCCTTATTGTGCCGAAGTCAGACAGAAGATTCTGTACTGTCTTGAACCTAAAACCACTCTAAAAATTAGACTTGGTGGACCCTTTTAGGATGATTTCACTTCGGATCATCTTTCTGTTCATTTTGGGAGGTGATTTCCTTCCAACAGTAGACTTACAGGCTACCTGCTTTCATGTTCCTGTCCATGCAGACAACCAATGTTTTCTACATTTTGCTTTAGGGGATGAAAGTTCCATTTCCAGTCCCTACCATTTGGATTGGCAAAGTCACCCAGAATTTTTACAACTGTTTTGGACCCTGTCATTGTATATCTTCTGTTGAAAAGTGTTACAATGTTTCTATACCTTGATGACTGGTTTTTGTCAGCTTTCCAACTTTTGAGGAAACTAGAAAATGCTGAAATGGTGATCAAAGTGCTGCAGGAGCTGAGATTCATCTTAGACTTCCAGAGGTTCCTATTTCACCTTCCTGCCTGCCGTAACTTGATTGCCGCTCTTCTTCCCTCCGAAACAGTCCGTGGGGAACTGCAACATCTGACCTCTGCGCCCGGGACTCCATCTCCCAGAGTCGCCGGGGCGCTTCACAGGCACGTCCCCATCTAGCGCCAGGAGGCGCCTTAAATCGGGCGCAGGGCTCCCCCAGCGCCGGTTCCTATTTCACCTTCCTGCCTGCCGTAACCTGATTGCCGCTCTTCTTCCCTCCGAAACAGTCCGTGGGGGACTGCAACGTCTGACCTCTGTGCCCAGGACTCCACCTCCCAGAGTCCCCGGGGCGCTCCACAGGCATGTCACCATCTAGCGGCTGAAAGAGGCTGGGCTGGACCCTGGCTCTTAGTTGCTTTCATCAGAATATCATCTAAAGATTCTGTGTATTACGACTGAAGGGGGACTCCACTGAAAGCCACCATTACATGTAAAGATCTCTGGACTTTAGTGGGCTTGACTGGCACTCTCTTGTAGGCGGTATTTATTGTAAAAGATCTTCATTGTATTGTTTCCAATATTGGGAAACGAAAAACAGCAAGTGCTGTGTCTAAAAAGAAGCCGGGAAAAGCAGGGGAAGTGCCATGCTTATCGTTAATAAATTATCTTACTGGTTCAATGGGTGCTATTGAAAACAAATATTAAATGTGGAAGAGGCTATGACCTCAGATAAAACCAATGGTATGGAAGGCCCTATTGTACCCATTTGTGTTAGTAATGATCCAAAAATATTAGTGGATCCGCAATTAGAAAAATCGGGCAGTACAGCTGGATCTGATGCTATAAATGGTTGTGTGGTTAATATCTCTGACCATATTGATTGTTCTGACTCAGAGAGTGATCCTCAGCCCCCCTCAAAGCGATCCCGAAATCCAGATAAATCCCAAAAGCAAGACAAGGGACATATTATAATGGATGTGGCTGCAGTAACCTTACCACAAATAAAAGAAACAAAAAGTGCAGGACATTGGCACAAAACAAACCAAGTGGGAAGGCGAAAGTTCTAGTCAGGCCAGAGGCACGGTGGCAGAATGAAGTTCTAAATGTAAAAAATAAACTGGAAGCGCTAGATACTTATGTTAGGGATAGTTTTGGGAAATTAAGCATAAGATTTGGAGCTATAAAAGAAGCTCTGATCAAATCCCATAGCCAAGGTGAAACCCTACTACAATCTCAGGTTACTTCTCTTGTAACAGATAATATTACTCCAGATCCGGGCAAAAAGTTACAAACTCATACCCAAAATCTGCCTTGTAAAACTGGAAATAGGAGTGGGGATCTAGTGACTAGTACTTGACTAACTGCACTTAACAGACGTGATATTAATCAATACGAGAAGCATAGTGGGTCCAGAATGGTAGATCTTCCGAGAAGCCTGGAGTTTGAAAAAGTAGTGCCATATATAGATCTTCCCCTGGCTGCAACTCCGTATGTTGTGGTCCTAACCAATGTCCCAAGGCTTTATAAAGTGTCTGATGAGTCACTGAAAGCCTAAGGAATAAGTCGATATCTTGGTTGGGAACTAGAACTGGCTTAATAGATAAGATGTTGATGAATTTAAAATGGTCAGAAGGGTGGGTTGGATAGGAAGGGGACCTAAAGATAATGAGGGAGATTGTATAATTTTGAATTTTAAAACCCCTCATTTGATCAAGGCAATTGTAGACAGGGTACATAATATTCCATTTGGTGGAGACCATATTAATATTGTTCCACTAGGTTATTTTTATAAACCTACTCATTTTGGCTTTGGGATACAGAGAAATGCTGCTCGGTGGACATTACCCATTTTAGGATATGGCGTACCCACTTCTAATATTCTTTGTATAGATCAAATACCAATGAATTTTATGATTGAGTCTGATAAAGGAGCTAGTGGAGATGTGGAAATACATGATAATGAAGTACTGGCGTACAGGCAAGAGGATGACCAATCATTTAGGGCTATATTAGAGAAACCTGTTACAGTTGATATTCCACATTTGCCATACAGGAATACTACTCCTGGGTTGAGTAACGTAGAAAGTTTGGTAACTGTGAAAGCTCCAACAGGGAAGGGTAAATGTAATTTTCTGTTTTGGAACACTGCTGGGTTAAAACAAAAAAATGATTAATGTAATATGGTATCAATTTATCCAGCAATTTGATGTTATTAGCCTTCAAGAAACATGGGTGACAGAACCATGTCACATTAATGGTTATAGAACTCTTCACACTAATGCAACAGCCTCTGTTTATGGTAGAGCAAAGGGGGGGCCGTGTACGTACATCTCTAATCTAGCGACATTTGTAAAAATAGACTTGATACGGGAGGACAGTTTTTATCAAATTGTTAGCTTGAAGGTTGATATTAACTGAACAGTATTACTTGTGAATTGCTATAATAACATCCCACATGATTTATGAGATGGCTTTCTGAAGGCTATACATGGACATTTATATAAGCTGCAGGATCTGGGGAACAAAGATGTGATTATGCTATGGGGCGGAGATTTCAATACGGCCCTCTGCCAACATTCTGATAATGGGAATTGTGGTTTAACATATGATATGGAGATTTTTTATCCACATTTCCCAAATACATCATATGGAGAATGTCTAAATGAATTAGTATTTGATCTTGATTTGGGTTTTCCTAATACTCTAAGTTGTCCCCAGGTGCACCTGGCCCCCACATTTAATGGGCACGGATCAGGTTCCATAATAGACTTCATTTTAGTTTCCAATCGCTACAGGTGTATCATAGAAGACTTTACCCAACATCAAATTGCGCTGAGTGACCATCTTCCGCAGATTGTAGGACTAACACTATGTGAACAAACTGCAGGTAAAGCTAATTGCCCAAAAACTATTCTTGAACATATCTCCTTATCTAGACAGAATGGTTACAGTCTGAGTTTGGAGAAGGTGATACCCTCAAACTTTATGGCGGCGGGGGTAACTAATTGTAAGGATGCAATCATGATATGCCTGGAGGAAAATGCCCCAACTAAGGACGTTATTGATAACTCTATAGTAATGACAGACTATATAAAAAAGGCTCTTACCATTAGTAATAAGCAAAAGTATAACTCTAAAGGGAAGGAGGCTTGGTTTGACTCAAACTGTACTAGGACCCATAGAAATCTAAAACCTGCTTTGCATGGCAACCTCGAAGACAGATATAACATTAGAAGGGCGCGAAAAGAATATAAGCTGGCCCTAAAAGATAGAAAGGACAAACTGAAAGCTGAGGCCTGGATATAACTTCATGATGCATCAATTTCTAAAGATCCCTGTGCTTTCTGGAGAGCTGTTAATGCACCATTCCTTAAAGATAAGGTGGCATCTGCAATTGAGGTCGCTATCCCCTAGAATAGGTGGATTGAGCATTTTTCACTTTTGTATGTCACAACAACCTCCCAATTACCCGAAACTGTGATTACCGAGGGCATTCTGGATATATTAAATCTGGTTGCTAGAGAGGATCGAGGTCTGAGGCTTAGTGACAAAGGGAATGCCACATTATTCAAGATTAGTGAGGTTAATCTAGCGATTGAGTCAAGCTCAGAAGGGAAGGCAGCGGGGCTTGACAGCATCCCAGCTTATGTTTTTAAAACCAACATCGCCCTATGGGGCCCCCTACTTACTCAAGTATTAAATGCTTCAATCTTAACTGGCTTCATTAGAACATGGTATGAGTCTATTCTTGTACCAATATACAACAAGCATTTACTATGTTCTGGTCTCGGCATTCTTAAAGTTAGAGCTATTGGCATTGCTCATGACATTATTTTTATTTATGTTTTTGTTTTTAAAACATAAATAAATGGCATTGTCATTAACAATGCCAATAGCAGGGCAGGAGAGCAAGCACAACGAACGAGGGGGCAGGACAGCAAGCACAACCAACTAGGGGGCAGGAGAGCAAGCACAAGCAACGAGGGGGCAGGACAGCAAGCACAAGCAACGAGGGGGCAGGACAGCAAGCACAACCAACGAGGGGGGCAGGAGAGCAAGCACAACCAACGAGGGGGGGCAGGAGAGCAAGCACAAGCAATGAGGGGGGGCAGGGGCAGGAGAGCAAGTGCAACCAACGAGGGGGGGCAGGAGAACAAGCACAACCATTGAGGGGGGGGGGCAGGAGAGCATGCACAATCAACGAGGGGTGGGGCAGGAGAGCAAGCACAACCAACTAGGGGGGCAGGAGAGCAAGCACAACCAGCGAGGGGGGGCAGGAGAGCAAGCACAACCAGCGAGGGGGGCAAGAGAGCAAGCACAACCAACTAGGGGGCAGGAGAGCAAGCACAACCAACGAGGGGGCAGGACAGCAAGCACAAGCATGAGGGGGCAGGACAGCAAGCACAAGGGGGTAGGAGAGCAAGCACAAGCAACGAGTGGGGGCAGGAGAGCAAGCACAACCAGCGATGGGGGGCAGGAGAGCAAGCACAACCAGCGAGGGGGGCAGGAGAGCAATCACAACCAACGAGGGGGGCAGAAGAGCAAGCACAACCAACTAGAGGGGGCAGGAGAGCAAGCACAACCAACGAGGGGGGGGCAGGAGAGCAAGCACAACCAACGAGAGGGCAGGACAGCAAGCACAAGGAAGGAGGGGGCAGGACAGCAAGCACAAGCCACAAGGGGGCAAGTCAGCAAGCATATGCAACGAGGGGGCAGGACAGCAAGCACAAGCAACGAGGGGGAAGGACAGCAAGCACGACCATCGAGGGGGGGCAGATGAGCAAGCACAAGCAACGAGGGGCAAGACAGCAAGCGCAAGCAACGAGGGGGCAGGACAGCAAGCACAAGCAACGAGGGGCAGGACAGCAAGCACAGGGAATGTTTGCCATTTCAGGCAACTTTTAAGTGGCACTGCTGAGGAAGCAACACTACTTTTAATTTAGGCAGGACAGACAACACATACCCTTCGAACATGAAGCCTGGCTAAAATAGAACAAGACAAAACATACTGAGAGTGAAATGGGGGTGGTCACTGACTGTGGCTACTGTCTAGGAAGTTTAAGATGTTAAGACACCACTGCTCAATAAGGAACTCTTTCCTAAATCCAATCCCTCCCACTGTGCCCACGTGATTAGGAGAAACCCAAAACATCTGGCTCACAATAAAGTGTTCCATCAATTACAAGTGCACAGCAGTGTCACCACCATTCGCACTGGCAGGCCTAGCTGTAATTTTTCTCTCATGCAAATAAGGTTGTAAAGACTGGCCTTCTAAATATGCTAAATTATGATTGTAGAGGGCTAACCAATATCTGAAATGATATTCTTATTCATTTTGCAAATCACCACCCACAATAATGCTACACATCTCGTGACACATTTAGCATTATATTTTTACTTCTAATTCATATATTATCAAGGCAATGATGAATGTGTTTTTCATAACAGTACCTTTCTGCATGACAGGACTTTTGTCAGCAGATAACAAAGACAAAGGTTTAGAGGCCTCGAATTCTGATTTCTTGCTGTAGTTTATGGACACAATAACATCTTTGGAGCTTGGAGAGCACCTCAAACGAGGGGACAGGACAGCAAGCACAACCAACTAGGGGGCAGGAGAGCAAGCACAAGCAACGAGGTGGCAGGACAGCAAGCACAAGCAAGGAGGGGGGCAGGAGAGCAAGCACAAGCAACGAGGGGGGCAGGAGAGCAAACACAACCAACGAGGGGGGGCAGTAGAGCAAGCACCACCAACGAGGGGGGGGCAGGAGAGCAAGCACAACCAACAATGGGGGGGCAGGAGAGCAAGCACAACCAATGACGGGGGGAAGGAGAGCAAGCACAACAAGCAAGGGGGGCAGAAGAGAAAGCACAACCAGGGAGGGGGGGCAGGAGAGCAAGCACAACCAACGAAGGGGGGCAAGAGAGAAAGCATAACCAACGAGGGGGGGCAGAAGAGCAAGCACAACCAACGAGGGGGGCAGGTGAGCAAGCGAAACCAACAAGGGGGGGGGCAGGAGAGCAAGCACAAGCAATGAGAGGGCAGGACAGCAAGCACAAGCAAGGAGGGGGCAGGACAGCAAGCACAAGCCACAAGGGGGCAAGTCAGCAAGCACATGCAACAAGGGGGGCAGGACAGCAAGCACAACCAACGAGGGGGCAGGACAGCAAGCAAAGCCAACGAGGGGGGGGCAGGAGAGCAAGCACAAGCAACGAGGGGGCAGGACAGCAAGCACAAGCAGCGAGGGGGCAGGACAGCTAGCGCAAGCAACGAGGGGGAAGGACAGCAAGCACAGGGAATATTTGCCATTTCAGGCAATTTTTAAGTGACACTGCTGAGGAAGCAAGACTACTTTTAATTTATTTACAAAAGAGGGTGGTGATGAACAGAGTGTCTGAATTGAGCAGACCACTCTTACCCAGTCCAAAGATCAGGGCTTGATCCATCACCGTTATTTATCTCACTGCCCCATCCCAGCTCAGAACCTGGCTATATGCAAATCAGTCTGTCCCTGGCCCAGTGCATCATGGGAACAGGGCAGACTAAACTACCAAGCCAATTCTTTACCAGAAAGGAGACAAGCTACCGGGGACCGGTTTCTGGCATTTCAGCCTCTTCGGCCCGGCTTGCTTGAATCCTGATGGAGCAGTGAGAAAGGGACTCATGTCTGAGTATACCCTGCCACACCTATAGTGGCCAAAATCGATTTACAAAAGAGGGTGGTGATGAACAGAGTGTCTGAATTGAGCAGACCACTCTTACCCAGTCCAAAGATCAGGGCTTGATCCATCACCGTTATTTATCTCACTGCCCCATCCCAGCTCAGAACCTGGCTATATGCAAATCAGTCTGTCCCTGGCCCAGTGCATCATGGGAACAGGGCAGACTAAACTACCAAGCCAATTCTTTACCAGAAAGGAGACAAGCTACCGGGGACCGGTTTCTGGCATTTCAGCCTCTTCGGCCCGGCTTGCTTGAATCCTGATGGAGCAGTGAGAAAGGGACTCATGTCTGAGTATACCCTGCCACACCTATAGTGGCCAAAATCGATTTACAAAAGAGGGTGGTGATGAACAGAGTGTCTGAATTGAGCAGACCACTCTTACCCAGTCCAAAGATCAGGGCTTGATCCATCACCGTTATTTATCTCACTGCCCCATCCCAGCTCAGAACCTGGCTATATGCAAATCAGTCTGTCCCTTGCTCATTGCACCATCAGGATTCAAGCAAGCCGGGCCGAAGAGGCTGAAATGCCAGAAACCGGTCCCCGGTAGCTTGTTTCCTTCCCAGTGTAAGAATTGGCTTGTGTAGTTTGGTTTGCCCTGTTCCCATCATGCACTGGGACAGGAACAGACTAATTTGCATACAGCCAGGTTCTGAAACTGGGATGGTGCAGTGAGCTAAAAAACGGTGTTGGATCTAGCCCTGATCTCTTGACTGGGTGAGAGTATTCTGTTTAATTCAGAGACTCTGTCCCTCACCACCCCTTGTTGTAAATATTTTTGTCCACCCTAAGCGTGGAAGGGTATACTCAGATGTGAGTCCCTTGCTCATTGCACCATCAGGATTCAAGCAAGCCGGGCCGAAGAGGCTGAAATGCCAGAAACCGGTCCCCGGTAGCTTGTTTCCTTCCCAGTGTAAGAATTGGCTTGTGTAGTTTGGTTTGCCCTGTTCCCATCATGCACTGGGACAGGAACAGACTAATTTGCATACAGCCAGGTTCTGAAACTGGGATGGTGCAGTGAGCTAAAAAACGGTGTTGGATCTAGCCCTGATCTCTTGACTGGGTGAGAGTATTCTGTTTAATTCAGAGACTCTGTCCCTCACCACCCCTTGTTGTAAATATTTTTGTCCACCCTAAGCGTGGAAGGGTATACTCAGATGTGAGTCCCTTGCTCATTGCACCATCAGGATTCAAGCAAGCCGGGCCGAAGAGGCTGAAATGCCAGAAACCGGTCCCCGGTAGCTTGTTTCCTTCCCAGTGTAAGAATTGGCTTGTGTAGTTTGGTTTGCCCTGTTCCCATCATGCACTGGGACAGGAACAGACTAATTTGCATACAGCCAGGTTCTGAAACTGGGATGGTGCAGTGAGCTAAAAAACGGTGTTGGATCTAGCCCTGATCTCTTGACTGGGTGAGAGTATTCTGTTTAATTCAGAGACTCTGTCCCTCACCACCCCTTGTTGTAAATACTTTTAATTTAGGCACGACAGACAAAACATACCCTTCGAACATGAAGCCTGGCTAAAATAGAACAAGACAAAACATACTGAGAGTGAAATGGGGGTGGTCAATGACTGTGGCTACTGTCTAGCAAGTTTAAGATGTTAAGACACCACTGCTCAATAAGGAACTCTTTCCTGAATCCAATCCCTCCCACTGTGTACACGTGAATAGGAGACAACCTAAAACATCTGGCTCACAATAAAGTGTTCCATCAATTACAAGTGCACAGCAGTGTCACCACCATTCGCACTGGCAGGCCTAGGTGTAATTTTTCTCTCATGCAAATAAGGTTGTAAAGGCTGGCCTTCTATATATGCTAAAATATGATATTGTAGAAGGCTAACCAATATCTGAAATGATATTCTTATTCATTTTGCAAATCACCACCCTCAATAATGCTACACATCTCGTGACACATTTAGCATTATATTTTTATTTCTAATTCATAAATTATCAAGGCAATGATGAATGTGTTTTTCATTACAGTACCTTTCTGCATGACAGGACTTTTGTCAGCAAATAACAAAGAGAAAGGTTTAGAGGCCTCGGCTTCTGCTTTCTTGCTGTAGTTTATGGACACAACCACATCTTTGGAGCTTGGAGAGCACCACGAACGAGGGGACAGGACAGCAAGCACAACCAACTAGGGGGCAGGAGAGCAAGCACAAGCAACGAGGGGGCAGGACAGCAAGCACAAGCAATGAGGGGGCACGACAGCAGGCACAAGCAATGAGGGGGCAGGACAGCAAGCACAAGCAAGGAGGGGGGCAGGAGAGCAAGCACAAGCAACGAGAGCAGGCAGGAGAGCAAGCACAACCAACGAGGGGGGGCAGGAGAGCAAGCACAACCAACAAGGGGGGCAGGAGAGCAAGCACAACCAACGAGGGGGGGCAGGAGAGCAAGCATAACCAACGAGGGGGGGGCAGGAGAGCAAGCACAACCAGCGAGGAAGGGCAGGAGAGCAAGCACAACCAGTGAGGGGGGGGCAGGAGAGCAAGCACAACCAACGAGGAGGCAGGAGAGCAAGCACAGCCAACGAGGGGGGCAGGAGAGCAAGCACAAGCAATGAGAGGGAAGGACAGCAAGCACAAACAATGAGGGGGCAGGACAGCAAGCACAAGCAATGAGGGGGGCAGGACAGCAAGCACAACGAATGAGGGGGCAGGAGAGCAAGCACAACGAAAGAGGGAGCAGGGGAGCAAGCACAGCGAGGGGGGGCCGGAAAGCACAACGAGGGAGCAGACACACAATGAGGGGTCAGACGCACAACGAGGAGACAGAGGCAAGCACATGGGCACAATCAGGAAAGAGAGGCAAGAAAAGCGAGCACTCACCGGAGGACTTGGCAGCTCCTTGACTTCTTCGGGTTGCGGTCGGGCAGAAATGGCGTCAGAAAACGGCGCCATTTTCGCATTTGGGGGCGTGGTTTTTGCTGTTAAGTGACGAATGACGTCACAGAGTTAAAAACTACAAAAAACACGCCCGAATCTGAAAAAGACGGGGCTTGAACGGAGTGACGCCCCTCTCCTCCAATGGCTGGCCTCCGTTTAGGATGCCAGCCAATGGAGAATAGGGGCGGGTTCAAGTCGCCAATACTGTTAACATAAAATGTCGGCTGCGCGACACTGCTGCGCAGTGTACGCTAGGCCGAGACCTAAAAAAGGGGACATAAACGATCCGGCCTGTTACCAACCTCTATCATTATTAGATTCGACTGTAAAAAATATAGGCCGAGTTATATTTAACAGGCTACAAGACTGGGCGGAGGAACACTCAGTGATTAGCGACCTACAGTTTGGTTTTAGGTACCATAGAGCAGGGTCTAAATTTAAATATTCTATTGAATAAATATATCAAGGCCAAAAAGGGGCCCCTATTTCTGGCCTTCGTCGATCTAACATCGGCCTTTGATTGTGTAAACCACAGAAAACTGTGGCTTACTCTAGAAGAAATGGGCATCGATTCTTTTTTAGTTTCCTTTATTAGAGAGTTTTACTTAGGGGCTAGGGCACAGGTTAGGTTTGGGATAGGAGGCGAATGCACGAGTCACTTTGAAGTCAAACGAGGTGTCAGGCAAGGGTGTGTTCTTGTACCCTTCCTTTTTACCCTGTACATAAATAGTCGAAAAAGTTTTAGTTGAAGACTGTAATGATCTGCCTCAGGCTGGTAAGGGGCCCATTCCTGCATTACTATATGCGAATGACGCGATATTAATGGCGCGTACTCCATTGGGATTGCAAAAGATAGTCTCCAACTTTGAAACATACATGCTAGATAGAGGTCTCATTATAAATGCTTCAAAAACATATGTAATGAATTGCGGGCAAGGATGTTCAAAGAGGAAATCTATTTTTATCGATCATAAGCGGATTGATACTACAAAGATTTTCTCTTATTTGGGGATACTGTTTGACCGTACCGGGTCTTGGGTGCAGGCTGTAAGAACTAGGAGGTTGCTTTACATTAAGACCTTGTTGGCGCTTTCCAAATTCAGCATGAGACTTGGTAGACGTCCTGCTGTGGAACTAATGGAAATCTATAAGGCGAAATGTGTTAGCGTAACTACATATGGCGCAGGAATATGGGGATATGCACATGTGGCCTAAATCCAGGTTGCTGAAAAAAAGTTTTTAAAATTCCTAATGATGGTCCCCAATAGTACCTCCTTTTTTGTATGCAATACGGAATTAGGACTGACTTATATTGAAGATATTATAAAGATTCAACCTGTCCCCCTATGGTACAGGACATGGAACACTGAGGAGACACATTTTAATTTTAGTGGATAGTATGGGCCTGGACGGTGCAGCAAGGATAGGATGGCTGTCTTATGTAAAAAAAAATTAAATAATTTAGATTTACATAAATTTCACGACAATT
Source organism: Lissotriton vulgaris (assembly GCF_964263255.1). Taxonomy (NCBI): domain Eukaryota; kingdom Metazoa; phylum Chordata; class Amphibia; order Caudata; family Salamandridae; genus Lissotriton; species Lissotriton vulgaris. The sequence continues at coordinate 1,249,791,612 of NC_141691.1, read as the reverse complement.
CACCCACTATGGCTGAAATGAGCAGAAAAAATCTTAAGTCTATTTGTCAGAATTTTCTGGCTGGACAAAAGCAGTGTGTGGGATGACAGGAAGCTTGTGGGGGACAAGCAGTTTCACCATCAATTCCAGCTTGAACCCACAAATTTTGGGACTGAATTTAAACTGGACTACGAATTTCAAGACTGAATTAAAATGCTCCTGTCAAACCAGTATCCTCACATGGTGTTCTCTCTGGATAAACTGACGACTGACTGGATCTTAAACTCTCAACTGTGAGTAAAACTTGCCATAGACTTGCCTTTTCCATACCACTTTGATTTTTTCTGGGGGGGAAAAAGGACTCTAGCAACTTGAATATCAAATTCTGGATGATTTGCACCCTCACTATTCTTTAATGATGGGTGATGAGTTATGGAAATAACTTTAAAATTGTTTGCTTGTGACATAACATCGATTGATTTTGGAAAGGCGATTGCTAAACGTTGGTGTTTACCTTCAAATTGTCGGGGCTTGAGTGAGCTGCAGCTCGTGTTCTTCTCTCATGAACAGAACCGCTGACGTCCTCCATATTACTCACCGAAGAGCCTTTGACCTTCTGGATGCCTCTGACGCTACGCGCAAACAATGCGTGACGTGTGACGCTTATTCACATTGACGTGCAGCCATTTTATATTCATGTTTCCATAACAACGCAGTGAAAGCTGCAATCTTTCTCTGAGAACTACGGAAACAGTACGTATATCAGGCGGGAAGCCACGGGGCATTGCAAGAGGCCCGTCTTAGAGATTGCAAGTTGGGAGGAGGTGCCTTGCTCCTGGCGTGGGCCCAGCAGGAGCTCGGGTGCCAGATATCAGACTTTCGACGTGGGGAGCTGCCGTGTGGTGCCGCTGGTGCTGCTTGACACCTGAAGGAGGGCTGCGTGGAAAAGGCTGGGGGCCGTCCTACATTAGGGCCGCTTTAAGTCTGAAAAGATACTGTTCATTAGGCGGTGTGTCGCCGCATCAAGCCGGGCGAGTTAGTAGGAGACACGAGGAGGCAGCGGAGACCACTGAACTTGGCCGGGCGGCGAAGGCAACGAGGCAAGGCAGAGCGCACTGTCAATGCGCATGGCTTGACGGAGGCTGAGCGCAGTTGGGCTTGGGCGCCATTTTGTCGCAGGTGCCATTTTGGACATTGTTATATCGGGCGGTCTCTGCCCCTGGGACATCTTGGACACTGCGCCCCTTTGCTGTTGCTGCTGGGATTTGGGGCTGTGCCGGCTGCGTTGGGCCAGATCTTCTGTGTTGCATGAGCTGCTGCGTCCCTCGGCGCGGGTCACTGCTGGAGACTGCACACCCTCCGGGGGGACGCAAGTACAAGCGTTTTTAGGTCTGGACTGGGCGACGGACTGCCCTAGAGCCACTTGGCGACGACCTCTGACTGTGGCAACCCGGCCCAATTAGCTCCCTCCTGCACCACGCGCTCCGGTACCTGATTTAGTGGGGTTTCCCTTCCATTAAATGCTGGACACCCAGCTCGGCGCGTCGATGCCCACAGCGCAGCAGCTTGTGATGGGCAGACTTCGGGACAAATCTCATTCGAAGCAACAGGTGACGAGCGACCCAGGCCGCGCACAGGAGCACAGGCGGGAAGACATGGAGGCAGTGGCCACCCTGGCGGCTAAGATGGACACTGCAAGTAAGTTACTCTCTTTTTCTGGGTTGTTGCAGTGATTGTTCTGTAACATCGCCTCCTGGCCTGCTAACCCAGCCTCCCCTTCCCCTCCTCCAGATTGAGCCATTGTGCCCGAACTCTGATGGATTGAGCTATCATGCTCGAACTCAGGTGTACCCAGAGAATCATTATTTCTCAACCGGACTTATTTTATATGGTAAATATGCCAATCCAGTCTTTTCCTCACTCCCCGCCACAGCCAACACGGGCACCTTAACCTACTATTCATTATATTTTTTTGCAGAACGCTCATGAAGTCATGACTTTATGTATGAACTAGTGAGACCACGAGGAAACCACGCACGTAGGTCTACCTATATATAATCCTCCACTTGGCCCTGCAATATGCATGCCTTTGAGCTCTCGCAGAAGCTTTCCCGTGTATGAACTGTTTGCCTCACGTAGCAGTCACCTAGCCTGCATGCCTCGCTTACCACTAGCTACTATGATCGTGAACCCTCTGACAACGGCTCAAATAAACCACCATTCACTGTTTTTAAATCCCGCTAAACATTGGAAATACCACCAGTAACTGTTTTTACCGTGCTCGGACATTCGCCTTCACTCGCGCCTGGTTATGACACCAACATCGTCATTTTTAGGACCCTGTTCTCGGCTATATAAACATTTCTGGTATACTTAAGCTTCACTTTCACAATTGTCCACTGATCACTCCTTTTTACCGCACGACCCACTTGTGCCGCTATTAACCGCCATGATTTTCACCTCTTCACTCGCCGTTTTTATCACTTCATGCAGACTTCTGAGGTTTAAAGTAACATGCCTAGAATTCATGTTTATCTTTTGTTTTTCCCTCCCATTTTCTCCCATGTAATTATTTTATGTGTAGTAATGTGACAAAAGGCGTAGTGCTAATAATTCATGCTCAAGACAACAATGATGTTATTTCTTGTCCTGATGATGATGCCCCACATGTAAAACGGCATCGAAACGTCGTCGACCATAACAACCCCGTATGCAATATATAAATGTAATATTGAAAAAATGCAATGGTGTGTTTTAAACAATTTAAGTCTGTAACACTGACTACAAGTATACAGACATACTTTTGCTTTGCCCTTTTGGCCACCTTTTTCGTTGTTCTGTCTTGAATGTTAAGGGTCACGGCTGTGCCCGCTTGACATCTATTGGTTCTCATAACTTTTGAAATCTATTTGAATGAAAAAATAAATTTCTTGTCCGGCTGGACAAAAGACATATCACTTATTAGGTGTATGATTATTGTTCCTGTACATTATTTTGTCCATAAATAGGGACCACTGTTTTCTGTAATATGATAATGCCCAAGGTCCCTATGGCATACCTTTTGGGTTCCCTTGTCTTTTTGTAAAAGCCCACAGGTAGAGTGGCACTTGCCAAAATGGTCATGCTCCCCCGCCTTCTGTACCATTTTGCTAATCTGCCCTTATTTATACCTGCCTCCTTTTTTTCCATGCTTAACAAGGTCCTGCGTGTCTTCATTTGGGGCGAGTCCCGGCACCGCCTGGCGCTTGGGAAACTGTTCCTACCCACGGACAGAAGTGGATTAGCCGCTCACTGCTTTGAACATTATTATCTGGCAGCGCAACTCCAATGGATTGCCCGCTGGTTCGCGGATAAGGGGAGAGAGGACACTGCCACGAGCGAGCCGCCCTACACCTTGGAGCGGATCACTGCGCTCTTCCATCCAATAGCGGCACCGGCGCGTCCCACCGCGTTACTGTTGGCGGTGGCATTCAAATGCTTCCGCAGGGCACCGCTACTCACGAGAACAGTGCTCCCCTACGCACCTGTGGTGGTGAGGGGGTTCTCACGCGTCACATGTTGGAGCAATGGCATGAAGCGGACATCCAGACACTGGGCAACTTGTATAGAGATGGAACACTGCTACCATACGAGACACCTGTCACTGACGATGGACTTCCCCCGTGGGGTTCCTGATGCACCTCTCACTCACGGCACGCATGACGGCTAGGTGGGGAGATATTACAGTGGAGCCTACACAACACCTGACCGTGCAATATCTTCATGTCATGGGTAGGGGCAGGCATCTAATTAAGTGGTTCGCTGCATCCCTGAGGGCGCACACGGAACTGGATCTGTCCCCACTACGCGGTAAATGGGAGCGGGACCTAGGGCAAGCACTCGCTGATAAGGAGTGGGAGAAATCCTTACAAGTCTGGTGCTTATCCCCAGAAATATGAGCTTCCGCCAAATCCAAGTCTACATAGTTCACAGGGCCTATCTCACTCCTGACTTAATAATTAAATACTTACGCGTCCTGTCCCAGATGCGGTGAGATGAATACAGATCTTCTCCATCTTTTGTGGCATTGTCCAGGGTTGGGTGCTTACTGGAGGGACATTAGCGAGCTACTTACGCAGTGCACCGGCCGCACCATCTCCTGTAACTGGCCTGAATACCTCTTGCATCATTTTAAGCGATCACCCAAAGACAAGGTGTCGTCCCGCTTCCTGGACCTGGGGATGGTAGTGGCAACACGCCTCCTCACAAAGAGGTGGAAGTCGAGCGACCCGCCTAGCGTGCAGGCATGGATTCTGTTCCTCCAGGCGTGGGCTTGGGCGGAATCGACTGCCATACGACGGGAGGAAACAGTAGGGCTCCACTGAGAGCCTATTGCAGAGCACTGGGAATGCATGCTTAACGCCCTACAAACAGCAGGAAACACTGTGGGTGAGGGGGTGGCAGGGGACTAGATGGGCATACTGGGTGAAGGGGGGTGCAAAGCGGGCAATACACCTGACACTTCGATTGGTGCACAACACAATGCTGCGGCGCAAGAGCAGTGGAGGTTGGAGGCATGCATGCCTGGGAGGAGAGAGCGGGAGGGGGGGGTCGGCGGGGGTCGTTATGGGAAGAAGGTCGGAATATAATGTATATCTGTGACTATGCCACAGTTTATTGGTTCTGATTTGCTACAAAATAATTTTTGCAGTTGTTATATATAAAAATTCATTTCTGTACACAGGGCTGGAGCGCATAGGCTCTCCTATGCTATGGATGTACCCATGCGCCTACACTGACCTTTGTAATATCTATGTGTAACATCGCAGCGCCTCACGGACATGTTAATCTGCTCGTGCGCCGAAAACTTGCCATAGCCGAAGAGATGTAATGTTTGAAATGCCACACTTGCTGTAATGTCTAAATAACATAAATTCCAATAAACAGATTTGACAAAAAAAAAAAGTGAACACCTGCTTCCATGGAAACGCTGGAAAAATCTTTTTGATTCATATTTAGTGGCCATAGGTGTTGAAAGATTTTCTGCTTTTAGGAAGCAAGCGATTCTTCTCCACAACTTAGGTGTTGAAGGTCGCAATATTTATGATAACATTGATGAGTTACCTATTGGTGAGGGTTCTGGACAGCCTGCTGATGTTTTTGAAATTTTTTTGGTCCACGTATAAATGTAGTATTGGAAAGACACAAATTTTTCATGAGGGTTCAAGAACCTACTGAAAGGGTTGGAAACTACATAACCTCTCTAAAGACTCTAGCTAGAACTTGTGAGTTTGGAGAATTAACGGAGTCTTTAATTTGTGATCAACTTGTACGATGTACTAATAGTTCTAGAGTTCAAGAAAAGCTTCTGTCTAAAAATCCTTCTTTAAAAGAAGCTATTTATATAGTTGAAGGGGTTGAGAACACTTCTGGTTGGTTAAAAGGGATGAAAGAACACAAACCTATCTCTGACAGTACTTTAACGCTTAGCAGCATTCATGAGGTTTCCACCACTGTTGTCCAACAGACTGTAGGTGATGCTGTAAATGAAATAACTCCTAATTCAAAAACAACATTTCACTTTGAACGTGGAAAAGTGAAATGTTATAGATGTGGGACTACTAATCATTCCTCCAGTTTTCCCAACTGCTATGCTAAATATTTCACTTGCCTCAAATGTGGTATGAAAAGTCATTATGCCAGGGTCTGCAAATCTGGCAACAAGGTGCATTGTACTGATAATATGGAAGAGGTGCTTAGTAACCAGAGAATGACTGTGTCTAGTGTGAGAAGTGATGGAATTATAGATGCAGAACCGATTTTTATGCCAGAATGGGAAATTGGTGAAAGGTTTTTTGTTATTTTGGCAGATTCAGGATCTCCTTTCACCATGGTAGGTACTGAGGTGTGGAATAAAACGTTTCCTGACGTTCAATTACTCTCTCCTGACATCAATCCAATCAGTTATAGAGGCGCACGCATAGATGTGGTAGGTTATACTGTTATGAGGATAAATTTCAAGGGGAGAGAAACTATTGGAAAACTATATGTGGCACATTGAGGTGACAATCATTTGGGATAGAGGCACCAAAGGGATTTGGGTATAATTCTCAATCCCAATGCTCTTAAGCCCTCAGACCAGGTAATGTTAATTGATTTCAATTCAAGCTCCAACAGATTCTTTGAGGAATTTTCTCAGGTTTTTTCGGATAAGCTTGGATTATTGAAAGACTTTGAGCATCGCATCATTCTTAAAAATAATGCTGTGCCATGTGTGCACAAAGTTAGAAAGGTTCCTAACATGATGATGGCTCCATTGAAAGCAGAACTTGACAGACTGCTCAGTCTAAATGTAATTGAGGAGATTGAATTGTCAGAATGGTTGCCCCCAGTGGTTTTTGCCCCTAAGGATGGTGGGAAGAAAATTAGGATGTGTGTGGACCTCAGGGGTCTGAATAAATGGATTTGAGTGGTTCGCCAACCCCTTCCCAACATTGCGAATCAATTACTATGCTAGGTGGAGCAAAAGTTTTCTCGGTATTAGATCTGTCCTCAGTGTACCACCAAGTACTACTTCATGATGATTCTAAACACCCAAGTCTTTTGTAACACCGCTTGGGGCTTTCCAATTTGTCAGGATGCCTTTCGGGTTGGCATCAGCCGCGGCGTATTTTCAACATATCATGAATTTGGTTCTTGGTGATATGTCAAACCTCCTATTTTTTCAGGATGATATCCTTGTTTATGGTACCAATGACTGTGACCATGATGTTACATGGAGAAAAGTATTGCAAACACTTTCTGACAAAGGTCTGACTGTTAACAAACGAAAATGCAAAATTGGTGTGTCTTCTGATACGTATCTTGGTCATGTAATTTCTGGTGAAGGCATACAACCAAAAATTGAACTTGCTAAGAGCATAGTTGATGCGCCTACCCCTTGTGATAAGATCAAGTTAGGTCTTTTCTGGGCCTAGATGAATTCTATGCTAAATTCATCAAAGGCTTTGCATCTGTGGATGACCAATCAGGAACTTAACAAAGAAAGGAGTCCATTTCCAATGGAATAATGATTGCAATGAAGCTTTTATATATGTCAAGAAAACCTTCCCAGTCTTGGTCATTTTGACACAAAAAAATAACATTCCTCACCACAGACGCCAGTTTGTGGTGTACAAGAATTAAACTGGACTTAACAGACATACAGTGTTTGTCTTATTTTAACAAGTCACTCACACTGTTTCAATTACAAACAGTTTATGACAGGAGTCCAACAGCAGGACCACCGGATGGGCAAAGGAACAAAGAGATGTGTCTCTCTAACTAGCTAGGAACACTCATTATTATAGTTTTCTCATACAAGTAACAACTTCTGAGGGTGTCTCCACTTGATGTCCAATCAGAACGGTTCACAAGGTTGTGTCGTCAGCCATACGATGCATCTTCTTCCGATTCCCACAGTTATGCCTCCTTGTCATCAGGTTTGATACAGTTTTCTAACTTACTTATAACATGAGGGAAGGTTCCTTTGAGAACCCTCTTATCTAAGCACCTGTTGCAAAGATAAAGGCTAGTCAATAATATGGAAGCACATATCAAGTTACTCGGATCCAACATATATAAAGTCTTAAGTCACCATTAATTTTATACAACTATATTAGGTTTATCATATTTAAATGAAATTATCTAATATGGGGTGAGGAACTAATGGAACATTATTTTGCAGTCAGCACATTTATAACGATGACATCGATGGGAGGTAACCACACACAATATTTTTCTAAGAGCAAAGGTCAAGGGGAGAGCTTTTGAGCCCAGTCACTGCACAGACTAAAGTATAGTTATTGGGTGCAACACTTCAAAAAACAAGCATTCATTAATGAAAATTTTCTAATGACAAGTTTAACTTCAATATTAACATAATGAGATATATCTTCGATATATTTATTAAATATGTTATCAAAATGCATTTACATTTTTGTTTGTGAGTGTGAGAAGTTTGCCTGATATATGATGTCTCCAATTCTGGGGGCACCTTGTATCAGTCCAAACAATCCTTATGGTGTCTGGTTGTAAGTCAACCTTATTAGATAAGCTATCCTAATGGTAGCATGGACTAAGCAGCCTTAAAGGCTTTACTCAAGAGGTCGTGTTAAGCGAGCTGTTTTACCAATCACAATCCTGTAATATCAAATGAAAGGACTCCACACAAGTTATATATTATAAAAATATATGTATTTATTACTAGAATAATCCTCTATACTTTTTATGAGTCTATAAGCACAAGCGTTTAAACAAAAGCACAGTTAAACATATGAAAGTTGCACAATTATGGATGAGGCCGGGGGGCCACGCAAACCATATATTAAAAAAGTGGTATAAGAGATACCAATCGAACAGTGGTTAGGCCTAGGGCCTAGGGAATCACTGGGTCCAATCGGGACTAGCAATGCTGAAGTCGGGAAAAGCCCGCTGGAATCGGGTGCAGCGCTTAAAGCACACGCATGCACCAATGCAATGTCAATGGTGCATAAAAGTTACAAAGTTACTGTTTAAGGAACCTTCCGACTGACCTAGAAGGACAAAACTTTAGACACATACACTAGAGGTGTGTACCAGTGTAGGAACACCGGCGTTGCTGAGTTACCTCACCCACAGGAAGCGGGTGCGAAGTAGTGTCGGGTTTCGTCACGCAGTTCGATGGTGCCTGAAGATGAAGATGCTGCAGGCGTCGGGAGGAGAAGTGTACGGTGTGATCCAAGGGTGGATCAAAGATGTAGAGTAACTGAAAGCAGAGGGGACAGAGTCTGGGTCACTCAGCAGTGACCAGGGTGGAACCAGGAAGGAACCAGGCAATGTCGGGCGCAATCAGGTGGATGTTGAAAAGTTTGTCTCCGCTGCCACGTGGACTCTGGGGCACCGAAGATGTCCAGGAGTGGATCACGAGTTGTCCCACAAAGGCTCTCGCTGTCAGCGGTGTCGGCTTCCGGATTGGAGCAAACAAACATTGGCAAGCGCAACCCACGCAGGAATGGAAGATCGCTTCTTTCTCAGACTAGGAAAGTCAGAGAGGGTGCTCCTTTTCAGGGGAGCGAGGGCCAGCCCAGAGCATCCGGACTGGGAGTGTAAATTTGAAGGTTAGTTGGTAATGGGGCCACAAGCCAACGTGCAAGTGACCGGACCAACGTGTTGAGCCAAAAGTTGCAGAAGGGCCCCACGCAGCACTCAGTGAGTGTAGAGGGGTGAGCTTCGGTGCAGGAGTGGCTCAGGCCTGGGGCTTCTCAAACCCCAATGCACAGCTTCGAGGGTGCCTCCGGAGCTGCACGTTCAGCGCCTCATGGTCTTTCCAAGATGGCCGGCCCCACGCTTCAGGTCACCTCCACGGGTCTCAGCTCTGCAGGGACTGTGGATAGGGCTGTTGAAAGGCAGGAACGCTGGGTCTTGTTGTCTCTGTTGCGCGAGTTCCGGCGGGAACTGCAACAAAGCAAACATTGAGATGCTGGATGGTGCCTGTTTGCACATGGTGGTCACTCCCTGACCACAAGGAAGATTCTTCAGTATTCTACGTTGAGTAGGATGTTGAAGGGTCCAGAGTTTCATTTCATAAGGTTCAGTCAGGATAATCTGAATGCTTGGGCATTCCTCCCACTCTTATACCAATCTGGTGGGCTGGACTACCTGCTAGGTCCCTCCTATGGGTGGGACCCAGGAAGGGGGTGGTTACACCCCTTTATCTTTGTCCAGGGTCATGCTGGGACTGGGGCTGGTGAGCCCCAGAACCGGTTTGACCCGGATTATGCAAGGGGAAGCCTTGTGCTCCCCAGGCACTGTCTGGTTTCTTTCAAACCTCCCTGCTACAATCCACTATTTCCTGTCTGGGGTGGTGTGACACCTCCCCGCGACAGGAACCCCTTTGTCCAGGCCTCCTAGGCTGAGTTTCGGTCAGCAGCAGGAGGTCAGACTCGTGGCTGTGGCAGAAGCGTCCATTTTGTGATGCTGAGGCTCTTTTAAAATCAACCGCGTTTCAGTAAAGTAACATGTCTTCTCCCTCTAGAAGCGTGGAATGCTACCCCCGTCGCCAGGACTGGCGAGGGGGTAGTATTCCAAAACGTATGACACCAAACACGACATGTTTTGATAATATCAAACCAAAGTCAGCACATAACCGTGATGGATTATAATGCACTTAATAGTATATGGTATGGCATTATCCCGGAACAGCTTAGGGAATTGGTCCCGACAGCTGCAGACAGGCTCAGCTCATGCTAGAGCACCATCTCGCATAAAACCAAGCACTCTGCCTCCAGGATTGTTAAGGCCTGCCATAGGAGTGACTTATAGGTATATATGTGTCCAGATAGGTTTAGATATAGCCATACTATATGTAAGCAAGGGGTGATTACACCACCTTGCCCCAGCTGAGTGATCAGCCAGTTGTGTCAATTTTGGATAGCCAGCCAGGGGTGGCAAAAGATATGCGGCAGCCCCTGGTAGGCCTTGGATGCACCTATGCCCTGGGCACCTGTAGTGCACTAAACCGTTTGCCGAAGCACTCTGTAAAGTAACGATGTTTTGTACAATGACAATATACAAGCACATTCCAGAACACCAATATGACAGAAGTGAACAAAGTTCCACAAGATGAGTAAATCTTGGAGTCTTTAATGAAGAGTACAGCCAGCCGACACGTGTTTCATCGCCTTCGCGATTCCTCAGGGCTGAAACAGACAAATGAGTAGCATATAGCACATTCTTTGAACAGATATATTATCATACCAGACCATGTTGTCTGGACATTAGATACATGTAGTAAAAGCTTCCTCCAGCAGTGAACATACAGTGAATTGTTCAAGCTCGTTTTGCTAGTGCCACCACAACACATCCGTGTCGAATAGGGTGTCTACATTCGAAGTTCTATGAAGACGTGAGTATGAGTGATAGTGATAGTGATTGTGATGGGTTTGTGTGGACGGAATAAATTGCTCAATATATGTGTTCAATGATCCCAATGACACATAGAGAAAAGGGATAGAGGGGTTAATACCAACACATTGGAGAAAAGGGATAGAGGGGTTAATACCAATACACCTGTAACAGACACCACTGAATCCTTATCAATAAATGATGTGCATGCAACTCACCTTCTTTTATCATTGACCGACATGGAAGACTCTCCTCTTGATATGGACACTCTTCTAGATGAATTAAACGTGGAATCTGACTATAGCATTGCCAGTGGGCTTAAGTCCAAGTCCAAATGGATTCCCACATTACCTGGTGGCAATGCCATAGATAACTTCTACAGACGTGTATCAGAAGATCTTGATAACTTGAACCGTCTACGCAAAAGCAGAATGTTCAAATATAAGGACAATCTCACCAGTGGGGAAAGAGTAGCACTCAACATACTTATGAATGACAATACTATCACTATACGAGAGGCGGACAAGGGAGGAAATGTAGTGGTAATGGATCGCATAGATTATCAACTAGAAATTAACCAACAACTACAGGATGTACTATGCTATGAACGCCTCACTTACAACCCCATTGGTCCCTTAACAATAGAAATTAACTCCCATTTATTAAATTGGAAACAATCGGGGTTATTGAACGAGGAAGAATACCTGTACTTAAAAATATTCAGACCTATCTACCCATGGCTATACACTTTGCCTAAGATTCACAAAAACCTACCTTTTCCACCAGGGAGGCCAATTGTTTCAGGCATAGGTGGCCCCACAGAGAGAATAGCAGAATATACGGACCTGTTTCTTGGCCCGATAGTTAAAAATTTACCTTCCTATATCCAGGACTCTAAACATATTCTGAGCACACTAGCAGACATGGAATGGCAAGAAGAGTTTCTTCTTGTGACGATGGATGTGGTATCGTTATATACCAGCATTGACATAGACTTAGGTATTCAGGCTATCAATAAATTCCTTGGCAATAGACCTGCCACTCTATGGAAACATACGGAAATGCTATCTACAATGATAGAACTAGTCCTAAAAAATAACTATTTCATGTGTGAAAAACACTGGTATCGACAAAAGCAAGGTGTGGCCATGGGCTCAAAAATATCACCCTCGTTTGCGAACCTGTTTATGGGCGCACTTGAGGCGGATTTAATTTGGGGCGAGAAGGGTAGTCAATATATGGACTCCATAATCTTTTGGGGTCGATATATAGATGACTGTATCCTTATATGGTCAGGCTCAGAGGAGCAACTACAGAATTTCTTTCAATATTTAAATGACAATACGTGGAAAATTAACTTTACCATGAAGTGGAGTAAAACAAATATGGAATTCTTAGACATCGAATTCTATATCTCATCTAATTGCTTGCACAGTAGACTGTTCAGGAAATCAACAGCATGCAATGCAATTTTGCATGCCTCTAGCTCTCACCCCCTACACCAGATTAACGCCATACCATTTGGCGAATTTATTCGGGCAAGAAGAAACTGTAGTGAGGACTGTGAATTCGGGAGATGTCTTGCCAACATGAAAGAAAGATTTCAGACCAGGGGTTATGCAAGAAACTCTATTATAAAAGCTGAGAAAAGAATCAAGAAAGTGAAGAGAATAGACACTCTAATCACTAAACAGAAACCAAACATTGATGGTAAAGACCATATAAGAATGGTCACGGATTTCAATTCACTCCATTCGGATTTACGAAAAAGTCTCACCAAACACTGGAGTTTATTGAAATCCGAAAAAGCACTGACTAACTGTATCACAGAACGACCAGAAATCTCCTTCAGAAGAGGGAACACACTACGGAACAAGTTGAGTCCCTCAGTACCCCGTGATATTAGGAGTGCAGACTGGTTGACTCAACGTGGACTGGGTTTCCACAAATGCGGATTCTGCAGTATGTGTAAATGGGCAAAACACGGAACAATCACGTTTATGGGCCCCGATGGGGTATGTTATAACATCAAAAGTAATATCAACTGCACAACTAAATTTGTTGTTTATATTATTGAATGTGAATGTGGTAAACAGTATGTGGGAAGCACGATCAGATCTTTGAAAGAAAGAATGATGGAACATGTGAGAGCCATTGTTAACTGCAACCCCAAATATCCTGTAGCCTTACACGTTGACTCTTGCCAACAAGGCCGGCAAAACAAAAATGTACAATTTTTCGGCATAGAAACTGTACCTTTGGCAATGAGAGGTGGAAATCGTGAATTAAGACTAAGACGCACAGAAGCGACCTGGATTATGCGCTTGAAATCTGTAGAGCTAGGATTGAACTATGACCAGGAGATGCAATACTTTTTGGGTGATTGAATATTGACACTATTATATCACATGTAATTATGATGGTCACAGGAATCAATAATATTGCAGAACTGTGTTTTTGGAAAAACATGTGTGAAAATGTGTTTTTTGATATTAAGATCTTTCTTAACGCTGGGATGAGTCTCCCGAACCGACAAGTTCTGATGTAAATACCTAAACATTGATTATGATGATGTACTCATTGTATTGTGATAGGCAGTCACAGTATGATTGGGCCATCCACACATTGAGGGCAAATCCCTCTTTTTTAAGTCACGATGCACAAAGCACTATGGCACGCAATGCTATAGTCTGAATGTCACGTTGCACTGGGGTACGTAGTCAATATGACAAGAGTGGTTTTCCCTATGAAGGAAGGTACACACTCATTTTGTGTATCCACTGGAATATTTCGAACGGCATTATTGCTATTTACTGGCCGTACATCGACAGTAATATAGTCACGACGTATTCACATAAGCCACATCGCGCTTAATATGAATTATCTCTATGATATATCACAATCGTAACAATAATCCCCGTATTTCGAATAGAGATGAGCCAATTTGTAGTATCCATTCAATATGGCCGACACAGTACCTCTGAAATGGACTCGTTGAGGAGGGACTGTCTGACGTTCAAGACGCGCTTAAATATGGGCGGAAACGCGGTCACGTGTCTAAACACGGAATCGGGCCCGGAAGAGCTTCACTCGTCCATTACCTCTGAAGACGCCGCACACGGGTAAGCAGAGCAAATACACGCTCGAACGCGAATGTGTACTTGGAAGACTCGTGAGTCACGATTAGAGTCCTAAATCCCGCTTTTATATATTTTCTATCTTTGTAGCTTGTTATTTAATCTACTTTGGAACCGCATCAGGTTTCCTGGCAAATGAATTGACTTTGGCGAAATTGCGAACACTCTCTGACTTGAACTTGGAACCGCATTAGGTTACCTGTCAAAAGAATTGACCCGGGTAAGATAGCGAGCACTCTCTGACCCCTATATTCATGCTAGTATAATTATATATAGTGGTTACTGATGTGAGATTTATTTTCTTCGAACAGCACTCTGTGTAACCACAGAAGATCCAAAATTTTGGTGAAGAACCGCGAGTGATTTCCGAGCCCAACTTAGACGCATATTCCTTTTAAATATATGTAAGTGGAGTAGAGTCACCATATATAGGTTAATACTCGACGCATATAACAGAATTGTGGCCAATAAATGGTAATATCACGGCATAATGCTAGACAGGGAATTCCACCGCATGCATTTACTACAATATGACTCTAATGAGAAAATCTTTGTGACATTCTTTGCGCAGGCAGAGTCTGCCTGGTCTAACAATGGAGGATTTTAACAATATATATATATTGTGACACATTTTACCCTGATTATGTCACAGATATTAGAACTGTCACCGCTTCTGGACGCACTCAAACCAGTGCTACTAGTGGAAGGCCCGGCTGGGTCGGAATTATCACCAGCTTAGCGGTGAGTCGACGTACAGTTCTTTTTGGACAGTCTCATTATGGTGATATCTTGCCCTAATATCACTCAAGTTTGGTTAGTGATGAGATTTCTCCGATTTTTATTTTTCTCTCAACTATATCACAGACCTTCTGATGTTGATACGGCCATCTAGGTATGTTTTCGCAATGACACAAACTGTGCACTATTTCACAAGGTTGGCATGAAGGATGTAAGAGCCGCACACGGTTAGGACACTCTCGCTGCGCAGCAGGATTTTGTCTCTATGTGTCATTGGGATCATTGAACACATATATTGAGCAATTTATTCCGTCCACACAAACCCATCACAATCACTATCACTATCACTCATACTCACGTCTTCATAGAACTTCGAATGTAGACACCCTATTCGACACGGACATGTTGTGGTGGCACTAGCAAAACGAGCTTGAACAATTCACTGTATGTTCACTGCTGGAGGAAGCTTTTACTACATGTAT
Source organism: Lissotriton vulgaris (assembly GCF_964263255.1). NCBI lineage: Eukaryota > Metazoa > Chordata > Amphibia > Caudata > Salamandridae > Lissotriton > Lissotriton vulgaris. The sequence continues at coordinate 1,249,776,374 of NC_141691.1, read as the reverse complement.
CTAATGTCCAGACAACATGGTCTGGTATGATAATATATCTGTTCAAAGAATGTGCTATATGCTACTCATTTGTCTGTTTCAGCCCTGAGGAATCGCGAAGGCGATGAAACACGTGTCGGCTGGCTGTACTCTTCATTAAAGACTCCAAGATTTACTCATCTTGTGGAACTTTGTTCACTTCTGTCATATTGGTGTTCTGGAATGTGCTTGTATATTGTCATTGTACAAAACATCGTTACTTTACAGAGTGCTTCGGCAAACGGTTTACTGGATAGGAGTAGTTCTTTACTCACAGGAGTGGTTTGGGTTTTTCCACTCGCCGTATAGCACCTGGAGAATTTATGGTAGTTTGAAACTATATGCGTATGAACTGGCAGTGCGCCCTTTTACTGATACAAAAACCTTCGTTCCTCTAGTCTATTAACAGTCTAGGGTAGCCGCCGCGCATCTCATCTATTGAAAGTAGATCTCTAGTATACCATTGCTAGACACACTTGACATTACCAATATGAATCGTACCAAAATGGCAGAAGAGCTGTTTGAGAACTTAGCAAAAGGCATGTCCACTCAAACTGCTTCCACCAGCACCAATCCCCCTCGCATTGAGGGCCTTAGAGATAAGTTCATTAAATTAGAACGCTTAAAGAAGCTTGAAAACTCTAAATGGTGGGACGGGGCAACTCTCAAACAGTATTTGAGGTTAAAACGTGTCCCTAGAGGTCTGAGAGGCCAAATTTTTCCCACCTATGATGACCTAGATGCCGACCTCATGATTAAATGGGAAGAATCTCTCTCTAACAACTCTGTTACGTTAATGGAAATACTAATTGTTAGTGCGGAACGCAGAGTTACTAAATTACAAGTAGAAATAGCTACTATTGAACAAGAAATTAAAGATCTCAACAGACCTGAATCTACTGTTAAAAATTACACCATCCTGGATGAAATCCTATTAAAACATCAATCCGACATCAAGAATAGGAAAGCCAGGCAACTAAGAAGGGATGAGTTGGACTACTCCCGTGGTCGAATTTTTACTTTTGACAAAAAATATGATTCCCTGATTCCCAATAGTTCCAAGAATGCTAACAAAAGAACACAAGGTTCAGAACCTGCCTCCCTATCATCCAGTAACACCTCTCTTAACTCTGTGGGTACTGTAGGGGGAGAATCAGACAATCAAGACAGACCAGGAATGCCACCTTTTTTTCAAGAGGTTTTACGGATCAGGAAGGGCAACAGATTCCCTATAGCAAGAAACCAGTCAGATCCAAAACCAGGAGGGGCAGGGGACGAAAGCTCAGAGGATTACAGAAGGAAACTGAGATCAGGGGCCAACAGGAATTAGCTGGTGCCAATACGAGTGAAGTACAGGTGATCAATCTCTCCAAACTACATCTCACTCCAGACATGGTTTCCCTCCTCAGCAAAGGTCTAAGTTTCAACCCATATGCAATTGGTGATGTATGTAAATTGAAAATTGATTTGTTTAAATTTGTGAGGAACCTGAAACTCAAAAAGCATTTCTTTGGTTTGGAGAAAAGGGATAGAGGGGTTAATATCAATACACCTGTAACAGACACCACTGAATCCTTATCAATAAATGATGTGCATGCAACTCACCTTCTTTTATCATTGACCGACATGGAAGACTCTCCTCTTGATATGGACACTCTTCTAGATGAATTAAACGTGGAATCTGACTATAGCATTGCCAGTGGGCTTAAGTCCAAGTCCAAATGGATTCCCACATTACCTGGTGGCAATGCCATAGATAACTTCTACAGACGTGTATCAGAAGATCTTGATAACTTGAACCGTCTACGCAAAAGCAGAATGTTCAAATATAAGGACAATCTCACCAGTGGGGAAAGAGTAGCACTCAACATACTTATGAATGACAATACTATCACTATACGAGAGGCGGACAAGGGAGGAAATGTAGTGGTAATGGATCGCATAGATTATCAACTAGAAATTAACCAACAACTACAGGATGTACTATGCTATGAACGCCTCACTTACAACCCCATTGGTCCCTTAACAATAGAAATTAACTCCCATTTATTAAATTGGAAACAATCGGGGTTATTGAACGAGGAAGAATACCTGTACTTAAAAATATTCAGACCTATCTACCCATGGCTATACACTTTGCCTAAGATTCACAAAAACCTACCTTTTCCACCAGGGAGGCCAATTGTTTCAGGCATAGGTGGCCCCACAGAGAGAATAGCAGAATATACGGACCTGTTTCTTGGCCCGATAGTTAAAAATTTACCTTCCTATATCCAGGACTCTAAACATATTCTGAGCACACTAGCAGACATGGAATGGCAAGAAGAGTTTCTTCTTGTGACGATGGATGTGGTATCGTTATATACCAGCATTGACATAGACTTAGGTATTCAGGCTATCAATAAATTCCTTGGCAATAGACCTGCCACTCTATGGAAACATACGGAAATGCTATCTACAATGATAGAACTAGTCCTAAAAAATAACTATTTCATGTGTGAAAAACACTGGTATCGACAAAAGCAAGGTGTGGCCATGGGCTCAAAAATATCACCCTCGTTTGCGAACCTGTTTATGGGCGCACTTGAGGCGGATTTAATTTGGGGCGAGAAGGGTAGTCAATATATGGACTCCATAATCTTTTGGGGTCGATATATAGATGACTGTATCCTTATATGGTCAGGCTCAGAGGAGCAACTACAGAATTTCTTTCAATATTTAAATGACAATACGTGGAAAATTAACTTTACCATGAAGTGGAGTAAAACAAATATGGAATTCTTAGACATCGAATTCTATATCTCATCTAATTGCTTGCACAGTAGACTGTTCAGGAAATCAACAGCATGCAATGCAATTTTGCATGCCTCTAGCTCTCACCCCCTACACCAGATTAACGCCATACCATTTGGCGAATTTATTCGGGCAAGAAGAAACTGTAGTGAGGACTGTGAATTCGGGAGATGTCTTGCCAACATGAAAGAAAGATTTCAGACCAGGGGTTATGCAAGAAACTCTATTATAAAAGCTGAGAAAAGAATCAAGAAAGTGAAGAGAATAGACACTCTAATCACTAAACAGAAACCAAACATTGATGGTAAAGACCATATAAGAATGGTCACGGATTTCAATTCACTCCATTCGGATTTACGAAAAAGTCTCACCAAACACTGGAGTTTATTGAAATCCGAAAAAGCACTGACTAACTGTATCACAGAACGACCAGAAATCTCCTTCAGAAGAGGGAACACACTACGGAACAAGTTGAGTCCCTCAGTACCCCGTGATATTAGGAGTGCAGACTGGTTGACTCAACGTGGACTGGGTTTCCACAAATGCGGATTCTGCAGTATGTGTAAATGGGCAAAACACGGAACAATCACGTTTATGGGCCCCGATGGGGTATGTTATAACATCAAAAGTAATATCAACTGCACAACTAAATTTGTTGTTTATATTATTGAATGTGAATGTGGTAAACAGTATGTGGGAAGCACGATCAGATCTTTGAAAGAAAGAATGATGGAACATGTGAGAGCCATTGTTAACTGCAACCCCAAATATCCTGTAGCCTTACACGTTGACTCTTGCCAACAAGGCCGGCAAAACAAAAATGTACAATTTTTCGGCATAGAAACTGTACCTTTGGCAATGAGAGGTGGAAATCGTGAATTAAGACTAAGACGCACAGAAGCGACCTGGATTATGCGCTTGAAATCTGTAGAGCTAGGATTGAACTATGACCAGGAGATGCAATACTTTTTGGGTGATTGAATATTGACACTATTATATCACATGTAATTATGATGGTCACAGGAATCAATAATATTGCAGAACTGTGTTTTTGGAAAAACATGTGTGAAAATGTGTTTTTTGATATTAAGATCTTTCTTAACGCTGGGATGAGTCTCCCGAACCGACAAGTTCTGATGTAAATACCTAAACATGGATTATGATGATGTACTCATTGTATTGTGATAGGCAGTCACAGTATGATTGGGCCATCCACACATTGAGGGCAAATCCCTCTTTTTTAAGTCACGATGCACAAAGCACTATGGCACGCAATGCTATAGTCTGAATGTCACGTTGCACTGGGGTACGTAGTCAATATGACAAGAGTGGTTTTCCCTATGAAGGAAGGTACACACTCATTTTGTGTATCCACTGGAATATTTCGAACGGCATTATTGCTATTTACTGGCCGTACATCGACAGTAATATAGTCACGACGTATTCACATAAGCCACATCGCGCTTAATATGAATTATCTCTATGATATATCACAATCGTAACAATAATCCCCGTATTTCGAATAGAGATGAGCCAATTTGTAGTATCCATTCAATATGGCCGACACAGTACCTCTGAAATGGACTCGTTGAGGAGGGACTGTCTGACGTTCAAGACGCGCTTAAATATGGGCGGAAACGCGGTCACGTGTCTAAACACGGAATCGGGCCCGGAAGAGCTTCACTCGTCCATTACCTCTGAAGACGCCGCACACGGGTAAGCAGAGCAAATACACGCTCGAACGCGAATGTGTACTTGGAAGACTCGTGAGTCACGATTAGAGTCCTAAATCCCGCTTTTATATATTTTCTATCTTTGTAGCTTGTTATTTAATCTACTTTGGAACCGCATCAGGTTTCCTGGCAAATGAATTGACTTTGGCGAAATTGCGAACACTCTCTGACTTGAACTTGGAACCGCATTAGGTTACCTGTCAAAAGAATTGACCCGGGTAAGATAGCGAGCACTCTCTGACCCCTATATTCATGCTAGTATAATTATATATAGTGGTTACTGATGTGAGATTTATTTTCTTCGAACAGCACTCTGTGTAACCACAGAAGATCCAAAATTTTGGTGAAGAACCGCGAGTGATTTCCGAGCCCAACTTAGACGCATATTCCTTTTAAATATATGTAAGTGGAGTAGAGTCACCATATATAGGTTAATACTCGACGCATATAACAGAATTGTGGCCAATAAATGGTAATATCACGGCATAATGCTAGACAGGGAATTCCACCGCATGCATTTACTACAATATGACTCTAATGAGAAAATCTTTGTGACATTCTTTGCGCAGGCAGAGTCTGCCTGGTCTAACAATGGAGGATTTTAACAATATATATATATTGTGACACATTTTACCCTGATTATGTCACAGATATTAGAACTGTCACCGCTTCTGGACGCACTCAAACCAGTGCTACTAGTGGAAGGCCCGGCTGGGTCGGAATTATCACCAGCTTAGCGGTGAGTCGACGTACAGTTCTTTTTGGACAGTCTCATTATGGTGATATCTTGCCCTAATATCACTCAAGTTTGGTTAGTGATGAGATTTCTCCGATTTTTATTTTTCTCTCAACTATATCACAGACCTTCTGATGTTGATACGGCCATCTAGGTATGTTTTCGCAATGACACAAACTGTGCACTATTTCACAAGGTTGGCATGAAGGATGTAAGAGCCGCACACGGTTAGGACACTCTCGCTGCGCAGCAGGATTTTGTCTCTATGTGTCATTGGGATCATTGAACACATATATTGAGCAATTTATTCCGTCCACACAAACCCATCACAATCACTATCACTATCACTCATACTCACGTCTTCATAGAACTTCGAATGTAGACACCCTATTCGACACGGACATGTTGTGGTGGCACTAGCAAAACGAGCTTGAACAATTCACTGTATGTTCACTGCTGGAGGAAGCTTTTACTACATGTATCTAATGTCCAGACAACATGGTCTGGTATGATAATATATCTGTTCAAAGAATGTGCTATATGCTACTCATTTGTCTGTTTCAGCCCTGAGGAATCGCGAAGGCGATGAAACACGTGTCGGCTGGCTGTACTCTTCATTAAAGACTCCAAGATTTACTCATCTTGTGGAACTTTGTTCACTTCTGTCATATTGGTGTTCTGGAATGTGCTTGTATATTGTCATTGTACAAAACATCGTTACTTTACAGAGTGCTTCGGCAAACGGTTTACTGGATAGGAGTAGTTCTTTACTCACAGGAGTGGTTTGGGTTTGTCCACTCGCCGTATAGCACCTGGAGAATTTATGGTAGTTTGAAACTATATGCGTATGAACTGGCAGTGCGCCTTTTTACTGATACAAAAACCTTCGTTCCTCCACCTGTAGTGCACTGTACAGGGGCTGATAATGTGACCCAAGCCAATTTAGTTATGCACCTAGGGTCCATGGAATCCATTTTAAAGAGAGAGCGGATAGCCTAAGGGCCCTGATTAGCAGGGAGCCAGGCCAACTAAGTCGAAAACCAGCTAAACACAAGGCAAAACATCTGGGGTAACCATAGTCAGGTAGCCACCTTCCTACAGTGAGTTATTTTCTAAAGGAAGCATTTCAATAACATGGATAAATGTTCCCGTATCCCCTGGCTCAACTATATTATTCGTGTATTTAAGGATGTCTTCAATCTCTTTGTGTGTGATAACCAACTCTGTGTTATAGACATCCCTAAGAAAGAGCTTAAACATGTAGTCATGAGAGCTGGTATTGTAAAGCGTAATGCTGCTACCTCTCAGTATTCCCATGTTTTTTATGATAGGTACAACATGGTAGAATCAGGATTCGCAGGATACCTTAGAATGGTCACCATTCGTTCCCACCAATATGTATTGACAAGATTGCGGATGGGGACTGTTCACTTGCTTGTTGCGTATCCACATATCAAGACCTACACTGTTGCTCCCTGTCCATGTGATGGGATTACAAAGCAAAGCCCGGAGCACTTCTTATTGTTATGCCCTTTTTATCTTCATCTCTGTAAAACTTACTTGAAACCACTTTTTAAAAAGTGCAATGTATCCACAATCGAATCTGCTATGAGGCTCTTATTCAGACTTGATTCGCAGGACATTTGCTTTTTTTACTGCTGTATTCATTTTAAAGTCTGTACACTTGAGGAATAATATGTCCCTTGATACATGATTATTTTAAATCAGTTGAATTTATATGTATTTTATCGATTTATGTATGTATGTACTTTTATGATTATTATCAACAAATGATCGAATAAAGTTTTTTGAATTGAATTGACATTTAAACATGATCTAAAAATGCAATTCTCATATAGTAAAATAGTTGGTTTTCGAAATATAATGCCATTTCTCACAGTGGTGTAACAGGAACTTTGTTCTTTAATATTGTTATCGTAGAAGGTTGGGTTGGTATGGTAACAGGTCGGTAACATGCCTCCATACACATGAAGTTTTTCTATTTTATGAGCTATGAACACCATGGTCTGAGTGCTGCAGGTGCTTGGTGTAAATATAGCTCTATCAGGCACATGCATCAACCATTTTTGTGAGTGCAAACGGTGCGATTCTCAAAAATCTGCCTTATGCACCGTCAAAAAGGGAATTTACGATGCATCAAGGTTCAGGGCACTCGCATTTTGAGAATTCGCAATTAATTGTGATTTCTCAAATTGCAATTGCATTTAAGGAATCGCAATTTGCGATTCCTTCAATGTAATGCAAGAACCACTGTAGAATAGTGATTTTGCTACTAGGGGGCGCAAATTACCATCAAGTTGAACTTGATGGTAATTTGCAAAAACTTTGAAAAGTGCACTAAAGTGCATTTTTCAAAGTTGTAGGTTACACACACACATGCCCTTGGGGCATGAGTGTGCACAATATGTGTGCACAGAGCAATTTCAGGGGTGCAACAGGGTGTCCTTTTGACACCCTTGCGCTATTAAAATTGCATGCGCAATTGGCGAATACCTATTGCGCATCCAATCTCCCATTCATTCCTATGGGTCTGTAGGCCCATGGGAATGAATGGAAAGGCATTCCTTAATTGCGAATCGCAATTTGCGAGTCGCAATTAAGGAATGTTTGAGAATCACTCATTTTATAGCGATTCCTACATGCATAGGCTTTTTCAATTCCTTAATTGCGATTCCTTAATAATCGCAATTAATGCTTGATCTAGTCAGGTCCACCTTCGATGTTTCGTATAGGGACGTGAGCCAGCCAGAGTGTGATGGTGCAGTTTTCTCTACCCAATGTATACAGATTTGCCCTCTGGCCAACAAAATGGCATAAAACAAGAGGGACCTAGCCTTGCCGGTGATACTGTCCTCCAAGCCAAAGATGATAAGTGGCAAAGTAATTGACAGTGATATATTTAAGATGGAGTTTAACGTAGACTTCACTTCCTCCCAGAAACAAAGGTGGACCTGACTAGATCATGCAGTAAGCGTAACCTGGCTTTTTGGGACTTGTTGACCAAGTGGAGTTAGTTTTCCGGGGTTTTTAAAAAAAAAAAAATCCCCGATCCTATGATTATGCCATTAACACTCCTTGGACCGGGTCTAGCCTCGTTACGATATTGGTCCCACAGGTTGAAACATACCTTGATGGAGTCAGCGCAAGCTTCCAAAGCCCCTCCTCCCCCTGGGACCTCTCTGCCACCATTACTCGCGTTCTGGCACAGGAGACGGGTAAATGTATTTTGCTCCATTTCTAAGTGAAGGACATGCAAGGTGGTTGGTATCTCCTAAATTGAGGGTAAGGCAAATCGCAATTAAGGAATCGCAAAAGCCTACATTGATGCATGTACCTGTTAATGCTCTATGTGCTATAAGCCTTGATGGTTACAGGACTCTTGAATGAGTGCTACATATTTTTCATTATAGTTTGGTAATTTTCTACTGCAGTTGTTGTGGGTCTGGGGCTGTGGGTAGATTATGTCCGCCTCATCTTTTTTCCTTCAAGTTTGAAAATGTTTTATAAGAAAAGCCATCAAATTCATCTTCCACAGGTCCACACATGTGAGCATGTCTGAAATCAATTTGTCCAAAACTGTATATTTTGTGTTTGCAGAGTCAGGAAGTCATTTCCTCTATCGTGCTGTAATATGGGGTTTGGTAAAAGGGGCAGTGCAAGATTTTTCCTCTAATTTCCAGGTGTAGGTTTTTTCAGTGTGTGTGACGGGAGAGAGGGTTTGGAGACTTCTTCATATTTTTCCTCAAGGTGTGCCTATTGTATATTGTGGCTACTATAGGTCCAGAGGGTGTGCTTCCAGATTGTTTTGTCAAAAGTAGGGCATTTTTTGAGGAGGGTCCTATGGCTCTGAGGCTGTTGTCTTTAACCATGTTCATGATGAACAACGCCTCACAAACTTAATCATTTATTCAGTCATAACCCCTAAAAATGACATATTTTCTCTGCATCATCTGTACTATTACATGTGGGCAAGATAAAATATTGTTCTTAGGGCTGGAGGACAGGTCTCTACAAAATAAAAGCAAAGAGCGATATTCACTAGTCCTAATCAATTTATAAGAATAAATATATCACATACATATATGCCATTAAATATATGCAGGGCCACTGGAATTATGCGATTTTGTGGCCACATTGGTATGCCATAACTATGGCTTTGACGCATTTGCCACATAATCCATCATGTGCTGTAACAAAAAAATTGTTTCTATGTCAAGAAGATCAAAAGTTACTTAAATGTGTAAACACATGTTGCCGTGTAGTGGAGAGCCCTTAGCAAAGACTGGCTGGTTAACTTTCTGTTCTTATTGCTATATTTAGGTGTTAAACCAGTACTAATAAGGTGAAACCTATGCCCGGCAGTATTAATGAGTGCACTAATGATGAGTAAAGTAGTGAAGTAAAATTATCACAAAATGTGCAGCATTACACTACATCATTTGCCTTTTCTTGGCACATAATTTAGTCACCCCTGCTGCATAGCTTGGTCCCCCTTTGCCCATAATTCCAGTGGCCCAGAATAAATGCCATGTAAAGCATGTCAAGCGAGAACAAAGTCTACTGCTCTTTAGGCCAGTGGATTCAAACTTTCGGTCAGTCAGTCTTGTGGGTCTGTGATGGGGGATCCTTGAGGGGTCTAAAAATGTGGAAATACAGAGGACTGTAGATTTCTCAATAAATTCAAAAGTGTCTCTTAAAAACTAAAATGGCAAAATGTGTGCTTAAAAGTGAAAACTGAACATCATTGCAATGTTTGAAATGTTGAATATGTTCAAATAATATAAGAAACTGTAATAAAGGTACATCAAATATGAAAAACTTCAAGATAGCTTGGAATGGGATTGCTGAATTAAGAGATTGGAAGATAGGATCTGCATGACGTCGTAGCAATGACGTGAGAAACTGTTATAGTCCCAGGTTAGGCCCATGTAGTGAAGCAGCTCATTTCTTACATTGTGCTCTGTGACCTTTTGCGCATTTGCATGCACAACAATGTTGGGTTAGTTTCCCTGAAACTAAACTTGTTCACATATCTAGCTTCGTACAACATTATCACATTGCCCTGAACATCATGTGCAAGGTCTCTATTTGCGCTATGCACAATTGTCATCTCTATCTTCATCCATGGGGCAACAGGGCTATCTACATATCCATAATATTACTAATCTATTTGCACACCACAAGGCTGTTTTCTATTATAAAAGATGAGCATCCCAATAGATTAGTAGAGGAGGCACTTCTGCTGACACCGAGGGTACCTGCATGCTAAAACTTCACCACACAGCAGTCTGACATCTTGTGAGGGGTGTCCTGTTTGTGGCCAAGACAGGGTCCTTCATCTGTCCCATGAAGTAATGGGGTTGGATTGTCCCTTGGGGGTATTCTTGGTGTTACACCTACACCTACTCTAGTTCCACTTAGAGTAGGGTTCGCATAGAAGGAGTTCGCTTGATTACTTCTTTGTTTTATATGTCTGAATATATATATTCTGTATTAGCACCATGGTAGAACTACAAGTACTATTGATGCTTTTGGTGCTTGTAATCACGTTTAACTGTTTCTGTCTATTAATTATTGCAGCACAGGTATTTTATAAAAGAATAACGTTGGTTCAATAAACTTATTGAAAACATCCCACTCCTGATTCTCTGTATACTTTTCTGAGAGAAAGTGAGCACCATTGACTGAGCGAAATGATTTTTTTTTATTTCCATGATACCTGAGGGGTCAGGGTTGTCGTGTCAGTGGTTGCACTAAGACCTCATTTAAATTGTCCAAACAAGTGCACAGATCCTATGCATTAGTAGGAACTACACAACAAGACATCCTTGCAACAGGGATACAACACTGACATAGGGAGTCAGGCCACTTGTGCTGGGAGCATAGGCCGCAGGCTGCTAAGAGTTTCACCGGTAGCTCGCTGTGACCCAGGCCGCCCTGAGCCCAGTTTTTCTCATGCTCCGCACCGTGTCAGTGTGTTGCATGTGAGAAGGTCACCAGGTAATATAGCGAAGGGAGTGACAAGCAAGCAGAGAAGACTCACAGCCCTCGCACGAAGAGCCCACCAAGCCAGGGTGACTTGGAACATTTTTCACTGGCTCCTGTCTGCAAAGAGTTAAAGCTCTGAATACGGGAGGACTCTGTGCTGGACTAGGAGTGCCTTGTGTTCGTCAGGAACAAGCCGCGGCTCAAATGGTCAACCCTGCAGTTCCTTTAGGGGGGGAGATGAAGAGGGCTCGGGCCACAGGGTCATGTTGTTTTTGGCTCTTATAGACTCTCTGGCCCCTGTAATACTTGTCTTCAGTTCTGTTTTTGCTATAACACAGGGCGTTACTAGGGTCTCTAATATCAATGTTCTTGTCAAGCTCCTTTAAGATACTATTGACATATAACAACCATGGAATATTTTTTTACTGTTATCAAGAGTTAAACAGTCTACTCAGTGGCATATTATCAAAGATTCCAATAGAAGGAGGCGCTAGGGGGCGCACAGCGGAATGGCTGGATAATATCGCAGCTCCGCCGGACGGCCACGAGAATGCGTGCCTTTACTGCCTGAGGCCCGCAAGACCGTCCGCAGACCCCGCAAACGTGTGTGGGAGAATGCTGTGCACAACCTGAGGGATCGGTGGATCATATGGTAGAGGAATAGCAGAGTTATCAAACGAAAAGCGGCGCTCACCGGACAGACGCTGTGATCAAGATGGCAGCGTATGGCCCGGTCGCCTTTGGAATGGACCGTGACGAGTACAAAATGGCGGCGTGCTGATGATTTCGTGGACACCGGCAGCGATAGGCAAATGGCGGCGCAGGTCAGAGATTGTTGCCGCCAATGCCAATGACATTCTTGAGACTGTATGGGAGGGGTTGTGACGACCGCCTGCAGCGAGAGCCGAGCTTCATTTGCGACAACTGCAGGCACTGACAGCGTGAACAAAGGTCTGCCTGGCGCTGTAATGTCAAGCGGCTGCACGCCAATCCGGCGCGGGGCACCGGGTGCTGGAGCTGGCGGTCTCAAACTCTTACACGATCTGTACCCCCCCGCATGTGGTAGCTAACAGGAAGCTGGGGCAACCAGATCACGGCGTTGCTTACTGGCGGTGACTACACCACGGGAGATCGGGGGTGGGTCATTGGTCCCCCAAGATGAATCGGCAGTACTGAGGGTGCAGGAGGTAACCGGATGCCTGCACTAGGGGTAATCCAGACACCAGCGGCTCATTACACAGGCGGCAGGGCACGGATGAAATTGCACATACGCCCTGATTGCATCGGCCCAGGTTTGCTGTGGTCGCCGGGTTCGGGGGAGTACAACACACCGACATCAGCTGTGCAGAGTGGGAACCGACGACATATACCCCGGCGCCCGGATGCCCATACAGTGCCCCCTGAAACGCGGAAGTGCTCGTGCTCAGCACATGTTCAACTGGGGTCACAGTTGCGACTAAAAGCGCGCGCTTGTCAGAACTGTTGCAGTACTACACTCCACCTCTTTCATTGTGACCTGCTGCACCACGGTCCCCTCCATAATCACCAATTGCCTACGTCACGTAAAAGGTGGGCACAGAGACATAAGACACGGGAGTCCTGATCCAAGAGTGCGCTAGCAGGTCACGAGCCACCACTCAGTCAAAACGGTGACATCAGACAGAGTGACCAGGTCGTCGCTCCAGGCCACACAAACGACACACCCGCTCCGGGAGAAGATGGGAAAGCCTGATAAACAGCAGCAGAAGATCTCATTAGAAAGCAAGAAAACGCCTAAGCCCATGGAGCAGATGGCTGATGGGGACGCACCGGCTGAACTGGCGGCTAATACTAACATGGGGAAAATACTGCTGGCCATACAGGCGAACCTACAAGACATTAATGGCAAGCTGGACAACTTAACGTGCAGAATGGATGGCATGTCTGCGAAACTAGACAAACATGGTGAACGTTTGGACACGGCTGAAAACAGGATATCCACGGTGGAGGACGAGTCCCGCGCCACTTCCTCTAAATGCTCCGGTATGGAGCGCGTACTGGAGGTAATAAAGGCGAAGGAGGAGGAGTTGGAAGCGCGTTCCAGGCGCAACAATGTACGCATCACGGGACTGCCAGAATCTACCAACACAGGCCGCATGGAGATCTACATTGAGCAGCTGTGCAAGGATATATTCGGCGAGGAAGCACTGTCTCCGGTCTTCATCGTGGAGCGGGAGCACAGATCCCTAGCCCCACGTCCACCACGTACACCGCGGCCGATAGTGGCCAAGATTCTGAATTATTGAGATAGAGACACTATACTGCGACTGGCCCGCGAGAAAGGTACGATTACTTGTCAAGGAAACACACTTGAATTTTATCCAGACCACACTGTAGCTGTGCAACAAGCGAGGAAAGAATTCGCATCTGCAAAAACCAAACTTAGAGACCTTAACATCAACTACTCCATGCTGTACCCGGACAGATTGCGAGTATCTTGGGAAGGAAAACCAGTGATCTTATCCACGCCAAAGGCCGCACAGGAATTTGTTAAAAAGGTAATGCAGCAGTCTAAAACGAAAGCTCGTGAGGAGCAGCAACGGGATTCGGACTGAAGGTGATCGGCGTGTGGAGTGGCTCTCCTCAGGTTCTGTGGTAAGATGTTGACTGCTTAATAAATGAGCTACTGATCCCGGGACAGAATAGGGCAGTGGCAGCGTTATATCGCATCAGGGATGTTGTCAGGGATCACGTCTGGCTGCCAGAGATGACTGTTGCAGGTAGCAGCTGTCCTTTTAGTTTTATATATTGACAGGCACCGTATGGGAACGTTCAAAGTGGCAGAACTTGAAAATGATTTGGTAGGTAACTACATATGCTACGATACCCAGGTGCCCCCACTTTCGGAGACATTGTGCCTTAAAACTAGACAATGAAGGGTCTATTGCTGACACACACTGCTTACTATGGATCAGCCCTGCCTTATTGCCTTAACATATTTTTGATTTCAGGAGATCAGACATTGCTGACTATTGGCCGATCCAACTACTTGCAGTACTTTGCTTGCCAGGGGATGTCATGTTTATATAGTACATGTCTCGCACTGCAGGTTCAATGGAGGGGTTCACAATGCACCACACATGCTGAGGTCGACCCTTCTTTTGAGGCATTCTTATAGCATTGTACTCCTGATAACGTTCCAAAACGTATGTTCACCTCATCGTTTACCTCTAAGGCAGGAAGCTAGGGGAAGACCGGTGGCACCGGTCGACCGGTGTGTGCCGGATCGCGCGTTGCTGTCAATATTAACAAAACTGCACTGTATGAATATTACATGCATGTTACAATGCTTTGCGATTTGGGTATTCCACTGCTGATACTCGTAAGTTACGTCAGGACCCTTATGTGCTGCGGACGGGTCTGAGTTGGGTGGGCAGAGCAAACGTATGTGAATCGTATGATATGTGAGTCGTCCACACTCATTCAGTTGGGTGTAGAGTTGTGCCCCAAGCGGACCTCCACAAGGGTAATCCCCACATCAGTTGTTATTGGTATATAGGGGATGTTTACAGAGGGGAAAGTGGCTTCGGCAGTTTTGGGTTGCTGGAGTGGGAGGGGGTAGGGGGAGTTGGGGCAATGTTCATGTTATGAGACCAAAGCTACTACTACATGTTTACTTAAAGGGTATTGCGGAGCGATGGGCTGGTCGGGAGCACTTGACTTCGTCTGTGATGGCAATGTTTAGCACTGTTTCTGATTGTGATCTGTTAACACAGTTGATCCATTGGTTTACTGTATGGCCCGGGTAACTAGAGGTACTGGAAGAGCACATGTTAACTTCCTCACGTGGAATGTTCGGGGTTTCACACAACCGAAAAAAATACGACAGGTGTTTGCCTACTTAAATAGATGGGAAATTGATATTGCTGTGCTACAGGAGACACACATCGCGCCCAACACACACAAACACATAGGTGGCCGCTGGTCGGAGTCCTCACATATGGCTACCTACTCATCGTATTCCAGAGGGGTGATAACGCTAGTTCGCAGGGGGATGAATTTTACGGTACATCAAGTCATTAGCGACCCTGGGGGTAGATATGTGATAGTGACTGGCACCCTACGTGGCCACAGACTGACGCTTCTAAATGTCTATGGCCCAAACCTAGATGCACCTGAATTCTTTCAGGAACTGTGGGGGCATTTACGATCACTCGCAAACAAGCATATTATATGTCGGGTGGACTGGAATGTGACTGTTGAGGAGGGGGTAGATCGCTCCGCACATTCTTCAGAACCTCACAAACAATTCAGGGCGAAACTACTACACATGCTTGCCGATTTGTCACTAACTGACATTTGGAGACATAAATTCCCTGATGCCCCAGGGGCCACGCACATTTCGGCACTACACCATAGCTGGTTGCGACTGGATTATTGGCTTGGCACGGACAACATCACACTATGGACACGAGAGCTGCAGGTCCTACCCAGGACCTTGTCAGATCATAACCCTGTATTGTTAACTCTAACGATCCCTAATTATACCCGGCCCCCTTTTCATTGGCGATTTAACTCTCGTGCTCTAACTGATTTGATTTATGCAGACACCATACACAAAGCAATTAAAGAATACTTTCGATTAAATGAACCTGTAATGGAGGATCCAGGTATACTGTGGGAGGCCTTCAAGGCCACAATACGGGGTGTGTGCATGACCACCACGATAGGCATCTTAAAGGACATACGCAGGCAAATCACACGCTGCAAGACACGTATGAGGGAGATGGAGACAGCCTTCGAGACGACTCAGGATATCAAACTGTTGGGGGAACTCCGTAATCTGCATTCAGAACACCAAACATTTATAGAAGACGAAATTAAATATCTGGACAAAAAACATGTAGCCAGATCTTATGGGGAAGGGGGCAGACGGGGCAGCGTACTGGCGGCCAAAATATGCGAGGGTAGGGGACACACAGCTATACTACGTGTTAAATCCAAAGAGGGCACGATACACACACATGCCACGGAAATCTTACAATGCTTTGCGAGCACGTACGAGGATTTATATAGATCACGTCCGGTAGCAGAGAAAAATGAGATTTTTCGATATCTAGAGAACGTGGCAATAGGTTGGCCTTCGGATGGGCAGAGGGAATTCTTGGCGTCACCCATCACGGTGGAGGAGGTGACTGAGGTGATTGGGACTCTCCCAAATGGGAAAGCGCCGGGTCCCAATGGTTACACCAATGAATTTTATAAACGATATGTAGATATCCTTGCCTCCCATATGGTGGAAATGTACGGAGCAGCTTTTGACAAGGCAGAATTACCCCCAACATTGCGTGAAGCGGTCGCTTTACTTAAACCTGCCAAAGATTCTGAACTATGCGACTCTTATAGACCTCTTTCTCTTATAAACACAGACTCCAAAATATTGGCGAAATTATTGGCAATACGGTTGAAGCCACTGATGACGAACCTGGTCCTACCGGATCAGGCGGGGTTTATTCCTACGCATTCCACTTCTCACAATACCAGATCGTTGTTTGCCCTATCGTACTACCTCCAACCATCTACTAGGGCGGTGGCGGTAATGCTGGATGCCGCCAAGGCTTTTGATTCTATTGAGTGGACCTACTTGATTGCTATTTTACAAAGAATGGGCTTCCCAAAGCGCTTCGTCCAGTGGGTATCCCTAATTTACACCAATCCGTGCGCCCGGGTTTGTGTCAATGGTTATGTGTCGGACCTATTTAACATTCAGCGTGGTACTAGGCAGGGGTGTCCGCTTTCGCCTTTGTTGTTTGCCTTAGCTCTTGAACCTCTAGCCTGTATCATTCGCCAAAATTATAAATCGTCGGCATTACAGTTCCCATCTAGGGCATTACATATCTCTCTATATGCGGATGATATGCTGCTGTACGTCCGTGAACCCAACACACATTTAAACCAAATTTTACGTGAGTATATCAAATTTGGCGGTCATTCAGGTCTAGCCATAAACTGGTCCAAATCTTCCATTATTCCTCTAACTGACACGACAACTCCTCAGAAAACTGACTACCCATTGGAGTGGCAGTCAGAGCCAATACGATATTTGGGTGTACTGTACCATCGAGACCCCGAAGTGGTTATAAGGTCCAACTATGGAGCAGCCATTTCTAAATTGGAGGATAAGATACACCGTTGGATACAATTACCACTATCCTTAGTGGATCGTATAGCGATAGTGAAAATGAACATACTACCTAAACTGCTGTATCTTTTTTATAACATTCCGATCACTCCGCCCGGAGAAGTATTCCGCCGTATAAAATCACTTGTGTTAAAACTTATATGGGCCGGCAAGCAAGCACGGGTGGACCTCCAAACACTAACACTTCCATACATTAGGGGAGGTTTCGGGGTGCCGGACTTTCTACTGTATTACTTATGCGCTCAGCCACAATATGCTGCATACTGGTACCACAACATACCGTACCTCACACACACTGCTATAGAGGAGGGGGATGCGTCACCGATACCGCTAACAGCGATCATTTCGCATACCCGGCAGCCACTGCATGCTCAAGATATCACCACCATTGACACCACCGTTAAGGCTTGGGGGAAACTGAGCCAGCTGGCCCATAAGACCCCATTATATGCGCCTGCAATGCATTTACATTATCATCAGGCGCTCTCGGTCACGGGTGAAAAAGTAGGCATGTCCCTCTTACAGCAAGTGGGCCTTGTACAAATGGGAGACCTGTTTCAAGAGGGAAAGTTTGTAAACTCGGAAGACTTAACATATATCCACAACAAAACACCTCTGTTTACATTCACACATTACAGGCTGAAGCGGGCAATGCAGGTACACTATCCAACATTTCCCACCGAACCTGATAGCCTGGAAATGCTGCAGCTGCTCATTGCCACCCATGACTTGACACACCTGGTGTCTAGACTGTACGCCACAGCACAAGCGGAGATAACACATACCACAGACAAAGCCAAAGCTAGGTGGGACACAGTGCTGGTAGAACCGCTATCTGAAAAGGAATGGGAGCAGACTTGTGCACTAACGCAAATACTTACCCCTAACGGCAATCTAAGAATCATCCATTACAAGTTTGTGCATCAGGCGTACTACACACCTGTGCGTATGTGCAAATTTGGCCTGCAAGACAACGACAGATGCAAAAGATGTAATGAGGAGGGTGCAGGGTTTGTACATTTAGAAACGTCCTGTCCCAAGATCCATGATTATTGGACTGAAGTGATAGCGAAGTTGTCCGTTATGATAGGGGTAGAGCTGGAATGCACTATACGCACCTGCCTGCTTGGTCTTGTACCACAACTTAAAGCTACCCATCATAAGTTTTGTGTCATAGCACTATTGCTGGCTAAGAGACTGATAGCTCAGTGCTGGCACAGCAAGCAAGAGCCCAAATTATCAGGGTGGTTGCATGATATTACCAGCTGTAGGGACAAACTACAAACCTATGAAGAAGAACTGCCTACAAAAACTAGGCCTAAAGACTTTTGGTGCTACTTCACTGACTATGTGATCACACTAGATGTAGATGAGGAGTAATGCCTCATATACTCGAATTGCTATGCAAGACCGGTGCACCCTCCGGCTCTGTATGCTCCTGGCATTCCTTGCTTCGCACTCATTATACTAGTATGCCAGTAGACTTGTAAAGGTCTCATATTTTCTGTTCTAATGTTTGTTTTTCGTTCACTGTTACACATCTACAAAATCAAAAAAACTGTGAGACCTCAAGCACTGCATTGCAAGGCCGGACCTATCGTTATTGCACTGAGAACTATTTGTATAAATCACTGACATGTTTTGCGTTTTACTTTGCAGCCGGCCCCAGGGTTGTAGGCTCTTGGCTGTGTAAAACTAACGAATGTCAATAAAGGTCTTAAAAAAAAAAAAAAATTCCAATAGAAGCCCATGTTCACACCAGAACATGAACTTCTATTGGAATTCTCAAAGGCATATTATCAAGCCCATTATCACCGCTTTCGATGCCTCTAAACCGGCGATAATTTTTAACGCCGTCCTTGATAATATGCCCCTAATTTCTTTGGTAAATTTAGTTCCAGTTTTGCTCGATATACTGTGTCAAGTGATAACAGGGTTCACACCAATACAGTCCTCTATGTAGGGAACTGCAAGCTCTTTATGTACAATGTAATATGGAGTTGAGCTTGGAACTGCCAGTAAAAACATTGTCTTGAGTCTGAAGTAAAGCACAGTTAGCCATTCCCCACAGTACAGCACCATAACAAGGACCAGTTAAACACTTGCTTTTATATAATATCAGTATTTCTCTAATTGTCTTGTTTCAAATTTTGATTTTAAATCTTAAAATGGCCTCCATTGAGCCTAGAAATTTTAATTTACCAACTTCTAACTATGGACTCCAATGTCCATTAGATGAAAATTGTATGCCCAGATACGTGAAGGTGTGCGTTTCGGCTATTATCTCACTCTTAATATGATGGATTATTTGTTTAGGTTTCCCTTCCTTGCATGCCATTGTATACGTTTTCTTAAGATTTAACTTCAAATCTTTTTTTACCATGTACACAGAGAAGTTTCTATGAGGCACTGAAGGCAGTTTGCCGTTCTGGACAACAGAATTGCTTCATCTGCGTACAGTAGAACAGGGGTTGGTTGCTTGCCAACCATAGGACCATTGGTATTCAA
This sequence comes from Lissotriton vulgaris, assembly GCF_964263255.1. Classification (NCBI taxonomy): domain Eukaryota; kingdom Metazoa; phylum Chordata; class Amphibia; order Caudata; family Salamandridae; genus Lissotriton; species Lissotriton vulgaris. Next base: position 1,249,756,396 of record NC_141691.1, on the reverse strand, counting down.
CTTCTGCAATGACTCACCAATCCCATTAATGTAGAGTAAAAACAAAAGGGGGGCAAGGACACAACCTTGTTGAATCCCATGTGTGACATTGAACCCTGCATTACCCGCGCCTCTTATCCTATAATGCACCCAGGAAGACAACGGTTCATTTATTTGTGTCAGGTAGATGATGATCTCTCTTTCGGCTCCCATTTTATCCAGTAACTGTCATAACATTACATGGTTAACCAAATCAAAAGCACTTGATAAATCTGCAAAGCAAAGGCGAAGGTTATCACCTTTAGAGAGAGTTTATTTACTAAAATTAAGATGTAGGTTTGCACATTGTTTCTTTGTCCCTACTTCTCTTTTTAACCCATAATGGGAATCTGTGAGCACAGAGTTCTCAGTCGACCAGGTACTAAAAGGACTCTGCCTATCAGTTTGGAAGTTGAATCATAAAGTGATATAGGGTGATAGTATCTTGCATCTTGCCTATCTCCCTTCTTAAAAATCGGGACAATGATACTTTCTGTCCTGTTTGCAGGCAGGAAACCACTAGCTGCTGCATTGCAAACTTTTACCAATATTGGTGTCCAAAAGGAAGTATTAGATTTGAAGGTGTCTATTGGTACTGTTGTACATTCTTACATTGCTTCTTAGCTTCCTTAGTCCTTTCTCTGTGTTTCTGTCTTCTTACATAGCTGTATTCTATCTGTTGTGTTGGGGATTCTACTATGGGCATCATGTTGGTGTATAAGTTCCAGGGTGTGAACCCTGTGCAACCTGTTGTGTGTTATTGAGGTTAGTGAGGAAAGTGTATTGAGATTTGTTGTTGTAGTACTTTCATATGGCGGTGTTTCTACTCATTGGTGTACCCTTCTTTGGGGAGGGTGTGGGGCCTGTTGGTACCCATGGTATACCCTTTGTAGGGCATGCGTTTTGAGGGTCAGTGTGCAAAGTGTTTTGAGAGCTGTTGTGGCTCTACTTTCCTATGGCGGTTTCTTTTACCCAATGGTGTACCCTTCTTTGGGGAGGGTGTGGGGCCAGTTTGTACCCATAGTATACCCTATGTGGGGCATGTTGGTGTATAAGTTCCAGGGTGTGAACCCTGTGCAACCTGTTGTGTGTTATTGAGGTTAGTGAGGAAAGTGTATTGAGATTTGTTGTTGTAGTACTTTCATATGGCGGTGTTTCTACTCATTGGTGTACCCTTCTTTGGGGAGGGTGTGGGGCCTGTTGGTACCCATGGTATGCCCTTTGTAGGGCATGCTGTAGGTTTGGTTTCTGGGTTTGAACTCTGTTTTGTACCCTTCTTTGGAGAGATAGTGTTGGAAGTTAGTCAATCTCCAGGTTAACCATCCTGTGCTGTCGTGCGGTGTAGCCTACTTTGGAGGGTGTGGTGTTGGTGAGTGATCAATACCTATATTAGTTCTCAGGTTGACTGACTTAGTTTTCCTGAAATGAGTAGTAGTGTTAGTGCTGCTCTTATTAGTCTTTGCCCATGTTAGTTCCCAGGTTATCTATCCTGAGATGTACCCTGTTTGAAGAAAGTTGTGTTATTTGCCAGGCTTAATTCCTTATGTTGTTCCTTATTTTGTGGTGTCATGTTTACACTGTCAATGTGTCCGTAAAAAGGGGAACTTTTGGTTTCTTTAACTTTCTTAGGGTATGTTGTGTCTCTCCCAAAGGTCTTTGTTTATGTCTATCTTTGGTTATTAGGGTTTTTACCCTATAGTGTACTCGTGTCTGGGGAGGTCGTGGGCGTGAGCATCTTTCCTTGTTGGATTGATTTTCTCTCTTCTAAACCTTGTTTTGGTTTCTCTAAGGGAGGGGGATGGAGTGTAATGATTCTTAGTGTTATAATGATTCTTAGTGTTATACGTTTTCTTTCCTGTTCTTTCCTGTTTTCCATGCTTTATCTTCTTACGTGTTTGAGGTTTTCATATTTGTTGTTTGTAGGGGGGAAGATATGTTGTACATTCTTACATTGCTTCTTAGCTTCCTTAGTCCTTTCTCTGTGTTTCTGTCTTCTTACATAGCTGTATTCTATCTGTTGTGTTGGGGATTCTACTATGGGCAGTTGGTCTGGTCAGCTGTGGGGAACTACTGCTCTGTGTCTTAACTTATCTTAGCTTATTCCTTGTAACTTAATAAATACATCCTATCTACAAGAAGACGTGTCCTTCTGCATACTTCATTTATGTACCACAGGTACCCCATCAGGCCCCGGTGCCTTCCCATTAGCACATGTTTTCAAAGTGATCATTACTTCTTCTTGTGTAAAGGGAACCAAATGGGGGCAATATATCATTACTATCTCTTTATCATGCACAGATAGTCTTTCATTAATAGGAGTAAATATCCCACCATATTAGTTCAACCAATTTGATGGTTGAACTCAAGTTTCGGAAGTATGAGCCTTAAAGAAAGGACAGTTTCTTGTTTTCCAAAATAGAGTTGTGTCCCTTGTATCCGCTGCCTGTCCTAATTTTTCCCAAGCCTCCACATGTAACTCATTTATTTTTTCTCTTAATTAAAGTCTGTTTAAAGAGCCGTCTGAGAATTTTAATCTATTGACTATTTTTGCGGTTTTCTTTTAGGACTTCCTTAAGAGCACAACTTGCTTTGACAGTGGTCGTCAAACCAACCAGAGCTTTTCTTTGAGTTCTTCTTGAAAGTGATTATTATGTTTTCTACAATTGAGGGTGTTATTTTACAGAATGCTGCGATAATATGTGGGCTGAAGGCATTCCGCTACTGCATGTTTTAAATTCTGAATAGCTATCCTGCCCTATGTTATCAAATTAAGAGGACACATTTACACCAATCTCTTATGCTTACACAGGCTGAGGAAGTAAAAATTCCCCCCTTCAGCAGCAATTTGGAACCCAACATTATTTGCCACGAATATTGAGGAATTATTTGAAACATCCCTGAGGATTTTATATAAATATGTAAAACCGGCCTCCCAGAAAAAAAACACTTCTTTGTAATAAACAGGCTATACTATACGCCAACAAAAATAGCAAAATTACCCCACGATCCTCCACCAAGCTGTCCCAGGTGTGTCCTAATCCATGCCAATGATTTCCATATTTTTTTCCAATGCCCAAGTCTTGATCGCTTTTGGAAAGGCGTGGGAGACACGTTAACATGTATTTTTGACATCGATTTGGAAGTTGACCTACCTTTAGTCTTTTTTGGTATGAACGATCTAACTAAGAGGGTATGCTCACAGAATCAAAAAGCTCTCCTGCTATACTTAGTACTCTTAGCAAGAAGAGAGATCTGTATTAAATGGAAATCTGCAACCCCCCCCTAGGTAGGGAAGACTGTCTTAGAGTCGCAGTTAACATGTCAAGACTTGAACAAGACACTGGAAATGAAGGCCCTCCCAATAACTGGCAACCCTTCACAAAATGGGAACGACAGAGGTCTTTGATTAACTAACTAAAGTTTTTATAATTTTTCTGGGTAATACGGTCCTATGATTACACCAATCCTCAATCACGTAAGGAAGGCCAAGGGGCCTAGACGGAAACAGTGAGCCAAGGGGCCCCCCAGAAACTAAGAGCGTGAATTGGCTTGTTAAATCTGTGAAAGTCTTGGTGAAGATGAGGACAAAAAAAAATCTCTTATGCTTACACCAATATGCACTTGGGCTTCAATATGAGCAGCTAACCGTTCCCCCTCCTGATGATTTGTCATAATTCTAAGGGCCAAAAATATCGGCTGGTGATCACTGAAAGCCCTACTGACAACCTTTGAAAGTTTCTATTAGCCTAGGCAAATTTCAGAGATCAATATGTGATCAATAGTAGAGCATTGTCTATTTCCTTCATAGGTTGAAATAAATATTTGTCCTGTGATATTTGCTCCTGGAGCTCTAGATTATACCTATACATTATCTAGTTGATTACCTCACCATAAGGATTCTGAGGAAAGTGAGGGCAGACATCACCATAAATATCCAAATAGCCACACCTGTTTCCATCTAAAACATTGTATTTGCAGTAAATAAAATCACCAACTCCAATATACACACAGTCTTGTCTCATACATTTGGTAAATATGCCCACCTCCTTTTCTAAAGCTATTACTACTGGATTTCTGGTGTTATCAAACATATTATTGTAGAAATGTATTAGCAATAGGTTCAATTTTTTAACAGTTTAAAACGATAGTAGCTGAAAAAATGGCAATTTCACATAGGACTTTTTTAAGGTCAATAAGGATTCGATGGATACAGGGTGGCTAAGCCGACCCTTTGCCCTACCATTGAGTGAGGGTAAAGCTGGTGTTAAAACAGAGCTATACTCCTCAATGTAAAAAAAAAACCTGTATACCACGTGTCTTGTAGGTATATCAAATGACAGGTTTTAACCATGTTCAGCCAGGCTTAATCCTCTAATTTATTTCTAATCCCAGGGATGTTTCATGACATGATAGCCAATTTTTTTTTTTTACAGGTTCGTAATTTTGACAATGTCGGGGCTAATTGCCACCACCGGGAAGGCCTTGACGTCACTCACATTTGTATTGTATTCCTTTGCTGGGATCTCATACCGTCAATCCAAATTGTTACATCTCCTAAGTGGGGCAAATCTATTCAATGTTAAAAATGAAGTATGCAAAATAGGTTTGGACATTGATCGGACTGACCTGTGCTAATTTGGGTGAGATTTTCTGCACATAGGGGCATATTCTCGAGGACTTATCGCAGAGTTAGCAGCACTTTATTGCAGCCAAAGTAGCGATAAATTCATCGCCACATTCACAAGCTGGTGCTAACATCCGATAGCAGGCGCAAAAAACATTGTCACAGATGACACCGGTAATTATCGTTAATGATATGCAGAGTAGGCGTTCCCGTGCAAAAATCCGCAACAACACCACTTCGCAACATTCTCACCGACCAGCCAGATTGGCCATAACATCATAAAACAGGCGATGAGGTGTATTAGCAGCAGATATTTAACACCTGCTCTTACCTGGCGTAAAGTCGGACGACAACCTGTACCAGAAAAGGGAGCGCAGCCCAGACCCACACCGGAAGAACAGCAAATGCCATGGAGCCACTGATCGTGCAGCTTGGACACCCAACAGGGTCACAACACCCACCGCCACCATCCCCAGGACCCCCACAGGCCCTACCCCGGGCACCCCGCCCGGACAAAGTTATGTTACATTAACTTTGTGAAATCATGAACAAAACAATTCACTTGGTGCCACACAATGACAACACACAACATGCATGTTTGGCAGAAAAAGGAGAATCCCACATTCACCTTTGAATTATCAAACAGAACATTTTATTCAAATAAACTCAAAACAACTATTTTGAAGAGTCTTCTTCTCTGTAAGTCACAACCTGCAAGGCACAATTCTAGATAAGAAGGTGTGTCATGCGCTCATCAAAGGACAGAGATAGAGACTGAAAGAGAGAGAGAGATAGAGAGAGAGAGAGAAAAAGAGGGCTAGAGAGCGAGAAAGAGGGAAAGAGAGGGAGAGAGGAAGAGAGGGAGAGAGAGGGAAAGAGAGTGAGAGAGAGAAAGAGAGAGAAAGAGAGGGAGAGAGAGAGACAGTGAAAAGAAGAGAGGTAGAGGGAGAGAGAGTGCTGACACTGTGGACCCAGGCCTCACTGCTCAACTGCTGCCACTGGTGTGTCTCCAACCATGTGCCGGTATGCACTGCAGTTCACCAGGTCCCTTATCTGAAAAAGAGTCCAGATTCATGAATGGCAGAGTTCACTGCCATTGCGCACGCCATCATCACTTGCCCGCCCCTGTGCACAGAGGCTGCTGTACCCCAGCCCCTCCTGCCACCTAGCGGTGGCTGTCTGCCCCTGCGCACCCAGGCCTCACTGCTCACCTTCCGCCACCGGCGTGTCTCCAAGAGGGCCCACCACGTGCTGGTGCAAGCTCTAAGCCTGGGGCCCGCAACCATGGCAGCTTCCACATCATGCAGCCCCACTCCGCGGGCCACCAGGTCACACACTTGATTCTGGGTGTTGATTCCGCTATGGCAGAGATCATATTCATGCACACAGCCTCATCGCAGGCTTCACACCCGCTCAGCTCTTTAGGTGCCCCTACCTCAGTGCACCGAAAGTCACTGTCTCGTGGCGGTAGGCCCGTGCCGGACACAGTGTATCTAGTGCCACCAACTCGGTGCAACGCAAGTCATGAACCCTTTCTGATTGAGTCTCGTGATATGACAGGCGGACGCAGCCATGTCACCTCAGGCACTGGGGTATGTGATGTGGCAGGGCCCTAGGCCGCCATGCAAAAATAATAACCACACAGATACACCCAGATGGACAGTGGTAATGGCATTCAGCACATGGGCCCGGCCCTTTTTATTGTCAGGGTCACATGTCCTGTGGCGCGTGTGCTGGATGGGTGTGGCGTGGGTGTAAACCAGCCATGAGTGAGTGTCTGCGGCATGCTGACAACTAGACCTGTGATCAGCAGATCACTACAGGGAAGACCTGGGACATGTAGCTTTGTCATCCCCTCATGTGAGCGTAAACAGAGTGGGCTGGCCCGGTGTATGCCAGTCCAGCTTAAGGGTGTGAACAATGACCCCGGGGCTTTGAGCGTGGTTCCGCCCTGGGCTGGACAAGGAAGTAACTAATGCGTGTGTCTTTGTTGTGGTGTCGGCACCATCTGGACCACCCTGTGACCCAAGTCCCGCAACAGGGACGTAAAGGGGAATCACTGACCCTACATTCATCCATATTTCCACACTCGAAAGATCATAGGCATGACACATCTGTGTGAATATGAATGTTTAATGCACATTCAGTGGAGTGTTGTAGCTGGAGCAGTACAGGGCCAGGAAAACCCCACTTTACATTGTTGGCCCATGGAGGGCCAGCCCGTCATTTAGAGAATGACAAGTTCATCGGAAGAGGAAGAGTACAGTCTGCAGTCTGAATGCTGTATCATTGGTGACCAAACAGAATATGGCAGTCCCCTTCGAGGCCCAAGGTGAGTGTTGCAGAGTGCATCAGGGGACAGTGGAAGGTGATGATGTAGAGGGCAGAACCAAGCAGAAACCAGTTGGTGGACTTGGCCCTTTTTGAAGGGTCATCCCTAAACTTTTTGCCTTTCTCCTAGCCTTTTCTCTGACATGGTGTTGGTGGTTTTAGGCCTCTGGGCACTTTAGCACTGCTGTCCAGTGTAAAGTATATGCACTATCTGTGTACATTTGGTAAGATTGGCCTTCCTTCCCATAGGAATTCATTGGGGATTCCCTGATAAGTGTGTCACTGGTAATTCCTGATATGAGAGGATCAGCGTGGTCAAGTTTAGTATATTTGGAATTGTAATAATAAATGCTGCGCAATGGTGTGCACAGATTTATTATGACTATTTTAGGAATGCCACTTTTAGAAGTTTGCATTCCTAAGTGCTATGTGTCCGCCTGCCTGATGTGAATTGCATGTCTGGCGTTTGAGTGACAGGGGCTAGGAGGTGTGTGTGGCTCCAGGAGGGGAATGGTGAGTCAGCACTAGGCTGAATAGGACATCTACATTTGGAGTGGTGAGAGGAGTTGTCCCCTTTCCCTGATTAGGAGGGGGCCTGCCCTGTACAATGCTGGCCCCGCCACCTGTGGTGTGTCTGATCACTGAGCCCCACCTGACAAAAGGGAAGAGGAGTCTTGTAAACAAAAGGCTCCAATTCCACCCTAAACCAGATGCATCTTATTCCCCCAAGCACTGCACTGTAGACAAAAGAGAATCTGGGTATAAGTATAGGGCCGGTGACCCCATTAATGTGTGCTGGTGCTTGCTCCTGAAGTTGCTGGGGCATGCTGCTGCTTGGGCCTGGGAGGAACCGCCATGAGGGCTTGCCTCCCTGGGCCCAGCCCTGCCCCCTTCCTCTCAAAGGACTTTTGTTATGCCCTAGCCCCTCATTAGCGCTATACTTAAATTGCCAGGGAGAAGAGGAGCCCTTTGGGCTTTAACCTGTAGCGCTGCGCTGCGAGCGTACCTCTGGGGAATCCCGGAATGGGGATTCCCCCACTCTGCACCAGAGCCAAGCGGGAGCCTACCCCACATTTGGGCTATTTTTGGGAGCACTTCTGGTGCTGCTCTGCGAGGGAGCCCACCCGCAGTTATGTGCCGTGTAGCTGGTGTCGACCCCGCTCTGCGTGCTTTTTGGCGGCAAGAGCCCACCACGCACTTGCTGCAGGAAAAAAAGCAGAGGGAAGCTGAAGCGGGTTCAAACGGGTGGCAAAACAGAAATTCAGGCATCCTGAAAGCCTGATCGTGGGTGTGCCAACCTGTGAGGAAGGAAGCAGGAAAGGCCAGAAGTCAGGCAACGTTGAGGCCTGAAGGTGGGCAGTGCCTTCAACCAAGACAGAGAGGCGGTCTAAAAGCCAGGCGGCTGGAGCCTGGAGCCTGGTTGTGGGAGGCACCCTAATCGTGAGAAGGAGCCGAGCCTCGTGAGCCCTACTGGTATCTTGGCCGGGAAGCCGCCGGTGTACAGGTAGCGCAAGGAGAGAAGATGCCCCGTGCTGGTGCCACCAAAAAAAGTCTGCCGGAGTCCTAGGGCAGCCCAGTGAGTGCGGGCGGGACCGGTGGAGAAGTCCTCAAGTCCCGGTGTGTGGGGGCTGGGTTGATGCCCCTGACGCACTGGTAGTGGCAGTCTTTTTTGTTTTTACAGCTGCACTGCAATTGCGGACAACTGCATCAAGGTGGCACTTTTGTGTTCTAAGAGTCCCGGAGTGGGGCTCAGAAAGCACGTGTAGTGCCAGTGCCATTTTTCCAACGTTGGAGGCACAGTTGTTTAAAGAGTCTCAGAGGGACACCCAGGACACGTTAGTGCCAGTACTGATTTATGACCCACAGCTGCACCACCGTAGGTTGCAGATGCAATGATTGGGCATACTTGTTTAGTTAGAGTCCCAGTGGGGCCCATCAGGCACAGTTAGTGCCAGTGCATATTCTTCATCACAGCTGCACTCCAATTAGCGGCAGCTGGAATGTTTAGGCTATCATTTCTTTGGGGGCATTTTGGATGAGACAGAAGTGAGATACACTCCTCTACCACAGTGCAATTGTGCACATGTGACTTCTGCTGCATTGGCAGCCCAAGCTCTGACATTTTGGACATAGGGCATTTAAGCCCTCTGAGAAGGGCAAGTGGCCAGGGGGACAGGTTGAGGTTTGGAGGCCGCCAGGCCCTCATGTGATTTATGTGGTGCTAGGAAATGTGATTTATGCACTGTGATTTATGCCTCTGGTATTTATGTTAAGGAGGTTATTCCCTAATCTGAGATTTCGGTTTATGAAGTTATGGCATACTGTGTGTATGCTTGTGAGGTTATGGTGTAATATGTTTAGGCTTATGAGAATATTGCATAATGTGGTTATGCTTATGAGGTTGGCGCATAATGTATTTTACACCTAATGTGATGCTGATTGCATAATACGATTTATGTTGCAGGATATAATACTGAGTACTGTGGTTTGCCGGTCAGAACTGGTTGTATTCTACATTTACTCTTTGTGCTTGTGATGGTTCTGACAGTGGCCCAATTAGCCCTGTCATGTGCATATAATCCCCTGAAATTATTGCCTAGTGCCAGTTGGCACAGTGTATATTGTGTGATCACTATCTTAATGTGTTTATGATAATACAAGGGCTATTTTTATATTATATATAACCTGTGTGGAGTTGTTTGTGGTGTGCCTAATGTGTTGCTACTGTGTGTTGTGCAAAAACTTTACACATTGCCTCTGGGATAATCCTTACTGCTCGTGCCAAGCTACCAAGGGGCTGAGCAGGGGTTATCTTCAGCGTGTAACTCCCTTGCCCAGACTAGAGTGGTGGTTTCTGCCTGGCTTAGGCCAAAACCTAGCCAACCAGAAATCCCATTTCTAACACCGGCCATATGGCGGAGATGAATGCTACTGCGTCCTTCTTACCACGAATGCAGATTCATCTGCATCTTTGTCCTGTGCAGTTTCATGTGCCTAACATGTGGGTGGTGGTGTTCTGTTTCCAGCACTGTGTGGCACTGACACTTCAGGGGGCAGAGATGTGGATGGAGTGGTAGCAGCAGCATGCATCAGCGCAAGGCCTTGTGGCAGCAATGCCATGAGGAGGGTCTTTAGGGCATTAAGGAACTCAGCTACCTCTCGCTGGTGTGCAGCTGTGGCAGCCTCTCTTTCCGCCTGCTTCTGCTCTATGTTCTCCATGATCCTATGCCTGTGTCCCGACTACCGGGTGACATCGCTGGAGCCACTCTGACAAGACAGTTGTTCTTGTCTCTGAGTCAGAACTCCAGCGATATCAGCCATGGATCATTGGAGAGCATGGAGTGGACTATGGGTGTCCATTAAGGACTGTAAGTGGTCCCTGATGGGACTTAGACCCTGATAGAACTGGGGGTCTCTAGTTGGCAAAGGTATACACCTTTGACTAAATAGGAACCCTTGCTTCTAAGTCAGGGAAAGGGATTACACTAATGGATAACCCCTGCTCACCCCCTTGGTGGCTTGGCACGAGTAGACAGGCTTATCTCAGAGGCAGTGTGTTAAGCATTTGTGAACACATACAGTAATACAGTGAAAACACTACAGATGGACACAACACAGGTTTTATAAAAATAAGTATTCTTTATATAGACTTATCACCAGACCATAAACGACAAAAAACCACAATACTGTACTCAATAGTAATATTTCAAGATGGTAGAAATGATTTAAAAATTGGTTCTTCACTTAAAAGCAGTCTTTAGCAACAGATAACCAAAACAGGAGTTATCACGACGTCAAGGTCAAAGAAATCCCAAAGTACGGCGCCGACCGCGAGGTGCACGGCGTTGGGCCCCCACAAAGAACAGTACCATGGAGAAGCAAAAACAAAGATAGCTCAAGGCGTCGGGGAGGTGCGGTGACGTTGGCGCGTTGCGGCGTCGGTTCCTTGCTTCGGGGGAGATGATGCGTCGGGACCTGGATGCTTGCGCAGGCAGGGGAGGTGTTGGTTCCTGACCGTAGAGGAGGTGACGTCACATTGGCACCAAAACCACGGTTCCATACTATGTCGATGGATTCTTGACCACCTACGCCGACGATCGGCTCCAGGATGATGTCGGCATCGGAGTTGATGCGGTACAGCAGCAGGAGTCGGGCCTATGTCGCAAGTCAGAGCAGCGCTCACGGCTATGGCAGGCTTACGATGTTGTTTGCTGGCGTCAATGTGGCACGGCGGCCGGCGTCGTGTCTACGTTGCAAGTCGGAGCAGCGCTCACGGCTTCGATGCAGATGACGGCATCGCTCGTCTGCGTCAGTGTTGCAGAATTCCTTCTCTGGTGGCTAGAACAGAAAATTCCAGATGCAGGCAAACAGAAGGGGGTGAAGTCTGGTATCCCTGAGACTTTAGTCAGGAGGCAAGCTCAACTCAAGGCCTTGGAGTAATATTCTGTAAGATGATGAAAGTTCTTTGAAAGTTCCTTCTCCTCTCCTTGGCACTAAAAACACCACTGTTGGCCAACACAACACACTGGCAGAGGGGCAGTCCAATGCCTACAGCTTCCTTGGTTCTTCTCCTTGGCAGAGGTTTGCCTTGTTGTTTCAGAAGTGATCTAAAGTCTTGGGGTCTGGGCCCCAATATTTATACTAGCAAATCCTTTGTCCTCTGAAGGCAGAGGTTCCTGTGCCCAGTCCAAACCAGTTCTGTGCAGTCCCGGAGCACTTTGTTGACAAGACTCCTTCTTTCCTTTGACAGTGTGTGCCAGGGACATCAGACGCACCACAGGCGGTTGAACCAGCATTGTGGGAGGCAGGAACAGCCCTAATCAGGTCCCAGGTGCAACTCCTCCCACCCATCTACATGTAGATAGCTCTATTCAGCCTTGTGCTGACTCTCACTGTCTCCTGGAATCCCCCAGCCCCTGTCAGTCAAACTCCATACACATAATACACAAGTTAGCAGAGGCAGGCTGGATGGATAGGCAAGAAAATACCTACTTTCTAAAAGTGGTATTTTCAAACACAGAATGTTAAAACCAACTTCACTAAAAGATGTATTTTTCATTCTGAGTTCAGGCATACTAAACTCAAATTTCCATGTTCCCTGAGTCGGTTAGGATTATAAGATGTTATAATTAAGGCTCCCGGTTTTCCGTTTAAATGGATTTTTACCTATAATTACAGATGGAAAACTATTTTTCCTTTGTCTGTATTTATAACTTAGAACCGGGAAAATACAGACAAACAGTGCATCGCAGCCTCACTCCTGCCGAGGGTTACCTCGTCACGCTCCTCTTACTAATCTGCACCACTTAGGCCTCTTTAAGATAACTGTTTAGGTAGAAGCACAAAGCAGCAGGTGGTAGTAGATGTTGCATGTTGAAGGGTTGGGGGACATTGTAAGAAATGCAAGCACTTGACCTCTTGACCTTTAAAACAGCACTGTGTTCATTCTAGTTATGCTTTATAGCGAGGTGTTAATGGGTGCATTAGGAGGTCGGCTCACTGATAGAAATGTGGGCATCAGCTGGCGGGGCCTTCTGAAGTCAGCGCTATTAAGGTAGCCTGTGAATACAATCAGTCGCGGCAAGGCAGAGGGGCCAGTTATGAGGTAGTGGTGTGCTCGACAGCAGGTGGCAGGCTTTGAGAAATTAAAAAATTAACATACTGCCAGTGTACAAACTTTATGGAGACCCTGTTTAAATAAAACACAAATTTCTTTTTTTCCTACTGTTTAGTTTACACGTGGAATGTCAGATGCTTCTGTGCAATAAGCCATCTCCATTGAGAGGTGTGGATCGCAGCCTCTTTCCTTTCTTGATGCTGCCCTTGCAAAAGTAATTTCCCATGCTTTCATGCATTCTTCATTCCTTTTCTAATCTTACTCATTAACGCTGCGCTTGCTCTCTGCATCACAAAGTGTTAGAACAGGTTGCAGGTAACTTTCAGGGGAATTTTGTGCCACAGTGCGTTTGATGCCATCAGAATAACAACTATTTCAAACATTGCCAAAAGAGAGGCTGCATCCAACATAACTCCCTCTTAGAATGCGCTGTTTAATGATACCTGCTTAATCTGCCTCAGATGTCAGTACAATAAATGCACACTTTTTGTTTAAAATAGAGTGTTCTGTCTTCCAGTGTGTTCAGTCGTTACAATCTCTCCATAGCCCCTGTCGCATACATGTGAAAAAATACTACCTGCAGCATCGTCATTTGCTTGCGACAATAATAAATGTGGATAAATAAAAAAAATGACTAAAAATAAATATGGATAAATACAGACAGAAATGGTAACAAAATAAATACCATAAAACCGGGAGCCCTAGTTATAATAATAATGCTGCCCATTCTGGCCTATGGGGAACAGCTAGCCTTGCAATAGTGAAAAACGAAAATGACTGTATTTTCACTATTAGGACATACCACACACACCAGGGCATGTCCTACCATATACTTACAATGCACCCTGCCCTTGGGTCTACCTTAGGGTTGTCTGATATGAAAAAAGGGAGGTTTAGTGACCGGCAATTGGGTGCACTTACCAAGTCCACATGGCAGTACTAGACTGCACGCAGGCTCTGCAGTGCCAGGCCTGAAACACACTTCACAAGCTGCTTCTGTGGGTGGCACAACCAGCGCTGCAAGCCCACCAGCAGCATTTGATTTACAATCCCTGGGCACACATTGTGCACTGTACTTTGAGTCTGACAAGTAAAACAAATAACCCAATCATTAAGTCGGTAATCAATACATCAATTTACCATAGGGAGCACTTGCACTGTGGCACCGTATGAACTGGGGTGGCAGAGTGGGCTAAAGAACGGTGATGGATTAAACCCAGATGTTTTGACTGGGTGTGAGTGTTTGATTTATTCAGATGCTCTGTCCATCACCACCCCCTTTTGTACCGCTTTTGGTCAGGGTATGCTCAGACGTGAGTCCCTTGCTCACTTTGCCACTGGATTCAAGCAAGCCGGGCTGAAGACGGCTGGAATGCCAGAAACCGGTCCTCGGAAGCTTGGTTCCGGTCCAGGGAAAACATGGCTTGGCAGTTCGGGCTGGACTGTTCCCATGAGGCACAGGGACAGACTGATTTGCATATAGCCATGTCTGAACTGGGGTGGCAGAGTGGGCTAAAGAACGGTGATGGATTAAACCCAGATCTTTTCACTGGGTGTGAGTGTTTGATTGATTCAGATGCTCCGTCCATCACCACCCCCTTTTGTACCACCGAATAGCAGTGACACAGTGCCCAAAACAACTAACCAGCAAAACAGATCAAAAACAGAGGAGGCAATTAGTAAAAAATGCAAGGGAGACTCACACCAATGATACCAGGTATAACAGACACCCACGTATGGCATCTAGTTTGGCTGCCTTGCGGTTGAACCCCACCCGCACCTGTTCAGCCAGCTTCTCCTGGCACACCAACACACGGCGTTGGAAGGCCATGTATTCTTCGTGGAGGTCCTGGGAGGCAGCCGTGGTGGTGGGTGCTGCCTGTTGTGTGTTCTGTACAGGGGTTAAGGTATCCTTGTTGCAGCTGGGCTGCCCTACTCCTGGAGGTGGGGTGCAGAGGCTGTCCACGAGCTGTTGGTGGGCGTCGGGGTCAAAGGTGTGGTGGTCCTCTTCGTCATCAGAGAAGAGAGGTTCAACCTGCTCTGCAGGAGGTGTTGGTTTTCCCTCTGCAATGTGAATGGGAGATGCAGTTTAACATTGTGTTCACATGTATGTTGACGCATTGTACATGTTTACCTAGAGACTGCATGACAGTGTACATTGTGACTGTTTGGGAGGAGCTGCCTATTTGATAAGGGACAGTGGACATTTCAACAACATCACCGATGTGTGTTTGTACTCGAACATTGTCAACTCACATTTCCCGGCAATGCCAAATGTGATTGGCCAGTTTCTACACACAAGCTGCACCAGTTGTGTACTCTGTTCTGCTGTGGACATGTTGGGGTTTGTACCACATTGTTGTCAATGTTGATGTGCTCTGCGTGTTATGTGTGTGTGCTGCACTTTGGGAGAGTCGCCCCAGCAGATCTGACTTTGCTGCCCCTTATCCCTTTCATGCGGTGTGCCTTTGATTTCTGTGCTTATACAGTGCTGAGATGTTGCATACTTGGGTACATTGGTTTCTTCGTGGGAGTTGGGGTTCTGGGGCATGGTTTGTAGGCAGATTTGCTATACTTAATTGGGCTTGTGTGCCATTTGCCCATCTCGCCCAGTCCGCCCAGTCCCTGGTCTTCACTCACCCTGGTGCTGTTGTGTCGGGTCATGTTGAGCTGTTTCCGGTCCCCCAATTCCTGCCACTGTCTCCCCACTGATGAGTGTGGACACCATTTCCTCCATCCCGTCCAGCTCCTCCTGTGGCGCTGGACTCCCACCTCCAGTCTGCATTACTGCCTTCTGGTTGTTGGTGAGTTTCTGCTTGGTTTTGCACTTCACATCATTCCAGCGCCTCTTGACCTCTTCCATTGTCATCTTCAGCACTCGGACTGCAGTCACCTTGTCCACGATAGGCTGCCATATTCCATTTTTTGTTGCCAATGACAGTGGAGGTGAAAAAACAGTTGTTGGTGGTGTTCTACCACCTTCTTTATCAGGATCCTGTTTTCCTGCGGACTAAACCGTGTCCTCCTCTTCTTCTTGTCCGTGCCCTTCCCTGACCCCGATGACCCAGGCAGGTCCTCCGGGGGGCTCGTGGGGTTCTGGTTGTCTTCTGTACTTTCTCCGACTACCTCCATTGTGCGTCGCTGTTGTTTTGCTTTTGTTTGTATGTGTTTTTTCTACTTTTATAGTGATTTTTCCCAGCTCACATGTGTGAATTGCAGGCCTGGCGCAGCTTAGCACTGATTTTGTCATCGCGGTTGGGCCCATCGCAACTTTTTTCACGTTGGGGTTTATATTTTTATTGCTGTCCCAGTGACTGTATTGCAGACATTTGTCGCGTTATCGGGAGACTATTGCATATTACCACCGTGTTGTGAATAGGACGTTAACACAGAGTTATTTTCGCATGATAGTCGGCGATATGGAACATTGCGATAACCGACTTTGGCGATGATTATCACACGTTCTTGAGAATATCCCCCATAGTTTATAAAAAGAAAACAAGTGGTACTCCTGCAATAACACCTGGTCAACACCCTGTCAGTTTTGCCTATGATAAAGGCTCTAAGTAGGGTTTCCATCGTTATAGGAGAATGAAAATTAACAACAACCCAATCCCCCTGGCAGGCTTTCTTTGAAAAAACAACCCATCTTCTTATCATTATAATTTTCTGGTGAAAAACATGTGTGTTATAGTTCTATTTTGGAAGCCAATGAACAACTTTATTTTTCAAATCCCTCCATGATTCAGTGGCATTAGGTGCCAGCTTTGGTACATCTTTCAGGATGATTGAATATGGTTTTGCCTCGTGTAATACGTGCATTCCTTATAGGTCTGCCCTCCCTTCAAATGACCTCCAAAGGCTTGCTGGCTTGCCTCCTGTTTTCTGAAGTCTCAGGGACACAAAAGACTTCCTACAATTATGCTGTTGCACTGGACTCTGCTTTCTGTGAGTCCTACCCTTGCCTGAGGTGCTTCTCCCAGCTCTGGGCTTCAGACGTGGGTTCTACAGCTGCTTTGATCACCTACAGCTGCAAGGTCCCATCTGCCCTTCGCAACACCTGACCAACTCTTTGCACCTGCAGTATCATCATTGGCGACACTCTATTTGCTCCGGTGGAACTTCTCCCCCGCTGATGGGGCTCTTGGCTCAGCTTGAGAATTTAACACTTCAGCAGGACCTGTTTGGAACTGTATCCAACCTGTGCCCCACCCCGGTCTAGCGCAACCTAAAGTAACCTTTAAGAGCTATTAACTTCTAAGCACTGGTTTTGGTTCATAAATTTGGTTCTACTTATTGCATCTTTGTCATTCTGGTCTTGTTTTATTCAGATAAAAATAACATTTATGTTTTTAAGCCTGTGTGGAGTCTTTTTGTGGTGTCTTCATTGTCTTAATGTGTGTGTGTTGCAGAAATACTTTACACATTGCCTTTGTAGAT
The DNA here is from genome assembly GCF_964263255.1 of Lissotriton vulgaris. Taxonomy (NCBI): domain Eukaryota; kingdom Metazoa; phylum Chordata; class Amphibia; order Caudata; family Salamandridae; genus Lissotriton; species Lissotriton vulgaris. Next base: position 1,249,739,366 of record NC_141691.1, on the reverse strand, counting down.
AAGGTGGACTGCTCTTTGCCAGAGGGTGAGCACAGGTTATCTTATTATGTATTTAGCTTACCTGACCCGAGTGGTGGTTCCTGCTGGGCAAATACCTCAGTCAACCAGGCATTCCGTTTCTAACAATATATATATGCATCTTCACAAAAAAAAGCAAAGGTTACAGGGATCTTATAGTTAGGTACAGAATTAACAGAAACAAAACTATAGAAATTCAGCAGTTTAAGATAAATGTTTCTCAAGCAACCAAAACTCCTGCCCTAAAGAAATTGTAACTCACACCCGTCATGCAGTTTTCTCATCATTAATTCCATTGCAAATGCTGCATAGATATTATTAATGATGTCATAGAAAATTTCATGACAGATGTAATATGTGAGGTAAATAGCAGTGCATTGCAAGGGCATTAGTTATAGTTACATTAAGGCACGTGTTATAGTTACTTGTGATAACTTTAACTATAACTTCTGAATTTCTACGGTTTTGTGTCGGTAAATTCTAAACCTAACTATAATGTTCCTGTAACCCTTGGCTTTTTAAGTGAATTTCTAAGGTTTTTAAAATTCTATTTCCTAACTATAACATCCCTGTACCATTTGGTTTTTGCATTGAATATACATGGTTTCTTTAAAGCTGAAGTGATTGCTCACAGGGACTACGGCCAGCCCCTGCAGCCAACACCAAGCATGCAGCCAACCATACGTAAATCATCATACGTTCAGTGTGATGATTTAACCGCCTAGGCCATTAGTATCAACAAAAATCTGATGTGTGTGTGCTTTGATTCTTTTCAATTTGTGACGAGGTGATAATGCAATTAGAATGATAAAGTGATATTACAGAATTAAGATGTTAAGGCTAAAAGAGCATTTCTTCTATTTTTGTCATGTGGTGACTGACATGGTGTGGTATATAAGGGAGATCCAAAAATGGCGTTTGTTATTGTGAGCAAGGGTATTTTATTGCTGAAAAGTGTTGAACCATTGGCTCTAATTGCAAGAAACAACACCAAGCAACCTTGGAAGCGTGCCAGTGCTTTCTTCGAAATAAAGGAAAGAAGTAGCAGTATGTTATACCGAGGTTAATGGACCTTGTTGATGCTGTGCACTGTGTCCAAGGGCATCCAGTCACAAACGAAGTAGATATATATATGAAAGCACTTTAACTCAAAGATTAAAGTACAGTTATACGTAGATCTTCTAATAATAAAAACAATCAATTTCAGAACAAAGAAAACACTGAAATTCACCAGTTAATTGTAACTGACATCAATTTAACTTGCTCTGCTATAGATTTTAGAAGTCAGTCACCAGTGATGCAACATATGGAGTCATAAGCAATGTATCATAATGATTACTGGGATTAATTGCTTACACTCAATTGAGTTTCCACATGAATGGAGGGGATGCAAAACATCCAACAGAAAGTTGTCAACTGTTAAATAAACATGATCATATATGCATCATTACCAGTAGCGACTGATACAGAATGAGGGTGGTGGGGTGTGGGGAGGGGGAGCAGCAGGGGGGGAATTAAAAGTACATTTTAAAAAACTTACTTACCTGGATGCGGCCCGCCGCTGCCTTTCCTCCGTCCTCGCTGTCCTCTTCCTGGCTTCTGTGGAAGCAGGAAGCACCCAGGCTCCCCTGAGCAAATTACAACACTGCAATGCAGAGTTGTGATTGTTCTGAGCGCTGCGGTTCAGCGCCTAGACAGGGAATAGCACCTTGGGCATGTTCTCCACACAGGCTGCAATGCAGCCTGTGTGGAGAACATGCAGAGTGTACATGACATTTTGGCCGGCCCAAGACAACCAGCAAAAATGTCATGCACACTAAGAAGTGTCTACCACTCCTCCCCCAGCCTTTAAACAGCCCAGCCCAGCCCCAAACAACTGAGCCAGTATGTTTCAATAAAATTATAATAGCGTTAAGTCATTATCATTTTATTTTTCCGTTTTACATTGCTCATTCAGTGAGCAGTAGGGTGGCGCTCCTCCGCCTTAGCTGAGGAGCCGCCACTGATCATTACTCTAGGTGCTGCTTGGTTATGGATCCATGCTTATGAAATATGTTTGTCAACTTCTCTTTCATGTGTAGGGCTATTGGAATGATGTGATTCAGCAGTGGTTTCTTCATAATTATGTATGTAACGCATTTGCCACATAATCCTTTATCTGCTGTATAATTTGCAAAAATTGTCAAAAAATATTGCCTTGAACTCAAACGGATCAAAAGTTACTAAAAGGGGGGGCATGGCTAGCTGCCAAGCGGAATGATCACTTCCTGAAGCGGCTCTACGCCTATCGCCATAAACACCCGCTAATTCCATCAGCTCCTGCTACTTGTGATCGCCTGCGAAGATCAAGGATCACTGCGGATCCAGTCCGGGTGTGATCTCCCTGGTCCCTGGGGGCCCTGAAGATACAGAAGGCGACGAAATCCCTCTTCGAGTCGGGCCCTCTCTGCGGCTAAGATGGCGGCCGCTGCCGGAGACGGCTTTTGACGGAGGGGATCCGGGGACTCCATGGCTGCCTACACTGCTTGCTGAGGCCGGCGGGAGCGGAGGCGCAAACGAAGTGCTGGGGCAGATCCGGCCATCACTCGACTGTGGAACGCCGGCCCCCTCCTCTGCCTGCGGACGATGGCGAGGCGCCATTAGAGGTAACCCCCGGACCGGGGACGCGCTCACGCAAGCCCCCGGCTCCCGGGCCTACATTACGAAGTGCCACAACGGATGACGCATCCCTGCGGCTCGGACGCCGGGTCCCAGACCTCCACCCGAGCCGGCGGCCCACATCTTGCACCCCCCCCCATCTCCGGACTTTGCCTACTTTGTGTGTGTGGGCGCTGCGGGTGCCACCCTATCTCCTGGGGACGCGGCCGCGAGGCTAACTCCAATGGGACAAAGCCCATGTAGCTCCGCGCTTGCCACCATCTCTGTGGGGCCTTACCTGCTGGACACCAGGCACTACATAGCGGCGCGACATCCGCGCCTCTCGACCCGACCCCTGTACCGCTCCCCACCGGTGGCTCCTGGCTCTTTTCCCCCTGGACTTGAAGACTCCTGCCTTCCTCCAACAAACCTTGGCCTAAGCTGTCCTGTGTATGGGTCTCAGCGCCAGGTGTCCGACCCTACGCAGTCAGCCATTGGAGGAGCTGTAGAGTGACCCGATCTACCTTGACTGCCCTACTCAGGCCTCCCATTCATCTGGGCAAGTGCTTGGGGTGCGGCGGTGCGCTCCACTCCTGTAAGTTTGCTCCTGGAGTTCGTGGCTGCCCGAGCCTGCCATCATCTTTACGGAACCCCGCCACATGTTGGCGCACATTGGAACAGAGGCCAAACCACATGGTCTAACCCTACGGCAATGCCCAACTGGGAAACTTTGCTCTGGCTCGTTGACCCAGGACTCCCCGGCCTGCACTTGCTGCCATTCGCGATGGGGTGTCTGTTCTACCTACCCTGATGCCCGCAGCTTCGACCTGATATAGCAAATTTGCAAAGGGGGTCGCACCGTGGCGGCTGTGCACCCTGGTTTGGTCATCCTGTCCAGGCCCATTGTGAGGTTGGACAACTGCTGTGGACGTTGTGCCTGGCCCCCTCCCCACTTCTACATGGCGGCCCGGGTGCGCTCGCTTCGTTCCACTCCGATTGCCCTGAAGGGCCCTTCTGCTCCGACACCTGCTATCTACCATCTTGACCTGCCTGGTGGCGTGCCACTCTACCTTCTCCCCTATGGCGTCCAATAGGGGAAATCGATCAACCACACAGAAACAGCTAACAAAATTCTCCTGGACTGCTAGAGGAGATATTAAAGATATAACGCCTGAAGCAGTCCCGAGAACTGAGCCGCCCTCGCCGGCGGCCAAAACTCTAACGCTGGAGGATGTAATGGAGGCTAAGTGGGAGTGCGTACCTCTCTTGAGACCTGGATAGACTCTGTTAATATCGAGGTTACCCTGCTGCGGGCGGATCTTCGCAAAATTGACTCCAAGGTCAAAGACGTGGAGGTTGAGACGGTGGCCCTCATTGACGACACCTCTACGCTCCAACAACAGGTGGCCCACCTTCAGAAGCAGCAACACCAGATGGGTGAACTCCTAGATGATTATGTCTGTATCCTAGGAGTTCCGGAGCGCATGGAGGATCCCGCTGCTGACCTCTTTGTGGAGAACCTCGGGTGAAACATCTCCAGCCAAAGGGTCTCTTGAGGTTTTGTAATTCTCGAGTCTGACTCCATTTTGTTCTGTGCCACCATTTTGTGTTGCTCTCACGTAGGCCTGTGAAGGTAGCCTGGCGATCAAAGTAGCCTGGCCTTCTTAGTTCATGTATACAATAACTAGGTTTCTTTTTGACTCTGAAATGAACTGTAAGAAACTGACCTCTTCACCTGAAACTGACCTCGCAAAGCAAATTTCCCTGATCGATCTTTGTCTGAGATTGCCAATCAATGTTCAGGACATCGTTAACTTTTAGTTTCCTTGCACATGCCTTATCTTGTTCAGCATCTGTTACTGTTTCTTTTTTATGTTTCTTCATTACATAGGTTATGCTTTCAATTATAGGTTTGTCCAGCTTGTGGAGATTGAATTTGGGACATTCCTAATAATTAACTTTTGGGTTGGGATACTGTAAATTGAGTTTTTTTTATGTGATACTTTGTTTGAAAATTTACCTTATTGGCTAGAATTTTTTGCAGTGGGTAAGCATTTATAATGTGAATATTGGGTATGAAAGGAGACGTCTCGCCTTAGTAAAATGAGCAGTCTCCTGAGAATTTACACCGTGATGTATTTCTAGGATCACTGTTACTAGCTGCAGCTAATAAACTTGGTCTCTGATGCAATCCAGAAGTATTCCGTGTCTCTGTATACCAAGACAGGTGAACTCGAAGATCTTAGGCGTGCCCCTGACGCCACTGGGTTAAACCCCGGTTCTTCACTCTCCAGCTTTTTCTCCATTGAAGGGGCCCATCAGGTCCCGGGGGCAGACCAAAGCCCGGGGCCCACCCACGACCGATCCTTGCCAGGGTCTTCAATTTCCCAGATAGGGACGCCATACTCCAGGCGGCCCGGAAGAGTGCACCGTTGAAACTTGACAACGCCACCATTACATTTTTCCCGGACTTCACTAGGGTGCAGGCACGTCGCCGCAGTTTCCTCGAAGTAAAAAGGGCGTGCGTGATAAAAGCATAAAATACTCGATGCTCTTTCCTGCCAAGCTGCGGGTCGAAACGGAGGGTAAGACTTGGTTTTTTCTCTCCCCGGAGGAGGCGTGGGAATGGATGGAGGGATGGCGTCCTGCGGGGAAGACCGCACAAAATTGTAGAGCCTCCGGTTTGGGGACACAATAACAACACTCACCTGCCCGACAGGAACAGCCTACAGACATTGATCGAGATAACTGATAGTGACTCCCGAGGCGTCATGCTTCGCCACATTTAAATATGCTCCTTTGTCTCCTCGTTGATGGCGACTCCAGTTACATCTCCATTTCTAATCTTCATTTGGTGGCTATCCCCCTGTTCAGTACCTCCGCACCTATCCCCTCGGACCACAATGGGGTATAGCTCATAAGTTTCAAGGCCTGTATTTGAAGATATCGTAAGCACCTGGACTGGTATGTTTTCTGACTGTCATGAAGTTACACTTTTACATTGAGTACTGGCGAATGGCACGGTGGTCTACCCGTTACCCCGTGTATGGTTGGGAGGGCAATGGGCACTCTGCTTAGTTGGGGTGTGGATAGTTTCAAGTCTGCGGGCAGGGAAGCAGGGTGGGGGGTGGGGAAAGGCGGGTGGGGAGTTTTGCTGGGGTTTCAATTGTGTGTTTGTTTGTTAGTAGACGGAATGTATTGCAATTTTGAGTCATATCTCCAATATTGCCTCTTTTCCTTTTTAGTTAGCCACAGAGTCTTCCCTGTTTTTAGGCGCAGTGCTCGACACTGTCCAGCCTTTCGAGGCGCATCACGTCCGAGGGCTCCTAGCCTCCGCTGCCCGAACCACACCCTCACCCACATGGAGGGTTTCAGGCCTGTCTGGGACTCCTCTAGGTGAACCCTCCAGCCGGTTTCTACCCCACAAACCACCATGACGCACTCCCATGCTAGGGCACTTACCCTTATGACATGGAACGTTAATGGACTTGGGAGTAAAATAAAGAGAGGGGTGGTTTTACAATATCTCAAACGCCACGCTCCTGACTTAGTCTTGCTTCAGGAGATGCACCTGATGGGCAATACCTGTCGGGCACTCCTTCGAGGGGGTTACAACTTATTGGTTCATGCGGGATTCACATCCGGCTCCCGGGGCACTGGTATTCTTGTTAAGAAAGCCTTCCACTTACCTGTACGAAGAAGTGGGCAGAACCCGTGGGTCGCTTTGCTGTAATTGAGGCCACCTGGGAGGGGCGACAGTTGAATGTTGTCTCAGCCTATATTCCACCAACGCTGGGCAAGGAGTCGTTGCTGGCCTCGGAACGACTCCTGTTAGATCTCCCCCAGGGCTCACTAATTATCGGTGGCGATTTTAATATGACAATAAATGATACGTTAGATAGACACCCCCAGCGCAGCTCCCATAGGCAGGGATCAGACCTTCTGGATTTTACTCAGGCAATGGGGCTTGAGGACCTGTGGCAGACATTTCACCCGGACACTTCCTATTTCACACACTATTCTAACGCACACAATAGCATGTCCCGCATTGATTATTTCTTCTGCCCCACGGCAGACGTTGGGTTTTTTCCTCATCCCTAGGGACTCCCTCGAGGTATCTCAGACCCTTCTCTACTTATTGTTGAGCTTACCTACCATCGTCAGGTGACCCAAGGACCCATTGTAATTAATCTGTGGCTCCTAAAAATCCCTGACATTAAAGACAGCCTACTCGAACACACAGAATACTATTTTGCTGAGAACGTTGGATCAGTGCAATCCTCCGTCACGATCTGGGAGGCCTATAAAGCTGTGATCAAGGGGAGGGAACTGGCTCTCAAGTCTGGATACCTGCATAAACAAAGCGAGATACTGATCCAGGCTGAGACTGACTTGCTCCGCCTGGAGTCAGACCACAATACCAACCCGTCAGACGAGACGGCTCACCGTCTTAGGGCCAAACAACTTGAATATAAGACAATGGCCCTGGAAATGGCTCAAGCTAAACTCCTTAAAACTCGCCACCAAGTCTACGAACTGGGAGATAGGGCGGGTAAAATGCTGGTCTCGTTGGAAAGACGTGAACAGGGCTCCAGATGGGTCCCGCTGCTGATCTGTCCCGATGCATCACACATCACGGACCCACAGGAGATAGCAGAGGCCTTTGCAGACCACCTAGAGCAGGTCTATTCCTCTTGAGCATATTTTACGGCGGACGAGTCCTGACTACTCTTAGAGGAAATGGATTTACATATTCTCTCCGACACAGATAGGGTCGAGTTGGAGGCGGAACTTACAGTTGAGGAGAATGGAAACGCTCTCTTTGCTATAACATCTGATAAGGCTATGGGACCCAATGGCGTTCCCATTGAATTTCTTAAGGGGATGGCCCAGGAGGTAATCCCTCACTTGAAGGCTATGTTTGAGGAAAGTCAGGATGTGGGCTGTCTGTCCCTAAACCAAAGACTAGCTTCCATTGCTGTGATCCATAAACCTAACTGGGCACCCTCTGACTGCGGCTCCTATAGACCGATTTCTCTTATAAACGCTGAAGTTAAGATTCTGGCCAAACGTTTGGCTACCAGGGTCCTCACAATTCTCTCCTCTCTCATCCATGATGACCAATCGGGCTTACTTCTGGGCCGGAACACGGCCCTTAACCTCCGTAGACTACATAATGTTCTTGGTAGACGGCCCTATATACAGGAGGATGCCGCAATATTGTCCCTTAATGCCACACTAGCTTTTGACTCTATAGAGTGGTCCTATCTTTTCGAGGTCCTGGGGCGCTTCGGCTTCAGTCCTAATTTCATTCAATGGGTCCGATTGCTCTACACGGATTTTCTGGGCCAGGTGCGAGTCAATGCCCACACCTCCAGGCAATTTCAGCTACACAGAGGGACCAGGCAGGGTTGCCCCCTCTCCCCCTATTATATGCACTTACCTTGGAACCCCTAGCCCACTGGGTCCGATTGGATGCCTCCATCAGAGGACTTCATTGGAACGATGACACGGTGGACAAAATCTCCCTGTACGCCGACGACATTCTTGTCTACGTCTCCTGCCCTCGATCCTCCATTAACAGTCTTTTGCACGTCATCACTAATTTTGGCAAATACTCCGGTTTCTCGATCAATTGGTCAAAATCGGTGCTCTCTGTACTACATGGCTCTCCGCCCGCCCTTCCGAGGGGATACTCGATTGCCACAGCCCAAGATGGATTTAAATACCTTGGCATTTTTGTCACCCCAGATCCTAAACTCTTTCATGAACGTAACCTAAAAGGCCCACTGAAGAGACTCCACAGTGACATATCCCACTGGCGTACGCTCCCTTTATCCCTCCGAGGCAGAGCGGCTCTTTTTAAAATGCTAGCACTCCCACGCTTTTTGTAAGTTCTCCAAAACTGCCCATTCCCATTGGCTGACTCCTACTTTCGCACGCTAGACGGAGATCTACGACTCCTCTTATGGGATGGCAAGGCGCCCGGATAGCCCTACATAAACTCACTCAGGGATGGTACGATGGGGGCATTGCCCTGCCAAACATGCGCCTCTACTATTGGGCCTCCCAACTGGTGGCCACTAACTCTTGGATTCATGGGTCGCCTACTAACCCGGCTTTCCACTTAGAACTCTACCAAACAGGACGAGAAGGGTACCTAGGTGCCCTATATAGTAAACCTTCCCGGGGTCGTTATGTGGGGCCCATGTCACAAACAGTAGCTATTTGGCATGGTGCTACGAAAAGTCTGGGATGGTCTGACACGTTTACTAAGGCAACTCCGCTTTGGGCCTCTCAAAAGCTTGGCTCCCTTTGTCACCACAAAGGGTTTGATAAATGACACACGATTGGCATCTCCACTCTGGGTGACCTGGTCCACAAAGGGAAACTACTGACTTTTCATGACCTTCAACAGCGCCACGCTCTCGCCCAGACGGAGGCCTTTCGAGACCTCCAAATAAAACATGCTATCCTTACAAACATACCCGACCTTTCCTCCATTCCGGTGGCCTCACCTCTAGAAGATAGATTGCTTTCAGAGCCCCTGCAGACAAAGGCGATTTCTTACACATACCGCAAACTATACATCAATATGCCCGACTCCTTCCAGTCTCTACGTGACAAGTGGCAGAACGACGAAGGGCATCTAGAAGACTACCAGTGGCGATCGGCACTGATGTCCCCCAGGGAAACGGCGATTAATCACTGTTTTAGACTGATTCAACTCAAAGTCTTACACAGAAGCTATATGTCTGCCCCCCTCCTGGCCAGAAGAGGTAGGCGCCCAGACGACATGTGTCTCCGAGGTTGTGGCATCATCGGCTCCTTTTATCATGTTTTGTGGGAGTGCCCTACCATTCAACAACTATGGGTGGGGGCATCCCGCAAAATGACAGAGGCACTGGGTAAACCTATCCCTCTTTCTCCCAAAGAGGGACTCCTCAACATCTGGGGCGCCACAGACCTCACAGGGGTGGAACTCCAATGGGTGGCCCTGGGATTTCTGTTGGTAGCGCAGTGGCAATGCAATGGGGCGCCCCGCAGCAGCCTCTCCTGGTGGAGTGGGTGGCTGAAATGGACAGATGTATGCTAGCAGAAAAATCTGTATATAAGTTCAGAGGGTGCCCCAAAAAATGGGACAAGAAATGGGGGCATTGGAATGTGTATAGAGGCGAGATCTGTACCTCCCCCACTGCCGACATGGCCATGGATAAGACTGGACCCAGACATCGTAATGTGCCTTGATTTAATGTATTTCTATTTTGCCCATTAAACTTGACTCTATATTGTATGACATATTGATTGGATGATGACTTTCTTTTTTTCTGTTTTCAATAAAATATATATTTTTTTAAAGTTACTAAAAATACTTGGACGCATGTTTTCACGCAGAGAAAGGTCCTTCACAAAATTCGACTGTTCTTCTTTTAATTGCCTTTTGCTACATTTGAGTGTTAAGCCATTACTAATGAGATTGAACTTTCGCCCAAACAGTATTAACGTCTAAAAAAAAGACAAAATAATACAGTGATACTGTCTCAAAATGTGCCCATTATGCGCATAGTTTGCCATGTCGCATAATTCCAGAGGCCCTGGTTCATGGCGCATTCTAAATATACTTCCCGCACCCGTGGTGTCTTCTAAGTGTTAATTTGCCCTGGCTTTAGTTTAGTGTTTGAAGTATTCTGGAGTTCTTGCTCGATAGCATTTTACGATTTGTTTACCTAATCCTTGCCTCATTTGTAAAGAAAACGCAATACATTTCGTCAAGTGATTGGCATGTCAGTTTCTAGCGAGCAGCCCTGCCACCAACCGCCTGATGCGCGTCATGCTGGGAAGAAACAGTGTGCACTGCACTATTTGGCATGTTTTCGTCATTCGATTTTAGTTGGAAGATGGTGAGTGCGGGTTTCATGCGCTGGAAGATTCCACTATATATTGATGCTTACAGAAAATGACCTTTACATCAGTTTCGATTCTCAGGACCCAAGGGAATTTACTCCAGAATGATTTGGAGGGAGGGCGCCGCAGTTCTTTGTTTCAGCAGAACAAACTGACCTTTTAGAGAAGGATTTTAAAGCATCAGTCAGTGCTTATTTATGCTCTTGCATTTCCTGCCGTTGTGACCTTATTGTCTTTCCCCGGTTGCTTGGTTGTGCTGTCTTGATAAGTTATAAAATAGCCTTTTCTCAGTCACTGATGCAGTGTTTTACGTCCCTTGGGCATGTCGGTTCTCTCCGTTTCATATTCAGGAATGTATTTGATTCCCTTTATTGTGATAGCGAAAGCCAATATATGATTTAAAACCCTTGGAAACGTCACGCGTTGACCTACACATCTTAGCTCTGTATTTATTAAACAACTTCTCCCTCTCTGAAAACACGCTGAAGTTCCCATATAGCCGGGGTAACTGACCGTAATTATGCGACTCCACATCAGGGGCGTAACACAGGCCCCCGCATCCCCCGCAGTGCTGAATGGGGGGGGGGGGCAGGGGCTGCAGGGGGGGCCCTCAGCACTGTACTCACGCCAGAGAGCTCCGGAGGAAACCTTGTGTACCTTGCAGGGGGGCCCCTACGACTTTCGTTCCACCACTGCTCCACATAGGGGGTGGGGGAGTTGGGGGATGTCTGCATAATTATCGCAGAGGCCAGCCCCCAACGGGGGCATAAGAGGCCAGCGCTTTAACAGACGCCGAGCCCCCACCCCCCCAGCCAGAACCGGTTTGTGGCACGAAAGAGCGCGCCGAAAGCGGGAGGACCCCCCCCCCCACTTGGTAGCGACGGCAGCGCGCCTACCCCCCCCCCCGGCCAATGGGCCCCCATGCACTATTCGAACGGCCCAATGGGGGTGTAGGGCTCGAACCGCGACAACCTTCGCGAGGGGGGATATCAGCCTGCTTCCCCCAGGTTGGCTCCTACTTTTGGAGCTGAACAAAGGCGGTACTGAGTACCCAGAAAATGATATGTATCCCTAATAAAAACTGTGGCCAACAAAATGGCCACCACAACAAATGTGTATGTTGGCTTATTTACAAAGAGAGAGGTACTGTTCGCAAGGAACACAAAGGGGGAGAGAGTGGGGCGGGTGCAGGAGTTATGGATTTGCTGCATAATCCTTCATCTGCTGCAAAATCTACAGACTTTACCAAAAACACACATTTTCTTGCACAAACATATCAAGTGACTAAAAACGTGGTACTGTCGGTTTATGCACAGTGGGAGGCCCTTTGCATAGGCTAACTGTCATCTTTCTGTTGCTATTTCCAGTATTTGGTTGTTCAACGGGTACTAATGAGGTGAAATGTTTGCCCAAACAGTATTACCATGTATAAAAATGATTAAATAATGAAGGAATAGTCGTAAAATTGTGCCGCATAATGCAGCATGATTTGCTTTCTCTTGCCGCATAATTTACTCAACCCTTGGAATTTGGAGGTCGCATGTCATAAATTTCCACAGCGCACAAAAAACTTAAGTGAGTTAAAAAAACACTACTCGGTGCATGCTCCGGCACAAAAAAAAACACTAGTTGAATTAAAAGCAAACATAACCTAATATTACTGCAACTGCACCAATAAATGCATACAATGCATGAAATTCTCTTTAACTTACAGTGCGTGATTTGTTCTTGCCTTTAAGTAGGCGAGGCCAGGGAGAGGCTAAGAGGACAGTCACACCTCTGTATGTAAAATGACAGACAAATAAACTAGTTAAGGATGAGGAGCACAGGGATGCTGTGGTTTTTGAGGAGGGTTGGATATGATGATAGCTTTACCCAACCTGTCTTTGTTGTCTTCCACCCTTAACTCATTATGAGTCTTTCCAATATTACTTTACACACTGAATCCATAGACATATGTCTATCAAGTAGGTTAATAACAAGTTAGCAGACTGTTTATTTGGAAGTGGAGCTGTAAATTGAGAAAACTGGAGATGGGGCTAGATGGTGTTTCTGTGTTTTCTTTCTGTAGGGTAATGGGGATTTTGGCTGTTTTGTAAACTTTCACAAGCATTAGCCACGCCAGTAGGTTTGTCTTTAATGTGCTATCATACGCAAAATAATGAAATGATCAGTCAGACACATTTGCTTTGATTGTGGTTGCTGTCAATGCGTTTGATGATTCCAGATTTTGCCAATTCTGTCTTTGGTTTAGTAGGGGCGGAGGGTGCCTATGGTAAGGATTTTGAAAGCAATAATAAGGTGGTCTCACCAATCCAATTTGAGAGGATTAGAGATTTGTAGTTGATGTTTCTTTATGAAAATCACAAGTGTGACCTTCCTAGTGGAGCAGCTAACACTCCTTTGCACTCTTCATATGGTTCACATGAAGGTGTATATAGTGGGGCTGATTCACAAAGGTAATCTGAGACAAAAGTCTAACTTTACGACTTTTGGTAATCACAAAGATCATGTACTAGTCGGATTTTTTACATCCGTAGTCGGGCTGGAATCTCCGCATCCGGGTCGTACTCTCCGCAACAGGCTGTTCTCTAATCCAAAAACAGAAAAGCTTGCTCCTTTGCATCATGGTGAACGCAGTGCACAATTTGCATTTCCCTCATTGTTGACTGTAGTGTGAACACTACAGTCAACACTAAGGGGAGCACCCTTAGTGTTGACTGTAGTGTGGACACTACATTCAACACTGAACAAATTGTAACATGATGCAAAGGAGCAAACTTTTCTGGGATATGATGTAGTGTCTGGCCACAACCTTTTCCCTGCCCAAACAGTTTTTCATGCCTTACTTTACCATTCATCACACCAGTGCTTAATTTGTAAAATATGAAGTGCAGGTGCTCACATTTTTTTAGGAGGCCACACCCACTTTCCCGGCTACGCCCACAACCTCCAGTGGCCCCACCCACTTCCTTTATTGGCTCCAGCCACATCCACAAGCCTAAACACATTAGAGCTACCTCCTCACTTCGTGAGGTCCGCAAGAAGCTGAAAAGCTAGTTCTCCACATAAGCACCTCGAAGACCTCACACTTACACACCTGCCCAAGGACCTGGATACCCTCTAACAAGACACACATGGCCAAAATCAGGAGCGCCTTGACACGTGCTACAATGTAGAACAATCCAAATGGTAAATGAACAAAGGAAATCACGTTACCATTTCTCAATACAAAATCAGTACTAAGTAAAAGAAGCAGCTGAACTGCAAAGGATCATTATGGCTCCTTTGTGGGAAGAGTCCGGCCCCATAAAAGCATCAGACAAAGAACAAGAGGCGTCAGAGGCAAAGCCCTAGTCCATAGTCCCTGGTTCTACGTTAGTGTCAGAGGGGCCAGACACCAGTGTTATGATGGCACAAATGCACACCACTTGTGGCTGTTTTACTACCAAGGAGGGGATACAGGAGCCATTTTGCTTGCTTCCATTAGGGTCCATGGCACCCTTAAAAACACTAATGCAAGGTGGGCCAGAGTTCTAAGACAGGGAGGGTACAGGGCCTAACAGTTTTAAGGAATAAAGTGCCCGGAGGAGGGAGGCTTGTGGTGCCATCATCATTAGTGCAGCAGGTGTGGCGGTAAATAGGCCAAGGAATGTAACAGGCCCAACTGACCCCACTGAAGCCAGCCTTTTGCTAACCCATGACACCCTTGATGTACCAGTGACCTCCTCAAATGCAGGCATTATCGGTACAATGTTCAAGACAGAAGCCAGAGGAAAACGCCAAACTTAGAGCTGGCTGTGCATACTAGCTGATGGAGTGAGCGTTGCCTCGCAGTGGTCAGATGTGCTGAATGAACCTGAAGCCCTTCAAGGGCCTACGTCAGTTGATTCAAAGCGCCCCCCTCCCCACCTCCTGGGTCTGTCCCTCCAATTATCAACAACCTATACCCCCTTACTAATAACATTGTAATGGAAAAGAGGAGCTTAGTGGACGAGTAGGACAGCAAACCACAACAAATGCTTGTCCATAAGTAATCAATCTGTGAGTAATTCCTCCCAACCTCAGAAATGACTGAACCATAAAGCCCCATTATCACGTATATCCATATCAGTGTCTCCAAAAATAGATCAACCATCACCTCTCTCTCTCTCACTCCATTTACCAACCCAGCCTGTCTCACCTCTAGAAAGTTCTATGCCACACCCACTTGTGTGAAGACTTCTGATGTCCATCGATTTGACCCCTGAGTTTCAGAAGATTATCCCCACAGGAATTACACCATTTTGAAAATCAGATTAGGTGTCCCCCCTCTTCTTCTGCTCTGCAATTTTGGGCTTTCACTTCACTGACCCAAGGAAGAATATCACATCAGGTTAGCATACAATCTATGCGCCTGAATAAACGTTTGGGTGTACGTGTACCCGTCAAAATGAAAAGTTCTTGGATTGGAGAGTCAGCTTTGCAAAGGGTAGCACTGCCTTTATGAAATACGATAAACATGTTGGTGTTAAAAACAAAATTACTTTGTCAGGGCAGGCGAAACAGAGTGAGACAAGCCTGCAACAATCGCTAAAGTATTCTTTAGTCTACTTCATGATTAACAGTATTTGAAAAGCAGGAAAACAATGCATGATGAAAAAAATAAGAAAATGCAGAGCATCAGGTGAACCAGCAACACTTACCCTGAGCCAAACTTATGACTATGGGGCAGCCGCAGCTTGTGGGCCTTGGACAGACTGGAGGATAAAATTCTTTCCTAGAATGCCACCAGCTGCACCAAGAAAGTGCAAGCGGTGTGCTTCCAGAAGCATCTGCAACCAATTTGAGCCTCCTCTGGATTTCAAGAGTGACCCCCCTCCCCCAGAGATTTGTAAAACCAAATCCAGCCTGAACCCGGGCTGGCAACACCGAACTAATGGCCACTACGCCATAAACATATCAGTGAGAATAGTCAGATTTTGATATTCATTCATGAATCTCTGTCTCCTCTTGGCTTAGCCAGGGCAGGCCAGGTAGGCTGAGGCTCAAAGGCGCGCCCGTAACACACTTCGCTAGGAGTGGGATGGGACCAGTACATTGAGTGGGATGTGGGACTTCGTAATTAGTGACTCACTCGGGACTCTGCACTGTGCAGTTTAATTAAAGTAACTGATTAGGCCAACCAGGCCCTGTCTCACCTGGTGCAGCTGTTACCAGTACTGGCTACTACTCAAGGCTCAACGCCAATGTCCGCCGGGTCACGCTCAAACTAATTGAGACAGTGAACACCGGAACCACGATGACTCGGTGGTCGTATGCGGCCGTGCTGGGGCGTGGCAATGAGGCGAATGTGTGCGCAAACCGCAATCTGAAAAAAACGCTGCCTGCTGCCACGCACAGCCCCAACCCCTGCAGAGAACCAAAATCAGCCAAACTCAGTGTCCCGCCCACTGGATCGGAAACACTGAGCTAAGGGCTGCCAGTGTCACTGCATCATTATATCAACTTAGAGATCATTGAGAAGAAGTCAGATAGACAGACTGACTCGTGACTAGTAACTCGGAACTCGGGTCGGGAAACGGACGACGTCGACGGGCAGCAAAAGACAGTACTGGACGAGAAGTATTTGAACACAAGTTCAACAGTTACCTGCAGCAATGCGTGTAGACCCGGCCCTGATAATTTGGTGCTGGTGCTAAGCACCGGCACAAATTACGCACTGCATCACACGCTCCTAATGTTCTCTTTTGTAATATTGCATTCTGGCCCATTGATTACACTTCCTCTGGCCCGAGCCAGAGAGTACGGCCCGAGCTGGAGAGTATGGCATGGGTGCAGAGAATACGTCCCGGGTAAGGAGATTCTGGCCCGACTGCGGACGAAAAGATATGACTCGTAAATGATCTCTGTGAGTACCAAAAGTCGTAAAGTTAGACTTGTGTCTCAGATTACCTTTGTGAATCAGCCCCACCGTGTTTAACATACCGGTGTTTGTGTTAGGACCGACTGGATCTGATCCATGCCTAAAAGACAGATCTTATGCTGACTGATTTCAAACAGTTGTACAAAGTGTGGGCGATTGTAGCAGTCAAGCTATTTAGGCAGTATTTAATTTGTAAATGAATAAGTGCCATGGCCCTCGTCAGGATGACACAACAGCCACTATCACACTCATATAGGTGGGACATTTTAGTCTGTTCCAGGCACCATAGCTATTAGAATTGCTTGCCATTTTTTTAATGTATATTGAATTAATAAACAACACGTGGCAGACTGTCATTGTTGGCATTTAAGTGCTGTTGCTGAGCAGCGGAAACCAGCTGCTCAAATTAAGCACACTATTAAGGGCACTGGAAGGATAGGAATGTTTAATGGAAGTTTAAATGAGGTTAATTTATGATGGCATATTTGCCACCACTATAGTATCAAGATACCTATGCAATATCTTATTAAGGTACCTCAGATTCAATTTTATAGCAAGACTCGGAGGCCACTATTAGGTAATATAATGCTTTATTGTCGCCACTCATTAGCTCCTCTAAAGAACAAAGTACTCTGAAACCACAACATCCAGAGCCAACAAAAGACCTGTGACCCCAATCCTCTCCGTTCTTTTATTGCTGCTGCTCACACAGAAAAGTACATGTGACGGTTGAATTTGTTGTTTGCATGTTGTGAGATAATAGTGTGTGTTATTTTGAATGCTATGTTTATTGGCTCATGGTCGTTGCTTCATGTTTTTAACTAATTCAGCTGAAGCCAGCAAGTTTTAATCAGTTAAGTCTTAATTTCCTTTTCTATGTAAACAGTTTTTCTTCAGCATTGACTATATGTGAAGTACTGTTATGCGTTTGCATCGCACAAAGGAATAAACATCGATATGCCTAACGTTGTGGGTATTTTTGGAATTAGTGGAATAACATAGACACCAGCAGCCCCCGCGGGGCAGGGGGGCCCGAGCTACACGGGGCCCCCAGCACAGTACACCTGCCTGAGACCTCCTGACGGAGTCAGGATGGGGGCAGGGCAAGACTGGCCGTAGCGTGCACCGGGCAATCCCCCGGTGCGCCGCACGGGTGACGGACGGTTTTGGGCCCCTTGGAGCAGTTTTTATTACAGGGCCGGTTTTGCAGGATAGCTGCAAAATCGGCCCTTAACCAAAATTGGCCAAAAACCGGCCCCGGCAAAGAGCTTGGCGGCACATCCAACACCACCGAGTGGGGAGGGGGGGGGGGCAGCCGAGCACTTTGCCAGGGCCGGTTGTGGTTCCCAGTCCGGCCCTGGATGGGGGCCCCTCCATTCAGTTTGCAGGGGTCCCCTCAAGTTTCATTACACTAGTGTTTGGAACATATGTTGGGCTCACTTTCAGATCTGTTGAGATTTGTGGCTGCATCTGATGCGCAAGTAGTTTGGGACTTTAGCTTGCCGTAGATTGGAGGCCATTTTATAGGGAGACTAGAATGGGATAAAGGAAGAGAAGTATGTGGTGTAGCGCTCTAGTGGCCAGACCACGTGACCGGCGAAGTGCACGCTGGGAGCAGCCGCAAGTGTGCTTCTGCGCAAGAGTGCTAGTGGTGCTCTAGTGACCCCGGCGCTCTCTCTGCTAAATAAAGAACCACGTTTACACACCAGTGTCTCCGGCATTAATTTATGCACAGGATTGCCTCCTACAATTGGGGACGAGGCTGGCTCGTACCGCGTGCGGAATCAGCGCGATACCTGCACCAGCAGCAGAACGGCCCGCCCTGCACAGAGCGGTGGAATCTTCGGCGGTAGAGAGAGCGTGGCAGACGGGTTGGGCGGGACGCGTGCAGCGACCCCCCTCTGAGCTCCAGTTCGCTCGTGGGGTTGAGGCCCTGCCCCCGCTTGGGAACAGCCTTTCATAGCCCACTACAGTGGGGACAGCAGCTGCACCTGCAGTGTTGGGCACAGCATCCAGGGGCCCTACAGCATCAGACGAAGTCCAGCAGAGCTCAGCTCAGCACCAAGGGCCTTGCAGTGTTCCTCCACATGCCACAGAGCTAAGTTCAGACACCAGGTGCCCAGCAAGCCAATACGAAGTGTCACAGAGCCCAGCACAGCAACCAGGTACACTACAGCATTTCACACAGTGTTACAGAGCTGTGCTGAGCAACCAGGGGCCCTGCACCGCCACACAACGTGCCACAGAGCTGAGTACAGTGCCCAGGAGCCTGGCAATACCACATCACGTGGCAAGAACAGAGGGCGCATCCCAAGTCAGTGCCTCCTGTGCCTGCTGGCCAGCACCGAAAGACACCACCCAGCAAACCAAGACCACGAGGACGCAGCCATAAGCCACGGGGCTGTGCATGGCAGCCCGGAGCCCTGCTGTGACACAGGGTGCTACGGAGGGTCGGTGTCTCCAAGTAAGTCCCTGGTGTGCCTACAGCCCAGCATATAGATGAGCCCTCCTACAGGGACGCTACCCCTGTGCTGCAACTCCTCCCAGTCCGCCGCTGTCCAGTGGTCACCAGTCTCCGTTGGGCTGATCAGAGTCCAGTCGCCCAGTCAGGATGTGTGCACAGACATTTTCCCTCACAAATCTAGTCCCCTTCCTGCCAAAACCAGGAGAACCAGCCATGAAGTGGGAGGACTGGAAGGGGTATTTTTTTAATTATTTGAAGAGGCATTTTCTAGCAAGCGCAGGAAGAAAATCCTATTGCACAATCTGGGGCCTGAAGGTCTACGAGTGTACGAGAACATGGTAAAAAAGACTAGACTCCCTGATGACTATGATGTCTTTCACCACACGTTGGAAGATTTAGATTGCCATTACCAACCTGTAGTCTGCACGGCCATAGACCGCTATACTTTCTTCCAGCGGAAACAATCAGAAACGGAATCTGTGGAAGATTACGTGGTCGCACTTAGGCGGTTAGCGGTCACTTTAAAGTTTGGACATCGCCATGATAAACTAGTATGCGACCAGATAATAATGTACACAGTCAATACGAATATACAGGAGAAACTGTCGGTTAGCGGAGATGCACCCATCAATGAGATCATAGCCCTGGTCAAGAAGGCAGAGCTCTCTGAACGGTGCGCTGTAGCGGCTAAGAAAGACTGCGCCAGTGCGACTACGGTGTGTAAAGTGGCTGACTCCAAACCCCAGCACAGCAAAACCCCAACCACAGCAGGGGCTAAATACAGGAGGAAGTCACTATCCAAAGCGGCCGGACTCCACAGGATACCCAGTGACCACAAGAGTGGCTGCTACAGGTGCAGCAGCCATACGCATGCAGCCAATGACAGGCGGTGCCCTGCCTTTCAAGTTAAATGCTCCTATTGTGGGATGATGGGTCATTTTGGGAAAGTATGTAGACGCAAGCCGCGCAACTCCTCCATTAAATGCATCCTACAGGATTCCGACACAGATGGGGTGGAGGGAGAAGTTGAGGAGGACAGTGTTTTTTGCATTGATGACCAAGTTCTGAGTGTTGATTCTACTAGCACCAAGAAACCTTCTTGCTTGTTAACTATAGGAGGCATATAGGTCTCCATGGTGGCAGACTCAGCGTCACCATACACTATCATTCAACGTAACATCTGGGAGAGAGACTTTACGTGCACCTTAGGCACTCACCTGCACCCCACAGATGTTCACCCAGTCACATTCACGGGAGAGAAGATTGCTAAGGTAGGCTTTTGCCCACTCCGCTTCGAGTTCAAAGGCAGGATCTCAGAAGCTCAACTGTATGTGAAGGAAAAAGGTCCCTCAGTATTGAGGTGGGAAGACCAAGGGGCATTAGTGATCCAACTTAATCCAGGTGGTGCTACGCAAATGCTCATGACAGACAACCCCCAGACGTGCGAAGCTTGGAAGATCGACTTTCCAGCGGTCTTCAGAGGAACGATAGGCAAACTCGCCAAGTTCATGCACAAAATTTGCCTCAAAGAAGGATCCACTTCAGTATGCCATAGAGTAAGGAACATGCCATTCAACTGCAGGGAGGTGGTGCAGATGGAAATACAGTGCTTGGAGGACCACAGGGTGATTGAGCCAATCGAGAGCACGGAATGGTTGGCGCCTTTGGTAGTCGCTCGGAAGCCAAATGGGAAAGTACGCCTCTGCATTGACCTGAGGGAACTCAACAAGAACATCATAGTGGACAAATTCCTGTTGCCCAAAATTAACGAAATGTTGGCCCAGACCAAAGGAATTAAATGGTTTTTGACCATTGACCTCACAGCGGCTTACGATCAAATCTTGCTGTACCCCTCCTGCAGGAAAAGAACATCATTCATTACACCATTCAGATGCTACAGGTTCAGATGGATGCCCTTTGGCCCGGCATCCGCTACAGCAGTGTTCCAGAAGCTGATGCACAAGCTGTTTAAAGACATCAGTGGAGTGCAATACTTCCAGGATGACATCCTGATCATGGGAAAGACCAAGCACGATCATGATGAAAAACTCTCCACGGTATTGCGGATATTGTCCCAAAATGGTCTCACAGCAGAATGGGACAAATGCAAATTTGGCCTCCACACCGTCACTTATTTGGGGCACGAAATTAGCAATAAAGACATCTCCCCCAAGAGTGCCAACGTGGAAGCAATCACGGCAGCACCGACGCCGCAAAACAAGGAAGAAGTGTGTTCCTTCCTCGGATTGGCTGAATTTTATAGCACATTCGTTCAAAAATTTTCCACCTAGACACACTTCTGCGTAAGATCCTCAAAGAAAAGAACGCATTCAACTGGTCCGCCGATGCGATTGCTGAATTTCTGCTTATCAAGAATGACATTTGCGACGCTGTTCCTCTACACGGATTTCATCAATCTGCACTCTCCATCCTTACTACGGTAGACAGTCAAAATATCGAGTTGTTAATGTCGATGTACCATAATATCGAGTCCAAAATATCGATGGTACGAAATGTCGAAACCAAAAATATCGTCGTAGAAAATATCGATTTATGTGTGTGTTAAAAATATCGAAGACATAAATGTCGAAATCAATAATATCGATGGTGAAAATATCGATTGTCAAAAATATCGATATGTTAAAGTGATGTTTTAAAGTATGTTAAGTAATGATTTATTTATATGTAGTTTATATATAAGATCATTTTTATATATAATTTTATTATTTTTAGTAAGAAGTCTAGGAGCGGGATGTAGAGTTTATAGGGGATAAGGGTGGGTAGTGTATTAAAAAAGTATAGTGTAAATATGGAATAATAAATTTCGCATTTGAAGTAAATATATAATTTCGCGAAATTTTAATCAAAATATTTATAAATGCGAAATTTTATATAAAATTATTGAGTATTGTTAAATTATTTGTTCTTTGATTTTGGATATATATTAATAAATTGTGTACATATATCTAAATATTTATTTTTTTACTAAATAATTGTATATTAATGTTAGGAACGGGATGTAGAGTTTATAGGGGATAAGGGTGGGTAGTGTTTTAAAAAAGTATAGTGAAATTGTAAAATATTAAATTTCGCATTTCCTTTAGATTTCTAAATTCCGATATTTATAAAAATTGTTTTGGAGTAGTCGAAATGTGTTCGAAATTTAGGGAGTTAATTAAACATTATGATTAATTTTTGTGTATGTAAATAAAAACTTTTTAAATAATAAAATATTACATTACATATTTGTATTATTTTTACTATAAATTTAGGAGCGGGATGTAGAGTTTATAGGGGATAAGGGTGGGTAGTGTTTTAAAAATATAGAGGGTAATTATATAAATTTCATTTTCGCAATTTCAAAAAAATTTGCGAAATTTCAAAAATTGAAATTAATATTTCGATATTTGCGAAATGATATCGATTTTATTCGAATATAGTATTTATTTTTTAAGTTTGCTGTTGTTTATGTACTAAAATATATTTGTAATTATACTATTTTCATATATTTTCTGAAAATATTTGACTAATTATGTTATGAGTGGGATGTATATTTTCAAGGGGATAAGGGTGGGTAGTGTATAAACAAAGTATACTCTAATCATAGAAGTAAAAATTTCGCGTTGTATTTCATTTTAGTTTCGAAACGAAATTTTATATAAATATTATTCAAATACGAAATTATGAACACTATTAGGTTGTTGTTCTAATTTGAGGTATTTTGTGTATGTAGTAAAAAGAATCAAAAATATATAATGTAGTAGATATTAAATAAATAAATGTATCATATTTTTAGGAGTGGGATGTAGAGTTTATAGTAGGTCAGGGTGGCTAGTTTTATCAAAGGTAAATATTGTGCGTTTAGGGTCTGGTTTTTGTGTATGTGCGAAGGGGTATTTTAACTGTTCAGGGTCAGTTTTTTGTTTGTGTGTAAAGGGGTATTTTTAGGTTTCAGGCTCAGTTTTTAGTTTGTGGGTAAAGGTATTTTGTTAGGTTTCAGGGTCAGTTTTTAGTTTGTGGGTAAAGGGGTTTTGTGAGGTTTCAGAGTCAGTTTTCAGTTTGTGGGTAAAGGGGTATTTTTAGGTTTCTGGGTCAGTTTTTAGTTTGTTGTTGAAGGGGTTATGTCAGGTTTCAGGGTCAGTTTTTAGTTTGTGGGTAAAGGGGTATTTTTAGGTTTCAGGGTCAGTTTTTAGTTTGTTGGTTAAGGTGTTTTGTCAGGTTTCAGGGTCAGTTTTTAGTTTGTGGGTAAAGGTGTTTTGTAAGGTTTCAGGGTCAGTTTTTAGTTTGTGGGTAAAGGGGTTTTGTGAGGTTTCAGGGTCAGTTTTTTGTTTGTGGGTAAAGGGGTATTTTTAGGTGTCAGGGTCAGTTTTTAGTTTGTGGGTAAAGGTGTTTTGTAACGTTTCAGGGTCAGTTTTTTGTTTGTTGGTAAAGGAGTTTTGTGAGGTTTCAGAGTCAGTTTTCAGTTTGTGGGTAAAGGGGTATTTTTAGGTTTCTGGGTCAGTTTTTAGTTTGTGGGTAAAGGAGTTTTGTGAGGTTTCAGAGTCAGTTTTCAGTTTGTGGGTAAAGGGGTATTTTTAGGTTTCAGGGTCAGTTTTTAGTTTGTTGGTGAAGGGGTTTTGTCAGGTTTCAGGGTCAGTTTTTTGTTTGTGGGTAAAGGGGTATTTTTAGGTTTCAGGGTCAGTTTTTAGTTTGTGGGTAAAGGTGTTTTGTAAGGTTTCAGCGTCAGTTTTTAGTTTGTGGGTAAAGGAGTTTTGTGAGGTTTCAGAGTCAGTTTTCAGTTTGTGGGTAAAGGGGTATTTTTAGGTTTCTGGGTCAGTTTTTAGTTTGTGGGTAATGGAGTTTTGTGAGGCTTCAGAGTCAGTTTTCAGTTTGTGGTTAAAGGGGTATTTTTTGGTTTCTGGGTCAGTTTTTAGTTTGTTGGTGAAGGGGTTTTGTCTGGTTTCAGGGTCAGTTTTTAGTTTGTGGGTAAAGGGGTATTTTTAGGTTTCAGGGTCAGTTTTTAGTTTGTTGGTGAAGGGGTTTTGTCAGGTTTCAGGGTCAGTTTTTAGTTTGTGGGTAAAGGGGTATTTTTAGGTTTCAGGGTCAGTTTTTAGTTTGTGGGTAAAGGTGTTTTGTAAGGTTTCAGCGTCAGTTTTTAGTTTGTGGGTAAAGGGGTTTTGTGAGGTTTCAGAGTCAGTTTTCAGTTTGTGGGTAAAGGGGTATTTTTAGGTTTCAGGGTCAGTTTTTAGTTTGTGGGTAAAGGGGTTTTGTGAGGTTTCAGGGTCAGTTTTTAGTTTGTGGGTGAAGGGGTATTTTTAGGTTTTAGGGTCAGTTTTTTATTATAGGGGTACAGGGAAAACATAAATTACGATTATTTTTAAATTAAAATTATTATATTAAATTAATTTTAATGCAATAAATTATTCATTTTTTACATTTCTTTTTTTATAGTAATTAATTCATATTTAATGTCCTGCAGTTACTTAAATTAATTGTTAATTGGTGTTGGAAGAGTAAATTTTATATGTTCTGTGTTCTGCACTTACTCTAATTAAATGGTGATTGCATTTCTAATTGTAAATTAATTACTGTTTTTGAGAAGCAATTACCGAAAGTAATTGGTTATTGGAGTCGGAATATTTAAACATTTAATTATGTGTTTTTCAAAAATTGATATTATATGTATATGGGTGTATGAATAATAATTTTTATAACTTCAGTGTATAGTATGTTCTTTATTTACATGTGGTATATAGAAATAGATATAACATTACAGTTATAATACTTTTGCAAAAATTCATAAAAATGATTTTGTCATAGGTAATACAAAATAATGACACCAGTTTTCTTTCCAGTAAATTTTTTTATTCAACACTTGAAATATACGAACATATATACATTTTATTAAGCTATCTTTGGTATACATATAAAAAAAATGGAGGACAATGTCTTTTTAATAATCACATTTTATAGTAATTTTCTTGACAAGTACTTTAAATTTGTAGAGAAAAAATGGTTAGTTCACATAATGTAATGTATGATATTATACATACATAATACTATTATTGTTTCTTAATAAAACATCAACATGTGTAATGAAAAACATAAGTCACTAATTTTTAATATATATAGTGATATACTGATGATGATATTAACATATGAACACTTTTAAAATTATAATATAATATAAATATCCTAATTAGAACATGGACATCATCATCAATGATTCTTTTAACATTACAATATTCTTATGTATGATTATTATTATTAATAAATACGTTTTAATAATAACAATTTTCACATATTAGTCATATTGTAAACATCTAAATCTGATAAACAAAAACAATATTACACATTTAGTTATATAATAATTTTAATAAATATTACATTAAATATTTTTATTTTTTTATACTTAATGTAATAAATATTAAAAGTATGTAATATATAATTAATATACAGGCAAAAACATTTTCTATTCACAATATACTATACAATTTTTTTAACATTACACATAATTTCGAGCCATATATATAACAATAATCGACATTTATAGTAGTTCTTTTCACAGTTACATATTATTTGGATCGTTTCTTTTGTAACCACTCTTTGTCTTTTTGCGTTATTTTGGTAAATGGAAAGTCGCGGTTGGAAGCAGGTTCACCTTTGAGTAGGTACGAATCTACTTTTATATTGTTAAAGTATTGTAAATTATAATAAAAGGTTATATTTTGGTATTTTGGGGTTGAGAATTAAAGTATGACTATTTACATATAATGGAGTGGAATCAATACGTATTTTCGGTCACGACTTTTTGAGCCATTTAAAATAGTTGGAGTTAATGAGTATGTGGTATAATTTAATGAAATTATAAATAAATAGGAATATTATGTTTAAATATTCTGGGATATTTGTTAGTGTTATGTCGGTGGGATTGTTTAGCTGTTTTTTTTTCTCGTATTTTGAAACAGCTATTTCCGTTTCCGATAATTTTTTTTTAAGGGAAAGGAAGTGTGTTTCAGTTGTTAGAACGGAGATGATTTACATTCTGCCTTTATATTTTGAGTTCTGTGATATTTTTATCACACTTTAAGATAACAGTCGTTATTGTAAATGGCATTTAAATAGTCGTTTAATTTGGATGATGGATAGTTTTTGCAGAGTTAAAGAAAACATAATTAATGAATCGTTGGATTAAGTGTTTGATATTTACACATTGTATTGTCGGATATAGGATTATCTTTATGATGTTCTATTTAAAGGTAAGTTTTAAATTTATGTTCTTTTATTTGGATGGAAGCAGTTTTTAAAAACAAATATTGTGATATAATAATATATTTATTTAGTCTTTTTAGAATAGTGTTAAAAAATAAATTAGACTAAATAAATATTTTTTATTATATTAAAATATGTGTTTTTTTAAATTAAGGATATTTTTTGATCTCTATCAATTAATTTAGTTATAGCAATTAGTTCAATGTTTTGGCTATCATTTTTAAATATTCCAGTCCTCTTGTTGTCGGATATAGTTGGACTTGCTGTTGTAGATATAAATACATTTGAGCAGTTTGTCTAGAGAGTTTTGGTTTCAGTTGTATGACTGATTGCTGCATACGTAGTTCCTGAAAGCTTTGCTCTTTTTGTATAGCTGAGACTAGCTTGTGTAATGTGGGTGTTGTACGTCCAGTAGAAGAGAGGAAGGCATTGTGCCAACCTTCAACAGCATTGTTCGTTTTTGCTTCTTGGTTGAGTGTTGGTAGATAGACATTCCACCAGGGAATTGCAAATTTTGGCTGGCGTCTGTGGCCTGACCTATGTAGTCTTCCTACCCAGTTGTCCTCAAAGTAATCTAAAAGTGGGGCGAGTCTTTGCTCATTTTGGGTGTAGAAAGGACTTTCAATTAACAAATTGTAATGTTCGGCCACATCAGTTACTGGTACATATGCCAGAGCAATGAGATGTTTGATCTGGTATGCAAAATTTATATTTGTTGCATACTCAACACTAAGGGCAGATTTTTGTAAATGTCTCCAGAGACATTGATTGAAATGAAAATAACATCCTTGAATGGATGTGTGTGGGTACGTTTTCAAAATAGAATTAATCATAGCTTGCTCGAAGTCTATGATGATTTTCATTGGGAAGTAGTCAGAACTTTGTTCCTTTATTTTTTGTAAGATTTCAGAGTAAGTAGTGGCTTGTTTGTTTGGTAATAAACAATATATGAAGGGGATACAGGTATTATGATATTGCCCATGAATTGTGTATAACTGGTAGAAAGGTTTTGGGCATATAGAAAAAGTACCATCCATCATCCAAGTAGTACTTTCAGTTAATTTTTTTATATTGTTATTAGTTGCAAACATGATTATTCTTTTGTCCTTGCTATGATTATCATAAAATATAAATGGCTCCTCATTATGAGTAATTACAAGCTCTGGCGGAATTATGACTTCTTCAAAAGTTTTTGGAGTTGGTATATTGGGTCTACTTGCTTTTTTGGTTCTTGCTATTGTTCTTTTAATGGTAGCAATAGATGGTAGCTGACCTCTTGCTTCTTTGGGAACTTTAGGTAGTAATTCTTTCAGAATTACGTTGGTAGGTAATTCTGATCTGGTACTTAATTCCTTGATATTTTCAAGAGTGGATCTCACTTCTATTTCGGAGATGTTTGGTGGGTGATTATGTTCAGTGGTATTTATAACACTAGTTTCCCTTGTTGTAGCACGGCCATAGCATTTATTGGAGTAATATTTTGTACACTTCCAATTCACTTTAAGGTCTTTTTGTTTCTCTTGAGTATAAATGTAGCCCATATAGCATAACAAAAATTTCCCTTTCTGAGATGTAATAAATCTTGCATCATCAGTCATTCTTTACTTCTGGTATCTAGAAAAGTTAATATACAAATATTAATACAATATGAAATGTATAAAAGATTTTAAATAAAGCTAGTATTCTTCTAGTAATTTACTTACCAACAGTAATGTTCTATTTATCGAAAGTAGATGCTTGTTCAGTTAGATGTTGTTCTTGTATTGCCACGGTCTGTTGAGAATTAATTAAGTATGTTATAGGAAAAGTTACCATTTTTGGCTTGGTAACTTATTTCTTACGTTATAATGTCTCTAAAAATAGTTTTGTTAATTGAATGTAAAAAGAGAAATTTCCAAGATTATACTAACAGATGCATAAAAAGAGTCATTTTTATTTCTAGTACATTTTATAGAGTTTATAAAGACTAGTTATGTTTTATTTATGAACTTACCAAGAGAATTATAGTAGTAGCAGAATGTTTGTTCTTTGATGTGAATTATCTGTTTTCTGTAACTTTGAGTTCTGTTTAGAGAGAAAGATGATGAAAATTACTAATGCGTTTATATGTAATATAAATAATACACATTTGTTATAAAGCATTGTTACTTATTTGCTAAAATGAACCGGGGATGATATATGTATTATGAGTAAAAGCACAAAAAAACATATTTAAGAACAGGAAGATTATACTAACAGATGCATAACAAGAGGCATTTTATTTCTAGTGCATTCCATAGAGTTTATAAAGACTAGTTATGTTTTATTTATGGTCTTACCAAGAGAATTATAGTAGTAGCAGAATGTTTGTTCTTTGATGTGAATTATCTGTTTTCTGTACCTTTGTGTTCTGTTTAGAGAGAAAGTTGATGAAAATTACTAATGCGTTTATATGTTATATAAATAATACACATTTGTTATAAAGCATTGTTACTTAATTGCTAAAAAGAACCGATGATGACACATGTATTATGAGTAAAAGCACATCAAAACATATTTAAGAACAGGAAGAAAACATTTTTTGCACAGCATTGTAATTTTTTTTCCTCAAAAAATTCTGCCTGCACAATATGTATTAAGATTTACAGGCTAAGAAACAAAGTATAGAGTTTTAAATTAGGCCAATAATTGGCTAATAACGCTAAGTAAATGTTAAACATATGTAGATACCTTTTTTAAATGTAAAGTGTCCTGTATCTTGAAGTTGAAGTATAACTTGATTTGTTTGTAGAGTCTGTTTAAAGGTAAAGTACATAAAGAAATAACAAATTAGGTTACAAATCTTGGTCTATAATTAATAGACAAAAAAATTAGAATTTATTAACAGAGTTATATGATTACTTACTTGTAGTTTTAGGACGAATTTTCTTGAAGAGAAGAATATAGATGGTGCTCCCAAAATTGGCAGTATGTGGTCACGAAGAATATTTCCTGCAACTTGTATGGCTGTTTGTGATTGGTTTATATAGTCTATGTGTAATTAAGTTTGCCATCTGATTGGTCAGATATGTAAAGACGAGTTACTATTGGTTAGTTTGAATTTTTTTTAAGTAAAACATTTAAGATATATCTTCTTATATAGTTTATGTTAAGGAATTAAAATGATATATTTATGTAAAATAAAACTCTTGTTATAAATAAAGTTTATGTAAAATGAGTACTAAGTATTAAATAAGTATGTTTACAAAGAGTTTATATACAAATTGCGTCAGTTAGCGAAAAACCAATATTGTGCACTAAATGTTACTTAATTATTTGAAAATACATTAGTGAAGTCATTAGAAATGTGTGTATTACTTAGAGAATAGATTTATTGGTGTTATATATAAAAAAGGAGTATAATTTAGCTATCGATATTTTGATATTGACGAAAATAGTGCTATCGAAATTTTTGTATTCGATATTATTGTAGTGTGGTATATGTAGTATTGAGTGTCGATATTATGGTATTCGAAAATAATGCTAACGATATTTCTGTAGACGATATTTTTGTGCATCGATATAGTTTGCTCGATATTTTTGTAGTTTACATGTTAAGTATAGGGTGTCGATATTAGTGCTATCGATATTAGAGACTCGATGTTATAGTAGGTCGATTTTTTGGAAATCGATAATCTGTCAGTGATTCCCTTACTACGGAAGCCAGCGACAAAGGACTTGGTGCAGTCCTATCACAAATGTCCAAGGAGGGCGTTGTGACCACCATCAGTTTTGCGTCTCGCTCCCTGGCCCCCCAACAAGTAAAAGTTCCGCGTGGTGGAGAATGAGATGCTGGCAGCCATCTAGGCGATGGAAAAAGTTAGACAGTTTCTCTGGGGCTCCAGGTTCCTTCTTCGGAAAGACCACAAGCTGCTTGTTGAAGTGCTCTTGTCCAGCGGACACACCAGTGCCACTCCACGCATATTGAAAATGACTCAAGTTGTTGGACTTTGTGAATGACGTCGAATACATCCCAGGTTCTCCTGGAAAACCTGAATGGGATGAATACATGATCACGTTCACCAGTGATCAGGAGGAAGTCATAAGTGCGCAGGAATGGCAGAGAGCATACAAGGGAGACCTCCTCCTCAAGAGAGTTAAAAGGTTTGTCACGCAGGGGAGGCCAGACAAGAAGCACTTGGACACTGACCTCTGAAAATTCTGGGAAGTGCAGGAAGAGCTGTCGATCAGTGAGAATGACATATTCCTCTTAGGAGGGGACACAGTGATTCCACCACAACAACTTGTAGAACACCTGCAAACTATCTTGCATGAAGGCCATTTAGGAATTGTGAAAATGAAGAGTCGAGTCAAACTGTCTTATTGGTGGCCTGCTGTTGACAGCGATGTGGAGAAGTATGTACGGGCCTATGAACAGTGCAGCAACGCAGACAAGACACAAATCATGCTCCGACCACCCCTGGGGAAGTTTGCCACACCCACCAAGCCATGGGAGGAAATGTTGGTCGACATACTAGGACCCATTCTCGACAAGTGGGGAGTCCCCAAATATGCCTTTCTGCTAATGGACTGGTACTCCTAGTGGCCGGAAGTGAAACTGTGTGAAAAAGTGGACACAGACAAAATCCTGGCCTTCCTCACAACCACATTCCTGAGAGAGGGAATTCCGAAAATCATCACGTGTGACAACGGCCCCCAATTCCCTTCCGACAAATAAACTGCGTTCATGAAAAGGAACGGCATCGAGACCAGACACACCCCGGTGTACCATCCAGTCGGAAATGCCTCACAGAGAGGTTCGACCGAGGCATCATGGGTCAGTGCAAGCAGCCATCAGTGCGGGGAAGGATTGGGAGACGGAGATTGAACACACCGAATAGGCTTATCACATTACTCCCACAGCCACGGTATACAGCCAATTTCAGATCCTACGGGGCCGAGACCCATTTACACGAGACAACACAGCTTGGAAGAACCTGATGCTTCAGAGTAAGTGACCTCCTGCTCTAGTCCGGAGAAATTTGGAGAAGGCCCAGAAGATTTACATGGACCACTACAACAAAACGCACAGGGTGAAACATGTCTCGCCCGAAGAGGGAGAGTGGGTCCGAGTAAAGCTAGCACAACTGCGAAAGAAAGGTGACAGCAAGTTCAGCAAACCTCTGCAAGTCAAAGAAGTCTTTACACGGTCGGCCTTGTTGAGTGACGGAAAAATATGGTCCTACAGCAGAATGGCCAGGTGTAATAAAGTGATCAGATGGGACAAGGGAGAAACCTCGGCAAGTACCAGTAACACTAGCTGGGAATTGGAAAATGAAGAGTTCGGCCCACAGACAGACACATATAGAAATGGCAAAACAAGAGACAATGAAGATAGAAGCGACACCACACAAGGACAAAGGAGCATAGAGACCTCACTACAACTTAGGCAACAAGCAGACCAAGACATCAGCGAGTCAAACAACATGCGACAACCCTCCACAGCTCACAAGGGTAACCAGTAAGGGAGTCCAAGGGAAACTAGGACACACACAGAGGAGACACACGTGACACAAACAACCGCTACATGCACCCGCACAGGCAGAACAGTAATACTACCTAAAAGATACAGAGAGTACGACATGTAAGCTTTTGCTAGGTTGGGTATGCCTCCTCACCTTGGTGTCCGTTGCCCCCCCGTTACAGCACCCCAGTAAATATGTTATAGTACTGTGTCAAGGAAGTCCCTGGCTCCCCTGATTGTTACAGTTCTATTATTAGGTTATTAAGGGAGGGAGATATGTGGTGTAGCGCTCTAGTGGCTAGTCCACATGACTGGCTAAGTGCAGGCTGGGAGCGGCCGTGAGTGTGCTTCTGCGCAAGAGTGCTAGCGGTGCGCTAGTGACCCCGGCGCTCTCCCTGCTAAATAAAGAACCATGTTTACCCACAAGTGTCTCTGGCATTAATTTATGCACAGGACTGCCACCTACAAAGTAGTTAGTGTGATATGGGTTCTGTTTGTAACTAACGCAGTCAGCCATTTTGTTGTTTGCATTTTAAGTTTGGCTTCTTGGACTTATCACAGTCAAAATGTTTATATTTTATGGCTGTCATTTTGAGTCTTTGGGTTTGTCAGCCTGAGTGTTATGGTGAAAAAGTTTGACAGTTGCTTTTCTCTCACAGCGCGATTTCATCAGAGGTTTTGACTTATTTGAGGGTTAGTAGGCATATTTGGAAGTTTTGTGTCCTATTATTGATAAGAAGATTGTAGGTTCACAAGGCAGATTTAAAACACAAACATTGTAAAGCAATTGATAGGATTACTTTGGAGATATCTAACAGAATGGATGTGAAATTTGAAATGATTCTAGTGAGTAAGAATTTAATTTCAGAAGAGGAGCCTTTTTGGTCTGCTAATGTGGCAGATACTATTGTGAAAAAAGGGGGTAATGCTACCCCTAAGCGAAAGCATACAGATGTTGCCCGGATCTGCATGGGCAGAACAGGATTCCTGTGTTTGTGCAGGGAATAATGGTGCAGGGGACACACAAGATGGGCAAGATATAGGGCAAAATAGGCATAAACAGATCAAGGACAAAGGTCGTAAGCACAAAATGATTTGGGGGATTTTGTTGCTATTCATATTGGGCTATATGCTAATTTGACTGATTGTTTTTAAAGAAATGAATTCAATGCATAATGATTGTTTGCACTTTTATGGTGATTTTTAATCATCGAATAAAGAATTCAAATGAAATGATTGTTCATAGTAGGTCATCTGGTAGAGCTAAAATAGCAATAAGCTTCTCCTCAGATTTTAATTCTATTGACCAAGATTGCAAGACTCATAAGAAGAGGAGTGTACATGTTGCGAATATGGGGAGGAATCAAGATGTTTCAACTGATCCCTTGAGTCATAGTATGTTTTGGAAACTGGGTTGGTGGCTGATTGGGGTATGGGCCCTAGTCAAGTAGCAACCATAATCCTAGTAAGGTTAAGAAGCAGGCAAACCCTAAATTAACCTGTGCTGAGCTTGGCACAGAGAAGTCAGGCTTAACTGTAGAGGCAAAGTGTAAACTATTTGTGCAGCACTTCAAACAGTAAAACAGTGGAACCATACACAAAAAGATTCCAAAGCAGGTTAAAAAAGATGGCGCTTAATTTAATAAATAAAACAGGACCAAAATGACAAAAAATCCAATAAGTAGAACTAGAGATGTTGAATTTCAAAGTTTATAAGTCAAGTCAAGTCAAGTCAAATGGTCTTTATTCGGATATAAAATATCCATAAAAGTACAAATCATCACTGCCAATATACATATAACATACAATCATTAACATCAATAAAAATAAAGAATTAAACATGGGATGGGACAATAATCTTACAGTCAATAAATAACATAAAACCAATATGCAAGGCGTAGTTTATAAGTAAAATAGCGCCAAGAAGCAAAAAGCACTCTTTGGGATATCTGGCCTCACTGGACCGGGACATAGTCAAAAGTTCGGACTGGCCGTTTTGGAGTGCGGGACAGCTACAGTGACCCAGTTATGCCTAGTGAACCCAAAGTACCCTAATTCTGGTTGCAGAGCGCTTGCTTGGATCCACATAGAAGATGAGTTGTGTCGTCGATGCAATGCATTGGTTCTGAGATGCGGCGAAGCTGCCGTATGAGGTCCTGTTGCATCAACGTCGAGGATCCTGTTGACAGGGCTGGTGATGCAAAGACTGGTGTTGAAGATGCCAGGCGCTGTAGGATCAATGTGTCATTTCAAATGAGAGTTGAAGCTGAAATGCAGAGTGCCGGCATCAAGGCTGCTGTCAACGAGGGATGCGAAGAGCCTGCGCTGGAAAAGCATTGTGCAGTGACGATTCCAAAGGCAATGCATCGATCCCAGATGTGGGAGGCTGCATGATGTCAGTCTGTTGTGACGGGTTAAATCCATGCAAGAGCGGCGACGCGTCGGTTCTGTTCGGTGATGCGCCACTCGGCCGAGGTGATGTGTCAGTTCTGCTCGGCGATGCATCGCATCTGCTAGAGATACGCCTTAGGCCTACTTGCAAGGGTCTAGGACTGGGGTGGTACCACTTGGCAGGAGAGGCTCACAGATGGAAGAGTCTAGGTGCAGGAGCAGGTTTGTTGGAAGCCTTCTATGTCCCTGAGACTTCAGATCAGAAGGCCAGCCAGCTAGCCCTTGGAATCACTCTGGGTTCAAGAGGGACAGGTCCTGTTCTTCTTAACCAGGCAGGAGGGCAGTTGGCCAGCCGTTGAGCATAGCAAAGCAGCAGTCTAGCAAAGCAGCAGTCCACCAAAGCAGCGGTCCTTCAGCAGCACTGCAGTCCTTCTTCCAGGTAGAGTACCCACAGGCCCAGAAATGTACTGAAATGGTGGCGTCTGGATCCAATACTTATACCCAATGGTGCCTTTGAAATGGGGAGACTTCAAAGATGGTCATTTGAAGTGCACAGATGTCTTCCCTTTCTGTCCAGACTTACTACAAAGGGGG
Source organism: Lissotriton vulgaris (assembly GCF_964263255.1). Taxonomy (NCBI): domain Eukaryota; kingdom Metazoa; phylum Chordata; class Amphibia; order Caudata; family Salamandridae; genus Lissotriton; species Lissotriton vulgaris. The sequence goes on along the minus strand of NC_141691.1, from coordinate 1,249,704,719 downwards.
AATGCAGTCCTTTGTGTGGGGACAGGACACAGCCTGATGCAGGAGTAATTGAGGGTAGGTCCAACTCCTCCATTACATCCTACCAGTATGGCCCATCAAGTCACAACTAAGCTTGCATTGTGTGTGATATGTCTAGGGCGAATGTGGAGAAGTGTGGCTCAATGGTTAGAGGAGGCATACCCGGAAGCTGAGGTCAGACCCGGGACCAGGGTTCAATTCCCGACGCGGCAGGGTCTGAGCCCAAGTGTCCACGGACTCGATAATTCTCACTTCGGTGCCTACTCGAATCACGGGTTCACACTCTGCAACTCTGGGCAATAGCTTGCTTAATCTCCACTACGGCCCCCCGCGGCGGGATGACTGGCTTTCACCTTGGGGATGCCCAGTACGGGTTATCTCACAGGGAAAAGCCAGGACGGGTTCCCAATGCAAGCGCCGGGACACCCCGTTGGGGTAGCTGTGCGCTATATAAGATACACAAAAAAAAAAAAAATACAAAAAGCCCAGCTGTCATCCTCTCCAGACATGTATCTAAGACAGGCAGCAGGCACCAAATGATAAGAAAATAGCAGCTTTCTAAAAGTGGCAATTGCAGAATTGCCAATTTAAATTCCAACTTTACCATAAGTTAGGATTTTAAATTGTAACTCCAAAGACATCAGACTTGAAGGGGCTGTTGTTTCCCAATAGGAAACTACACTTATAAAATGTTAAACAGGAAGCCCAATGTTATCCTATGGAAGAGAAAGGCCTTGCATAGTGAAAAACGTCTTTGGGCGTTTTTCACTGACAGGAAATGTAAAACTTAAAAGTACATGTCCTGCATTTTAAATGCATTGAACCCAGCCATCTTGGTTGTCAGGGGTCCACCCTAGGGGTGATATTTAGGTATAAAAAGGGAAATTTTGGGACTGGCAAAATGTTTATTTTGTTTATTTAGCCAGGTCGTCTTGGCAGGGTTAACTGCACACACAGGCTGTGCAATGGCAGGCCTGAGACATGGTTAGAGGGGTTACTTAAGTGGGTGGCACAATCAGTGCTGCAGGTCCACTAGTAGCATGTAATTTACAGGCCCTGGGCACATGTGATGCACTTTACTAGGGACCTATAAGTAAATTAAATATTCCAGTTGGGGATTAACCAATATTACCATGTTTAGGGCATAAAGCACAAGCACTTTAGCGCTGGTTAGCAGTGTTAAAGTGTGCGGAGTACTAGTACCATCAAAAACAAGGTCAGAAAAAGTGGAGGAGGAAGGCAAAAAGTTGGGGATAAGACCACCCTAAGGCTGTAAAGTCTAAAAGTATGTTTGATCCATTATCTTTGAAGCATCCTCTTTCAGCTGAATGGACACCTTCTGAACATGTTGCAGAATGTATGGTGCATTGGATTAGGAAAGAAATTCATAAGAATGTGAGAATAAGGTTGTGTTTGGAATGTCCTAGTCCATCACTAGCTAATATGGTAGTGGTTACTCCAGAATTAGATGCAAATATTTTAGCATTTGTAGGCAAAGGGTTCCATGATCTACAAAAGAGATTAGACAAAGATTTACAAATGTGTCAGAACAGATTTTTTGATATAATAGGTCCATTGAAAAAAAATGTTTGATATGTCAGAAGAGGTCAATTTATCAAATCAAAGGCTTGATGTTGATGAATGTTGATGAATTACGTCAATGTATTCAATGTGGAGGTCTGCTTATTCGGGAACGCCGATACAACATTATCAATTGAACTCTGTAAAAGTGTGCTTTTGAAAATTGATCCAAAATTGGTGGATCTAGCCACTAATGAGGACGATCGTGCTGCTAATGATTAAGTGTTTGGTGATGCTTTCATAAAAGATTTGTGTGGGCATTTGGTTGTTTACAGAAGTCTCAAAGAGACATTTAAAAGGTTGTCAGTGATTGTGTTTTCGGAGTGTCCAGAAGGAGAAAAGGTCAGTTCCCCAGTTGTGGACAAGGCATCACAAGGAATTTATTTTTCTGTGGATTTAGACCCTATCAGGGGCAATATGGATTCCAAAGTAGAGGATACTTCTCTCAAAAAAAGTGGGCACATGACAGAGGAACACATTTTGAGAGAAGTGGCAGAGGTTCCACTAGAAGGTGTAGAGCTTTTTGTTACCCCATTAAAATTGGGAGGCAGACTTTTTCTGGAATTGGGTTTCAATAACAAAGGATCCTTGGTTGTTAGAAACTATTCAAGGCTTTCGAAAAGAATTCGCGGATGAGCCAATTCAGATTCCGCTTCTGAGAGAGTTGAGTTAACGCTCAGCAAGAAACAGATAAAGTTGTTATATCAGGAGGTTCAGGAGTTGTTGGTCAAAGGTGCAATAGTTGTGGAACAGGATCTTTCAAGGGTTTTTTGTAAACAATATTTTCCTTCTAGAAAAATAGGATAGGGGCATGAGGCCTGTGATAAATTTAAAATATCTAAACGATTGGGTGATATAACATCATTTCAAGATGGAAGGTATGCACTTGCTAAAGGACAGTCTGTGAAAAAGGAGTTTGGATGGCTATGTTAGATTTGAAGGATACTCATCTTATGATTCTGTTTGGGAACGTCACCAGAAAGTTTGAAGGTACTTTTGGAACAAGAACTTCTGAACATTTGTGTGTCTGCCTTTCGGACTGTCATCAGCATTTTGGTGCTTCACGAAGGTTCGTCTTCCGGTAATAGCTTAACTGAGCGAGAGAGGCAAAGAGAGAGAGAGAGACAGAGATAGAGAGAGAGAGAGGTGTACGGATGATAATTCATCTGTACAATATTTTACTGATGGATCAGGATCTTTCAGCTGTGGAAGCTCATACCGTTTTGGCAGCCAGATTGAGGGAGGATTTAGATTTTATGGCAAACAGAAAGATGTCAGAATTAATCTGAAGTCAGGAAACTCAGGGGCATATTACCAAGCCCCTATCTCCACCACAACGTTACTTTTTGTGACGTTGTGGTGGCGATAGTGTCAGCGCCCTATAACCAAGGCAGCGTTAAACCACATAATGTGGCTAAAAGCCACGTTAAGTGGCTTAACGCTGCCTTGGTAATGGGGCCCCTTTCAAGCTAAAATTAGTGTAAAAGGGGCGTGCAGTGGGTTTTGCGGTGGTCGTTCCACTGCAACACCCACTCACTTCGACGCTACCACCTATTAGCAAGAGAGGCGATAATAGGTGGCAGCGCTGGCCTTAAGACCAGGAAAATCTTGGTCTTAAGGTGGTGAAACAAGGAGAAATGCTTAATTTCTCCTTGTTTTTGCTTTTTCCATGTGTGCTGCCTCGTGCAGCACACAGGGAAAAATCAAAATGCCAAGGTTTGTTTATGTACAGGAAGGTGTCCCTTCCTGTACATAAACAAACCTTTTTTTAAATGGCATTTTGTAACTTACATATGTGCTGCATGAAGTAACACACATGCAAGTTACAAAATGGCATTTTATGTTTGTTTATGTACAGAAAGGGACACCTTACTGTACATAACCAAATCTCCCTGCTCGCAGACAATCTTTTACTCTGGTGCAAGGGTGCCTGCATTGTCGTTAAGTCATGAGACTTAGAGCTATCGCAGGGGGAAACACCAGGCTGCACCATATCCTTGGTAATATGGTGCAGCCTGGCGCCTTCGGAGTGGCGATGAGAAGCGTTAAGCCAAGGAGGCGAACGCCTCTCACAGTCACTTCCTAGATAATATGCCCCTCAGTTTTGTGGTTTAATAGTGGATACAGTATATGGAATTTTAAAACTTCCAAAAGACAAGTTAAACATGATAACAAAGGCGATATGGAGGATTTTGGTGATTGGTTGAATTTCTTTGCAAATGCTAGTCCATATTTTGGGTTTGTTGTCATCAACTCTGCAGGCTATTTTCCCAGGTCCTTTACATCATCATGCTTTACAGAGGTTGAAAGCAGAACATTTAGGGAATGACTTGAAGTATCCACTTTTCTATTTTTCTGTCATTTGGAGGCAAGGAAGGAGTTGACCATGTGGGTCAAGAATATGGAGGCTTGCAATGGGAGTGCAGGTTTTGGAGAGAATCCTGATCTTAATATAGAATTGGGTGCAAGCCTGCAATGTTGGGGTGCAAGATGTGGTTCCTTGAGAACTGGAGGTCATAGAAAGGAGCAGTAAAGCAAGTTGCATATAGATTGTTTAGAATTGCTTGCAGGGTCGTTTGTGATAAAATGTTTTCAGACATGGCAGTCAAGTTGAATCTTGTTACACATCGACAATGTCTCAGTGGTAAAGTATATAACAGGATGGGGAACACATAGTCACAGTGTCTTGCAAACTTGGCAACAATAATATGGGACTACTATCTAGAGAGGAATTTGAGTGTTCAGGTGGAGCATATTACAGGAATGAGAAACAGTGTAGAAGATTGGTTTTCAAGGAATTTCAACAATTCAAGGGAATCGAGATTAGAGAGACAAGCTTTCTGTGTTTAGACAGTATGTGGGGTCCTTTTCAGGTCGATCTCTTTGTAAGCAGTCTGCATGCCCAGGTGAACCTTTTATAAGCTGGCAGCTGGACATAGAGTTGTGGGGTGGATATGCTTTTCTTCAGGATTGGAGGGGTCTTTGTCCATATGCTTTCCCTTCTTTTCCAATGATTGGTCGGGTAGCAATGATGAATCAAAGGTGGAAGGAGAAGATTGTTGTGGTGACTCCTCTTTGGAGGTCTCAGACATGGTATCTAATAATGCTAGAAATGAGTGTGGACTTTCTAGTATTGCTCCCAATGTTTAATGGGATCCTAAGAGGCCCTCATGCACAGATACATGATCTTGTTAGTTCGGGGCACTTGGAGCTGGTGGCTTGGAGGCTTTCAGAACTATTTATAGAAAGACAGGCCTTTCTAGAGAGGCTACAAGGTTGATTGAGGAGTCATAGGCACCAAGAACTAGGAAAGCTTATAACCTTGAGTGGGGAAAATATATGGGCACGCTGGTATATGGAGAGGGATCAGAAACCTGTTTCAATTGATGTCGTTCAATTGAATAGTTTCCTTTTGGAATTGTTCAAAAGACGTCTGGCTTATAGAATAATCAATATAAAAAGGTCTGATTATGCAGCAGGACACGGGTTGGTGAATGTTATATCTGTACATCAGCATTTTATGGTGAGAACATTGTTGAGGAGTATTAAAATATCTACACCTCCAACTTCTAGGTATAATTCTCTTTGAGATGTAAATACGTGTTGAGGTATCTGGAAAGCTGGAAAGATTATGTTGACCTGCTTTAAACTTCTTAACTTTTAAGCTTACTGTGCTTTTATGTCTGGTATCTTCTCAATGGGTGTCTGATATGTGTGCCTTAGATGTGACGTGTAGAACTTTTACTCCTGAAGGTATTTGTTTTCATTTGTCACAAAGACGATTTCTGAGTTTGTTTTCTATCCTTTTTTCAATGATAATGAAGGGCTGTGTACGGTTTGGTGTGTTAAATCATATGAATTGAGAAGAAAAGCTGTTAAACCTTTTGGAGTGAATTGGTTGCTTATTTCTCTTAAATATACCCACAAGGCTGTTTTGCTACCTACTTTGGCAAGATGGGTGAAAGAAGTCATGATGAAATCTGGTGTGGATGTAAGTTTGTTCAAGGCTCATTGAGTTTGTGGTGCGAGGCTTTTATGATGGATGAAATTATTCAATATATTTTGAGGTGGGCAGATTGTTCTTCTGATTATCAGTTTAGATTTTTTTTATTTTAAACCAGTTGAGAGTGCAGCAAGTTGTTTGATTGATGAACTTGTATAATATTGGCCTCCGGGTCTTATCATAAAATGTAGATTTTCCACAGCCCGGTTGGCTGAAAATCTGGATTTTATTAAAGACACTCAGGCTAATATTATCCCACACTGAATTCCCATACCTGTAACATGATGTAGGAAGGTGGACTCCTTCTGGCATAGTTACCCCCACTTTTTGCTGGAGTTCTACTATTTTTATGACTATTCTGACTGGGATCCTGCGAATCAATCAATCAATCAATGAGGAGTTTGTTAAAGCGCGACTACTCACCCGTAAGGGTCTCAAGGTGCTAGGGGTCGGGGGGTGGGAGGGTGCAGGTTCCATTCCATCAAGGAGGGGGTCTGTCGAAGAGCCAGGTTTTGAGGTTTCTTGCGAAGATGGGGAGTGATGTTGTCTGTCTGAGGTGGAGCGGAAGGGCGTTCCATGCTTTGGCCACGAGGAAGGAGAAGGAGCGGCCTCCCGATCTGGTCTTTCTGGTGCGGGGGACCACGGCGTAGGAAAGCTGGGCTGATCGTAGGGTTCTTTGGGGTGCATGGAATTTCAGTCGGCTGTTCAGGTATGCTGGTCCGGTGCCGTGGAGGGCCTTGTGTGCGTGGGTGAGCATCTTAAAGGTGATTCTCGCCTCGACGGGGAGCCAGTGGAGTGTGCGCAGGTGCTGGGAGATGTGGCAGTGTTTTGGCAGGTTGAGAACCAGTCTTGCGGCGGCGTTCTGGATGTTCTGTAGCTTGCAGTTGAGGCTTTTGTTTATTCCGGCGTAGAGTGCGTTGCCGTAGTCGAGTCTGCTGGTGACCAGGGCGTGAGTGACTGTCTTTTGGTGTTCGAGGGGGATCCATTTGAAGGTCTTACGAAGGAGGCGGAGGGTGTGGAAGCAGGAAGATGAGACAGAGTTGATCTGGCGGTCCATTTTGAGCTCGGAGTACAGGATGATTCCCAGGTTGCGTGCGTGGTCTGTGGGGGTTGGCGGGTTTCCGAGGGCCGTGGGCCACCAGGTGTCGCTCCAGGCGTCGGGGTTTGGGCCCATGATGAGTGCTTCTGTTTTGTTGGTCTTTAGTTGTAGGCAGCTGTTTTTCATCCATTTGGCGACGGCTTCCATGCCTTCTCGAAAGTTGCGTCTGGCGGTGTTGGACTCGTTGGATAGGGAGAGGATGAGCTGGGTGTCGTCTGCATATGACACGATGTTGAGTCGGTAGGTTCTGACGATGGGGGCAAGTGGAGCCATGTAGACGTTGAAGACCGTCAGGCTGAGGGAGGAGCCCTGGGGGACTCCGCAGGTGGTAGGTGTGGGGTCCGAGAGGAAAGGGGGAGTCTGACCCGCTGTGTCATGCCGGAGAGAAAGGAGCAGATCCAGTCAAGGGCCTTGTCCTGGATTCCTGCATCGTAGAGTCTGCATATTAGGGTGCGGTGGGAGACTGTGTCGAACGCCGCTGATAGGTCGAGGAGGATGAGGGCTACTGTTTTTCCTTTGTCCAGTAAGGTGCGGATGTCGTTTGTTTCGGCGAGGAGGGCCGTTTCCATACTGTGGTTTTTTCTGAAGCCGGATTGGGAGGAGTCGAGGATGTTGTGTTCTTCAATAAATGTGGCGAGTTGGCTGTTGATGGCTTTCTCGATGACTTTCGCTGGGAACGGGAGCAGGGAGATGGGTCTGTAGTTTTTAAGGTCGGTGTGGTCCGCTGAGGGTTTCTTTAGGAGGGGGTTGACCTCGGCGTGTTTCCAGTCGTCGGGGAACGAGGCGGTCACCAGGGAGCGGTTGATGGTTTGGCGCAGCATGGGTGCGATGGTGTTGGCGGCTCTGTTGAAGATGTGGTGGGGGCAGGGGTCCGAGGGGGCCCCTGAGTGGGTTGACTTCATTGTCTTCAGTGTGTCTTCGGTGGTGAGGGCTGTCCAGTCATCAATCGCTGGTTTCCGGGTGTCAGGGGTGGTTGGTGAGGGTTCAGTGTGTTTGTTGTCTTCATCGAAGTTGTCGTAGATGCTCTTGATTTTGTGGTGGAAAAAGATGCTGAGTTTGTTGCAGAGGTCTTGTGAGGGAGGGATGTCGGTAGACTCGCTGGTGGGTTGGGCGAACTCCTTGATGATGCTGAAGAGTTCCTTGCTGTTGTGTGCGTGGGTGGAGATTCTGTCTTCAATCGCTTTTTTCCTCGTTTCTCTGATGAGTTGATGGTGGGGAGGAAGCACAGGACCCCAGTCACTGTGCTTCTTCCCTAATTGGGTACGGTGAGTACCTTAGTACATTCCTATTTGGCTACTGGGGCACCCTTGTAAGTCCCTAGTGTATGGTACTAAGGTTCCTAGGGCATGGGTACCCCAGGGGTCCCCTATGTGCTGCAGCATCTATTATGCCACCCATGAGGGACCCTCCAAACTATCACTACAGGACTTCCATTGCAGCCTGTGTGAGTTGGTGCATGCATCTCTCACAAAAGATATAAGTTTCATTATATCTTACATCGCTGCACTTGAAACCTATAAGTCACTTTCTAGCTGGCCTTTCAGTCCCAAAGGCAGGAGTGTGAGAGTGGCCCTGCATAAGCAGACCACTGCTACAAACCCCATAGTCCATTCTCCAGACTTTGTAAGTGAATCAGCCATTACAATATAGAGGCCATGCATCATTACGCGATGACCATCTCTAAACTGGCTGGAATGAACCTGGGCATGTTTGGTATTAGGCATGCTGAAATCATACCCCAGCACCATATCCGGTGTTGGAGGTATGGTCCCATCCACTGTAGTGCCCCTCCGGGAAGCCCTCCATGCTCCCGGGACCGATCTTACAGAGCCGGATAGCAGCCTAGGCTTGCTGCTGACCACAGGCACGATTCTGCCCTCTTGCTGCTGGGCCGAGCAGGGGAAGGTAGGACAATAGGTTTCCTGACACAGGACGGTGTAGCCACTTCCCAGACAGAATTTAGTGTATTAGACCTGGATGGGGGTGCATGGCCCAATTCAAACCAGCTCAAGGAGCTGTTGGCTCTCGCTCTGGTGCAAAACTGGACAAAGAACATGGGAATATCCTCCCCACTGTCCAGCCCCTCCTCTGGGAGGGACCCCTGAATCATCCCAACCCTCTCCTGAAGGTACTTATGGACTTACCTGTGGGTGGGATCCTAGATTTGTCGTGGGATTCGATTCAGATCCAACTCCACTTCTTCCTTGACCGTCTGCACATCCTGGATGAGTCGTGCTGACCATGTCAGACTGATCGCACTGTCCTTTGCTTTGGGACTGAGACTGTAACTGGGAAGACTCTGTCTACTCCTGACCTCTTTGTCCTGCAAACCCCCAGCACTATCAGGGTCCATGCTCCATTCAGATTCTGTTCTGGGCCTGTGGACACCAAAAGATATCCAAAGGAATCTCCCACTGGAGTGAATGAGTCACTCTCCTGCATCCGCAGGCACTCCAACAAAATCAACCGGTCTGCCAAACATGGGCTCCATTGGACTCCAAAAGGGGCAGCAACACTGGTGGTGGTTCTGCATTCCCTCGAGGCATGAGCTGTCTTCTCGTTGATTTGAGGCCAGCATCCCTTGTAGAATGCCCTGCAATCAAACCCCTGTACACTGCTTCGCTGTATTGCTTCATCTCACAGTAACTGCATTGGTTACCTCGACTGACTCGTGTCAACGGAATCGGACGCATTGAAAGGTCCTGTTGACGAGTCTGTCCCTGCTATAACTGACATGCCGGCGCGGTTGGAAGGACGTCTTCTGTTGTACCCATACTTGAAGCTCTTCATCAGCTGACCTATGTCCTTGAACTCAAGTGGCTTTTGTCTTCCATGCCGCCTGGGGACCCTGGAGTTGCATAGACTCTGTCCCCTCTGCTTTCAGGTAACCCGCCTCTGGGTTCCAACCAACACTTTCATTCTTCTGCAACAGCAGCCTCTTCCTGAAGTCCTCGATTGTGCTCGACATTGGTTGTAGATATCCTGATTCTGAGGGTATCCACAGGTGGGGTGGCTCTTCAGACTTCTGTCCTCCATGGGGTGTCTTTAGGGTCCACTGTGAAGGGATCTTTTTCTCTCTCAAGACTGCAACACGTCGTACCCATTGAATAGTATTGAGTACGCGGTAGTGTATCCTTTGCATACGACTGTCATGGGGTACCTAGACTCTCACCTGGAGTGGTATCTTGGGTTCCCAACTCAGCTACGTCTCCTGAGTCCTGTCTATGTTACTGTCATGGTTTGCATTCCACTATTTTGATACATGGTTTGGTCTCCCCCTGGGGACCACTGTGTATTGGTGCTGTTTGCTGTTCTATGTCGAAATATTGTGTGCTTTGTCATTACATCTCTGGGTAGTAAATATTGTAGAGTGTAGTGAACAACTGTAATAAATATCTATTTTTATAAGTACACTGTGTGGCTATTTTTCTCTTAGCTCAAATTAAAGATTAGATACTGGTAAACTGAGCTGCTTTACACTCCTCCTAGACTAAGCCTGAAGGCTGCCTTCCACAGCTACCACTTAGAGAGCCTTTCTAACTTTGTCTAAACCACTAGAATCTCCATAAGGGTCATCTGGATTAGTGCAGGGTGTTACACTTACATAAGTGGGCATCATATACTAAGCCAGCCTCTCACACATGATATGTTGATTTTCTCTTTTTCAGTTCAAGCCTAATGGCTCCTTTGGGTATATTTGTTCTTTTTGGAAGATGGAGAACGGCTTTATTACAGAATATGTTTTTCTGTTAGGAATGTTATACTTTTTATTGCTGTATTTATTTTAACCTGTTTTGGTTCGTAGAAAATATAAAAGAAGGGAGAGGATTGGTGTCACAGGGCTTTTATTGGCTCTGAAATGTTATTGGTTTCAGAGTTCTTTGTTGTTTAAAGGGGTAGCAGCAATACTAATTGCATAATATTAGCCTCTGTGTTATTAATAAAATCTAGATTTTCAGCCCATTGGGCTGTGGAAAATATACATTGTCTCTTTTCAAGATATCCCCAGAAAATGCTCCAATCCTGTTCACATAAGGATATTTTCCAATATATAACTATCAATGTTTATTGATTAGACAATTTTGCCATCCATTCAGGATTAAAAGCCCTCACACTCGGCAAACAATGATTGAGAAATACCTCTAAACCTAACTTACCCCCATGTTAGAGTCCATTTATCTACATTATACCTACCACACTGATCCAAAATGGTCTATGTTAGTTTTGGGGGTCTCTAGTTGGCACAAGTAGGTACTTGTGACAAACAGGGACCCTTACCTCTAGTCAGGGTAAGGGGGTACACTCCTAAAATAACCCCTGCTCACACGCTTGGAAGCTTGGCACGAGCAGACCGGCTTTTCTCAGAGGCAGTGTGTAAAGCATTTGTGAACACATATAGTAATCAAGTGACAAAACTATGGATGGACACCACTCAAGTTGTATATTAAAAATAAGTATTCTTTATATTTCATTTCATTTCATAAATCTCTTTTCACCATAAAAGACATTTATAACATTCATAAAATTAATAAAAAAAGTAAGGGTATATGTTTATAAAATCATCCATTGTCAATAAAAACAGAGTTTCTTGGAACAGTATCTGTCCTTGGTACGTTAGAGTCAGTGGCCAGCCTTGAGGCATTTTCTTCTCCGAAACCAAATGGCACCCAAATATTTGGCCACTGCAAAAACAATATAGTCCGACAGATTTGATTTCAGAACTCTGAAGGCAGCCAAACACTCTACGAATCCCAGGTTTCTGCATAGGGGAACTATCCATTTCTTGCGAATCTTACTGTAGACCGGGCAAAAAAAGAGTATATGGAGTTCAGACTCATCGGACATTCTGCAAGCTGGACACAAGCTGACTACTTGTTCACTCCACTTGCTTGTGAAAGCTCGAAGGGGGAGGGACCTGTGCCTCCACTGCAAATATAATTTCCTAAGCAAGGGAGGATACAGTTTATCTAGAACTGGTACAAAGCTGTATGTATCCTTAATGCATAGAAAAGAGTCGGTCAATGAGTCAGGATTTTGATGGTTTAGGAGTTCCGTTAATTTACTATCGTGGTATGCCTTGGCTAATTTCTTTTTGGGAAAAAGTGGGCAAGTGGTTAAAGGATCAGACCACATCTTTGGGAGTCCCAGACCCTCCAACTCTGATTTGATGAATTTGAGCCACTTAATTATCCCTCCGTTGGGCATAGCGAGCACCTCCTGTAATCACTGTCTGTAGCTGGTCAATTCGGGAGTTGCCCCAACCTCGCCAGTAAGCCAGCGGACGAAAAGCCAGATCTTCGTCTAGTGGCCTCAACCCTAGGTCCAGCCTTAAAGGGACAAGAGGCGTGCTGGGTGGAAGTCCTACAACTCTCCGAATGAATTTGTTCTCCTCTTTTGCCAAGTCTTGTGTTCCTGCATGACCCCAAAGTTCACACCCATACATGGAAGCCCCCCTTGCCTGTACCTTGTAGATCTGTATAGGGGGACCTATGGGCCGAATGGATGATTTGTTGTTGCCCAGGAGATTCAGAATACCCCCCGAATATTGAGTCAATTTAAGCAGTGTTTTCTCCTGATGCGTACTCCAGGACAATTTATTGTTTAACATGACACCAAGGTACTCGAAAGTTTTCACCCTCTCAAGTCTGCTTTGTCCGATTTTAGGGCTAAAGCGGAATTTCTGCGGGGGGTTAAAGACCATGAATTTGGTCTTTAAGGTGTTAATTTCTAGATCGTGAACCCCGCAGAAGTCCGCAAAGCCGTCAAGAACGTGCTGGATGCCCGTTGCAGACTTTGAAAGCAACAGGCTGTCGTCGGCGAACATGATCGCCGGCACCCTGGTGCCAGCCAGCTTGGGGGCATCGGAGTTGGCAACCCCGTTTAGGTGAGAGATAACCCCGTTGACGTAGAGGCAAAACAGGGTTGGTGCGAGCACACAACCCTGTCTTACCCCCCTGTCAACGGGGAACCTATTTGACAGTGCTCCCACCTTGCCACACCTCACCTGCGCAAAATTGGCACTGTGAAGACGAACAATCATCTCCAGCAAACCCTCGGGAACACCCAATTTGGCCAACACCTCCCAGAGCTTTTTGCGGGGGACCAGGTCGAAGGCCGCCCTCAGGTCCACGAATACAGTGTAGAGGCTGCCACCCTCCAACTGCACCGTTTTCCAGAAGATGAGGACAAGCCGAAAGACCTGATCTATAGTTGAGACCTTCTCCCTAAAGCCTGCTTGGAAGGGACTCAGGATATCGTATTCCGTCGTCCAATCCAGCAGGCGGTCCAGCAACAGCCTGGCAAACAGTTTTTGTGAAACGTCTATCAGGCTTATTGGCCTATAATTGACTGGGAGACTTTATATAGATTTAACGCAAGACCACAAATGAAAAAAATCCAAAATACTGTACTTAAAATGGTAGGTTTAGCTTAGTTCTCTTTAGATCTTGAAATGCGACACTTGAATCAATGTACCATAAGATGCAACATGCAGGGCAACGAAAAGTGTTGCAGAGATGGGAATGCGGCAACGATCCGGGGCAGAGAAATAAAGACGTTGTTGTCTTCTTGATGCAGCACGCTTTTCCGATGTGCGAGAAGTCTCGACTCAATGCTTCCGCTGCAGCAGCGACACCCTTATTCCATGATGCGACGCAGCGGCTTCGACGGCGGCACGCTTCTCCGTGGATGCGAGGCGCTTCTTGTGATGCGGTGCAATGCGTCAGCAAAGCGGCGTCATCTCTGTGATGCGATGGCAGCGACTGCGACGGCAACATGCTTATTCGAGGTTGCGAGACGTTTCTTGTGATGTGGTGCAATGCGTCAGCAAAGCGGCGTCATCTCTGTGATGCAAAGGCAGCGTCTGCAATGGCGACACGCTTCTTCGGGGTTAAGATACACTTCGTGAGATGCAGTGCAATGCAACAGCTATAGCGGCGTCATCTCCGTGATGCGACGGCAGCTGCTGTGACGGCGACACCCTTCTTCCTCTTGAGCCACGCTTCCAGCTCCTTGTGACACGCAGTCCCTCAGAAGGCCCAAAACAGCAGCAGGCACTTCCAAAGAACTCTTGGGGAGCTGGTGGTTAAAGTTTGTTGTCCCTGAGACTTCAGCAGGAGGCAAGCTATTTTCTCAAGCCCTTGGAGATCCTTAAAAGTTGAATAAAGCACACAAACTCCTTTCTCATTTCTTTGGCAGTCAGGCGGTTGCAGGCCAATCCCCCAAGCAGCACTTAAGCTTAGGGGTAGTCTCCTCTCAGTTTCTACAGGTTCCTCTCCTCAGCAAAGGCTTCTTCTTGTTGTCCAAAAGTGATCTAACTCTCTGGGGTTTGGGTCCCCTCTTTTCTACTACTTTTCCCTTTGTTCTCTGAAGGAAGAGAGGCCTTTGCCTAACCCAAACCAGTTCTGGTCAGTCCTGGAGCACTCTGTTGACATGACTCCTTCCTTCCTTTCACAGTGCAGGGCAGAACCATCAGACACCTCACAGGAGCTGGAGCCAGCATTGTGGAGGGTAGGTACAGCCCTGGAGCACTCTGTTGACATGACTCCCTCTCTCCTTTCACAGTGCAGGGCAGAGACATCAGACGCACCACAGGAGGTGAAGCCAGAATTGTGGAGAGAAGGCACAGCCCTATTCGGGCCCCAAGTGCAACTACTTCCTCCCATCTATATGCAGATCTCTCTACTGGGCTGACTCACCCTGTCTCCTGGAGTCCCCCAGTCCTGTCACTCAAACTCCAGACAAGGAATACACAACCTAGCAGAGGCAGGCTTGGATAGTTAGACAAGAAAATACCTACTTTCTAAAAGTGGATTTTTCATGCACAGAATGTTAAAACCAACTTCACTAAAAGATGTATTTTTATCGTTCTGAGTTCAGGCATACTAAACTCGAATTTCTACCATGTTCCCAGAGTCAGTTAGGATTATAAAATGTAATAATCTAATGCCCATTTTGGCCTATGGAGAACAGGTAACCTTGCAATAGTGAAAAACGAAATTAGGACATGCCACACACACCAGGCCTTGTCCTACATTATACTTACAATGCACCCTGCCCATGGGCCTACCATAGGGGTGTCTGATATGAAGAAAAGGGAAGGTTTAGGGACTGGCAAGTGGGTGCACTTGCCCAGTCAGGATGGCAGTACCAGACTGCACACAGGTGCTGCAATGGCAGGCCTTAGACACACTTTTACAGGCTGCTTCTGTGGGTAGCACACCAGTGCTGCAAGCCCACTAGCAGCATTTGGATTACCAGCCCTGGGCACTCCTGGCTCACTGTACTAGGGTCTGACAGGTAAACCAAACCAGCCAATCATGGAATCACTAATCCATACATCAATTTACAATAGGGAGCACTTGCGCTTTGGCACTGGACAGCAGTGGCACAGTGCTCAAAGCATCTAACACCAGCAAAAACACATGGCGCAATAGCAAACATGGAAGGGAGACCCAAGCCAAGGTGCCAGGTCTAATAGTCTTCATCAAAAGATTAGAAACAAGGTATAGGTTTTTGTTTTAGAATACACATTTAGAGCTCGCAATTGATCAACAGAGCTTAATTTCAATAAAAAGAGTAGTATTTTCATCCTGGATGAGATCCTTGTATGATATTAAACTCCTTTCATTCACAGAAAACACTTTCATTAGAATTTGCTTGTTGTTTCATTATCTTTGCTTTAATTCCAATGCGGGATTCCGAACACCAACAACTTATTGAACACTAATATCTTGATCAACCCAAAATTACCTCTGGTGATTCGGTTCCAGCACCCTTGGTCTCGCATTAAGAAACACTATCCTCCACATCATTAGGCTCATTGAGTTGAAGAGTAAAATCATATATAGTGACTGGGCCGACTCAAGGACTGAGTTCCAGATCAATGTGAAGTTAGAGTGTTATTCCAAAAAGAAAAGGCAATGCAAAGTTAATCAATTCTAGCCATGAATGCACAGATTTCGAAATACAAAGCACGAAATAAAATGTTTTTGGTTCACATAAAGAACTCAAACAGCATTTCTAAAACAGGGAATCAACAGAGTTATGAGAAAAACAATATTCTTGCCCATGAAAACACTGTTCTGTGGGGAAAATAAAGAATTGTTCTCTGAGGAAAGAAAAAGAGTTACCTCTATCCACATATTCCTAAGGAGTTTACAACTTTTATGCATATACAGTGAGGAAAACTGCAGATTCAACATAGCATGATTATCAACAGTACATTTTAGACAAATCAGAAAATAGGTCATCACAGTTAAGTCTATAATACTAACCCACGTTTAATAATAATCAGGAATCTTCTATTACCTTCCACTGCAACAGAGATCCAGAGATGCAAAACATAATAAAAAACATTTTCTAACACAGGAGAATACATTAGTGTGCTAGCAAACCAGCATCAGCACTTCCAGCTGAAGTGTTGTTCAAGAAAAGTTATATCAGAAATGCAATGGAAAGTTTAATTCACAACACTTACTTTCTAAAAAAACTCTTACTTATGTCACACTGCACTGTGCTCTGCAGAAACTGCAGGGAGAGAAGGCTTGCAGGGGAATATTAATCAGGAGAGGGAATGAGCAGGAGCAAGATGACAAATACCAGAAACTGAATACATTTTAATAAAATGGTGCCTTCACAAGAAAATGTGACACAGGTAAATTAAGTTATTGATCACACTTATAAACAATTCAATACATTTGTTTTAAACGCAACACCATTGATTCATTGGTACAACTATTATTCTTCATCAAAATACTAATTTGCACACATTATTTGTTACCCCTTAGAATTATTTTTAAATATTCATTCGTAACCCATTAATAGCTATATTAATCAACTCCTCCCCATCTTTAATTGATGGTAAACATGATCCTTAAAATTCTCCACTTCAATTTTCAGTAACCTTTTCTTTTCCCATAACCTATTTTCACTTTAAGTATTATTCATCTATCTACTAATCATAAATCATACACTCTAATAATTTTGGCAAGCGGAAAATAATAATTGTGCAAATCATTGCTGTTATTACAGGAATTAAAAAAAATTAAAATGTTGTTTATTAAAGGTTTTGGAAATCGTACATGACAGTAGTCACAGCTATAACAATCCTTTTAAGTGTAGTACAATAAGGAATCCTTTACATCACATTTTCCAGTAATACAGAGTTTAGCATTTGCACAGCATAGTAGTGTCACATTGAAAATACAAGAGACCAAATTAATGACTAGTCTGAAGTAAATCAGGGCGTTCTCGTAGATATGCAGTAAGCGGTTCCCAGATGTCCGAGGGCTCAAGGCAGTTGGAAGTTCTTCCACATATATTAAAAAATTGTCTCTACAATAGACAGCATCTGGTATCCAGCTTGTTAGAGTAGGAGTTTGCTTACTATCCCAATGTATCTCTACTCTGCGTTTTGCCAAGAGCAACATTATGGCGATCAATTTCTTCTTTGCAGACTTCACAGGTATTTGAAGGCCCAATAGGCATAATTGTGGGGTGCATGATAGTGTACATGATATGAGTATACCTAAATGGTCAATCACAGTCTCCCAGTATTTCTTTGTCTTACCACAATTCCAAGCAAGATTTGCGACGTCTGCTTGGTCAGTCTCACATCTCTTACAATGTGCATTGTCGCGCAGTCCATATTTATGTAATTTGGCTGGAGTATGATAAGCTTGATGTATATATTTGTAATGATGATGTGAAGATTGCCATTGGGTGTGAGCAGTGTAGTAAGTGTGCAGCAGGAAGCCCAGTCGTCATACGTCAGGGAGATGCCTAGTTTATTCCAGTTGTCACTGGCCTTGAGGGTCTGTGCACCAATTTCCTCTTGTACCAATTTATATAGCCGTGAAATTATATTAGAGTGAGCGGAAATTGCTATCAAAGTCTGTAATGGTTGTAATGCAGGAGGTTCAGCAGGATAGGTGGGATACAATCCCCTGATAGCGGCCCTCAGTCTGTGATAAATAAATCGGAATAGCAGTGATTGGTCGCTGATATAGGACAGGTTATCGGGGGTGATGAAAGTTCCATTCGGATATAGATCACCCATCTGTGTTATACCTACTTGTTCTAGGATCATCATGCTGTTTTGGATGAAAGTTCCATTCGGATATAGATCACCCATCTGTGTTATACCTACTTGTTCTAGGATCATCATGCTGTTTTGGATGAAAGTTCCATTCGGATATAGATCACCCATCTGTGTTATACCTACTTGTTCTAGGATCATCATGCTGTTTTGGATGAAAGTTCCATTCGGATATAGATCACCCATCTGTGTTATACCTACTTGTTCTAGGATCATCATGCTGTTTTTTTCTTGTGTGACTGATAACGCAGGGTGGTGAGCAAGTAGCAGATTCGGGGCCTATATAGGGGTTTTGTTCGCAATCTGACTGATGTGTTGCCAGGCTTGTGATGTTATCCGAATTGTATTTATTTCTTGCAATGATAAATGATGTCTTGTATGTGTGAGCATGCTTGATAGTGGTACTGGGTCAGCTTCGCCATCTTCTACTGCAAGGTGCGGCAGATATTGTACTGGGTGATACCAATAGTGTGCATATTGTGCCTGAGCACATAAGTAATATAGATATATATCAGGGACTCTAAATCCGCCTGAGGCATATGGAAGTGACATGGTTTGGAGACTTATGCAGGCTTGTTTACCGGCCCATATCAGTCTAGTGAAGTTTGTGCGTATCCTATTAAAGATTGAAGCAGGTGGTTTTATTGGTATATTAATAAAGAGGCATAGCAGCTTATGTAATAACACCAACTTTATTAGTGATATTCTGTTGGTCAGAGAGGGGGAGTGTAATCCATCTAGTTATTTGTGTTTCTATTCGATCTATTGCAGTGCCATAGTTATATCTAAGTACCAGTTCAGAGTCATGGTGTATCCAGATTCCGAGATATTTAATTGGATCTTCCTGCCATACAAGAGGGAATTCTATTTGTGGTGTTTTAATATTATCTGTTAATGGTACCACTGCTAATTTGTAGGCTCGAGTAGTGCCCAAATTGTATATATTCTCGTAATAGTGGTGAAAGGTTCTCTTCAGGGTCTCGTAGGTATAGTAACATATCATCTGCATTTAATGATATGCTAAAGGGTCTCAGGTTAAACCGTAGTGTCATGTGTGCGCATTTCTGACGTATTTTGCAAGCCAGTGGCTCTAATGCAATAGAAAAGAGCAGAGGAGACAACGGGCAGCCTTGTCTAGTGCCACGTTGTATTGGTATTACTTCTGATATATGTCTATTAACTTTGATGCGGCAATGGATTTATTGTATAGAAGGGCAATCCAGTTGGTGAACATGGGTGATAGGCCAATTTTTTGTAATATCGTGAACATGTAGGGCCACCAGACAGAGTCAAAGGGTTTCGCTGCATCTAGTAGCACCACCACAACCTGTAACTCTGGATTTAGTTGATGGAAAAGGGCAAATATGGTACGTAGATTATGTGCAGTTGAATGAGCTGGAATAAATCCCGATTGGTCGGGTAGAACTATAGTGGACATGAGTGGCTGCAGTCTTGCGGCAATGGTTTTTGCTAATATCTTAACGTCTGTGTTTATTAATGAGAGGGGTCTGTAAGACTCCGCTTTTTCAGGACTTTTATCTGGTTATAACAATGCCACTATAAGCGTTTCATGAAACGTTGGGGGGAGGATTTTATTATTATAGGCTTCGTCATACATCTCAAACAGATGCAGAGTCAGTAAGTCCAAATACGTTTTATAAAATTCACCAGTGTACCCATCAGGGCCAGGTGACTTGCCATTGGGCAGTGATTTTATAGCTAACTGTACTCCTTCCTATGTTATGGGTTGGGCTAGGTATTCGCAGTGGGTATCTGATAGCCATACCAGCGCTATGTCTTCAATAAAAAGCATCATTTCATTCCCTAGCACTGCATGCTGTGTCCTATAGAAGTCGCTGTATGTTTCCACGAATGTGTTCAGTATGCCCTGGGTGTCATAATGTAGCTGCCTGTTGTCATCCTCTATTTGTGTAACAGTGTGTTGTTTATGCTCTGTGTGCACTTTTTGTGCTAGTATTCTCCCTGGTCTACCTCCGTCTCCCATCTGACGTGCTGCATGGCGTCGGGAGGTATATTTTATTTCAACATCTCCCAGTGTATTGTATTGATTCATTTCGTCCCGTAGATTACCAAGGGTAAGAGCACTATGAGTATTATCATATTCTGCTTCTAGAAGTTTTGTGCGGCCTTCGCACTGCTTAAACTGAGTTCGGATATCCCTTAAAATGCCGGCATTTGTGCCTATACAGATGCCTCTTAGAGTAACTTCAAAGGCCTCCCACAGTGTATCTGCACTATCAACTGATTTGGTATTGTTGGTAAAGTAATCTTCTATTGCCGATTGTATTGTGTCTTTGTAGATGGGGTCTAGACTTGCAGTGGCATTAAAACGCCACACAAATGGAGGAGGTGTATATGTTGGAATCAGTAGAGCTAATAGAACAGGTTTATGGTCAAAGAGTGTTTTGGGGAGAAGGGTTATGTCCTTAGCCCATGTGGAGGCTTGGCTTGTAAGGAGCCAGTAGTCCAGCCTCAACCAATTGTTATGTACTGTCGATGAATGGGTGCTATCTAGTGTAGTTGGGTTTCGTATTCGCCATATGTCAAGCATCGGGAACTTTGTCGAGAGATTTTACATAATTGAGGCTGCACAGCTTTGATGTTCTGTGGTATTTTGAGATCAGTCTTGCGCATCATCTAATGCTACATTCAAGCCTCCCCCAGATCAGCTCCAGATCTGGCAGGTCACGTATTTTTGGACCGAGATTCATAAAAATGTTGGGGTCATCCATGTTCAGACCGTACACGTCAAGAATACCAAGTTTTATTCCTATTTGGATGCCTGTGACAATGACGTATCTTCCTTGCCCATAAATGAGCGTCTAAAAGTGAATGCCCTTACGTACAATGGTGTGACTCCCCGTGGATATGAGGAGTAACTCTCAGATACTACAAATTTGGCCCATCTGTTGCCGAATTTATCTGCTTTATGTTTAAGTAAAGGCATTTCCTGGAGTAATGCTACATCGACATGATGTCTATCAAGATAGGCAAAAACCTGCCTAATCTTTTTGGGGCTATCGAGGCCTCTGACATTCCAGGTTATGAATTGCAAGGGTTAGATTTAGCCATGGTGTGTGAGCTTTGTATCACCAATTATACCAAATAGAACTGATGCTGCATGTGTTTGCATCCGCATACTTTCGCTAGCGTGTGCTGCACTGGAAGGTGTTTTTTGTGTGTGCATGGATATAAGATCCCAGCAGGTGTGCGACTACCAATGTAACAAACTCTTGTCCTGTCCCTCCCCCCACCCACTTCGCCATCCCACTTATGGCAAAGACAATTCCCTTTAACTACTGACAAAGATATCCGCCCCAATCCCATCGCCGGTTAATATTGAAAAGAAGAAACAAGAGCTGTGGCATACACAGGAGGGCAGCAGCCACCAGCCGGCGACCCCAACAGTGAGGCAGTTGGGGGATCGAGCCACAAACACATAATAATGTAAATGCATATGAGAAGTGTGCTGTAACCGAGAGATAAAAGTCAATTACCTACATGGTATGGGTCCCAGAGGTTGCAACATTTGGATACAGTGGTCCACAACAGATAACCATTCAACCTTACTTACATAGCCGGTGTGTCTCTAAGTGTCTCAAGATAGCACAAAAAAGTATATGACTCCTGTAAGGCCATTTCAGACTACTCCTCAGTTCTGTGTGCCAAGTCTCGAAGTACAGTAAACAAAAAGATGGCCAGATAGATGCATTTGACGTTTTTACACCACACCTAGCCAACAAATCCTAAGCGGCGACCTTTTCATTTCAGTCATTTTTTACTTATTTTGCTTCTTTTAGAAAAACATTTACATATGACCAAAAACAAAAGACAATTGTCAAGACTTTTTACACCATTAATACCTTACACACAATCATAAATAAACAACATTGATATAGACACCATAAACAAAAGTGGGGGAGGGGTAAGGATGCCTCAATTCATTTCATTTATGGGGCACCAGTCCTAATGTAAAATACATAAACAGGCGGACAATTATTATTTCATATCGGCTAGCTTGTTAATTGTGCTGGAAACAGTTTTTTTGAAAAAAGGGGGTCAGCTTGCAGGAGAGATTTTTTGAAACTGCATTCCTGTAGCGCCCGATACAGTTTGAAAACCAGCACAAAGTCTCGAAGTACAGCAGTTATTCAACATCTGAGGTATGATCCTGTTCAGCGTGTGCTTCCCTTGGAGATTTGCGACGAAGAGCTTGCGGGTGCTTTAGTTGTAAGAATTTAAGAACTTCCTTAGGATCATTGCTGATTGTACTTTTACCGTCTTCTGTAATTTTCAAGTGAGCAGGGTATATCATTGCATAGGAGATATTGTTCTCTCTCAATTTCTTTGTTTCACATCAAGAAACTTCTTTCGTACCTCTTGCACTTACGATGTGAAATCACGGTAGATTGAGATAGTCATTCCTTCATGGTTTAATGTTCCTAGTTCTGGGCCTTGCGAAGGGCCGCATCTTTATCTCTATAGTTCAGTATTTTGGCAATTATGGGGCGAGGTCGTGCTCCAGGCACCGGTGGTGGTGTGAGAGACCTGTGGGCCCTTTCAACACTGAGTACATCAGAGAATGTTTCTCTGCCGAGGAGAGTGATTAATAATGTCTTGATGTATCGTTCCATGATTCCTGTCTGCGTTGATTCCGCCACTCCCATGACGCGTAGGTTACAGCGACGTGACCTGGCTTCTAAGTCTTCAGTTTTATCCAACAGGGACTGTAGGGCCGAATCAGCTTTTGTTTGTTTCAATTCAAGTTGATGTTGAGAGTCCTCTGCTTCAGATATTCGGCGTTCTGCCATGTCTATACATTCTGTATGCTTGTCCAATCTCTCTGACATGCGATCAACGCGATACGTCAGAGAGTCAATTTTCCCGTCAATGTTGGACAGGGTTGACTGTATCGTTGCAAACATTGATTGGAAATCCACTGTCGTGTCATAACCTGGTGCGGTTGTGTTCACATGGTTCTGCTCCTGGGCCTCAGTACCCGTCTATGCTGCCTTTCGCTGCTGTTCAAAATGCAGTTTGGGTTGATTTTTATCCGGTTTCCCCATTGCATATACACTTTATGGGTAGTTTGAGAGATTTCAGAAGTGGCCTGCAAATGTTGCTTTATGGTACCTTGGATGATTGCTTGTTTAGACTACAATTGTGCGAATTACGAGAGTCTACAAAGTAACCGAAAGCGCAATGAGCAGTAATGGCGGTCCTACTGGCGCTTCGATGAGGGCTTTGGCATCAAGTATGTTTCTTGGGGTATATGCTCTCCTATATAGATAAAGCAATTTGTGCCTGGGCACCACTCTGAGTGGGCGCAGGGCACCTCAGTATGCAACCAGGTCCCTTAAACAGCACTGTCCCGTTGTGAGCCCATGTCAGATTTGGGGGTCTCTAGTTGGCACAGGTAAGTACTTGTGACAAATAGGGACCCTTGCCTGTAGTCAGGATAAGGGGGTACACTCCTAAAATAACCCCTGCTCACCCCCTTGGTAGCTTGGCATGAGCAGACAGGCTTATCTCAGAGACAGTGTGTAAAGCATTTGTGAACACATACAGTAATCAAGTGACAACACTACAGATGGACACCACACAAGTTGTATATTAAAAATAAGTATTCTTTACATTGATTTAACACAAGATCACATACAACAAAAATCCACAATACTGTACTTAAACTGGTAGAATTAGCTTAGTTCTCTTTAGACCTTAAAATGCGACACTTTGAGTCAATGTATCTTAAGATGCGTAACGCTTTTACAACAAAAGTGTTGCAGGGATGGTGATGCGGTAGTTCCTCACACGCAAAACGGTGATGCGTTGAAGATTTGGTGCAAAGAAACAAAGATGGCGTCTTCTTCTTGATGCGGTACGCTCCTCCGTTGTTGTGAGATGTCTCAACTCGATGCGACAGCTGCAGCAGTGACACCCTTGTTCAGTGATGTGACAATAGTAGCTTTGGCGGCAACACTCCTTTCCAATGATGAGAGACGCTTCCGCTTGATGCAACAGCTGCAGTGGCGACACCCTTGTTCAGGGATGCGATGACAGCGGCTTCGACAGCGGCATGCTTCCCCGTGGATGCAAGGCGGTTCTGCAGTGCAATGCAACAGCTACAGCGGCAACATCCTTGCTCAGTGATGCGACAACAGCGGCTGCGACGGCGACATGCTTCTTTGATGTTGGAAGACGTTTTCTTATGATGCGGTGCAATGCGACAGCAACAGCTGTGACATCTCTGTGATGCCACGGCAGCGGCTGCGACGGCCACACGATTCTGTTTTGTGAATCGCACTTCCAGCTCCTTGCGGCACGCAGTCCCTCAGAAGGCCCAAAACAGCTGTGGGCACTTCCAAAGAACTCTTGGGGAGCTGGTGGTTGAAGTCTGTTGTCCCTGAGACTGCAGAAGGAGGCAAGCTCTTCTCTCAAGCCCTTGGAGATCCTTCACAAGTTGAATAAAGCACACAAAGTTCCTTTCTCCTTTCTTTGGCAGTGAGGCAACCACTGCAGACCAATCCCCCAAGCAGCACTTCAGCTTAGGGATAGTCTCTCCTCAGTTTCTTCAGGTTCCTCTCCTCAGCAAAGGTTTCTTCTTGTTTCCCAAAGTGATCTAAAGTTCCTGGGTTTGGGTCCCAATATTTATACTACTTTTCTCTTTGTTCTCCGAAGGCAGAGAGGCCTTTGCCTAGTCCAAACCAGTTCTGGTCCGTCCTGGAGTACTCTGTTGACATGACTCCTTCTTTCCTTTCACAGTGCAGGGCAGAGACATCAGACGCACCACGGGAGGTGGAACCAGCATTGTTGAGGGAAGGCCCAGTCCTATTCAGGTCCAGGTGCAATTCCTCCCTCCCATCTAGATGCAGATCTCTCTATTCCCCACTGGGCTGACTCACCCTGTTTCCTGGAATCCCCCAGCCCCTGTCACTCAAACACCAGACAAGGAATACACAACCAAGCAGAGGCAGGCTTGGATAGTTAGAGAAGAAAATACCTACTTTCTAAAAGAGGTATTTTCAAACTCAGAATGTTAAAACCAACTTCACTAAAAGATGTATTTTATCATTCTGAGTTCAGGCATACTGAAATGAAATTTCTACCTAGTTCCCTGAGTCAGTTAGGATTATAAATTGTAATTTTCTACCTGCCCATTCTGGCCTACGGGGAACACGTGGGCTTGCAATAGTTAAACATGAAATGGCTGTAATTCACTATTAGGACATGCCACACACATTAGGGCTTGTCCTACCTTATACTTTCAATGCACCCTGCCCTTGGGCCTACCATAGGTGTGTCTGATATGAAGACAGGGGAAGGTTTAGGGACTGGCAAGTGGGTGCACTTGCCCAGTCAACATGGCAGTACCAGACTGCACACAGGCTCTGCAATGACAGACCTGAGAAACACTTTTATAGGCTGCTTCTGTGGGTGGCACAACCAGTGCTGCAAGCCCACCAGCAGCATTTGGTTTACAAGCCCTGGGCACACTCAGTGCACTATACTAGGGTCTGACAAGTAAACCAAACCAGCCAATCATGGAATCACTAATCCATACATCAATTGACAATAGGGAGAGCATATGCACTGATCAGCAGTGTTAAAGTGCCCAGAGTCATAAAACTATTTACAACAAGGGGTGGTGAGGGACAGAGTCTCTGAATTAAACAGAATACTCTCACCCAGTCAAGAGATCAGGGCTAGATCCAACACCGTTTTTTAGCTCACTGCACCATCCCAGTTTCAGAACCTGACTGTATGCAAATTAGTCTGTTCCTGTCCCAGTGCATGATGGGAACAGGGCAAACCAAACTACAAAAGCCCTTTTGTAAATCGATTTTGGCCACTATAGGTGTGGCAGGGTATACTCAGACATGAGTCCCTTTCTCACTGCTCCATCAGGATTCAAGCAAGCCGGGCCGAAGAGGCTGAAATGCCAGAAACCGGTCCCCGGTAGCTTGTCTCCTTTCCGGTAAAGAATTGGCTTGGTAGTTTAGTCTGCCCTGTTCCCATGATGCACTGGGCCAGGGACAGACTGATTTGCATATAGCCAGGTTCTGAGCTGGGATGGGGCAGTGAGATAAATAACGGTGATGGATCAAGCCCTGATCTTTGGACTGGGTAAGAGTGGTCTGCTCAATTCAGACACTCTGTTCATCACCACCCCCTTTTGTAAATAGAGTCATAAAACAGCCAACATGTCAGAAAAAATAGAGGAGAAAGGCAAAAAGTTCAGGGATGACCCCGCAAAAAGGGCCAAGTCCAACAGCCCGCATTTATTGAGGGGGACCGGCAACATAGGATTCGTGGCCACCTACCACACAAGGATAGTTCTGCAGGGTTGGCTGCTCACGATGCAATGCTTTGCAGATGCAGAGAATGGATTGAGGTACATATATTTAGTAGCCATGTGCTATCCCCACGTCTCCAGACAGCAGCGATGTGCATCCTTATGGGTCATAGCACAAATGCATATCCACGTGCATGTTAGTTGAAATGCGACATCTCAGGTTTGCCTATGGGTTTCTTTTGCTTGTGGGATCTTGCAGCTGTTGACCGTCCGCGCCCTCTCACTGTTCCACTGTTACCCGGCTCTATACCGGATCAATGTTGGGGCGGCATTCGGGTGTCGAGCGTTTCCGGCGCCATCACCTGCACTCTCAGCATCCGGACACTGTACTGTTACACCAATGACAGAGGTTTGTGCCCGTGGGGCGGCCGCGGCTGGAGTCTTCCCGCTGCCATCGTGTGTGACTACGGTCCAGCCCTCTTGCTTGTTTCTGGTCATCAGTGATCACATGCAGTTTAGTAGCAGGCAGAGGCACAATATGAACGTTTTAATCGCCCACAGCATGCGGCCCTCTCCAGGTACCACGGCGCCGCTTTCACCTCAGTCCTACAGCGCACAGGTTGCGCCCCGGACATGCGTGCTGGTAATGTTGCGGCGTACGCAACCATAAGCTCCTGGCTGTTGCTCGGTGAGGTTATCAGCGCTGTTTTGTGGCACTTCGGACAAGCATGGAACAGAGAGAGACACCTGATTCCATGGCTGGTGTCCTCCGCCGTACAGTCGCTCAGTTTTCTTGAAAAAGTTGTAGGTTATTCACACAGGATAATTGTAGGATTGTGGCTTGATCTGGAGAGCTCGCCTACGGCATGGCCATTTCCTAGCGTGGCTAGCTCCACCCCCCTAGTACAGGAATTACAATTGATTGAAAAATACCCCCACCTATATTATCTAACCACTCATCGACCTTACCAAACTTCCTCCCTAACTCTCTAAACCAAGAACCTACAGCTTTCTATAAGCCTGGTTCCTCCAGATATCTAATCTCACTATTTAAATTACTCATAATAGTAATAAAAGAAACAATAGCCTTACTATTATCCTGAATAAACAAAGGGCACCTTTTCGCCTTGTTCACGTTGCAGACTCAGCCTGCTTTCAGCAAAAAAATATCTAAAGCAAGATGATTTTGCATCACTATAGCCCTAATTACTACCATTTTCCACATTCACTAACCTAAAAGACCATGCCATTTCTATAGCATACCTATCTACCACTGGGGACGCTTAACATTCACATGATTTATTGCTACCCCTATAGAGGGAATAATAGCACTGAATACGTATAACATTATTTGTCCAAACCTACATTTATCCCTTCTCAGACTTAGTTCTTCATTAAATTCATCTATATGATGCACCCTAGGAACCACTAAAGCTAAATAATAAGAACCAACCCAATTTCTCGGTAAAATAAAAAAAGCAGTCTTCCCAGACACACAATTAATTCCCCTAAGAATGACATCCTTACCAAGTAAATATTCTCCACTAACTTTATAGGGTCTATCACACACACTGTCCCCTACAAATTCCACTTCATCAACTTTTGTTAAACTTTGCCTTATTATACACAAATCACCTATCCTCTCTTGATCCATTCTCATTGTAGGATGCAAACCTGACAACCTAAATTCTTCTTCTTCCTTTATCTACTGTAATGCAACGTCCTGTTCTTCTTAGCTTCTCGCCATTTTCACTGCTCTTTCAGTATATTCTCTAATAAAATCACTCTCCACTTTACTCAAAAGACACACATACATTTTAACCATGTCAGTATCCTATCTGTTGTGTGCAATCAATCTCAAAAACTTACCATATTTCATTTCTCTAATATCTTCTCTGATAGGTAAATTCTCTAAAGATACGTTATGATCACTCAAATAAGAAAAAAGAAATTCATTATTATTTAAAATAGCAAAAAATGTTACATGATAAGAAATATTAAATTGACTATTGCACGTAAATTGAACCTTCCCCAGCTGATTTTGGAGGGTAGACATTTACATAACATCTATTAACCATCATTATGCCTACATACTCCCTAGTCATCTTAGTACAGACTACGTTTTCCCTTTGCACTGGTACTCCATGTTTAAAGTAATTTATTTTAGCAGTCTTTACAATATTAGCACTATTAAGACGCACACAGGTGCCACTAAAATATTATTAGTCATATTAACACTACAATTTTACAGCATCTGTTGTGATCCATCTTCTATTGTGAGAAAAAGTCTTATTCATGGCACAAAAAATCAAAAAATCAACAAAAAATGTCTTTAAAACAATAATGTTTTCTTCCTATTTCATTTAAACAATCCAAACTAGGTGAAACAAATTCTCAGTTCTTCTAATTTTAAAAGTTTCAGAGTTCATCAAATCCAGATAACAAAAACCTTTCAACTTCTAGAACGATT
The DNA here is from genome assembly GCF_964263255.1 of Lissotriton vulgaris. Lineage (NCBI taxonomy): Eukaryota > Metazoa > Chordata > Amphibia > Caudata > Salamandridae > Lissotriton > Lissotriton vulgaris. Next base: position 1,249,676,136 of record NC_141691.1, on the reverse strand, counting down.
CTTCAGATAGGTCTCAGTCTATTGCGAAAATGTCTGTTATCAGTTTGATTTCCATGTTGTTCAACAGACTTTATTTCATTTCAACGTGGTTCTTTTTCTGACTCGAACTCTGTCTCTGATTCACTCTCAAACTTGTACTAGCACTGATTCACTAATGAGTAATCATCTGTAGTTTCATTATCTTCTTCATAGTATGCATATTTTTGATTTGGAACTCTCCTTCTTGTCGACTTTTAAGTAATTGGTGACTCACATTCACTAATTTTACAGTGCAACTATCTCACAAGATCTCTTTCTGGCTCACAGTGCTTTTGTTTACACAAGTTCTCTTTTTTCGAATATCTTCTTCAGCATTTAGCAACAGTCTTTGTCTTTAGCTTGAACTCAGACCTGAACTCAGTCTTTGTAACTCTGATTTTCAACAGAAAGGCTTCACTTCTCAGGTCAGAGACTACTTCTACTACTTCTTGAAGCCACTCATGCTTTTGTCTTTTGTTTTGTACTGTAACAGACTTCACTCTGATCCATGTTTTGTAACTGAACTAGAGGACTCTCAGGTATTTCATCAGAGCTTTCACTATCTTGAAACTTCACTCCTTCAGATTGCTTTTGCTCTTTGTCGTCACCAGTTTCAACAAAAGCTGCACCCTCAACCTGGACTCTTGCTGCATACTTATGATTGACTTGGGATTGGACTTTGAACACTTAGGGCCCGATTCACAGAACTAACTTAAGACAAAATGCTAAACTTACTACGATTTTGGTATTCACAGAAGGCACTTACTCATTTTGGTATTCACAGAAGGCACTTGCTCATTTCGGTATTCACAGAAGTTAAGAGTCCTAACTTTAGGACTCCTAAATGCCTCCTGTGAATTCCGAAAGTCTTAAAGTTAGGATTTTTCTTAGTTTAGGAGTAGTAAAGTTAGGAGTGTGCTCTTTGCCAGATTATGTGAGGTATCCTCTGCTTCAGCTGCTCTCACTCTCTTTTTGTGAACAGCATGAATTCACTGTGGCATATTTGCACACTATACTTTAGCATTAGTCGTTAAAACCATCAGATATGGCCCCTTCCAACACTTGTCCAGGCACCCTTTGCCGACTTGCTTTGGATTAATACTGAATCTCCTGGGCTCAGTCCATTACATGGAGCATCTTCGTATTTTTCAGTTGATACGTTCACCGGATGAGAGACAGATTGTATCCTATTGGCCATACCCTTGCTATAATCTGGCACAATATCATCAGTGATTGAAACTAGTGCAGCTAAAGGTAAAAATGCCTGTCTCATTGTTTTACCCATGGTGTCGTCATAAGGAGTTAAACTAGTCTTTTTATGAGGAGTGCTTCTCAAGGTCATGAAAACAAGAGGTAAGGCATCATGCAATTTCAAGTCAGTTGAAGCACACACCTTTGCCAGTTTATTCTTGAGTGCCATTTGCTTTCTTCACAAGACCAGAACACTTTGGTCTGTAACTACAGTGTAACATCTGATTAATATTGAATGCTGCACAGATCATTTGCAAAATGTTGTTCTTGAAATGAGCACCACATTCAGTCTCAATAGAAGTTAGTGGAAGAACGAATCTTGGAATCTCTCAACAGCAACTTAGCAACTGTAAGGCTATCAGCTCGCCTTGTGGGAAATGCCTCTACCCATTTAGAAAACAAACAGAAAATTACCAAGACATACTTTAAGCCATTGCAATTTCGTATCTCAATAAAATGGGCCTGGAGTCTTGTAAATCAGCCATCTGATTTGCCAATATGATTCATAATGGTTTTTGTTCTCTTCTCCTGAATATTTAAATGACAGGTCAAACATCGGCTGCAAACATCTTCAGTAGCAATTCGAAATCCTGTATTTTCCTAGTACGTTTTGAATATTCTGCCCAGCTCATCTCTACCTAGATGTGTCTGATTGTGAATATACTTGGACTCTACACTTTTGCTTTGCATTGACATACAAATCCTGATAATTCTTTTTATAGACTAGTTACTCCCATTTTGCTTTCTAGTTTTCTGGAGCTCCTTCCTGCAAGTCTATCCTCTCACTCAAGGACATTTGCATTGAGTCCATAAAGAAATAATTCACATTATTTTCAATTTGCACTGAATTAATTTTCAATTATTTGATTTAATTAACATTTTCCTGCTCTATTGACTCTTATTGCAATGCACAAATTTTTGTTATTGAACAGCATATCTATTTCCAAGACTAATCATGTCTCTACCAGATTTATGGGCTATGAACTTCACAACAGCCACATATTTTGGCTTCTAAATGGCATTCAGTACCTACTACATACACGCTAGCTTTGATAAGCACTCCTAAGGGCATCATAACCCTACTTTGTGAACATAGCTGTCCGTAATCATGAACACCAAAGCTAATCTGGCTGCCTATGTAAATTGTCACATTCAAGTTCTCTGATAGGTAGCAAACTATTGTTAAAGGAATCAATCTGCCACCTGTTACATTCAGTAAAGAGGAGGCTTCTAAGGTTTCAGAAGTAGTACACACGGCATAGTCAGCTTTCACTGCTCCATATTGGGCTCTCAAACAGGAACCATCAACAAATAACGTAAGATCAGTAATTTTTAATGGGTTTCTTTACATCTGGTTTTGGTTTTGTGCACAATTCGGTCACCTCAAAACAATCATGGTCTAATACTTGTCTGTCTTCACAACTTCTGTTTGAAATAAGAAGCAGTGTTGCTCAATGCAAAACATTTTATGTCTGAATGGAAATGTTCTCTGCTGCAAGTATGATCTGCTCATAACGTGTCTGTCTTCTATTTGTCATGTGCTGAGTCCGTGTTAGTTAGGATTTCAACTGAATGTGGGACATAGGCAATCAAATATTGGCCCATCACAATGACTGTAACCGATTTCATACAACCTGGAAGACTCACAGCTACTGGATCCAATACAGCAGAAAGACATGCCTTTGAGAACATTAGTCCTCCAGAGTGATGACTGAAAGTACACATCCATTCATTTCATGACAAAGCAAGAAAAACATCAATGACACAGACTCTCTTTCAATGTTTCAAATGTATCAGTGCATTCATCATCAAATGTTACTGGATCTTGGACATCTCACCAAAGGCTTTGCATTCAAGGAGACATTTGGAAACCACTGACAACAGTATGCAGCAATTCCAAGAAACATCCAAACCTCCCTATGGGTAGTCGGCTGACTCGGTTTCAGAAGGGTAGACAAGCGTTCTTTCGATACTTTCCTCACACCCTTTTAAATATAGTGTCTGAGATAAATGACTTCTTTCTTACAATACTGCATTTTAGTCAGGTAGACCTTATACCCATTTTCAGCTAGATGTTTCAACAAGGCAATTGTATCAAGCTTAGAATTCTCCTTTGTTTTTGATGTGAGCATTAGATCATCAATATACTGCACCAAAACTGAACTGAAAGATCTAGAAAGGGTGACCATGCAATTTCACACTTTTTAGATTTTCTTCAATATTTGTGAAAACATTGAAGTACTTTCAGAATACCCTTGTGGAGTTCTACAGCACACAAAACTTTACTCAAAAATTGGAATACAAAAAGAAAATGTAACTCTTCATGCAGACAAATTGAAAAGAACGCTTGCCATAAGTCAATTACTGTATACCGTTCTGCTTCTGATAGCATTTAGAACACGACCACTGCTGGATTCGGTACCACTAGACAGTATGGACCAACTATTTTGTTAATTTCCTGGAGAACCTGAACGATTCTCCATTCGCCATTCAGCATTTCAATTCACATCACAGGAGAGTTACAAGGACTACCAAGTACCTACCGGACGATACCCTGTTCAATAATTTTTTCAGTCACTGGCTTCATCCCCTCCTGCCTCTTTTGTCAATCTGTATTGTCTAGTTCATGGGACATTGCACCAGATTTAACCTTTATTTTGACTGGCTTTGCTCTTTTAATTAATCCAATTTCTTTTCCAGTAAACTCCCATTCCTCATCTTTGACATTATGTCTTAACTCAGAGGCATGAACTCTTTGTTTAGAACTGGGAACAATTCAACTCTTGATTCTTAAGAACTCATTTTAGACACCAAGGGGCATATTACCAACAACTAGCGATAATTATCGCTATGTTGGTTTAGCGGCGATATTTTTATCGCCGAGCTGCGGCGATTTTTATCGCTTAGGAACCTTGCTATTATCAAGGTTTATCTCCTAAGCGATAAAAATCGGCCGAAATGCATGAATATCGCTGAAAAGTCAGCGATATTCATGCATTACAGAGCTAATGCTCTTAGCCATGTTATCCACCTACCATTGGATAACATTGCTAAGACCTGCTCAGGGACAGGTGTTAGCTTTTGGAGATATTCGCGCTTAGCACAAATATCTCCAAAAGTTGGTAATAGGAGATAGCGATGTTAGCGACTGTTTCCAGTCGCTAACATCTTGGCACGCCCACTTTGCATGTCATTAGTGATAAATATCACTGAAATGCAAAGCGGGGCCCAAGATGGTCGCTATCTCCTACTAGCTGTCGCTAACTGGTGTTAGCGACAGCTAGGTAATAGGGAGATCATTTTATCTCCGCTTTCTTGTCTTTTAAAGCCAAAAAAGCGGAGATAAACCCCCTTGATAATATGCCCCCGAGTTCCCCTTCTGTGAATCTATTGCAACACCATCTGGTATACAATATATTGCACAATTCATTTTACACAATAAATCTTGTCCAAGCAAATTCACATGATTTGAATCACACAAAATAAACTGATGGTCGTTCCTATCTAGCCAATTTTAACTGGAACTTCTGCTGTAACTTGATTAACAGTTTGGTTATTACAGATCCGTACAACCTGGAATTCTCTCCCTGAGGGTGGTAGGTTTGGGACCACCACAGAATGAACTGTAGAATGGGTAGTGCTTGTATCAATCAAAAATGAAACAAGATAGCTACTGTCTTCTCCTTCAATGTATGGGCCACTTAGATCTACCTCTAGTACTGCTCCGGTGCATTAATCAAATCTTTCTCAGAACTTTTGATTCCGCTGTGTGTCTTATAAATATACATTAGCCTTTCAAAGAAGAAATGCACTCCTTCAGCCCTTGTGAAGTTCTCAAAATCTCAAAAGTATGTTCTGCAGTTCCCTTCTCCATAGTAAGTGGTTGACCTGCCAGGTCTCAATTATTAAGCTACCCATTATTTTTATCTTATAGTTGACATCTGGAGTCCTCCGTCTGGATTCTAAATGCCGCTGTTAGGGTATAATTATCCCTGATCCCTCTCTGTTCTCCAGATTAAAGTGGTAGTTAATGAGAGGGACTAGTATATAACCTGTTACCATGTTTACCTGTTGCACATTATATAGTTGTCTTCTTTAATCTGGGTATTCATAGCTGTTTTTTTCACAGTTTTGGAAAACATTGCGGCCAAAATATTCCAATATCTTGTTTTTTCCTCTATTTTTGGTAATCATTTATATACAGACAAGATTTCAAGTGTTCACTATGCTTCTATAACCTTTTTCCTGTTGTTTTATTTTCTATCATTGAGTCCTTTGCTTACAGTTTCCACACATTATAGGATGCATGAGGTTTCCTTTATTAGATGGTGTTTTGATCCATGGGCTTCTTCTGCAAGACAACCATCAAAACGTGGGCTATGAAGGTTTCAATGTGCACTTTAGTAACCCTTAGTACTATGCAAATTAGAATTAATATGGCTACCCATCAAAACAGATTTAGATTTGTCTATTTCTGTAGTATCCCAGCATCAAATAGTTGACCTGTATCCCACCAGCATTTCTTGTTTTTCAATTATGTGCTGATATCTGAGGATTATCCCTCTGGGTGCTGCATTACAATCGGCCATACCTTGTGTAAAACTGTAACTTTGTGCAGTATTTTAACAGGTTTAGATCTACTCCCTTGGCTTAGACCTTTAAATTAGTTCCATGTGTGGTGTGACATTAGGCGAATCTGACTTTCAATTGATCTGCTTTTGTGGGCAGAAGAAACTCCTGTTATGCTGTGTGATATATACCATTGGTCCATCGCCAGTTGTGACATGGCACACCTGCCAATATCTTCAGATAGCCTCAGTTGGGGACGTCAAAGCCATTTTAATTGGTGGCCTAACACAAAGATATAATGCCTTTATGTGAGTTGGGTACCAGGGACATATTTATATATATACAGTGCAGTAAATGTGGCGATATCAGTGTCCAAGTGTTTGAAGGGCTCACTAAATCCACAAATATTTGTGCTTTTACACGTAAACTAGGGAAAAAAGAAGGCATTTTCCTTGTTTGCTTTAGGGCCCAAGACATGCTTTCTATGTCACTGTCAGTCTATTTCTTGGTTTACCACAAAGACCAATCAATCTAAGTAAAGCACATCTTTCTTGCATGTTATTTTTCAGGCCATCATCTTGTTGTCTTTATGCAAGGGTTGGAGGTGATAGAATTTGACCTTCCATACAACTAGCAGGCACAGACAAGTTTTACAAAGATGATCTTTCACAATCTTTTATTCACCCCAAGCAGTGAATGGGCTGCAGTTTTCTTTTTGACCTCTGAAATCTGCATTCCCTGGAGGACATTTTAGACTAGTTCCTTAAAGATTTATGCCTCCCACATTAAGTACCATTCCCAGCTCTCACCCCAAGCTCATTTTCACAACTTACTAGATTATGGAGGGGTTTACCTTCTTCAGCTAGTTGAGGTGCTTTGACTCTTCAAAAAGTAAAATCATGCTATCTCTTTACTAAGCCCTTCATCTGTATGGTATCCTAATTCATTTGAGTTCTGATCTCTGCATTGATTCTTCCACAAATTTTCTTATTAACCATTTGTACACTACATTTTACAGTGATTCCATTAATTCTGATAATTACGTTTACTTGGACCTTAGTTTCCTAGAAATGGTTTGATTCCTAGGTCACTGTGATGGTTTAATGGTTTAATTGGGAATGACTCTTCACAATCTTCACTTTTAGGTTCAGGATTCAATTGCATTGTCCCCTTCAAATTTCACAATTGTGCTCAATCCGACTCATCTAGATGAATATCTTGCTGGAGTAGTTCACATATGACTCCTAAGAAGAAGGTTTATACCAAGATTAACATTTGATTCAGCTCTTCTGACATGGTGACTGTGCCTTGGGTTACTTCCTTTTCACATGCGTGTCTGCTCTGTCACTTCCAGTCTTCATTGTCACATGGCAGCTTCAGCTGTTCCTCTTAAACCTTGTATATGAAATATGGTGCCTATAGGATATCAGGTTTTTGATTGAAGGGGGTGCAGACCCTTCTGAAGCAGCAACCACAACCCTTCTCAGGGCCAACCCTTAAAAGGTACTAAATTAACCTTTGCTTAACCCTCTGGTAGCTTGGGACAAAAGCAGCCAAGCTTACCTTACAGGCCCTGTGTTAAGTATTTAAATCCTGTTGATGTACACTCTCACCACCAGTGTAATCCAAAGTTCATGGTTGTTGCGTGCTCCTAGGGTGTGTACTTCGTAGTACAAGTAATACCTATATAGAAGTTCGCCCCTGAACGGAGAGCGTCCCCTGGTCACAGCGGTGCCCCCAGCTAGGGTTTATCTGATTAATCCTTTAACTTCTACACAAAAGGTTCAAAGTTCTGTCCACACTTTCATTGGTTGTAGTACGTAGTTTTTATTTTTGCAATTTGAGTTAATTTGCACTCCAAACGCATGTTATTTTGTTATCCAATGCATTTCGGCTACTAATAGCCTTCATCAGGGAACATGTGTCTAAAATAAATACAGAGCTTCAATACACAAGGATCTGTGTGGATTATCTTATTCTTCCAATAATAACTATGTAGAGTCATGCATAAGAAAAAGTTTTGTGCAGCCTGTTTTGGTGCTCAGTGCTCAGTGAATCAGCTAAGTAACTGCCTAATGTATAGGTGTTAACAAAAAATGGGCTCTGTGCTCCGGGTATCGGATCTTTACAAAGATAAACAATGGGTGCTAAAAAGTGAATGTTTAGTGACAGGTAAGATGGTGCCAGTAACGTATGTAATTGCGGTGCTGTGACCTGAATATAAATCGTGTAAAGATGCTCATGCGAGCTTTAGTGGGCTAACTGCGCATGATACTAGTGGAGTGCTTTATACACTCAGGTGTATAATTACAGTAGGTGCTCCAAATAAGTTACTATGTTACTGCTGCATGCAGTTATTGCTAGCACGGTCAAAACCATCAGACTACTCGGCAGAGTTTTCAAGTATATGATAACTTACTCAAGAATACGATCAAATCGGTTCCTGTGCGCCGTGTACAGGAAATCAGCTGCTGGTCGCGAGGTGTGTGGAGCGGAAGTTAATAGAGGCTCAGTTAATGAAAGGTAAACATGGTGAACGGATACTCGGTCCACAAGTTTGGGTGCCATATTGGAGTGTGCAATAATATGAAAACAAAGAAGTGCTCATAGTGAATCTGAATACCGTGGTATCAAATGAAGAAAATAGGGAAAAAAAATTGTGAATTATCCTACATTATTGAATATAGTAGGTTTCAACGATCATGGACACATATACATGCTAAATGTGAATCTAAATACGTGCTCATCGTGAATCTAAATACAGAAGTATCATAAGAACAAAGAATTATCCTATATTACGGGGAGATATAGCAGAGATATAGTACTTACAAAATCCGCCCTTTCGTCCAATAGTGTCTCCAGAAGGTAGCATTCATCAACCGATCAGACAACTACTCAACAAATACTTGCAACCCAGTGTTATTAAAATGAAAACATATGTTAAGAACACTTCCGATTTCTTGAATAAACTATCAGCAATTGAACTCACACCAGAAGAACCAATTTTACTTTGTACCATGGATGTCAAAGCATTGTACACCTCAATACCCCACAAAAAAGGCATTGAGTCGATAGAGCACGCTCTATTGCATACAGAATTGGAAATGGATATGAAAGTATTTTTGATGGAACTTCTATGTTTCACTCTACTCCAAAGCTTCTTCAGGTGGAAGGAACAATATTTTTTGCAACAGTCGGGTACTTCCATGGGAAATTTGGCGGCTCCAGCCTACGCTAACCTGTTCAATCAGAGATATGAGGAAGAACATATCCTTACCCAGCAACCATGGCTAACCCACACCAAACTCATCTTAAGATACATAGATGACGTATTCCTATTGTGGAGTGGACCGGAAACTACATTGATAGAGGCCATTGAGAACATCAATAAAGCAGACGACCGGATACAATTCACATCAGAGATCCAAGAATTAAAAATATCTTTTTAGGATGTGGAGATCACAAAAACCACCACAGGTTTTATCACTGACATTTACCGTAAATCCAGAGACCGCAATAACCTTTTACATTATCATAGCTTTCACCAGGATAGCCTAAAACATCACCTCCCATTATCACAAATGCTCCAGGTAAAAAGAATAGTATCATCACCTATCTAGATTCGTACAAAGAGGATACCCCAAGCATGTATTAGACCAAGCAAAGATACAATGTGCACAAAAACTAGACTGGAGCTCTTGCAAAAAGCCCCAAGTAAGGAAAAGACCAGGGTGGTGGTAGTGTCTAAATATTCTACTAAAAGCAAAGCATACCGGAACATCATCAAGGCACACTGGTCAATACTAGCACAAGAAAAAGATTTTGAAAACATCTTTAAAGAAGAACCAATCTTTGCATACCAAAGAGCCAGCAACTTGGGAGAAATACTCAAATTCAAAACCCATCAAACAGTAAACATATATCAAGGAACAGTACCATGCTACAACTGCAGTAATTGCAATAACGTCATGAGGGGAGCAAATATTACTCATCCAAGAAAAGGTCACACCATAAAACATTAGAGTATCGGTTACATGGAGTGGTGTGGCTCACTGGTTAGAGGCGGCAGACCCGTAAGCAGAGAACGGCCCGGGACCAGGGTTCAATTCCCGACGCGGCAGGGTTGTGGACCAGGGTCAAAAACGGACTCGATAATTCTCGCCTCGGTGCCTACTCTAACCAGGGAACACACTCGGCAACTCTGGGCATTAAGCTTGCCTCATCTCTACAACGGCCCCCCACAGACGCCGGGGATGCCTGGTTTCACCTTGGAGATACCCAGAAAGGGACCATCTCACAGGGAAAACCAGGACAGGTTCCCCAGTGGTCTTCAGCGCCAGGAAACTCCATGGAGTCGCAGCGCGCTTTACAAGTACACCCACATTTACATTTACATGCGACACCATGAATGTAGTGTATTTTTAATTTTTTTTTAATTTTTGGAAAACCTTTATGTATGCAAAAGTGTACACCGCTATTCAGCCAAACATCCCGGGGGCAAGGCAGCACGTTAAAGACACAACATCATGGCACACACAGATCATATCTTCGGATAAGTGAGGTTTGATTTTACTTTTAAATCAGGATGAAATCAAGAACGTAAAAAGCTCCAATATAAAGTAAAGAAAAGTGGGGATCAGGTGCCGAACCGTAAGATATAGTTATACAATGGGCGGGCCAAACAAGAAAATCCTACATAAGTAAGACGATCACAGTTAAGACATTGGCACCGCTTCAAATGAGTCAGGATATACATGCATACAATTACTATGTGCACCAGTTAGGCGCCCGCCCATTGATACCAATAATGCAACAGTAATTAAGGCACAGATTACGACAGATCAATGAAAACTCAAGGAGTGACCCATTAAACTGATCCCAGACCCAGAGAAAGGAGAAAGTGAAAGGAAAGCCAAGAAAAGCGAAGAGAAAAAGGGCCATAGAAACAAAAAAAAGGAAAAAACAGTAAAACCCCTCCCCCAACCCCCCACCCTGCACCCCTGCAGATGACTACGGCCTACCCCCCCTAGCAGCGTGCCTGTCGCCCAGTATCTGAGACCCGAAATATAGAAGAGAGAAGAAATATAAAAAAAGAAAAAGAAACATTGAGGGGTCCCCAGTGCAGGCCACCGCCCCCCCCCCCCCACCGCCGCGTATCATTTCAAATACCCCATACGTTGTTACCAAAATGTCAAAGGCACCGACCTAAACAGGATAGCAGTCGCCACTCCAGCTCCACAAGTCACACAGCTAAGATGAAAGTCCCCCCTGTGCAGCAACCAAAAGAAACAGATTACCATTACTCAACCCAGACCTACCCGGCCATCATCATAGACATATCCCAGTCCATTTGGTGCAGGGTCAGACAATCAAAGTACCAAAAGTGATGCAAGCAGGTAAGTCCGGAGGAAGGCAGGAAATCTTGCAGTACACCAGGACACAACACACCCGAAAACCGTCCACAGCCCACTTTGCTATTTCCCGATCAGGAGAACAAAGTCCGGTTCAAAAAGATTAGTCATTGCGCTGCGTCTGGATTGCATGACGATATCAGCCACCGGAGAAAGAGCAGGAGACGAGACTCCACGAACTGCACATCCGATGGATTCTCCGATTACTCCATGTACCCATGGAACCAGGTGTCATTGCGACGATCCGTTTCAGAACGAACAGGGAGACTCCCAAGTACAAACTCTCGCTTCTCAGCCCCAATTAGAGTCACATCAACACTCCACAGCAGTGTCTTTCCAAAAACTGTAGAGGGGATCACACAAGCGAAGTCTCCTAGAGATAATGCCGGCATCGGGCTTTCTCTCCATTCCACATGTACCAGGGTTTGATCACCATATCAATCCAATCCTGATTTTGCCCTTCCAGCACACAGAGGGGTATCCGATCCTCACCCTCCGATCTTCAGTGCGCGCCACCATCGCCACGGACAGGTACGGCTCAGCGAAGGCGACATTACCAACCGGGACTCCCAGCATGAGTGCCGCTTGGGAGCACACCCGAGCAGCCAGCCCGTGATACAGAAAAGAGCATAATACCAAGGCCTCCATGTTGCACACAGTATGGGTGCCATCTCCACTTCCCCACAGATGGTCACGTACTTGCCCCCTGGATCTCAAAAGCGCCGGCAAAACGTTGTGTATCAACCGGCTCCGATCACCTGGAGCGCGGGACACAATCAGCTGCACGCGGGTCACACAAAGCTCCGTTAGGGAGACAAAGAGCGGCGGCGCGTTTTCCCGTTCCACAATCAGCAATCAGGGGGGGGGCATGACCGGCATAGAGGGATGGCATATTGCGAATTCACCAGGGTCAACGGATCGTGTGCTGGGTGCATACTCAGAGGTGGGCGGACCACCATAGCGGTTGCCCTGCACCTTCCGGGTCTGTGTGGCCGTTGCTGTTCCACTCGCGGGCAGCAGCCACATCACGCAGGGTCCCGGCTCCGGGACTCGTGCAGGCCACAATGCACGGGAGGACATAACTCAGTCTTCAGGGCTCAGAGATCAGTCAGAGTCACACACGGTGGGGCAGTTCACTCTCCAACATTCGGGAGCATAGTAGTAGCGCAGAATAGACAGCGGGATCCGACAGTAGGGGAAGAAGGTCGACGGAGCCGGGAGCCCGGGCGACCATCTTGGTCGCTGGTCTGGCTCCGCCCCGAATGTAGTGTATTCACTTAAATGTCCCTGTGGACTAGGCAATGTGGGAAAAACTGAACGTAAGATCAAAACTAGAATGAATGAGCACAAATCCAACATACGCAACAAATCGTTGATATCCACAGTAGCAAGCCACTTTATGGAGGAATTGCATATCATTAGCTAACTCAGATTTATTGTACTGGAGATAATACCCAAAATGTAAGGTAAAGACAATAATAAACAACTTTTGAAAAGAGAGAATTATTGGATACACAGACTGGAAACTCTCAAACTATTCTGGATGAACGACAGAGTGGAATATAGTTGTTTCCTGTAATTATGATATTTTTTTGAATACTACAAGCATATTTCTCTGCTGTATTTCCCTGTAATATAGGATAATTCTTTGTTCTTAAGATACTTCTGTGTTTAGATTCACGATGAGCACGCATTTAGATTCACTTTTAGCACATATATGTGTCCATGATCATCGAAACCTACTATATTCACTATTGTAGGATAATTCACAAATTTTTTTTCTTCCTATTTTGTTCATTTGATACAACGGTATTCAGATTCACTATGAGCACTTCACTGTTTTCAAATTATTGCACACTCCAATATGGCACCTGAACTTGTGGACCGAGTAGTCCCTTCACCATGTTCACCTTTCAATAACTGAGCCGCTATTAACTTCCGCTCCACACACCTCCCGACCAGCAGCTGATTTCCTGTACACAGCGCACAGGAACCGATTTGATCATATACTCGAGTAAGTTACCATATACTTGAAAACTCAGCCGAGTAGTCTGACGGTTTTGACCCTGCTAGCAATAGCTGCATGCAGCAGTAACATAGTAACTTATTTGGAACACCGACAGTAATTATACACCCGAGTGCATAAAGCACTCCACTAGCATCACGCGCAGTTAGTCCGCTAATGCTCGCACGAGCATCTTTACACAATTTATATTCAGGTCACGGCACCACAATTACATACGTTACTGGCACCATCTTACCTGTCACTAAACATTCCGTTCTTAGCACCCATTGTTTATCTTTGTAAAGATCCGATACCCGGGGCACAGAGCCCATTTTTTGTTAACACCTATACATTAGGCAGTTACTTAGCTGATTCACAGAGCACAGAACACCAAAACAGGCTGCACGAAACGTTTTATTATGCATGACTCTACATAGTTATTATTGGTAGTATAAGATAATCCACACAGATCCTTGTGTATTGAAGCTCTGTATTTATTTTTCGACACATGTTGCCTGATGAAGGCTATTAGTAGCCGAAATGCATTGGATAACAAAATAACATGTGTTTTGAGTGCAAATTAACTCAAATTGCTAAAGTAAAAACTACGTACTACAACCAATGAAAGTGTGGACAGCTCTTTGAACCTTTTGTGTAGAAGTTAAAGGATTAATCAGATAAACCCCAGCTGGGGGCACCGCTGTCACCAGGGGATGCCCCCCATTCAGGGACACGCTTCTATATAAGTATTTCAATTAAGCATGGGTGGAAAATCCGTTACGCTCGCGGATTTTGCGGATTTTCGGGAAATCCGCAATCCGCGAGATTTGCGAATTTCCCGCAAAATCCGCAAATCCGCGAGCAGCGGATTTTGCTCGCGCTGCTCGCACTGTTCGCGTGAGTTCGCGCCCCGCGAATAAGTGCAAAATTGCAGAAATACGATCTTAGCAAAACTGAAAGTAACTACTTACCAGGTTCAAAAGTTCAGGCACATCATTAGTAGCCATTTCCTGTAGTGCTTCCTGAGGGGCCCCTCCAGAGTTCAGTTGCCAGTTGAAACTATTATGTGACCCTGCTCTGAACCTCAGAATAGTTACACATATGCCACAAAGGTCCTGAATTACAGCTAAGGGAGACAAGCAGGAGCCAGGCTGGAAGTTAAAATCCATTAATCAGCCCCTAATTCATTATTGTCAGTTGGGGCAGGGCAGGTGTTGTAACTAATTTTGCAACAATGAAAGCACTTAGCAAGTGCAAAAGATCACTAATCAGGGCGCACTAAGGAAGCAGGTGCCAGCTAAAAAAATATTCTGTGACACATTAATCAGCCCCAAATTAATTCAGGTCACTTGAGGCAGGGAAGGTGTGCTTTGCTTTGCCGAAAATAATGTACACTGGACAACCAGAGGGTGTGGTGATGAAACAGAGGGTGGCATGGGTGGGCCAGAGGGTGGCATGAGTAGTCAGAGAGTGGCAGTGGTGACAGAGAGTGGCAGTGATGAAGAAGAGTGTCCCAAACAGGCTGGACACGTAGAAACAACAAGTTCGCAAAACTTGCGACCCGACAGGTAAGTTCGCAAATTGCGAAATTGTAAAAACCCTCGCGAACTGGCAGAAACACGGGCGAACACAAAAAAAAAAAAATCCGCAAATTCGCGGGAATTCGCGGATTTTGCGGATTGCGAATCCGCAAATCCGCAAAATTCGCGGATTGCCAATCCGCAAAATCCGCTCATGCTTAATTTCAATCCCACACCAGTATTTAAATCCAATCAGTAGAACTGAAGTTATGGAATTTTCATAGGATTTAGTAGAAAGTAGTGTCTGAAAGATCAAAGCGGCAACCACAGGTATTTAGTCGTGCGAAACTGGGGAAACTTAAAGGTTCTGGCTTACAGCGATGCAGTGCAGTTCGTATATACGAGGTGGATTGGGTATGGTCTCGGATTTCCCTTGGACTCTGAAATTTTTTGAAGAAAAGTTCCTGAGAAGATAAAGTCGGGTAAGGCGTCCATGGTGTCCAAGAGGGAAGCATCATCGTCAGAGAGTACCTGGAGGAAGTCATCTCCTACCTGGAAAACTAAATTGAAAAGCCCTGCCAGTGGCTACCAATCGTGCCCAGACTCATTGTCCGTATAAAGCCCATAAATGCACTTAAAATGCTTAGACCAAGTTTAAGGGGAAATACGACACGCTATCATAACTAAAGTTGGCAGCCCCAACAAAAAAGAGTTAATTTACAAATTCTCAAAAACTGGCACTGTTCTTCATCAACCTGGAGAAGCTGCTCCCACGTATCCTGCTTAATAGTCCTTTTCCTCATAGTCCCACTGATTTCTACCTTTTCCTGCACAATGCCACCTCCTTGGTGTTACAGGGATTCTTTTCCAAGGCAAGCAATAGATGTTGGTGCGCCTGTGAACGAGCATGATTAAACCATCTGGCGGAGGCTACTGGGGCCACATGTTTATCCTTACCCAAAGAGAGATAACCCCTAATGAATTTACAAATATTGTGGAAAGCAGAAAGAATACCCTCCACTGCAGAGTCATCTCCCAATCAAGTAGAGATATCAAGTTTACAAGTTGAATGTAATTTAGACCTAAGGTTTAAGGCGAACACATTAGCTCATTTTAATCATCGCCCCTTGTCTACTGGCCTACGGTCCCTCTTAGCTTTCCCCATGCCAGGTCTCATATTCTTCACAAAATTATGATTTAGAGGCAGGCACATAGGGTTGTGGTCACTAAATTGGCTCCACAATGCACCATACTGTATGACAAAGTTAACTAAGTTATGAGAGACACATTCCAGCTAGCAACATTAATATGGGAATCCTTAGAGGGACTACAAATAAGGGTTACCCTGGCGTAACAGTCTCACCTAGACCCTACATAGAAACAACAGGGGTGAGATCATTTTTTCCCTCCTAAGTCAATGATTACATTTTAGAGAGCTCAATGGGCTAAATCTATTCTGCAGTGGAATAGGATCACCCCTCAGTTTGCTGTCCTCTTGGTGAATCATAGGGTTCCCCGAAACCCTATCTGGTGTCCTTGGAGGATGGAAAAAACTCATTGGAATTAGAGGCATTGTGAATCTCCACTTAGCAGTTAGATGGAGAAACTGCTTAGCCCAATGGGGTTGATCAAAGTTAATAATGACAAAGTCGCCCTCCCAAATATTATCATATGGGCCCATACAGTCACATAATCTAACCATAATGATATGCCTAGCAAAGTGTTCCCCTAGCCTTTGTTGGACAATGGGTCAATGGATAACTTTATTGAACAAATCAGATACAGATTCCCTTCTTTCAAAGGGGGCACTCTAGTCATGATAGCCACTAACGGGGTAGATTCCGGTGGTAAACGTGGCCTGTAACTGAGAATTGCTGGCCTATCTAGTAAATCATGAGGTCTTAGGAGACTGTCAATGCCTTTTGTATTATTATTACTAGCGTGGCACTAACTAAGAGCATAGGACCTTGAATAGTGTTGTTGACCTGCTGTGCCTTCATGGTGGGATTCTCCATAAAGGGACAAGGAGGATCGATTGCAAGTAGGGGGATCGATGTGACTGACTAACTGCCTCTCTACGTCCCTCAGAGCCTGCACTATGGAGGGGGTTGATATTGCTCTAAGAATAAAGCTTCCCAAGTTGCAACTCAATTAAAACAACTTTATTGGAGGAGGAGGTTCTAGCACCCTTCACAAGGGATTATATATTTCCCATAATTTTGAACAACAAGGACTCCACATTAGGTGTTATCCCCTCTGTCGGGGTCAATACCTCTACCACACTGGTCTGAGACCAAGTATCGTAGAACTGCGTGGCCTTAACCTTTAAAGAACTTTTTGCCCCACCATGGTTATTGTTCAAACACATTTTCCTCCTCTTTGTTTTTCTTCTTAGTTGGTTGGATGGAGTCAGATGGATATATACTTGAATCACAGTGAACAACCGCTGTTAAAATCGTCTTCTAGACATCCGAGGGGGCAGAGCAATCTGAATGGGCCCACTCCCACTGGTGCACCTTACACTGACAGTACAGGATAAATGCAAAATAGGCATATCTACTTTAAAGCCAAGTTATTTTTTAGCAGATAGAATCTTGTCATTAAGGGCACCCACAGCCAAAATCCAATAGGAAATAATAGATGGGCAATCCTGTATTCCTCGTGAGGACCCAGCTCCTGTGGGGCAAAGAGATTTTCTTTTGCCCATGGCTGATTACAGGCCCCAAGATGTATACACACTATACCTTTGCCCCTACAACTGTCCCCTAAAACCTGCCCCAGCTGAAGTACACGGGATCTACGAACAAAGGTGAGATTGTAGTATGACCACAGAGCAGCAAAGACAATTCCATGCCAGTCACCAGGAAAGTGCTCACCATAAAACAACCCCAAGGGGGGTGGCCTTGGCTCTTCCTGGCTCTGATGGGCTCGGGGCGGGCTCACCATTTGTACCGGCATGTCCAGTGCCGTGGTGAACCAGGCAGCACTTTACAGCCCATCAACAGGTGGGAGACGGCTCAGACCTCGCCACTTCTTGTGGTACCAGGGAAATGTGGGCAATGCAGTCCCAACCAGCAGCAGCCCTCAGCAACACAGCCTCCATTTACAATTGATTTGAGACCTAACATATTATTTCTACCTGTTCCTAGACCAACATTAGCACTTATTAAAATGTAATGAAAAAAAAGCAATGTTAACCTATGGGAGAGATAGGCTTCACAGTAGTCCAAATGTAATTTAGGAGTTTTGAAAGGTGGTTTATTAGTAGGTGCAGGTAGGTACCTACAACTAGTAAAAACACCACAATCACAAAATACGGTCCAGTTAAGTCTCAATAAATGAATCCTTGCTCAACCCTTGGTAGCATGGCTGACGAGCAGCCAGGCTTAATTTAGAAGACAGGTGTCTAAAGCATTTAATGTCACCAGAACAGTAAATAATTAAGACACAAGACGGAATAAAAAAAAACCACAAAAAATAGAGAAAATGTTCATCTTTAAAATGACACCAAAATGAGAATAATCCAGTGTAAACAGAGAGATGAATTTTTAAATATGAAATGCAAAAAAGTGCTTTCAAGTGCCTAAAAGTAAAAAGCGCCAACCACAGCTATCTGTCCATGCTGGACTGTAAGTAAGTAAGTAATTTTTATTTGCATAGTTAATTAAAACCATTGCAGTACAACATCAACATTTTAAAACTAGATCTACATGCATTGGTAAAACCAGTATATCATAATCACACAATTTTTCGTTTCTTTCTAAAAGCATAAAAATGCATTCTTTTTGGACGACCTTAAGTGGAAATAGATCCAGTTTTGTATTATAATATTATCTAAAAAGCAATTAGGAATCAAGACTTTGCATTTTCCTTTCCACCACCTTCATAAACTTCACAAAACTACAGTTCATCTGTGGATCCTGGGGTGCAAAGCAGGTGAGAACTGCTAGCCTTCGTGAGTGTATGCCTAGCTGATTAAAATGGCATTTCAGCAGATGTTTTCGTTCATCCAACAGTTTGTCACAGGAGCATAACAAATGCAGCATATCCTCTGGCGCTGAACCACATAACCGGGCAGAGGGAGCCCACCTTATCCTTTAGCCAATGTAGAAAATGCCAGATACAGGGTAACAAGCCTAACCTGTACTTTAAAAACTTCATTATAGCAGTTTTAGCATAACCAAATTCAAGGTAACTCTGTGGTGCTTGTGTGGAATACGAGTTCAGGGTCATCCAGCCATGTGACCTTTTTGTGAGGGCTGCCTTGTCTTCAACCCACGAAAGATGTTTGATTGTTTTCTTAACAAGTTTTTTAAGCGTCGTATGAATTGTGGGGGTATCCCAAAGCTGATTTAAGCCCATATTCACCAAGCTACTTTTAAGGTACTTGGCAGCTGGTGAGGCAGAGTGTTGCTCTAACTCCATCCATAGATGGTCATTTAGAGTTCCTTGTTTGGATTTTCGTACTTTGTCCCAGGTAGTTATGTACGCCCCTTGTATTGCCAGGAGTTGTTTCTGGACACCAAACTCCCGCCTAATTTGTGCTGGTGAGGTTCATTTGGGCAGGCTAAAAATAATCCTGTATGCAGCCATGACTGTATTATCAAGGGTCTTTGCATCTCTGCCTCTCTGTACTTTGCTCCCATAAGTGATTATTGACAGGAGTTTAGCTCGTTTTACTTGTACCAGAGGTAGGAGGGAGGGGCCAGTAAGTTTGCTGTTTAGTGCTTTTAAAGAGATTGCCAAGGCAAGCTGATGCTGGTTTTCTGTTTAGTAAACTGGCCACTGTTATCGAATTTTACTCCAAGGTATTTAGGGGCAGATGTATCAAGGTTTATTTTTTGTCGCAAACGCTGCAAATGGCAAAATAGCAGCGTTTGCGACAAATAAAACGGGAAATGGTATGTATGAAAAAAATCGCTTCGCAAATTAAGAAATCTCAAATATTGCGATTTCTTAATTTGCGATAAGTGAATTTCTGAGAATTTATTAGCGATTCCTTATTTTGCATGTTTTTTATTTTGCGAAAATCGGAAACAAGAAATTGCAGCATAAGAAATCGCAACTGGATGTATGAAAAAATCGCAATTAGCGAATTCCTGAAAATCGCAAAATAAGAATTTGCAATTAACACCAAGTTTAAAGAGGCACCCAGAATACACAGAATTGATTTCCAAAATGACTGGACTATACCTGATAGCCAGAAGGCTGCGCATACAAGCTCTTGCACAGAGGAGACAGAGACAGGAGAGAATCTGCAGATTATGCATCACGCTGTTCCAGCAGACTCAAGAGGACATTTATGACAAATACAGACTTCATCCACACACCATTATGGACCTCATTAATGAATTGAAACCATTTTTGGAGCATCCAACATGCAGAACTCAATCAATTCCAACTCACGCGCAGGTATTGTGCTCACTGCACCTTTTGGCTTCAGGGTCTTTTCAAAGCGTAATTGCAGAGGTTGGTGGGGTGTCACAAAGTGCCCTATCACGCTTTTTTCATGTGTTCCTGGATGCAATGGTGAACAGGCTTCAACATCACATCTACTTCTCAAACACCCAACAAGCCATACAGGAAACCAAGTTGGAATTCTATCAAATTGCACGCTTCCCACATGTGATTGGATGCATTGATGGAACTCATATTACCATCACTCCACCAGCAGCCACAGAATATGTATTTCATAATAGGAAAAGCTACCACTCTCTCAACATCCAGATTGTGTGCAATGCCAAATATATCATCAATGACATAGTGTCAAAGTACCCATGCAGCACACATGATTCCTTTATCTTCAGACATAGCGGAATTCATAGACGTCTGAGTGCTGGACAGTTTGGAGAGGGATACCTGCTAGGTAAATCACAGTCATGCAAACATCCATCCATTCATCCATCCATTTTTTGACAATGGAACATACAGTTAGTTTTTTTTTCCATCCATGCAGGTGATAGTGCCTATTCAGTGCGTGACTTCATCCTAATGCCATACTTGAACCCTGCAACTGCAAGAGAAAGACGGTACAACAGGGCATACCGGTCAACACGTGGGGTCATTGAACACACATTTGGCATTTTGAAAAGCCGTTTCAGATGCATACACAAAAGTGGAGGCGCTTTGCAGTACAGTCCTCAAACCTGTTGTAAAATTGTAACTAGCTGTGCAATACTGCATAACATGGCCATGCGCAAAGGCACAGACATTGAAGTGAATGAGTCTGACACATCTGATGATGATGACATACCTCCACCTAGAAGGGCTGCAGCTGGAGTAGGAGCAGCGGCTGGCCGTCAAAGACGGTCTGAGATTACACGGAATTACTTTTAGGTAAAACCAGCAAAACTACAGATTTACTTTTTATGCAAGCGTTGTTTTTATTCACAACACACAAACCATAGTGCAGTTTGCAAAAAGTAAATTTTAGAAGAAAGTAAATGAAAAGAAACACAAATGTAACATGGAGCCATGTTCCACAATGCAGTAATGCTCAATGAATTGTATTTTAAACTGTCACCTCTTGCACTGGCGGCTTGAAGCAGGATTTTCCTGTGGTTGTATGATTTCTTCATCATGTGCTGTGCCAGCAAGCCTTCCACTTTTGCGCTGGGTCAAGTGAATAGATGGTGTGGGGTTCCTACTGCTCCTACTGGAGGTGTCGTCACTGTCAGCTGAGGCAATGAGAGCGCTTGCACCAGAGTTGGAGGTTTGCAAAATTTCTACAGCAGAGGTCACTCTGTCCAAGCTGTTTGCCATTTTATGGGTCCATTCGCTCATTTCATGCTGCATGTTAATGCTGCACCTGGTGAAGTTGCTTGTGACAGTACATAGCCGGTTGATTGCTTTTGTATAGCTTTGCAACCTGATATGTGCATGCTTTGCAGCCTTGTTGCGTGCATTCTCTGTATGTTCCAGGGTCAGACACAGTTTATCAATTGATGCAGCCATGCCTTCTTGGTTTCTGTTCAATCTTAAAAGCTGCCTATTGATTGATCTGAGGGCCTTATGTTGCAGGCGCTGCACATGAAGCATATCCTGCTCAAGACCAGCAAAAACTGAGCCTGCTTCCATTTGCCCACTGCTGCTCCTACATGTCTGCAACCTGTTTGACTGTGTACTCCTTTGACTTTGGGGTTGGTCTTGTGAGTCACGAGGGCACACTGTGTCAGGCTCACTGTGTACTGTACCTCCATCTACATTCTCATCTTCTTCCAATGGTGGCAGAGGATCTACGTGCCTGCGCTTTCTGCGCACAATTTCAGTAAGTGCAGTGGCATCAGTGCCTCCTCCTTCAGTATCAGATGTGACATGGGGAGGTGATTCATCACCCTCAAGCTCCCTGGATTCCCTTGATTGTTCTGTGGATGTAGAGTGAGACATATGAGTATGTTTTTGTATGTGCATTGTCTGACAAATAGAGTTTTTTTAATTGAAAAAATCACTATCACTATACTAAATTTCTACCATCAGAATTGATTCTCAATTATTTCATGTGTTCCTATGATGGAAATGTCAAAATAATTATGATTGCACTACATATCCCATGATGCATTGTGTCCTACATGTTCCACAGTCTCACTGGACTACTACATTCCTCACACTGAGAACTTGCACAGGACACACACACATGCATTTCAAACATTTAATACACTTCTTTGCATGTTTCTTACCTGTGCTGTTGGTGTAGGGTCAGAGCTATCAATGTTAGCCACTCCACTCACACTCTCTGGAAGCAGGGTTGGTTCAATTAGTTCCTCATGGGGTGTTGGTTGGTCTGATGTTGATGTACCACCACCAGTTTTATTTGCCTCCTTGATCCTTTCAGCAACCCTCTCTTTGGATCTTTGACGCATGTCATACCATCTTTTTTTAATTTCATCAATGGTTCGATTGGTAACTCCAACAGAATTTACTTTTTCCTGGTTCTCCAACCAAATTTTTCCCTTCCTTGCTTCAGGAACTCAATGATTTTTTTCCAAAAAGTAACTCATGGCTACACACCATTTCTTCTATGAGGATTTCTTGTTCCTTTTCTGTAAATTTATGCTTCCTTTTCCTCTTGTCTCCAGACATTTTCTCCTGTGGGTTCCGTGACTCCATTGCACTCCAAACAGGTCTGCCCTGCCTCCCAACAGTGTTCCAACTGCCACTGGGTATGGCTCAGGCAAGCAGGTGCAGGCATTCACTCCAACTTCCTGGGTGTGATGTCATCAGCCTGTTCCAGCATTGCACTTTCAAGTTATTTGCGATTTCTTAATTTGCGATTTTCGCAAAATAAGAAATCACTAAATATTCTCAGAATTATTAGCGATTTTTAGGAAATCGCTAATTATTCGCAGAAATGTACATACATACCATTTTGCGATTCCGTAATTGCGATTTGCTAAAAATCGCAATTAAGGACACGCAAAACAGAAACTTGATACATCTGCCCCCTATATACTGACGTATCCTCAATGCGGGCATTCTTCCAAAACCAGGAAGACGATTGTCTCCTGTTCATAATGATCATCATTGTCTGTGTTTTCTCCAGGTCTATGGTCAGTTTGTTTGCTTCATAATAGCCCTGTGTAGCATTCACAAGATGTTGTAGCCCTACTTGTGTGTGCTGATTAGGACTATCTTGTCCGCGTAGAGAAGACACAGTAATAAAAGACCTCCTAACTTGGGGGCATGAGAGTTTCAGCTATTTAGGATCGGGATGAGATCTCCTAAAAACAAATTGAATAATGTGGGGGCTAAGACACAAACCTGTTTAAGGCCTTTGTTGGTTGGTATGCGTCTTGACAGGAGTGATCCATCACCCAACCTTATCTGGACCCATGTCTCCGTGTGAAGATTAATCTGCAAGTCTAACAGAGGCCTTGGTATCCCCCAACCATTCAATTTGGACCATCAAATGTTCCAATTTATATGGTCGAAAGCAGCTTTATAGTCTATAAAACAGAAGTGAATGGGCATTTTAGTTGATTCAGCCTTATCTATTAACATACCCATGGTTAGCATATTAGTCATTGTCCCAACTGATTTTGCGAAGCCAGTCTGATTGGCCGGAATTAGGGATTTCTATGTAGCCCTTGCGTGCAACTCCTCCAAGAGTGTACCTGCAAAATACTTTGCCTTGTTGTCCATTAGGGCGACTAACCGATAATTTTGTGGGAGAGACTTTTCCCCTGACTTGAAAATTGGAGAGATGATTGAGCCCTTCGATGAGCCTGGCAATCTGTTAAAATGTCTTATTTCCAAAAACAGTGGTTCGAGCGCTGCTGCCCATTCATTCTCATCTTGTTTATAAAGAATGGGTGGAATTCTGTTCCTCTCTTCTTCCTTTTTTAATTTGTTGCTTAATGATGCTTCGTATACTTGTCAGTCCATTATTTATGATTAGTGTGTGACCTTCTGGATTGCTGGTACTCTTTTGGAATGTCAGTGCTTCTTTTTTTATAAGACTTCTTATCACACTATCAGTTTTTGTCTCCATTTTGTAATCCATATCCTGATTAAAATGATTCCTACGATGGCTTACCCATAATTTTTCTGTAATGTTAGTGGAGGCTCCATCGTGCATAAATCTTATGAAGTGGTTAATGGTTTTCCAATATCTTGGACCATCGCTCCGTTTGGTGTTAGCGTGTAGTTTTGCCCACATATTGTCCTCCACTGATCTGTTGGCTTGCCATTTTATTTTTGTCAGCGTTGCCTTTAGTTTCCGTAAAAGATAGTGTTTCCCTATATCCATAGGGTTCTGCTAAAGTTGTCCTTTCATATGATAAGTTGATTTTTTGTGCACCTAATCTTCTCTTTATACTTTCGCATAAACTGATTCATGCTGCTGCGACCCAATTGGATTAGTGGCTTAGATCTTGTAGAGTAAGCAGACATAGATGTTGTGAATTGTTTCCATTTCTCAATTTCGCTAGATCCGATTCAAGCATTGAAGTGCTGCTTCGCCTTGTCCAATATGATTTCATCGGTTGCTGCTGAGTACTTACAGGTAGATTCATCAAAGACCCCTTTTGCGAGTCTGTAATAGAGATTCATAAGGAATCGCTATTACAGACTCGCAAAACGGGATTCATGTAGGATTCGCAAAATAAAATGCGATTCTTACACATTCCTTATTTACGATTAGCAAATTGCTAACCGCAAATAGGGAATACTCCCCATTCATTCCTAGGGGCCTAAAGGCCCCTAGGAATGAATGGAGAGCATTCCTTATTTGCGATTAGCAATTAGCTAATCGCAAATAAGATAGCGATTTCAAGGGTGCCAGGGGTGTCCAAAGGACACCCTGTAGCACCCCTGAAATGCAAATTTACACAGGTGTTGCACACACACATGTCCAAAGGACATGTGTG
Source organism: Lissotriton vulgaris (assembly GCF_964263255.1). Classification (NCBI taxonomy): domain Eukaryota; kingdom Metazoa; phylum Chordata; class Amphibia; order Caudata; family Salamandridae; genus Lissotriton; species Lissotriton vulgaris. Next base: position 1,249,650,998 of record NC_141691.1, on the reverse strand, counting down.
TGTGTAACATGCAACAGAGAAAAATGCACTAAAGTGCTTTTTTCTATTTTTTCGCTATTTACCACGAAGTCAGACTTCGTAGTAAATAGCAACCAAATATTGCGAATTCGCAATTTCAAATTGGTTAATGAATTGCATTTAAGGAATCTCTAATAGAGATTCCTTAAATCCAAATCCTCGCAAATATGCGATTTTGCAAATAGCGATTTTTGCATTTGGGATTATGAATCGCAAAGGGCCAGATTCTCAGGATATGGCCCTTTGCGAGCGCAATTTAGCTTCATGAATCGGGCTGTTAATCCTTTTATTGTTAATAGTATAAACTGACTCTTTCGGCACCGGGGACTCAAATTTAGGCTTGACAATTTTGAGGACAATTTCTTGGGGACAGTGGCTGCTGTCCGCTTTTTCACCTATCTGAAATGAGGTCAAATATTGAAATAAAGGTAATGAAATACAAGTTTAATCCAATATAGTATTGATTCTTGTTGAGTGGAATGTTGTAGCTGGGGGATTGTCCCCAGCAAACCTTCCATTTAATGCTCTGATGTTGAAGAGTTTGAGATTCTCTAATATCTGTTTACCTAATTTGGTTCATTTGGATACTTGCAGCTTCCCTTTGTGATGGTATATCCCAGGCTGAATTTTGAATTAGAATCTCGTCATCTGATGAGATTCCCATAAGATTAGAGTTAAAGTCCCCGGTGAGCATAAGATCTATTGTCGGTCTTTCCCTTATACACTCCTCCAGGAAGTTACATAATTCTTCAGCTGCCTTTGCTTTCCATTTTGGGTGGACATAGGCATTGATCAAGGTAGGATCGATTTCCCTATTGCCTGTTTTTTTTTGCAAGGTGAGGAGGTTTACTGCCATTGACGCTGAAGAAGTTGGTCCAACTTCCTTGACAGTGTGTGCACTTGTGGCTGACACGTAGGTTACTAGACCGCCTTGGAGGTGATCGTATTTTGCCATCCTTATTGCACCAGTAAAGAAACGCAAGAATCCCTGAAGGTGCAGGAGGTCTGCTTGCCACTTTTCGTGTAATGCTGCAATATCAAAAGATCTTATATAGCTTACAAAATCTGAGTCAGACATTTTAGTGGCTAGACCATTAACATTCCACGAACATATACGCAGTTGATTATGCTTACTCGCTCTTATGTGTGAGCCGGTTTGTCAATTTATATTGTTGTTTATTGTTCTAGCAATCCGTCTTAGATCAGTTAATCCAGTTGGTGATGACTTTCCATCTTAGGTCCTTCTAATGATACTAGGATGTTGCTCATTACGTGTTCCACATTTCCCCACCGCTCCTCTGAGCACCGATATTCTGGAACTTTTAACAGGAGCCTGATCCTCCACCATTACTGCCGGAATCAATAATTCCGGGTATCTTGGCTTTATATAAGGAGATGTTGTTATCTCCCAATTTTTTAATTTGTGAGCCTCTGCTAGTATTTTCTGTGCAATTTCTGACGATGACCATATTGCTTTTGTTTTTTTGCCGCTCGTTCCGTCGTCATCTATGAATTCGATTGAAACCAAATCCAAAATTGTCACTTCTTCTAAAGAGAGAATATGAGATAGCAGCCGTAGAATATTACCTCTATTCAGTATGTCGTGCCTACCTTTAAAGATATAATCTGGACTAAACCATATAGCACTTGTTGCATTCCTTAATTCATCTGAGCTCCTGGTCCCTTTGTTAATTTGGCTGGGTGATGTAGGCTCACATCCTCGTATTGCTGATGATAACATCTGATAAGTGGAAAATTCTACTTCCTCTCTTTATTTTTGGTGAAATGTTTGTTGTCTTGGTTTAGACAGTTTAGACAGTTCGCCGTCCTCTCCGTGCCAAAGGAGATCTAATGTGGTACCCAATTCTTTTCGGGTGCCTGCATTTCTTGTCTCTGTTTAGCCCTTCTATGTAAGGATGAAGTCACTTGAGTAGTGGAGGCCAGTTGACTGTCAATTGTCTCTTTAAGGTTGCACCTTGTTGTTTCTCCTGACTTCTTAGACTTTGTGTCATTCTTAAGCTTAATTACCAAAGTGTATTTGCAGTTTGTTGTTCGATTGATGATAGAACGAGTTGTGGTATTGCTCTTTTGTGATCGAATGTGATCAGGCTCGAGAGATGCATTTTCCTCTATGGATGGTTGGGGAAACATACTAGGCCTTTCTCCTTGTGGGATTCTAAATCTTCATTCATAGTATTCCCAAGACTGGGACTAAGTCAAGGTTTCAGGATGACCCCAATAGACCACGGATTCGATACATTGAGTGGTTAGGACTGGTCCATTTTTTACCTTTGCTCTTAGTCGCTTTTGGGGAGCTTTTTCTCTCATCGCCGAGCGAGCAGCTTTGGCAATCCAGACTTCGGTTCAATGACATCCAACTGCTGTAGTGGGATGCCTCGGTGAGTCCTGGAGTTCTTTGTCTTCATTGTCAACATTGAAGAGCTCCGGAGCTTTCAGTGGGACAAACCTGCATAGTCAGGCCGAGTCGCGGTTCAACTGTTCTAGTCACTCCTGAGGCGGAAGCCGGGAGTTAGAGTTACCGCGCGTTCTGCTCAGTTTTAATTTTTCACTTGTGGCATCTTGCTATTGTGGTAACTACCTTCACGCTGTGGCATTTTGCTAGTGTTCTTAAATTGCACTTACCCCATACCCACTGTCACTCAGCTGAGTAGGTGCTGAGTGCTCAAACGCCTCGGCGGCTGCCGGACTTTCGAGTGGCCATATTGGAGGGAATCAGGGTAGCGGGCTAGTGGTTGGGACGCCACCTGACTCACTATAAAAAAAAGACGGTTATGCCTCCGCGTAGCGTACGCGAGCAGCGGGCGCGCCAACATCGTGCCGAAGGAGCGCCAAAGGAGAGCCCGTCTGCGCCCGTCCGCGCCACTACGGGCCCAGGGGCCAGCACCCATGACCATACTTCCTCAGGAACAGGAATTGTGAGCTACAATAGGGACCAGCTCTTAGCCTTCAGGGAAAAAAGAAATCCTAAATGCTCAAATTTTATTTTCCACGATAGGATACATAGTTTGTGCTCCGGCTGTAAATTTTTCCTTTCTCCCTGTGAATCCGTCGGGTCATCTAATGACACCACTATGATTTACTCCTTAGCATTACTTAACGGTCGGTCACTTCACAAACATGCTATCGAACTAAACATGCTCCTAGAAGAAAGATGCCCCGATTTTCTCTTTTTGACAGAAACTTGGATGAATGCATCCTCTGACCCTGACGTGGTCAAGGCTTTTCCTTCAAACTATGCCATCTTGAGGAAGGACCGAGACAAAGGCCAGGGTGGGGGAATAGCAATTATTTATAAGAATACCTACTGCCGTAGAATAACTAGCTGCGTTATTGCTGATTGTGAGAACTGTTTGTTTTCTATCAAATTCGCACATACATGTACGCTACCAGGGATTCTTTTATATCGTCCTCCAGGAGCACACTCCAACTTTTGTAATGATCTTCCCAATATCGATATTAATTATGCAACCTCCACCCCCAATTTCTCTATTTTAGGAGATTTTAACATCCATCTGGATGAACCCGAGGCTCCCGTCTCCCAAAGTCTTGTGGCAGGTTTAGACGTGCTCCAATTGAGACGAATTGTCACTGGCCCCACTCATAGAGCAGGCCATCTGTTGAACAATTTCTTCACCAACCTCGATAACATCACTCTGAAGGAGTCCATCATGGTTCCTTGGTCAGATCATGCGCTCCTGTCTTTTGTTTGGTCCCCTTCGGACCTGGTAGCTTCGGCCACCACAACCAAAAGAATGAGTCGTATCTGTCTAAATTACATTTGCAGGAATGGGTTACCAATCTTAGCCAGACTATTCCAGCTATTAGTACTAATCCTGTAGTGGCAAATGCATCTTTTGAAAACTGGATGGAATCCTCTTTGGAGGTTATTCTCCCGAAGACAGAAGTCTGTCACCGCATTGGAGCTAATAAAAAAAGCATGGTACAAACTGGAATTAAAACTGCTTAAGCAATCTTGCAAACAGTTGAAAAGGAAGTGGAGGAAGGGCGTCTAAGTCGTTGATAAAAGTAATTACAGAGCTGCCCTTCGATCCTACAAAAACAAAATAAAATCTGCACAATCTAGTTATTACTCGGATAAGATCACCTCTGCTTCTAATTCCCCATGGGACATTTTTTAAATATTCAAATCTCTAGTTTCTCCGGTAGGCCCCCTTATAGGACCATCTAACGCACAGAATCTGTGTGAGGAGCTAGTAACTTTTTTTTGCGGCCAAAGTATTCAATATATATTCAAAATTCCAACAGGTAGAATCTATAGTACCTCTTGCCCCTCCGGTAGGACTGATGAGACTAGAAGAATTCACGCCCCTGGATCTATCCACTCTCCAGCATTTGCTGGGAAACCTCAAATCGGGGTCCCCAGCTGACGTTGTAACCACCAACATCCTTAATAAAGCCTCGGAAACTGTTTCTCCAGTCTTGCGAGACGTGATTAACTGTTCCTTTGCAGCAGGGATGGTACCCTCCCCCCCCTGGAAACAGGCAAGAGTGAAGGCACTGTTAAAGAAGCCCAATCTCGACCCAGAGGATTGGGCCAACTACCGTCCCATCTCCTTGCTACCCGGCATAAGCAAGTTGGCGGAAAAACATGCTAACATTTTATTATTCTCCTTTTTGGAAACCAACAGCGCCCTACATCCTACCCAGACGGGTTTTTAGATGTAAACAAGGCACGGAGACAGCTCTTATTGCAGTAATCGAGGAGGTGAGAAAAATTGTGGATACCGGAAGCTGCACGGCTATTATTTTATTGGACCTAAGCTCAGCTTTCGATACTGTTAATCATTCGATAATGATGCAGAGGCCGAGTGATGTTGGGAAACAGGGCTGGCCTTAAGTTGGCTCCAGTCCTTTCTCATGAACAGAACGTTTGCTGTTTTTGAGGAACGGGCAATGTCGAAGCAGATTCCTCTGCAGTACGGCGTCCCCAGGTTTCCTCATTAAGTCCTACCATGTTCAATATGTACATGAGGCCCTTGGCTCAGATGGTTCTATCCTGAGGGGTTGAGTTGGCCACCTACGCCGACGACACACAGTTGGTAGTCACCCTTTCCAGACATAATACCTCTGGCTCCAACCTCTCTGCATGCCTTTCTAAAGTCCTTGAATGGATGGACGCATTATTTTTGAAGCTTAATGGTTCTAAGACCTAAATCATGATGCTAGGACACATGGCACCCACCAATTTAGATCCTTGGTGGCCGAGTTGTCTTGGGTTACCGCCCCCTCCCAAGAAACAAATTAAGAGTCTGGGTGTCTGGTTGGACCCTAACCTTAATTTTATGACACGGGCACTCAAGGTTGCGGCAACCTGTTATGGCATAATTAGGCTACTTAGAAAGATTTTAATTCTTCTCCCTTTTGTAGCCAGGCGTCTGTTGATCCAATCGCTCATCCTGTCACGTCTGGACTACGCGAACGCAGTGTATTTGGGCGCCCCATTGAGAACCATTAAAATTTTGCAAACAGTACAAACTTGTGCCGCTCGTCTGCTTATGGAGGTGCCTAAACGTAGCTCGGCCAAATCCGCATTACAGCATCTGCACTGGCTTCCAGTTCATCAAAGGATTTGGTTCAAAGCTATGTGCACTGTCCATAAATCTATCTCTGGCTCTGGACCTGCTATACTTCAACCTACGTTTCAACTTCACCATATTCCACCACGGACCCTTAGATCAAATTATAAGAAGCTGCTAACAATCCCCAGGATTAAAAGGACTAGGATGGGTTGCCGTCAATTCTTTCTTCATGCCGCAAAGTTCTGGAACCAGCTCCCTGATGTCATCCGAGGGGAACCTAATTACCTTACTTTCAGGAAACAGTTAAAAAGCTTTTTGTTTCCTTGAGCTGGAGGAATGACTAGGTACTTAATGCGCTGGGATGCCTAAGGGTAGCCATGCGCGATACAAATGCGTAATCATTAATTCATTCAACGTTGCCGGCTTGACTCTCGTCATCGAGAACGGTCGTCTTATGGAGCTTTTTCCAAAAAGTTCACAAACTTTCAGAACTTCTTCTGAAAGGTCCCTTTAGGGTCTGGAAGAGTCCACAGCACCAGTTCTAGAAGCTCTGATTTGCCTCCTGGGGTTCGGAGAGTATATTTCTCACAATCCAAGTAAAGTCAGGTGAAGTTGGTCAGCTGGGCTTTTCCTATGGTAGCTGATGCAGCTGATTTCTTCCAGCACTTTTCTTCTGGTTGCTGATCATTAGGAAGTCTGTGCCTTGATCTTTTAAGACAGGCAACTCCCTCTTTTATGAAGCCTTTAGAGTGCAGCAGGTGCAGTCCTTATGAGAACAGTCCTCCCTTCCTTTGTGCAGTACAAGGGACCAGCAGGGCAGTCCTTTATCTCCAGATGTTCCCTAACAAGGATCTTATGAGCAGGGCCACTCCACCCACCCCTTAAACATATGTGCTGACCAGGTACTTCTCCCTCCCCTCTCTGCCCTATTATGTTTCTCCTCTATTCACCCCGACTAACCTTTGCTGCTCTGCAACATTTGTGTTCTGCAACATTATCACCATGAACAAGTGCATCCCCAGTTTCAGATTTTTTCCTAAAATTACTTTCCTTATGCTTTTCGCCCTGTTCAGTTGTTTAAAACTGTTTTTTCTTATTCACACCTTTTATTCAATGTGAATGACTTCAAAAGAGGCATGTTCTTGCTACCTCAACTGTCCACACCATTGATTTCTTCTCCTGTTACCCATGCTTAAGTGGCTCACATAGATGGACTGCATTGCTTCATAATATTGTACTGGTTTTGTGTTCATTTCTCATGAGCATATGTTTTTTATGCAGATTGTGCTAAGTTGTGTCAATCCCGTTGTATTGGTAATGCTCTTAAAGAAGAAAGTGTCAATAAAAAATGATTAAACAAAAAAATGGGTAGAAGCTTCCAAAAAATAAAAGAAGATGTGACTGATGGCACTTGAATGGCACTGTTTGCTAATGTATGTGTTTGACCACAGCTGGCAGTGTGAATGGTTTTCCGGCTCTGATGCATGAAAGGCATGTGAATGGACTGTAAAGCAGTTGGTGCCTTGACGTGGCTTTACAGCTCACAAGCTGTAAGTCAGCGGTTCTCTATTCTAATGTTAAAATTATTCACAATTACTTTTGAGGATTTTATTTCGTAAAGTCATTAGGGAAAAATAAAAAATAATATACCATTTACTTACCCTTGTGCCAAATCCAACCAGTATGCCTAGGTCTGACTAGTGGATGGGTGTGCAATAATGTTTTTTGGGCTTTTTACTGTCAGTATATACTCTCTCTGTAGTGAACACCCTCTGCCCTCGCATCTTTTTGGAAACTGGTCACTAAGGGAATATTATGTGGTATAATTTGTGTGGATGCCACAAGGCTTACCCACCCAGAAGTCCTTGTAAATTTGATTCAGTGACAAAAACATGCTTTTACTCACATTTCTGTGCGGGAAAGTTGTGGGATGACTGGGCCGACACAAATGTACTAGCACCCAGGTTTCCCAGGTCTCCCGATAAATATACTACCTCACTTTTGTGGGTGGGCCAAGTGCCTGTGACAGGGAAGGGCCCAAAATGTATTGCTGAGACATCAAAATGCTCTATTACAAAACAATCTGGTGTTTCGAGGGGGGGCACCTGTATTTTCAGTTCCAGGCTCAGAGGCCATCTAGGGAAACCTTCCAAACCCAGACATTTCTGTAAATTAGACACCCAAGCAGTCCATGGAGGTGTGGATTGAATGGATACCCCAACATTTTATTATCCAGAATCCTCTGCAAAACTCAAATGTACCTAAAAAGTCACATTTTCCTCACATGTATGTGTGGAAGTTGTAGGATCACAGAGTCAGCAAAATCTCCTACCACCCAGCGTTTCTTCTGGTCTTCTGATAAAAATGGTACCTCACTTGTGTGGGTTCAGAAGGATGCATACTTTGCGTGGATGGCATATGTGGAAAAAAAGGTACAAAGGCCTAAGCCCACAATATCCCAAAAGGCCCAAAAAAGGTTTAGCAATGGGTGGGGGCAGGGGGAAGGCCTAGCAGCTAAACCATTAATTGCAAGGCAGTCTACCCTTGGGGCACCTTCGGCATACCTTAGGGGTAACTTATATGTAATAAAAAGGTCGTTTTAGACTTTGAAAGTTCTTTTAATTCTAAAGTTGGAATTTGGGCACAGTTTTATTTTAAAACCAGCCAGCAAGGCAGGGCTGGCTTTAAATGACAGCACACACCACAGCAGTGCACACTTAAGTGCATTAACTCCACTGGGGTTAATCATATAAATCTTTATTCAATTATAAATATATCCATAAAAAGAGCATAACATCACAATATATGCATTTCATAAAATTGTAAAAATAGATTGTGATTAAAACAATAAAAGTGATAAAAGAAGTAAAAACAGTGTTGATAATGCATTACTTTAAGAATTCCTCATGTGCAACAACAAGATTAATTAGGTCTAGAGTGCCTAGATCGCATAGCTGCACGTAGAAAGCATGAGACAGCAAATAAAACTTGTTCATTTGGTAGGAGCTGCAAGTACATAAGCCCTGAACAAACTTGAGTGAAATTCAGGGATTTCATTAACAGGAGAATAAACAACTTCCTGGTAATGCTAAAATACTTACAAAGCAGCACAAAATGTAGAGTATTGTGTGGAAACATATTGTCGCAGGCACAGGACCTCAAAGTTCCAGGACCACTCTGTCCACTGGGGGATGCCAAAAGATGATGCAACAGATTAAACCTGAATCTCACTAAAACTAACCTGTCCCTCTCGTTAGTTATATGGGATAAATCCACTGTGTCCTTAAACCTGCATGCCCTGCCGTATACTAGGGACTTACAGGTAGGTTGTCTGAACCAATTCTAATTACACCAATTACCATAAACCTTTTAAACAGAGCACTGCCTTGGACCTTGTTAGCAGAGCCCAGAGCACATTCATGGTCAATAATCACCAGTATCAGTCAAAAAACAGGGGTGATCAGGGTAAAATGTATGACTTTCTCAGTACCAGGACCTGTAAAACTCAAAAAGGCATGTCCTACTTTTTTAATACAACGCACTGTCCCCTAAGGGCTGTTTAGGTCTTTCCTTGGGGGCACTTCTATGTATTAAAAAGGAACGTTTGGTCCTGGCAAAAGATTTATTTTGCAAGGTTAATGAAACAGTTAAGAACTGTGAAACAGTCGCTGATATAAACGATATCAGTCCCACGATGCGTCACACCTTATGAGATGAAAAAATCATTGTGAACCATATTTACTCAGTCTTCCATAATTTATTGCTTGTAAAATGAAGTTGTAGAACAAGGTGAATTCCAATTTTCAAACGCATGCATTATTCTCAATCGCCTTTGATGCAGCATGTCGGAATTCCCAGTTCCTTTAACGATAATGAAAAGATTAACCCAATGTATTTCGGGCCATGTCGGCCCTTCGTCAGGGGTTCTTTTCTGTGAAAAAATGTTAATCAAAAGAATTGCCATGAGAATTCTACATACTCATTACAATAAACGACATTTGCATACCTTATATATGTGTCAGATAAACAACGCTTTCCCTCGATAGCGTCAATTAACGCTTTTAACTTGTGTTACCAAGTAACCTGATCTGCACTATTGCTTTGGGTAATTTTATAGAAAAAGTCACTATCCAGTGAAATAGACATTGCCATTATTCAAAGATTTTGACAGCCTCGGGTTTCATACCTTTGTATCCCGTTCAAACATGCGCGCCGCGCTTCTCGCTTTTCTCCTCTTATAATGACTCCCTCACCCTCACGTGTGACAAAGCTCTTTTAAACCAACTTAACCCCTCCCACATCATTGCTCAATTAATTAACCAGGCCTATTCAAACTTCAACTCCCATAACCCTCCGATTTTATCTATTGAACTCCGGCCGTTCTCATGTTGATGTTTGTGTTAACCAAGTTTAGAGCTGCACACAGGCTGGAATGACAGAACTGAGACATGGTGCTTTTTTTTGTAAGATTCTATTCCCAAGGAGGGGAATGGCGGCAGGTGTGGCCCACACACGTAGTCATTAGAGCTCCAGCTCTCTCTTCTCCCCGCCCACTTCCTCTGAACCCGAGGAGGCAACGAGGCGTGAGTCTTGCAGTCGCAATCGATTAGCCGCCCCTGTAGCTGTGGCTGTAGTAGCCGGACCAGAGCAAAGACAGCACGCTAGCGGGAGAGACGCCGGAAGGCACCGAGACTGCGTGAGACATGCAGCAGTGACGAATAAGGTGGCAGTGGCAACCCCCTGAGGTTGCGGCATCGAGGATAAGTCGAGCCTGGGGCCCAACCAGGGGAAGCAATGGTATTTGTGGCTCTGCAGCTCCTGTGATACATCTGCATTTGGCTCCTTGAGGCTCCCAGCACTCTGCTCTCCATCGTTGCGCAGACTGGAGAGGAGGCAGCGCGGTAGCAGGAGAGACACCTGTGGCACTGGGACTGCCTGTAATTTATGGCACCAGAAAGCTAGACTTTTAGAGGGGGTGAGACTATAGAATGCGCACAAAACAGTCTAGAACAGCGAGGAGAAATAATAATGAAATGCCAGACCAGACTACTCCCTAACCAACCCCTAGAGTTAAACGCAGGGGTCAGAGAAATGCTCAACGTAGAATGGAAATTAAAGCTAATGCACTATTTGAGACAGAAAAACATGAAGAGTTTGACAATACATTAGGTACTGAGAGAATATCTGAGGCTGAAAATATGGGAGAGGCCTCTGACCCACAGCTTTATCCACAGCTCAACTTACAATTGGATACAATCTGCAACGTGGAACACGAGACTAGGAGAACAGGAGAACAGAGGTAAACAATACCCACTCATATGATGATGATCCCGCTAGTATAGGGGCATGGGATCGAAACGTCGACTTTTCACATACAGTGTCGCAATTGTACCATTGTGTTAATATATTGCTGTCACTGACGTCATGAGCTTGCAGTACTATGTATTAAGATGCAAGCCACGTTCTGCTCCAAAAAGTTATTGCCTGAAAATCTAATTTGTTTTCTACCTTTCCCTTCAATTTTTTCTTTCCCTCATACTGGGTACAGGACTTTGCCCTCTTTATTTGTGTGTGTCTTAAATTCAAAAAATGTCTTCTACATTGATCAAATATATATTCCATGTCCGGCTGGACATTGGAATTGAACTTATAGAACTCATAATTGAATCTGTTTGAATTCCTTTTTCTAAGCTTAGGACCACTGTTCCTTATAAAAATGAGTTCCCCGTGGTCCGAAGCGATCCTATCGGGTCCCCTTGTTTTGTTTAATTTAAACTGTAGTGCAATCACTGGATTGCAAGGGGTCTTTACCCTTTCCCGCCCAAAACGGGTCGGGCCACCCTAGTACCCTTTCCCCATTCCTTCACCCCTTTCTTTTCTACAACGTAGCATGTCAGCATTTGCACCGTTATACACGGACGGCTACATAAAACAACTCTGTGCTGGCCCCTCACTTTTATCAGACACTTCTGAGGTTCCCAATCCAGCCAACACCTCTATACCAGACCAATTAGAGAAACTACCCAAAAAACAGGTATGTCTCCAACTCACGTCTTAATGCTCACAGACTATCTGAAAGCTGAGGTCATTCCCCTTGGTCTGCAGGTCCGCAATATACCAGGGATCTTCACTGACAATCCTAAATACATCACCAATTTTAGCTATATAGGCACAACCTGTTCCCGCCACTGGTTGGTTCTAGGAATCGACATTGCAACTGAAACACTAAAAGCATTAGAAGTAGAGATCGCTGACATTTTAAAACAAATCCAGGACTCAAACCCAAGCTCTGAGAGCAAAAAACTCCTTGAGCAAGTAGAAAACACAGTCACAGAGTTCCACAGACTGGAACAGAACAAAAAGGCCAACAAGATTAAAAAGGATATTAAGTCATATAACACAGAGACCACCTACCCGTATTTCCACAAGGATTTCTACACTAATAGGTCATACTCAAAACAATAGACCTTGTGGCAGATTTAACAGACACCAAAACTTAGTAGGTTTTTCAGACACATCTGCCGACTCATCAGACAACTCCGCCACGAGGGTGGCAGTTCGGCGAGGCGAGGCGGATCACATCCAAACACTTTTTTATCCAGAGGCCATCCAGAAACCCCACAAAGAGGCAGGGTCAAGAAAGTACAGGGATGGTACAATCCGCCAGGGGAACGGAAAACCCGGAACAATTTTTACCAATGGTAAACCCTACATTGCAGAACTCAGACACTATTCCCATTTTTAACCTCTCCAACCACTCACTGGCTGGAAATGAACTATCTATACTTAAAAAAGGACTATCATTCGTCCCAACAATTCCACCAAATTTCATGGAACTGCAGACGGAACTGCTTTGATTCTTTAGGCGTATCCGCCTTAAAGCGTTCTTTCAAATCCACCCAACTCCTGAGACCACCGCCCACACCCCGTTTCGCCCACCTTCCACATTTTTGCCATCAGCAGGAATGATTCCATCAGAAATCCTCACATTTGAGAAGATGGCTCTTAAAGCACTTTCCAAATTACAGTACAGCAAAAGATTCATTCCTTACAACATCACTTTGAATGAAAAGCAAGCGATTGGTTCTCTTAAAATGAACAATACACTCATAATTAAGAGTACTGATAAAGGGGGCGGAATAGTGCTACAAGAAATAGATACTTATTCAGCAGAAATCCAAAGACAGTTGGATAACAAAGAACACTACCTAAGATTAGCTTCCAATCCTACTAAAGAAATCAAAGGCTTGATCTCTAAAGTCACCACTCAGGGCCTTACAGATGGCTTCTTCACAAAAAAGGAATTTAGGGGCATATTATCAAGGGGGTTTATCTCCGCTTTTTTGGCTTTAAAAGCCAAGAAAGCGGAGATAAAATTATCTCCCTATTACCAAGCTGTCGCTAACACCAGTTAGTGACAGCTAATAGGAGATAGCGACCATCTTGGGCCCCGCTTTGCATGTCAGTGATATTTATCACTAATGACATGCAAAGTGGGCGTGCCAAGATGTTAGCGACTGGAAACAGTCCCTAACATCGCTATCTCCTATTACCAACTTTTGGAGATATTCGCGCTAAGCGCGAATATCTCCAAAAGCTAACACCTGCCCTGAGCAGTTCTTAGCCATGTTATCCAATGGGAGGTGGATAACATGGCTAAGAGCATTTGCTCGATAATGCATGAATATCGCTGACTTTTCAGCGATATTCATGCATTGCGGCCGTTTTTTATCGCATTTGCGATAAACCTTGCTAACAGCAAGGTTTATCTGCGATAAAAATCGCCGATGTGCGGCGATAATTTTTGTCTCTAAACAAGTTAGAGACAAAAATTATCGCTAGTTGTTGGTAATATGCCCCTTACTTTCCTGAATGTGAAATGTCCACGGACCCCAGTCATATATATACACTCCCCAAAATCCATAAAAACACAACATGTCTCCCAGGCTGCCCAATAGTTTCTGCTTGTGGCTCCATCTTGGAACCCCTAGGGGCCTACGTTGATTTCTTCATGAAGGAATTTGTTCCCCCCACCAAATGTTACGTAAGGGACTCTATGGCCATGATTAATTTGATTGAGCAACACCCCTACGACCCCTCATTAGATACACTGTGTACTATGGACGTGGAGTCTCTGTACACCAATATCCCCCAAACAGCGGCTTTATTGGTGATACAAAGAACATTAGACTCACGCCCTCACCCTCACGTAGTGCCTACTTCTTTCATTTTACAACTTTTGGAAATTTGCCTGACCCGGAATTTTTTCACATTTAATAACCTTTTTTACCAACTAATTAAAGGTACATCTATGGGCGCAATTTTTGCTCCGAATCTAGCAGTGCTGTTTATGGATCAACTGGAAATCAACGTCATCCTGACACTAACCAATCCATTTTGCGCCAGTATCGGCTTCTGGCGCAGATACATTGACAACATTTTTATCATATGGAAACAGGATGTCAATGATCTGCGCCAGTTCCTTCACTGGATGAACAATAATTGTGCCGGGTTGTCATTCACCATAACAACTGACATATCCTCGATCTCTTTCTTGGATCTCACCATCTTTCACTACGAGGGGGTATTGCTGACATGACTATACAGGAAACCAACAGAGATAAATACCCTCTTAAACTATACTAGCAACCACCCAAGGGCCCTCAGGGATTCCCTCCCTTATTCTCAATTTTTGAGAATCAGAAGGAATTGTTCCTGCAAAGAAGATTATTTCAAGGAGACCACTTTCCTATCCTTGAAACTGAAAGAGCGAGGATACCTCAAAAGAATTGTGAAAACTGCACTAAAGCGAGCTTGGTATTGTCCAAGGGACACCCTTCTAACCCCAAAACCCAAAAAAGAGTTAGAGGGAATAGCTTGTGTGACTACCTTTTCTCCTGTATCAAACAAACTCCGCAAAATGATATTGCACCACTGGCCAATCATTAATGCGGGAAGTGTGAACATCGAAAGGCCCCTTTTTACCTTCAAAAAGAGTAGAAACCTCAAAGACCATCTGGTTAAGGCTACCTTACCTATCGCTGCACACTCCGCCACTCTTGAATCTGCTTGGGGTCTGTCCCCCATTGTGGGTCATTCTAAATGCGGGGGTTTTAATGTCTGTCCATTCACTATTGAAGGGAAGAGTTTTACGTTCAACAATGTCACAGTTAAATGCCACACCTTTTCAAACTGTAACACGAGTAACGTGATTTATTTAATACAATGCCCCTGTTCTAAAGTGTATGTGGGCCAGACAACCCAAAAGGTGAAAACAAGAATCTGTCAGCACAGAAGCCGCATCAGGTGCAGGACACCTAATGCCCCACTAGTCGACCACTTCAAGGAGGCTAATCACAGCAAGGACGACATCAGGTGGACAGTCTTACAAACATTGAAATTACCGCCAAGAGGCGGCAACATGGCACAACTACTGAACAGGGCTGAACTTAAATCAATAATTCTGTTTGACTCTATAAGACAAGGATTGAACATAACAGAAGACTGGACATCCTTGCTTTGAATACAGACTGTAAGTACTTTGAAAATCCCACGAAATGACTATCCAAGTGCAGCTGTGCGAGTAGACATTGTCTATATAAGTCTAATGACAGAGAACACCATGCTTGTTGGCACCAACCAAAATATTGAAATGTAACCCAGAATTGAATATGTGCATTGGCAATGAAAATGTAAATATTTTAATCAATGTCACATCTCTCACTTCGCACTATTATGGCTTCACTCCCCGATTCCGCACCCCCTTGCAATGAATCACGTTCTATTCAGCGAGTCACCCTTGTCTACATGACTCGGTTACACTGCATTTCCCATTCCAAAATGGCAACCGCTGTTCGAGTCAGAAAAGGCTCTCTAGTCTCCTCCTCAGTGTCGCTGCCTCTAATCCAATTTGGCGCGCCACAACCTTGAGGATTTAACCTGAACCCCTGCGTTTCGCTTTTGTCCCTGCCATCGAGCACAACCTGGAATTTGTGACCATTGCGTCAACTGCCTAAAGAGACTCATCGGAGGTAAGCCCTCTTCCACACTCTCGCAACCGCCAGGATCTGGACTTTGGCATCACTTAACCCTCTTCGTGCTTATTTCCCCTTAGCTCCGCTAGGAACCCCACCGTGGGTCGAAGCGCTAATTCACAGATTCTTGGGCTAATCCTTACCCTGGACAAGCACACACCCCCAAACTGAATCTGCTTTCATCCCTATAACCAGGTAACTATCGTTATTTCCCGGGGCATTCTCAACGGTTGTTGGTTATAGTCTGCCCATCCATAGTGTCATTATTTTACTCCTCAGGCAATATTAACAGCACCCGACTCCGAGACCTTGAATACGTGGCTATTGAGACTGCACCACTTTAAGGTTCGTTATGAGTCCCCACCACGTTCTTTGCCCGCGTTACTTCGCACCAGCCGCCCGGCTGTTTTTGTCATGGCACCTACTTGCGATGCATCTCTGCGCCATATTATACTCCTTACATCACCACAGTAATGTTGCCAAACCATCACCCCACACTCCCCTATGCCTGTCCATAACCGCAGCACTATCGGACTTTTCACAATGTTTTCTGAATCGAATATTTATCGATGGTAATGTTTTTGCCGTATTAATCCGCTGGTCACACTCACTACCGGTGCAGACCGCCCTGACTTCCATCGTCTCTCCTTGAGCCATTCATTATAGTAGAGACGGAAGCTCCGGTATGTAACCTTGCAGCACTAGTAATTATCAGGGTTAATCACGGACCATTGTACATAGTAATGAAAATGCCCAGTGTAAAGGTTTGGACTGTTACCGAGCACTTATTCACAATTGTACTCACTGGCACCTTGGTTCATTGACCCCCTGACTTCCATCGTCTCTCTCTGTGTGTTTTCCAACCTAGAAGAGATGGAAGCGCTGGTCTTTCCCCGCTTTTGAGTAGTAATGTTATCATTTTGTGTACAAACTTTGGCTGCATGGATGTAAATATCAGGTTGCTCACCATATGCTGCATGTCAAGTTGTTACCTGTATCACAATTGATTCACCTGAATCATTCTTTTCCCTTTCTCCCTTTATCTTAACAGGCGTTATTATTATTCATACAACCAGGCAATTATCATTGGTCCTGATGATGATCCCGCTAGTATAGGGGCATGGGATCGAAACGTCGACTTTTCACATACAGTGTCGCAATTGTACCATTGTGTTAATATATTGCTGTCACTGACGTCTTGAGCTTGCAGTACTATGTATTAAGATGCAAGCCACGTTCTGCTCCAAAAAGTTTTTGCCTGAAAATCTAATTTGTTTTCTACCTTTCCCTTCAATATTTTCTTTCCCTCATACTGGGTACAGGACTGTGCCCTCTTTCTTTGTGTGTGTTTCAATTTCAAAAAATGTCTTCTACATTGATCAAATAAATATTCCATGTCCGGCTGGACATTGGAATTGAACTTATAGCACTCATTGTGGTCTATAATTGAATCTGTTTGAATACCTTTTTCTAAGCTTAGGACCACTGTTCCTTATAAAAACAATATGAAGCAATGCACGCAGCACTTTTTCGGCGGAGGGGGAAAGCACTATTTGTTTACAATAGCAGGTGTCACTTTAGCCTAACTATTAATAAATAATAGGTAAAGAGGTTCTGCAGGTAATCTCTTTTAATACTAATGGACTGAACAATAAACGTAGGACCCAGGCAATAGAAAGTTGGTTGAGAAGTCACAGCCCAGTTGTTGATCTAACGTGAGCTGTGCACAGAAGGGGGTGGGTAAATACGTGGGTAAACATGTACCATTTCGGGCGAAAGCTACGCAGATAGATTCGGGTGGAAGGTGGGCTTTTGTAAATGAGAGATTTTATCAAGCAAACTTTACTATAGTAACGATTTATGCACCAGTTACAGACAACCCTCTACCTTTGCCTTCAGCTTAAACAGGCCCTAACCAATATCCCTGGCCCTGTCATCCTGGGTGGAGATTTTAACTTCCTTCAAGAGTCTCTAATTGATTCCTCCCAAAAAACTTGAAAACAAAATAAGCTGCAGGTGGCCATTGCTGGAGCCAATTGAAAAAGGGATTTAGACCTGGGGCTCCCATGGCACTCTCTGCACCCTAGGAATCAAGTTTTTTATTGTTTTTGGCAAGATACAATACCGCTTCCAGAATAGACTATATTTTAATATCGCATGGTCTGAAAATAATTACTCACGAATACATTCAAAACGCCTTTAAAGACCATGCGCTAATCAAAATGGAAGTAGAAGGGGTAGGGCTTGAAAGAGTACCCAGAAGGTGGTATTTGAAAAAAAAATTCTATTTAGAAAGTGAAGTTTGGTGCACAGAGGTAACTGATGAAATGAATAACCTTACTTTAATAAGACAGACACTGCCCAGGTAAATATTGTGTGGGAGGCCTTTATGGCAGTACTACGGGGATTTATTACATCTAAAGAAATCCTACAACAGAGTGGGAAAAAAGGGATAGAAGACGCAAGCTCAAAACTAGGCTGGAGTAAGCTACCAGAAAATATTCTCAAAATAGGAATTTAGCTACAAAACAGGAGCTTTCACAGGCAAAGTTAGACATGCACAAATACTATCATGTGAAGAGCAATACTGCGAACACTGCTTACCTCCAGAGGGTATATGAGGAGCGCGAATATATGGGGATACTACTTGCGTGGCAGGCAAAGGATAGGCAGGTTCAAAATAGGATCCTATCACTGACAGATATTGATCCCAATACAAAAATAATGGGAGTGACCCTGGAAGCTGGTAGAACGACATGCTACTATACACTCTGCCAGCCAAAACAGGAGGCTCACTGTACCTGGGAACCTAACCACGTATTTTTACGGCGTGGGTCTAATTGCATGACTGCAGATGAAGACTCCGGGGTTTTTATATTGGACTAATTTCACCCGACTGGGCAGAGCCACTATCAACGCACTGTTATAACAAAATAGATAAAGGAGGAATATCTATATCGTTGTGGTGATCCCTAGAAGACCCATGCTTTATCATGGGATATCCATTTTATGAGGACAGCTCCTTGAAGGAATTTCCAGTTAAATTTACATCATGGTTAAATCAGAATAATATCCTGGGACAGTCTGTAGAGAACCTAGACTAATCATCGGTCTCATTGCCCATACTAAGGAGTTATTTTAACTTGAATAAGAGACCACGCTTGACTCTGTCTTGAAAAAGGTGGTGCGCATCAAGTCACAATACCGAAACGCGTCGACGCATACAAATTTGAGTTAAATCAGAGGAACCATTAGGGTGCCACCTGCTGATATTAGTTTGACACTATATATAGATTTTAATCGGATTAACTATTCATGATGGTATTCTAATGATTTACTTTTTGTTGTCTCTTATGTATTTTTTAATATAATGGTATATCATGAATGTATAGGAACGTCTTTTTTAAGATTGTGTTTTTAATTTAATTAAACTATTGTATTAATGTATTAATAAATCACATTGGATCTTGTATGATTCAGTTTTTTACTGTAATAATCTTTCATCTTTGGGCATGTATAATCTTGGGGCATTCTGATCTCTGACAGCAGTATGAATTGAAGTGTGCATTGTACTAAAGCTATCACTATTAGCATTTCTCCAAGGGTCTCTTTCTTTTGCAGATATTGATTCCAAGACACAGATAACCAGCTAATTAAAGATTGGGAACGATTTCTCAGAACACTATGAGAAAATTAATTGGATGGATCAACAAATAATGGCTGATAGCCTTATGAGGTTTTTAGATAAACTGCCTATCCCAGCTCTAAGCAGAGCCCAAAACCAAATGCTAACAAATTTTCTCTGAAACAGATATAGTAGTAGTTCATTGGCTAATGGTAAAGCAGCTGGGGAGGATGGACTACCAGTAGAAATATACAAGAGGTTTGCTCCAATTTCAAACATACAATTGTTAAAGCTTGCCACCCACATATTAAAAGGTGGAGAAACTCCGACATCATTTTACATGGCTGTTGTGGTTCGTATTTTTTAAAAAGACAAAAACAGGGAAAACATCAATTCTTATAGGCATATAGGCCTTCCTAATCTCAACTCTAAAATCTTTATAAAACTGCTCGCCAATAGGCTAAATAAGATTGTGGGATCAATTATCCACCATGGCCAAAGCGGTTTTGTAGCAGGCAAACCGCTCTCCTCAAATACCAATGGCGGCTCCGCCACGTGGGCGAAGGAGCATCGCCCCTCTGCTTTCAAGCAGTGCGAGAAGCAGAAACATTAAATGGTAATTTAAATACCATTTCACGTTTCTGCTTCTCGCACTGCGAGAAAGCAGAAGGGTAGCCTGGTTGGGGAGGGCGGATGGGGCGGGTCCTGCAGGAGTCCAGGGGAGGAGTGGCTAGCCCACTATAAGTGCACTGACTGTTTGGTCGAACCTTGGGCCAGTCATGCGCACTCTGCATTTCCTCTATGTAGGCTGCATACAGCCTACATAGAGAAAATGGACTACCCATAGACGCCTGTGGGATCAGCATCCTAGCCCATCAAACGCTGCCATTGCAGCATTGTGATTGGCTTAGGGGAGGAGAGGGTGGTGGCAGAGAGAGGAGACACGATGCAACGGGGGCGGAGGCCAAGGTAAGTTTAAATTTTTTTTTATTAACCCACCCCCCCGCACGACCCTCTTCCTCCCCACCCGTGAGTCATGCCGGCTGTGACTGCCGATTTTATTGCCCCCCCACCCCCAAGAGGATGCTTAAAGGAAGCAACAAGTAGAAAATGAGGGGCTTACAGCCGTTTTACCCCTTCCGCGTACCCCGCAGGTCTGGAGGATTGCACAGGATTTCCGTTCTTGGTTTGCTGTAAGAATTGTGTGGAAGCCGTGCTGCGTCAGTCGCATGCTTCCGCTCCTTTCAGGGGCGAGGAGCTAGACCCAGGACCAAGCCCCAAGAGGGAGTGTGGTGTCGGAGATGATACTGTGGACCAGGAACTTAGGAAGCGTGTTTGGTGGCATCGCACCACTAATGTATCTGCAGGGTTGAGTAAGCTGACCAAACAACTGTAAGGCCGCCCAGAAACCTGCCGCTCTCTTTACATCTACCTGCCATCATTTGCCACCATCCATTTCTGCCTCTATTGCTTCTTTAAACCTTTTAAATCCAGCTGCTAGCCCCCACAACCACTCTAAAATAACTTGCCAGGGTACAAAAAGAAGGTTGCCTTAATTAGCTCCCGATTGTTAGGCGCTGGTATCAGTCACTGACTCTAAGCAACAGTCCTGGGAGTTTGTATCTGACACCCCAGCAGAGAGAACAGCAAGGTGAGTTGTGGCTGTAGCTCAATCATTGCAGCCTGAGGGTAAAGCCAGTAAGTGAAGGAGATGGTTGGACTAGGTCCTGGTGCGTTTGGTCTGTCTCTTTCAATGCACTCCCTCACCTTTCTACAGTCTGTATCCATCACAATCCTGCTTGAACCCAACCCCTGAGTTCAAATAAACACAGTGCGTGACCCATCCTTCCCCTGGACCACCCCTGCAAGAGTCTGGATCTAGGCTTTTTGCCTGGCGCTGCTCACTGGGATCTAGAGTGGCCTGGGCATTGCGGACAGTGTTACTTACAGCGAACTTCATGTAACGATGGTTCAGAAACGGTTATAATTTTCATAACTCTACCTGGGAGCCTTTGAGTAGTGTACTTGTGCCCCACCCCCAGGCTTTACTAAGTGTCCCTTACTTGGGGGTGGGGAGGGAAGGTGAGCCAGCGCTAGTGCAAGGCTCAGGGACTGGACTCTAGTGATACATTGATTTATCATCACATACTGTAAAAACAATTTGCAATTACCTGCCCTCAGTTAAGTTCTGTTCTCACTAATCCCATCTTTGGTGCTGACATATAACAATCGGCCCAAATCATTATGCATGCGGGAAAAATACGGGGGCAGGCCAGTAGGCAACCAAGAAGTGGGGGTTGGGAATAAAGCCTCTGAACAGCCTGCCAAGAGAGGTGGTATACCATCACCCAGGCTGAGGGCAGCAAACCTTGATTTTGCAAACATCATCCCCACCAGATTGTACACACGCCTCCATATCACTCTTGAATTCACCATTGCCTAAGCGCCCTAGGATCACCGACTATTTCTAAATATCCAATCACTTCTCATCTGGCACAAGGGACAGGAAAGTGGAGAGCTCTGTGCCCTGCCCCTTAGTCAGGGACATCCAGGCATCCCCTAGTGCTACACGAGGGAGTGTCCACGTCAACCATGGCCCCCTGGACATGTGCCCTACAAAACTGATTACCTCAGCTCAAGTCCCTGCAGCAGCTCTGCAGGAGGAAAGCTTATCACTCCTTGAGACAGTTTTTAACCACTCTTTCTTCCAGAACAGAAACATATACTGCCAATACTTCAAATAGGGGAGAGGTTAACATGAGCTATCCCCTAGCTGCTGCGACCAGCATGTATCCATAGTTTCATGTCTACAGTACTTGCATCAAATCATACAAGGGGCTCACTACAGTAACTTTTTAACATATTTAACGCTGTAAGATATGGGGCAGGTTTTGATGTGGTTAAATATTTCACAATTGCTTTATAAAACTATAGAACTTTTCTTTCAAAAATGTTGCTTTAAAATGTACCATTTGCCACTTGTTTCTTGAAAGTTTTCTCCCCAAACACAAAATAACACTTATACCAAACCTTTACGCCTCACCACTTTCAAATGTCACCAGCCGCCACTGTCAAATACAATGTTTTTACTAGAAGCTCTGGACTATTTTACCCAGAATAAAATAGAGGTGCAGGTGTTATTTTTAGACACAGAGAAAGCTTTTGATTTGGTGTCCTGGGAATGTTTTTTCAATTCTTGCTAGCTTTGGGTTTTCGGAAAAATGTACACATATACAAGGACCTTCTGCACAAATAATTATCAACTCCAGAAATGTAGGCAGCTGTAAAGTAAATAGGGGTACACGGCAGGGGTGTCCTCTATCCCCAATTCTTTTTACCCTATTTATAGAACATCTGGCAATAGCCTTTAGACAAAAAGCACTACAAACAGCACAATTGCAAGGTATGTCTTATAGAAAATGATATGCCAATGATATCGTTCTGTTTCTTAAACCCGGAGAGCATCCAAAATTTCAAGCACTGGGTGGGTACAAAGTAAATAATGAGAAGACCTAAATTTTACTTTGTAACTGTTCTGGTCACACACATTAATTCAAGAACTTTAGTTGTTATACTTTACGAGATATCTAGGTATATTTGTGTTTGAAAATGTTAGAAAATGTTAATGACCTATACACATTAAATTTATGCTCCCCGAGTGCAAAAAGTTAAACGTTTATCTGCAAAATGGAACCAACTCCCAATTTCAATAATGGACCGGTAGCACTAATACGAATGTCAATTTTACCATTATTTAATTTTCTATTCTCAGCAATTCCTTATGCACGTTAGTCAGAAAGAAATTCCCCTTGCTTCCACGTTATATTTGTGTGGCGTAAATGGTTGTTTGAAAGTATTTTTGTACTATTACTACCTAACCCAAGGGGAATTTCTTTCTGACTAACGTCGATTGTGGAACCCCATCCCTTTGGTTTCGGGGTCCCTCTCTCTTTTATTAGAGATTCCTTATGCACTACAAATGTCATTTTTTAAAGAAATAGATGGATTATTCTCATCTTTTATATGTGCCAACAAGGCACAGAGATTAGCACTACTCACTTTAAGTAATCCTAATGAGGAGGGAGGGCTAGCCCTCCTCAATTTGAGGGAATATTACTACTCATATTGTGCACATAATATAGATTTTTTAATCATCTTAATCCTCTTTGTATGGAAATGTGTTTTATAGTAAGGATCCTGAAGAAATGTACAATTCTAGATCCTTAGAGGCTTGTGAAGAACCCCCAAAAAGTATGTTCTAAGGCAGGGGTCTCCAAACCGGTCCTGGAGGGCCGGATCCATTCCAGATTTTTGGGATATCCCCATTGAGATACATGTAGTAATTTTAAAAATCTGGCATGGATCCGGCCCTCCAGGACCGGTTTGGAGACCCCTGTTCTAAGGTCTTCCAGTGGAAACAAAAAGCCCAACTGTTTAAGCATTACGCAATACCTCGGATAAATGGTTCCGCACATTTGGCCGACCTTCATGTCGGGGAACAAGGGCTGATAAAATCTGATATATTAAGGAAATGGGAAGAGAATTAATATAAACGTGAGGCAGATTTTCTTATTATTTACACTTGGAAAAGAAGGACAGAGAAAGAGTATGGTCTGAGCCATTCTAAAGATATACTTAAATGGTCTTTTATTCAAATTAGGCATTCCAGTTCATGAACGCAGGGCTACACCGTATTTACAAGGATACAGTGCAGCCTTGCGTTTCCCCCTGTGCTGGTGCTAATTTTAGCTGCATGGCATCAACGCAGACACCTTTGCACCATAATACAAGGGTACCTGCCTTGTAAAGGAAGATTGTTTATGTGCAGGAAGGAGCACCTTCTTGCACATAAACAATCTGAAATGGCCTTTTGAAACTTCCATGTGTGCTGCTTAACCCCTTCCATGCAGCCGCGATTCCCCTGGTGTGCTGTAAACAGCACGAGCAGGGGCGGGCCGTGACGAACCCCAGCCGTCATCAGCACACGAGCACCGTAGTGCATGACGGCTGGGGTTCATCATCAGCATGGAAGGGGTTAATGCAGTACACATAGAAGTTGTAAAACATCTTTTTTTTTAATTGATTGTTTATGTGCAGGAAGGGTCAGCTATCTGTACATAAACAATCTGTGGCCTTTTCCTGTTTCTATGTGTGGTGCACAACACAGCACACTTAGAAATAGCAAAAACGTGGAGAAATGAAAGATTTCTCCTCATTGCACCTGTTTAAGACCAAGTTTTCCCGGGTCTTAATTTTGGCGCTGCACCATGTTTACGCTGCTCTTGTAAATATGGGGCAGAGTCAAAATCAATGGGTGTTGCGGTGGAACATCCACCACAACACCCATTGCCAGCCCCGGTCATCTAAGTATAGCATGAAAGGGGGCCTTATTTCCAAGACAGCGGTAAGACACATATAGGGGCCCATTAGGATGGCGGGCGGGTCGCCCCGCCGGGCCGGCTGTGGCTACCCCCTGCCCGGCGGGGCGATCCGCCCCCCATCCTGCCATGAATGACTCCCCACCAAATTAGGATGGTCTTCCCGTCCGCGGCGGACGGGAAGACCGCCTGCCGCTTTTCCGTCTGTCGACTCGTCTGCAAGACACCGCCCTCCATATTATGATTAGGGCGGAGATGGGCCTTTCCATGGCGGCATTGCCGCCATGGAAAGGCATGCATTTTCCGCTGGTGGGGGCCCGTTGTGGGCCCCCTGGGTTTTGGGGGTGCACCTGGGCGGTACCTGTGGTACCCTCCTACATTGGCATGGACAAAGTGGCAGGCACCGCACGATGCCTGTCACCTTGTGCATGCCAATGCACAACGTGCATTCCCAGCATTGTGGTGGGCGGCGACCCGCCACAATGCTGGGAATGGGGGATGCCACCGCATATGTGGCATCCTAATTGCAGGTGCGAGACCACCGCACCCCAGGCGGACAGTCCTGCATACCGTTACTGTGGCGGGCGGATGCCCGAAGTGTCTTAACGCTGCCCTGTAAATAGGGAGAAACCCATATCACCACAGGAACGTCACTGGCAGGTTCCAAAGCAATGCCATTCAAGAGATAGGATTGAGAGGTGCTGCTCAAACAAGGAAACCATGGAACAACACCCAGTCAATGAACATGTTACTATGTGCGTGCTCGTGCTGTGCAAAAATGTGCAGGGTTGACCAAGTGGTTGACTGGTAGATTCCACGTACCTCTCACAGGATCAGTAGAAGCTGCCATTGTCCTTGTGGAGTTGTTGCTAATTTAGTCTGGAGGGCCTTTCCTAGCTAAAGCATATTAGAGCTTGATGCAGTGCAAAATGGTGAGACTGGTCACTGCCTTGTCGTTCGTTGCTCTGGAGAAGCTCACAAAGAGCTGATCATCCACTGTTTCCTGTTGAAAGAGGTCAGTTGAATACAATACTGTGCACTTGGGATCCAACCTCTGTGACTGCTTCTCCTCTATCCTCTTTATTAAGATGAGGGGGAAGACACCAATAGACTTCACCTACAAAAGGGTCTGAGAGCAACCGACCAGTAGGTTGGAGGGACACATCTAACAGTACAGATGTAGATGGACTGACTCTAATATATGCATCCAAGCAAAGAGGCTTCCTTGTTGTGGGAGCCACTGTTTTCTGAGGCACCACTGAAGAACTTTCATACGACATCTAGATTGTGGCTCCAAAAGGATGCATGCGGCCCTCAGACCCAACTGGCATAGGATGTGCAGAACTGGGATTTATTTCGGAGTAAGATAAATGGTGTGATCATCTCCAGACTCACTACAATCCTCTGAGGAGGCGGAAAGATTTTCATCTAAGTTGTGTCCTGCAGCTGTCTAATGAAGGTCAGCCTTTGCATGAAGGTAATAGAAGATTTCTGGCCACTGATCAAAAGTCCCAAATTGTGGAGGGTGGTATACAGTACACTGCAGTAGTTGTTTGACCACCAACCTCACTTTCATCAGTCAATCATTCAAATAAGGAAAGTATGCAGAGAAGCTGCACCAACTGCAGCACTTTGAGATAATATGCAATGGAATCGCCAGGCCACATGATACCACTATGGACTGATTTTTTGCAAAAAATAAATTATTGACATTTTGTACACTGTTAGCAAAGTACTGATAAAACTGCAACTCCATAGTGAATCTTGGATAACACCTCTTTGTGGGGAGGCTTGAAAAATTTAAGTAGTTATCCTAGAGTTCCAGGACACTAGCTTATTTATAGCATTGAGGGCTAGTAGACTCATGGACAATATATTGAACTTGTCAAATGAATGTGTTCAAGGGGATTGGTCGAAGACCGTTTAATTTGAGCACTAAGAAATAAAGGGAGCATAATCCAGTGCCTCTTTCTTCCTGAGGCATCCCCTCCATGGCTCTTTTGTTTCACAGGACAAGAATGTCTGCCTCTAAAATAAAGGTGTGTGTTGGAGAGTAAGTCCTCGTGGAAGGAGAGGGGCCTCTATGGAGGCACAAAAAGGGTAGGGCATACAGTGTGTACTAGAGTGTACTAGAGGAAGGACCCAACGATTCATCGCAATCAACGCCCAATAAGTGAAAAAATGAAAGACCCCCTCATGATGGAGATCACTTAAGGAAGTTTTGAGGCAGCAACACCTAAATCCAACCATGTCCTGAAAGAAGCAGTAAATTTGCTGCGCTATCAGGATCACCTTAGAAGACATTTTAAGGACTGCTGTGGCCTGGAACAGCCTCAGCATTCTGTGTACTGTCGGTGGAACTGCCTCGCCGAAGAGACTTGGTCCACCGAGTGAGCCAAAGCTCTATTGTTCTTGGAACATTTCAGGGAGGAGTTGACCTCACTGAATTGCCCTCGCAAACGAAGGCCATTTCAATGACTGTTGCTTGGATATTGCCATCTGTGACGGCCGAGGGTGAACAGCCTTCAGAGATTGTATTTGCCATGGGTGAAGGTGCTTACATCTGGGAACTCAGATTTACTAATCCATCTTCAATATTATATGAGGGGGCAGATTTTTGCTATACATACAAAAATAGAGATGGGGGGGACTTACTAATCAAATTCTAGTCTAGCAAACATTGGGAAAATTCCACACATTGGGTCTTTCAGACACAATACACCCAAGTAATAGAATTTTTAAATTAATTTTTGAACGTTAATATAAGCTTTAAAAATGCTTCATATAAAACAAAATAAAAGTACTTTTCTAAAATGAATATCTGAGAATTGCATGTTTAAGTTTCTTAAATAAATAATAAAAATACAGTATACCTTATGCTCAGACCCCATATTACAGAAACATAATAATAATATTTTATAATAAAAAAACTTTATTTGTATTTCAACTTTTTGTAAAATGAAACTGCCTATGCATTTTCCCAATTTACCCTACACCCTAGAAAAGAAAAAAATAGAAAAAAATGTGAAAAAATAAAAACAAAGCAAGTATCAAAATGTAACATATTTAGGGGTTAATAGTTAATATAGATTTTAAAAATACCAATACCCACCGAAATCACAAAACACAGCACAATTCATAAAAATACAATAAACAATTAAACATGTATATATATATATCTATCTATCTATCTATCTATCTATCTATCTATATATATATATATATATATATATATATATATATATATATATATATATATATATATATATATATATATATATATATATATATACATACTGGCGGCTGCCAGTAGGTAATTATAGTTAGGATTTTTTTCAATGTTAAATCTCAAAATTCTATTTGGAATAACTTTGGCGCCGGTTGACGAATCTGCATGAAAATTTTCTCAAAATGGCCTCTTTGAGCTCCGGTCCTTCCCTGAAAGTTTGGGGGGGATGCATCAAGCGGGGGCCGAGATAAAAGGGGGGTCCCAAAACGTGTTTTCCCCTTGTTAATTTCCATAGGGCGGTCGACCTCACTTTTAGCCCGAACGGCTGAATGGATTTCCACCAATCTTGGCAAAATTGTAGGGACTGGTAGCCCGATGTGCCTTTGCTATGTCTCAAGATATGTGCTTCAGTGGATTTTGAGTAATTTAGGTTAAAAAAAAATATATATCTGTAAGCGCACCCCGGTACGCGCTCCGGGGAGCTCTCCGGGCGCGCTACGCGATTTGCGCACGGAAAGCTGATTGGCTTTCGGGTGTCTGTAAACATTCGAAACGGTCTGGAGCGGCCGCCATCTTGTGTCTCGGTATGATCGAGACACAAGAGGTGGCCAAAACAAAGGGGGAAAAGACCATTAGGGAGCAAAGTAGACCCCCCTGACCCCCTAGGTTTAATGTGTGGGCTATCAAAGGGCCCCGCGGGGCAAAAAAAAAATATATTTTTTTTTCGATTTGCGCGGGGGGAGCGCCCGGTACGCTCACCGGGGAGCGCACCGGGTAGCGCACCAGGGAGAAAAGAGAATGGCAGAGTTTTAAAATTTAAGTCATTTTATATAAATGGGAGATAGTTCTGAAAAGAACTGTTTTTTTATTCTTTTTGTTGTTTTATATTTTTTGGG
Source organism: Lissotriton vulgaris (assembly GCF_964263255.1). NCBI lineage: Eukaryota > Metazoa > Chordata > Amphibia > Caudata > Salamandridae > Lissotriton > Lissotriton vulgaris. The sequence continues at coordinate 1,249,622,257 of NC_141691.1, read as the reverse complement.
GGGTTTTTAAACAAATTTTTCTTTTTTTCGTTTTTCTGAACATTTTTGGTTTTTTTTGTATTTTTTAAGGGGAGAAACAAAAAACAGGCATTTCAAAAGGGCTCAACAGGAGAGAAAAAAAAGTGCAACAAATTAATATTTCCTTTGGCACTTGTGGTTTTCCCAAGCACGATTAATAAGAGTGATGCATTGCTCACCATAGCAAATCGTTTGACCACAAAATTTACAAACCATTTTAAAATTTGAAAAGTTGGTTTGTATGATGGAGCATGTCTCCCTAACTTCCAGTCCTGATGGGGTGGAAACAGTAGTTTAAGAGGTGCTGGCAGAAGATTGGACAGGGTTTTTGGCCAGTTCCCTGACATCTGCCCTAGAATAGTTATTGGGATGCTTTCTAAGCATATGCCTAATCATTGTGTGGTTGCCGAAGGAGTATTTCTTGTTGGGATTCCCCCTTGACAGCTTCTGATGACAGATTAGGCAGGTTGCTTTAGGTGCATTTACTTTTTTTTTGTCACTCGGGATAGAAAAATGTGCCATATTATGTGCTCTTTTGGCTTGTAGGTTATGTTGTCCTCTCGGACGAATCTACTCTCCTCTTCGTCCTCATCCTTCTCCTGTTCTTGATCTCCACCACTGTGAAGTTGTGGAGGTCCTTGTGGTGGTGGTTGTGGTGGTTCAGAAGATCCAGCAGCTGCAGCTAATGTAGCCATTTTCGACAGATATAAATAAAGGTCTTCCTCTCTCAAAGCAAAAAGGTAGAATAAGGAAAAAAGGTGTGGGCTTTCATCATTTGGAAAAATAAAATATCCTGAACCAATGAAAAGTGTTAATTTTAGGTCACATGACCAGGGGTTTCATCATTATGAAACCAAAACTGTTATGAACCAATGAAAAGTGTTATTTTTAGGTCATATGACCCGATGCGCGTACGCTACGCGCCCCGGGGCGCGTCCCGGGTCGCGTCACGTAAGCGCCTCGGAAGATTACGTTGCGCGATTGTATCCGCTCGAGTGCTTCCGGGTGCGCTTACGCCGTGCGTATCACGCGGACGCGACTACGCGATACGTCACAATCATGTTTTCGTTCGCGAAAATGGCGCTTACGGGACGCTCCCCGGGGCGCGCTCCGGGGCGCTTCATAATAGTACGCTTTCCGTTGCGCTCCCCGGGGCGCGCACCGGGAGCGCTCCGATGCAAAAAATTTTTTACAAAAAAAATGTGCAAAATTGAAGGGACTGGTAGCCTGATGTGCCTTTGCTATGTCTCAAGATATATGCTCAAGTGGTTTTTAAGAAAATTAACTTAAAAAAATATATATATTGCGACACATTGGGTTATATATATGTTAGAGCCCAAATGTAGCCCAAATGTAGCCCAATGTAGACCAATGTAGACCAATGTACTTATAAAGTGAGACTTATAGTTAGGAATTAGCATTTAAAAAATCTATTAAATTCAATGTAAAAAACATAGGTTTCACACCAGTTATAGTTAGGAATTAGCATTAAAAAAACCTATGAAATTCACTGAAAAAAACAGAGGTTTCACACCAGTTATAGTTAGGAATTAGCATTTAAAAAAAACTATTAAATTCACTGAAAAAACCATAGGTTTCACACCTGTTATAGTTACCTGGAAATTTTACTGACATAAAACCATTGAAATTCCCACGTTATAGTTAGTTGGACTCACTATAACTTGCGCATGCAATGCACTGCTGATGAGGTCACATATTACATCACTCATGACATGGTCAGTGACATCACTCATGACATTACTGATGACACCATCCTTGTGACAGAGTGACAGACCTCCTTTCACTGTAATGTAACCCTTGAAACACATATTCAAAAATACAAACTAAAATTTTCAAAACAATGCAGATACCCATACCAGTTACAACAACCAAATCTATAATTCCAGCATTTATATACACATCCACTCATTCACCAACAGTTCTATATAGTCACTCATACATATACTCACTCATCATATGTAGTGATACACCTATACATCCTGTTACACACAAACAGTGATCCAAAAGTTACTTACACATACTAACACATGCAAATATACTATTGAACATCCATTTATTTGCATATACAACTATACACACACTACCACCTTACTTCTAAGGAAACTTACACATACTTACTCTCTTAAACAATCACTTATAGAAACACATACATATTTAAACAGGAGCTCTTACAATCTCTCACTCTCACATATACTCACTTATATACATCAATACTCACATATACTAGATTAAAACATATGTCGTTACTGATAAATGTACTAGTGTCATTCACTCACTAACACACACATATACACACTCATCCACCCATACAGTCCTGCACATATGCTGTCTTCAAAACACATACAAACAGAGAGTCAGTCATTGATGCATCTATGTGCTAAGTAATACCCCCACCAAACCATACAGACACTCATACTTTTACTAAAAAAACATCTAATAACCCATATACACACACATGTAGCTACTTACCAACCCATGCAGCCACTTATACACAAAGTGAAACACTGATACATATACTTAAATATTTAAACATTACTCGCTAATATATGTATTCACTAAGATACACTTAATAAGCCAGTTAACCAATCAATTTTTATTTAAAAAAACATCCTTTTAGACACTTATTTAAACATTTATTCTTCCATCGACCTTTACATATACATATATAAAACATATTTATTTTTCAGAAAGACACACATTCACTGGATGGTGTCATCAGTGATGTCATGAGTGATGTCACTGACCATGTCATGAGTGATGTAATATGTGACGTCATCAGCAGTGCATTGCACGCGCACGTTATAGTGAGTCCAACTAACTATAACGTGGGAATTTCAAAGGTTTTATATCAGTAACATTTCCAGGTAACTATAACTGGTGTGAAACCTACGTTGTTTTTCAGTGAATTATATATATATATATATATGAAGTAATTCAAAATATATAAAATTACTTTTGCATTAAAAACTAGCATAATTAATATATTAATCAGTTATTATCCATGTACATGCATTTGATTTAAAAACTACTCACCAAATCCCCTATTAAACCACAGAACCTATAATTAAAATTATCTAAATAATTTACAACTTTATGAAACATGTTAAAAAGAATTAACAATGTAAAATATTACCATATCAATCATTAACATTAATATTTAATTTAAAACAAAACACTATCCAACCAATACCCCGATAAACCTCACAACCCTTAAATAACATTTCATAAATATTTTAAAACTTTACTAACCTAAAGGTAACATGTTAAAAATAATCAATTACAGTTAATTAATATATAAGTAAAGAATTATCTACCCCAAAAAACAGCAACCAAAATGTAAAAGAAAATGTACATTATTATATTGCTTATAAATCAAAAATAGATTTAGTACCAACTAATTAAATAAAATCATAATGCATTCCAATAAAACAACATAATTCAAATATTATAGTAAACTATATTTTAAACATCGATATTATTATAAAAAATTAAAACAATATACTTATCTTCAATATTTGTGTACATGATAGCTTTGTAGTCACAATTTTTTTTACCATGTTATTAAGGCCAGGGGTTATTTTTAATTCAATATTTAGGTGGAAAGCCGCATGCGGGAGGCAAATACTTTTCACACAGAGTCCAATCTTTTAGATTCTGTCTGGGGGGCAATGGGCTAGGCATTTGGGTTTAGGGATACCCCTTTTTGGAGAGGTATCCAAATTACTTGAATGTTTTAAGTCTAGATATAGGCCAGCATTAGTGTTGTAGGAGGGAAGGGGGTTAGCAGCCTCCGGGCCAACACATTCCATGCAGCCATATTCCTCATCACGTATAGCAAGGGAATCAGAGTTGAACCCAAATAAATATTTCATCAGGTCAAGCGATTGTGCCAAAAGTTTGTCATCAAGCAGGTTTTCCTTCCCCACTTGTAAGATTTCACTTGACTTCAAGGCTACAAGGGCATTGTAATAGCTGGAGCCGAGTGATCAGAAGATGGCACCTTGAAAGGTACAAACCTCTAGAATAGAATCAATGCAGGAGCCTGTGATGTTATGGAGTCAGGAAGTGTCAAAGACATTGGAATCAACAGGCTGGTGCAGGAGTACACCCACTATGTTGGGTAGCCCAGAGGACACCAGGACCATTCCAAATAAGTTAAGCAAAGAGACACCAAAGGTGTCAACTTGGGCGGTGTTAGCTTATGGAAACAGGACTTCTAGATTAATCTTTTTCGCCATCAGAATTGTCTGCTATGACAAGGAAGATGCCGATAATGGCCTTTTGGTTTCAGTATTTAAGTAAAAGAAATGATCAGCAATTGGTTTTATCGTCAGTGGTTGGTTGATGCTATTGGCCACAACCCCATCTTCCAGACTTGAGCCTCCTGATTCCTGATCAAAGTTAGAAGCATGTGACAAATTGCTTCTAGCTTACTGCTTGTTCAAATCCTTAAGCAGCTCACTCTTGGCCACAGCTATTTGCTCTTCAAAAGGTTTGTCATATTTCTATCTTCTTTGTTTTCCTTCGCTACTTTTGGTGAGGGTGTTCCAACATTTTGTCTTTCTCCACTGCTCTTTCTACAGTCTACTTCCTAGCCTCTTCAGGGTCTGATAAGAAAAACAATATGTCATTATCAATGATCTTTAGAGTGACTGTAATGAGGAGAAAAAAGGTCTCTGAAGCTGCCGGAGACTTCTATTAACTTCAATGACAGAGCGTTTCTTCGCCTTGAACCTGTGCTCTATAGTCATTGAAGAGAAACACTTTGCAATTTTCATTAATATCAGCCCAGTCTGAAAAGTTTGAGCTCTCTCTTTGACAAAAACGTAGACAGAACTGTTGAAGATACCCTCTCCAAGAACCATGTTACTAGGTTGGATATCATGAATGAGCATTCGGTAGTTTTCAGGCAGTCCTACAATCTTAACGTTGTTCCAACATGATCATCTTTCTGCGTCTTCTGTTTTGCGGTCAGCTTTGTAGATTGGACATCTCTTTTTCAATGTCTTTTGCTAGTCGCTGGAGTTTCGCAGGGTTTCATTTGTTGCTCTTGACCTTCTCAGCTGTAACTTAAGGTCCACAGCTGCTGCAGTATCAATCTTCTACTCAAGAGTTTCACTGGACTCTCTTATGACCAACAGGATATCATCAAGCTTTTCAGTATGTCATGCTTCAACCTCTTCTCTATGCTGTGGATGACCCATGTCACCGTCGAACAAGTTACTTACCTTCGGTAACGATGTATCTGTAAGAAACATTAGTTAGTTAGATTCCTTACCTTAGAATAACCCCCAGGCGTCAGACTGGATGTGGGAAATTTTGCGTAGCAGTACCCCTGTGCATCGGTAGGCGTCGTCTACGGCTCCGCGTCCGTCGCCAGCGTCGTTGGCGCCGGGATGACGCTGCCCTCGCGCGCTGACGTCAGTTCTTATACACAGCTTTTCTGTGCCAGAAACGCAGAGTCGTGATAAAAACCGACATTCGTGCCATGAAACTAGGGCCCTGAAAGGGATGACCTTAACCCTAGATATCGGTTAGCAGCACAGGGAGGATGGGTGGGGCGGTAAGGAATCTATCACTAACTAATGTCTCTTACAGATATATCGTTACCGAAGGTAAGTAACTTGTTCATCTGAAAGAAACACGTTAGTTAGATTCCTTACCTTAGAATAGATACCCCAGCAATACCAACCCCGTGGGGGGTCTGTGAACCAATGATCACACCAGAAAGTCCTGGAGCACGGAACGGCCAACGAAGCCATCTCTCCGGACTTGGCTGTCCAGGCAGAAGTGTCTAGCAAACGTGTGCAGCGAGGCCCACGTAGCTGCCTGACAGATGTCCTGCAAGCGGACTTCCCCACCCAGGGCAGTAGTAGCCGCCGTGGCCCGAGTGGAATGGGCCCTCACCCCAACAGGAGGCTCCTTTTTCGCCAAGGAGTAGCAAACCTAGAAGCACAAGACGACCCACGAGAGATGGTTCGTTTGTGCACCGCCCGCCCCTTCTCCGCGCCCATGTAACCAACAAAGAGCTGGTCGTCCAGCCGAAACTGGCGTGTGCGGTCCAGATAGAAGGAGAGCGCATGTTTTGGGTCCAGATAGTGGAGCCTCTCTTCCACTTTCGAGGGATGTGCAGGCCAAAAGAAGGTGGGCAAGGTGACAGTCTGCCCGATGTGGAAGGCTGTGACTATCTTGGGCAGGAAAGAGGAACGCATTCTTAAAACAAAACAACCTTATCCGGATGGACAGAAAGGAAAGGAAGTTTAGAAGAAAGAGCCTGGAGCTCACTCACTCTCCTGACAGCGGTGATGGCAACCAGGAATGCAGTCTTAAGAGTTAGAAGACCAAGAGGGCAATTGTGAAGAGGTTCAAAAGGAGCGCACATCAAAAAAGTCAGAACCAGATTCAAGTCCCACTGAGGCATCACGAAAGGAACAGGAGGAAACATGTGAGTGAAGCCCTTTAAGAATCTATTTACAACCGGGGACTTGAAAAGAGAAGGCTGATCAGGAAGCCGTAATGGCAGGGAGGAGGCCCTTGATAGTGCCCAGAGCCGGGCCCTGCTGGGCAAGAGAAAGAAGAAAGAGGAGAACCACTGAAAGAGGTGCAAAAAGGGGATCCACAGCCTTTGCTGTGCACCATGCCACAAATTAGTTCCACCTGCAGGCGTATACCGTTGAGGTGGAGGGACGCCTGGCTGCTAGAATGACATCACAGACTTCAGGAGGCAAGTCAAATGGCCTCAACTGCCGCCGCTCAATCTCCACGCATGGAGGTGGAGGCTGAACAGGTATGGGTGGAGGACCGTCCCCTGCTGCTGCGATAGACGGTGCTCCTGAAGAGGCAGACAAATCGGGGGATCGTCTGACATGCTGAGTAGCTGGGGATACCAGTACCTTCGTGCCCAGTCCGGAGCCACAGGGATGACTTGTGCCCAGTTGCGCCTGATCTTCTTCCGCACTCTGGGCAGAAGTGGTATAGGCGGAAAGGCGTACAACAGACCGCAACTCCACTCACGACGAAAAGCGTCTCTGAGTGAGTGCCGCCTTAGAAATTCCAACGCAAGAACTGATGACATTGCGCGTTCTCTTCAGTGGCGAATAGATCAAACCAAGGCTCTCTCCACTGCCGAAAGAGGTCTTGTACCACGTCCGAGTTCAGACGCCATTCGTGATCCATCATGCATGGACGGCTGAGTTTGTCCGCCCTGGCGTTCAAGGAACCTGCCAGGTGTTGAACCACCAGGGTGACGCCCTGGTGTTCCAGCCATTGCCAGAGGCGCAGAGCCTCCTGATAAAGGGTCCACAACCCCACCCCGCCATGTTTGTTGCAGTACCACATGGCGGTGGTGTTGTCCATGAACACCTGCTCTACACTTCCCCGGACAGAGGGAAGGAATGCCTTCAGTGCAAGCCGGATCGCCCGCAGCTCCAGAAGGTTGATGTTAAGCCGGGGACTCCACTGGAGACCAGAGGCCTCTGATCCCATGTGTCCCCCCCAACCCAGGATGGACACATCCGTCACAACTAGGTGCTCTGGTTGGGGTAGGGAGAGGGATCTGCCGCTGACCCCATTGCGGTCCATGAGCCACCACTGCAACTGTCTCGCAGTGCCCTCCGAGATCAGGACATGGTCGGACAGGTTGCCCTGATGCTGGGCCCACTGAAACTTCAGGTCCCACTGCAGAGCCCACATCCGCCACCTGGCGTGATGCACCAGAAGGATGCAGGAGGCCATCAGCCCCAGAAGCCGCATCGCCAACCTGACCGAGACCTGGGATAAAGGCTGAAAGATCGGAATCAGAGCCTGAATATCCTGAACCCACTGTTCGTTAGGAAAAACCCGAAACTGCGCCGAATCCAGAACTGCTCCGATGAAGAGGAGACTTTTAGAGGGACACAGGTGTGACTTTGGCGACCACCGCCATCACTTCCGTGAACACCCGTGGGGTGCTGGTAAAGCCAAAGGGGAGCATGGTGAACTGGAAGCGCTCGTGGCCTACCATGAACCGCAGGTAACGCCGGTGGGCCGGCAGGACGGGGATGTGGAAATACACGTCCTGCAAGTCCAATGCCACCATCCAGTCTCCGGGGTCCAGGGCAGCTAAGACCTGAGCCAGAGTCAGCATCTTGAACTTCTCCTTCAGGAGGAAACCGTTGACGTTCTTTAGGTCCAAGATAGGACATAGGGCCCCTTTGCCCTTCTTAGGAACCAGAAAGTAGTGGGAATAGCAACCACATCCTACTTCTGGCCCAGGAACGTGCTCGATGGCACCCTTGGCCAAGAGGGCCGACACTTCCTCTTGCAGAAGTTGCAAGTGATCCCCCGACACGCGGTGGTACTGCGGTGGCATGGCTAGAGGGGACACCTCGAAGGGGAGGGAGTAGCCCCTTCGGACGATTTGCAGCACCCACCTGTCAGACGTGATGTTTCGCCAGTGGAGGAGGTGATGGCAGACCCTGCCCCCCACCGGCGTCGAATGGGCCTGAAAGCTCGGACTAGGAAGGCTTTGAGGCGGATGCTGCCAGGGTGGATGAGGACTGGCCTCGCCGCTGTCCCCTGGCACCGCCACGGCGGTTACCACGTCCGCCGCCGTGCTGAATGTTAGACTGCGACCCGTGGCTGGCAGGATGTGAAGGGGCGCCTCTTCCTTGGCCACGAAAGGAGCGAAAGGCAGACTGCTGCTGACGCTGACCCGAGAGGCCCAAGGAATTGGCCGTAGCCCTGGAGTCCTTGAAGCGTTCAAGCGCATGATCTGCCGTGCCACCAAAGAGGTGGCTGCCATCAAACGGCATGTCCATGAGGGTGTTCTGGACATCAGCCGAGTAGTTGGCGGACCTCAGCCAGGCGTGGTGGCGAACCGTCACCATCGTTGACATCACTCTGCCCAGCGAGTCCGTGGTATCACATCGTATGGAATACCGCGCCGTGTCTCGTCCCTCCGCGAGGGCTTGAGCGAGCTTCGCCCGGGCCCCCTTCGGGCACTCTGGCAGCATGTCCGCAACCGTATCCCACAGAGAGTGGGTATAATGGCCCAAAAGGCAAGCAGTGTTGACTGACCGCAGTCCATAACTGAGGGACGAGAACAGTTTCTTACCAAACTCTTCATACCTTTTGGATTCCCGATCTGGGGGTGCAGTCAGGAATGCGGATTGGGAAGTAGAGGCCTTGAGGGTGAGGTGGGTGGACAGGAAGCTAGGGTCACCCGGAGCTGGGCAGTGGCGCCTGGTGACGTTCCTATCTACAGGAGGGCCTGTAGGGGGCCTAGACCAGGTGCCCAACAGGACGTCCATGAGAGCCTCATCAAACGGCAGCAGCGGCTACGGAGCGCCTGTCTGCGGTTTAAGGACCTCAGTGAGGATGTTAGACCTCACAGTAGCGACGGGGAGCGTAAGCGCAAAAGCCTTGGCTGCCCGCATCAGCACCACACAATAAGCAGCCCCCGCCTCCGTAGCCACGGTAGGAGGGGAGACAAAGCCAGTGTCAGGCGACGTGTCGAGACCACTGGCCTCCCCTAGCTCCTCTGTTCAGTCCTAAAAGACTGACACTCACATGTCAGAGGGTCCTCAGACGCCTCCCAATCCCGCTCATTCTCCATCTCCTGAAATTCAGGGTCAAAGGATAGAATGCTCTTCAGCTGCCGTCGAATGCGGCGGCTGTCAACGTGGGTCCGACGCCGGATCCGGACCAAGGGAGGGATCAGGGGTGGCGCCGTGCACGGACAGCGCCGGGGGCGACACCCTGGGGGTCAACGCCGGCGGGGTCGCTAAGTCGACCAGCGGCGACCTGGATCTGGAACCGGATCCCACGGAAGCCAGCGGCATTGAGACCAAAGGCATGGAGGCCGAAGCACCCGGCCTGCGTGGACTCCCAGTCAGGGCCGCGGGGCCCGGAGGCGCTGCAGAACCCGACGGAGGAGAGAGGGACCTCATGGCCATGAGGAAGGCCTCGATCTCCTCCGGTGTCACGTTCAACCCAGGGACCGGCGGGTATGGAGCTGGCCACGACACCTGCAGCTCCGGCGGAGCTACGGGGGCGGTGTCGCATGAACACCTGGCCACATCGCGCAAGCATCGGGGAGAGTCGGAAGAGCGATGTCATCTCTTCGACTTCTTGTGCCTCTTACCTGAGGACTTAGAGCCCGACGAATGGTGTCGCAGGGGTACTGCTACGCATAATTTTCCGGATCCTGTCCGACGCCTGGGGGTTATTCTAAGGTAAGGAATCTAACTAACGTGTTTCTTTCAGATATCAGGAGATTTATTTTCAGTCTGCACAGTCTTGTTTACACTATCTCCACTATCAAACAAGTATGCTATGAAAGGGAACCTTCAGATAACAGTTTTAGAGAAGCTGGTCCAGTATGAAAGGCCAGTATGCCATGGATCAAATCAGAAGCCCACTCTTTGATGTTTCATCAGGCATACAATCAGGTAACTCTTCCATCTTTGGATGTGAGCAGTGCTGGTGTCCAAGTGTTTCAGATCCTTCTTCGCTTCTGCAGTGCTACATTTCAACAGCAGCAGCAGGACTGAGATGGATTGACAGAAATAAGTACAGGTGTCAGCGCATTTATGTGTGGGTGAATTTTCTAGAGATTAGCATTAATTAAATGCAGACTCAGTCAGGGACCAACCTTCTCAAAACTGATGGATAGCGTGAGTGGTTAGAGGGTTCTATTCAACACAGTAGGGGAAGGCAAGCCCCAGCAATCACATTTAGGCCTCTCAATTCAAGTTACATTTTGATGTCTGGGTTGTGGGGTTTATTGTTACTTTTGGGAAGAAATAAAGAGAAATTAATGATTTGATGTTAATTGCTATTCATTTATTAATGTAAAATTAGTAAAGGGAATTGTGTAAAATAATTTAAGTGTGTGTTTTGGTGTTTATTGGGGTAGAGGGTGGAAAGTAATTTAGTTTAAATAAATTAACCAATATTTGATCATTAATATTTATGTATTAATTGATAAATATTTTTGGTAATGGTTTTATTTTTATTTTGTTAGGGGATTTAGGTTCAATAGCTGTAATGTTTGGTTTTATCCCTTCCGCTATCCAACAATTTCACTACTGTTGCACTTGCTGGAGTGGGAATAGTAAATTATTTCCCTTCGCTATCTAACAATTTCCCTACTATTGCACTTGCTGGAGTGGGAATAGTAAATTTTTCACCTCCGCTATCCAACACTTTCCTAGTGTTGCATTAATTGGAGTGGGAATAGTAAGTTATTACCTTTCCGCTATCCAAAACGTTCCCTATTGTTGCATTTCTTGCAGTGGGAATAGTAATTTTATGTCTCCGCTATCCAATACTTTTACTACTGTTGCACTTGCAGGAGTGGGAATAGTAATTTTTTCCACTTCGCTATCCAACATTTTTCCTACTGTTGCACTCATTAGAGTGGGAATAGTAAATTATTACCTTTCTGCTATCCAAAACTTTCCCTACTGTTGCATTCCTTGCAGTGGGAATAGTAATTTTATGTCTCCGCTATCCAATGCTTTTCCTACTGTTGCACTTGCAGGAGTGGGAATAGTAATTTTTGACCTCTACACTATACAACACTTTCGCTACTTTTGCACTTGCTGGAGTGGGAATAGTAAATTATTCCTCTTTGCTATCCAACACTTTCCCTAGTGTTGCATTTATTGGAGTGGGAATAGTAAATTTTTCCCTTCTACTATTCAACTCTTTTCCTGCTGTTGCACTGATTGGAGTGGGAATAGTAACTTTTACCCCTGCGCTATCCAATACTTTCCCTACTGTTGCACTCGCTGGAGTGTGAATAGTAATTTTTACCCCTCCACTATCTAACACTTTCCCTACTGTTGCACTCCCTGGCGTGGGAATAGTAATTTTATTCTCTACACTATCCAACACTTTCCCTACAGTTGCACTTATTGGAGTGGGAATAGTAAATTATTCCTCTTCGCTATCTAACTCTTTCCCTACTGTTGCACTCGTTATAGTGGGAATAGTAATTTTTACCCCTGTGCTTTCCAACACTTTCCCTACTGTTGCACTCGCTGGAGTGTGAATAGTCATTTTTGCCCCTCCACTATCCAACACTTTCCCTACTGTTGCACTCCCTGGCGTGGGAATAGTAATTTTATTCTCTACGCTATCCAACACTTTCCCCACTGTTGCACTTATTGGAGTGGGAATAGTAAATTATTCCTCTTCGCTATCTCTTTCCCTACTGTTGCACTTGCAGGAGTGGGAATAGAAATTTTTGACCTCTACGCTATACAACACTTTCCTTACTTTTGCACTTGCTGGAGCGGGAATAGTAAATTATTCCTCTTTGTTATCCAACACTTTCCCTAGTGTTGCATTCATTGGAGTGGGAATAGTAAATTATTCCCTTCTACTATCCAACTCTTTTCCTACTGTTGCACTGATTGGAGTGGGAATAGTAACTTTTACCCCTGCGCTATCAATACTTTCCCCTTTGTTGCACTCGCTGGAGTGTGAATAGTAATTTTTACCCCTCCACTATCTAACACTTTCCCTACTGTTGCACTCCCTGGCGTGGGAATAGTAATTTTATTCTCTACACTATCCAACACTTTCCCTACAGTTGCACTTATTGGAGTGGGAATAGTAAATTATTCCTCTTCGCTATCTAACTCTTTCCCTACTGTTGCACTCCCTGGCGTGGGAATAGTAATTTTATTCTCTACGCTATACAACACTTTCCCCACTGTTGCACTTATTGGAGTGGGAATAGTAAATTATTCCTCTTCGCTATCTCTTTCCCTACTGTTGCACTCGTTGTAGTGGGAATAGTAATTTTTACCCCTGTGCTATCCAACACTTTCCCTACTGTTGCACTCGCTGGAGTGGGAATAGCAATTATTTCCACTACGCTATCCAACGCTTTCCCTACAGTTACACTTAATGTAGTGTAAAATGAAGTTTTAAAAACGAATAAATCTTTTAATAATTTAATTTATAATATTTATTATTTTTTATTTTTAACTGTACAGGTGTATGTATATATACAGGTTTATAATTTGTAATATATTTCCAATATTTTATAATGTATTAAAATAGTTATTTATTTATTAAGTAAATATATATTACATTTTATATATTTATGTTTATTTATTTTTTACATTACATTTATTACTTCTAATTGTTAACATTTTATAATAAATATGAATATTTTTTAAGTTATTTGTATTATTTCATTTTACATTATTTTTTATACATTTTAAAAAAATGATATTTTTAACTTTGATATTTTTAATAACTATATACTTTTTCGATATTTTAGTACTTACCATTATGTAGATAGTATGTCAATATTTTTTACATCAATATTTATGTCCCGATATTTTGGGAACACAATATTTTGACCTTCGATATTTGGTCAGTGATCCAAAATTTACCACTTTGTCAGTGTGTTTTTTTTGCCAAAGTTGCTCCTGCTTTTATGGCAGGAGTGACTCAGGTGGAAAAGAAAGTGATGGCAGCTCTGCCATGCCACAACAACAAGGTGGACCTTTCATCCCTACTATTGTTTTTAAACATACCCCCAAAAGGAAGGGTTTATCTATACAAACTGCAAAAACAACCCCAATGCCCCTTATACCCTCTAGTTTTTTTTAAAGTGTGTGGTGAACGCTTGATGGACTGTCATGGTGCACAAGGCTGATCCCAAATAGAAAATAAAGTTTGGAAGGGGCAGGGACCACCTTACCACAATATACACCAGAGGCTGCTCAACCAGGCCGCCGTCAGTAAAATCAACACTGGCTGACTATAACTTCACAAGAGGGTTTGAAGAGTTGGACGGACAGGACAGTGATTGCTTTTTGGCAGCTGTCCTGTTGCTGCTCAACTTCAAATCAAGTACCTGGTGTTGACTATTAGGATTATTGAGAGCCATAATCAATATACAAATACACCTAGTACACATGACGGTGATGGAAAATGTGGGATACCAATGCACACTTTCTTAAATGTGTTTCCATGAGAAATACCATGGTTGATTTGTATCCTTCAGCCATGAGACCATAGGCCAGTGGAGACAATATAATTAACATGCCTTTCAATGGTACTATCAAATATAATAATTGTGTTTTTTTCACATCTGTCAGTAGTAATGTTATTGAATTGTATAAAATGAAAAATAAAGTTATAAAAAAATAAAAAAATATATATTATAATAGTGGTAAGAGCATAAAAACATATGGAAAACGAAGGATAATTATTGGATGGTGTCAGCAAAGCATCAAATCTGGATCCTAGATTGCAGGATTTGTTTATAGGTGTGTATAATGCAATTCGTAGTTTGTGAAGGAAATTAAAGTAACTCCAGAAGAGAGATTGTGAATTTAAAGAACATTTATACTAGTATGAAAATTAGTTGCATACCTGTAAATGTAGTTCTCCAGTATTAGTATCTTTCATAGATTCACATTCTTGAATCATTCCCCGTTGTCGAACTGGAAGTCTGGCAGTACTATAATAAAGCAATGTGTATTACTACAATTGAGAGAATGGCAATGAACAATAGGTTTTATAGCTTTCTATGTCCTTTTTAAAAAAGGACCAAACTACAATCTTTAGCCAATCAGGTGGCAGCACTCTCTCTAGAGGGATTCTACCTCTCCTAAGACTGTTCTAACACTCTCAAGAGAGACAAAATCTCTTATATTTTCGAGCACTAGTGTGATATATATATATTTATCAACGTTATATAACAAGAGATAAATCTCAGTGGAGGAGGATGGGTTGCATGTGAATTTATGAAAGATATCAATACTGGAGAACTACAGTTAAAAGTAAGTAACTAATGTTCTCCAGTATTGGATCTTTCATAGATTCACATGCTTGAATAAGAACAGTAAGCAGTAAACCAAGTGAAAAAAAATAATAGCATATATACATCTATATAGTGGATGGTGAGACATAAGGTAAGAAAGCCTCACCTTATTGAAACAGATGTCGCAACACTGCCTGTTCCACAGCCACATCAGTCTTATGAGTCTCATCCAGGCAATCATGTTTCATGAAGGTGTTCCTGCTGGACCATGTTGCTGCTCGGCAGACAAACTGAATGGTTTATTGGACTTTGTCTTGCAATGGCTTTTCTGCTTACCAGTGGCACAATTGGATGGTGAATGCAATCCAGCTGGCAATGGTCTGCTTGGACACTGGTAGACTTTTTCTGAGACCAGTAGCAGCCGCTAATTTGAACGAGTGGTGGGACGGGAGGGGGGTGGCATAGGGGTTATGAGTGCGCAAAATAAAAAAAATTAAAATAATAAATCTTACCAGCAGCTGGCTGCGTCACGCTCTTCTGCTCCCCTTCTCCAGGCACAGGCTCCCAGACTGCCCTGCAGCCAATCCGGAAGCTGCTTTCATATTATGAGAACAGCTTCAGGATTGGCCTGAGCACCAATGATTTGCACTCTAGGGCAGACTAGAAGTCTTTGCCTGCTCTCTCCAACTCCAACAATACAGCTGGGGTTGGAGAGAGCTTCACTGAGCATGACGATTTGGCCGGCCTGAAATGGCCAGCTAACCCATCATGCTTAATGCAGGCAGTGCACTACCACTTCCTCCTCAGTGCCTATCACCCTCCAGGCCCTGTCACCAAGACGAGGCAGGAAAGGGAAAATAAAACAAGTGTTTATTATCATTTTATTTTTCCTCTCCTGATATTTTTGGGGGTGCAACTCTCTTCCGTCATAGCAGACGAGCCGCCGCTGTCTGGTATCACCATAAGCCAGAAACAATTGATCTGCTTTGAGTATTTGATGGGTCCTGTGTAAATAAAATTTGAGACATTGTTTGACGTCTAGAGAATGTAGAGATTTTTCTGCAATCGTTTGAGGATTTGGGAAGAATGTCCATAGAATCACTGGCTCATTCAAGTGGCGGTCTGACTGCACCTTGGGAATAAACTTAGGAATGGTCCTAAGTATTACACTGTCTGACTTGAATTAAAGTAAAGGTTCCTTAATGGTAAAGGCCAGAATGTCACTTACTCCTTTGGCAGATGTAGGAGCAACTATAAGTGCAGTTTTCCAAGTAAGGTACTTAAATTCTACCTTGTGAATGGGATCAAATTGTATTTTCATGAGCTGTCCCAGCATCATATTCAGGTGCCACTATGGCGAAGGTTTTCTTACTGGAGGAAAATTCCTGAATAGTTCCATGAGGAATTGTTTTACAGTTCGACTAGACAATTAAGAAGGTGCATTACTAGATTGCCAAAACCTGGAAATTGCTGCCAGGTACACTCTGATGGAAGAATAAGCCAAGCTGGATCTTGTCGGGTGGAGTAGATATAGGAGGGTTTGGTCTGGTGGTGATGTGAGAGGGTGGACCTTGAAGTCCACACAACAAATACAGAAGCGTTTCCACTTGAGTTTATAAGTTCTGTTCATTGTTTCCGCTCTTACCTTGGCAAAGATTTCTCTGCAGTCTGACGGAATGTCTCTCATTGAGAACTCATTGAACTCAGGAGCCAGGCTGACAAATGTAGTGATGTTTGGTTGGGATGACGGACCTGGCCTGGTTCATGTCAGCAACGTTGGTATCGGTTTTAGCTGGGCGAGGTTGTTCAAAGAGGAGCAGGAATTCCATGAACCAGAACTGCCTGGGCCACTTGGGAGCTATGAGGAGAAGTCGGCAAGGCGCTCTCTTCAGTTTGTTGAGCACCCTTGGGAATAATGAGATCGGTGGGAAAGTGTAAGCATAGATTCTTGACCATCTCATCAAAAACACATTCACCATGATCTCTCTTGGGGATGCCAACTTGCAAAGAATGGGCATTTCTTGTTCTTCTTCGTAGCAAATAGGTCCAAGATCTGCTTGCCCCAGTGGGGGAAGAGATTTTCCAGAATGTGCTGCTCTAGCTCCCACTCATGGTAATGGATACTGGTCCTCCTTAGCGAGTCTCCGAGGATGTTGGAAACTCCTGCACATGTTCTTCTTTGAGCGATATCTGATGTTGAAGAGCCGAGTTCCAGATGTTTTGCGCCTGATGAGATAGGGCTGAAGGCAGTGTTTCCCCTGCTTGTTGAGATAAAACATGCTGGTGGTATTGTCTGTATGTATGAGTAGCGATGGCCGTGCTATTTTGGGTGGAAACTACTTTAGTGCTAAGGCGATAGCCTTGAGTTTCAGCTGATTGATGTACAGCTTTGTTTCATATGGACTGCATGTGTCATTTATTTGTAAGTCCTAGAGGTGGGCACCCTAACCTTCCAGGGAAACATCCATTGTATGATATTGTAGGGAATTTATGTTAGATACGGGAGACCTCTGGACAGATTAGAGGTTTATGTCCACCAAGTCATGGCTGTTTTCATAGTTGAAGTTACCTGAATGGGAAAGACCCTTGCACCTGGTGCAATTGCTTGTTCAGTTCCTCTTGAAGTGGATGCAAGTGTAGTCAGCAATTCAGAAAATGTAAGAAGCTGGAAGAAATCATTCCCATGAACAATTTGTAGATCCGGTCAGAAACTGACTTTCTTGTGGACATTCTGTGAGCTATTTGTTGAATCTTTACTTGCCTGTCTTGGGAGGGAAATACTTTGTTTTGCACAGTATCTAGGAATGTTCCCAAGAATGTCAATGCTGTTGTGGGGTTTCAGTGAGACTTCTGATGGTTGACAGTGAGACTGAGTGTGGTGAACAATGAGAGTCATGTGGACATAGCTGTTGCTGCTTGTTGATGCATGGAAGCTTTTCTTTTTGAGCCAATTATCCAAGTATGGAAAGACTTGGATTTGATTCTGTCTGAGATCAGCTTCTACTGGGGCCAGCGTCTTGGTGAGAATGTGTGGTGCTGATTTTAGCCCATATGGGGATACCTTTAATAGGTGTTGAAGCACAGGAATTTGAGGTGTTATGATTGTATTCTGACGTGGAAGTAAGCGTCTTGGAGGTCCAGGGCCAACATATGATCTCCTTTGTTGATAAGGGTTAATATATCCTGACGTGTCACCATGCAAAAAGGTAGCTTCATTAGAAAAAGTATTCAACTTTCGTTGGTTGAGAATAGAATGCCAATCTCCCGGGGTTATTCTGATCAGAAAGAAAAGAGAGTAGAATCCCAATCCTTTCTGATGTTTTGGAATGACTTCTATTGCTCCCTTCTTCACCACGATGAAGATCTGGCTCAGGAGTTTCTTTAAGTGAAGGGATGATTGTCCTGTTGGTTGGGTTTTTGGAGGTTTTTGGAGAAACTCATGGGTGTGCCCTCATCGAGCACCCACTTGTCGGATATTATTCTGAACCACTGATGAAGATGGTTTGAAATTCAACCTCCAATAAGGGTTATAAAAGAGTGTGGGGCAGTGGACACTAAATTGTGGTCACTGTTTTCTGTTAGAATCTCTGCCGTGGGGAGGTACCTTTCCAATGGCTGAGTGTATATGTGAAGCCAATGATAGTTGCCTGTATTATTGCTGGTGTGCATACTGGGGATGGTGCTGTGACTGGGTTTACTGACCCCAGGGACCTTGGTGTATCCGTGTCAGACTTGATGAACTGCAGGGCATCATTCACATGTTTTCCAAACAACGATTCACAGTCAAATGGCATGTTGAGTATCTTACTTCGGATCTCTGGGCAGAAGGAAGTGGATTTCAACTATCCTTGTCTGCAGAGACCAGTCGCTCCCGCAATTTGCATGTACCCAGAAGAGGAGACATCAATGGCGCAGTCAATTATCTCTGCTGATATTCTTTCACTGTCCTGTAGAATCTTTTCAGCGTTCAGCTTTCAGCTTGGCATCTTCTGGTAGCAAGTCAAAGTAAGGCAGAGGTCTTCAATCTGTGGGGCACGACCCCCAGGGGGGTCGTGGAGTCCTTGGAAGGGGGTCGCAGATTCTGTCAGAGCATGCAGTTCCTGGCGTTGGCCTGATTGAGGGTGCTCACGGCGGAGGCCGAGTTCACACCGAGGGGTGAAAAACATCAAAGCCTCATTAACAAGTAAAAGGTCTTTTAAAGACCTGTCAAGTACTCGGGTGTGGCTGTGTGTGTGTATAATCCTGTCATTTACCACATACCAGGCTTACATGCCAGGAACTATCACAAGGAATCTGCTGCCCTTCGGGCCTGCAGGAAAGGTAAATTCGGATTTTAAACACAATTGCTTCACAGAATAGCAGTTCCTTTTCTGCATGTTAGTATCAAGAGCAGAAAGGGTGTGACTAATGATTGATTATTTTGTGAAACAAAATCACAATTCACATGTGCTACCTACATTAGATATGCAGTAAAAGCACACATTTTAATTTTTGTCCTCATTTTGAAATTATATTAATGAAATAATTTACAATTTAGTCGCATCAGGTTTCGTTTCGTTCCGAAAAGGAAAGGTTGACAAATAGAAGTTTAGATTAATTAAAGATTGTTTCTCCATTTCTGCTGCTCCCAAAATGGAAAACACAACTATCAGAAAGTTGGAAATCATGGAAACTCATATTAGTTCATCTTTGGTCTATCGTAGCATGTGAACTCCCAGTGTTTAGTGTAGCTAATATTTGAAGTTAGTGGTAGTATGTGTTCGTCTAAAGCACCTTCTGGTGTCCTTTTAGGCAGCAAAGTTTTGAAGAAAAATAGGCTGACATATGGCTTATTCAGGACCATTCTGTTTCTCCTGCATTTCTTTTAAATGTATTCACATCTTGAGGAAGATGATCACTGCTTTTGTTACAATTGTATACTGCTGGTATAATAGGAAGCTTGTTATATGCTGCTTTTTATGAGCGGGCTTCACAGCGCAGCTGTCGCCAGACAAATGTGAGCATCTCTACAGAGGTTTTGGCTCCGCCCACATTTTGAGAGCCAGGAGTACAGTAGGTATTGGAATTCTTTCGCTTTTTCAAGAGAGGGTCCCTGTAATGACAGTTCCTCTTTTACAGCTTGTCTTGTTTCTTTACTATCGATTGAGGACTGAAAATGTTGTTCTGTAAAGAAATAGATGGGTTTTAGATTTGTGAATCTCCAATTCTTTCTATTTGCTTTCCCAGACTTCTATTTTGATGTTAATAACTTGAATATACATCTATCTTCTTGTTATTTTATCTTGGACAGATCCTTTATGCATGACCTCTAAAGGCTATTTTTTTCCGTGAGCCACAGTATAGGAGTTTGAAGATTGCCTTGTATATTTAATATTTGAAACTCTGAGCCTAAGAGCATGTGATATCTAGTGCCTATACATTTCCTTTTTTTTTTTTTAGATTTAAATACGTTTTTATTCAACAAAAGGAGTAAAGGTTGGATGGATGGATGAATGATGGATGGATGTGTGAAAAGATGGGTGGATGAATGATGAGTGAATGGATGGATGAAAGGGTGGATGGATGAAGGATGGAAGAATGAAAGGGTGGATGGATGAAGGATAGATGTATGGATGGAAGGATGAAAGGGTGGATGGATGAAGGATGGATGGATGAAAGAATGGATGGATGAAGGATGGATATATGGATGGATAAAAGGTTGCATGGATGAATGATGGGTGGATGGATGTGTGAAAAGGTGGGGGGATGAATGATGGGTGGATGGATGTATGGATGAAAGGGTGGATGGATGAAGGATGGATGTATGGATGGAAGGATGAAAGGGTGGATGGATGAAGGATGGATGGATGGAAGGATGAAAGGGAGGATGGATGAAGGATGGATGTATGGATGGATAAAAGGTTGCACTGATGAATGATGCATGGATGGAGGTGTGAAAAGGTGGGGGGATGAAAGATGGGTGGATGGATGGATGAAAGGGTGGATGGATGAAGGATGGGTGTATGGATGGGAGGATGAAAGGGTGGACGTATGTATGGATGCATAAAAGGTTGCATGGATGAATCATGGATGGATGTGTGAAAAGGTGGATGGATGGATGGGTGGATTGGTAAAGGATGTATGTATGGATGAAAGGATGAAAGGGTGGATGGATGAAGGATGGATGTATGGCTGGAAGGATGAAAGGGTGGATGGATGGATATGTGAAAGTCTGGGTGGGTGAATGATGGATGGATGGATGTGATGAGGTCTAACAGGCGCATTTATGGTTGTCAAAAGTTGTTGAGGAGTACCAGTTTCTAGAAACTTTTGTTGGAAGGGGGTCCTTACGCCTAAAAAGGTTTTATAAGGGTGTCTCGGCATCAAAAAGTTTGAAGACCTCTGAAGTAAGGGGACATATCTGACCACATTTGGGGGTCATAAAGGCCTAAGATAGCCAGGGAGTGTGCCGCTCTAACTTTTGTGGCTGCCATGGAGGAGAATCTCTTCCCTGTATTGTCAAGCCGATGACCATCCCTGTCTGGTGGGGGGGGGGGGGGGGGTTCGGGGGGGGGGGGAATTGGTGTGAATGGGTTCTTAGAGCAACGTTGCGCCGCATGGGATACCATCAATATTGGTTTCGGATGCCCAATCAGACAAGTTGGAGAGTCATTGGGAGCTTTGTGTTTTTGTCCAATCTTGAGATGATTGCTGAAACCATAGCCAGGTTCTCCGTGACTTTAAGACCTTCCTGCCAAACAAAATCAATAATCCGGATAGTCCTCACCAATTTCATGGTAGGTTTTTTTAAAATCATAGAGGAAACAGTCTGATTGTTTGGTGAGCAGTGGAAGTTTGAATCATTTGGCTGCCCTCTCCATCACATTATGGAAGCCCCAATTGTTCTTTGGTGGAGTCCACTGGGGCCGATGCTGGTGGGGATAGGGTGGGGATGAGCTGGTCATCTCACTGATTGGAAACTGAGGTATTGTCTTGGATTTTGCCCTCTTCCCTGTCTTTGTCTGTAGACAGAGCATCATCAGCTTGGGGGTTTGATCAAGTATCCACCAACTTTGGTAGAGGGGGACAGGTGCCTCAAGCAAACGTGATGGTTGTGGTAGTGGTGTAGAAATTTGCAGCACATGCACCGGCTTTTGTGCATGTGCCATAGGAGTCGCAGGTGCAGATGGTGGAAACCTGCAATAATAGTTTTGGAGCATATTTTGCAAATTGGTACCCAGAGAAATAGGCATTGGAATAGAAGGTTCCTGTTGGTCTTGTATTGAATATTTGTGTTGGTATGGTTCTGAATGCTCTCTCGCAGTAGTAGTACTCCTAATACTGCTCGTCACATCCTCGAAGTTCTGGCATTTGACATGTAGTTGGACGGACTACGAGCTACCCCAAAGGGACCTTCATCATCTGTGTCATCATCCTCATCGAAAAGTTGTGCAGGTGGATAGGGCAACACCTGACTTGGAGAGGTGTGGTCTGGCAGAATTTTGCCTGCAGACAATGTATCCCTTACAAGGATCAAAAAAGTAGAGGAAATGTCATTTTTGCAGTGGTCTTTGCTGTTGGCGTCGACTGGTCCATCATCAATGGTAAGGTCTTCGTCGACAGTATCATCCTTGACGACATTATTAATGGTGTCATTAAAGACTGTATCATTGCAACAAGCCCATCGTCGACAGTATCATTGTCAGGAAATGGGATGGCACCGGCGAGGACTGTGTCATCAACAGGGTCTTTGTCATCAAAGGTAAATTGAGGAGGGTTCTTCATCAACGGCCGTTTTAATATGCTCATCGTTATGATCATCGTAGATGACAGCGGTGTAGAGGAGATGATTATAGGAGATGATGCTGTGGTAAACATCGATGTTGCTACTGTAGATGAGGTCATCAACAAGAATACAACTGCAGATCTTGATGCTTTCTTCATGGATTTTGTCATTGAAGGCAAAGACTGAAGCACGTTTGGGAAGTGTTTCTTTCATGGAAGAAGTTATAAGCTGCTGAGTGAACCTTTTCTAAGCAATTTTTTCCTATTTAGAGGAAGAAGGAAGGTCCTCATGCCTCTTTTTGTGCCCAGCTGTATTATGTTCAGATCTCTCAATGGTCTTTGACGATGGCTCTGATGCAATTCATTCTTTAGATGTCTGTCTTTTTGAGGGAAGATGAAGTCTATGAAGACTGATCACTATCCTCCTTTTCAGTTTTCAGTTTTTGGAGCAATATCAAATGTCTACCTTCCCTGTCTTACACAGTCTTCTCAGAAAAGGTGCAGTATATCTTTCAGTCTCTCACCTTATGCTCCAGATAGAGGCACTATATACATTCTTAATGTGGCTCATCCAGATGAAGCCTCTTTTTCCTACAAAATGTGAAAAGTCCTTTTGTGGTGAGTTGGGACATGGTGTCTAGTCACAATATGCAGGCAGTACAAGACATTATGGGCCAGATGTAGGTAAGTATATTTTACCGACTCATAAATACCGAATTTTACCGATTTATAAATCGGTAAAATTGAAGGAGAGAGATTTAGGTAAATTCTGTAATTGAATTACCAAATCTGTAAAAATTGGTATTTACCGAATCGGTAAATACCGATTCGGTAATGCCCATTGATTCCTATGGGCCTTGAAGCCCATAGGAATCGATGGGCATTACCGAATCGGTATTTACCGATTCGGTAAATACCGAATCCTGCAAGGGTGCAGGGGGTGTCACTTTGACACCCTCTAGCACCCCAAATACAGGCATGTGTGCCATGTGCCACACAGACATGCCCTAAGGGCATGTCTGTCTGTCACATGGCATAGGTGTGCATGCACACATGCGCATGCACACCTGGATTCCGTATTTTACCACCCAATTGGATTGGGTGGTAAAATACCGAATCTGTAAGGCCTTTGGGACTCAGAAGAGTCCCACCTACATCTGGCAGTTATCGAATCGGTAAAAATAACGATTCTGTATATTACCGATTCGGTAAATTTACCGAATAGGTAAAATTGGCCACCTACATCACAAATACCCGTTACCGGTCGGTAAATGGCCTCCTACATCTGGCCCTATGATTTTTAAAAGTAAATTCTTATGAAAGACCTGAGAGAAAAGTAGTAATTTGAGCAGAGCTCATGACTGAACATAAACAGGGGATTTAATCAACAAATGGACAGAAAGAAAGTTCTGTAGCGGGTGAAATCACTTGAAATTCCAGATGTCATTCCTAATCCCTAGTCAGAGAGGAACTGGAGGGTCTTCTATATACTAGTTTGATAGTGAAATGGAGCAATAAAGTCTATTTTTCTGTGAGCCTTGAGAATGCAGGCCTTCTGAAATCAGCCTCACTGATAGAATAGATGGTGAAATAAATTAAGGTGTTGAAATCTGTTTCTGTATTACAAATTCAGCATATTTTCCATCTTTCCACCATGGCACACCTTTCAAAAGGTGCGCCCTGCGCAAACAAGGAAAGTGCTCTGGATTAGAAGGAATTTGCTGCCCCAGGGCACTGCATTCAAGTGAAATATGGAGCAGCTGTTTTATAAAGTCCTCCGTATTTCACAGTGCAGGTGGTAATCCGCCTGCACTTTTATGGGGAATTAGAGATTACCTTGCAGTTGGGTGGAGTAAGTGACTGTACCCGCCTGCAGGGTGGGTGCCTGAGGGGTCTGGGGGACCTCGTTTCTCCACACCCAGAGGGCTGACTTTAGGAGGTGCACTGAAAGTGGGCCACTTAAACGCAGCTGCAGAGACTCAGGGCCATATGTAGGTAAATCGCGAATACCGAATCCTTAATACCGAATTATAACGAATCGGTATTAAGAATGAGGTAAACGTGATGTAGGTAAAAATTCGTTAAACATTACCGATTTGTTGCAAATCGGTATTGAATACCGAGTTTGAACAAATCGGTAATAAAAATACATAACGAAAGGCTATTACCGAATCGGTGTTACCGAATCCACACCCAAAATCGGTAATACCGATTCGGTAATTCAAAAAATAGCGTTTCGGTGAATCAGCCAATCCTGACACACCCAATTACTTCCCAAACAGGAAGTTGCCACACCCAGCCAGGTGCACAGGGCCTGGAGCTCACTGTGAGGCAGGCAGGCAGGCAGGAGAGCAGAGGAGCCAGCAGCAACACAGCCATAAGAAAGGAAGAATAAGCACTGAACAAGCATGGCAAGCCAGGACAGGGAGAAGGAGGGAGGTGAAAGAAAAAGGAAACTCAAGTTCAGAGACAAGGAGCTTGAGATCCTGATCCAGGATGTCACCCAAGATTACCACAAGCTGTTTGGAGCATAGTCCCACCAAGTGCCAGAGGCACAGAAGAGGCAAATATGGAGTGGCATTCGGGACAAGATCAATGCCATAGGTGTGACCCTGCGCACCATAGAGGACATCAGAAAGAGGTGGTACGACCTCAGAAAAACTGCTAAACAGAGGATGGCAGAGAGACATAGGCTGGCAGGGAAAACTGGTGGAGGAAAAAATCGAGCCCCAGTACCAACACCACTGGAACAGATGGTGGAGTCCACCATCCAGCGGGAGAGTGTGAGTGGCATAGGAGACGCAGACAGCTCCGCCAGAGCAGCTAGAAAACAAGGTAAGAAGCATGCCCAGCATGCTGCCCTACCCCCTCCCCAACCCCAACCCCCATAGTGGTAAAAGTGATCCCACTCCACACCATGTCTTACTGCTTACCTGCAATGCATTCTGGGTGATGTAGTCAGTGTGAACTCATGATCAGGACTGTCAAGGCAGCTAACACAATAGCATGGCAACTGAAATGGATAGGTCAGGACACCCACTGTGCACTGTTGGCATGTAATTTAATGCAATGGCAATGCAGATAGAGCATTGAGTATATTTACATTTGTGTCATTTCAGGCGAGTCATCTCGCAGTGCAGCTGAGGGCAGCAGAGGCAGGTCAGCCAGGCCAGAGGGGAGTGAACAGGATGAAGACAGCATGCCTGCAGGGAACACAAGCTCTGTGCCATAGCAGCCAGCCAATCCTCCAACACAGACATCACCACTGCGCCAGGGAGGGCCGCAATCCCCTCTCACTCAGTCACCACTGCGACGTTCACCAACACCACCACCACCACCACCACCATCACCACCACTGTCACGCAGGAGGCATGCCGTGATCACCCTCCAGCAGATGGAGGAGTCGTCAGAGGAGGGCAGACAGCGCCAACGAAGTCCTAGCGTTGAAAGATCCAACACGGTGCGGGCTGGTCCTGCATCCGAGGGCGCCCTCTTCACATCAAGACGCCGCAGGGCAAGGCCAGACAGTCCAGTGGCATCTGAGCAGGGTGAGAGTGTGTTTGCTGGACTCGAAGGCAACATGCTGAAGGTCCAGCGCCTGCAATGGAGGGAGATGAAGAAATTACACAGGGAGGTTGCAAACATTAACAGACATATGCACAAGATGGGGGAGCATTTGTCTGCAGGGATGGAGAGGGTAGCCACCTCGGTGGACAACCTCTGCAGCCAGCTGGAGCAGGACCATGTTGGCATGCACCGGGAGAGACTGAGACTCCAGGACTATACCAAGTCGGTGAACCGGCTGTCCGCTACGACATCACTGATGTGTCGCCGGTCCATCGCCATGCAGGAGGAGATGGCGCATTGCAGCAGGGATGTGGCCAGGGGGATGGTGTCCATGACCTCTGTGCTGGAGCTCATGCAGAATGCTAAGGCCTCCAATATGGAAGGGGGGGACAGTGAGGAGGCTACCAGCCGTGGTAGCATTACACCATCACCCACCGAGTGCAGGAGGCGTAGTGGGCGAAACGTACCAGCACAGGAACGGTCAAACTCACAAGACAGTGTCGATGGGGAACGTGCACGTGCAACACGGGGACGCAAGAAGTGAAGGACAATGACTGTCCACATGCATGTGATGGGTGATGTAACCCATGTCCAATTGGACAATGCTCACAATGCTGGAGGTGTACCAAATAAACACCTCTACATGTAACATGAAATGGCTCAGTGTCGTTACTCACTCAGAAATAGTTAGATGTAATCTCTGCCCGTCTCTGTCTCCCATCATGTTCAATAGCAGCACCAGCCGCGCTGGGCTCTGGTTGAGGGTTGTCTTCGTCCTCGTCCTCTGACTCTGTTAGTTCCACTGCTGTTCCTTTTTTAGTGGCCAGATTGTGTAGCATTGCACACGTAGCAATTACCTTGCAACATTTGATGGGGCTGTACAGGCGCGCACCTCCTGTTTTGTGGAGGCAACGGAATCTGCTTTTGAGCAAACCAAAAGTGCGCTCCACCACGTTGCGTGTGCTCCTATGTGCAACATTGTATCTACTCTCCCTTTGGGTGGTTGGGTTCAGATATGGTGTGAGTAGATACGGCCGGAGGGCATATGCGCTGTCACCTATGAAAACAAGTAAGTGGCATTGATTGGTGGGCCCAACAGCTTGTGCCAGGGTGTACATCAGGGTGTGTGACATTTACTTACCTAGTACGTATCCGTCGGCAAATTCACCAGCAAGCAGACGTGTATGTATGCCACTGTTCCTGAAGATGTAAGCATCGTGGCTACTCCCGGGGTATTTTGCTACGATGTCTGTTATTATGTGTTTGGCATTGCAGATCACCTGAACATTGATTGAGTGGGTGGATTTGCGGTTCCTGTAAATGTATTCACTTGCTGCAGGTGGGCAGATGGGAATATGGGTTCCATCGATGCAGCCAATCACGTGGGGGAAATGGGCAATTTGATAGAACTCCAGCTTGGTTCTCTGCAGCTCCGCCGGTGTACTGGGGAAGGAAATGTAATGTTCCATTCTGTCCATCATGGCGTCCAGGAAGGTGTTGAAGAAACGGGATAGACAGCTCTGTGACACTCCACCGACTGCTGCTATCACACCCTGAAAACTTCCTGATGCAAGGAGGTGCAGGCAGCAGAGTACCTGCACATGGGTGGGGATAGCATGGGCCCTTGGCGTCTGATGCTCCAGATAGGGTCTTAGGTCCCGTATTAGCTCCAGGATGGTGTCTGGGTGCAATCTGTATCTCTCATGTATTTCTGGGTCTGTCAATTGGAACAGAGTGATGCGTAATCTGTACACCCGCTCCTCACGTCTCCAGATCCTCATTCCTGCTGCTCTCAGGCGTAGCCGCCTTGCAATGACATAGAGGCCTGCCATTGTGTTCACACTGATGCATTTTGGGTCTGTTTATATAGACTGCTCCTGATTACCACATGATCCCGGAACGTGCTAAATACCGATTCGTTATTACCGATTTTGGCCAAAATCGGTTTTACCGAGGTTACCTACATAGCATTTTTGGGCTTTTTACCGAATCGTTTTTACCGATTGGGTATTCATTGTTTCGGTAATTTCAAGTCGGTAACTTATGTTTAATACCGATTCGGTATTATCGAATCCAATCGGTATTACGTACATCTCACGTGGCTTAATATTTGTCGGTAACACCGAAAATGACCCATTTTCGGTGTTACCGATCGGTATTTGGCCACCTACATATGGCCCAAAGTGATTCCCACATTTGCATGGGGCCACGCCACAATGCAAATGAGAGAATGCCCTCTCATGATAGAGCTGGTGCAACACATGCACTAGCGCTATCTCTATTACAGAAGGGGACACAGAAGCATCTGCGGCCCTTTCTGTAATACTATTGTGCCCCTGGGGCACAATATATAATAGGGATCAAGATGTGACGTGACTTTTTAACATCCTAAAAGTATACAGTAGAAACAATGAAGTTTTTTTCATGATGAAAGAAGGGCCCTACACTCTCACACCTAAAGAAATCCAACAATTCAAGTGGCTAATATTGATCAGACATTTTATGACTATCTCTTGGGGAGATGTAAATAGAAACCTCCAAAATATACACTGTACATATACAAAAAAAATGTATAAATAATTTTATAAACAAGAACATTTCATATCAACAACTAATATTTGAGTGCTCTTTTTATACATAGAAACTTTAACAATATATCCACAATGTATAGTTTATCAATGCTATTAGTCCATCAAATGCTCTGTTTAACACACATATTTGGTTCTGACAACCATATGTCACTAGATTTTATCACACATGACAACCATACTCTTCCTTCTTGTGTTTATACAAACGATTAAATAAGGCATATATGTGTTCTCACACAAGATTTTACTGGGTACAAGCAGGTTTTTTTCTGTACACATCCAAAATGTTTTGGGCATACAACGCTTGTTCAAGGCTATTCAGATGCAACAGATGTTTATTTTGACACTAATTTCCAATGTAACTTCTTTCCTTGTATTTTCTTGCTCTTTTAAGTAAGTACTGAAGATTTTTCCAGTTTAATCAATAGTGTGAGCGATATTAAAAAGAACCACACAGTGTTCATATAAAAATACTTCTATGTATTACATAACACTCACTAACACATTGGTATATCTCCTACCTGGAGATATCAACATAATACACAAGAATACTTCAACTAAAATCAGGTAAGTAGCACAACATACAGTGGTCTTTAAGGGGAGACCAAATCAAATACTACTAAATGGAGTGTGAACTGCAAATAAGAATGGAGGAGCCAGGGACACAAGGAACCACCCAAGGTAGTACCCAGGAACCCCACGGAGGTGTGTACAGAGTGGGAACACAGCTGCATGTCTAATGGAAGTCAATGTCGAAGTCGCAGATGAAGTTTTGCAGAAGAAGGACCCTTCCGAGGGGACCCAGAAGAATTCCTTTGGAAGACAGAAGGTTGGAGAGCCACCCCAACAGTGGTTTACCCGGGAACCAGGTTACCTACACCAGGGAAGCCAGGTGCATAAGGGTGAAGATGCATTGGAAACCTTCATGGATGACAATGGAAGACTTAGAAGAAAATGCATCTGGTGAAGATGGTGAAGAAGTCCGGTGGTATCCAAGGGTGGATTCTGGAAGTGAAGAATCTGCAAGCAGAGGAGACATAGTCTATGCCATTCGGACGTGACCAGGAGACATGAAGACAAAATGCCCACCAATGTCGGAGGTTCAGAAGAGTCAACTATTACATTGTTGCTGCAGCTGTGAGGACCAGGTGATGCTGAGGAAGAGCAGGAGCTGTGAACGAGCTGTCCCACACCGGATGTCAGTGATTATGTGGTTGGTGTCCGGCGGGAGCACCAACAAGCCTTGGTAGCCGCAACTGGTGTGGAAACAAAGAAGGAGCAATGTTAGGACCAGCATGGTGGTTGGACCCCAGCAGGACCCACAGGCCAAAAGCACAGGAGTTGTAAGAGGACCTCAAGCAGCTCACCAAAGATGTAGGCCTATGGTGCAGAGGATGCGGTGAGGACACTGATCTTGAAAGGAAGAGATGCTAGAGGCTTAACCTTCTTGTAGTCTGAAGATCTTTGGAATGCAGAGCCAACAAGCCTTGAC
This sequence comes from Lissotriton vulgaris, assembly GCF_964263255.1. Lineage (NCBI taxonomy): Eukaryota > Metazoa > Chordata > Amphibia > Caudata > Salamandridae > Lissotriton > Lissotriton vulgaris. The sequence goes on along the minus strand of NC_141691.1, from coordinate 1,249,592,034 downwards.
AATGGCAAGTTGACGCAGTGCACAGGGATTGGTCCCAGCGGTTCCCAAGAGTGATACTGGCCTCAAGAATCGTGTCTGTGGTCAGCAGCAGCACTAGCTTGCTGGCAGATCCTGAAAGGCTGTTATTGCGAGTACAGGGGGATACCCAAGGGAGCCCCCCCAGTATATGGGATCATACCTACAACACTGGAATCAATGTTGGGTTATGATTCCAACATGTTTGATACCAAACATGACCAGGTTAGATGTAGCCACTATATAATTAGACATCTCGGGATGACTGATGTCCACTATATGTATTGAAATGGCTGACCACACAAAGCCTGGAGAATCAACTTTGGGGTTTGTAGGTGTGTCTTCCACCACATGCTGGGGCACCCTCCCACTTATAACTAAGCACCCTGCCCTCAGGACTGAAGGACCTGCTACAGGGGTGACATAGGTTTTAAGTGCAGTGACCTCGTATATATAAGGAAACGTATATCTGTGGTGAGAGGTGCAAGTACCAACTCACACAGGCTGTAATGGCAGGCCTGTTGTCACAGTTTACGTTGGTTCCGATAGCCGGCATAGTACCTGCTGCAGCCCATGGGAGACCCCTGGTGAACCTATGGCCTAGGTACCTTAGTACCACATACTAGAGACTCACAAGGGTACACCAGTAGCCAATCGTAGATGTACAAAAGTACTTACCATGGTCAACTTAGGAAGAAAGCATAGTGACCGGGGTCCTCAGTAGCAAGATCCCAGTCAGACTAGGTCAAAAACACACTAACACCAGGCAAAAAGTTGGGGCAGCCATGCTGGAAGGATTCTACCTTCCAACAATCCATCTGTCAGATGTGATGCTTCCCCAACCTTGGAGAAAGTGTTAAATCCGGCATGGTCATTTGCCACTAAGGGCAAGCTAAAGTGGCTTGAAGGCCAATACTGCAGGGTTGGAGAACTGAGGTGGCCCTGGTGAGCTGCATGTTGTCTGCCTGAACTCTGCCCCCGAAAGGACTATGGTGCCTGCTGCGGGGGTGAGTTGGGGCAGGAGCAGCCTCTATGCCGGCCCTCTGGAGTATTCTTGAAATTGATAAAATTACTGAGGAAAATGCCTGGAAGGACCTAGGCGACATTACCATCGAACCTGGCAAGGCTTCACCCAAGTGCCCATCATTGTGTCAGTGAAGGATTTGTTGAATTGTAGCAAAGGCTAAGAGGAAGCTTTCCCAGGCTGTAACACCTCTGTGAGTACATTAGCCTTTACCTCCACAAAAGGGAGTTGAAGGTCCAAAACTTCAGCTGCACATCTAATCACATTGAAGAAAGCACTTTCCTCCGATAGTGTTGCGTGTGTTGGGGGGTGGGGGGGGGGGGGGATCAAGCCAGTATTAAGGGAAAGAGTCAGCCCAATGGCCTCCTGCAAGTCTATTTAGAGATTGTCATTATCATAAGGAGGGGGAAGGTCATCCACATCATCTCCATTGCCATCTCCGAAGGCTGTCTGACTCTGTTCAAAATCAGAGCCCAAACTTGATGGACCACTTAAGGGTGACTGGCAGAGACAGTATTCTATCTCATTCTGACTGAATGAGGACATGTTGCGTTAAAGAGGAGTCAGGAGGCAACCTCTGTCGAGGCAGAGACAAGTTCATCTCGGAGTTGGACACACATAACAGTAGAGGGCCTTCTGTGGCAGCGTCGGGCCCGAGTGGAAGTTGAAGCTGAAGCCGGAGTGGAACCTGAAGGGGGTTCTGGAAGCACAGTAAGCACCGAGGATGGATCCATCGGCTGTAACTAATCTGTGGATCCTAGGGGTCCCGAAGGCTCGCTTGGGGGAACCAGAATAGTGGCAAAGATGGGCAACATGGCCTGTCTACACTGTTGTGACCCTCGGACTCGAGGTACATCTGGACCTATTGTGGAATAGGTTTCTTGCTGGATCAAGAATGAGAGCAAGTGGCACGTTTACCCCCTTGCGACTTCTCTGGAGATAGAGAGTGGCAAGACGGGGACAAGTTCCACTTGGCTTTCTTGTGTTTCATTTACGAGTTCAATTTAGACGTATCCTGTACTTTTTGGAGAGAACATAGTTCTTCTGCACATTGGTTGAGAGTTTTTTTTTAGTAACAATCTTGTCAAACCACTGAGGAAAAGGGAAACCGAGATCCGAATCCACATTCGGTGTGGAAAGAAAGGAGCTGACCTCAGCGCACAATGGTGGCACTTATATGTTGTTCCGTTTGGCGTCTGAGAAAATTCTAAAGGTGAAGGATCTGCGGTTAGAAGTATCCATCAGAAAATAGAGATTAGATGCCCAGAACACTTGTGTTCTATTAGCCTGCAAGACAGAGGAGCTCTGCATTGGCAAAGAACAACAAAGGCTTGGGCCTAAATACATACACTGCTGGTGTGGTGCAAATAAGCCTCACCATGCTTTTTAGCACCATATTACACATTGAAAAGGTGTTGTATTCGCAAATATATTTATGAGCACAGTAAAATCAGAAATATGGACTAAAAATACACTTTAGAATCCATAGTCAGGGGGTGTTATGCAGGCCTCTGCAGTCACCACGGGTCGGGGGGGGCATCCTTAAGTGGGCCACTATTCAGCCCAAGGTCTATAGATTTCTGAATTTTTGGCGTCTTAAGGGCCCCATGCCACATTTTGCAGGGTGGAGGCATCATTTAGAGTTACGCCACTAGGTCAAGCGATGCAATTTAAATAAGATGGAAAATGGACGTGGTTTGGCTGGTGTACAGCCGAGTAGCTTAGCAGTAACACAAGGCAGCTCCCTCTACCTTTGTGCCATACAACATAGCAACTCCCTCGCTGTAAAAGAGTGACTTCTTATAGAAGCAGACGCAAAGTGCTATCAAAGCGTCTCAGGAGCAAAGGACTGTTACCAAATGTGTGTGAACTGCAAGTACACAGTCAGACACATGCTTATGAATAGGAAACGACAACACTGATGAAACGTGGACAAGCACTGACTAACCAGTAAATATACAATCACTGCTGTGAATCGGATAATAGCAGTTACATATTGTAACAAAAATCAGCACACAACACTATCACGTTTCTTTAGTAGGCAATACATCAAAAACGTTCATTAAAGAATATATTTAGACCGGATCGTGTCATAAAAGTTAACTGAGCGTGAGCCAATTAAAATGAATACCAAGCTCAGAAAAGAAAAAGTGAAATTGTTTTTGCAAATTTTGTAGTGTCATCTCTTAACACAACCTTTTAAAGTGATATTTATTGTTTTCGTGGTTAAGGTTAGCATCTTGTTATCTCGTTGTTTGTCATTTCCTTCTGTTTATATTTTTTGTAGCATCTGTGCTTCAGCTATATGAAGTCTTCAAGAGCGACACTCAAGGTTGTGCACGGAAATGTCAACCACCCTCGGCATCCCCCCACACACTCAGGAAATGTTTGTAGGGTATCTGTTCATCTGTGGTTTGACTCATCTCAAGTGAGAAAATTAGTTCTATTGGTTCGAGTTTACAGCGACTTTCTGAATACATTTTGAATTTGAAGGCCAGTATAACTGTTTGAAAATCGACAAGGTGTTTTATGAAAATAGAGCTGTGGCCAAATGTGATCAGAATAGCTGTTTCCGAGATGAAAGCGTTTAGTCTTCCGGTTGTTATCGAAAGCCAGATTAGAACAACTCCCGAGTGTTAAAATGGACGCAAACGTAATCTGCGCCTGTTTTATAGCTAGCACCTTTCTGAAGTTGCGGACAAATGGCACTCAAACCATGATTTGCGTGGGTATCAGCAGGCCCATTTAGGTGGCAACTGCCTATACAAATTACATCCTGAGATGTATTAACATTCACTGGAGAACCACAATCACAAGTTGCGAGTATTATGTACCATTTTAGCACGCTCTGGTAATCAAGTGTATGTAGAACCCACAGGCCCACCTGGTGCAATGCTATCTGTGCATTCAGGGATACTGTAGGAAGATTCCTCTTTTTGCATGGTCACCACCACAATTTTGCTGAATTTTCTTGCTGGTTTTTTACTCCATGCACTGGGGTTCTGCTTATATGCTCATAGTGTGTGTGCTCTGCTCACTACAAACTTCTCAAAATTAGTTATACTACTAATTTTTCGTATTTAACTTATCTATAAGTCGCTAATACATTATAGAAAGTGTGGCCCTATCCTTTGAGTTAAATGTCACTAGTGGCATGGTGCCACCACTAGACCGACTATGCAAAACGACTGGGAGTCACCCCCACCTACACCTTATGCCAGGCATAAAAGCAGCACCATGGGCACCATCTTCAGAACATTATTGGACCTAAGGAAGACAGAAGGACTGCAATGCTGTTGCGACCGGTGAGGAGACATGAAACGGGGGACCTGATCCCATTGGTACCCAAAACAAAGAAGTGAACTTCAAGGTTAGTTGGCTGATCTTCTGTTCGGCTGCAGGGGTATAACTGTAGTGTAGTTCCTATTTTCCCAATAGGCCCTGCGCATTGGAATGACATAAACAGTAGTATCGACGTAGAAGTGCGGATGGAGGTCTGGTATCTCCCTCAGGACTCGATATCCCAGTCACCCGCAAGGGTAGACCAGAAACGCCGGAGCTGGATTTCTCTGCAGGAGAAAGACAGCGTCTCTTCTTCAGCGCGTCGAGGAGGTGGAGCAGCGTCCGCAGGCAGCTTGCATTTGCTGGGCTCTTTGCAGGGGACGGCTATTCAGCTCCTAAGTTCACCACACCATCGTTCGCTAGTTAGCAGCAATAGCAGTAGCGATAGCAGCTATGGTGTCATCAGCATGACAGCTTCTTCAGCAGCAGCGAGCTAGCTGGCAGCTTCAGCGATGGCGTTAGCGTAAACAGCAGCAACATCAGCACAACAGCGTTTGCTTAAGGCAACGTTGGTAATATTTATACCTGAAAGGTGCCTTGTTTGACGTAAGTTTTTGGACATAAGACGTCAATAAAGATGTCACTAGGAAGTGATCGTTTATCAGTGCTCATTAGAGTTCTATTACTAATCAAAACACAACAAGCGGGGATTTCCAGGTTGCTGAGTTTTTATCTTGTTGAAGAACTCGGAGTGTTAATCTTGGAATCTCAGATAGTAAATGTCATTGCACTAATTGGTTGCAAAGGAAGTGGCAGAGAAAGCTATTCTGGAATGTGGTTCTGTTCGTGTGAGGCCGGAGACGAGTTTCTGAATATTGCACTTGAACGGTTATGCCAATATAGGGAATAAATGGATTTATAGCCGAATAGGGGCATAAGGTCACAGTATCGATCAGGATCCTAGATTAGAACGCTACATAACAAGCTGCTTGATGCCCTTTTCCCTGAACAGCCCACCTGGTCAGGTCCAAATATTCCTGCCCCGGACTGTGCTGGTGGCTTCTACTGGAGCGAGGATTGACCTGTAAGGCCTATTTTTGTGCTTCTGGAACCATTGGTGGTGTCAAAATGTACTCCTCCTAACATCCTGAAAAACTTGGGATGTGCACACTCCAAAGACCTCAGGAGTAGAAGGAGAAACCTGCCAAGTCAATGCAATTTAGTTTCATTAAGGCTGAGCCAAAGATTCAGGTTGCTCCAGCTCTGAGTTTTTTCACAGCAGCAAATTAATTTCAGAGGAACTCCACGGAGAAGCTGACCACTCTCATGGAGCCCTTTTGGCTACTTCCTTCGGCCTTGCCCCACTGGAGGAATCCAAGCTCTAAAAAAGTCACTAAGTCTGAAGGTAGACGTTTTCATTGGTTGAAGATGCCCAAAGTATTTGGCCAGTGAGGGACCTTCCATGAGTGCGAATTTTTTATTTTTCACACTCACAGATTTACAGCCAAGTCAACAGGTTCACAAGGGCCTTGTACAACCGATATCCCACTTTGTGGAGCCCTTCTCTGCAACAGCCTGTTCTCTTGCCCCACTGTAGATCTTTGATTTCTATTTTAGAGAAAAGTCAAAAGGTGAAATTTTTGACAGGAGTGAACCTGGTTTCTGTATCAGACATGTGCTATATTTTGGTCGGCCTTAAATTATACCAAGGTCCCAGGCAGGCAGACCCAGGTGAAGCAGGGCAGGTTGGCACTCAACACATTTTTGGTACTACTTTCTTTAAAAAAAATCATATTGTTGGTTACGCTTGTTGGATTTTTTGTTGCATTGGTATCATGTTCATTAAAATATTCTCTATTTCAAAAAATTGTTATGGGATTTTTATTGTGTTGTGTTTTTCGCTTTTTAACTGTTTTGGTACTTCTAACTGCTTTACACATTTTTCTCACATTGAGTTTGTCAGCATGTGTCTTGGGTGCCAGGGGATAAGCTCTCAGGTTTAAATTCCTGAACCATTTTCTGGACCAACAGGCAAAATGCCCTTCCAGACATAACTGGCTGTAGTGTATTCAAACGTGCGCACTGATTCCCACATCGCAGCCTGACGTATGAGAAAGACAGGTACTCAAATGTAGACACAGTAGTGGCAGCCTTGGCCATAGTGGAAGGTGCCCTCAGTTTTTGCTAAGGTTGCTTTTTGGCCAATGAGTAGCAGATTTAATTCTGAGTACTATCCACCTCAAACGTCCTTTTCTATAAAGCCTTTCCAGTCTTTGCCGTAGAGAACAGCACAAAAAGCTGATAGTCCAATCAATGCTCTTTGATGCCATCGATATGAAAGCTTAAAGCTCTTTTGGGATCCAACGGATGGATCTCTCCTCCTCTTTCGACAGGTGAGGCGCAGCAAAGAATGCTGGGAGAATAATGCACTGTTTAATATGAACAGGAATTACGACTTTTGTCCAAAGGGCCGCCAGGACCAGTTTATGTTGGAAAAAAAGTGGTGTAAGAAATTTGTACAGATAGTGCTTGGAGTTCACACAGACACACACACACACACTGTTGGATCTGGCCCTTTTTGCAGTGTTATCCCCAAATGCTCCCTTCCTCCACCTATTTTTCCGACAATTTTCTTGGCTTCAGAACTATGGGCACTTTACCACTGCTAATCAGTAATAAAGTGCATGTGCTCTCTCCTCAAAATAGTGTATGATTGGTTTGCACCCGTTTGGCATATTTGATTTATTTGTAAGTCCCGTGTAAAGTGGTATCCCATATACCCAGGATCTGTAAATTAAATGCTACTAGTGGGACTGCTGCACTGTTGTCCCACCCACAGAAGTAGCCTTTCAAACCTGTCTCAGACCTCTGACGCTTCAGGGCCTGCATGTGCAGTTTACTGCCCCAGTGACACAGCATTTAAAGTGTTTTGCCGAGTCTGAAACTCCCCTTTTACTACATATAGGTCACCCCTAAGGTAGACCGAAGGGAAGGCCTATGGGGAGGGTGCTGTGTAATTAAAAGGCGGGACATGTGTCTTTATGTGTGGCATGTCCTGGTAGTGACAAACAGCCTATTTCGTTTTTCACTGCTGTGAGGCCTACTCCTCTCTTGGGTTAGCACTGATAATCCCCTTATATACATTTAAGTGGTAATTCCTGACCAGAAAGGAGAGGCGTTGCCATGCTTGATATGTTCAGAATAGTGGTGATAAATCCTACTTACTGGTGTAGTTGGATTTTACATTAATATTTTAGAAATGCCACTTTTAGAAATATAATATTAAGCAGAAATGAATTTCTTTTCAAATTGTAACTCACGGAATGTAGTACATTGTATCTGGTGTCCTTGTAAACTACCATATATTGGACAAACAACACAACCCATAAACACAAGCATCTGCCAACACCGAAGAAGGATAAGATGCACAGTGATGAATGCCCCTTTGGTTACTCACTACAAAGAAAAGAAACACAAAGCAGAAGACCTAAAATGGCAGGTCAGTGAAATGGCCACCATCCCAGAAAGAGGTGGTGACATGGGACAGATTTTACAAAGGATGGAATGCAAATGAATAGACCAGGTTATCTCAATCACCCACGGTCTCAACACCTTAGAAGAATAGCGTGGTTTTGTATCTACACTAATGAACTAACTCGGCAAACCATGAACATTTTCGAACAATGGTGATTTATGGCTTTCACTTTTGGTCTTACATGAAAAAATGAAAAAGCGATACATGTATGTGCACTGGTTCTATATCAACTTCTGCCGCACATACAAATTGCTACCGCCAAAGAATTTCACACTAAAAATCCTTCCCCATCTGGAAAAAAGAATAACATCAGTCCATATATGTTGACCTTAATGACAACTCTTACTCTGTAAAATACCCTAGTGTGTCAAGTGCATATCTGTCTATGAAACTTTATTAACTAATATAGAATATTCAAACTGAGTTTTTCCTTTTATCAAGCCAATCGGTGCACGGGAACCACCATGGTTTTTACCCCATAAATCGCTAGTTAGGATTAACAGAGGATACTTTATTGCCAATTAAACTTGAATTACCAAGCTCAAAGTCTAACGAGTGCACACCTGGCCATACATTTTATGAATATATAAAATGACTCTTTTAAAAAAAAATTAAAAACTTACCAAGATAACAGAATCACAGGAACTACCCCACTGTGCTTCTTTATCCCCAAAATATGGTTAATGGATATTGTTTATATTACGCCAGTGCCATTCAGAGAAGGACACTTTATTTCTAAAGAACAAGTTACTCACCTTCGGTAACAATATATCTGGGAGAAACACAGGTTAGTTATAGATTCTTTAACTTAGAATTACCCTCAGGAGTCAGACTGGATCCAGAAAGTTTTTCGTCAGCAGTACCGCTGCGCGTCGTAGGTGGCGTCAGTCGGCTCTGCGTCCGTCGTGGTGGTGGCCGGGATGATGTCGCAGAAGTTACTTAGAGGCCGCCCTCGCACGCGGACGTCAGTTCTGTACATGACTTTTCACGCCAGGAACAGAACCATGCAAGACACTGACCGCTGGTGCACAAAACTAGGGCCCTGAAGGGATGACCTTAACCCTAGAAATCAGTTCGCAGAACTGGGAGGAAGGGTGGGGCAGTAAGGAATCTATAACTAACCTATGTTTCTTACAGATATATCGTTACCAAAGGTAAGTAACTTGTTCATCTGAATCAGTTATAGATTCCTTACCTTATAATAGATACCCCAGCAATACCAACCCTGGAGGTGGGTTTGCGAACTAAGTTCAAACCAGAAAGTCCAGGAGAACAGAACGGCCAAAGAAGCAGTCTTTCTGGACTTGGCTGTCTTGGCAGTATTGCTTGGTGAACGTGTGCAATTATGTCCACGTAGTTGCCTAATAAATGTCATTCAGGGGGACTACACGTCCCAAAGCAGTAGTAGCTGCCGTCGCCCTGGTGGAATGGCTGCGCAGCCCCACTGGAGGCTCCTTTTTTGCCAAAGAATAGCAGGCCTTGATGCACAGAATGACCCACCTGTAGATGGTCTATTTGTGCACGGCCCGACCTTTCTTAGCGCCTGCGTAGCCAACAAAGAGCTAGTCGTCCACCCGGATTATTTGGTGTGATCGAAATAAAAGGAGAGCGCACCTTTTAGATCCAGACGGTGGAGCCTCTCTTCCTGTTTCGAAGGATGTAGAGGCGGATAGAAGGTGAGCAAAGTGATGGTTTGGCCAATATAATAAGAAGTGACAACCTTTGGAAGAAAGGAAGGTCGAGTTCTGAGGACGACCTTGTCCGGATGAATAGCCAGAAAAGGAGGCTTGGAAGACAAAGCTTGTAGCTCACTCATCCTGCGCGCAGAGTTGATGGTCACCAGAAAAGCAGTTTTCAGACTGAGGAGTCTGTAGCGGCTCAAAGGGAGTGCACATCAGAAAAGTAAGAACCAAGTTTAAGTCCCACTGAGGCATTACGAAGGGAAGAGGAGGAAACAAATGAGTAATGCTTTTGAGAAATCTATTTAAAACAGAGGACTTGAAAAGAGAAGGCTGATTAAGAAGCCTGAGGAAGGCTGAAATGGCCGAGAGGTAGCCCTTAAGAGTGCCCAGAGAAGAGCCCTGCTGGGCCAAGACAGGAGGAACAAGAGCATCTCAGAAAGAGGGGCAGAAAGGGGACCCACAGCCTTTGCTGTGCACCATGCCACAAATGTATTCCATCTGCAGGCCTATACCGTCTTATTGAAGGGACGCCTGGCTGCCAAGATTACATCACAGACTTTGGGAGGCAAGTCAAATGACGTCAACTGCTGCCGCTCAATCTGCAAGCAAGGAGGTGGAGGGTGGACAGGTTCAGGTGAAGGATCATCCCCTGCTGATGCAACACAAGATCCTCCCGAAGAGGCAGTTGGATTGAGGGATCAATGGCCATGTTGAGCAGCTTGGGATACCAGACTCTTCATGCCCAATCTGGAGCCACATGAAAGACTTGGGCCCGGTTGCGCTTGATCTTCTTCAGCACTCTGGGCAGAAGTGGTATAGGCGGCAAGGCGTATAGAAGACCGCAACCCCACTCACGACAAAAAGTGCTACCTAGCGAGTGCCGCCTTGGAAATTCCAACACACAGAATTGCAGACATTGGTTGTTCTCTTCAGTGGCGGATAGATGTAACCAAACCTCTCCCCACTGTTGAAGGAGACCTTGCACCACTGCGAGTGAAGATGCCATTCGTGATACATCATGTACCCAGGCCCGGACTGGCCGTTGCGGGCACCGGGCAATCCCCCGGTGGGCCGCATGTTTGGGGGCCGGTTTTGGGCCCCTGGGGGCCGTTTTTGTTACAGGGCCGTTTTTGCAGCAAAAACGGCCCTGTAACAAAAACGGCAGAAAACCGGCCCTGGCACAGAACGCTGTTGCGCCCCCCTTCCCCCTCCTCCTCCCGGAGGGCGGTGGGGGGGCTGGCCTAGCACTTTGCCAGGGCCGGTTCTGGTTCCCAGTCCGGCCCTGCATGTACCTGCGGCTGAGTTAGTCTGCCCTGGCGTTCAGTGAACATGCCAGGTGTTAAACCACCAGGCATGAGCCCTGATGTTCCAGCAATGTCCAGAGACGGAGGGTCTCTTGACATAGGGTCCATGATCCCAACCCGCCTTTTTTGTTGCAGTACCACATGGCGGAGGTGTTGTCCATGAACACCTGTACTACTCTTCCCCGGACAGAGGGAAGGAATACTTTTAGTGCAAGACAGATCACCCGAAGCTCCAGAAGGTTGATGTCGAGCTCAGACTCCTCCGGGGACCAGAGGCCTCTGATCTCCGCCTATCCCATGTGGCCGCTCCATCCCAGAAGGGATGCGTCTGTCACCACTGTGTGTTCTGGTTGGGGAAGGGAGAGGGATCTGCCATTGACCTAATTCTGGTTCGTAAGCCACCACTGCAACTGTCGTGCAGTGACCTCCGAGATCTGGATGCAATCGGACAGATTCCCCTGATGCTGCGTTCATTGGAACTTCAGGTCCCACTGTAGAACCCGCATATGCCACCTGGCATGATCGACCAGTAGGATGCAGGAGGCCATGAGGCCCAGCAGCCTCAGGGTCATCCTGACCAAAACCCGGGCTAGAGGCTGAATGATCGGAATCATAGCCTGAATATCCCAGACTCGCTGTTCGGGAGGATAAACCAGAAACTGCATTGTATCCAGTACCGCTCCAATGAAGAGGAGTGTCTGAGAGGTGGTCAGGTGTGAATGCAGGAGGTCGGCCGTAGTGTGGAGGTGGGAGACGACTGCCTGGAGCAATCCCGCCTTCAACAACCAGTCGTCGAGATAGGGGAAGACTGGAACCCCTGATCTGCGCAGATGAGCTGCGACCACCGTCATCACTTTTGTGAACACCCGAGGGGCGCTGGTAAGGCCAATGGGGAGCACGGTTAACTGAAAGTGCTCATGGCCTACAGTAAATCGCAGGTAACGATGGTGGGCAGGCAGGATGGGGATGGGAAAATAAGCGTCCTACAAGTCTATTGCTACCATCCAGTCTCCAGACAAGACCTGAGCCAGGGTCAACATTTTGAACTTCTCCATCCGGAGGAAGCGGTTCACGTGCCTAAGATCCAAGATAGGATGCAGGCCCTTGTACTTCTTGGGCACCAGATAGTAGTGGGAATAGCAACCACAACCTACTTCCGGGGCAGGAACTCGCTTGATGGCTCCCTTGCACAAGAGAGACGTAACTTCCTGTTGGAGAAGGGCCAGATGATCCCCCGACATGCGATGGTATTGGGGTGGCATGGCTGGAGGAATAGTATTGAAGGGGAGGGAGTAGCCCCTTCAGACTATCTGCAAAACCCACCTGTCCGATGTGATGGAGTGCCAGTGGGGAGGTAATGGTGAATCCTGCCACCCACTGGTGTTTGATGGGCCTGAAAACTCAAGCTAGGAAGGTTTGGAGACTGCTGCAGAGGGGGTGGTGGTGGACTGGCCTGCCTGCTGTCCCCCAGAACCACGTTGGTGGATCTCAGGCTGTGCAGAGATTTAACAGCTTGCGCTGGCCTGTGGCTCTGAAAGGAACGTGTTGGGGCATCCCTTTTGTGGACACGAAAGGGGCAAAAGGCAGACCATGCAGGGAGCATGGTGGAGAGGCCCAAGGACTTGGCCGTAGCCCGAGAGTCCTTGAAGCACTCTGGCGCACTGTCAGCCTTGTCGCCAAACAGGCAACGGCCATCAAAGGGCATGTTCATCAAGGTGTTCAGGACATTCCCAGAAAAGCCAGTCGTCCTCAACCAGGCGTGACGGTGAAGCGCCACTGATGTTGAAAAGGTCCTACCCAGTGAGTCTTAAACTGCAGCAGCAGTCTCCAGTCCTCTCACTGATCTGGATACAGGCATGGACCCAAGGGGGCCCTGCGTAGCCATTGCCAGAGCCGTGGGCGTTGAAGGCCTAGGGCTCCCAGCAGAGTACACGGGCCCGAAGGCACACCGGCGGAGTCGAACTGCCCAAAGATGGCATGCATCACTTCGTAGAACTAACGAAGCTGGGCAGGGGTCGCTCCCAGTCCCGGGAAGGCCAGGGTCGACCCTGAAGGCTCTGCACGCGGTGCCGCAGGAGTGGCACCATCCATACCCTTCGCCGTGTCGCTTGATGGACGATGGGAAGTCGAAGAGCGGCTATGCTTCTTCAACTTCTTGTGCTTCAACTTACTTGACCCCTAGTGCAAAGTCTTAGACGAGGAGTGATGGTGACTCCGCGATCGGTGCCTCAACTTCCCACGCAACACGGGACCTTGAACAATGCGAGCCAACTGCAGGGCCTCGAATAACTTTTGGAACCGCCCCCGTACAGACTTCGGGCCATGCTTCAGCAGTCGGACAATGACTCGAGGTCGTGGTTGTTCTCCGGGCAGTAGAGGCACAAACCATGCGGATCCGTCACAGACATCAGTCGAGAACAAGAACCGCAGGCCTTGAAAGTGGGCATCCCTCGTGCACCAGGAGTCGATTTAAGACTAAAAAAAAAGTCAACAAAAGTCGCAAAAAGTCGGGGAAAAAATGACTGGGGGTACCTCTCTCTCCGGATCTGCGCTTGCGTGTGCGGTAAAAGAAAGAACTGACGTCAGCATGCAAGGGCGGCATCTAAGTAACTTCCGCAACGTCATCCCAGTGACCATGACATCAGAGTCGACTGACGCCACCTACTGATGCGCAGGGGTACTGCTGACGAAAAACTTTCTGGATCTAGTCTGACTCCTGGAGGTAATTCTAAGGTAAGAAATCTATAACTAACTGTTTCTTTCAGATTAACTTGATTCACCGAGCACAAAGAACAAGCTAGATCGGTATTCCCGATCATAATAGGTCTAGAGAATCGGCACTTTCGATTGCATGTGCAGTCTGGCTATCCAACGGGACCGGCTGCTTATCCCATGCCACAAGCTGCAATCAGGTTAGTATCCTGATGTAGGCAGACGGAAGTGGTCCTCCTTGCAGCGGCACATTTATCTGGAAACTTCCTGGCTGACATTTGCTGTCCTGACTTCCTTGATGAAATTAACCTATAGCAATAGCAATCTTCACCTGCAGTAAGAGTTTCCAACATGTTCGGATACCGGTAGCATACAGTCTCTAACTACTAGTACAAACATACAGCTCGTTTCACTTAATCCTATCCACTCTAACTCCTCAGAAGCACCATGCCAATAAGGATATTTGGATGAAAATTCCTTGTGTAAACCTAAGACATGTAAATGGATACATGCTGAAAAGACTATCAGATCACCTCCCACTTACAGGGGTGAGTCTTTATACCATATTAATGCAAGACAGTTCCCCACATGGGTTTTAACCATCCCTATTGTCTACTCTCAAATAGTACCCGGCAGGGCCCCATAAAAGTAATTTCCCTCCCTATAACCCATTTTGAGTCACTTTTGTATGGGTGTGCACCTCGCCGCTCTGACAGAGTACTATTCTAAATCCAGGTAATGAAGTATGCCTTTTTGCCATTTCTCATTTCATCTAGACCACTGATCCCCTTTCCTAAATTATCTGATTTCAGCTGGCTCTCATAGTTCGATCCTGATGAGACGTCCTACCCTATCAGAGATTGGAACACCGTCAACACGCTTGTAAAACGAACCAATGTACTCATCCTTCATCATTGTTATGGAATACTGTGAATGATTATTGTATATGATCTTTTTTGTATTTTGGAAACCTTTAGTGTATGTCACAACCTGTCACTTGTATATATAGGTGCTAGTTTCACTTGGGACACCTTACGCCTCCTTTCTATTTTTACATGAATTTTCTTTATAAATAAGAATGCATCTTACTTATTGGGCTTTTTGAGTGTTTTTCTGAGCTTGTGTTTCTTTTTCCCTAATTATCACCTTTGTGCTAAACAAATACCATTATTATAAGTACTTTTGTTAGTCTCATTTTCTCCACATTTACCATTGTACCTGGTTTCTTGTGAGTAAGATGACCCTTGTTTCTCCTGCACGTGACTTTTAGAAAATGGGCATTTATATGTGCTTTACATTCTGTCTCTAATACACGCCTGGGCTGGGTGACAGCTACACTTTTTGCATACTTTCTAGACAGCCACAACACAGGAAGGGCTGGGTGTGACAGGGGATACACCTGCATTCATCTGCATCCTGATAGTCTTCATGGGATGGGAGAGGAAGAGGTGTTTCACTTACACTTACATTCGTATAGGTTGTGTCCTGCCCTCACACAAAGGGCTGATTTACCCGCTACTAATTGTCTGGAGCCATGGCTGGGTTGAAAGGTATTGTTGCATACTTCTAAGGGATCCTTTGAAGTCACCCGTTCATCAAAAACATTTTTGAGCATAAATACTGGGACTCCGACCCCATATTTTTAGACACTGTATGGGACATGTTACTAGATGCTGCTGGTTCTAAATTCTGTATTTTGCCAAACAACTGCTTTGCTATCAGGAGGGACCGCCATTGGCCGGCTGCCTTCTGGGCTGCAAGAGGGAATGCCAGGTTGCAATCTGCCTTTATGTGCCAGCCTGCTGCCTTTCCTTGTGCCCCCAAGGGGTCTATAATGGCTTGTTGGCTTGACCCCTGTTCATTCAGAGTCTTAGTGCCAAAATATACTCTCTCTTATCTCCTTGTCTTAGGACTCAGAGACTGGCAATTCTAAGTTCTTAAATATAGCGTGTGTTGAACGCTTTGCTCCCAATGACGAGAAGCACATGTTTAGTGCTTTGTTCCTGGTGAGAGCAGCATGGGACAAGCGCTTCGCCCAGTTCAAGCCTAAACGTGCACATGCCTACATCCGGCCTTAGCTCCCTGGGCTGTGGAAATGGGGAGCAGAGCGTGCGTGTCACCTACATGGTATCGGCCGACTTTGGGAGCCGCAAAGCTAACTGAAGGAGGACCCAACATGCGCTGGTCCTGGCAAGGAAAGCCACACCCACCCTTCTTGTTGCAAGTTCTAGAACCTGTGGATGCCTGCACGGCTGTAAAAGCTGCACCCGTCTTCATTTTGTGAGTACTGTGCCTCGCTGACACCCACATGGCTGCAGGAGATGTTTCCCCATGCCTTTGCAAGCTGGGACTCCTCTATCCAGTACAAATTATAGACCTGAATCATGGCAGAAGTTTAAAAGTGATTCTGCTTGCTGTGGTATTACCTACTTCATGACAGTGACACAATTGGAAAAACTTTTTCCTCCTGTAATGCACCGTTTGGCTCACTTTTTTAATGCTCCGTTTGCTTCCTCTTGCTACCTGCACACGTCACTTTTTCCTCCTATACCTCTATGTTTACTTTCTACGCTTTTGTAACCTGCACACATAACTTTTGTAATGCTCTGTTTGCTTCCTCTTGCTCACGATGTACGCTTTTGTAACCTGCACAAGTAACTTTTTCCTCCTGTAATGCACCGTTTCGCTCACTTTTGTAATGCTACGTTTGCTTCCTCTTGCTCACGATTTTCATTTTTGCTTCATTTTTCTGCCGCTCCCCGCTCTTAAATAAATAAATAAATAACCTACCTCATCCGCCGCTTCCCGCCTGTCCGCCGCTCCTCACCGCCTGTCCGCCGCTCCTCACCGCCTGTCCGACGCTCCTCCCTGCGCCATGTCCGCCGGTCCTCCTCGCGCTCCTGGACGCCGCTCCTCACGTCGGGCACGCACGTCGCGGCAGGCGCTTCTTCCAAGGGACTACTTTTTTTTCGGTAAATTTTTTAACTAACGTATATTTATTACGTTTATATAGCCTATGTCCATCTGCACACCCTGACGATTACAACGATGTATCGGGTGTGTGGATTGGCGCTGTGGTTCCCGAGTTTACCAACCTCAAAGGTTCAAAGTTCTTACTTTATAATAGTAGTATAGATATAGTACCTATTTTTCATATACCCTATGAGGAGTCTCTTTTGTGGTGTATTCATTGTGTTACTGTGCGACTGTGTTGCACAAACGCCTTACACATTGTCTCTTTAGATAAGCCGGACTGCTCTGTGCCATGCTACCAGACAGTGAGCACAGGTTGTCTTTGGTGTGAAACTGACTTGCTCTGACTAGAGTGGTGGGTTCTGCCTGGCTTAGGTAAATACCCTAGCCATCCAGAAACACAATTTATAACACACACACACGATGAGCTGACATGATCCCAATGAGGAAACCAGTTTTAAGTGAGATGACATAGCAAGCAGAAGTGCACACAAGGAAAATCAAGACCAAGTTATGGTCCCACTGTGGCATCACAGACAGCTTGAGAGGGAACGTGTGCCAAACATTTAAAAAAATGTGTCGCAACTGATATTTAAACAGCAAATGTAAAAATAAAAGCTGAAAGGGTCAACAAAAAACCTTTAATACAGCCCACTGCAAGGCCTTGCTCAGCCAAAGATAAAGCAAATTACAAAACGTCAGACAGTTTGGCTTGTAAGGGGTCTGTGTTGCGGGTTCCATACCATGCCCCAAATTTGTCCCAGCATCCTGCATAAATGGATTCCTGCCAGCAAGCATTACACCCACAACTTCAGGTTGTAAATTGAACATAGTCAAAAGCTGGCACTTAATCTCAGTAGGTTTGGGTGAAGAACACTACCTTGCTGCTGCAGCAGAAGATTCTCCCAAAATGTATCCTGATCCAAGAACAGATCCTCTTGTCCAGAAGTTCCAGAAATCACACACTCCTTGCCCAATCCACAGCAACTGGGATGACTTGGGCCTGGTTGTTCCTGAACTTCTATAGAACTCTAGACAGGAGAAGCAGATGTGGAAACACAGCAGTCATGTGTACCACTCTAGCCGGAATGGGTCTCCTAGTGGAACGGAAGTCTGCACCAGAGTCGGTTTGGAATCAGAGACAGTCTCTAGGGTGCTCAGACGGCACAGAGGGCAGATCAAATGGCGGTAATCTGACTGTAGGCCCTTGCAGATCCCTTGGGCCTAAAGGCGAGCCAGCGGGAGCCAAATATGTGCATTATGGCTTTCTTAAACACATTGACTTGTAGCAGTGTCGATGATGGCCTGAGAAACTAGGGGTAGCATTGGGACCAATTGTTAAATGGGCTACTCGGTTGGGGAGTGAGACAGAGTGGCACATTGACTTCCTTACAACTTATAGAGGGTAGGAATGGGGGTCAAGCATCACTTCCCCTTTGTAGGACGCTGGCTCTCTATATAGTGTACTAAAAAGAAATACACTGTGTAGAGAGTTCAGTGGGTCCCCATTTGGTTTACAGAAGCTAAAGTAGATAATATGAACGCTCCCTTTTGTGGTAATGTGGGTGAGCAGTTAGGCTTATCAGAGGGTAGTGTTAAACATTTGTTGTACTCACAGAGGCAATAAGACACAAAAATGTGAGCGCTCACTTCAGTACTGTTGTAGGCCAATTTCCTTCATAGACACTACTGCAAAAATATTCAGCAGATTTATTTTACAACAGGGTTATGGACTGGGTGAGTGCCGAGTTTGTACTATATGGTTGCCAATATGGGTTCAGGCACAAATTAATAACAACTGAACAATGTCTTAATATTAACCAGGTGCTAGGGAAATACACTGTGGCTCACAATCTTCCCTCTACCTAGCATTCATGGATTTCTCCTAAGTCTTCGACAGTGGAAACAGGGCCAAACCGTGGCCCAGTCTTATCAAACGGAGCTTAGATATAAAGCTAGTTCACTTCCTTACCCATTTGCAAGAGGCATTGAAGGCAACGGTCAGCATTAACCAACAGGGGGAGGCATCGGGTGACATAGGAATCCATTGCGGAGTGAGACAGGAATGTGGGCTGGCCCCTCTCTTATTTATTCTATATGTTAATGATCTCCACCCTTCACTTTTATGTGCCACACCAGATGTGCCCATTATAAAAGGAAAACCTCATCCAGCATTACTGTATGCGGATGACAAAGTGCTTATGGCACACACTCACAGGCAATGCATCAGCTAGTATACACTTTTATTGGCTTTATGGCCTCCTTAGACATTCAGAGTAACTTTACTAAGTCTCATGTTATGTCCTGTGGACCCAAGTGTAGATCTATGTCATCAATGGCAATTGGCTCCAACCTTCTGACCAGGAGCAGCACCCTTCCATGCCTGGGCATTTACTTTTCTGCCCAAGGGTCATGGTCCCCTAATATCACACACCGTACCACGAAATCTGCCATGGCCAATGGGTCTTTAAGAAGTATCCTCCAACCCTTGGGTGGTAGATCCCTTGCTTTGTTACTACAAATATACAAATCTCAGTGTCTACCAATTGCCATGTATGATGCCCAGGTATGGGGAATCTCCAACTGCTTGCCCATCCAATGGAAAGAAAACAGATTTCTAAGGGAAGCTTTATCAGTTTTTCTGTCAGCTGCCTATTTTATTTGTCACAAGTAACTCGGGCCATCTTACCTTGGATACCTGATCTGAGTGCAGCCTGTGTTGTTGTGGCTCTCGATGTGGAAGAACCCAGAGACAGCCCTAACCAGGGAAATAATAATGGTTTGGCTTTCCCTGGACAGAGGGCTACAAATCCCTTGGATTTCTTACATCAAAACGGAGAATCGTAGAATCAAGATGCAATCTTTTTTCAAAGATCCCCTCTTATATTTTAGCATAAGCAAGAGGTGTGAGGCTGACGCATTCTAGACATCGAGGAGACATTGCGGTTAAAGGAACAGATAGGGAATCCCATTACGATTAGATTTTTAGATCTGTGGGATTGTACTGACAAATACATTTGGATTGCTTACATCCGATGGAAGCACTCCCTATTATTCCATTTCAGATCCGATACTGTTAGATATTTGATCTGTTTTCCCATGGGCTTTACACACAATCTCAAATCTATACCTTGCCCATGTGATTTATCTGGGCAAACATTGCTTCATTTTACTTTCTTTTGTAAATTTTATGCATTGTATATCAGATTTTTTTAAATCCCACTTTTAAGGAAATATTGCTGTAATACTGGTCAATGTACACCTGATTTTCGATTTTTATTACTTGTAAACAATGAAAAGTTATTTTGGTTCCTTTTTAAAACTGCTGAACGTGCAGGTACGTCAGTGCTTCTCTAAACATGCTGCTGTTATTATCCTGTTCTGTTTTAAAAAATAGATATTTAATGTATTTCTGTATTCAATGCATTTTGAACTGTTTATTGTTTGCTTTGCACCGTGTTTCACTTTTAAGGATGCTGTAATGCTTCAGATTAAAATTTTCAGGGTTACACCTAAATACTCCATTTTGGGACCTTATGGGGAGTGACAGGTAGGGGCTACCTACCTTTAGGGTGCCTACACCCTCTATATGTCCACTTCCTGTGAGACATGGGCATAACCCTGACACTAGAAGGCTAATTCCTGCCAAAACAACATGGAGGAATCTGCAAAATGTGGTTCGCATCAGATGGCCCGCCCTAGGGGTAGTGCTGGCTGAGTGTGGGCACATCTAATCTAAGGGGGGCTTCACCCCTTTCCACCAACGTTTTTAATGAATGGGCATGCTTGCAAAGAAATTTCCTGATAATTATTGTTGTTGTTTTTACCGTTCGTATGGTTTTTGCAATATGACTGTGGACTGCTTCCCTATCATTGATTACACCTCACCTTTGGTTTTACCCCACAGAAATGTATTTCCCCTGATGAAGTGCTGTTGAGCACGAAATGCTATGGGTCCAAGGTTTATTTTGTGGATGAATAATCGTGTATTGAGAAATATTGAAATGATATATGGCTGTGATGTAACAGCTTCACCTTGAAAGAAGGATAGAGCATCCAAACTACAAGTGAATAAATATGTGCAACTGAAAGTTTACCTTGGCATATGGTCATCATTACCTATTTGAGTTGAACTATGTTGACAAGGGATTGATTTCCCCAAAAGAGTGCGACTGGATAACCTGTCAAACTTGGCAGCATTTACTTGTTCACATCTAATCTAACACATTTTCCCACCTGTCTTGCTGCCAAAAAGTGGGGTCAGAACAGGGGGGTGGGCACCTCCACTATCTTGAGTGGCCGAGGTTGCATAACAAAAGCGGCAGGGCCTTTGAAGCTTACCGCCCTGGAATGTCCAGCATGGAGGAGGTGTGAACACAACTGCCCAGAACAGGCTTTGTTTCTGTTTTCCGAGAGGGAAGGCTCTCACCTGAGGTCAGAAACCGGTCTATGGTGGCTGGCTGGTCAAGACCGGCCAGTCAACACACTAGTAGTCTGTAGGTTTTCAGGGGGCACCTCTAAGGTGCACTCTGTGTGCATTTATTAATAAGTCCAGCACTAGCATCAGTGTGGGTTTAGTAAGGCAAGGTGTTTGGTATCAAACACCTTGGGGTACAGTGAAGCCATCATGTAGCTTTGGAACTCGTAATGACGAGTGTCCAGCCATTTACTTGTTCTGGCTTCCTTGTGCACTGGTAATCTAAGGGTGAACTTAGATATAACTGGGACATATCCACTCTTGCAGATATGCCCTCAGATGGGTAGAGTGCAGCCTGCCTTGGGGCTGTAAGGGGTGTCTTACCTTTGCCACATGTTGTGCTGTCAGACATGAAACACAGGGATGTGTGCCATGCTGTCTCTTTGGTTTGGTGCTGCAGCCCTTAGGGACTCTTTTTAGGTCCAAAACCCTAGGTACCAGGGGTACCACTTACTAGGGACCTACAAGGGATCCTAGAGGGGTGCCAACTAAAGAACAATCATACATAGGCTATCTGGATTTAGGTTTAAACCTATAATAACCGATGAAATCCCACTGAAAGGAAAATAGCATAACTGGTGTAAACATATAAACACTGAAAAACACCTGTGCAACCACAAACTGCCATTCATAGAAAGGAAAAGATGAGCAAAAGAGTCATTTTTATTTCTTCTTGAAGGGGGCAATAAAATGTAACTTTGTTATACAAGGTAGCATCAAGAAAGACTAGGCTAACATTACTTTGCTTGAGTTTTGTTGTTCAATGATGTCACTAAAACATTTTCTTTTCTTCCTTCTGCTTTTTGTCAGTTGTGTGGTCTTTGGTCTAAAGATGCAGTGTTTAGAAGCATGTTTTAGGTCTTATTTGGTTATTTTATAAACTGTAGAGAATCAGGAAATATCAAAATCAGATTTGAAATGTTGGCTCCATGTAATTTCACTAATACGTGAATTGGCTGGTTTCATAAGAATCTTTCCTAATATGTACCATCACATTTACCCACAGACAGAGAATTGGTGAAATCCTTTGATAGACCAGCCCCCTTTTCTAGTGAGTCAGTATTGATTGTAAGTGAATTGCCAAACACCTCAGTCTTGAAACATTCAATGCAAGATATAGTGACATGTATATGTGAAACAAATGTTGTCACCAAGTATTTGAGATAGTGGTAAAACATGACACCAGGTGTTTGGTAATCATGGAACGTAGTGTCACTTGGAATGATGCTGAAAACAAATCCTTCCAAGTTCAATAAAGATTTGAGTGATATTGTTTGTATTTGTAGTAATCCAGTTACGTATATGAAACCGTTGTATGATGGTCTGTCAAAATCGATACCTGAGCTGAAGTGCTTCCCTGTAAGAGATCCTTGTCACTTGCTAGATGGTATGCTGAAAGCATCTTTACAATCTTCAGAGTTAATGAAGAATGCTATTAACTTTGTAGTCCATTCTGGTGCAGTAAAAATGCATTTGGACTTCATATACCCTGTGCATACGCTACCTATAAACATGCACTAACAGTTCAGAAAGCAAGCAATAATTAAAATTAAATTAAAATTCCATAAACACCGTAATAACACTGTTTCTGTTGTTTTTAATGGCACGAAAGAGTGTAACCAATGATAACCACTTTTTTTTTAAGGTATTGAAAAAAAATGGAAAAAAATACCAGATTTTACCAAAAATAGAAACTGAAAACAGGAAAGCCTAATCATACAGTTTAGGAAACGAACACTGGTGCTTGGGACCTGGTTAGCAGGAACCAAGCACACTTTCAGTCAAAATTGCACCAGAAACGAGGCAAAAAGTGGGGAGTAACCATTTCAAAAGGGGCACTTTCCTACACCTTCCTTGTGGTTTCTCTTTGAATTAGACTTTGACTTACTGAACGATTTAGACTATGAAGACCACCTGCCGTGGTTTGGGCCTCAACAGTGGGAATGGGTCAACACCCTTGATGCGGAGTGTGACTTTTTCCAGTGTTTGGCGATCTAAAGCATTGGTCCGCTTATTACCTTTGGGTGTATAACTTCACACAACTTGGAGTTGTGCTTCAAGCCCAAAAACAGATGGCACACCTTGTTCAAGTCTTTTATCGACATCTGTTGACAACAGTTGTGTTGAACCCTGTGGTTTTAGGTTGGGACATTGTTGCCTTGCACACTTGAATTCAGATTAAAAAAACAGTCAATAACATAGAGAGGCGTGGAAGACAAGGAACTGAGGTCAGAGCACAGGGGTTGCGCTTATATACAACTCTGCACCGTCACTTCTAGGGTAGAAGAAAGCCAACACAAAGTAGCACTGTGCCACCTAGTGGTGCACGGGAACTCTGCTGAAGGAATTCCAGATCCAGACTGACACCTTGGGATAGTCTAAAGGTGAGCAGTCTGCAGTTAGAAATATTAATCAGAAATATGTTCAAATTAAAGAAATAAATGTATTCTTATCAGAAAATGTATAACCGGGTATGAGTCGTACACTGCAAACATGGAATCTCCTCAGT
Source organism: Lissotriton vulgaris (assembly GCF_964263255.1). Taxonomy (NCBI): domain Eukaryota; kingdom Metazoa; phylum Chordata; class Amphibia; order Caudata; family Salamandridae; genus Lissotriton; species Lissotriton vulgaris. The sequence continues at coordinate 1,249,568,521 of NC_141691.1, read as the reverse complement.
TCAAGTACAAAGTCATCAAAACTTTAGTAGGCCTGAACTTCTTGACTGTCTTTTTATGGGACCAAAAGGACATTACAATTGCAAAACATACTAGAGTATAGGCAAATTAGTCTGCAATACCATAAAGGTAATCCGAAATGGACTAGTAACTATTAAATGTAGAGCAGGTAAGTTGAGTTTGACATTCACACTTCAAAAATGCAACAGAATATTAAATCACAATTGGCAAACAGTACATGCAACACTTTAAAAGCGCCAAAGAAGGGCTGCTAGAATAATTCAGCTACAAGGTTACCAACCCCGACTATGGACTATGGATCATGGCTTTTATAGATGTAATTTGGCTATTTATAGAGGTGAGTATGGAATAATTTCCCATGCTGTTGGCTATTGTAGGAAATTGCCCCTTTTTGATATGGTTGCTCCCACTATTTACCTGGTATATGATGTTATTTTGCCTAAAAGTGCACTGGGTTCCTCCCAACCAGGTCTCCAGTGCCAGAGCTTTTTCCCAGAACTGTGCAATTGTTTCCCAAATCGGAAAAACCTTTAACACCCTATGTAAGTTCCTAGTAAATGTACCCCAGTACCTAGGGCCTAAGGTACTAAAGAGGTTGCCTAAGGGCTGCAGCACGAATTGTGCCACCCTAAGGGTTCCCTCACCAAGCACATGCATGACTACCATTGCAGGCTTCATGTCTTGGTGCAGACAAAAGTGAAAACACAATATGTCACACATCCCTGTGTGCCATGCCCCTTACCACTGCATATGGCATTTGTAAGTCACCCCTACAGCAGGCTTGACAGCCCTATGGCAGGGTGCTTAATATTAAATGTGAGGGCATATCTGCATGAGCAAATATGCACCTGTGCTGGTCAGTCCTACTGCTGCCAGTGCAAGTGACCAGGGAAGCCATTTTAAACCATGTACTGGACACTGGTGAAAACAGGTTACCCAGATACATAATGGCTTCACTGAAAATAGGGATGTTTGGTACCAAACCCACTCTGATGCCAGTGTTGGAGTTTTAAAAACATGCACTCAGAGGCCACTTTCAAGGTGTCCCCTGAAATCCCCTGAAATCTACAAGCCTCTGGTGTGCTAGCTGACTGGATTCTGCCAGCCTGCCACCAGAGACTCATTTATGACCTCCTAGAGTGAGAGCATTTTGCTCTAAGGGGGTCGGGAACAAAATCCTGTCTGGCGAGAATGTGTAACACCTCCTCCCACAGGATGACCTGCTGACTAGCCTCCTTGGGCTGGCAAGCTTCAAAATAAGCTGCTGCCTTTGGAATGTGAATCTGGCTTCCCTCACAGGAGAGGAAGCCACCCCCATGTCCAGAGCCCACTTGGCAACAGGAAAGAAAATTAGTCACGTCGGTGTGCCACCCCAAGGCAGTACCACCCCTAGGGTGGGCTAACTGCGAGGTGGACACAAATGTTCATCGGTAATGATCTTTGTGATGGCATACCTAGGAATTCTTGGACAAGGTATGCCCACTTCCCACAGGAATTGGTCATATACGGGACGCAGTGACCCTAAGGGTCAGTAGCCCATTGGCTCCTACCCTACACTCCCCTAACACCCCTAAATTCCAAATTTAAGGAAGTCTCTGGCACAAGAAAAACCGATCCAGACGACCTAAACAGAGAGAAGAAATCGAAGAGCCGCAAAGCAGAGAAGACTGAAGAGAGCACCTGACTTGGCCCCAGCTCCACTGGCCCGTCTGCAGCCCTCATCAAAAACTGTGCCAAAGTCGACATGCCCTGCAGCTGTGACACCAGAAACTTGGGAGGACTGCCTGCCTTTGAAAAAGATTCAAGACCTCCCATGAACAGCGGACCTATTCACCAGAAACTCCAAAAAGAAGCCTCTGAGGCCCCCAGAACCCCCAAAACCAGATACCTGATGCAACCACTGCTCCCATTGTCTCCGGCCTGAGTTGAAGTGGGCCAACAGTGCCAACAAGCCTCCCCAGGCCTGCAGAGCTCGAGTCCATTGTGGTTTCACCCCTCCTAGACTCCCCGATTTAGTCTGCATCATTTGCACAAAGGTCTCCACTACCACAATCCTGTAATCCTGTAAGGAAAAACCCGATGTCTAAAAGACAACTCTGCACCCATTGTCCCTGGCCTTAGAGAAGAGGACCAAAGGTGTCCCCCATTCTTGAGCATTGCAAGGCTTGAGCCCACTTGTTGGTTCAGCCCGACTGGCTTCCTAGCGAGTGTTTGCAACCTCTTTTTACAGTGATTGATCCCGGTTGAAAAGCACTGGGCTCCCAACGCTAATTTGTACCCTGCACCTGGCAGCCCTCGTGCCACTGGTGGTGTACTGTTGGCGCTACCTTGGACCTTGGCCACTACTCACCTTAACTCCTGCGGATTGGTTCTGCAAGTCGATGTACTGTACCTGTTTGCAGAACTTGTTCTTACTTCCATCGGTTAACATTGCAGAATAAGGAAATTCCACTCTTTAAAGTGAAAATAATGTATTTTTAAAAACGTACTTACCTGAACGATTTTCCTTTGATACCTAAACATATAAAGGTACATGCCATTTTTTTAAATTGGTGTGGATCTCCTTCTTGAGTCGTATTGTCATTTATTAATCATTGTGTGTATTTGAGAATACCTCACACTCCTCTGTGTTAAGCCTAGGGCTGCTCGGCGACCCTATCCCCTAATAGAGCACTTTGGGATTACCTAGTAAGCCCCTGTCCACTAGTAAGAGAACCCTTGGACACTTTACATGGTATATCAGATTATTGATATCCCACATAAAGAGCCAGCTTCCTACAGCTATTTCTCCGAAAGACAGATTTGAAGGTGTATTAAAGGTTATTAGCCTTGTGACACTGCTCGGACAGTGGTGAAAATAACAAGAATAACAAGTTACTTATATTTGTAACATCTTTTCTAGTAGAGACTATATCTCACTATAGATTCCTTACCATGGAATTTCCCAGGTTGCAGACTGGATCTGGAAGATTTTTCATTGCAGTACCTCTATGTGTTGGTAGGTGTGGTTGTTTGGCTCTGCGTGCCTCGTCCAAGCCAGAAGGGACATCTGTGGCACCTGTATAGGCATCACACAGGCGCACTTGCATCAGTTTCTTTTTCACGACTTTCCACGCCAGAAACATGGAGTCATGAAGAACACTGACCACTGGTGTGGAAAACTAGGGCCTTGAAAAGGAGAACCCAGTCCCTAGAAATCTGTTCACAGAGCCGGGAAGATGGATGGGTCGGCAAGGAATCTGTGATTAGATATAGCCTATAACCGATAGGCCATTACAGAAGGTAAGTCATTGTTTATCTGATAGTGACTTCGATCTGCAGATTCCTAACCTTAGAATAGATACCCAAGCAAAATCATCCCCAGAGTTGGGCCTGCGGACCACTTTCAAACAAGGAAGTCCTGCAGGACTGAACGGACAAAATGCACATCCCTACGGACCCGACTGTCCAGGCAGTAATGTTTGGTGAATATGTATAGGTAAGCCCACATTACTGCTTAGAAGATATCCAATACCGGAATGCTATGGGCGAATGCAGTGGCCGCAGATTTAACTCTGGTGGAATGAGCTTGCAAACATTCAGGAGGTTGCTTTTTGGCCAGTGCATAGCAGTTTTTAATGCAGAGCACGACCCCACCTCGAGATGGTCTGCTTCTGCACAGCTGGCCTTTCTTCGCACCAACATACCCCACAAAGAGTTTGTTGTCCACTTAGAACTCTCCTGTGTGGTCAAGATAGAACAATAACACTCTTTTTGGGTCCTGATGGTGAAGTTGCTCCTATTTAGAGGGATGTGGAGGAGCGTAAGAAAGTAGGAAGTGTGATGGATTGGCCTACGTGAAATGGGTGACCACTTTCGGAATAAAGGAGGCTCTTGTGCGAAGTTTATCCAGTTTATCAGGATTGATTGAGAGGTAAGACGACTTGAAGGACAAGGCCTGCAGCTCACTCACTCTTGGGAAGATGTAATAGCCACAAGGAAGGCAGTTTTGATCATAAGAGGCCTGAGGGGACAGTTAAGGAGGGGCTCAAAAGGACCACACATCAAGATGGTTGAGACCAGATTAGGGTCCCACTGAGGCATGATAAATGACGTAGGAGGGAAATGATGAACAAGACCTTTCAGATACTTATGTACAATAGGGGATTTGAGAAGAGAGGGTTGGTCAGGTAAAAGCAAAAGAACAGAAAGGGTAGAAAGATAGTCCTTTAGAGTGCCCAGAGCAGAACCAAGCTGGACAAGGTAAAGAATAAAAAGTAGAACCTCAGAAATGGGATCAATGGATTATTCTGCACACCATACCACACATTTTTTCCAAGGCCAGGCGTATACCGTCTTGGTGGAAGGATGCCAGGCTGCTAAGATGACGTCGCAGACTTTGAGAGGAAGGACATAAGCTGTTAACTGCTGCCGATCAATCTCTATGCAAGAAGGCAGAGACTGGACAGTTTTGGGTTTAGAACCCTCCCCTGCTGCTGCAAAAGAAGATCCTCCCTAATGGGCAGCCTGATTGGAAGATTGGTGGCCATGCTCAGTAGCTCGGGATACCAGACTCTCCGTGCCGAATCTGGAGCCATGAGAATGACTTGAGCCTGGTTGTTTTTGATCTTCTTGAGAACTCAGGACAGGAGTAGTATGGGCAAAAAGAAGTAGAGGCGGCCTGTGCTCCACTTGAGATGAAAAGTATTTCTGAGTGAAAGCCACCTTGGAAACTCCTGCATGAAAAACTGCTGACATTGAGCGTTCTCTGCGGAGGCGAACATATCTAACCAAGTCTTTCCCCACTGTTAAATGAGATTTTGCAGCACTTTTGGATGAAGAGGCTATTTGTGATCTGCTAAGCGTCGACTGCGGAGTCCGTCCGACCTGGCGTTCAGTGAGCCCGTGAAGTGAACAACCACCAGGGATAAGCCCTGATGTTCCAGTCATGCAGGGCCTCCTGACAAAGAATCCACAACCCTACCCGCTCTGTTTGTTGCAGTACCACCAGGAGATAGTTTCGTCCATGAACCCCTGCACTAGCCTTCACTTGATGGAGAGCAGAAAGGTTTTCAATGCTAGCCGGATCGAAAGGAGCTCCAGCAAGTTGAAGTGGAGTCCGGATCCCGACGAAAACCTGAATTATTTGATCTTTACTTCTCCCAGAGAGCTGCCAAATCCTAGGAGTGACGCATCTGTCACTACTGTGAGATCTGGTTGGGAAAGAGAGAGGGGTCTGCTTCTCATCCAATTGCGGTTTGTGAGCCACCACTGCATATCTTTCTCAGTTCCTTCTGAGATCTGGACCATGACAGAGAGATTCCACCTATGCTGTGCCCATAGGAACTTCTGGTCCCCTTGGAGAGCCTGCATATGCCACCTGGCATGAGTGACTAACCAGATGCAGGGGGCCATGAGTCCCAACAGCCTCAAGATCTGTCTCCCTGAAATCCAGGATAGCGGATGAATCATCTGTATCATAGTCAAATACCCTGTATCGGCCCGAAATGCTATTGTGTCCAGCTCCGATAAAAGGGAGGGTCTAAGAGGGAGTCAGGTGTGACTTTGGCATGTTGATAGGGAACACCAGCGTGTGCAGAAGGAATGAAGTAGTCTGGAGGTGGGAGAGGACAGTCTGGGCGAGCCAGCCTTTAACAGCCAGTCATAGAGATAGTGGAAGATTGGCATTCCTGATCCCTGCAGATGAGCTGTGATCACGGCCATCACCTTGATGAACACACTAGGAGCGTTGGTAAGGCTAAAATGGAGCACAGTGAACTGAAAATGCTTGTGGCCTACCGTGAACCGCAGGTAACGCTGGTGGACAGGCAGGACAGGAATGTGGAAATATGCGTCCTGCAAGTCCAACAATACCATCCAGTCATGAAGAGGAGGCAGTAGCCCCTTCGGAAAAATTGCAAAATCCACCTGTTCGATAGTATGGTCTGCCGGTGGGGCAGGTGGTGGTGAATCCTGCCACCAGCTGGGTGCCCATGTTGGTAAAAATCACAGAATAGGAGGATTTGGAGGCTGCAGTTGCTGGGGGTGTGGGGGTGGACTGGCTAGCTGCCTGACCCACTGCACCTGTGGGTACTGCACCTGCGGCCACGCAGACGCTGGGAAGGATACGTGGCGATGCGGCTTGCAATGTATTAGCACGGCTGAAAACCCATTCCGTAGCCACAAAAGGCAGATTGAGGGTGATGTGAGGCCACTCCAGCGCCAAATCCGCCTTGTCTATGAAGAGACGAATGCCATCAAAGGGCATGTCCATAAGAGAGGATTGGACATCCCCTGAAAAGCCAAACGTCCTCAACCAGGCACGGAGCCTCAAGGCCACCATCGAATTAACCGCTCCTCCCAAAAAGTTGGTTGTGCCAAGTCCAGAGCGGATAGTGAATTTTGCTGCATCTTTCCCAATGGCGAAAGCCTGAGAGAGGTCGGCCGAGGCCAGAACGCAATGTTAAACTGGTGGAAGAAAACATCTTCCCCCAAAAGTCCAGCCTCATGGATTTCCTATCCGGGGGGCGGTTTGGGATGCGCCTTTGGATGCCAAGGCCTGGACCACCAAGCTCTCCGGAGTAGGGTGTTGGGTGCAGAAGCTTGGGTCCCCTGGGGTGGGGCGGTGGCAGCAGGAGATTATCCTATTCATAGGAGCTTCTGTGTGGGGTTTAGTCCAAACCCGCAAAAAAGATGTTAGTGAGCGCATCATTGAATGGGAGTAGCGGTTTTGAGGGGAGGACTCCCAGTTGCAGTACTTCTGTCAAAAAGTTAGTCTTGACTGCCACTGAGGGCAACTAAAGTTCGAAGACTTTAGCCGCCCTCTGCACCACCATTGCATAAGAAGCTCCCTCCTGTGAAGCCACTGTAGGCAGAGAAAGCATACCAGTATCTGGAGAAGTATCCAGTCTGCTGACTTAACCCAGTTCCTCACACCAGTCCATGCTAGGGTTTTCTTCAAAGGGCTGATATTCCTCAGAGTTCAGCGACCTCTCCCATTCCTCCCCGAGTCCTAACTCAAGGGAATAGTGCTCAGGCTCCATCAAAGCGGCAAGGCTCCTGTCAGCGCCAGACACAGCAAGGGGTGACGCCCCTCCGGAACCGTATCCAAGTCGGAGGTCAGAATGGGGATGGTGCCGGCATCGGAGAATGTTGAGATGGTACTACCGGTGCTGGTCTGAATCCAGGAACGGATCCTTAGGAGCAGAATTAGGCCAGGCCGGAGCTGCCGTCACAGAACAAGACGGGCCCCTTTCAACCCAGGAGGGCCTGAAGGTGCGCCGGTGGAGTCGGTCGCCTAAGTATGAGCCGCATGGCCTCTCATAAAACTCTTATTTGAGCGGGGTCTATTGGGCTCCTGGAAAGTCGTGGAGGCACTGAGTGGGCCCAGGCACTACTGCGGAGCCAGGCCTTGAATAATGAAGCTCCCTCGTCTTGGCTGCCGACGGAAGAGGAGAAGTCAAAGTCCTCTGCGACGACTTCTTCTACTTGTGACGGGACTTAACCAAATGTGTCACGAGGATTTGGAATGGGACAAAGAACTCCGACTCCACGACTGCTATTGGGACCTTTCCTTCAACGGGGACCTTGATTGTTAGGTCAGCGGACTTTGATCATTGTGTCATTGCCCGTCAAGCCACTATGAGCTTGCTGTATTGCGCCTGCAAGGCCTTCGGATTCATGGTGCAGCAGTTGGAGCATGACTTTAGGTCGTGCTGAAGACACCACAGGCATACAAGATGCAGATTTGTCACTGACAGGCTCCACAGGGCTTGAAGTCAGTTTTCATGGAAGACATCCCTGCCACAATGGGGGGAAAAAACTCAAAAAGAGTTGACAAGAAGTCAATAAATTTCAGTCAAAGAGTGATTAAGGGGTAGCTCTTCTCTGGATCAAAGCTGGCTGGCTCGGAAAGAAAGGAACCGACGTCAGCACGGCTGGGTGGCGCTTATACAGGTGCCAAGGAACATGCACGTGGAGCCGAACGACATCACCTACCGGTGCGAAGGAGTACTACTCACAAAAAATCTTCTGGATCCAATTTGACGCCTGGGAAATTCTCAGGTTCGGAATCTGCTTCTAGAAGTCTCTATCAGATCCATATAATTGTTTAAAAGCCATTCAATTTAATCTAGTAGCGTAGGCCTCTTGCATACTGTCACATATCTTTTAGCACATCAGGCTGGGAATGGCAGCCATTTTTCCTATGTTAAAACTGACATTTAGTATATCAACAAACATTATGGGCTTTAACCCCTTCCGTGCGGCCGCGATTTTCCCCGTGTGCGGCCGCCGGCAGAACACGGGCGGGCCATGACGAACCCCAGCCGTCATCAGCACACGAGCACTGTAGTGCATGACGGCTGGGGTTCGTCACCAGCATGGAAGGGGTTAAGATGTGCTCCATTTTCCCTTTTCAGATTGCTTGCCGCAAGACAGAGTGGGGTTTCTTTAGGATTGACCTCTGGAGGTCAGGGGAGACAGGTGGGCCTCATGTGAATGCATTAAAGACACCAGAACTGGATAATTACAGCTACAGTTTCTGGTAAAAAGAATATACTTTGTCTCCAGCGTTGTATTGCCCTGGAAAAGCAATGTATTTGGAAGAAATCACCAAATATTTCTACTCATCAATGGTTTCACCAAAGAGACTGCAAAAAAAGGTATCACCATTCCAATCTGTAATACTGAGAGTCTGCTTCGATGAGCCAGTATTCAAGATAAGTGTAAGCGAGTATGTCCTTCTAGCATATGTGTGCTTTCACATTCAGCAGGCATTTGGTGACAACTTGAGGTGCAGCTCTTCACCGCAAGGGAAGTTATGATGACTTCTTAATTTTCTCCCTAACAATTATTACTAAGAACCTGCCGGCACTGAAGAATCCTCAAATCAAATTCCAGGTCGGAGAATCACAGAACTTCTTGTAGGACTAACTTTAGCAAAGACTTCTGAGATGTTGCTTTGTAAGCATTTATTGAGAATCCTCAGGACCGTAATATGTCTGAGAACGTTCTTTTACGTTTTACTATAAAGTAGCACAAATAAACACCCTTATTTTTCTTTTTTATAATAGACCAGCTTTCGGCATCGTTATCAAGACAAATGGTATATTTAACTACATGATTGGCTTTAACTGGCTAGGTACTGGGTGCACGTATGGCGCATGCTCTCTGTCAGCCTAAAAGTGGCGATATTGATTTGAGGTGGAGGGGAGTGACACTTCAGTCCTCTTTCCCCTGTTGCATGAGTGTAGTAGTTTGAAGTGTTTCTCTTTAAGCTGTGTGTGGGGAACGAAAGGAAGGTGCTAGTTTGTGGTAATTAATATTGTATGCAGGAGGTGGACAAAAAGATTGCCTATGAATGAGTGCGGAAGAAAAAAATATTTGTGCAGGATGCCAAGGGACACGTGGTTTATTTTGTCATTATATACATGTTTTCTGATTCGGCTGTTATTATCCGGGTTTGTAGTATCTTCACTTTGTCAAATTATTTAAGAAGTTGCTTTAATATTTTAGAAGAATACAGATTATGTGCCTATACGGCAAGTATGAGTTACAGATTTTCTCAAGAACCTAAAAGTGATGGACATTTTTTATCAAATATAAAAAACGTTCCCCTGGCTAGTTACTACACTAGGTACAAAACAGTTCGAGGATAAAAAGTAATAACATGTAACATCAAGCAGAGGGGGGGGGGTTATAGAATTTAAATAAAGTATCAACATCTTTGGATGAGATTAGATATTTCATCTAATTGAGTAATGAAGTATTTCTAAAAGTTATCCTCAGACTAAATGACCTAAAACAAATCAAAAATAAAAATTATATTCACATATTTCAGCATTCTATTACCTATCATTATACAAACGCTAGATCAGGCATTATTATAATAAATAGTTTATTTCAAACTCTGTATGAGAATAATCATTATATTATAATACAATTTTACATAATAAACAGGCGTACAAAAATATATGCGAATTTCAAAATGCCATTATCCATTGACATTCAAAAAAATCTTGGCAACGTTGCCCCTAATAAAACAGCCATCTGATGTTAAAAAAAGAGAGAAAGATCCAATTTAATCAAGAGTAAGGTGTTTCGGTTAATCTCCGTCTTTCAAACGTGAATGTTTTGCTCAGCAGAGTAAATCATCTAAGAATTACCATACCATCTTATGTATGAGATTTACCCTCCGCATGTTGGGCTCATCAGCATGGGAAGTGTAATAAAGCACGGCTAGTGACTCTTTTTGAAAATGACAAACGGTTGGTCGTATTTGTCACCATGCAAATGTGTTGTTTCTGAAAAACACTTCACACGTCTGCATTAGATTCTGACGGGAATAATTGGAATATATCATAAAAAGTCTCATCAAAGCCTTTTCAGCCCTGATAAATAGCTTGCTTAGGCGAATACAATTGCAAACTCTTTTTGTTTCAGTTCCTCAAGGTTTTCACCAGCTCATCAACCCTGACCATCCAAACATCTGAAGCTATTTGTTAAAACAATGATATCTTCAACGGCTGTTAGTAGGGTCTCCCACAGTTGCTTTTCTAGCTGTTCAGAAGCTGTGATAGATTAGCCAGGCACTTGAAATAATAAGCAGTCAACTCATTTTCTTCTTGCTCCACACCAACTAAAGATAAGAAAAAAAGAACCTTCGTTATTCATCAACAGATATACATTATTTTACAAAGAGACTATCTTTTAGTAAAAGCTAAATATCTTTTGTTTTATGAAAATCAGAAAAAAACAATAGTACTTCATTGAAAAGAAGCCCACTCGCCCTGAAGAGATTAATCCATATTTTTCCTTTCAGCAAGTGTATTTCTAAAAGATGGATAGGACGAAGCTATCTCTATAGTGACTTAATTCTAGCCTATGTAGTTTCTTGTATTCCTAATTTGTGGCACCCTTTCACCTAGTAGAAGGATAAGAAACAACTTCCGGGAGCTATTCAATACAAAAGCTTAAACAGTGCTGCACGTGCATCACAATGTATGCACAGGCACACTTCCTTCCCAGATGCAGGTGCACGCCTTCACCATGTCGCCACTTTAAGAAATGCAGCCTATCACTGTTGTTTTTGTAGAGAGAGAGAAAAGTAGGAGGATGTTGCTAACAACTGAAAACTGATGGCTAAGAAAAACGTTCCTTGAAACTTGTTATCAAGATTGGGCTGAACTTCTGAAAGAAGCGTCAAGTGTGCAGTGTTTGCAGAATACGTATGTAATTGACACTCATAGATGCTCTGCAAAACACGTCTAAAGAAAGAGCCCCAAACATGCTTCCTCCGCTTTAATGGCGCGCTTCAACATTCGATAGAAAGGATCTACCCCACAGTCGATAATCATAGACAATTCAGAAAGTGATCCATCTGATAGCTGAGGTTTTGCAGCATCTGTACTACCCGAGGTACAATGCGAAGGTCACTACATGTAGATTGTTGTGTCAAGATAACATCTGACAGCTGGATTAACATCAAATTTGTGCAACACCATAATAGTCTGGGCGAATAAAAAATAAATAAATAATAATTTCTTAATTTTGATTAAACTAATCCAAAACTCGCGGGAGGCAGCACTGGTTTGTTCTGATCACTACCATGTACTACTGGAAAATGTTGTGTAAAACCACATAGGGCATGTAGTAGGCATTATGGTAATCAGGGAGGCTGATGAACGTTAATGCAGCTTTTCATTTCAGACAGGAAAAGTGGATGCGGAGATCTAACTCAATACAGGCCTGAACTTGTTGGCAGTGGTAAATGGCTTACTTGACTAATTCTTACAGCACAATTTGCCACGAAATAAGTCTTGGCAGGTACCAACTTGAAAAACGAATTCTACAAGGTCATTGGTAAGAACGGCATTGCCCACACAATAGGTGACTTGAGTAATGCACCTATCATAGACCCAGCAGAAAACCCACAACCACTAGCTAATGTACTGGGATATGTAGGTACTTTATCTGGCATTTGACAGACTATACACATTTCAGAGCAGAGATCTAAGATAGCAAAGGTGTACAAACCGTATGGTTTAGGATCGAGAGACCCATGCTGAGTAGTAGTATATAGTGGTTTAGAAGAATCCCAACATGGCATCCTCCATACTTCATAAGAAAATTTTGCCTAAGTGGAAGACGGACAAGCCACATTGTAGGTAACTGGGTTTTTGTTGCAGTACCCCCCACCTTTTGCCTAGTATCTGGTGAATTTTTGAACAAAAGTGTGTTGGGTTCCTGCTATTCAGCCCCATAGCACCAGTACTTTTTCCCTAAAACTGTTCCACAATTGACATAACTTCAGCTCCCCTGTAACTGGCACCCCTGGTAACTAGGGCATTGTGACTGAAGGGGATCCACGAGGGCTGCAGAATTGTGCCACCCTAGGGACCCCTCACCAAAATCATGCAAACTGCCATTGCAGACTGTGTGTCTTGATGCAGACAAAAGTGAAGATTGGACATGGCACACAGCCCTGTGTATCATGCGTGCAAACTGCATGAGATAAAGGTAAGTCACCCCCACAGCAGGCCTTCCAACCCAAAGGCAGGGTGCACTATATCCTATGTGTGGACATATCTGCCCGAACAGATATGACCCTACAATCTCTAAAGCCATTCTTATACATTGTAAGTGAACAGGAAGCCATAACTAGTACAAGGACTGGACACTGGTTCCCAGGCCCCATGATGGCTTCACTGTACCCCAAGGTGTTTGGTACCAAACTCCTCGTCTTAATAAACTGACACTGAAGCCGGTGCTGGATTTAATATTAAATGCACACAGAGCGCAACTTAGATGTGTCCCCTGAAAAACTACCTACTACTACTGTGTTGACTGACTGGTCTCTACCAACCAGCCACCACTAGACATGTTTCTGGCCTCCTTGGGTGAGAGTCTTCTCTCTCCAAGGCCAGGAGCAGAGCCTGCTTTGGGCGGAGGTATTCACACCTCATCCAAGCATGAACTACCTTCCAGGGAAGGAAGCTTCAAAGGCCATGCCGCCTTTGAAATGCAACACAAGCCTCTCCAGTTAGTGGAGGATCCCAACGCCCCCGTCCTGACTCCAATTTTTGGCAGGAAGACCAGCAGGAAAATTTGTTAGATTAGGAGGTGTGCCGACACCTAGCCACACCTACGGTGGAGCAGCTGATGTGGACCCACTTTTTAGTATCCTCCATCTTGTGTTGGAGAGAATTAGCCTATCAGGGTGAGGGTTATGCACCCTTCCCACATGAAGTGGTCATATATAGGGTGTAGTCACACTAAGGTAGGTAGGCCATTGACTACTACCTGGTACTCCCCTTAACGTCCCTAAATTGAGTATTTATGTGGCACCCTTTGACCCAGAACTTCAGATTCGATGGACTACAGATGAGGAGGATAATAAGAGCTTCTGAACTCGAGAACTGAGTGCCTGTCGCAGAGTTTTGGCGCCAACCCGTGTTTTCCACTTCAAGACTCGACAAACGAGGTGAACTGTATTGTCCTGCTGCTCTGTGGGCTCTAAGAGCCCCAGAGGACTACCAGCCTTTGCAAACCACCCAAGAACTCCCTTGGAATAGAGGAGCTACTCCCCTGTATACCGCAGGCACCGAAATCGCATTTCGTCCACCGACTTGCTGGTGCCTGGCCCGACCGGTGCAGCAAACGACCATGAAGAGGTAGTCATGCTCTTGAAGGTCAGATCTGACCACCCCTCAAGAGTGTGGAGACACCAGGCCGACCGGAGCTGAGCAGTACCAACCCTGGGGTACTGGACGCCCTGTACACAAGACAGACATTGAAGAGTCTAATCGGAACTCCAACTGTACCAGAGCCCAGCAGCCACCACACGACATCAAGACCCCTGATATCCACTTTGAGAGTGGCCCAGCAGTCCTGAATTTCCCCTGCCAGCTGTTGGGCCCTGACCGTAAGGAGCACCTTTATGCACTGGGGCCGGTCAGCCTAACTGCTTTGCACTAGGCCTGGTATGTAAATTCCGTTATGCTTCCGTAATTTGGGTATCTTCACATTCCGCGGAGAACGCGGAATTGCCAACATTTCCTCGATCCGCGGCTTCGCAGAATTTTTTGCTTGTTCGCCCTTTAAAAATGCATATTCGCAAGATATTTCCTCCCGAGCAAGCAAACAGCGTTCACGACCAGGAGAAAAGAATTGCGAACGGGCGAAACAAGCAATTCCCTGCGTTTGTGGAACTCTGTGCTCACAGAGATTTTTTACGGTTTCGGGGAGCTTTGCGTAGCATGACTACGCAAATTACGCTCACCCCTACTTTGTACCCAGTCGTCCAGGCTTGGGTAACAACCAACCAGCTGTGCTCTCTTGTCCCTAAGGCCCTTGAGAGCCTAGCTCCAGGTCGGGAGTTCTCAGACTTGCCTGCAGGTCCCCTTGTGAAGCCTGTCTTAAGAGGGTCCCCCTGCTACGTAGCGCATCAGCCACCAACCCCATGTCGACCCATTAACTTTTTATCCACACATACCGAGCTGCCAGGGCAAATCATATTTCTACGGTAGCCTCTATCTTTTATCATTTTTAACGCAGTCAGGAGAATCGTTACATTAAAGGTTGATCAGACATCTCGTAGACAGTTAATTTAACTACTTTCATATTCACGGTCACCCTACATTTCTGAGACTCTCTCCTACCTGCACCATTTGGCGCCACAGATCTCCATTAAAGTGACCCTTGGAGGGGACCCGTAGGGCCCAATGAGGAGCAAACGCCAATTGATGAAGCATGACATCCCCAGGGGTGTGTGAGGGCAACAAGAAGTAGTACTCCATATCTCCCTTAAGCTCTCTGACCACAAACTATTTTTTTAGCTTTCTTTCTGTGTCTATAGGAACAGTATCGCCTCTAGTTGAAACGCACTGACAGTGCACCACGTTTTTGTTGCATACTTTCAGTGCGCCTTCTGAGGACATGTTTGCCTCTGCGCCTGTATCCATAATATGGTGCGGGCGCAGAGACAAAGTGATTCCCTCATTTGTATAGGGTCAACCCCTCATGCAAATGAGGGAATGCTCTGTCAAGATATAGGCTGTGCAAACCTCTTCATCACCTTCTTTAATACCATTGTGCCTTACTCGTGCAAAAAGTGGGTGCACACTCCCGTTGTGCTCCATGGGCACAAGGTGCAATACAGCACCTGATGTTCCAACAAAAGTCATACAAAAGGGACACCACTGAAATGATTTTAGAAAGAGAGGGGTGAGATTTGATAGAGAAAGTAAATGGTTTGTTAGATTAGCTATTGAGGAGTTCTAGAATAATAAGCTACAGAGTGATACCATTGAGGAAATAGATAATTTGAAATGCTAACAATAATATTTCAACATCAATTTTGTGGTAGGATGCGTTAAAAACATTCTGAATAATAATATCTTTGTATTTAAGAATTATATATGCCATCAAATTAAAGGTAGGACCGTGGGAGCCACCTGTGCGCCAAGCTTAGCATGTTTCTATGCTGGGGATTTAAAAATTAGATACACCTGTAATGACTTGGCCCTTTTTTTGAAAATATTGACAACTTTGGAATCTGCAGGTAGATAAAGTACCCACCAAAAAGATTGTTACCAATGATAAGTTTCTTCTGATGGATACTTCTATACCTGCAGATTTCTCAACTTTTAAATAGATTCCCCAAGCAGTAACCACCCAGGAGGGAGGTTGAATGGCTGGTTAAACTAAGAAATTCAGAGCATGCAAAGCGACCTTCCCTCCGCACCTACAAGTCCAAACAGTAATGATTTGGAAAGTTGTGCGGAGAAGCCCAAGTTACAACATTGCAGAACTTTGCAATGGGAACTTCCCTTGTTAGGTCTGTAGTAGATTTTGTTCCGGTGAAGTGTGCTCCGATGGTTCATTGTGAGCCAAGGCATAGCATATCTTAATGTATAGGATGATCCACCTTGATAATGGCCTCTTCATGATGGATCTACCCTTCACCATGCCAGTTTAACCTATGAAAAGCTGTTCATCAACCCAGGAGTCAATCTAAAAATGTACTGCTTTTTTGTGATCGAGCTAATGAAGTCCTTTTTCCGCTTTCGTAGGATGCAGAGGAGGAAAGAACTTGGGTAAGGAGAAAGATTGCCTCACATGAAAGAAGTGACCACCCTTAGGCAGAAAAGTAGCCCTGGTTCTAGGAGCCAACTTATCAGGGAAGAAAGTAGTGAAAGGGGGGATATATCGCTTAGTGCCTGCTATTTATTGATACGCCTTGTGACGGTCTGACTACCAGAAAAATTGTCTTAAAATTAAGCAGTCACAACTGGCAACAGTGCAATGGTTCGGTTAGTGAACAAATCAAATAAATACCAGATTAAGATCCAATTGTGACATTATGAAAGAGGTAGGCGGAAACATGCTGGTGAAGCCCGTCAGAAACCTCATAACCTTTGATGATTTGAAGAGGGACGGTTGGTCCAGCAGACAGAGCAAGGCTGACAAGGTGGACAAGTAGCCTTTTCCTGCACCCACTGCGCACCCTAGTTAGGCTAATGAAAGTGCAAAGTGTAAAATGCCCAATAGGTGGCCCTGAGACGGTCTACAGAACTGTCTGAACACCATTTGATAAACCCACCCGATCTTCCTGAATATATAGTTTTTTTGGAGTGCCTGTGGACACTTAGGATAACATCCACCACTTCACGAAGTAGACAAAAAGCATTTAGTTTACCCCGGTCAATCTCCAGGCATGAAGGTGGATGCTCTGGAGGTTAGGGTGCAGCACCTGCCCCTGGGAGAGAAGGCCTACCTTGTAAGGAAGACTGAGAGGGGGCATAAGGTAAGGTGTATTAGATGTGCATCCCACACCATTCCCTGCAATGGAAGCTGGAGGGCATAGAAGCACAAGTTACTTACCTTCGGTAACGCTATATCTGTAAGAAACAGTAGTTAGTATTAGATTCCTTACCTTAGAATATCCCCAGGCGTCAGACTGGATCCGGAAACTTTTGCGTAGCTGTACCCTTGCGCGTCGTTAGGCGTTGTCTGCGGCTCCGCGTCTGTCGTCGTTGGCGCCGGGATGACGTCCTCGGAGTACTTAGACGCCGCCCTCGCGCGCTGACGTCAGTTCTTATACACAGCTTTTCCGCGCCAGAAACGCAGAGCCATGATAAAAACTAACACTGGTGCCATGAAACTAGGGCCCTGAAAGGGATGACCTTAACCCTAGATATCGGTTCGCAGAACGGGGAGGATGGGGGGGCGGTAAGGAATCTAATACTAACTACTGTTTCTTACAGATATATCGTTACCGAAGGTAAGTAACTTGTGCATCTGAAAGAAACAGGTTAGTATTAGATTCCTTACCTTAGAATAGATACCCCAGCAATACAAACCCCGGTGGTGGTTCTGCGAACCAATAATCACACCAGAAACTCCTGGAGGACGGAATGGCCAAAGAAGCCATCCCTCTGGACTTGGCTGTCCAGGCAGTAGTGTCTTACAACCGTGTGCAGCGAGGCCCGTGTAGCTGCCTAACAGATGTCCTGCAAGGGGACTCCCCGGCCCAGGGCAGTTGTAGCCACCGTGGCCCGAGTGGAATGGGCCCTCAGCCCAACAGGAGGCTCCTTCTTAGCCAAGGAGTAGCATGCCTTGATAGACAAGACGACCCACCGAGAGATGGTCCATTTGTGCACCGCCCTTCCCTTCTGGAGCTCACTCCCTCTCCTGGCAGAGGTGATGGCAACCAGGAAAGCAGTCTTAAGGGTAAGAAGACGGAGAGGACAGTTATGAAGTGGATCGAAGGGAGCGCACATCAGAAAAGTAAGTATAAGGTTCAAGTCCCACTGAGGTATCACGAAAGGAACAGGAGGAAACATATGAGTGATGCCCTTCAAGAACCTATTAACAACCGGGGACTTGAACAAGGAAGGCTGGTCAGGTAGCCTTAAGAAGGCGGAAAGGGCAGAAAGGTAGCCCTTGAGAGTACCCAGAGCAGAGCCCTGCTGGGCAAGAGAAAGAAGGAAGAGTAGAACCTCAGAAAGAGGGGCAGAAAGGGGATCCAAAGCCTTTGCTGTGCACCATGCCACAAACTTGTTCCACCTGCAGGCGTATACCGACTTTGTAGAGGGACGTCTGGCTGCCAGAATAACATCACAAACTTCAGGAGGCAAGTCAAATGGCCTCAACTGTCGCCGCTCAATCTCCAGGCATGGAGGTGGAGACTGGACAGGTTCGGGTGGAGGACCGTCCCCTGCTGCTGCGACAGAAGATCCTCCTGAAGAGGCAGACGAATCGGGGGATCGACAGACATGCTGAGTAGCTCGGGATACCAGTATCTTCGTGCCCAGTCCGGAGCTACAAGGATAACTTGGGCCCGGTCGCGTCTGATCTTTTTCAGCACTCTGGGCAGAAGTGGTATCGGCGGAAAGGCGTACAACAGACCGCAGCTCCACTCCCGACGAAAAGCGCCTCAGAGCGAGTGCCACCTTGGAAATTCCAACGCGCAGAACTGATGACATTGCGCGTTCTCCTCTGTGGCAAATAGATCTAACCAAGGCTCTCCCCACTGCTGAAAGAGGCCTTGCGCCACCTCCGAGTTCAGACGCCATTCATGATCCATATTGCACCGACGGTTGAGTTTGTCCGCCCTGGCGTTCAGGGAACCTGCCAGGTGTTGAACCACCAGGGTCACGCCCTGATGTTTCAGCCACTGCCAGAGGCGCAGAGCCTCCTGGCATAGGGTCCACGACCCCACCGCGCCCTGTTTGTTGCAGTACCACATGGCGGTGGTGTTGTCCGTGAACACCTGCACTACACTCCCCCGGACAGAGGGGAGGAATGCCTTCAGTGCAAGACGAATCGCCCGCAGCTCCAGAAGGTTGATGTGGAGCTGGGACTCCGCCGCAGACCAGAGGCCTCTGATCTCTGCCACTCCCATGTGGCCTCCCCAGCCCTGGAGGGACACGTCCGTCACAACTACGTGCTCCGGTTGGGGTAGGGAGAGGGATCTGCCGCTGACCCAATTGCGGTCTGTGAGCCACCACTGCAACTGTCTCGCAGTGCCCTCCGAGATCAAGATATGGTCGGACACGTTCCCCTGATGCTGGGCCCACTGAAACTTCAGGTCCCACTGCAGAGCCTGCACCCGCCACCTGGCGTGATGCACCAGAAGTATGCAGGAGGCCATCAGCCCCTGAAGCCGCAGCGTCAACCTGACCGAGACCTGGGATAACGGCTGAAAGATCGGAATCAGAGCCTGAATATCCCGAACCCGCTGCTCGGGAGGATACACCCGAAACTGCGCGGAGACCAGAACCACTCCGATGTAGAGGAGCTTCTGAGAGGGACACAGGTGTGACTTCGGCACATTGATGGAGAACCCCAGCAGGTGCAGGAGGTCGGCCGTAGTCTGGAGGTGGCTGACGACTGTCTGGGGTGAGCCAGCCTTTAACAACCAGTCGTCGAGGTAGGGGAAGACTGAAACCCCTAACCTGCGCAAATGAGCTGCGACCACCTCCATCACTTTCATGAACACCCATGGGGCGCTGGTAAGGCCGAAGGGGAGCACGGTAAACTGAAAGTGCTCGTGGACTACCGGGAACCGCAGGTAAAACCATTGGGCCAGCAGGACGGGGATATGAAAATAAGCATCCTGCAAGACCAACGCTACCATCCAGTCTCCTGGGTCAAGGGCAGTTAGGACCTGAGCTAGTGTCAGCATCTTGAACTTCTGCCAGAGGTAGCCGTTGACGTTCCGTAGGTCCAAGAAAGGGCGTAGGCCCCCTTTGCCCTTCTTGGGTATCAGAAAGTAGTGGGAGTAACAACCACACCCTACTTCTGGCCCAGGAACGCGCTCGTCGGCCCCCTTGGCCAAGAGGGCCATAACTTCTTCTTGTAGAAGTGTCAATTGTTCCCCCGACACGCGGTGGTACTGTGGTGGCATGGCTTGAGGGGTCGCCTCGAAGGGGAGGGAGTAGCCCGTTCGGACGATTTGCAGCACCCACCTGTCTGATGTGACAGTGTGCCAGTGGAGATGGTGATGGCGAACCCTGCCCCCCACTGGCGTCACATGGGCCTGAAAGCTCGGACTAGGAGGGTTTTGAGGCGGATGCTGCAGGGGCAGGTGTGGACTGGCCTCGCCGTTGTCCCCGACTGCCGCCACGGCGGTTTCCACGTCCGCCACCGCGCTGGACGGTAGTCTGCGGCCCGTGGCTGGCAGGACGTGTGGGGGTTCCCCATCCTTGGCCACGAAAGGAGCGAAAAGCAGTTGTTTGCTGGTGCGGGCCCAGAGGCCCAAGGTATGAATAAGACTATCCCTTGGCTCAGTTAAATAGATATTGAAGCCCAAATACTAGTCTTGGACACAAGCAGCTACAGGTTAAATCATAAACATGGCAACAATATTTGTACGAAAATATAAAAATTATTTTATTAAAACAATTAACAATTCCGAATTGTATGAGCACAATACTTGATAAAAATAGAGTTAAACAACTCTATACAGAAATAGTAAAAACATCATCACATAAATGTGTTAAAAAGCATAAATGAAACATGTATATGCAAAATTACTAACCAATTAATCGAAAGACAGACCTATTCAAGTTATATAAAGACATATAGGACAGACGTTTGGTGGGAGAGAAAATAAACAAACACAGACAGTCACAATTTGTCATTAGAATATGCACATTAAATATCCAATTTAGCTCAAACCAAAACCCGACTTCTTCTCGATGTTCTTGGGGCGAGTTTGGTAGTTTAATTGTGCACTAGTATGCGTTGACGCGTTTCGATGGCCTTTTTAGATGATTGCCATCTTTATCAAGACTTGTAATCTTGTTTATGACTCTCCTACAGTGGCACTGGATGGTTGCCTTTATGTATGGATCCTGTTGGTAAATATATTTCAATAAGTATACGGCATAGAGTAACATGTTATTGTCACTGTAAAGATTGCTTTAGGCATAATCAGCTTATGTTGGATAATGTTATCGGCATTTATCATTAACGTTTTACATTTGTTATATCCACAAGGTTGACAGAGCAATGATCAACTACACCTTATTGTGGTATCATCCCTGGACAATTTCCAGTATGTGGGCTTCTGTTATAAGGGTTGCAACCCTTATAACAGAAGCCCACATACTGGTAGGACAAATAAGTTGTGATATAAAGATGTTTTTCCAAAAGTATGTGCGTAGAAATTGTCCAGGGATGATACCACAATAAGGTGTAGTTGATCATTGCTCTGTCAACCTTGTGGAGATAACAAATGTAAAACGTTAATGATAAATGCCGATAACATTATCCAACATAAGCTGATTATGCCTAAAGCAATCTTTACAGTGACAATAACATGTTACTCTATGCCGTATACTTATTGAAATATATTTACCAACAGGATCCATACATAAAGGCAACCATCCAGTGCCACTGTAGGAGAGTCATACACAAGATTACAAGTCTTGATAAAGATGGCAATCATCTAAAAAGGCCATCGAAACGCGTCGACGCATACTAGTGCACAATTAAACTACCAAACTCGCCCCAAGAACATCGAGAAGAAGTCGGGTTTTGGTTTGAGCTAGATTGGATATTTAATGTGCATATTCTAATGACAAATTGTGACTGTCTGTGTTTGTTTATTTTCTCTCCCACCAAACGTCTGTCCTATATGTCTTTATATAACTTGAATAGGTCTGTCTTTCGATTAATTGGTTAGTAATTTTGCATATACATGTTTCATTTATGCTTTTTAACACATTTATGTGATGATGTTTTTACTATTTCTGTATAGAGTTGTTTAACTCTATTTTTATCAAGTATTGTGCTCATACAATTCGGAATTGTTAATTGTTTTAATAAAATAATTTTTATATTTTCGTACAAATATTGTTGCCATGTTTATGATTTAACCTGTAGCTGCTTGTGTCCAAGACTAGTATTTGGGCTTCAATATCTATTTAACTGAGCCAAGGGATAGTCTTATTCATACTGTGTGACAGTACCCTATTCCCCTGGTTTTAAGGGGTCCCTCTCTAAAAATCGTGATAACCAGAGGCCCAAGGACCTGGCCGTAGCCCTGGAGTCCTTAAAGCGCTCAAGCGCATGGTCTGCTTTGTCGCCAGGCCAACTGTGAGAAGTTGGCCTGATATATGATGCTCACTAGTTCTAGTGATCACTAATTCTAGTGATCACCTTGTATCAGTCCAAACAACCCTTATGGTGATTGGTTGTAAGTCAACCTTATAGACCAGCTATCCTAATGGTAGCATGGACAAAGCAGTCTTAGGCTAAACTCTTTTGGCATGTGAAGCCAGCTGTTTTACCACATGTAACCCCTTGAATACCAAATGAAAGGACACCACACAGGTTGTTATGAAAATAAACAAGATATTTATCATTAACAAAACACCTCTGAACTCTTTATGAGATCAGAGGGCTAAGCACATGACAAGATTCTTAAGAAAAATACGATAACTTGCACAAATTACAATGGTGCCCTAGGGGCACGACAAACCATATACTAAGTAAATGGTATAAGGAAATCGATAGAGGAAATGCAGATGTCCAGAGGCTGTAGGATCGCTGGGACTACATTAACCTAACCTTAGGTAAGGAGCAGGAGGCCCACGGGACGCGTGTGCAGAGTGTGAACTCACACGCGAGATGTGGGACAAAGTCAATGGACACTACAAATTACGAAAAGGTAAGTAAAAGACAGTTCCGACTAGTTAGGACTAAAACGACTGGATACCTGGACACTAGGAGAGTCAATCTACCCTTGAGCACCGAAATTCTCTCATTACCTCACCCACGGGCTGCGGGTGCATAGGTGTGAAAGTGTGTCGGGTTTCCGCGTCGAAGTCTATGGAGCCTTGAAGAAAGATGCTGCAGGCGACCAGGAGGAAGCTGTCCGGAGCGATCCAAGGGTGGATTGAGGAAGATGAGGACCTGAAAGCAGAGGGGACAATGTTCAAAATCACTAGCCAGTGACCGGAGTGGAACCAGGAAGGAACCAGATGCTATCGTCGCGATCAGGTGAAGAGTGGACTCTTGACTCTGCAGCCACGTGGACCAGGTGGTGTCTTCGACGACCAGGATGGAGGCACGAGTTGTCCCACACAGGCTCTCGCTGTCGGCGGTGTTGGTTCCGGATTCGGCGTCAACAGGCCTTGGCAAAGGCAACCCACGCGGTGAGTGGAAAAGGCGTCTGGTGCGGACCAGGAGGGTCCGGGGAGCTTCTCCTTTGCAGGGAGGCAAGGGCCAGTCTGGAGCAACCAGACCAGCGATGTAGATTTCGTAGATCGTCGTCTAGGAGGTCACTAGCCAGCCGGCAAGTGACCAGACAACGTGTCGAGCAGCAATCAAGCAAAAGGGCCCCACACAGATCTCGTGGATGCTGGAGGGCTGATCTTCTTTGCAGGAGCTGCTCGGGGCTGGGGCTTCTCAATCCCCAAAGCACTTTCTCGAGGATGCCTCTGAAGTCGTGCTGGAAGCGAAGTGCAGTTTCTCCAAGATGGCCGGTCCCACGTGTCTCGTCGCACCCACGGATCTCAGCTGTGCTGCAGATGTAGGTAGAGGTCTGGAAGTCCGGATCTCGTCGGGCTCTGAAGTCTGGTTCCGGCAGGAAGGACGACAAAGTGAACCGCTAGGACGCTTGATGGTGCCTGCTTGTGCAGGGTGGTCACTCCTTGGCCACAAGGGAGATTTTCTTCAGTCTTCTGTGGAGCAGAACGTCGAAGTCCAGAGTTTCTTCTTTGTAGAGTTTCAAATCAGGATTAATCTAATTTGGAATGGGACCAGCTCCTACCTTTATTCTCCTAAAGGGGGCTGTACTATGACTCCTATGGGTAGGACCAGGAAGGGGGTGGTTACACCCCCTATCCTTTGTCCGGTTTCGCGCCAGAGCTGGGGCTGGAGTGCCCCAGCAAATGTTTGAACTGGGGTATGCACAGGGACACCTTGTGTGCCCCAGGCATGTCTCATTCCTTACAGCCTGTACTACCTCAATACACAAAATCCTGTCTGGGGTGGTGCTAGCACCTCCCAAGGCAGGAAACCCTTTGTCCAGGCCTCCCTCGCTGGAAGGACTCCCAGCAGCAGTAGGTCAGACTTGTGTCTGTGGTGGCAGCATCCATTTTGTGATGCTGAGGCTCGAGTTAACTTTAACCGGGGTTCACAGTTATATACATGTCGTGTCCCTCTAAAAGGGTGGAATGCTACATCCTTTGCCAGAACTGGCGAGGGGGTAGTATTCCAATTCGTATGACACCTTACTCGACATGTTTTGATAATGCTATACCAAAGTTAGCAATAACCGCGAGGATTATAATGCACTTAAGAGTATATGGTATAGCGTTATCTTGGAAACAGCTAAAGGACTTGGTTCCGAAAGCTGCAGACAGGTTCAGCTCAAGCTAGAGCACCATCTCACATAATTCCAAGCACTCTGCCTCCAGGATTGTTAAGGCCTGCCATAGGAGTGACTTATAGGAGTATAGGTGTCCATTTTAGGGTTAGATATAGGTATACTATATCTAAAGCAAAGGGTGATTACACCACCTTGCCCCAGCTGTGTTACCAGCCAGTTGTGTCTGTTTAGCTGGCCAGCCAGGGGTGGCACAATACATGCTGCGACCCCTGGTAGGCCTTGGGTGCACTTATGCCCTGGGTACCTATGGTACACTGTACAAGGACTTACAAGAGTGACCCAATACCAATTGGTAAATGCACCTAAAGTACATGGATGTAAATTTAGAGAGAGAACAGCTAGGCTGTGGGTCTGATTAGCAGGCCCGCAGCCAGGAAAAGTCGTAAACCAGTGAAGCAAAAAGCAAAAAATCTGGGGTGACCATAGGATTGCAGACCCTACTCTCCTACAGTTTTGGACATCAGCCGAAAAGTTGGCGGACCTCAACCAGGCATGGCGACGAATCGCCACTGTCGTTGCCATCGCTCTGCCTAGTGAGTCTGTGGTATCCAGCCCACACCGGATGGAGTACTGTGCTGCATCTCGACCCTCCGCAAGGGCTTGCGCGAGTTTAGTCTGGACCTCCACCGGCCATTGTGGCAGCACGTCCACGACCGTGTCCCACAGAGAGTGGGTGTAACGGCCCAAGAGGCACGCGGTGTTGACTGACCGCAGCCCTAAACTCAGGGATGAGAATACCTTTTTCCCGTATTGCTCGTACCTCTTGGATTCCCGATCGGGGGGAGCAGTCGGGGATGCGGTCTGGGAGTTAGAGGCCTGGATGACCAGGCTCTCGGGGATGGGGTGGGTGGACAGGAAGCAAGGGTCGCCCGGAACCGGGCGGTGGCGTCTGGCCACGTTCCTATCTACAGGCTGACCTGTAGCGGGCTTGGACTAAGTGTCCAGAAGAACGTCAGACAAGGCCCCATTAAACGGCAGCAGAGGCTCGGCCGAGCTTGCCTGCGGTTTAAGGACCTCAGTGAGGAGGTTAGTCCTCACGGCCGCGACGGGGAGCTCCAAGCCCAAAGCCTTGGCCGACCGCGTCAGCACCACACTGTAAGCAGCCCCCTCCTCAGTAGCCACGCTAGGAGGGGAGACAAAGCCAGTGTCCGGTGAGGTGTCCAGACCACTGGCGTCCCCTAGCTCACCTGCCCAGTCCGGATAAGACTGGCACTCCTGTGCCAGAGGGTCCTCAGACCCCTCCCAATCCACCTTGCCACCCATCATCTGAGACTCAGGATCAAAGGATGGGGCCGGGTCATAGAAATAGAAATCTCCCATCGGCGTAGAGAACGGCGCCGTGCGGCGCTGTTCCAGCGCCTGACCTGAATCGAGGGAGGGATCGGGGACGGCGCCGCTCGGAGGCAGCGCCTGGGGCGACACCCTGGGGGCTGGCGCCGGCGAGGTCGTAAGGTCAACCGGCAACGACCCGGATCCGGATCCTGTGGAGCCTGCGGTGCCGGGACCGAAGTCACCGGCGGCATCGGGACCGAAGCACCCGGCGGCGTTGGGGCCGAAGTCGGGGCTGCAGGGCCCGAAAGCGCCGTGGAACCCGACGGAGGAGTGAGCGACCTCATGGCCGTGAGGAAGGCCTCAATCTCCTCCGGTGTCGCGTTCTGCCCAGGGACCGACGGGTATGAAGCAGGCCCCGATGCCCACCGCTCCGTCGGAGCCTCGTGGGCGGTGTCACCCGAAACCCCGCCCGCATCACGCGTGCGTCGGGGGAGTCGGAAGAGTGATGACGTCTCTTCGACTTCTTGTGCTTACCTGAGGACTTCGAGCCCGAAGACGACTCCCGGAGCTATGGTAGCTCCGTCCCCGCGACCGGTCCCTCGACCTCCTCGCGGACCGGGACCTCGGGCGGCGCGGGGCCGACTGCCGGAGCTCAAGTCGCTTGCAGGACCGCTCCCGCCTAGCTTTAGACGTCAGGGCCCGACAGTCGGAGGAGGCCTGGTCGTCGTGGTCGAGGCACAGGCAATGAAGACACCGGCGATGGGGGCCTGTAGCCGACATCAATCGGTCACAGTCGGCGCAGGGTTTGAACCCGGGCATTCCTACCGGCACCGTTGGAGTCGATAGACTTTGAAAAGGATCAAAAATGATCGAAAAAGTTTAGTCAAAAATTGACTAAGGGGTACCACTTTTTCCGCATCTGCGTTAGCTGGCGCACAAAAAAGAAGAACTGACGTCAGCGCGTGAGGGGGGCGTCTAAGTACTCCGGCGACGTCATCCCATCGCCAATGACGCAGACGATGGACGCGGAGCCGCAGACGAAACCTACCGACGCGCAGGGGTACTGCTACGCAAAAGTTTCCGGATCCAGTCTGACGCCTGGGGATATTCTAAGGTAAGGAATCGAATACGAACCTGTTTCTTTCAGATCAATGGCTACAGAGCATTGTTGTGGGTAGAGAAAAGATTCACCTGAGGTGTGCCCCAAAGATCGAAGCTGTATTGGACCACCTCTTGATGAACTTACCACTCGTTGTCAAGCAAGGTGATATAGATCCGCACCCAGATGACCGGTAACCAGCAAGACCTGGCTGGTGCGCCCAAGACCAGAGCTGTAGTGCGTCTTGCAAGAGAAGGTGCAAACTCACACCTGCTTGTGGATGCACCAGTGTACTTGTGTTGCTGTCAAGATCTGGGCAGCCTGACCGCATATGGATGGCACGAAGGCCTTGAGCAACAGTAACGGCCTGCAGTCCAAGCAGATTCATGTGCAACATATGCTCTTCCAGAGGAGTCTGATCTCCAGGTCCTCCAGATGAGCTTCCCACCAGACTGTAGAAGCACGCGGTAGAAGCTTCCTTATACCTGCTTGCCTTCCACACTCCAGCACACATTGTCCCCGAAGATTGACAGGGTGCTGTCAATCTGTCGCTGCTGCCATGTATCAATGTGCATGAGTGACCAGCAGAATGCAGAAAGCAAGTGGACCTAGGAGGTGTAAAACCATGAGTACTGGAATTTGTCTTCCATTGGGAAGCATCAGAATCATAGCCTGATTATTGTGCATCCAAGAAGGTGAAAAGCCCTGATTCTATGTATCACCACCTCTTTAGACTCGGTTTGATGAGCCAGTTGCCCAGGTAAAGAAACACTGGGATAAATGTGCATGTCAGATAGATGACAATCATTGCCATTACCTTCCAGAAGACATGGAGCTGAATTCAAACTAAATGGAAACTGGTAATTTGCTGATCCCCCGTGACGTGTTGTTAGACTTGGTATCTTTTGGCGTGTTTCCCTGTCTTTTTGCTTTCCGACCTCCTGGTTTTGCATGTTTTTGCTGGTTTAGCGTCTCTGCACACTTTCTCACTGCTGTTCACTGTTAAAGTGCAACTGCTCCTGTTGTAAATTGTTGTTGTGGATTGGTGATTTCATGATTGGTCAGTTCATTTACTAGTCAGTCCCTAGTACAGTGCACTGTGTGTGCCCAGGGCCGGTAAATCAAATGCTGCTAGTGGGCTTGCAGCACTAATTGAGCCACCCAAACAAGCAGCCCTTCAAAGGTAACTCAGACCTGCCACTCCAGGGTCTGCGTGCAGTGTGTAACTCCCCTGTCGACTTGGCAAGAGTACCCACTTGCCAGGCCCTACCCTTCCCTCTTCTTACATATTATTCACCCATAAGGTAGGCCCAAGGTACCCCTGTGGGCAGGGTGCAGTGTATGTGAAAGGTAGGACATGCCCTCATGTGTGTGGCATGTCCTGATCGTGAAACACTACCAATTTCGTTTTTCACTATTGAAAGGCTATCTGGCCCATAGGAAAGCATGGGAGTTAATTTATAACATATAATAAATATAACTTCCCATAGGAACCAGATAGGGAAATTAAGTTTAGTATGCCTGAACTCAGAATCTAAAGATGCATCTTTTAGTAAAGGTGATTTTTACATTCTGTGTTTGAAAATACCACATTTAGAAAGTAGGTACTTTCTTGCTTAGCCATCCGGTGTGCCTCTGCTAGGATGTGGATTGACTGTCTGGTATTGGAGTGACAGGGGCTGGGGATGTGCAGTGGCTCCAGAGAGTCTGGTGGGTAAAGGCTGGGCTGAATAGACTTGGGCTGCATTTAGAGTAGTGGTAGGAGATTTCCTTGCACCTGAATGGGCCTGGTCTGCCTTCCACAATGCTGTCTCCACCCACTGCCAGGAAGCTGGGCCAGAGAGGACGGAACTGGTTTGGAGTAAGCACAGACACTCTCTGCCTGAGAGTACAAAGGAATTTGGGGTATAAATATTGGGGCCTAGACCCCAGAACCTTAGAACTCTTTTGTAACAAAGAAGACTGCCAAGAAGAAGAGCTGACGATGCTGTGAGGAGGGACTACTGCTTTGCTGTGGCTGCTTCTCTCTTGGGGAGTGAAAGGACTGGGCTGAACTTTCTGCAATTTCTTTATATGTGAGTTTCTCCAAGTCATGAGGTAGAGCTAGCCCCCTCTTCAAGAAGTCTCAGGAACAGCAAAGACTTCAAGTTCTTCTGCCATCAGCACTGGGGACTGTGTGTTTTTTGCTACAACAGAAGAAAAAGGAACCGGACGCCGTCTACAACGACGCTACCAACTTCGTGTCCTGAAGGCACCGTAGAGTGCACCGCTGCACTTTTCACTGCAGCCTTGGTTTCACCGCCGCTGCCGCCGCCATTGAGCCGCTGCTTGCACCGCGACTTGTGGGCACAGCACTTCGCACTGCCTCGCTTCATGCTGCCGCCCTGGTATCCCAGACAACACCACTCCATGCCGACATCAACGCCGCTGCTTGCACTGTGATTCAAGGGCACCGATCGTAAGTTACACGACGCACCGTTCTCATCTTACACCGCAGCCTTGGCCTACTGACGCCATCGAATACAATTCGTCAGCTGATGACAGCGCTTCAGCGACAACGATGCTGCTTACACCGTGACCTGCCAGCACTGCGACGAGCCCCGCATCACTTCGCACCGCAGCCACAGTCTCACCGAAGCTGCTGGACGACTGTCACTGAGCCGCTGCCTGCACCGCGATCTGAGGGCATCGCACGACACACCGCTGCACTTCGCACCGTAGCACCCAACGCCTGCCGACACTCCAGACTTCAACTGTGAGGAGTTCGATCTGCAACACATGTGACTTCAAGGGCCCGATGACTCCTGCACCGACCTCCAGAACTGACGCCTGCAGACACCGGCCCTTCGGGGCTCATCGAGAGGTTGCAGACGCCCACTATTTCTAAAGGTACTGTTTTGCGGGTCTTCTCGACACTGTAGCTGTCCCGTGATGCTGCGGTCAGCCAGAACTGTTTGGATTTGTTGTTCATGATGCCGTGATAACCCCAGTCAGCGCTATCGACTTCAAAGACAGTATTTTAAGTCTATTTTGATTACGGAAAAATTCTGAGAACTGTATGGTGGATTTGTATTGTTTTTGGTCTTGTTTTGGATATATAAAAATATTGGATATGTTTCTAAACTGGTGTGGTGTACTTTTGTAGTGCTTTCACTGTATTACTATTGGTTATGTGCAAATGCTTTACACGCTGCCTCTAAGATTAGCCTGGCTGCCCTTGCCAAGCTACCAAGGGGTGAGGAGGGGTTGTTTTAGGAGTATAACTCCCTTATCTTGACTAGAAGGAAGGGTCCTTACTTGGACAAAGGTGAAAACCCTTGCCAACTAGAGACCCTCATTTCTAACAAGAGTAGATACATCCTGTGTGAGAACAGAATCTTTAAATAAAAATATGCGTGCTGCAGAATGTGAGACACAATCCAGTCTCCTGCTTCCAGCACAAGTAATACCTGTATCAAAGACGGCATCTTGAACTTCCATTTTGCAGCAACCAGTTCAGAATTCTTAGTTGAGATTGGGCAAAGGCTGCAGTCTTTTCAGAAACAGGAAGTACCTGGAATAGCACACCTTTCCTGCTCTTGCACCAGTTCCACAGCCGCTTTCTGTAGTACAATCTACAAGACCTACTGGTCGGATGTAAAGTCCCTCCAGGTCTGTGGAAACAAGGATACCCATCCTCTAAATGGTGCTCTGTGTTCAGACAAGAGGGAAATAGGGCTGCTTACCTGTAGTGGCCGGAGACAAGGAGGAGGAAGAGAGGGGAGGTATAGACAAGGAAGAGAGGGGAGGGACAGACAAGGAATGGCCTCTACGATTGCCAAGGCCCTTTATGTTAGGGGTACAATGTTGCTTTGTTTGGTGCTTTGGGCTTGCTCACTGACTCAAAAGGGGAAAACTCTAGAGAAGTCTCAACATTTCTGGTATTGCCAATAATTGCGTTGTTGCTGTGTCTGTAGGTCCAGTGATCTAGCAGTGCCCTTGCTCTCCTTATAGTTTTTTAGAGCCAAGTCCGTCTTTCCTCCAAAGAGGTGTGACGCATCAAACTGAAGATCCATTAGGACAGATTGAACATCTTGCGTTAATCCTGAGTTTCTGAGTCATGCATGTTGTTGCAGGGATATGGATGTGCCCATCACTCATGTCACCAAATCTGCTGTAATGAGACTTGAATAGATGACCAGTTTTGCAGTTGGTTTGTCCATTCTTCATTAACTCCATGAAGTGGGGTTGAAAGTGCTCAGGCAAGGTCTGTATCACTAGTTGTGCCATGTCCCATAGGGTGGGAGTATAACGTCCCATCAAACCAGTTGCATTAAGGGATTTGAGGACCATACTGCCAGCTGAAAAGGACTTCAAGATCCGTTCCAGTTTCTTAGATTCTGGGCAGAGTGGGGAAGTCTCCTGGGTACAATTATGAGGAGCAGGAGACCTGGACGACAAACCTCTCATGCGACGGATGAGTGGAGAGAAATGTTAGGTCTCCTGAAGCTGGTCTATTTCTCCTGGCCACCATCCCTGTAGACCGCAGAAGTGATGGACTTCTCCCACAGTGGAAGGATCGTCTCCCTGAGAGTTTCATTAAAAGGTAGGTTCTACTGCACAAACTGTAGGGTGTAGCACTTTGGTGACAAATTTAGCTTTGTTCTCTGCCGAGGGGTATTGTAGGTCAGGAGTTTCAGCAGCCTTTCTTATTATTGCATTGTAAGATGAGACCTTCGATGGTGGAAGGCCAGTATGGGAGTAGAGTTCTCACTCAGACAACGTATCAAAGCCACTTGCATCCCCAAGTACCACGGAGGTTGAGCTCATGGTGCTGGACTGCCCATCCCCATCATGATCAGTATCATGACTTGGTTCTTCCAGTGGGTTAGAATCTCCAAACTAATAGCACCTCACTTCCATGAGACACTGTTCTTCGCTTCTAGATCTGTGTGGCAGAGGAGTCATTTCCATTAGAGACAAAGAAACAGACCTATTTTGGTGAGTTCGGCTGTGGCACAAGTTGCATTGTTCACAGTGCCGGTAGCAGTGCCGAAGGCAGACTTTGTTCAGAGGGTGATCCTGCTGAGATATGGACTAGTGACAGAGTCGGACATGGATGCGAGGTTGAGTTCAGTGTCAGTGGGAGCAACAGGAGGAACAGTGCAAATGGTGCTGTAGCATATGTTACCGGCATAGTGACAAATGCGTACCCCTTCAGACCAATAGGGTTTAAGAATGTGGCAGGGTCCGTTCCTGGGGAAAAGAAAATTGGGTATGGAGGACATGGCTAGGGCCTTGGTGATGGCGCAGCAGGTGTCAGTAGATTAGGGAATGACATCAGGTCAGAAGGAGCCTCAGACCCTGAATACTCTGAAAGAATCTCAATTAGCTCAGGCTCCAGGGAAGAATCCTGAGAAGGTGGAGAGGAATAAAATGGAAACTTACTTTTGAAGATCAATGCTGTTTGGAGTCATGCTGTCACTTCTCGTGCTTCCTTAGGATGACTTCTACGACGATAGTGGTGACTCCCTGGGTCTTGACTTCTGTTTAGCTTGATGATTGTCCCAAGCCGGAATCCTAAAGATCTTGGTAGACCGCTCCTTTAGGGCTTTGAGGTGCATGCCTTCTGCAAGAAGCACAAGCTTTTACATCATCCTCGAATCACAGGTAGGTATTGTGTGGGTCCATGATGAACATTTGTCCATGACTGTCCCTGCAGGGTTTGAAACAAACACGCATGGGGCGAAATCTCTGTATTGATACGACAATCTATTGGGGAGAAATCTGAGTAGAGCGAAGTTCAGTATTTGCGTTCATGGCACGGAAAAAAGGGAACAGACACCATGACTTCTTCTGGGGGTGCTTTATGACTCTACTGATGTCACAATGGTGTTGCTTCCGGCACCGAATAAGCCAGCGCTCCCTCCCGGTGTGGAATGCTGTTGAAAGGTTTCTGGATTGAGTCCGACACCAGAAATATTTAAAAGATGGGGAATTTGCAGGCAGAACGATCCAACAGAAAAGAAAGGAGCTGATGTCCGTGTGCAGAGGTGGCACTTATTTGCAGCTCCAGCCTGTCACTTTCCAAAAGGAGCCGTAAGGCAGCACCTATTGGAATGTGCAAAACACTACTGAAAAAATCTCCAGCTCCTGTATGGCGACTCAGAGTATTGCAAAGATGAGGACTCTGGACTTGGAAGTATCCATGAGGAATGCCCTATTTCACATTATGAAAATAATGTTCCACTGACTAGAGCTTTTACAACTGCACAAGCATTCATATTTTATATAGTAACATTATTTGCTTTTCAAAGTCATTTAATTTCATTGAACGGCTAGTTTAAGAGAAACGAGACAACATTAAGCATGGCAAATATAGTATTTTTATAGCTTTCAAATGTATATCAAACTTGGTATAAAATGAAAACCTACTCTTCTTCATCAAGGAGAATGTGTCTTCCACTCTTCTTTTTACAGATGAATTTTTCAAAATCCCTTTTGCCTGTGTAAAGATAGAGAATACAACAACTACTTATATGCTCATTTAGTTTTACGCTAAACATCATTGCTTCAAGCCTGCCTAGTTTTCTTAGGATCAAGCTGGCAGAATAGGATATGTGAGATTAAGTACCGCATGAGTATTGCAAAACATCGAGGAGCTCTGTACCCATATAGGTAGTAGGAAGAATTCCTTTAGAAAACCATGGAAGCTGGTGGTGACTTGCAATACCCGTTTATTGTACAGCAGACAACACTTTATTCCTTACAATACCAGCTCATATTATCACCATTCCAATTAACTGCTTAAATCCATGGTGTCTTGCTATTCCACATGAAAAAGATAATAGGGTTACAGAAATGAAGCATAAAAATAGACTCTGTAGTGCAAAATAAAACACAACAAAAAGCGCTTTAAAATGTGAGCAAAAAGAATGAATCAGTTTAATGTAAATCAGATTTAAAATGCTGTAGCTTAAAACCTGTAGAAACATGCAGAGCGATTCTATCCTTCCTGTTATGACTAATAGCATGGAAAAAAACAAACATGCTGCCATAAATAGGGAAACTGATCTGGAGCATACACACTAGTTTTCATTATTTAAAATGCAGCTGCAATTATGCTCTATGACCTGCTTTTAACCAAGGCTGCTGGCTCTAATCAGTTATTACAGATGGGAATCTATGTCATTTTATTATTACAGGCGACTAGACATGTCACAGCTTGTATGTAATAAGCAAATTAAAGACTGGCTTTCATTCAGGGATTTCAGGCTTCCGTGTATTGGTTGTATTAGAATATTCACTTAAACACTATGAAAGCGAGTGATTTCATATCCAGCACTGGTGGAAAAACAGAGGACTGGATGTACAACGTGCAAAATAGTGCCTCGCAAATTGCGAGTCTTTCGCAACTCGCAATATGCGAGGCGCTATTATGCATGTACAACAGTGTCATTACACTGTTTTGTGATTCCCAATGGGGTCGCAAATTGCGAGGCTCATTAATATTAATGAACCTCTAGCAATTTGTGAGCCCATTGGGAATGCCAGCCCTCCCAGGGATGGTGGCCTGCTGGGCTCAGCAGACCTTCATGTCTGGGACTGCTTTTTAATAAAGCAGCTTTTTTTCTTTTAAATAAAGTCCGTTTTCCTTAAAGGAAAATAGGATGCATTTAAAAAAAAGTAAAAAATGTAACATTTTCGTTTCGTTAATTAATGGCAGGCAGTGGTCCCTGGGACCACTGCCTGCCCTTAAAAATATTTTCTCCTGCATTTGCAAAGGGGAAGGGGTCCCCTTGGGACCCCTTCCCTTTTGCGACCCCATTACCACCCTCTCGAATTGAAAAGGGCGGTAATTTGAAAGTGTTTTGCGACTGCAATGGCGGTCGCAAAACATTTGTACATGGGGTTGCGCTCGTTATAAGGAAGGGAACACCCCTTCCTAATAGCGACTTGGAATTCCAAAATAGCGAGTCGCAAATACATTACAACTCGCAATTTTGGAATGGGACATACCCCCTACTGGTTTTTGCATGCACAAACTGGTTCGCAAACCTGTTTGCGCATGCAAAAAACGTCGTACATCTGGCCCAGAGTTTAAAATGATACATACAAGAAAACATTACTCTAAAAATTAATGAAATAGGATCATGGATAAATCAGTGCTGCAAACATGTTTCAAATGTACCAACTACAGTGCAAATGTAGCACAAAGTTCACTATCTATCTTTTGCTATAGTAACTAGGTAAATGAAAAGAAGTTATAACACAAAGCAATACTTCTGATGGATATTCTATTCTTCAAATATACTGTGAGAAAACATGGTTATCTGTTGGTGCCACAGCCCTAGCCCTGCATACAATTGGCTGGTAAGAGTTCCACCACCTTAGCTGTGGGTGAAGGCAGAGCCACAAGCGGTGCCAGTGAGAATATTTGGATACTGATGTCCTTGGAAAGATACCACTCAAAATCAATCTCTGCCTCTACAGGCAGCATTGGTGGAAAATCTCTCTACAAATAAGGTAAAGAACAAGTTACTTAAATCCGTTAACACGGTTTCTGGTATATACTGTTTGTCCCTGAAGATTCCTCACCTCTCACTTTGTTACTATTCCCAAGTAGTCAAACTGGATTCAGAAACTTCGTAGCAGAACTCTTGCAATCCAGCAGGTGATGCTGTGCGAATCCTAATCAAACTTGTTCTGCTCAGGAAGAGACTAGCAGAGCCGTGTATAAGCGTGACCCATGCATGATGATGTCTGTTACTTGGTTGGGCTGACTGTGCGCTCAGACGCAGAGCACATCTGCAAACTAGCATGACCGGTATGCAGATTTCTAGATCACAACCTTTTGAGATGGAAGAGTCCAGTTCCTAAATGTGAGGGCTGGTGAGGAATCTACAGTCAGAACGATTATCCCAAAGTTGGAGTGTAACCAAAGGTAAGTAACTTGGTCTTCTGATTGATAGTTCCAACCACAGATTCCTCACACTGTGAATAGATACCATAGCAGTACCTGGCTGGTGAGCTGGCTCATACAAAAAAGTCTTGCAGGACCAATAGAGAAAAATGCCCATCTCAAAGGACAGGAATGTCAGGGCAGTATTGCTTTGTAAACATGTTTGTTGACATCCACGTAGTCACCTGACAAATATACAAGGAAGCCCCTCTGCATGTCAACTTAGTGGTCGCAGCTTTGTCTCTAATGGATTGGTCTTCCAGAGGCTGCTTTGTAACCAATGCGTAGCAGATCTCGATACAGAGCACAATCCGTCAAGAGAAGGTCTACTTTTGCATTGTCTTTTTTCCCCAGCAAACGTCACAAGGAGCTGATCATCCAGCTGATTTTACTTGGTGTGATCAATGTAAAAACGAAGTGCCCTCTCGGGGTCCAAACAATGGGGTCCAAATGATGTGAGTCTCTCTTCCACATTCGAGACATTAAGTGGAGCAAAGAAAGCTCGGAGCATCATAGCATTGTCCAACGTGAAACGGTGTTATCACTTTTGCCAGAAGAGAAGCTTGGGTCCTCAGCACTAGCTTATCTGGGAAGCATGTGGTATGGGGTGGTTGGATAAAAGAGTCTTAAGAACAGGATACTTACATTTGGTAACACTTTTTTTGCTACACACTATGTAACCACAAATTCCTCACGTTCGAATATTCCCCAGGTGTCACCAGACAGGAAAACCAATAGACAGGACACCTTTGGGAAGCACATTTTTCTTCCACCAGCCCAGGTGTGTGGTCTGTGAACACTTCATGCCTCTTAGGCCATTGCTTCCATGCATTGTGGGACTGGGTTGCACAGCTGCCTCCCATAATTCCAGAAGAGGACTGCGCCATCCTCAACCAAGCCCTTGTGAATGGTCGCGATGCAGCAAAGTTCACCATCAGGTGCCAGCTGGACACAACAAACTTATTAGGTAGAGCCATGGCTTCTACAATGACGCTGCGTCATGCCTGGTTGCTCTTTAGTGGGTTCTGGGGAAATGGCCAGGCGTCCTCTTCAATGGGTCCACCTATTTGAAGACAGAGCTGCCACAGCGCTCGATCGCTTTCGAGAGAGCAGGTCTACCGCCAGATCTCTCGGGATTTCTCTATCTACCCTGTTTCAGCAGCGGTCCTTTCGAACCTACCGTGGACGTGGTCAGGGAACCTATGATCCTGGGGAATATTCTAAGGTGAGGAATTTTCTGGTTAGAAGTCTGTAACAGAAGTTGGCTCACATGCCAAGCTGAAGTTATGGTAATCAAGAAGACCATTTCGAGAGCCAGGAGAGCTAATGGAAATCTATGCATCGACTCAAAGGGAGTACCCCTTAAAACATAAGTACCACATTTAAACCCTAATATGGCATTACCAAAAGCTTTTGTGGAAATAAATGCTGCACATCTTTCAAAAATCTCATCACAACTGGTGATCCAGCAACCACAAAAAACACACTGGGCTGATATGTGGCATTTACCAGTGGAAACGCAAATCTTTGGTGGGCCAGGGAGAAAACAAACAACAAAACATCTGACAACTTGGCCTGCAGAGGGTCCAGCTGATGGGTGCCGCACCAAACCACAAATCTGTCCCAGAAATTGGCGTACATAGATTTTGCAGAGGGATGTCTAACCACCAAAATGACATCAACTACTTCAAGTTAAATTAGGTCAGCTTCAACCACTCAGTTGGCAAGCATGGAGATTGTTCAGGTCTGGGTACAAGACCCTGTCCTGCTGCTGCGACAGAAGGTTCCCCAGCTTGATCAGAGGACAAATACTCATGCCTAGGATTTCTGGTTGCCACACTCTCCTGATCCAATTTAGTGCCACTACGAAGACTTGGCCCCAGTCGTTCCTGACCTTTAGAACTTGGGGCAGAAGAGACAGCAGCTGGAAGGGAATACAAGGATCCTGCCCTTGGTGGAATGAGTATCTGAGGTCTCAGTGGTGGCAAAAAGATTGAGCCAAGGTTCTCCCTAGTGATGGAAAATGCAATGGCCACCTCCAGGTGTAACTGCTATTCATGGTCCATTAGGCATCCGCGGCTGGGATTGCTTACCCTGACGTTTAAAGATCCTGTCAGGTGGTTCATCACCAGAGAAATTCCCTGGCGGTCAAGCCACTTCCAGAGGCACAGAACCACCTGGCTTAGGACCCAAGACCCCACCATGCCTCTTTGCAGTACCTCTTGGCGGTGGTGTCTATAAGCACCTGCACCAGCCTTCCTTGGATGGTGGACAGGAAGGCCTTCAATGCCAAGTGAACTGACTACATCTCCAACAAATTGATGTGGAGTCTAGCTTCCACCACTTTCCCCAATGGCTTACCCTACC
Source organism: Lissotriton vulgaris (assembly GCF_964263255.1). Taxonomy (NCBI): domain Eukaryota; kingdom Metazoa; phylum Chordata; class Amphibia; order Caudata; family Salamandridae; genus Lissotriton; species Lissotriton vulgaris. The sequence goes on along the minus strand of NC_141691.1, from coordinate 1,249,530,438 downwards.
CATAAGCGATGCATCTGATACCAATATCAAATTTGGGTGGAGTAAGGAGAGAATGTGGTGTAGCGGCCAGAGCTGCAGACTTGGGAGCTGGGGATCAAGGTTTGATTCTTGGTGTCGGTGCAACATCCTGTGCACATCATTTTATCTCCCCTACCTACGGACGGCGCCTGATACCCACACAGGTGATAAGCCGTGCTATATAAATCTACAGACTAAACTAAACTAAGGAGAGGGTCTGCCACTGACCCAATCCCTGTCCAGCAGCCACCACTGTGGATCTCCTGCAGTCTTCTCCAAAATCTGGACCCAATCTGATAGATTTCCCTGGTGCTGAACCCCTTGGGACTTAAGATCCTACTGCACAGCCTGCATATGCCATCTGGCATGTTTCACAAGTAGGATGCAGGAAATCAGCAATCCCGGTAGCCTTGCATTCATCTACACTGAACTCCAGGATAGAGGCTGAAACATCAGGATCATAGCACAAATGTACTAGACTCTCTGCTCCTGGGGAAAGGCACAAACCCCTACTGTACGCAGAATGGTTCAGATGAATTGGAGTGTCAGCAAAGGTGAGACTTTGGCTCACTAATACTAAACCCCAACAATATTAAGGGGTTAGCTGCTTGAGAGAGTCCTACTTGAACAATCAGCAGTAGAGGTATGGGAAGACTGGTACACCAGACCTCTGAAGTTGTGCTATGACCACTGCCATCAGGAACACCTGAGGGGCACTGATGAGGCCAAAAGAGAAAACCGCAAACTGAAAACGCTCCCGGTGTCTGTGCCAAAAATACTGTGCTGTTTCTAGGCTCTGTCTAGAGTAAAGGGCAAGGTATCTGAATCAGATGGGTTGCAGGATAGCTGCACCCCAGCAGGATATGGGAAATGCCTCTGTCAATGTCGGATGGGTTGTGCCTCCTATTCCAGTATCGGCGTTGATGCGGAATGAACCGGTGCAGGAAGCAGAGCAAGGATCAAAGTCGGCATCTGGCTGGTACAAACCTCAAAGTGGGTTCAGAGGGAACAGACAATGTAGAGGGCAGACCCACCGGCTGAAGTTGGACCCGAAGCCCTTGTGGATCTCTGGGATTGGAGATGTTCCAGTAGCACAAGTTACTTACCTTTGGTAACGATATATCTGTAAGAAACAGTAGTTAGTATTAGATTCCTTACCTTAGAATATCCCCAGGCGTCAGACTGGATCCGGAAAATTTTGCGTACCAGTAACCCTGCGCGTCGGTAGGTGTCGTCTGCGGCACCATGTCCGTCGACCGCGCCGGGATGATGTCGTCGGAGTACTTAGATGCCGCCCTTGCGTGCTGACGTCAGTTCTTATACATAGCTTTTCCGCGCCAGAAACGCAGAGCCATGATAAAAACCAACACTGGTGCCATGAAACTAGGGCCCTGAAAGGGGATGACCTTATCCCTAGATATCGGTTCGCAGAACGGGGAGGATGGGTGGGGCGGTACGGAATCTAATACTAACTACTGTTTCTTACAGATATATTGTTACCGAAGGTAAGTAACTTGTGCATCTGAAAGAAACAGGTTAGTATTCGATTCCTTACCTTAGAATAGATACCCCAGCAATACCAACCCCGGAGGTGGGTCTGCAAACCAATGATCACACCAGAAAGTCCTGGAGAACGGAACGGCCAAAGACGCCATCTCTCTGGACTTGGCTGTCCAGGCAGTAGTGTCCTGCGAACGTGTGCAGCGAGGCCCACGTAGCTGCCTGACAGATATCCTGCAAGGGGACTCCCAGACCCAGGGAAGTAGTAGCCGCCGTGGCCCGGGTGGAATGGGCCCTCAACCCAACAGGAGGCTCCTTTTTAGCCAAAGAGTAGCATACCTTGATGCACAACACGACCCACCGAGAGATGGTCCGCTTGTGCACCACCCGACCTTTCTTAGCGCCCACGTAACCAACAAAGAGTTGGCCATCCACCCGGACTGGAGTGTGTGATCCAGATAGAAAGAGAACGCACGTTTTGGGTCCAGATGGTGGAGCCTCTCTTCCTCTTTCGAGGGATGCTGAGGCGGAAAGAAGGTGGGCAAAGTGATGGACTGCCCGATGTGGAAGGCTGTGACCACCTTGGGCAGGAAAGAGGGTCGCGTCCGCAACACAACTTTGTCCGTATGGACAGAAAGGAAAGGAGGTTTAGAGGAAAGAGCCTGGAGCTCACTCACCCTCCTGGCAGAGGTGATGGCAACCAGGAATGCAGTCTTTAGAGGAAAGAGACGAAAAGGACAGTTATGAAGTGGCTCGAAAGGAGCGCACATCAGATACGTCAGAACAAGGTTCAAGTCCCACTGAGGCATCACAAAAGGAACATTCTATCACTTCTGGTTCGTGCACACTCACTGCTTTCCCTACAGTCAGTCAGAGTGAGTTTCTTTCCTTAATGGGCAAAATCAAAACGGGATCTCCATTAGATCTTCTGCCCGCCAAGTCAGTTAATTCCCTGAGCCACCTGCTATGTCCCATGATCCAGACATTAATGAATCTCTCCCTCAAGGAGGGCCGAGTACCCTCAGAATGGAAGAGGGCCATTGTAAATCCCATCCGCAAGAACGCTGCTCTCCCATGGTCAGATTTATCCAACCTCCGCCCCATTTCCCTTCTGCCTCATCTCAGCAAGATGATTGAAAAGCATGTTAACACCTACTTATCAAATTTCATCGAGGTGCCGGGAGGGCTGGACCACTCCCAATCAGGATTTAGACCCAACTATAGCACTGAATCGGCGCTCCTCTCTGTGACAGATTCCATCAGAATGTCGCAAGATAAGGGGGGCTCTATGATTCTAGTGCTGTTGGATCTATCCGCAGCCTTCAACACCATATCGCATGAAATACTGCTTAGTCGTCTGCAAGAGGTTGGGGTAGGAGGTCTGGCCCTGCAATGGTTTGAGAGCTTTCTATCAGGTTGCTCACAAAGTGTCAACCTGGGTTCCTTCCGTTCCTCGCTGGTGGACCTTACTAAGGGGGTTCCACAGGGCTTGTGTTTGAGCCCCACACTTTTTAACGTGTATGTGTCCCCCCTGGCTGATCTGGTGAGAGCACATGGATTTATTCCGGTGTCGTACGCTGATGATACTCGGCTTTTATTCCCATTTCAGACTCTCACTCCCGCAATTAAACATTCTTTTGCGGAGGGGATGAAAGCAGTATCTCGCTGGATGGCCTTCAATTTCCTACAATGTAATGTGGGGAAAACCGAGGCCATGCTGTTTGGGGAGGCCCACTCCTGTGGGCACCAGATTGGTGGCCTCTGGACTTGGGGCCTGTCCCCAGTCCCAAACAGACTGTGAAAAATCTCTGCGTACGCCTGGATCAGGGTCTCTCTTTAAGGGAACACGTGAATCAGACGACTGGATCCTGTTTTCGGGTAATTGGTCTCCTGAGACGCGTGTTCCTTTTCCTTCCCGACATCTTTAGAAAGACCCTTGTTCAAGCCCTTGTAATTAGCCGCTTGGACAACTGTAATGGCCTACTTCTATCAGTGAATTGTGCTTAGTAGGCTGCAAGTGGCCCAAAACACAGCGGCTAGGCTGGTCCTTAATGCTCCGCCTAGAACTCCGTCCCGCCCCCTCTTGGATAAACTCCACTGGCTTCCTATCCGACAACGGATTACATTTAAAACTTGTTTCACCATCTATAAAAGCATCAATGGGTCAGGTCCTCTGTACCTGGCCGAAAAGTTTATTCCGTATAAACCAGGTCGTACTCTTCGCTTCAGCAATCAGTTCTTGCTGCAGATTCCATCGATCAAAAAAGCATGAATGGGAGGTCGAGCACTATCATTCTTGGGTCCTAGTCTATGGAATAAATTACCCCTCAATTTGAGACAATGTAATAACTTCCTAAATTTTTGAAAGTGACTGAAAACATTCCTGTTTCAGGCACCCTAAATCTCTGTAATATCTTTAGAGCATTGTCCTGTAGCCGGAGGCGAACCAAGCGCGGAGTCGAAGTCCAGTGCTATATAAGCCTTTAAATAAATGAATAAATAAAAACGTGAGTAATGCCCTTCAAAAACCTATTTACAACTGGGGACTTGAACAAAGAGGGCTGATCAGGGAGCCTTAAGAAGGCGGAAAGAGCAGAGAGGTAGCCCTCGATAGTGCCCAGAGCAGAGCCCTACAGGACAAGAGAAAGAAGAAAGAGGAGAACCATGCCACAAATTTGTTCCACCTGCAGGCGTATACCGATTTTGTGGAGGGACGCTTAGCTGCCAGAATCACATTACAGACTTCAGGAGGCAAATCAAAAGGCCTCAACTACCGCCGCTCAATCTCCACGCATGTAAGTGGAGACTGGACAGGTTCAGGTGGAGGACCGTCCCCTGCTGCTGCGACAGAAAGTCCTCCTGAAGAGGCAGACAAATCGGGGGATCGACAGACATGCTGAGTAGCTAGGGATACCAGTATCTACGTGCCCAGTCCGAAGCCACAAGGATGACTTGGACCCGGTTGCCCCTGATCTTCTTCAGCACTCTCCAGCTCCACTCGTGACGAAAAGCGTCCCGAGCGAGTGCCGCCTTGGAAATTCCAACGCGCAGAACTGATGACATTGCGCGTTCTCTTCTTTGGCGAATAGATCTAACCAAGGCTCTCCCCACTGCTGAAAGAGGCCTTGCGCCATGTCAGAGTTCAGAAGCCATTAGTGATCCATCATGCATCGACGGCTGAGTTCCTCCGCCCTGGCGTTCAGGGAACCTGCCAGGTGTTGAACCACCAGGGTCACGCCCTGATGTTCCAGCCACTGCCAGAGGCGCAGAGCCTCCTGGCATAGGGTCCACGACCCCACCCTGCCCTGTTTGTTGAAGTACCACATGGCGGTAGTGTTGTCCGTGAACACCTGCACTACACTCCCCCGTACAGAGGGGAGGAATGCCTTCAGTGCAAGCCGGATCGCCCGCAGCTCCAAAAGGTTGATGTGGAGCCGGGACTCTGCCGGAGACGAGAGGCCTCTGATGTCGGCCTCTCCCATGTGACCCCCAAGTCCTGGAGGGACGCGACCGTCACAACTACGTGCTCCGGTTGGGGTAGGGAGAGGGATCTGCGGCTGACCCAATTGCGGTCCGTGAGCCACCACTGCAACTTTCTTGCAGTGCCCTCCGAGATCAAGACATGGTTGGACAAGTTGCCCTGATGCTGGGCCCACTGAAACTTCAGGTCCCACTGCAGAGCCCGAATCCGCCACCTGGCGTGATGCACCAGAAGGATGCAGGAGGCCATCAGCCCCAGAAGCCGCAGCGTCAACCTGACCGATACTCGGGATTACGACTGAAAGTTCAGAATCAGAGCCTGAATATCCCAAACCCGTTGTTCCGGAGGATAAACCCGAAACTGCGACGAGTCAAGAACCGCTCCGATGAAGAGGAGCTTCTGAGAGGGACACAGGTGTGACTTCGGCACATTGATGGAGAACCCCAGAAGGTGCAGGAGGTCGGCCGTAGTCTGGAGGTGGCTGACGACTGTCTGGGGCGAGCCAGCCTTCAACAACCAGTCGTCGAGGTAGGGGAAGACTGAAACCCCCTAGCATGCGACCACCGCCATCACTTTCGTGAACACCCGTGGGGCGCTGGGAAGGCCGAAGGGAAGCACGGTAAACTGAAAGTGCTCATGGCCTAACGTGAACCGCAGGTAACGCCAGTGGGCCGGCAGGACGGGGATGTGGAAATATGCGTCCTGCAAGCCCAACGCTACCATCCAGTCTTCTGGGTCCAGGGTAGCTAGGACCTGAGCCAAAGTCAGCATCTTGAACTTCTCCTTCCGGAGGAAGCCGTTGACGTTCTGCAGGTCCAAGATAGGGCCTAGGCCCCCTTTGCCCTTCTTGGGAGCCAGAAAGTAGTGGGAGTAACAACCACACCCTACTTCTGGCCCAGGAACACGCACAATGGCCCCCTTGGCCAAGAGGGCCATAACTTCCTCTCGCAGAAGATTCAAGTGATCCCCCGACACGCGGTGGTACTGCGATGGCATGGCTGGAGGGGTCGCCTCAAAGGGGAGGGAGTAGCCCATTTGGACGATTTGCAGCACCCACCTGTCCGAAGTGATGTTGTGCCAGTGAAGGAGGTGATGTCGTACCCTGCCCCCCACTGGTGTCATGTGGGCCTGAAAGCTCGGACTAGGAAGGCTTTGAGGCGGATGCTGCAGGGGTGGATGTGGACTGACCTCGCCATTGTCCCCGGGCACCACCACGGCAGTTACCACGTCCGCCACTGCGCTGGATATTAGTATGCGGCCCATGGCTGGCAGGACGTGTGGGGGCGCCCCTTCCATGGCCACGAAAAGAGTGAAAGACAGCAGAGGCCAAAGAGGCGACGGTTATCAAACAACATGTCCATAAGGGTGTTTTGGACATCAGCCGAAAAGTTGGCGGACCTCAGCTAGGCGTGGCGATGAATTACCACCGTCGTTGTCATCGCTCTACCTAGTCTGTTGTATCCAGTCCACATCGAATGGAATACTGTGCCGCATCTCAACCCTCCGCAAGGGCTTGGGCGAGTTTAGTCCGGGCCTCCTCCGGACATTTTTGCAGCACGGCCGCGACCGTGTCCTACAGAGAGTGGGTATAACGGCCCAAGAGGCACGCGGTGTTAACGGATCGCAACCCCAAACTTAGTGAGGAGAACATCTTCTTGCCATACTGTTCGTACCTCTTGGATTCCTGATTGGGGGGAGCCATCGGGAATGCGGTCTGGGAGTTAGAGGCCTGTATGACCAGGCTGTCGAGGGTGGGGTGGGTGGACAGGAAGCAAGGGTCGCCCGGAGCCAGGCGGTGGCATCTGGCCACGTTCCTATCTACAGGGGGACCTGTAGCAGGCCAGGACCAGGTGCCCAAAAGAACGTCAGATAAGGCCTCATTGAACGGCAGCAGAGGCTCCGAGGAGCTTGCCTGTGGTTTAAGGACCTCAGTGAGGAGGTTTGTCCTCACGGCCGCGACGGGGAGTTCAAGGGATAAGGCCTTGGCCGCCCGCGTCAACACAACACTATAGGCAGCCCCCTCCTCCGTAGCCACGGTGGGAGGGGAGACAAAACCAGTGTCTGGCGAAGTGTCCAGACCACTGGCATCCCCAAGCTCACCTGCCCAGTCCTGATAAGGCTGGCACTCACGTGCCAGAGGGTCCTCAGACCCCTCCCAATCCTCCTCACCACCCATCTCCTGATACTCAGGGTCAAAGGATGGGGCCGGTTCATATAAGTAAAAATCTCCTAGCGGCATCGAATACGGCGCTGAGCGGCGCCGGACCCGAATCGAGGGTAGGACCAGGGACGACGTCGTCCGGTAACGGCGTCTGGGGCAACACCCTGGGGGCCGGCGCCGGCCAGGTCGTAAGGTCGACCGGCGACGACCCGGATCCGGAACCAGATCCAGCAAGACCCTGCGGCATCGGGACCGAAGTCGCTGACAATGCTGGGGCCGAAGCACCCGGCCCGCTTGAGGACCCAGTCGGGGCCGTTTGGCCCGAAGGCGCCGCGGAACCCGACGGAGGAGTGAGCGACCTCATGGCCACGAGGAAGGCCTCGATCTCTTCCGGCGTCACGTCCTGCCCAGGGACCGGCGGGTATGGAGCAGGCTGCAACCCCTGCGGCTCTGGCGGAGCAGCTTGGGCTTTGTCGACCAAACCCCCGGCCATGTCAGAAGAGCGATGACGCCTCTTCGACTTCTTGTGTCTCTTACCTGAGGACTTGGAGCCAGAGGAATGGTGTCGACTCCCAGAGCTATGATGACTCTGGCCCTGCGACCGGTCCCTCAACCTCCTTCTGGACCGAGACCTCGAACGGCGCGGGGCCGACTGCCGGAGCTCGAGGCGCTTGCGGGACCGCTCCTTCGCTGTCAAGGCTCGGCAGTCGGGGCACGACTTGTCATCGTGGTCGGGGGCAACACCATGGGGGCCGGCGCCGGCGAGGTCGTAAGGTCGACCGGCGACGACCCGGATCCGGAACCAGATCCAGCAGGACCCTGCAGCATCGGGACCGAAGTCGCTGACAATGCTGGGGCCGAAGCACCCGGCCCGCTTGAGGACCCAGTCGGGGCCGCTTGGCCCGAAGGCGCCGTGGAACCCGACGGAGGAGTGAGCGACCTCATGGCCACGAGGAAGGCCTCGATCTCTTCCGGCGTCACGTCCTGCCCAGGGACCGGCGGGTATGGAGCAGGTCGCAACCCCTGCGGCTCTGGCGGTGCCGCGTGGGCTTTGTCGCCCAAACCCCCGGCCGCGTCATAAGAGCGATGACGCCTCTTCGACTTCTTGTGTCTCTTACCTGAAGACTTGGAGCCCGAGGAATGGTGTTGACTCCCGGAGCTATGACGACTCTGGCCCTGCGACCGGTCCCTCGACCTCCTTCCGGACCGGGACCTCGAACGGCGCGGGCCGACTGCCGGAGCTCGAGGCGCTTGCGGGACCGCTCCTTCGATGTCAAGGCTCGGCAGTCGGGGCACGACTTGTCATCGTGGTCGGGCCCCATGCAATGCAGACACCCGCGATGGGGGTCGGTAACCGACATCAGCCGGTTGCAGTCGATGCAGGGTTTGAACCCGGGCATCCCTACCGGCACCGTCTGAGTCGTTCGACTAGAAAAACAGATCAAAAGATCCAAAAAGTTTAGTCAAAAATGGACTAAAGGGTACCACTTTCTCCGGACCTGCGCTTGCTGGCGCAGAAAAAAGAACTGACGTCAGCGTGCGAGGGCGGCGTCTAAGTACTCTGACGACGTCATCCCGGCGCCAACGACGGACGCGGAGCCGCAGACGATGCCTACCGACATGCAGGGGTACTGCTACGCAAAATTTTCCTGATCCAGTCAGATGCCTGGGGATATTCTAAAGTAATGAATCTAATACTAACCTGTTTCTTTTAGATGGAGTTGGTAAAGTGATGAAGATTTGCAGTATGACCTCACAAAAGGCCTCAACCTGCTGTGAAGTCACCGAAAGATCTGGTATCTTGGGGTGCATTGGGACCAAGCTTGGAATTGGCTCCAATGGAAATCAGGAAGAAGACCAGGAGGCATGTTGACAATGTTGTGCCTTTTCTGGTGTTCAAGAATGGTGGGTTGGGGAAGCGCCCTGTTTGGACTTCTTGTGTTTCTTTTTAGACCCACCCAATACCTTCGACTGCAACAAAGATCTGCCACGTGCAGACTTCAAGTGCTGGAACAGGTCCTTCCTTTCCGTTCATCTGATTACAGTCATCGTAGTCCTGGAGTTGTGTCCTGAACTGAGTCACCACAGGCATACCTTGTGGGTGCTGTAACAGGCATCTGCTTGTGACAATCTCTACAACGCTTTAATCCTATCTTTTTAGGAGGTGAAATACCTTGCACATTTTTTGAAGAAAAATTAAGGAAAAAAACTTGAGAAAAGATGAAAAAGAAGTTCTGGATCCTCACCTGAAGGCGTGGAAAGAAACACTCTGACGTAAGTGCAATAGGTGGTGATTACACAGAGCTCGGCTCGTCATTTTTGGAGCGGAATGAGGTCGAGGCAGTGCTGCACAACCCAAACTACCGGCATGCAGGAGTATGTACATTTCAACTATTAGCCGTATAAGCATACATTCATGCTAAGAAATATATTTCTGTACTAGGTATAGTCTATCTACCTCACTATGCTGATCCAGAATTCAGTCAATGAGGTGGATTTACTTCCTGCACAATCCAATCTCGCTTAGATTTTGCTTATGAAAGAGCGGATTAAAGAAAATAACCTTCTGAAGATGCCAAAGCAGGAAATGTAGTCAACCTCTAAGCTGGTTCTTTCATACATTCACATGACTGAATCATGTTAGCCAACAATATACTTAGAGGTAAGTGAGAAGAGTCTCACCATATTCAAAAAGATGTTGCAACTCCTTTCTAACCTGAAGGTTCAGGCAATGTCTGGTAACAGATGTAGGAGGTCTTTCATGTTGCAGCTTTGCAAGCCTCTTGAGGGGTTGTACTGGCATTTGCCTCAACTCCTCGTGTAGTATGCAGTTATTTAACTCACCGTAATAGAATGACATTGTGGTGCATGCAGTTTACAGTGCCCCGTGTGATGACTGTAGGATCTTTCTTCGGGTGCTACAAAGCGTAAACCATTTACCTGTTGCGTGAAATTATATTGTTTTATCCATATCAAATCTCAAGCACCGCTTGATAGCAAGGTACAAATAAAGCACTCTGCTGCTCGCCCAGAATTCGGATAAATGCTGGTAAGATGACAACTCCTTGAGGAGAAAACAAATTGGTTCTTTTGGAATAAACTTCGGATTGGTCTTTAGACCAATCTTATCTTTGGTGAAGTCTAAATATGGTTCTTTAATAGATTAAACCTGTATTTTGCTGAATTGATCATACACAACAAAGCTGTTTTTCAGGTTATGAATTTGATGTTTGCCCTGTGGATTGATTCAAAAGGGTGGCCCATCAGTTTGTTTAGTTTCTACACCGGTGTCAGTTTGATGAATGGTGGGTATGAACAAACAAGTTACTTACCTTCAGTGACACATCGTATGAATGAACAAGTTACTTACCTTCAGTGACACATCTTCTGGTGGATACTCGAACCACATATTCCTTTAGAATATCCCCAGGTGCCAGACTGGATCTAGAGATCTTTCTTAAAAGCGCTCCTGCGCAAAGGAAGGAGAGGTAGCAGTGGGAATGCATACAAGAGCCCCTTGAAGAGATCTAGCCAAGGCATTCCACACTGATCGAAGATGCTGTACATATGTCAGAGATAGCGCTTAAATGATAAACTTGATAGAAGACATGACGTTTGACACTAATACTGAGTCATTCAAAACCATAGAAATCACTGCATCATACACTAAAATACCACCGCAAAAAGACATTCTCATCATTAAGCAGATACTTGAAGCATGTCTCAGACTGTTGACATTTACCACTGAGTTTATTACAGAACTTTTGACAATTGCCTTGACCACCAATTACAAATATGGGAACCCCTATTACCAGCAATATGGCAACACTTCAATGATGGCCGTTTTCGCCACAAACCTGGCAACATTTATGTAGACGCCCTTACGCATCAGTTTGTACTTAAAGAATCTAATCCATACAAACTGTTTATGGTCTGAAGTGAATCAGCATCTAGATTATACTAAATTGTCACATACCTCAACAAGACACAACTTAAAGAAAAGTTATGTACCTTCGGTAAACAATAGATCTGTAAGAAACATAGGTTAGTTATAGATTCCTTACCTTAGAATTACCCCCAGGCGTCAAACTGAATCCGGAGAATTTTTCATCAGCTGTACCACTTCACATTGGAAGGTGTCGTCGGTCCACTCTGTGTTTGTTGTCCGCATCGTGGTCGTAGGGATGACGTCGCAGTAGCTACATAGTCGCCGACCTTGTGCGCCGACATCAGTTCTGTACACAACTTTCCGCAGAGAAATGCAAGACACTAACCACTGGTGCACAAAACTAGGGCCATGAAAGGATGCCCTTAACCCTAGAAGTCAGTTCGCAGAACGGGGAGGATGGGTTGGCTGGTAAGGAGTCTAGCTAACCTATGTTTCTTACAGATATATTGTTACCGAAGGTAAGTAACTTTTTCATCTGAAAGAAACAGTTAGTTATAGACTCCTTACCTTAGAATAGATACCCCAGCAATACCAACCCCGGTGGTGGGTCTGCAAACTAAGTTCACACCAGAAAGTCCTGGAAAACAGAACGGCTAAAGAAGCCGTCTCTCCGGACATGGCTGTCCAGGCAGTAGTGTTTAGTGAACGTCTGCAACAATGTCCACGTAGCTGCCTGACAGATGTCATTTAGGGGGACTACTCCTCCCAAAGCAGTGGTAGCTGCCGTCGATCTGGTGGAATGGGGGCGCATTCCCACTGGAGGCTCCTTCTTTGCCAAAGAATAGCAGGCTTTGATGCACAGAAAGACCCACCAAGAAATGGCCCATTTGTGCACAGCTCAACCTCTCTTAGTGCCCATGTAACCAACAAAGAGCTGATTGTCCACCGGGAATTGTTTGGTGCAATCCAAGTAGAAGGAAAGCACACGTTTTGGATCCAGATGGTGGAGCTTTTCTTCCTCTTTTATAGGATGCTGAGGCAGAAAGAAGGTGGGCAAAGTGATGGTTTGGCCATTGTGAAAGAAGTAACCACCGTTGGTAGAAAGGAAGGTCTAGTTTGTAGGAAGACCTTGTCCGGATGGACAGCCAGAAAGAGAGGCTTGGAAGAAAGAGCTTGTAGCTCACTCACTCTGAGTGCAGAGGTGATGGCCACCAGAAAAGCAGTTTTCAAAGTGAGAAGCCTGGAAGGACAGTTATGCAGTGGGTCAAAGGAAGCGCACATTAGATATGTAAGAACCAAGTTCAAGTCCCACTGGGGCATTACGAAGGGAACAGGAGGAAAAAGATGAGTAATGCCCTTAAGGTATCTATTTACAATTGGGGACTTGAAAAGAGAAGGCTGATTAGGAAGCCTAAGGAAGGCTGAAGTTGCCGAAAGGTAGCCTTTTCGAGTGCTCTGTCAAGGCCCGGACACATCCAGGTCTGAAGGGTGCTCAACCCAATGTCCCTAGGGTTTCGATTTCCTTTAGTCTTGTTTATGCAATGGTCAATTCAAAAATCCATACTGTAGTGTTCAAATAAAGAAAGAAAGTCATGATACTTTACATTCATGTATTCTGAATGAAGTTGTCAACTTAATTTTGCTTTTTTCACATATAAATCATGTAAAAAAAATCATCATGTTGAAACAACATTAGCTACTATTTACAAAAACAAATGTAACAAGACCCATTGCATTTCGGGTTCCACTGAACCCTTCTTCAGAGGTTCATGAATGCTTTTTATTTTCAAACTGGATCTTCGTGACTTGAAGTTCCATGGCGTGGCACTGTAATGTAAACATTGTAGAACTATGTATAATGATTTTTTGTTTACTCCCAATGATAATACATGCAGAAGTATCTAGGATTAGCACGTCTGGCTGATTCAAAAAGATTGGTGAGTGTATGGAAGGTTATAATGTGAGGAAAGAAAGGATATTAATGTTACCATGTGATATCACAAGATTTTGACTAAGTGCAGGAAGTGTGCTTTCGGCGCAAACCCCCGTGTGAGCAAAGGTGTTATGTGAGGAAAAACCACCAAAAGTGATCAACTGTCACACAGTTAGAGGAGGATGAGGGTACTCACTCGATGCGAAACCGGAGAAATCTGAGGCGGAAATCTGTCTGACACTGGGAAAACAATCTCCGTTGTCGAACTGGAGGTGGCAATAAATGTAGGTAAAGAATGTTGTTGTTGAAATCAGAAGCTCTAAGCGCTGTAGCGCCCCTTAAGAAAAAGGACCCTGAAGCTTACCCTTGTTGTTCTAAAATGGGAATATATACAAACGCGTATTACCACCTAAAAGGGAACTGTGAACTATAGTTAAATGTGCTCCGTAAGTAAACAAGCCAAGAGTCTTGCCAGAGAAAATCTCCAAGTGGCTTCCGTAGCTGTATGTGCCTTGCGTGGCTGTTTAAGCAGTGCTGAGGATGAAAAGACAAATAGCTTTCCTTAGATTTGCAAGTTAATAGCTAAGGTGTTTTAATAAATAAAACGCGCTTGTGGAAAAGTATGCGTACCTCGAATTCGTGCTCCTAACTTCCGACATCCAAAACTTGCAGACTTCCGGTATAATCATCCGGTGTATCCACTGTCTCTGATTTAAAGGGCCGCGTGTTGAAAAAACGTTATTTACTACACAGTGTCACTACACGTCAAGGAGTAACCCCGTGAAATAGCGCCGGCTCAAAAATGCACTGATAAAAATAAAAATTAATTGTTAGACGGGGACCCGGAGGGTCGGCCGAGTACAGGGGGAGAGGCCTCCGGTGAGGGCCGTCTCCGGCGATCGTACAGGCAAGTAACTTCCCCCCCACAAATGGACACCACACAAGGATGCGATCTGCACACTTTATATAGGATTCTTGAGGCAAGGTTATCAACGATACAGTGGGGGCAGGACACGAGGATCCTCCCAATTCTAGTCTCTGTAGGGTAAGGGGTAGCGGGACAGTCTTGGTACCGGTCCGGTACAAGGGCGGCCAGAAGGAGCTCACAATCCTCGAGCTCAGGGGTCTGTAAGGTCGGGCCGCGGCAGCGCCAGCAGGCTAGGATGATAGTTCTCGGCAAGGAGGGCCGCGGCAGCGCCAGCAGGCTAGGATGATAGTTCTCGGCAAGAAGGGCCGCGGCAGCGCCAGCAGGCTAGGATGATAGTTCTCGGCAAGGAGGGCCGCGGCAGCGCCAGCAGGCTACGATGATGATTTCGTTGCAGAGGGGCCGCGGCAGCGCCAGCAGGCAAGAGCGATGATTCACAAGGATGGGCCGCGGCAGCGCCAGCAGGTCCAGACGAAGATGCACGTTGCAGAGGGCCGCGGCAGCGCCAGCAGGCTTCGGAGATGGTTCACAAGGCAAGACTGCGGCAGCGCCAGCAGTCCGTCAGGGATGAGTTCTTCAAGGTGTCTCTCGACTCCAGGATACAACTCCTTTCTGCTCTGGAGCTGCCCCAGTTATAGGTCTGGTCTCCTTTGATGTCCGGACCCTCGCGCTTGGAGGTCGGGGATGAGGGAGTCCAGACACCCAGCACGGGGGTGGAGCCAGCGCCCGGGGAGGCCGGGGGCGATCGGCACCTGGCGGGGGAGAGCCATCGACACTCCTTTCTCCCATTGACCTGCCAAGTGGTCTCTTCACCTCCTGGGTGGATGGTGGTGCCTCGATGTCGGGGCCTGGCCAGGCCTAGGGTTGGGGTCGAGCCGAGGCCACGCGGCCTCGTGATGCCGTGCCCAAGATGGCGGCTGGGCCGGGGCAATGGTGCTGAGGGCGGCCCGGGCCAGCCGATACGGGGGGTGTTCGGGAGCAGGCGTCCCGTTGGGGACGGGTTGCGGGTTGCCTCGGTGGGTTGCCGGGATGGTTCTTTCGGGCGATACAGGGAGAGCCGGTGTCCGGGCCCTATCATGCGGGGAGGGAGCGGGCCTTCCACGAGGCCTGTCCAACATTAATACGAAGAGCGGAGGTGGCAGGCATGCGTGTACGGAACGAAATAGTGTGAAACCGTGTGTTAATGAAAAAAGTATAAACATAATCATGGAAGAATGCCAGTAATGCGTCGATTCATAAACAGATCCTTTTCCGGCTGCGCTTAGAGCTTCTGATTTCAACGACAACATTCTTTACCTACATTTATTGTCACCTCAAGCTCGACAACGGAGATTGTTCTCCCTGTGTCAGAAAGATTTCCGCCTCAAATTTCTCCGGTTTCGCATCGAGTGAGTACACATGGTAACATTAATATGCTTTCTTTCCTCACATTATAACCTTCCATACACTCACCAATCTTTTTGAATCAGCCAGATGTGCTAATCCCAGATACTTCTGCTGTATTATCATTGGGAGTATACAAAACATCATTATACATAGTTCTACAATGTTTTACATTACAGTGCCACACCACGGAACTTAAAGTCACGAAGATCACGTTTGAAAATAATAAGCATTCATTAACCCATGAAGAAGGGTTCAGTGGAACCCGAAATGCATTGGGTCTTGTTACATTTGTTTTTGTAAATAGTAGCTAATGTTATTTCAACATGATGATTTTGTTTACATGATTTATATGTGAAAAAAACAAAATTAAGTTGACAACTTCGTTCAGAATACATGAATGTAAAGTATCATGACTTTCTTTGTTTATTTGAACACTACCGAAGGGATTTTTGAATTAACAATTGCATAAACAAGACTAAAGGAAATAGAAACCCTAGGGACATTGGGTAGAGCACCCTGCAGACCTGGATGTGTCCAGGCCTTGACAGAGCAGTTTATCACACAGGGTTGTGGGGACAACCCTCAGCAGGGTACTCCCTTACTGATTTAAACTAGATTAAGCACTAGATTACTTTGGATTAAAGAGGTGTGTAGGTCTTACAGTTACAGAGCCTTTTAGATTGCCATGAGCAGAGCCCTGCTGTGCCAAACAAAGGAGGAACAAGAGAACCTCAGAAAGAGGGGCGGAAAGGGGATCCATAGCCTTTGCTGTGCACTATGCCACAAATGTGTTCATTCTGCAGGCGTATACCATCTTAGTGGAGGGATGCCTGGCTGCCAAGATAACATCGCAGACTTCGGGAGGCAGGTCAAAAGACGTCAACTGCCGCCGCTCAATCTCCATGCAAGGAAATGGAGGCTGGACAGGTTCAGGTGGAGGACCATCCCCTGCTGCTGCGACAGAAGATCCTTCTGAAGAGGCAGTTGGATTGGAGGATTGATGGTCATGTTGAGCAGCTCGGGATACCAGACTCTTCTTGCCCAATCTGGAGCCACAAGAATGCCTATGGGCCCGGTCGCGCTTGATCTTCTTCAGCTCTCAGGGCAGAAGTGGTATAGGTGGAAAGGCGTATAAAGACCCCAACGCGATGAAAAGCACCGCCGAGCGAGTGCCGCCTTGGAAATTTCAACGTGCAGAACTGCTGACATTGCGAGTTCTCTTCGGTGGCGAATAGATCTAAAAAAGACTCTCCCCACTACTGAAAGAGATCTTGCACCACCTCCGAGTGAAGACGCCATTTGTGATCTATCATGCACCTGAGGCGGAGTTTGTACGCCCTGGTGTTTAGAGAACCTGCCAGGTGTTGAACTACTAGGGATATGCCCTGATGTTCCAGCCATGTCCAGAGGCTGAGGGCCTCCTGACATAGGGTCCACAACCACACCCTGCCTTGTTTGTTGCAGTACCACATGGAGGTGGTGTTGTCCGTGAACACCTGCACTACTCTTCCCCGGACAGATGGAAGGAATGCCTTGAGTGCAAGACGAATCGCACAAAGCTCCATGTGCAGCCCGGATTCCGCCGCAGACCATAGGCCTCTGATCTCCGCCTCCCCCATGCGGCAGCCCCATCCCAGAAGTGGCACATTGGTCACCACTGTGAACTCTGGTAAGGAAGGGAGAGGGATCAGCCTTCAACCCAATCCTGGTTCGTAAGCCACCACTGCAACTGGTGTGCCCCACTACAACTGGTGTGCCCTTCGAGATCTGGATGCAATCGGACAGGTTCCCCTGATGTTGCGCCCACTGGAACTTCAGATCCCACTGCAGAGCCTGCATATGCCATCTGGCATGATCCACCAGCAGGATGCAGGAGGCCATCAGACCCAGCAGCCTGAGGGTCAGCCTGACCGAAACCTGGGATAGAGGGTGAAAGATCTGAAACATAGCAGGAATATCCCGGCCTCGCTGTTCAGGAGGATAAACTCGAAACTGTGTCATGTACAGAAACCGCTCCAATGAAGAGGAGCTTTTGAGAGGGGGTCAGGTGCCACATTGGCACGTTGATGAGGAACCCCAGTGAATGCAGGTCAGCCGTAGTCTGGAGGTGGGAGATGACAGCCTGGAGCGAACCCGCCTTCAACGCACAAGTTACTACTTGTGTAACGATATATCTGTAAGAGACATTAGTTAGTGATAGATTCCTTACCTTAGAATATCCCCAGGCGTCAGACTGGATCCGGAAAGTTTTGCGTAGCAGTACCCTTGCGCGTCGGTAGGCGTCGTCTGCGGCTCCGCGCCCGTCGTCGGCGTCGTGGGCGCCGTGATGACGTCGTCGGAGTACTTAGACGCCGCCTCCGCGTGCTGACGTCAGTTCTTAGCCACAGCTTTTCCGCGCCAGAAGCGCAGAGCCATGACAAAAACCGACACTGGTGCCAAAAAACTAGGGCCCTAAAAGGGGGTGACCTTAACCCTAGATATCGGTTCGCAGAACGGGGAGGATGGGTGGGTCGGTAAGGAATCTTTCACTAACTAATGTCTCTTACAGATATATCGTTACACAAGTAGTAACTTGTGCATCTGAAAGAGACACGTTAGTGATAGATTCCTTACCTTAGAATAGATACCCCAGCAATACCATCCCCATGGTGGTGGGTCTGCGAACCAATATTTACACCAGAAAGTCCTGGAGAACGGAACGGCCGAAGAAGCCATCCCTCCGGACTTGACTGTCCAGGCAGTAGTGCTGTGCAAACGTGTGCAACGAGGCCCACGTAGCTGCCTGGCAAATTTCCTGCAAGGGCACACCTTGGCCCAAGGCAGTTGTAGTGGCCGTGGCTCGAGTGGAATGAGCCCTCAGCCCAACAGGGGGTTCCTTCTTATCCAAGGAGTAACACGCCTGGATGCACATGATAATCCATCGAGAGATGGTCCGTTTGTGCACCGCTTTCCCTTTCTTAGCGCCCGCGTACCCAACAAAGAGTTGATCATCCACCCGGAACTGGCGTGTGCGATCCAGATAGAACGAGAGCGCACGTTTTGGGTCCAGACGGTGGAGCCTCTCCTCCTCTCTCGAGGGGTGCGGAGGCGGAAAGAAGGTGGGCAATGTGATGGACTGACCAATGTGGAAGGCCGTGACCACCTTAGGCAAGAAGGAGGGCCTAGTCCTCAAAACAACCTTGTCCGGATGGACTGAAAGGAAAAGAGGTTTACAGGATAGAGCCTGGAGCTCACTCACTCTCCTGGCAGAGGTGATGGCTACCAGGAAGGCAGTCTTCAAAGAAAGAAGGCGAAGAGGACAGTTGTGAAGTGGCTCAAAGGGAGCGCACATCAGAAATGTTAGAACCAGGTTCAAGTCCCACTGAGGCATCACGAAGGGAACAGGAGGAAAGGTATGAGTGATGCCCTTCAGGAAACGATTTACGATAGGGGACTTGAACAAAGAAGGTTGGTCAGGCAGCCTCAGAAAGGCTGAAAGGGCCGAAAGATAGCCCTTGATAGTGCCCAGAGTAGAGCCCTGCTGGGCAAGAGAAAGAAGGAAGAGAAGAACTTCAGAGAGAGGGGCATTGAGGGGATCCACAGCCTTTGCTGTGCACCATGCCACAAATCTGTTCCACCTGCAGGCGTATACCGTCTTTGTGGAGGGACGCCTGGCTGCCAGAATGATGTTGCAAACTTCAGGAGGCAAGTCAAATGGGCTCAACTGTCGCCGCTCAATCTCCAAGCATGGAGGTGGAGACTGGACAGGTTCCGGTGGAGGACCGTCCCCTGCTGCTGCGACAGAAGGTCCTCCTGAAGAGGCAGACGAACCGGGGGATCGACTGACATACTGAGTAGCTCGGGATACCAGTACCTTCGTGCCCAGTCCGGGGCCACAAGGATGACTTGTGCCTGGTCGCGCTTGATCTTCTTCAGCACTCTGGGCAGAAGAGGTATAGACGGAAAGGCGTACAACAGACCGCAGCTCCACTCGCGACGAAAAGCGTCTCAGAGCGAGTGCCGCCTTGGAAATTCCAACGCGCAGAACTGATGACATTGCGCGTTCTCTTCGGTGGCGAATAGATCTAACCAAGGCTCTCCCCATCGCAGAAAGAGGCCTTGCGCCACGTCCGAGTGCAGACGCCATTCGTGATCCATCGAGCACCGATGGCTGAGTTCGTCCGCCCTGGCGTTCAGAGAACCTGCCAGGTGTTGAACCACCAGAGTCACGCCCTGATGTTCCAGCCATTGCCAGAGGCGTAGAGCCTCCCGACAAAGGGTCCACGACCCCACCCCGCCCTGTTTGTTGCAGTACCACATGGCGGTGGTGTTGTCCGTGAACACCTGCACTGCACACCCTCAGACAGACGGGAGGAATGCTTTCAGTGCCAGACGAATCGCCCGCAGCTCCAACAGATTGATATGGAGCCGGGATTCCGCCGGAGACCAGAGTCCTCTGATCTCCGCCTCTCCCGAATGGCCTCCCCAGCCCTGGAGGGACGCGTCCGTCACAACTACGTGCTCCGGTTGGGGAAGGGAGAGGGATCTGCCGTTGACCCAATCGCGGTCCGTGAGCCACCACTGCAGCTGTCTCGCAGTGCCCTCCGAGATCAGGACATGGTCGGACAGGTTGCCCCGGTGCTGGGCCCACTGAAACTTCAGGTCCCACTGCAGAGCCCGCATCCGCCACCGTGCGTGATGCACCAGAAGGATGCAGGAGGCCATCAGCCCCAGAAGCCGCAGCGTCAACCTGACCGAAACCGGGGATAACGGCCCGAAGATCGGAATCAGAGCCTGTATATCCCGAACCCGCTGTTTGAGCGGGTAAACCCGAAACTGCGCCGAGTCGAGAACCGCTCCGATGAAAAGGAGCTTCTGAGAGGGGCACAGGTGTGACTTCGGCACATTGATGGAAAATCCCAGCAGGTGCAGGAGATCCGCCGTAGTCTGGAGGTGGCTGACGACTGCCTGGGGCGAGCCCGCCTTCAGCAACCAGTCGTCGAGGTAGGGGAAGACTGAGACCCCTAACCTGCGCAGATGAGCTGCGACCACCGCCATCAGCTTCGTGAACACCCGTGGGGTGCTGGTAAGGCCGAAGGGGAGCACGGTAAACTGAAAGTGCTCGAGGCCTACCGTGAACCGCAGGTAACGCCGGTGGGCCGGCAGGACGGGGATGTAGAAATATGCGGCCTGCAAGTCCAACGCTACCATCCAGTCTCCTGGGTCTAGGGCAGCCAAGACCTGAGCCAGTGTCAGCATTTTGAATTTCTCCTTCCGGAGGAAGCCGTTGACGTTCCTCAGATCCAAGATAGGGCGTAGGCCCCCTTTGCCCTTCTTGGGTACCACCAGGAAGTAGTGGGAGTAGCAACCACGTCCTACTTCTGGCCCAGGAACGCGCTCGATGGCCCCCTTGGCCAAGAGGGCCGAAACTTCCTCCTGCAGGAGCCGCAAGTGATCCCCCGATACGCGGTGGTGTTGCGGTGGCATGGCTTGAGGGGTCGTCTCGAAGGGGAGGGAGTAGCCCCTTCGGACGATCTGCAGCACCCACCTGTCCGAAGTGACTGTGCGCCAGTGAGAGAGGTGATGGCGAACCCTGCCTCCCACTGGCGTCACATGGGCCGAAAAGCACGGACTAGGAGGGTTTAGAGGCGGATGCCGCGGGGGCAGGTGTGGACTGGCTCCGCTTGTTTCCCCGACCGCCTCCACAGCGGTTTCCACGGCCACCGCCGCGCTGGACGACAGTTTGCGGCGAGTGGCTGGCGGCACGTGTGGGGGCGCCCCTTCCTTGGCCATGAAAGGAGCGAAAGGCACCCATTTGCTGGCGCGGGGCCGAGAGGCCCAAGGACTTGGCCGTAGCCCTGGAGTCCTTAAAGCGCTCAAGCGCGTGGTCTGTCTTGTCGCCAAAGAGGCAACGGCCATCGAACGGCATGTCCATGAGTGTATTTTGGACATCTGCCGAGAAGTTGGCGGTTCTCAGCCAGGCGTGGCGTCGTATCGCCACCGTCGTAGCCATCGCTCTGCCCAGCGAATCAGTAGTATCCAGTCCGCACCTGATTGAATACTTTGCTACGTCCCGGCCCTCCACTAGGGTTTGGCCGAGTTTGGCCCGTACCTCCAACGGACACTCTGGCAGCACTTCCGCCATCGTTTCCCACAGAGAGTGGGTGTAACGGCCCAAGAGGCATGCGGTGTTGGAAGACCGCAGTCCCAAGGCAAGGGACGAGAAGACCTTCTTGCCATAGTTCTCGTACCGCTTGGATTCCCTGTCCGGCGGGGCCGACGGGAAGGCGGTCTGGGAGTTAGAGGCATGGATAACCAGACTCTCGGGGTGGGGTGGGTGGACAGGAAACATGGGTCCCCCGGGGCCGGGCGGTGGCGTCTGGCCACGCTCCTATCTACAGGCGAACCTGTAGCGGGCCTGGACCAAGTGCCCAAAAGAACGTCCGTCAAGGCCTCATTAAACGGCAGCAGAGGCTCCATGGAGCATGACTGCGGCTTAAGGACCTCAGTGAGGAGGTTAGTCCTCACGGCCGCGACGGGGAGCTCAAGGCCCAAGTCCTTGGCCGCCCTCATCAACACCACACTATAAGTAGCACCCTCCTCCGAAGCCACGGTAGGAGGAGAGACAAATCCAGTGCCCGGAGAGGTGTCCAGGCCACTGCTCTCCCCAAGGTCTCCTGTCCAGTCCATGTTAGACTGGCATTCCCTTGCCAGAGGGTCCTCAGACCCCTACCAATTCTCCTCTTCCCCCATCTCCTGAGATTTAGGGTCATAAGTGAATGAGGTCGGTTCATAGAAAGTAAAATCTCCGAACGGCGTCGAGAGCGGCGCCGATAGGCGTCGTCCCGACGTCGGAACCGATTGAGAGGAGGCATCGGGGACGGCGCCGCTCGAGGACGACGCCAGAGGGGACACCACACGGACCGACGTCGGGGGGTCGTAAGGTTCACCGGTGACGATCCATCGCCCGAGGAAGGTCCAGCGGCACCGGGCCCGAAGGCGCCGACGACGCCGGGGCCGCTGTACCCTGCGGCGCCGGGCCCGAGGGCACCGGCGGTGTCGGGACCGTGGAGCCCTGCGGCGTCGGGCCCGAAGGCGCTGGCGGCGTCGAGGCCGAAGCACCCGACGGCGTCGGGGTCGTTGCCCCCGACCCACTAGGGCCCCCAGACGGGTTCACTGGGCCCGAAGGCGCCGCGGAACCCGTCGGAGGAGAAAGGGACCTCATGGCCACGAGGAAACGCTCGATCTCCGGCGTCACGTTCAGCCCAGGGACCGGGGGGTATGGGGCCGAACGCGGCGCCCGCGACTCCCGAGGAGCCGCGTGGGCGGTGTCACCCGAACCCCCGGCCGCATCGCGCGAGCGTTCGGGGGAGTCAGAAGAGCGATGATGTCTCTTCGACTTCTTATGCTTCTTACCTGACGACTTGGACCCGGAGGAGTGGCGCCGACTCCTGGAGCTGGCTCCGTCCCCGCGACCTGTCCCTCGACCTCCCGTGGGACCGGGACTGGGACCTCACACGGCGCGGGGCCGACTGGCGGATTTAGAGTCGCCTGCGGGACCGCTCCCGCCTGGCCTTCCTCGAAAGGGCCGACAGTCGGAGCAGGCCTCGTCGTCATGGTCGACGCCCAAACACATCAGGCACAAGCGGTGGGGATCCGTGACCGACATGGTACGGTCGCACTCGTCTGAATGCGGGCATCCCTAACGGCACCGTCGGAGTCGTAAAGACTTCGGAATAGATCAAAAGATCTCAAAAGTTTAGTCAAAAAGTGACTAGGGAACTGCTCTTTCCAGATCTGCGCTGGCTGGCGCGGAAAAAAGAAGAACTGACGTCAGCACGCGGAGGCGGCGTCTAAGTACTCCGACGACGTCATCACGGCGCCCATGACGCCGAGGACGGACGCGGAGCCGCAGACGACGCCTACCGACGCGCAAGGGTACTGCTACGCAAAACTTTCCAGATCCAGTCTGACGCCTGGGGATATTCTAAGGTAAGGAATCCATCACTAACGTGTCTCTTTCAGATAGCCAGTCTACGAGATAGGGGAAGACTGGAACCCCTGATCTGCGCAGATGAGCTGCGACAACTGCCATCACTTTTGTGAACACCCGAGGGGCACTGGTAAGGCTAAAGGGGAGCACTGTAAACTGAAAGTGCTTGTGGCCTACTGTGAACCGCAGGTAAAGCCGGTGGGCCGGCAGGGCAGGGTTTGTGAAAATAAGCGTCCTCCAGGGTCGAGGGCAGACATCAGCGAGCGAGCGTCAATATCTTGAACTTAACCTTCCGGAGGAAGCGATTGAGGTTCCTGAGAACCAAGATAGAATGCAGGCTTTTGTCCTTAGGCACCATAAAGTAGTGGGAATAGCAACCACAACCTACGTCTGGGGCAGGAACGCACTCAATGGCACCCTTGGCCAATAATGCCGAAACTTCCTGTTGGAGAGGGGCCAGGTGATCCTCCAACATGTGATGGTACTGAGGTGGCATGGATGGAGGGGTAGTCTTGAAGGGGAGGGAGTAGCCCCTTCGGCCTATTTGCAAAACCTACCTGTACGACGTGATGGTGCGCCAGTGGGGCAGGTGATGGCGGATCCTGCCGCCAACTGGCATTTGGTGGCCCTAAAAGGTTGGACTAGGAGGGTTTGGAGGATGCTGCAGAAGGGACTGTGGTGAACTGGCCTGCGAGCTGGCCCCCAAAACCAAGGCAGTGGTTCCCATGTCCCCGGCCACGCTGGGGCTAAATAGCTTGCACCGGCCTGTGGCCCTGGGCGGAACGTAGCGGGGCACCCCTTCCGTATCCATAAAAGGGGCGAAAGGCAGACTGCGTAGGGTGGGTGGTGGAGGCTCAAGGACCTGGCAGTAACCCGAGAGCCCTTAAAGCGCTCTAGCGTGTTGTCTGCATTGTCGCCGAAAAGGCAAAGGCCATCAAAGGGCACGTCCATAAGGGTGGATTGGACATCCCCGGAAAACCCAGTCGAACGCAACCAAGCGTTGCGTCGAAAGGCTACTGACGTGGAAATCGCCCTGCCAAGTGTGTCAGGGGTATCCAGCCCACAGCAGATGGTAAAATTCGCTGGGCCTCTCCCCTCGGCAACTGCACGGTAGAGCATGGCCCAGGCCTCCTCCGGGCACTGGGGCAGCAACTGCGCTACCATATCCGACATAGAGTGGTTGTAATGGCCCAACAGACATGCGGTGTTTACCGACCGCGGTCCCAAGCTGGCGGAAGAAAAACTTTCTTCCCAAGGTGGTTACATTTCCTATCTGGTGGTGTGTTAGGGAATGTGCCTTTAGACGTGAAGGCTTGGATCACCAAGTTTTCAGGGGTGGGGTGTTGGGAGAGGAAAGTGGGGTTGCCCGCAGCCGGGCGGTGGCGTCGGGCAATCATCCTGTACACAGGAGCCTTTGTGTTGGGCCTGGACCAGGTGCCCAAAAGGATGTCCGTGAGGGCTTCATTAAATGACAGCAGGGGCTCCGAAGAGCTCGCTGCCGGTTGAAGGACCTCTGTCAGGAGGTTAGTCCTGACTGCCACCAAAGGTAGCTCGAGGTGGAGAGCCTCAGCCGCGCTACGGAACACCACTGCGTATGACGCTCCCTCCTCAGTAGCCACGGTAGGAGGAGACGACATGCCAAGGTCTGGTGAGGTATACAAACAACTGGCTTCCCCCACTTCCTCTCTCCAGTCCTGTACATACACCAATTGGTCGGTTAAAGGGCCCCCAGACCCCTCCGAGTCTTCCTCACCCTCCTCAGGCTGCCAATCTGGTCTCAAAGAGTCAGGGTACAACAGGGGCACAAAGGTACTCGTCGGCGTCGGATCCGGCGTCGGATCCGGCGTCATTCGACGCCGGTCTGACTCTGTGTCTACCTCGAGGTGGAGGCCGGGGTCGACGACGGCTGGGGACACAGCCGACGGCAGTGGCGGACATGCTGCCAGTGGAATCGATGCCGGAGGATGCGTAACAAGGTCGACCAGTGCCGATCTGGATCGAGGCCTGGATCCAAGGGGGCTCTGCGGTGCCGAGGCCGAAGGTCCAGGGCCCCCAGCCGAGTCTGCAGGCCGAAGCCGAGCTGGCCTGCCTAAAGATGGCATGCATCGCTTCGTAGGAACTCCTAAGATGGGCAGGGGTCGCACTGGGTCCCGGAAAGGGAGGGAAACCCGAAGTGGACCCAGCAAGTTCCGCACGCGGAGCGGCGGGAGGAGTACCTCCTGCATCCCTTGTCGCGTCAAAGAGCCACAATGATTCTTTAACTTCTTTTTGTGTTTCGACTTACCTGACCGTGAGTGCGAGTACTTTGACGAAGAATGGTGTTGGCTCCTGACGGTCCGTGAATTCTGAACCCGTTTTATAAAGGTCATGGTTTTGTTACGAATTTGATAGTAGCGGACCGTAACTAGTGAGTGCGGCATGTACGAGTGATTTCGCCATGTTAGACCGATGGCTTCACTACATATTTAGGGATTCTGTTCCGAACCCTCTGGTTCCATTTTGTGTACGGCAGCCATTTTGTGGTTGCCCTCACATAGGCCGATGACTACGGCCGAACGAGTCTTTGGTACACGTACACATTAGCTGACTCCTAGGTGACCTGAGCGAACTGACCCCTTTGCCTGAAGCTAACCTTGTGAAGCCAGTTCCTTGTCCGGTAGTTGATCGAGATAGAGATCAAAGAACAGGACATTGTTGAGTTTATTATACACGCACACACCCTTTATCTTGCTTCTCATCTGTTTCTGTTCCTTCTTTTATGGTCTATTTAAGGTTTGGGTTGTGGTCTTTTATTATGGGTTTGTCCGGCCTGTCCGAGCAAGAATGTTGGGCTTTCCCGTGTAATTGATGGTGGGCTGGACAACTGAAAAGTGGGTTTGTCGTCATGCGATACCTTTTGCAATGTTACTTGTGATTTTACATTTCGTAAATAATGGGTGTTTGTCAGGAATGTGATTTTTAGCATAAAAGACGATAAAAGAGCCGCCGGTTGTAAGCGCCAAGGGGGTCTAGGACAGTCCCACCCCGGGAGTCTAGTATACATCAGGACTGGGCTATGGTCAGAGTATGTCCTCGGTAAGTGTGTGGCCGTCGAGCCTCCAGATATCATGCCGGGGGTAACAAGGAAATAATCCAGTCGTGCCCAGGTGCCAGTCTGTGGAGTAAAGTGAGTACCCTCCTGTCTGATCGGGTGCAGGGACCGCCATACGTCCACCAAGGTCCCCTCAGCCATAATGCCCTCAAGGGCCTCTCGCGCTTTAGGTTTATATTGGGCAGCCCCATCAGCCCTATCCACGCTGGGCACCAACGCAAGGTTGAAGTCCCCTCCCCAGATGATATGGCGGGAGCCCACATCAAGGATTTTACCCCAAAGTGTGGTGAAGAAGGAAGGCGTGTCCACATTAGGGGCGTAGCAATTTACAAAGGTAACAGTGTCGTGACCCATTCTCCCCCAGAGCAAAGCGTAACGACCTCCCCCATCTATCAGTTCCCCGCATTTATGAAACAGGACAGTGTTCCTGAGTAGAATGACCACCCCCCTGGCATATGTAGAGTAGGATGAGAAAGTGCGGGTAGTAGCCCATTTGCCTGCAAAGGTGGTCCGCCCTTGTGGCGACAGGTGAGTTTCTTGGAGCATGGCAACATGCACATTATGCCTGGTAAGGTAGGCAAGAACATCACAACATTTCCTGGCATTGTTGAGCCCACGGACATTCCATGACATACAGTGTAGCTGCGTTAGAGGCTCCAAGACCGCCATGTAATATGGTGCACGATAATATCATGTCTCCCGCATAGCAATGCAGGCATTCTCAAAGGACTCGAATCCATGTGTGTAGCAGAAAAAGACAATCCAAAACGATACTCGGTGTGCAGACCTCCCCCATCCCAACAGACCCCCCCCCACCCACCGCAGCGCCCCGAACTTGTCTGCAGCCATCCAATCCCCTCCCCAGTCCCCCTCCCCCTCCCCCACCCCCAACAGCAAAGTCCAACATATCAACAGTCGTTATGAGGTACACCCGATGGGGTAACAACATCGAGGGCGCACAACCGCTGTACCCGCCATTGGCCTCCAAAAATTGTACCGCCCTCGGTGGAGGCCAGGGCTAGGTAAGCGGATCCTGGTATACATTACCACAGAAGTGTCCAGACATTGCCAAGTCCCATCCAGGAGGCAGCCACCTCGGATCAAACAGGATGAAGAGGTAGCAGGCCCGCACTAGGTGGGCGGAGATGCAGTTCAGAGAAATGTTCATGGTCAGTTGTCGTTCCCCGCAGCAGAAGGATCGTCATCCCCCAAGTCATCAGCAGCAGCATGATCACCACTCCTGGCCCTACGGAGTGATTTCAAGTAGTCCTCGGCTTTTTGGGGGTTAGTGAAAAAACGCTGTTTCACTTGGTGTGTGATCCGTAGTTTCGCCGGGTAGAGTAGGGCGTAGTCCAGTTGCGCTTCACGTAATTTCTTCTTCACGGGGAGAAATTTACGCCGTTCCTCCTGCACCATGGGGGTAAAATCCGGATAGATAGAAAAAGTTACACCATCATATTGGAGGGTTCTTTGAGTGCGAGCAGCTCTCAGAGCCACATCTCGGTCACGGTAGTTTAACAGTTTGGCAATGATTGGCCGGGGTGGTAGGCCAGGTTTAGGAACAGGCGCCAAGGACCGATGTGCACGCTCAACAATGAATTGTGGAGAAAAAGCATCTTCGCCTATGGATCCCTTGAGGATCTTTTCAACGTAGAGCTCCATCCTGCCCGTGTTGGTGGACTCCGGAATACCCGTGATGCGGATGTTGTTTCGTCGACTACGGGCTTCCAAATCCTCGTTCTTCACTGCGATAATCCTGAGAAGGTTGTCCATGCGAGCCAGCTGTGTTGTATGAGTGGAGGCGACATCGTCTGCATCGGAAATGCGTTGCTCCGTGGCCGTAAGTCGTTCCTCATGCCGATCCACTCTGTGGGCCACAGCATCAAGTCTAGCGGTTACACCGTCCACCTTCTCCACCACTGTCGCAAATCCCTGTCGCATTTCCTGAAATAAATGGTGCAGGTCAAGTTCTTTGGCCGGAGAGGAAAGAGCGGAGGTGGAAGCGGCACCGGAGCTAGGATCAGCTGGAACTGCCTTCGTAGATTTCCTGGCGCCGTTGAAGCTGATCTTTGTTTGGCGGTTCTCGGGACGAACCATCTTGGGCCTCTAGGTCGGCGCCACCAGTCGTT
Source organism: Lissotriton vulgaris (assembly GCF_964263255.1). NCBI lineage: Eukaryota > Metazoa > Chordata > Amphibia > Caudata > Salamandridae > Lissotriton > Lissotriton vulgaris. The sequence continues at coordinate 1,249,501,953 of NC_141691.1, read as the reverse complement.
CAGGTCGCACCGGCGTAGCTCCAGCCGGGGCCAGACAACCAGGAAGGCAGCAATGCGTGGAGAAACCCTTTTTTGACAACTGCGGGCAGGAGCGTCCAACCGCGGTACAGGAGGGCAACGCAGCACACGCAGCACCAGTGATGGCGAGCAGGAGGGGGTAGGCCAGAGGCCCAGGCTGTCCGCTGCGCGGTTGTGAGAGCAGATAGGACTGCGACAGTGCGAATGTTCTCTGGGGAGGCAGGCCCGATGCCCAGCCTGGACGTGCTGAGAAAAAAAAGAAATACAGCGCACTGAAAGTGGTGGTACTGGTGTCCGGCAGGCCTGATGAATGCACACAGACAGACCACTGCAACGCAAGGGCCCTCAGGCGAGGTGGGCCCGACCTCAGGCTTGGATAGGCGAAGGTAAAGTGGTGGTACAAGTGTCCAGCAGGCCCGACCGGGAGCACAATCAGGAGCAGTGGAGGGCCGCGTTGCAGTGAGGCAGCAGGCGCCCAGGGGCTCCCACAAGGACTAAGGGATACACAAGCGGGTCAGCAGGCCCCGGGGCCCGAGCAAGGTATGTCAGGAGCGGTGCCCGCCCCAGCCGCAGCAGGCGATAGGCGCAGGGAAAGAGCAGAAGGTAGGCACTGCAGGGGAGAGCGCCACTCACCACGCACGGGGCTGCAGCGGTATCCTCCGGCGGTCGGCAGTAGAACGCCCCAGGTCCGCCAGGCACCACAGTCTACCGGAGGTCCCGCCGCCAATCCTCCGGGGGGGGCACCCCCCGTGCCCGCACGCCGCGAGGGACCAGCAGCCAGATAGTGAATCTCCCGGACTTGCTCAAGTCAGAGATAGAATGGGGTGCATACAGTGTCCGCGGGCTCCGGGGCAGGTGGGGCCTAGAGCCGCGTGGAGAGCACCGGTCTCTCGCAGATCCCCGCAGCCGGCCGCCGCGTCCAGCAGCAGCCCGGGTCCTCACCGGTCAGACTTCACTCGGCGAGATCTCCGCTCCCGAGGGCAGGACAAAGTCGGGCTCCGGAACGAGGGTAGAGGACAGCTCCGTGCGTCGGATGGCTGGGTCAGAAGCAGTGCTGGTCAACTGTGGTCAAGGATATTCAAAGGATATCTGGCCAAGGTGTGGAAGCTGCAGTGTCAGGCAGCCATTCCGCGTGTGCGCCCTCTAGCGCCCCTCTTCCTTGGGATCTTTTATTTGGAACTTGCAAGTGCCAAAGCCGAGGGACTCGTATATTTGCGAGACTATCGAGTTTGGTAATCCCTTGAAGTTTGAAGCTTGACCAGTGAGCGAAGATGCCTGGTCTTAGCAAATTTGGAAAGATATTTTGTTGTAGTTGTAACAGGGATTCCCGATTGGAGGATTTGTGTCCGATACCTCCGGTTGGAACTCCGACTTATGAGCTCTATTCTAAACATGGTGTGGGCCCCATTACGTATAATGAATTGTGGGTCCGATACACAAGGAAAGACGGTGTTTTAAAATGGCCCCAACATGGTAGCTATGACACAGAAATTTGAGATAATCTGGAAGTTAAACTATTTAAGAAGAAAGCCCGGCCGGCAATGTTTGACTCTTTCCGCCTCTGGCGAAAGGAAGCCAAACAGAGAGAAATTAAACTAGCGAAGAGAAATAAAAGAGAGAAGGGTATATCGATAATGCAGGCTGCTATACAGTTTAAAGATAATGAAGAAGAACAAGCGAGTGAGCAGTTGCATAGGAAACATAAAATGGGCATCGATAAATGGTATCCAGCCTTGTCACCTCTTCAACAAGGTGCAACGAAGGACCCTGAAAAGGATCCTTTGATGTCCCATTTGTTGAGTTCGCCACCCCCTTATGTGCAGAGTGCTACGTCACCTCCGCAACCTTTAGTTGCGCAACCTCCAGTTGTTGTGCCTCTTGTTGTTGCACAGCCGCCAGCTCCTCTTCAGCTGGTTCCTCCTCCTTTTGCGCAGCCTTCTCTAGGGCCGCCGACTTTGCTATTAGATCCGCCTCCAACTTATTCTCCTGTATTTGCTACTCCTTCTGCTCCTACTTATGCTACTTATGCTTTGTCTCAGCCTGTTTTGCCTCCTGTCCTTATGACAGCTTCTCCTTCTGTTCGACAGAGAATGACTGATACTGTTACTGGTCTTTGTCTCCTTTATTTGAGTCATTGAGTGTGACTCCTGTATTTAAGCGTAAACAGTTGCGTAACCAGTTGCCAGGTCCCGATGAGCGGGTAGTGTTGGATCATATGGCTCATAAGTGGGTTACCAATTCTTCGAGATATGATTTAGAGTCAATAATGGATGTCTTCCGACAATGGGAAGCACCAAAGCAGAGGTATGTCTTCGACATGATGTGTACTTTCCTCCATGAGAAATGGGAAGATGGTGAGTTGGGTCAAACTCCGTCAGAGTTGTTTCGTGTACAGTCCGAGTTTGCGAAAGGAACGATAGTGGGTCTCGACGTTGAAAAAGCAGTTGCGACGTTGCTTTCGTTTAGGAGTGAGCGTCCTTCTCAGCAGTTGTTTGAGCCTGATTCTTCTGTTAGGAGAAAAGTGCGACAGTATCCAATGAGAGAGGTTCCTCCGGTATGGAAGGAAGCAGTTCAGGCAGATGTTAACAATGGTATTCAAGCTGTAGATGTTCATTTTCAGCGTGTTTGGGAACATGTTCCGTGGAAGCGAGCTGAAGTTTTGGCCCTTAAACAGACTTTACCTGATCCCCGAAAGAATCCTGCAGGGTATTATAAAGAGTTGTCACAGACAGCTGACGCATGCATTATGAACTTAGCTGATATAGATATGTTGTTTGGTAATGTGGTTCCGCAACCCTTGTGGGGAACGATTCGTCATGTGGATCATGCGCAAGAGTTAGGTGATACATGGGCAAACATTACTGCTGCAGATGGTCTTCAAGGTGGTGGAGCTAAACCTGAAGCTTTAGTTGCAGAACTCCCCGGTAGGATTATTAATTATATGAAGACTTTGATGCCTGCTATGCGGGTGAATTGGGATAAGTTGTCTGCATGCAAGCAGAAGAAAGATGAGAGTGTGTCTGATTTCTTCACTAGGTTTGAAGAGACGTTTATAGATCACAGTGGTCAAGACATGAGTACGGTTATTCGTGGATAAGTTTGTTCATAACTTACTTCCCGAGTTGTGTACTAAGTTGAAGGATTCAGAGAGTTCATGGGCTGTTTCTTCGTCTGCCCAGATATTGGCTACTGCACAATATTACGAGAATAGGGATAAGGATGAGAAAGATAAATCGGACAGAAAGACTAAAGATTTGAAGACGAAGGTTCTTTTGCAACAGGCGTATCCGCCTCGTTATAATCAGCGCGAATTTTAGCAACCTCAGCAGTTTCAGAGAGAATCTCAAAGGTCCGAGCCTTCTCAACAGCGTTTTCTTGCAGGCCCTAATCAGTGTGCGTATTGTAGAGAGGAAGGCCACTTCAAGAATAGTTGCCCGGTTCTGTTACAGCGTACGAATGGTGCTTCTGGTGTGAGAGGTCGAGGTGTTCAGCAAGCTCCTAGTGGTAGAGGACGTGGTGTGTTCCTCCAGAATGCAAGTTCTTTTCCTCCACAGAATACGATGAATTGTTTTGATCATCAGAATGTTGCGTCTGGTAGATCGACTCAGTATTATGCTGACGACTACTATGTTGAGAGTGCGAATGCTGACGGTAATGATTGCTAGGACAGCCATGGACAAAGGGAGGGAGTTGTTTCAGTTCCAGTAGATCAGAGTCGACCTTATGTTGAAGTGATTACATCAGGTGTGTCAGAGCCTTTTCTGTTGGATACTGGTGCTGCGAAGAGTTCTATCATGCACTCTAAACTCCCTGGCGCACCTATGTCTGGCTTGACGAATGTTTCGGTAGGTTTTTCTGGCGCCCCAGTTCGTAATCCAGTTTCTAGTCCTTTGTCTCTTTCTGTTGGACCTTGTGAATTAGAAGCACCCCTCATTTTGATGACAGGTTGTGGTGAGAATTTGTTGGGATTAGATTTGTTGAAGAGATTGTATGCGACATTGCATTGTTCTCCTTCGGGAGTACAGCTTACATTGGGTAAGAGAGTGATCTCTCCGATGTATTTGTCCAAAGATAGGCTTCCATTGGAATTGTGTTCTCTCCCTGATACTCTTTGGGCTACTGGTCCTAATGACGTGGGTCTTTTGGAGATTCCACCATACGTTGTGACGTTGAAAGCGAATGCTAGATTGCCACGTATTCCCCAATTTAGGATTTCTAGTGATGGTGAAAGAGCACTTTTAGCGATCATCTATGATCTGATTGAGAAAGGTGTGATTGAAGAAACAAGAGGTAATGTGTTCAATAGTCCGGTTTTGCCTGTCCTGAAATGTACTGATTCTTCGCAACCGTCTGTGTATAGGTTTGTGATCGATCTTCGAGAAGTGAACAAGATTGTAGTGTCACAGTTTCCTGTTGTTCCAGACAGTACTGCTTTGTTGACTATGATTCCTTCTTCTGTTACCTGGTTTTCGGTGATTGATCTGAAGAATGCTTTCTTCAGCATCCCGATTGCCGAGGAGAGTAGAGATATTTTTGGCTTCTCTTTAGGAGGCCGAAGTTTCCGGTTTAAGCGCGCTCCTCAAGATTATTGTGAGAGTCCATCTATCTATAGTCAGGCTTTGAATTCACAGCTTGATACGATTGTCTTGCCTGATGGTGCTGCTCTTATTCAGTATGTTGACGATTTGTTAGTTGCTGCTGATGATGAGGAGACTTGTAAAGAAGCTACTCTTTCTTTGTTGCGACATTTGTCTGACCTCCATCATAAAGTGTCACTTTCGAAGTTGCAGTATTGTCGACAAGAAGTGACCTACTTAGGTCATCTCTTATCGAAGGAGGGAAGAAGACTGACTCCAGAACGAATTCAAGCGATTGCGAAAATGAATGTGCCAACTACACAGAGAGAAGTGCGTGCTTTCTAGGGTATTACTTCGTACTGTAGGCAATGGATTCCAAATTTTTCGCTGCTTGCGAAGCCTTTGTTAGCACTTACTCTTAAGGATACTCCGAATCCTCTCCTTGGTCTGACGAATGCCAGAAGAGTTTTTCTGAATTGCGTGATGCATTGTGTTCGGCTCCTGTGTTGGGTACTCCCGACTACAGTAAGCCTTTTACACTCTATGTTCACGAGAGAGAGGGATGTGCATTGCCAGTTTTGACTCAGCAGTTCGGCGATAAACAGCGTCCATGAGCGTATTTCTCGTCTACTTTGGATCCGGTAGCTAGAGCGTTGCCAAGTTGTTTGAGAGCTACAGCGGCAGCAGCTGTTTCTATTTGACAGTCTGCTAGTTTAGTGATGGATAATATGTTGATTGTGATGGTTCCACATGCAGTGGATACTTTGTTAAATAGGACCAAGACACAGCACTTGACTAGTGCTCGATTGTCAGGTTACGAGTTGACTCTTTTGGCGAGTCATGTGCATATAAAGCGATGCAACACGTTGAATCCAGCTACGTTGTTGCCGAGTTCTGTAGAGACGGATGTTCAGGAACAACATGATTGCTTTCTTAGGACAGAGGAAGAAACAAAGGGTAGAATAGATCTGAAAGACACTCCTCTTGCGAAGTGTGATGGTACCTTATAATACAGAATTTTGTAAAGCGCGAACAGCTACCTCACGAGGAGGTGTCCCGGCGCTAGACGAACACAGTTGACCTTGAGGTAAGAAGTGAGGGAGTTTAGCAGGGTTGAGTAAAGAACCATGTCTTTTACAACTTCTTGAAGCAAGAGTTCAGAGGGGGCCTGCTGAATTGCTGGGGGCAGGGCGTTCCATAGTGTGGCAACATTTGCCGAAAAGGTTCGACCCCCTAGTCGAGCCCTTTTTGTTCGTGGGACAACCAGTTGAACGCGGCAGTTGGACCGAGAGTATCTCGGGAGCCTGGTTTTCAAGTACTCCGGGCAAGTGCCAAACAGAGATCTATAGGCCAGCGTAAGTGCCTTAAATTTGATTCTGCTGGCAACTGGTAGCCAATGCAGTGATCGCAGATGCGGAGAGACTGTGGCATGGATTACAGTTTTCCGGCAGCTCTCCGGGAGAAGTCTCAGAATCTTCTGGAGGTTCCTCAGCTTACTCAAACAACAACCGGCTACTTGTTGAATATGTGAGGAAAAGGACAGGCTGTCATCCCACCTTACTCCAAGATTTTTTGCCGTACGACTGGGCACGGGTGCTTGGCCCATCTCCGTTGGCCACCATAGCTCTGAGGGAGGAGGGGGACCTTTGCCAAAAAAAGATTACTTCAGTCTTATTGGTGTTTAGTTTTAATTTGTTCGTATTCATCCAGCAGGTTATATCTTCGAGACAGCCCTTGAAGTTTGCGAAAGACTCCTGTGATACCTCTGAGTATGGGAATACCAACTGGGTGTCATCGGCATAGGAGATTGCCTTGACACCCCAGTTGGCAATCAACGTAAAGAGAGGGGCGAGGTAGATGTTGAACAAGAGGGGGCTGAGTGCTGACCCTTGCGGGACTCCACAACTGAGGACTTTAGGTGATGAGGAGACAGTCCCTAGTGCCACCTTCTGAGTTCTCTAGGACAGATACGAATGTAGCCACCCCAAAGCTTTGTCCTGGATGCCTATCTCAGCCAGCCGCATCAGGTGTCTGGCATGGTCAACCGTGTCGAAGGCGGCCGACAGATCCAGGAGAACCAGCATCGCTGAGTCTCCTGCATCCATCGACCACCTTACTGACTCTGCCACCTCAATCAGTGCTGTCTCCGTACTAAAACCGGGACGAAAGCCTGATTGAGTCTCATGAAGTATTTTGTTTGCTTCGATGAATTTGCTCAGCTGACGCTGTATTAATTTCTCAAACATTTTTCCCGGGGCTGCTAGCAAAGAGATCGGGCGAAGATTGCTAAGATCTTCTGGATCTCCATTAGGTTTTTTTTTAAGTGGGAGAAGGGTTGCATGTTTCCAGACGTTCGGGAATACCCACGCAACGGTGGATGAGTTCCAGATTTGTTGAACTGTGGGGGCCACAAAATCAGCTATGGTGCCCCTAAGTTTGGCTGGGCATGGGTCGTCCGGAGAGCCGGACTTGCATCGGGTGAGTTCTTGTCTCACCGCACTCAGAGGTATGGTCTGGAATTGAGTGAGGGTTTCACCCCTCTCATCTTTAATAGCTAGATCCGATTTCACCGTTTTAGTTTCTCGCCTAAAGGACTCGTAAGCATTTTAAATTTTTTGGTCGAAAAACTCAGAGATGTTTTCACATAGAGTAGGTGACGGGGGGACCTCCCTCTCGATACATTTGGGTTTAAAAAAGGACTGTACCACCTTGAAAATCTGTTTGCTTGACTGCTCTGCCTGTAGGATAGAGTCCGCATAAAATTGTTTTTTTGTTTTCCTAATAGCTTTCTGTAATTTTTTAGTTGCTTCCTTATATTTGGCTTTTTCTGCCATCCCGTAGTTTGCTCTCCATAGTCTCTCCAACTTTTTACAGGCTGCTTTCTCCTTTCTAAGGTCCTGAGAGAACCAGGGGGCGGAGGGGGGAGTCTCTCTTTGATGGAGCTCGCGAGGCCGGTGCAATGGAAGAAACCATATTTCCGACCCAATCATTAAGAAGCTGAGCATCTATATTCGCGTTGGAGGTGAGAGATGGGGTATTCTGCGCCAGAATAGGGCCCATAATCTCGGGGACAAGTTTTTTCCAATGTCTCTTCAAAAAAGAGCATTTGCTTGAAGCCGGACTATCACACACTATATTGAGTTTAAATGGGATCAATTAGTGATCAGACCAGGTCAGTGGTAGTGGTGCCTCTGGCTGCACGTCCTTAATATTAGAAAAGATGAGATTGAGCGTGTGGCCCACTCTGTGCGTGGGGCCGTCATTAATCAGCCTTAGCTTGGCTGGATTTAGTGTGGATCTGAGCAGCTCTGCAACAGCACAGTCAGTTTTGTCCATATGAATGTTAAAATCCCCGATCACGATGAATTGAGGGTGGAGGAGGGAACTCTGAACAATCGTGTCCAGCAGAGCAGACAAATTGCGATCCTCATTGCCTGGAGGGCGGTAAATCACTAGTCCTGCTAAGGATAGCTTATGGCTCACTTGAAAGCAGAAGTGAAGGCCTTCGATTCCCTGGATCGAAGTACGGGCCGACGAGGTTAATGTTAGTTGTTCTTTAAAAATGATAGCTACGCCTCCACCTCTTTTGGCGCCTGGGCGATTGGAGAGACATATTTTGAATCCCAGAGGGACTGCTAGTGCAATAGCAGTCATGTTATCCTCCTTGATCCACGTTTCTGTTAAAAACAGAACGTTCCATTCCTGCTCTTCTAGTAGTAGCCATATATCGTCTGTATGTTTAACTAGAGATCTGCAGTTCAGCAGGCCTGCTCTGACACCTTTGTGAATTAGTGATTTAGGTTTGGGAGGGTTTGTTATGTCACTAGAACCAAAAGATACCCCACAGCTCCCACAGATATGAGGGGGCGCGAAGGTCAGAGGGTCTATCTCATGAGTGCAGCACTCAGAAGTGGAATTGAGAGCCCATAGGTCCTCCTCTGACCACACAATCCTTCCTCTATGCGCTCCTTTACCGGCAGCATGTCTGGCCCCGGCCACGGACTGGTCGCGGACTGGCGCAGACGGGCTTGCCTTAGGCGCACCTTCGGCGCGCAAACGGCACTCCCGCTGCGCTCGTCCGCTGCACTTCCGGTGGAAGCACATATTAAATAGGAGGAGGGTGAGGGGGGCGTGGCCTGACTGTTGGTGGGCGTGGCCTGAGTGTCCCAGGGGGGGGCGTCAACACCAGGAAGTGTCCCGCGGCAGCGATTCCTGCAGCTGCGCGGGAATGCTCAGGGGATAGAGGTAGGTTTTTGTAGCAAAGTCACAGAAATAACACTCAAATGGTAAAAACTGTATTAAAATCACAGAAATTACAATATTTTTTAAAAGCGAGGAGCGCCTCTCCCGGCTTCCGCCTTAGGAGGTCGACGTGATCAGGCTTGTGCTATTTGTGGCGCGCTTTTTAACTGTTCGTAAAAAGGGGCGTGGCCTGACTGTTGGTGAGCGTGGCTTGAGTGTCCCAGGGGGGGCGTCAACACCAGGAAGTGTCCCGCGGCAGCGATTCCTGCAGCTGCGCGGGAGTGCCCAGGGGATAGAGGTAGGTTTTTGTAGCAAAGTCACAGAAATAACACTCAAATGGTAAAAACTGTATTAAAATCACAGAAATTACAGTATTTTTTAAAAGCGAGGAGCGCCTCTCCCAGCTTCCGCCTCAGGAGGTCGACGTGATCAGGCTCGCGCTATTTGTGGCGCGCTTTTTAACTGTTCGTAAAAAGGGGCGTGGCCTGACTGTTGGTGGGCGTGGCCTGAGTGTCCCAGGGGGGGGGGGCGACAACACCAGGAAGTGTCCCGTGGCAGCGATTCCTGCAGCTGCGCGGGAGTGCCCAAGGGATAGAGGTAGGTTTTTGTAGCACAGTCACAGAAATAACACTCAAATGGTAAAAACTGTATTAAAATCACAGAAATTATAATATTTTTTAAAAGCGAGGAGCGCCTCTCCCGGCTTCCGCCTCAGGAGGTCGACGTGATGGGTAGATGGTTCATGCTTTAAGCTTCCGAATGGTGATACGACTGCAGCATATGCGGTTACGATTTTGCATACGATTGTTGAAGCTGCACGTGTCCCACAAAATTCAGCTCAAGCAGCAGAGTTGATTGCACTGACGAGAGCGTGTGTGTTGTCGAAAGGAAAGAGAGTGACTGTGTATACCGATAGCCAGTATGCTTTTGGTGTTGCCCATAGCTTTGGGAGGTTATGGAAGGAACGTGGGTTCCTTACGTCTCATGGTACGAAGATTCAGCATGGTCAGTTGGTGAGTGAACTTCTTGAGTCGCTTACGTTACCGATGCAAGTTGCGATCGTGAAATGCAGTGCACATAAGAAGGTTACCGATGACGTTGGTCGTGGTAATGCGTTTGCGGATGAAGTTGCGAAAGAGACAGCGAAAGATGTGATGAGTCGAATGTATGTTGCGGGTCCAGCGAGATGGGTTCCGGATAGAGGAATGTGTGAAGATACAATAGAGAGTGTGAAGTCCATTCAGGCTTAAGCTACAGAGAAAGAATTGAGTGTATGGAGAGAGAGTAAGGGGAAATTGGATTTGAGTGGTTGTTGGATTGAGTTGTCCCAACATCAGCGATGGTTGTTACCTGATGCGTATGTGCTTGCAGTGGTTACGATGGCGCATGGAATGGCTCACATTACTGCGAAAGGGATTTGTAAGTTGTTGGCTCTAGTATGGCAGAATGCTGGAATTCCTAAGTGTGCGGAGAATCTGGTCAAGAATTGCATGGTTTGTCTGATGTATAATCCTGGCAAGGGAACTCCAACTCCAGCTGGTCACTTTGCGCCTCCGACGTATCCGTTCCAGGTTTTGCAATTGGATTTTATACACATGGAGAGATGTAATAACTTGAAATATGTCCTTGTAGTTGTTTGTGCCTTTTCGAGAGGGGTAGAAGCATACCCCCTGAAAGATAATACTGCCTTGTCCACAGCTAAAGCCCAACTCAAGGAATTCTTCCCTAGATATGGTTTGCCAAGGATGGTGTGGAGTGATAATGGAAGTGAATTTGTGGGTCAAGTCATGAAGAGAGTGTGTGAAGGTTTAGGCATTAGGCAGAAATGTCATGCTGCAAATCATCCCCAATCAGCTGGTTTAGTCGAATGCTACAATGGCACTTTAAAGCTGAAGTTAGACAAGATTCAGGCGAGCTCTGGTCTCCAATGGCCCGATGCTTTGCCATTGGCACTTTTGTCAACTAGGACTACAGTACATTCTCGAATGGGACTTAGTACTTACAAGATTGTTTTTGGTCGCCCGGCAAATGTATGGGGAGTGCCGAGGCCGACAAAGTTTAGCGAGAGTGAACATCCTGTGCTGATCGACTATTTATATGATTTGACGGCTAAAATGCGTGTCTTACACCAACAGGTTTACGATACATTGCCACAAGCATCTGAAGATCCAGGACACTCCATCGATCCTGGCTCGTGGGTCCTCGTGCGGAATTTTCAGCGGACAAAGAACGATCAGCCCCGCTGGTCTGGACCCCACCAAGTTTTGTTGTCAACGCGTACCGCAGTGAGAGTTCGCGGCAAAAAGAATTGGATCCACGGCGTACATTGTAAGAGGATTTCTTTGCCTCTGCCGTACGACCAGTGGGTCCAGGAAGGTGTTGGTGATGCAGAAACTGAGACTGTGCCAAAGTTCATCCCATTCAGCGACGCACGTTTGGTTTGGACAAGCTCTGAGCGTTACGACGACAATATTTTGCAAGAAGCTGTGTCCCCTTCTTTGAGACTAGACACTACTGAGCCTGAGTTGTTGTTTCGTGATCAGACATTGCCTGGTAAAGGCCGCTATAATTTACGACCGAGAGTCGATGGACTAATAAAGTGATTTCTTTTTGCTTTTGAAACTACGCTCTCTCATCTGAAAAGCTGTTTTGGCCTATTTTTGTTTTTTGAACTGCCATCCGGGTTCAGCTGTAGGGTCGCGGTATAAAGACTCAGAGGGTACAGATGGTAGACACAAGGTCGACAGTTCTGGTTTGTTCTAGTGCGTTCCCTGGGATATTCAGACGTACATCTGAGCAGAAGAGAACCAACTGACGCGAACAGCAAGGTTAGAGGATGGAGCTTTTTGAGATCAAGAGAGCTGCTGTTGAAGAAATGAACTTTTAAGAAGAGACTATGCAAATTAATGAGTACTAAATGTTTTTTGATAACGTGTCTTTTTATGCTACTTAGCATGATGATGTTTTTAGTGGGATATGTAACTTTCTCTTTTCAAGTGACGTTTGCACCCACTACACAACCTATGTCTTTTCCTACTATTTCTTCGCATTCTTTTCATCCTTTGCCTGAACATGAATCCATTAGAAGATCAGATTTTGCTAACAACTCCCCTATACAACTTCTGCATCAGCATCAGTTAGTAGTGAACACCACTAATTGTTGGGTGTGTGGGCTTATGCCTCATACTATGGATAAAGGTATCCCTTATCTGGTCCTGCCATTCAGCTATAATGGTTCTGTGTGGGCGTATAGGACGATGTTCATCTATGCTCGTGAAGTTTCCCCCCTGCGTTCCATGAAGGATATCCCAAGTAATAGTGCTCTAGTGAGAGGAATAGTAGATATGATTAGAGGAATTAATTCCTATGAGACTATTCCGAAAGATGAGACACTAGCATATATTGGATGGAATGTGACTGGATATGGTATTAGTCTGAGTGAAAAGCAGCGAGGGAAAAGGTCATCCCCGATTTGGATCGTACCCCATCATGGTCATTTTTGTCTGCAAGGTAATGGCAAGAATCCGAGAGCTCAGTTAGGGAAGAGTGTTTGCACTGAGACGTATGTTTTTGCGTCCCAGACTTCCCCATTGTTTTTAGCAGTTAGGGGTACGTATTTTGTCTGCTACGATAAAGCATATACATGGTTGCCCCCTGATTTTTCGGACCGTAACTAGTGAGTGCGGCATGTACGAGTGATTTCGCCATGTTAGACCGATGGCTTCACTACGGATTTAGGGATTCTGTTCCGAACCCTCGGGTTCCATTTTGTGTACGGCAGCCATTTTGTGGTTGCCCTCACATAGGCCGATGACTACGGCCGAACAAGTCTTTGGTACACGTACACGTTAGCTGACTCCTAGGTGACCTGAGCAAACTGACCCCGTTGCCTGAAGCTAACCTTGTGAAGCCAGTTCCTTGTCCGGTAGTTGATCGAGATAGAGATCAAAGAACAGGACATTGTTGAGTTTATTATACACGCACATACCCTTTATCTTGCTTCTCATCTGTTTCTGTTCCTTCTTTTATGGTCTATTTATGGTTTGGGTTGTGGTCTTTTATTATGGGTTTGTCCGGCCTGTCCGAGCAAGAATGTTGGGCTTTCCCGTGTAATTGATGGTGGGCTGGACAACTGAAAAGGGGGTTTGTCGTCATGCGATACCCTTTGCAATGTTACTTGTGATTGGACAGTTCGTAAATAATGGGTGTTTGTCAGGAATGTGATTTTTAGCATAAAAGACGATGTCTCGCAATACGAAGATTGAGCAGATTCTGACGAACCTACTTGTGTCGTACTTGATAGAACTTCTGTTCCTGGTTGCAGCCAATAAATTTGATCTTTGACGTCACCGAGAAGTATCCTGTGTCTCTGTATTCTAAGACAGGTGAACTCAAAGACTTTGGGCGTTTCCCCTGGCGCCGCTGGGTTCTAAAACCCGGTTCTTCACTCCGTGACCGTTCCCTCGACTTCCTACGCGACCAGGACCTCGAGCATCACAGAGCCAACTGTGGGCCTCGAGTAGATTTCGGGACTGCTCCCGCAAAGACTTTGTAGCCATGGCCTGGCAGTCGGAGCACGACTTAGGGTCGTGGTTGCGCTACAGGCAGTAAAGGCACACGCGGTGCAGATCCGTCACCGACATCAGTCGGTTACAGGAACCGCAAGCCTTAAAGCTGGGCATCCCTCGTGCACCAGGAGTCGATGGACTCAAAAACAATGAAGTTGACAAAAGTTGAGAAAAAACTCAGTCAAAAAAATATTTGGGGTACCGCTCTCTCCGGATCTGCGCTTGCTGGCACGGAAAAAAAAGGAACTGACGTCAGTGTGTGAGGGCGGCGTCTATCTAGCTACCGCAACATCATCCAGGCGACCACAAATCCAAATGCGGAGTCGACCTACACCACCTTCCGATGCGCTGGGTTACTGCTGACGAAAACCTTTCTGGATCCAGTCTGACGCCTGGGGGTAATTCTAAGTTACGGAATCTATGACTAACTATTTCTTTCACATCTACATTTTACATGTAACTGTGACAATCAGCAGATTCAGTTCCTGGATCTGTTAATTAGAAATGACGACGGGAGATTGAGAACATCCCAATACAAGAAATACACTGATAGAAATACACTGTTAGCAGCCAAAGTTTCCACACATGGGCCTTAAGAGACAGCCTACCATACATTCAATTCTTAACACTGAATCAGAATAGTGCCCATGAATCTGATTACTTCCGAGAAGCACACATACTACAAGAAAGACTGATTGAAAGAGAGCTTGGTACTGTAGCAGAAAGGAATTACTGTAAAACAAACCCAAGCAGAGTTGCAAACAACTAGTGTGTGTAACCAGCTTTCGCAGAGGTGTCAACTTCTTCATAAACACATTAGTCTTCTTTCCCACCTCATTTGAAAGACCTTCCCACTAATGAAAGTAGACCGGTGGTCAGGGAATAATCCACTGCTGGCTATTCTTAAGAAAATTAGAGAAGCTAAATGGACAGTTGCTTCGCATTATTTAATGGTACGATAAAGTGAAATTAATACAAGCCTTGGCAAAGCCAATAGGTCTCGCCTATGCAAGAGATATTGTCTTTTCGGCTGTTTTAGCCATGTTGTCTGCAATGCAATACCCTATATTCTAACCTATAGCCCTCTCAATATATCTTCTACCTTCACTCTCTGACTCATCCCAAACCTCGTTCTACTACTATGAGCTCCAAAATAACCCTTTCTAGACTCTTCCCTCCTCTGTCACTCCTTAGATCACTCCAAAGCTCATTTCTGTACACGACTTTCCGTGCCAGGAACGCAGAGCCATGCAAGATTCTGACCACTGGTGTTTTGAAACTAGGGCCCTAAAAGGGATGACCTTAACCCTAGAAATCAGGTCGCAGAACGTGGAGGATGGGTGGGGCGGCAAGGAATCTATCACTATCTAATGTTTCTTACAGATGAACAAGTTACTTACCTTCGGTAACGATATAGCTGTAAGAAACATTAGTTAGTGTTAGATTCCTTACCTTAGAATATCCCCAGGCGTCAGTCTGGATCCGGAAACTTTTGCGTAGCAGTACCCTTGCGCGTCGGTAGGCGTCGTCTGCAGGCGTCTCCTGCGGCTCCCCGTCCGTCGTTGGCGTCGTGCGCCGTGATGACGTCGCTGGAGTATATAGACGCCGCCTCCGCGCGCTGACGTCAGTTCTTTGCACACAGCTTTTCCGCGCCAGAAGACGCAGAGCCATGAGAGAACCAACACTGGTGCCTTTTGAAACTAGGGCCCTGAAAGGGATGTCCTTAACCCTAGGTATCAGTTCGCAGAACGGGGAGGATGGGTGGGTTCGGTAAGGAATCTAACACTAACTAATGTTTCTTACAGATATATCGTTACCGAAGGTAAGTAACTTGTTCATCTGAAAGAAACACGTTAGTGTTAGATTCCTTACCTTAGAATAGATACCCCAGCAATACCAACCCCGGTGGTGGGTCTGCGAACCAATACATTCCTACACCAGAAAGTCCTGGAGGACAGAACGGCCAAAGAAGCCATCCCTCCGGACTGGACTGTCCAGGCAGTAGTGCCTCGCAAACGTGTGCAGCGAGGCCCACGTAGCCGCTTGGCAAATGTCCTGCAAGGGGACTCCCCGGCCCAGGGCAGTAGTAGCCGCCGTGGCCCGAGTGGAATGGGCCCTCAGCCCAACAGGAGGCTCCTTCCGAGCCAAAGAGTAGCACGCTTTGATGCAGAGAACGACCCACCGAGAGATGGTCCGTTTGTGTACCGCCCGTCCCTTCTTCGCACCCACGTAGCCAACAAACAGTTGGTCATCCACCCGGAACTGGCGTGTGCGATCCATGTAAAATGAAAGCGCACGTTTTGGGTCCAGACGGTGGAGCCGCTCTTCATCCTTTGAAGGATGCGGAGGCGGGAAGAAGGAAGGGAGGGTGATGGACTGCCCGATGTGAAAAGCAGAAACTACTTTGGGCAGGAAAGAAGGTCTAGTCCTCAGAACCACCTTGTCAGGATGGATGGACAAGAAAGGAGGTTTGACAGAAAGAGCCTGGAGCTCACTCACCCTCCTGGCAGAGGTGATGGCAACCAGGAAAGCCGTCTTTAAAGTCAGGAGACGGAGAGGGCAAGAATGAAGGGGCTCAAAGGGAGCACACATCAAAAAGGTTAGAATCAGGTTCAAGTCCCACTGAGGCATCACAAACGGAACAGGTGGATACATGTGTGTGATGCCCTTCAAGAATCTTGTTACAATTGGGGACTTGAACAAAGAAGGCTGATCAGGAAGCCTAAGAAAGGCTGAAAGGGCAGAAAGGTAGCCCTTGATAGTGCCCAGAGCAGAGCCCTGCTGGGCAAGAGAGAGAAGGAACAGAAGAACCTCGGAGAGAGGGGCAGAAAGGGGATCCACAGCCTTTGCTGTGCACCATGCCACAAACTTGTTCCACCGACAGGCGTATACCGATTTCGTGGAGGGACGCCTGGCTGCCAGAATTACATTACAGACTTCAGGAGGCAAGTCAAATGGCCTCAACTGCCGCCGCTCAATCTCCAAGCATGGAGGTGGAGACTGGACAGGTTCGGGTGGAGGACCGTCCCCTGTTGCTGCGACAGAAGGTCCTCCTGAAGGGGCAGGCGGATCGGGGGACCGACTGACATGCTGAGTAGCTCGGGATACCAGTACCTTCGAGCCCAGTCCGGAGCCACAAGGATAACTTGGGCCCGGTCGCGCCTGATCTTCTTCAGCACTCTGGGCAGAAGTGGTATAGGCGGAAAGGCGTATAACAGACCGCAACTCCACTCGCGCCGAAAGGCGTCGCCGTGCGAGTGCCGTCTTGGAAACTCCAACGCGCAGAACTGATGACATTGCGCGTTCTCTTCTGTGGCGAATAGATCTAACCAAGGCTCTCCCCATTGCCGAAAGAGACCTTGTGCCACGTCCGAGTTCAGACGCCATTCGTGATCCATCGAGCACCGACGGCTGAGTTCGTCCACCCTGGCGTTCAGAGAACCTGCCAGGTGTTGAACCGTCAGAGTCGCGCCCTGACGTTCCAGCCACTGCCAGAGGCGCAGAGCCTCCTGGCAAAGGGTCCACGACCCCACCCCGCCTTGTTTGTTGCAGTACCACATGGCGGTGGTGTTGTCCGTGAACACCTGCACCACACTCCCGTGGACAAAGGGGAGGAATGCCTTCAGTGCCAGACGAATCGCCAGCAGCTCCAACAGGTTGATATGGAGCCGGGACTCCGCCGGAGACCAGATGCCTCTGATCTCCGCCTCTCCCAAGTGGCCTCCCCAGCCCTGGAGGGACGCGTCCGTCACGACAACGTGCTCCGGTTGGGGAAGGGAGAGGGACTTGCCCCTGACCCAATCGCGGTCCGTAAGCCACCACTGCAGTTGTCTCGCAGTGCCCTCCGAGATCAAGACGTGGTCGGACAAGTTGCCCTGATGCTGGGCCCACTGAAACTTCAGGTCCCACTGCAGAGCCCGCATCCGCCACCGGGCGTGATGCACCAGAAGGATGCAGGAAGCCATCAGCCCCAGCAGCCGCAGCGTCAACCTGACCGAAACCCGGGATAGCGGCTGAAAGATGGGAATCAACGCCTGAATATCCCGGATCCGCCGTTCCGGAGGATAGACCCGAAACTGCGCCGAGTCCAGAACCGCTCCGATGAAAAGGAGCTTTTGAGAGGGACATAGGTGTGATTTCGGCACATTGATGGAGAACCCCAGGCCGTGCAAGAGGTCTGCCGTCATCTGGAGGTGGTGGACGACTGTCTGGGGCGAGCCCGCCTTCAACAACCAGTCGTCTAGGTAGGGGAAGACTGAAACCCCTAACCTGCGCAGATGGGCCGCGACCACCGCCAACACCTTTGTGAACACCCGTGGGGCGCTGGTAAGGCCGAAGAGGAGCACGATAAACTGAAAGTGCTCCTGGCCTACCGTGAACCGCAGGTAACGCCGGTGGGCCGGCAGGACGGGGATGTGAAAATACGCATCCTGCAAGTCCAACGCTACCATCCAGTCTTGTGGGTCTAGGGCAGCCAAGACCTGAGCCAAAGTCAACATCTTGAACTTCTCCTTCCGGAGGAAGCCGTTGACGTTCCTTAGATCCAAGATAGGACGTAGGCCCCCTTTGTCCTTCTTGGGTACCAGAAAATAGTGGGAATAGCAACCACGACCTACTTCTGGCCCAGGAACGCGCTCGATGGCCCCCTTGGCCAAGAGGGCCGTAACTTCCTCCTGCAGAAGTTGCAAGTGGTCCCCTGACACACGGTGGTTCTGCGGTGGCATGGCTGGAGGAGTTGTCTTGAAGGGGAGGGAGTAGCCCCTTCGGACGATTTGCAGCACCCACCTGTCCGATGTGATCGTGCGCCAGCGGGCGTGGTGATGGCGAACCCTGCCACCCACTGGCGTCACGTGGGCCTGAAAGCACGGACTAGGAGGATTTTGAGGCAGATGCTGCGGGGGGGGATGTGGCCTGACCCCGCCTTTGACCCCGACCGCCTCCACGGCGGTTTCCACGGCCGCCACCGCGTTGATAAGATTGTTGCGGCGCGTGACTGGCAGCACGTGTGGGGACGCCCCTTCCTTGGCCACGAAAGGAGCGAAACGAACCCGTTTGCTGGCGCTGGGTTGAGAGACCCAAGGACTTGGCCGTGACCCTGGAGTCCTTGAAGCGTTCCAGCGCGTGGTCCGCCTTGTCACCAAACAGATGACAGCCATCGAACGGCATGTCCATCAAAGTATTCTGGACATCTGCCGAGAAGTTGGCGGATCTCAACCAGGCGTGGCGACGAATCGCCACCGTCGTGGACATCGCTCTGCCTAGCGAGTCGGTCGTATCAAGACCACATCAAATAGAATACCTAGCTGCATCTCGGCCCTCAGCTACAGCTTTGCCGAGTTTTGCCCGCACCTCCATGGGGCATTGTGGCAGCAGTTCTGCGACCGTATCCCACACAGAGTGGGTGTAGCGGCCCAAGAGGCAAGCGGTGTTGCAAGACCGCAGTCCTAAACTCAGGGACGAGAAGACCTTCTTGCCATACTGGTCATACCTCTTGGATTCCCGGTCGGGCGGGGCCGACGGGAATGCGGACTGGGAGGTAGAGGCCTGGATCACCAGACTCTCAGGGGTGGGGTGGGTGGACAGGAACTTGGGGTCGTCCGGACAAGGACGGTGGCGTCTGGCCACGTTCCGATCAACAGGCGCACCTGAAGAGGGCCTGGACCAAGTGCCCAACAGAACGTCTGACAAGGCTTCGTTAAACGGCAGCAGAGGCTCCTGTGGGCATGACCGCGGTTTGAAGACCTCGGTGAGGATGTTAGGCCTCACGGCCGCGACGGGGAGCTCAAGGTTTAAGGCCTTGGCAGCCCTCATCAACACCACTGAATAGGCAGCTCCCTCCTCCGATGCCACGGAAGGAGGAGAGACAAAGCCAGGGTTAGGAGAGTCATCTAATCCACTGGCGTCCCCCAAATCACCTGTCCAGTCCATGTCATACTGACACTCGCGTGACAGAGGGTCTTCAGACCCCTCCCAGCCCTCACCGTACTCTACATCATCACCATAGTCGGTGTCAACCATGTAGACCGGCTCCACGGGGTCAACAGGCCCCATCGGCGTCGAGTCCGGCGTCGGGCGACGCCGGTCCGACTCCGCGTCCGGATTCGGTGAGGGTATGGGGACGGCGCCGCCCGGAGCCGGCGCCGGAGCCCCGGCGCCGCCCGAAGCCGGCACCGAGGAACCGGCGTCGCGCGGGGGCGGCGTCGGGGGTAACCCCGATGGAAGCGGCGCCGGATTGGATGGACCTCCATCCGGCGCCGATCCTGAAGGCCCTAGCGGCGCCGGAGTCGGCGCCGCCGGCAGCGCCGGTGTCGGAGCATCCGACGGCGTCGAGGTAGGGTCAGCTGAACCGCTAGGGCCTCCGGACGGGTTCACTGGGCCCGTAGGCGCCGTGGAACCCGCCGGAGAAGAGAGGGCCCTCATGGCCATGAGGAACGCCTCTATCTCCTCAGGCGTCGCACCTTGCCCAGGGACCTGAGGGTATGGGGCAGGCCATGCCGGCGACTCTCGCGGAGCCGCGGGGTTGGGGTCACCCGAACCCCCGGCCGCATCGCGCGAGCGTCGGGGGGAGTCGGGGGTACGATGACGACGCCCCGACTTCTTGTGTCTCTTACCTGACGAACCCGACGAGTGATGTCGACTTCCGGAGCGTCCGGCGCGGCTCCGCGACCGCTCCCTCGAACGCTCCCTGGACCTCCGGCCGGACCGAGACCTCTCTCGACGCGGGGCCGACACCCGGAGCTCGAGCAGCTTGCGGGACCGCTCCCGCCTAGCTTTGCTAGTCAGAGCCCGGCAATCGACGCAGGCGTCGACATTGTGGTCGGGGCCCAGGCACCGGAGACAGAGTCGGTGATGGTCCGTGACAGACATCGTGCGGTCACAACCGTCACAATTCTTGAAACCGGGCATCCTTACCAGGCACAAAGATAGAAAATACTAGTAATAACTTGGTCAAAAGATCGGGTACCGCTCTTCAGATATGCGTCCACTGGCGCGGAAAAAAGAAGAACTGACGTCAGCGCGCGGAGGCGGCGTCTATATACTCCAGCGACGTCATCACGGCGCACGACGCCAACGACGGACGCGGAGCCGCAGGAGACGCCTGCAGACGACGCCTACCGACGCGCAAGGGTACTGCTACGCAAAAGTTTCCGGATCCAGACTGACGCATGGGGATATTCTAAGGTAAGGAATCTAACACTAACGTGTTTCTTTCAGATATATCGTTACCGAAGGTAAGTAACTTGTTCATCTGAAAGAAACACGTCAGTGATAAATTCCTTACCTTAGAATAGATACCCCAGCAACACCAACCCTGGTGGTGGGTCTGCAAACTAAGATCACACCAGAAAGTCATGGAGAATAGAACGGCCAAAGAAGTTGACTGTCAAGGCAATAATGCTTGGTAAAAGTGTGCAGCGAGGCCGACGTGGCTGCCTGATAGATGTCTTGCAGGGCGACACCATGTCCCAATGCAGTAGTAGCTGCAGTCGCCCTGGTAGAATGGGCGTGCAAGCCCACCGGATGTTCCTTTTTAGTTAGAGAATAACAGGCTTTGATACACAATACGACCCAGCGGGAGATAGTACTCTTGTATACAGCCCGACCTTTTTTGGCGCCAATGTAGCCAACAAAGAGCTGGTCATCCACCCGGAACGGTTGTGTGCGATTCAGGTAAAATGAGAGCGCACGTTTTGGGTCCAGGCTGTGGAGCCTCTCTTCCTCTCTGGAAGGGTGCGGAGGCGGATAGAAAGTGGGCAAGGTGATCGGTTGCCTGATGTGGAAGGCAGTAACAACCTTCGGCAAGAAGGAAGGATGAGTGCGAAGCACAACCTTGTACGGATGAACAGACAGAAAAGGCGGCTTACAGGAAAGAGCCTGGAGCTCACTCACGCGCCTAGCGGAGGTGATGGCAACCAGGAAAGCAGTCGTCAAAGTCAATAAACAAAGGGGACAGTTGTGAAACGGCATAAAAGGAACACACATCAGATAAGTAAGAACCAGATTAAAGTCCTACTGCGGCATTACAAACGGAATAGGAGGGAAAAGGCAAGTAATGCCTTTGAGAAATCTATTAACAGCGGACTTGAAAAGAGGGCTGATCAGGGAGCCTGAGAAAGGCTGAAATCGTAGAAAGGTACCCCTTAATAGTGCCCAGAGTAGAGCCCTGAGAGCCAGAGAAAGAAGGAACACAAGGACTTCTGAAAGAGGGGCAGAAAGAGGATCTACACACTTTACTGTGCACCATATCACAAATTTGTTCCACCTGCAGGCGTATACCGATTCAGTGGAGGGACACCTGGCTGCCAGAATGATATCACAGACTTCAGGAGGCAAGTCAAATGAAATCAGCTGTCGCCGCTCAATCTCCACGCATGTAGGTGGAGGCTGGACAGGTTCGGGTGGAGGATCGTCCCCTGCTGCTGCGACAGAAGATTTTTCTGAAGAGGCACACGGATCGGGGGATCCACTCTCATACAGAGTAGCTCGGGATACCAAACTCTTCGAGCCCAATCCGAGGACACAAGAACGACTTGGGCCGGGTCGCGCTTGATCTTCTTCAGCACTCTGGGTAGACGTGGTATAGGCGGAAAAGCGTACAACAAACCGCAACTCCACTAGTGACGAAAAGCATCGCCGAGTGAGTGCCGCCTTGGGAATTCCAATGCGCAGAACTAATGACATTGCGCGTTCTCTCCGATGGCAAATAGATCTAACCAAGGCTCTTTCCACTGATGAAAGAGGCCTTGCACCACACCTCCGAGTGAAGACGCCATTCATGATCCATCATGCAGCTGTGGCTGAGCTTGTCCGCCTTGACAAAGAACCTGCCAAGTGTTGAACCATCAAGGAAATGCCTTGACGTTACAGCCATGTCCAGAGACGCAGAGCCTCCTGACATAGGGTCCACGACCCCACCACACCTTGCTTGTTGAAATACCACATAGCGGTGGCGTTGTTTGTGAACACCAGCACTACACTCTCCTTGACAGAGGGAAGGAATGCCTTCAGTGCAAGTCGGATCGCCCAAGCTCCAGAAGGTTGATATGGAGCCTGAACTCCGCCAGAGACTAGAGGCCCCTGATCTCCGCCTCTCCCATGTGGCCGCTCCATACCAGGAGGGACGCATCCGTCACCACTGTGTGCTCCGGTTGGGAAAGGGAGAGAAATCTGCTGCTGACCCAACGCTGGTTCATGAGCCACAACTGCAATTGTTGTGCAGTGCCCTCTGAGATCTGGTCGTAGTCGGACATATTCCCCTGATGCTTCGCCCACTGGAACTTCAAGTCCCACTGAAGAGCCGGCATATGCCATCTGGCATGATTGGTCAGCAGGATTCAGGAGGCCATGAGGCCAAGCCGCCTCAAGGACATCCTGACCCAAACCCAGGCCAAGGTCTGAAAGATCGGAATAATAGCCTGAATGTCCTGGACTCGCTGTTCAGGAGGACAGACCCGAAACTGCGCTGTGTCCAGAACCGCTTCGATGAAGAGGAGCTTCTGAGAGGGGATCAGGTGTGACTTTGGCACGTTGATGGAAAACCCCAGCAAATGCAGGAGGTCATTCGTAGTCTGGAGGTGGGTGACAACTGCCTGGCGCGAGCCCGTATCAACAACCAGTCGTCGAGGTAGGGGAAGACTGACACCCCTGACCTGCGCGGATGAGCTGTGAACACCGCCTTCACTTTGGTGAACACCTGAGGGGCACTGGTAAGGCCGAAAGGGGAGCACAGCAAACTGAAAATGCTCCTGGCCTTCCGTGAACCGCAGGTAACGCCGGTGGGCCGGCAGGACGGGGATGTGAAAATATACGTCCTGCAAGTCCAACGCTACCATCTAGTCTCCAGGGTCGAGGGCAGCCAGACCAGAGCCAGAGTCTTCATATTGAACTTCTCCTTCCGGAGGAAACAATTGACATTCCTGAGGTTCAAGATGGGGTGCAAGCCCCCCTTGTCCTTCTTGGGGACCAGAAAGTAGTGGGAATAACAACCACTTCCTACTTCTGGCCCAGAAACGCGCTTGACGACCCCTTGGCAAAGAGGGACGTGACTTCCTGCTGGAGAAGCACCAAGTGATCCCCGGCATGCGGTGGCACTGAGGTGGCATGGCTGGAGGGAATGACTGAAAGGGAAGGGAATAACCCCTGCTTATGATCTGCAACACCCACTTGTCCGATGTAATATCGTGCTTTGGGGAAGGTGATGGCGGATCCTGCCACCCACCGGGGTAGGGTGCTCCACAAAGCTTGGATTAGGAAGGTTTGAAGGTAGAAGCAGCGGGGTGGAAATGACTACTGGCCCCCCACGCTGATTTCCAGACCCGCCCCTGCGGAAGCCACGTCTGCGCTGAGGCTGGTTCTGGCAGGTTTGCTGAAGGAACGTACCTGGGTGCCCCTTCCGTTGACAGGAAAGGAACGAAAACCAGGAGTGGCTGGGCTTTTCGTGGAAAGACCTAAGATAAGGACTCGGCCGTGGTCCGCGAGTCCTTAAAACGTTCCAGCGCATTGTCGGCTTTATCGCCAAACAGGCGAGTGCCATCAAAGGGCATGTCCATGAGCGAACCCTGGACATGGGGCAAGAACCCACTAGAACGCAACCAGGCGTGGCAACGCAGCGCCACAGTCATAGAAATCGCCCTGCCCAATGAGTCAGCGGTGTTCAAACCACATCGAATGGCGAACTTAGCCGCATCCTTACCCTCAGCAACCGCTTGTGAAAGAACAGCCTGAACTTCCTCAGGACACTGAGGAAGCACCTGAGCCCCGGTAACCCACACCGCATGAGAGTAGCGGCCTAATAAGCAGGCGGTGTTCACCGACCGCAGCCCCAAGCTGGCCGAGGAGAACAACCGCTTACCGAACTGTTTCAGCTTCTTAGAGTCTTTATTAGGCGGAGCCGTGGGAAAGGCACTCTGCGACGTCGAGGCTTGGATAACCAGACTCTCAGGCGTCGGTTGGGTGGTGAGGAAGGCCAGGTCACCAGGCACCGGACGGTGACACCTGGCGAAATTCTTGTCCACGGGGGCCCCTGTGACCGGCCGCGACCAAGTACCCAACAGGACGTCGGTGAAGGAGTCTTTGAAGGGAGGCAGCGGCTCTGACAAGGTAGATGCCGTCTGGAGCACCTCGGTGAGGAGGTTGTTCTTTAGGGCCACTGTAGGAAGGTCTAGGTTGAGGACCTCAGCAACCCGACGGAGCACCATCGTGTAGGAAGCGCCCTCCTCCATCGTGGGCGGAGGAGAGGCAAACTTAGGGTCAGAAGAGGCATTGAGGTTGCCTGCATCCTCCAGATCGTACACCCAGTCCTGCTCGGAGTTACACTGACGGGCAAGAGGGTCCTCAGACCCCTCTCAATCATCCTCCACCTCCGTTGCCAGAGGAGCTGGCCACGGCCGCGGAGCCGGAGGTGGGACAAACGGCATCAGAAACTGCGCCGTCTCCCAATGCGGATCCCAGGCAGGAATAAAATGGTCCTGGAACCAGGGCGGACGGAATGAATGGCACCCACGGTGGTGCCGAGGGCGGGGCTGGGGCCGGAGCCGGCAGTACCGGACCCTGTTTCGCTGGGGCCGGAGCCAACGGCCCCGAAGCTGGATCCGCTGGCGGCTCCGATGGTCTACCAGGATCTGGACAGGGGACTGCGGGACCTGAAGGCGCACTGGCGGGGGACCGAGGCCTAAAAAGGCGGTCCATGGTGGCAAGAAACTCTTGCACCTGTTCGGGTGTCGCCGACGAACCCGGGAAAGGTGGGTAGGTCGCAGGACTCCCAGGCTCTAAGGGAGCAGCAGGGGCAGAACACCTGTCACCCTTGTCTGCATCCAAGGACTGAGGGGGGGACATCTGATAGTGAACACGCTTCTTCGACTTCTATTTATGTTGTTGTTTACCGGAATCCGAGGGCGAAGACTTGGAGCCCGAGGAGCGACTGCGGCCCAGCGAGAGGTCACCGGAACGGTCCCTGGACTCTGAACGGCGTCGGGACGAGTGCCGGACCTCCAGCAGCTTTATGTGCCGCTCCCTCAAGGCCTTCGGGCCATAGCCCGACAGTCCCGAGAAGGGCCGGGAGTCGTGGTCGGTCTCCAGGCAGTAGAGGCAAACATCATGGGGGTACGCCACCGACATATATTGCGACTACAGGCTCCGCAGGACTTAAATCCAGGCAACCCTACTCGCACTAGAGAAAACAACACGAGACAAAAGTCACAAAAAGATAGTCAAAAAATGAGTAAGGTACGTGCTCAATCCGGATCTGCGCTTGCTGGCGCGGAAAAAGAAAGAACTGACGTCAGCGCGCATGGGAGGCACCTAAGTAGTCTCCGTGACATCATCTCAGCACATACGACGCCAGCAACGGACACCGAGCTGCAGGACGCCACCTACTGACGCGCAGGGGAAAAAAAACTTTCTGGATCCAGTCTGACGCCTGGGGATATTCTAAGGTAAGGAATATATCACTAACGTGTCTCTTTCAGATCTGCAAGTCTAACGCTACAATCCAGTCTTGCGGGTCTAGGGCAGGCAAGACCTGAGCAAGTGTGAGCATCTTGAACTTTCCCTTCCGGAGGAAGCGATTGTCACTCCGAAGGTCTAAGATAGGACGCAGGCCCTTGTCCTTCTTTGGAACCAGGAAGTAGTGGGAGTAACAACCACGGCCTACTTCTGGGGTCGGAACGTGCTTGATGGCCCCCTTGGCTAAGAGTGCCGAAACTTTCAGCTGGAGAAGTGCCAAGTGATCCCCCGACATGCGGTGGTACTGAGGTGGCATGGGAGGGAGTAGCCCCTATGGACTATCTGTAAAGCCCACCTGTCCGAAGTGATGGTGCGCCAGTGGGGTAGTTGATGGCGAATCCTGCCACCCACTGGCGTTTGATGTGCCTGAAACACCGGACTAGGAAGGTTTGGAGGCAGTGGCGGCAGGAGAGGTGGTGGACTGACCCGCCCGCTGGCCCTGTGACCCACCTCTTCGGGTCCCACGTCTGGGGCTGCGCTGACTGTTGCTGCGCAGGCCTGTGGCTCTGAAACAAATGTGTTTGGGTGCCCCTTCCTTGGCCATGAAAGGAACGAAAAGCTGAAGTGGAAGGAGTGCGCGTGGCCGCAATGCCTAAGGACTTGAGCGTAGCCCGCGAGTCCTTAAAACGCTCCAACGCAGTATCTGCCTTTTCACCAAAAAGTTGAGTGCCATCAAAGGGCACGTTAATCAGAGTGTTCTGGACATCCCCGGAAAAGCCAGTTATCCTCAGCCAGGCATGGCGGCATAGCGCCACTGTCGTGGAAATAGCTCTGCCCAGTGAGTCAGCGGTATCAAGGCCACAACGAATTGTGAACTTGGCTGGGTCTCAGCCCTCAGTAACAGCTTGTGAGAGCACCGTTAGGGCCTCCTCCGGACACTGAGGCAGCACCTGAGCAAACCTATCCCACACAGAGTGGGAATAATGGCCCAAGAGGCATGCGGTTTTCACAGACCGCAGCCCTGAACTGGCAAGGTGAAAATTTTCTTCCCAAACTGCTCCAGTTTCTTGGATTCCCTGTCCGGTGGTGCGGAAGGGAATGAGCTTGGGAACGCAGAAGCTTGGACAACGAAGCTCTCAGGGATAGGATGTTGGGAGAGGAAAATGGGGTCGCCCAGGCGATGGCATTAGGTCATGTTCCTATTCACAGGAGCTCTTGTGTTGGGCCTGGACCAGGTGCCCAAACGGACGTCTGAAAATGCATTGTTGAACGGCAGCATCAGCTCCATAGAAGAAGACGCCGGCCGAAGCACTTCTGTCAGGAGGTTAGTCCTGATGGCCACCTGTGGAAGCTTGAGATGGAGAGCCTCGGACGCCTTACGCAACACTACAGAATATGTACCACCCTCCTCCATAGCCACAGTAGAAGGAGACAGTGCGCCAGGTTCTGGAGTAAAATCTAGCTCACCTGCGTCCTCCAAATCCTCTTCCCAGACCGGGTCTAACTCGCATTGGGCTGCGAGAGGGTCTTCAGACCCCTCTCAGTCCTCCCCGTCCTCCCCAACCTGCCGGGCAGGTGGAAAAGGGGGAGGCGGATGGAGAAAGGGATAGAAATTCCCAATCGGTGTCAGAATCGGCATCGAACGACACCGGTCTAGCGCCGTCTTCACATAGGGGTGGAAGCCGGGGACGGAATCAGCCAGGGAGCCAGCCGACGCCGGTGGCGGTGCCATAAACGTTGATGTCGGTGGAGGTCACACGAGGCCACCGACATTAGCTGGGATCCATGCATGGATCCATGGGGTTCTCGCGGCATAGACACTGGAGCAGGGGTACTGCTGACGAAAACTTTCTGGATCCAGTCTGACGCCTGGGGCTAGTTCTAAGGTAAGGAATCTATCACTAACGTGTTTCTTTCAGATATATAAACTACAAAGCGTGGGCTGTTTAACAGAATCCTGCAGTTAATTCCTGTTTGAAGCGGAGAGAAATTTTTTCTTGTACTCCTATTTTGTTGCCATGCACAGATTGGTTTGAATGTGCTTCTGTTTGAATTTCTCGCTGGGACATGCCCATGATAGTCTGTATGATAATGGTGTTTCGAAAAAATTCTATATAATCCTATGCATTTGTATTTGAGGGGAGCCTTGGTCATTTGGTATCCAGACCCCACACAGCTATGTTTATTGAATAAATAGCCTTTGACACTCACTGACATTTCGTTTATAGATAATTTGCTTTGACATGACAACTGTGAACTTTGAATGCAGGGCTGGAGAAGTGGTCTCCTGAAGGTCAGGTTGGATTTTGTTAGCAACCACTGACGATCCTCAGCCATCTCCTTTGATATCTGAATGAAGTCAGTGAGGCAGCTCCGACACTATGCCCATTACATTCAGTGGTTAAACTGAAGGGTCTGTATGTGCCACCAGGCATTCGCGATGAGGAGCATGTAAAAGTCTTGGCGACCAAGAAGCCTCAGAGTCATTTCCATCAACACCCAGGACGGATTCAGAAGTACTAGGTTCACAAGAGTAGTTTCGGGAGGGGGAGTGTGTGTGCACCCCTACCTTCGACCGAGTCAGACTTTGGAGATTTAAAGCTTGGCTTCGTGGTCGCGTATGACCTTCAGGTTCATCTTTGCGTATTGATCGCTGGATGTAGATTGGTACTCTGCATAAACAGGTTAGATTAAGCAGTTGAAACTTGACTAATATGTATGCCAACAAAATAGTTTAGAATAGTTTTTGCCTTTCTGCGAAAGTTTTCAAAAAACCTAACCAAATGTATTTCTGAAAAGAAAAAAAAACAAGGGTAATGCTAAATAAAAACAATAGTTTAAACTTAAATAAAATCCACTGAAATATGCATTGCAGAGTACTACTGCACATATATGGATTATAGAGCTTGGTACGATTTCCTTTCCTAAAGACAGAAGTCCCTCCGTCACTTTCAGAAGTAAATGTGCCTGCATTTCAATAGAGTAATACAACTCACAAAATGTGTGTTCAACATAATTTGAATGGCTACCTACTGCAATCCTCAACCTGCCCATACAATTGTGACTGCAGTCAACTAAGCACATTGGCAGATTGGCAGGATGTGTAAACCCGACATACACCAAGTGCAATTATTTAAGATGTTTTATGAGATCAAAAACATCCCACAACAAAGGCTTATGGCAATAGTGAAAATGTTCCTGGTTTCCTAGGCGTTTACTAGAGTATAATTCATGAAACAGTGAGACATCTAGATACTACATGCCCTGAGATGTATCATGCTAAATGGGTGAAACCGTTTCAAAATGACATTTATGGTTTGAACATTTAAAAAGGGAAACAAGTGGTATGATAATGTTTTTCTTTACATTTAAAAATGATCATCTAGTTACCTTTTGATAATTGTGTAGCAAAGCCCAAAGGGCAGATGCTCCAATTTTCTGTTGAGTGGGATTATCACTTTCCAGACAAGCAGACAGACTGGATACAGCTTTATCTAATAAAGAAAATAAAAAAGTTAGTTTTACCTAGTTAGTTTAGCAGTATGCAATAAATTTAGCACATGAATACATCTACCTCAATTTATGCAGAAATTCAGTCTTTCCTACGTATGTTAATTTCAATCTATAGAAAGTGCTGACAGTATTATTATCTAAAGTCAATTTAAAAATAAAGGTGAGGTGGGATCACAGCCCCCTCTCCAAAGACTGTAAAGGCCACCAGGACTCTATCCCACAGGGCTGACATATGTACCTATAGGTGGAAGGGGGTGCGTTACCCCTCCCAGCCGTTGAAACGCCACAGATATCCGATCCCCCGGGGCCAGATCCACTATGGTGCCCGAGGAGCCAACTCCTGGGACACCGTTTCCCTACAGGCAAGAGCACGAGCAGGGGAAACTTGTCTGCTCTCATCTGGTGGGAGCTTTCACAATGCTCCCACGGGTGGGAGTAGACTTTTGGTTCAATGCCCACGCTACTGCAGCCAAGAAAACTCAGATTGCTCCCGCATGGCAGGAAATAGCAAAACCAGCTGCCCCTGCCAGACGGGAGTAATGCCCCGGTTACTTACCGGTAATCTTCATTACTCCGAGTATAGTCTTCCTCGCCACATGACTTACATGGTGAGCTTCAGCTCCACACCAGAACCCTCCAAAGCAAAAGGTCAGCCTCCCATGCCTCCCATCCCATCCCAAGATGGCCGACCCATTACCACCTGACCTCTATAAGAGGCGGGCCGGCCCAACCCATCAGCCTGAAACAACCAAGCACAAACATGAAGCCGATAGCCAGATAGGGAGGGAGGGATGGGAACTCATGTGGCGAGGAAGACTATACTCGGAGTAATGAAGATTACCGGTAATTAACCGGGGCATTACCTCCTCGTTAGTCTTCCTCGCCACATGACTTACATAGTGAGCACATACCAAAGCCAAGCGGCTTCATGGAAACTCACAAGAAATCAACAGACCAGTAGGGGATGTCCACGAAAGAGGGCAAACCCAACAGACCAGTACGAGTGGAAGGACCACCCAGGAGAGAGGCAACCACGAGTAGGAGAACCAACCTGGGACCGAAAGACACCGGGAAGGCCGAAAAACAAACTGGACCCCAGAGACACCAAGTACCGCCAGGAAAACCGCCCCAACCGAAGGAAGGCAGAGACAAGCACAGGACCGGACCGCAAAAGCCAAAAAAGGCAACAGCAACCAGGGTTAGAACAGAAAAGTCCCGGCCTGATCAACACACCAGGGCAGCCCAACAGGCAGCACAAAGCGAGAGGGGAGCAAAAGTCCAAAGAGAGGAACCAAACGAACAGAGGGCATCCCCACCACAGCGACCCAACATAAAAAATCACTAGCAGAAAGAGACAACCAGTCCATCCAACACAGCAATCCCGCAAGGGCGACCACAACCCGCGAGAGAGCCAAACCAGAAAAACTGGGAAGCGGCACCAGAGCAAACCAACAGACAGGCAAGAGCCGGAAGAATGGAAAAGGGTGCCGAAAAGAAACAAAAGGGGGACAAACCCCAGTCACACAAAGGACCCCCGGAAGGGACCGCGACTCCAAGGAGAGAACCCAGGCAGGCACCAGGGAAAACAAACCCAGGAAGGTGCCGGAAACGGCACCGAAGAGACCCGGAGGAAAACCAACCGGGCAAAGGCGAAAAACCAAAAATCCACAGGCCCGCCCACGGCCAGAAGTGAGAAAAAGAGGCAGAAAGTAGCCAATCGGCCAGGTATGGAAATACCCAGCACAGGGACCAAGCAAACCGGCCCAGGAAGAAACACAAGAAGGGAGCGAGCCGCCGAAGAGAGCACCCAGGCGGCCTAACAGACAGCCAGCCCACAACCAGGCCCAGCCCAGCGAGACAAAGAAGAACCGACTGGCAAGGAGCGCGGCAGCAACACACCAAAGACGTGAAGAACAGAAGGGCAGGGCGAAGACGAGCCCGAGTCATGACAAGACACCCAGCGAGCCACCAGAGTCAACAGGACCTGGGACCCCAAAACCAGGGGAAAGAAACAAGGACACACCCACACCGGAAGCGCAGGGCTCCGCCAGGATACCCCACAGCACCGCCAGAAACAAAAACCAGCAAGGGAAAGAGAAAGCAGGGGCAGGACACAAAAACCCGCGCCCCAAGAGGCAAAACAAGGACCAAGAGCAGCAGGGCCCAAGCCAACTACCGCCGAAGCAAACGGAGACGCACCCAGGGGAGCACCACCAACCGGTCAAAAACCCTGGCCAGGCCAAACAAGCCCAGAAACCCAGGAGAAAAAGTGACCCCAGGAAGCGCAAAGCCGGGAGCCCGGACAAGAAGGCCGAAGAGCCAAAACCGGAGACCCAAAGGAAGCAGACAGGACCAGACGGACCCAGGAGACTCCCGAACCAGGCACCAAAATCGTCCCGACCCGATGAGAACAAGAGCGTACAGGGCCAGAAAGGCCAGAGCCAAAAACGACCCAGGCAAGGACAGCACCAATGCGCCAAAAGTCAACAGGGGCGAACCCCGCACACACCCCGGAGCACGAGGCAGGGGACAAACCCACCAGAAAGGCAAACAACAAGCCCCAGCAAGGCAGGGTAAAACCCCAGAGAAGCCAAGGAACGGCAAACAGAAGCCAGACGGGAAAAACGCCCACAGGGAAACCCACTGACCCAGCACAGACCGGGAACCCAAGCATGCCCCCAGAAAGGCATCACCAACACACGGGAAGGATGAACCCAGCCGTACCAGGAGACAGAGCGGGAAGGGCCGGGGGCAAAAAGAACTAAGGAAGGGCCAGATGAAAATACGACCCAAGGGAGGCCCCACCAAGGCAGCTCGTCACAGAAGGTTCAGCGAGACCCCCAAAAGCCACCCCGCAAAAAAACAGGGAAGAACGCACACCCCACCAGAGAGGGGCGCCGAACCCCTGGACCAGGCAGAGCAACTGAAGAGCCACAGCCCCATGGACAGGAGCCGGGGAGCCCAAGAACCGACCACCGGAACAGGCAGGCAGAGGGCAGGAGCCAAGGAACCGTGCCACCCAGGATGAGAGGGGAGGCGACAGAAGGACCACAACAAACTCCGCCCCCAGGAGGCGAGAAGCAAGGGACAGCAGAAAACCAACAGGGAATGGGTGCAGGAGCCGCCCGTCCAGACAGCGAGCCAGCCAGGAGCAGAAACTGCCAGAAAAGACACACTAGGAGTCCAACTGATGCAGCCCAGAGACAGGCGGACAGGTGCCCACAGCATCCAGTCCACACCAGACATGTGCCAGCCCACAGCCCCTGGAACCCCCTGGAGGACGACCACCAAGGAACTGACCGGGACAGTACAACAACGGCGGGAACAGGAGTCCACATGACGAAAGGACCACAGGTCCAAAACCCAAAAGGAAAGAAGGAGACAGGGACAATACAGCAACTAAGAAGCAGAGGCCCCGCTAACAAGCAATCAGTGTAAATTCAGGAGCAGAAATCAACCCCAGAAAACACGAACCAAAAAGAAAATTCGGGAGTATAGAACCGTAAACATCACACGTGTAAGTGTAAAGCGCACGAGCACCACTACGGGCATCTAGGCACAGAACAACAGATGATAGATGCAACTCCACCCAATGGCACTCATCTCACCAACCGAAGACGGAAGATGGGCAGAGCGGACACGCAGGGATACGAACCTGTGAACATGGGGGCCAACACAGGCCCCTACAGCAGAAGCATTAGTCCACTGAGCCACCAAATCCGACCCGAAGAACTGAATGTGGCAAAGAAACCCAAGGCAACAGAGAACCCCGCGAAAGGCGGAGAGAACAACCCAATAGGACCCGCCCGATGTCAACACAGAAGCAAACCAGAGGAGGAAAACACCTGGAAGGCCCAATCAGGGCCAGGCAGAGCACAGAAGGGCGTCCGAACGACACCTCGATGAGCAGAAACCACAGTACCAATACAGAGAGAAGTCCAGAAAAACCCAGACCCGTGCATTTGCAAAGCGCCGAAAAACAGAAGAACAATGCAACCAAATCCAAAGGGACACAATACATCGGCCTTAGAAGGATGAAAGGCAGAGAGAACCCGCCAGGAGCAGAGCCCGTGACCACGAGGCCGAACACAGGCCCCCCGCAGTGGATGCAGCAGACCACTGAGCCAGCAAACCAGGCGCCCCGTAAACCGCACCTACACCCCGCAGGCCCGGTATCCCCCAATCCGATGACAGCGGCAAATACGGGATAGCACACGACACGGCACATACCCCAGGGAGACAGCCAACAAAAGAGCCGCCCAGAATCACCGGAGGGAAGAGCGCTGCAGATGAGACACGAACCAGGAACCCCAGCCCCGAGGTCGGTCGCTCAAGTCGGAAGTACACCACCTCCACCCCGAGAATAGTGAAGCGCGCATGCGCGAGCACGAAAACACACACAAATGAAATGCATGGAAACAAATGCGGCCGAACAACACCAGCAAGACACACCAGTGGGAGACACGTCAGGCCACAAGATGCAATTGCAAGGCGGGCAAGAATGCAGCACCAGCCCCCGCTGATCGCGCCCCTGCACGGACCGGGAGAAGACTCGAGGAAAACGGAGGCGCGGCAGAGGCAGGAGGACTCAGCACACCGAGCCCAACAGCCGTCCGTCCAAGGGACAGAGCAAACAACGTGCCACATTCGTACAGTGACAGCAAAACAAGCCTCGGAGAGAAAACACCAGATGAGGCCAGAGCCGCCCCCGGAGGACGGACAAGAACGCTGCTGAAAAGGGCACCCCGCCCCCAAGAAAACACATAGGAGAGGCCCAGGGGGGAAGCCAGCGAAAAGCAGGTCAGCACCGGGGAGCCAGGTGAGACACAGCTCGCAGGAGTCGCTCCGAGCAGGGAGAGCCCCACCCCCACTCCCAACATGTACCAAGAAACCAGGGCCGAGTCGGGGAGGAAGTCAAAACTGGCGAGCATGTGTCCGTATAAAATACACACTGTCCATGCAGCCCAGACACGGGTGCGCCAACAGTCACCAAAAAGATTCCCCCAGCAGCAGAATGCGGAGCAAGAAACTACGGATGTAAGGCTGCACAATCAACGCGTAGCACAGCCGCCCGCCGCAACGCCCCGAAGGCAGGTGGGAAGCGAGAGCAGGATGCGCAGGTTTCCAGCGAGGCATAACACAGCCGCCACCACCTAAGGGAAGGCGGGCAGCGCTGGAGCCGAGCCACCGCCCACCGTAGCGCCACGAGGGGAAGGCGGGCGGCGAGACAAGGTAACACATCCGCCACCCGCCGCAGCGCAATGAAAGGCAGGCGGGCGGCAACAAACCAGGCACAGTACGAAGGGCACAGCGGAGGCACGGCAGGGCGCCGGCCTCCCGCCCAAACAGTACCCCGGCTACCCCCCATGGAAAACCCACGGCCCGCAGGAGCAGAGCCCAACCAGATACAAACCCACCGGGGGGGAAAAGGGGGGGGAAAGAGTCCAAGATCCTAGGGTCCGCTAGAACTGGACCTCCAACCCGAGACCCAGGCACCAGCTAGTGCAGGCACCACTTACCTGAAGACGCATCTGGAGAGAAATGACACGCAGAACAAAAAAACAGGCTGATGGGTTGGGCCGGCCCGCCTCTTATAGAGGTCAGGTGGTAATGGGTCGGCCATCTTGGGAAGGGATGGGAGGCATGGGAGGCTGACTTTTTGCTTTGGAGGGTTCTGGTGTGGAGCTGAAGCTCACTATGTAAGTCATGTGGCGAGGAAGGCTAACGAGGAGTAATGCCGGCTCCTGTAGCACCCAGCAGTAAAGAAAAAACATTCCTTGAAGGATGTGCTTGGAACAAAATCAGCTCCCAGAGAGAGTTGGCAGTAACCAGCATAGATGCAAAGGGACCAATTCTTGTAAGACTTTAAGTTCTAATCACGTCCTTAAGCAAAAAGGGAAGTTCCTTCCCAAATTCTGTAAATAACAAGGAAAAGAAGTGAACAAATACCTTGAAAAATGGTTGAAATACAATCCGTTTATTCTGAGATCCTACTAAACAATATACCTACAATCACAATGGAGCCTAATTAGTAAATGCATTGTATTACTGTATCCTTTTACAGCAAATCTACAGCACACTTTTAAAGCGGATGTGCCCATTTTGTACATTGAATCTTGGGCACTATTATACTATACAATGGTAAAAAAACACAACATGTTCAAAGATCCTTACTGTCTGAGTAGGAGTAACAGATAAAGAATCTTTGAAGGAACTTAAGAGGAGCAAATTCGCCACTTTCATGTACATCTATTGTGCTCTAGTATTGGCATCGCACAGATTTGCCAGTACCAATTAGGTACTCAACCCAATGTTTAAAACTGCTATTGATCACAACCCTCTTTTTCTGTCGAGTGGCCAATTCATTACGCTTCTTCTCCTTAACCTCATAGATGCTATTAAACATCTCTCCCCAGTGCTGCGCTGTCCATTGGAACTAGTGCTGAATGGACGTCCAATGGTCGTGCGCAGCACTGGGGAGGTAGTGCTGCCGTCAGCCAATGCACTGAGGCAGCACTTAAGGGGTTAAGGTGGTCAACTAAATGTCCATTAAAAAAACATACACCGAATAACTACAGGCCATATCTTCATGCTGTTCTTCGGGACACATTTTTACGGTACAAGCTATATGTTCAAGGCGACACCTGGGGAAAAGCATTTAGCAAAGTTAAGCTTGTGAACCAGTTAATTAGCAGAAGGATTCTATTGAGTCACTTACCATTAGCCAGGATCTTGGGTTTGCTAGCCGCGTGAAAGCAGAGGTTATGGAGAACAAGTAGAGCCATCGGTAGTGTGCCCTTCTGTTTATGCTTGCCCATTTCTAGCAACAAGTCTAAACTGCCATTCAGCTTCAAGATCATTTGCTGGCCGTCCTCTGCAAAGGACATGTTCAGCAGTAGCTTCAGCCACAGATTAGCTAGGGTGCCAAGACTCTTGCTACCTCCTTTTGGCAGTGACAAAGAGAGAAAGTTCTGTAGAAAGTTGCTCTGTAAGGTAAAAAGAGAATCCAGATGTTGTCCTTTGTAAATAAAAATGTTCACTAAAAGGTAAATGCTGTTTAGGTCTATTGGAGTGTTTTAACATGTAACAAACACAGCAAAGGCAAAGAAGCTCTCATTACTTACAACTGGAGTTCTTTCCACATTCTCAATGTGAAATCAAAGCATTCAAATCACTCTACAACTGCCTGAAACTTGTTTAATGTTCTGTGTCCCAAGAAAAGGGACTAGATAAAACTGAAAGTACACCATATACAAATACATTGGATATGGTAAAGAAAAGAGACCCGGAGAAGTACAAAACTGATAAACCAGACATTTGTCTGCAATGTTAAGAAGAACAACATTTCGAATTTGCATAAAGGTTTTAGTAAAATTATATATGATAACCAAGGATACAATTAGTTTTTTCTTTAAAGAATTATTAATGCACTAACCGTTCAGGATAAAGTTAGTTCTGTGGGTTTTTACAAGGTTTATTTATCAGTTGTCATTTTACGACTTCAATATGAATTTGATTTTAACTTGGGCACTCTTACCTGGGGTGAATCAGACAGTACTCGTCTTCCAGACATAATTTCTGCTCTGTGCAGCTCAAATTCAGACCCTTGGTGGTTCCCGTTAGCTAGAGTGGGTCCGCCATCTTTGAGGCTACAGATCCTCTAGTCTTTAGCCTATAAAAGGAGCAGTTCGGGGAGCCTGCACCAAAGGCAAGACCGTCTGTGCCTATCCGCGCACTGGTAGTTTTCACCAAGAATCTTTGCGGTTTTCGGTGGATGAACTACATTTCTTGGATGTAGGAGACTAGTACTAACCACCGCCATTCTATAAATATAGAATTAGGACAGTCAGCTGCGGCTGCCCCTTCTCCTTCCTCACAAAATCTCAAGTGAAGTGGGAGGGACAGAGTTCCTGCGTCTCTCAAGAGACCGCCCAATGCTTTCTTTTAAACTGTTAGCCCTTCCCTAAACATAAAATTGAAATTGCTGACCATGTGTCGGCACAGAAACGCACTGTGCTCTTTCCGGTTGAAACTTAGCTTCACTCGTCAGCCTGGGACATCCTAGAGGCTATCCCTTCAGGCTATGCAATTTTAAGACTAGACAGACCTGAAGGGCAGGGAAGTGGACTGGCGATGATACATAGGTGATTTTAATGTGCATATTGATGACCCAACCTGCCACACTGCTATTGTTATTGTTAGTTTAGATTTATAGCGCGCCCAATCACCTGCAGGTCTCTAAGCGCTTGGAAATCGATGTCATTACAATAACTTGGCTCACTCCTCAGAGAGACGCAGCTACAGGACTACATTGCTATAAGCCTCAGCGAGGATTTGGGGTTGCTCCATTTTCAACAGCTAGTTCAGGACTCCACTCACATCCAGGGGCACATTCTTGAGCCCAAATTTGCCAATTTAGCCCGGACCAAGGTAGCTCCCCTACGTCCCATCGCCTGGTCAGATCTCCTTCTCATTCCCTTTCAGAACCTTGGTTGTGCTCTCCTGACTAGCCAGCGGCTTTAAGTCAGCCCTGAATTGCAGGTATCCATGCTAAGACTCCTGCCCCCAAGTTGCCGATCAACACACCTCTTTATGGATTGAGGAGGCCTTCAACACCATGACGACTTCTTGAACAACCGCTCATTCCAGATATTTAAAAAACCATACACCCTGGATATCATCCCCTTACCACACAGGCGGAGTTACCATAGAAGGAACGAAAGAGCCCCCGGCTATCGTGCAAACGTCGTGTCCCTGACCTGCAGACATCCCGAGTCCGAGGACCTCTGAGGGCGGCCGGAGCCAGGTCCTGGGGACAGGGGAGGGCGCGAACAATGCTAGGACCTGTCTCTCAAGTCACTACAACTTCCAGGGGCTCATAGACCTGACCCCCCTATCCATACTTTGGTCGGTTTTGTTGACTTGCACCCACAGCCCACCGAGAGCTGACACTCCTCAGTATCTCTGCATCTCCGAGGAGCTGACGGCGGAGTGATGCGGGATGCACCGTGGTGAAGCCGGTGCCGCGGCTGCACCGTTGAGGCCTGACTCCAAAGCAAGGCGGGGGAAAAGAGCGCGAAATAGGAAGCCCCAGCACACAGCGCTCTCCCAGACGGGAGTCCAGCAGCGAACTGCAAGTAAGGTGGAGAGACGTTGGGCATCCCCACAAGGAAGGAAATCATCCCCGTTCCCCCCGGACTCAGTTAGACGACCCAGGGCCCCGGCTGGCTCAAAGGGAAAAGAACGAGGGAGCTGTGACCCGGGACAGTACTGACTAACCGGTGGCTCTTCGCTCCCCTCTCACAACAAACCGCCCGGCCAGCCTAACGGTTCCTACGCTCCACCATCACACAGACTACAGGTGCCAGTTGGTTGCACGTGGGCACCTTTGGTGTAGGGGGTGAGGGGGCTGGTGGGGAGAGGAGACAGAGGCAAGGTCCTAAGATGGCGGCGCCCTAAAGACATCAGCAATGCTGACTCTGCCTTTGTGTGCCATCAATGCTGCGGGAGTCCTAGATAAATGTGTCATGGGAGTGCTTTTGTGTGTGCGTCTGTGCGTGTATAAAGGGGTGTGCGTGTATTAAAGACTATGTTCACATTTGTGTGTGCTTTTCTGCGCGTGTGATGGTGTGAACATGTATTTAGGTGTTTTTGTTTTAGAGCATATGATTCTATGTGTGCTTGTGCGCGCAGATGTTTCTGCATGTGTGCTTATGTCTGTGCGTCTGATGGTGTGTGCATGTATTTGAGTGTTTTTGTATTAGAGCATGGGATTGTACATGTGCGTGTGGATGTTTCTGTATGTGTGCCCTCTGTTCGCGTATGAGAGTGTGTGCGCACATTTGTTGTGTGCTTGTGCATATCAGTGCGTGTGATGTGTGTGTGTGTGTGTGGGCATGTATTTGTGTGTACGTCCTTGGGTATATTTGTACTGGAGCATGTGATTGTATGTGTGCTTGTATTTGTGATAGTTTCTGTATGTGTGCTTGTATGTTTGTGCATGTCTGCGAGATGAGAGTGAGCGCATTTGTGTGTGCTTCTGCATGTCTATGCATGTGACGGTGTTTGCATGTGCATGTATTTGGGTGTTTATGTATTAGTGCTTGGGATTTTATGTGTGCTTGTGTTCTTGGATGTTTCTGGCTATGTGCGTGTCTGTGTGCATCAGTGTGCATATGAGAGTGTGTGCTCACATTGGTGTGTGCTTATGCATGTCTGTGCGTGTGATGGTGTGTGCACGCTGGATTTGTTATTTTCAGGCAGCCGCTGTCCTGGATATTGACTTTAACTGCCTGATGCCTGACCTTAGGATGGCCACCAGTGTACCGTACAGTCCCCTGCCTGACCCCAAGATGGCTTCCATAGTGGACCCCTACACGTTGTTTTACTTCCCTGGACAACAATTGGACATTAACCTGACCTTGAACCTATCCCCTTACATGCCTACACATCAGGACTTTGAACCTGCGGAACTTGCCCCAGACTGTGGAGACCTAGCGATTTGGCTGATGCCTGCTGGAGCTACCATATAGCTAAAGAAGAGATGTGCTGTGGACTCGCCCTCCCTGCCGTCACCTACCCAGCCGGACCTTGGGCGAATTTTCCCCTTGTCTTTACGTCCTATCTTCCTCCTACCCCTTTACCCTATCCCCTTACCCTTCCTTGCTCCATTCACCTTGTCCCCTATGTTCGTTAAATGCTTTTCTTGATACTTATGTTACGTTTAACTGATGTAAATTGCAACATTATTGTCCCTCATGTAAAGCGCTCTGATTCCATCTGGTCTAGCCAGCGCTATATAATAACTCATTAATTAATTTTCCTCCCATTTAGTACTCTTTTTCTCTTTGTTTTCCTCCCTAGCTTCTAGCTCCTATCCACTCCCCCCTGAATCTCTCACCTTTCCTGCTAGTCTGCCTAGCCCCCTGTCTTTTGTGCCCTTTGACTAAGCACTCCTCCTCCCCTTGTTGGGGAAAGATCCAATACTTATACTCTGGAGTCTCAGTGTACCCGCTGAGAGAGTCCACTGCGCCAAGGGAGACACTCACAACTGAGGTATGGTATGGCACCCCTTGCCAAAGCACTCCCTCTCCCCTTTTTGGGGAAGGAACCAGTATGTAGGCCTTGGAGTCTCAGAGACCCCTCTGAGAGAGTCTACTGCGTAAAGGGAGCCTCCCGCAACAGAAATAGGGAAGTGATACCACTTCCCCTGGGATCACAGCTTACTGGACTTAATACGTTGCTTTGACTCGTCTACCGGTTTGTGTCCCATTCACCCTTCCCCTCCTCTTTCCTTGCAGTGTCCTTCACCCTCCCCTCCTCTTTCCCACCTTCATTACCTGTCTACTGCCCCAGCTCCTTCCCCCCTCCCCTAAATCTATTTATGCTTATTGTTTATCCTGACCTTACAAGTAACTATGTTGCCATGCTCTAATAACTGTATAACCTTTGTAACAATGTAACCTGTATATAGGATCTGATGCTCATGTAAAGCGCTCTGATACCTCTGAGTCTAGCCAGCGCTATATAAAACCTTTAAAATACAAATAAAATAAAATAAAATAAAATACATCCACAGGGGGTCCGCTTTAAGCCCAACCCTGTTCAACGTTTATCTCTGTCCTCGGCTGACGTGATTGAACTCCAAGGTGTGAGGATCGTATCTAATGCTGACAATACTCAGCTGATCATCACACTGGCACAAGATGATGGGAGGGCTTCAGATAATTTCAATTTGTCTGGTGGACCTTGCGGCATGGATGGACACCAGTTATTTTAGACTGAATGCAGAGAAGACAGAGGTAATGGTGATCGGGAAGAAGCTCTTGATTTGGTCTTCTGCTTGGTGGCCTTGTGAACTAGCCCCCACTCCGGTCCCTAAACTTAAATTGAAGAACTTGGGTGTCACTTTTAATGCAGCGCTATCTTTTGATAAGCAGATCTCAGCTATGGTCGGTACCTGCTTTGGCGTGTTAAAAATGGTACAAAAATCCTCGGACTATTACCGGAATCCGCTAAGAAAACGGTTATTCAGGCTTTGCTGGTATCTCGCCTGGACTATTGTAATGTACCTTACCTGGGGGTCTCAAAAGGCAGGCTGGGGATGCTTCAAATGGTACAAAATGCTGCAGCCTGGCTATGTCTAAATATTCCAAAACAGTACTCTATATGCACCGGACTTGCCGAACTTTATTGGCTCCCTATGAGGCACAGAGTCTTCTTCAAAGCACTTTGCTTTGTGCATCGGATACTCAATCAGAAGGGCCCAGGATATTTGTTTCCTCTGATTCAAGCCTATACTTCTACCAAACACCTTGGATCTTTTGGGGCGGCATGGACAGTGGTCCCTGGAGTGAATAGATTGCGCCTGGGGGGCAGCTCTTATAGACTCCTAACAGCTACACTATGGAACTCTATGCCCCGGGATCTGAGATCGGAGCCATCTGAAGCTCGTTTTCAGAAAATTCTGAAGACCTGGCTATTTATGAACTAGCGCAGGACGGAACTGCCCCTGTTGCAGAGTCTGACTGGCTGATTGGAGCTCAGTGCAGCCTTTCCTCAGCGTGAGGACACTAATTAACATAAGTTTTGAAAGAAAAAAAAAGATTATTCTAATGTCACTCACTCAAGCTTGATGTTCAAATGTTCAGGTATGTTTGACATGTGAGAGGCAATGTGTTGCAATGAAATTTGGAAGACCTCACAGGTAGTACGGAAAAGAAAGATGTTTGCAGTCTTCTGCAAAAATGAATGCTAACATTGAGTGATTGCATTGAAGCAAATTACTACATCGCCATCTTCCCAGCCAGCGATGCACTGAGGTAGTTTTCCTTCTGAAAAGCAGCTCCTCATTGGAGCGCAACTGGAATTGTATTTATATTTGGCTTTGTGCCCTGAAGAGACATTGAAGTTCTTTATGCCAGGCAAAACGGCACCCCAGAAACCTAAGTTTAGTGGTTAATGCAGTTGTAATTGTTGGTTAGTGGTATTAGTCTTGTGCTCTCAAAGAAACCATTCCACGCATTTATGCCGGTTTCATAGCGGTAGGTTGAATCAAAAGGAATTAGGAGTGATCACTAGTGCGGGGCAGGGGTTTGGGGGGAGGGCATGTGAGCTCATGAAAATATTGGTAGAGCTAGAGGAGATCAGGAGTGGCTAGTTTGCAGAGGTAAGACTTTCAAAGGAGAGGTTACAATCCTTGAAATCAGGTGTGGGTAATATATAGAAATAGAATAACAGGCTGTATTTATTACCAACAATAATAACAAGGCTAATACTATTATTAACAATAATAATTATAGAGATTAACCCCTTAAGTGCATGCGTCCAGTGGATTTTTTGGACGTTACGATGCCTCTTCAGGTTTGTGAGGGGCATCGCTGGAAAGGGGAGAGTCTTCCCTTTCCAGAGATGCCCCCTACAAACAGAGAACAATTTTTTTTAAAACAAAGAGGTGTTCAAAAGACAAAACATAAAATCCTTGAATTGAAAATGCTTTATATGAGGCATGCAACAAGGTATGGTGAATAGTTTTTTCCGATTTGCAGAAAGATGCATGTGAATTCAGAGGAAAATCCCAATTTTCTGCTGGATTGGCAACCGCCTAGAACCATTGAAAACAAGCATTGGAAATGCAATAGGTCTCGCATTAGAAAAGTTTGAGCTATTGGTGTTGTAAATGTTTTATTTATTTTTTGTGTGTAATTTTCCAAATAGCTACATTGATAGATTTGTAAATTACAATGCCAATAGTTTAAATTTTTGTGAATGTGTCACCTTTAGCATTTGGAATGCCACATGATTTGTATAGACGTGATTTTGTTTATTTTTTATTTGTTATGCCACCTTTCTAGAGAGCAGGAGAGTGCACCAGTGGATAGAAGCAGAGCCCTGCAAGCTGAGCGTCCTCCCAGGTGAGTGTGAGTGAGTGTGTGTGAGGCTGAAGGTGTGTGATGGTGTGTGAGGGTGATGTTGTGTGAGTGTGATTGCGGGTGGCGTTGCATGTGTGAGTGGCGTTGCATGCGTGAGTGGCGTTGCGTAGTTGAGTGGCGTTGCCTTGTTGAGTGCCGTTTCCTTTTTGAATGGCTTTGCATTTGTGACTGGCGTTGCATGTGTTAGTGTTGTTGCATGTATGATTGGCGTAGCATGTGTGAGTGGCGTTGCATGTGTGAGTTGCGTTGCGTGTGTGATTGGCATTGCATGGGTGAGTGTGGCGTTGTGTGTGTGAGAGTGGGCTTGCGTGGGTGTGAGTGGCGTTGTGTGTTTGAAAGTTTTTCTGTGTGGGTAAAACTGTTACTGCATTGGTGTGAGTGGCGTTGCATGTGTGAGTGGCGTAGCATGTGTGAGTGGAACAGCATGTGTGATTGGCGTTGGATGTGTGAGTGGCGTTGCATGTGTGAGTGTCGTTGCATGTGTGAGTTGCGTTGCATGTGTGAGTTGCGTTGCATGTGTGAGTTGCGTTGCATGTGTGAGTGGCGTTGCATGTGTGAGTGGCGTAGCATGTGTGAGTGGCACTGCATGTGTGATTGGCGTTGGATGTGTGAGTGGCGTTTCATGTGTGAGTGGTGTTGCATGTGTGAGTGGCGTTGCGTCCGTGAGTGGCGTTGCATGCGTGAGTGGCGTTGCATGCGTGAGTGGCGTTGAATTTTTGAATGGCTTTGCATGTGTGAGTGGTGTTGCATGTGTGAGTGTCGTTGCATGTGTGAGTGGCGTTGCATGTGTTAATGGCGTAGCATGTGTAGGTGGCGTTGCATGTGTGAGTGTCGTTGCATGTGTGAGTGGCGTTGCATGTGTGATTGGCGTAGCATGTGTGAGTGGCTTAGCATGTGTGAGTGGCGTAGCATGTGTGAGTGGCGTTGTATGTGTGAGTGGCGTTGCATGTGTGAGTGGCGTTG
Source organism: Lissotriton vulgaris (assembly GCF_964263255.1). Taxonomy (NCBI): domain Eukaryota; kingdom Metazoa; phylum Chordata; class Amphibia; order Caudata; family Salamandridae; genus Lissotriton; species Lissotriton vulgaris. Next base: position 1,249,457,697 of record NC_141691.1, on the reverse strand, counting down.
CATGTGTGAGTGGCGATGCATGTGTGAGTGGCGATGCATGTGTGAGTGGCGTTGCATGTGTGAGTGGCGTTGGATGTGTGAGTGGCGTTTCATGTGTGAGTGGCGTTGCATGTGTGAGTGGCGTTGCATGCGTGAGTGGCGTTGCGTTGTTGAGTGGTGTTGCGTTGTTGAGTGGCGTTGCGTTGTTGAGTGGCGTTGAATGTTTGAATGGCTTTGCATGTGTGAGTGTTGTTGCATGTGTGAGTGTCGTTGCATGTGTGAGTGGCGTTGCATGTGTGAGTGGCGTTGCATGTGTGAGTGGCGTTGCATGTGTGAGTGGCGTAGCATGTGTGAGTGGCGTTGCATGCGTGAGTGGCGTTGCATGCGTGAGTGTCGTTGCATGTGTGAGTGTCGTTGCATGTGTGAGTGGCGTTGCATGTGTGATTGGCATAGCATGTGTGAGTGGCTTAGCATGTGTGAGTGGCGTTGCATGTGTGAGTGGCGTAGCATGTGTGAGTGGCACTGCATGTGTGATTGGCTTAGCATGTGTGAGTGGCGTTGCATGTGTGAGTGGCGTAGCATGTGTGAGTGGCACTGCATGTGTGATTGGCGTTGGATGTGTGAGTGGCGTTTCATGTGTGAGTGGCGTTTCATGTGTGAGTGGCGTTTCATGTGTGAGTGGCGTTTCATGTGTATAGACGTGATTTTGTTTATTTTTTATTTGTTATGCCACCTTTCTAGAGAGCAGGAGAGTGCACCAGTGGATAGAAGCAGAGCCCTGCAAGCTGAGCGTCCTCCCAGGTGAGTGTGAGTGAGTGTGTGTGAGGCTGAAGGTGTGTGATGGTGTGTGAGGGTGATGTTGTGTGAGTGTGATTGCGGGTGGCGTTGCATGTGTGAGTGGCGTTGCATGCGTGAGTGGCGTTGCGTAGTTGAGTGGCGTTGCCTTGTTGAGTGCCGTTTCCTTTTTGAATGGCTTTGCATTTGTGACTGGCGTTGCATGTGTTAGTGTTGTTGCATGTATGATTGGCGTAGCATGTGTGAGTGGCGTTGCATGTGTGAGTTGCGTTGCGTGTGTGATTGGCATTGCATGGGTGAGTGTGGCGTTGTGTGTGTGAGAGTGGGCTTGCGTGGGTGTGAGTGGCGTTGTGTGTTTGAAAGTTTTTCTGTGTGGGTAAAACTGTTACTGCATTGGTGTGAGTGGCGTTGCATGTGTGAGTGGCGTAGCATGTGTGAGTGGAACAGCATGTGTGATTGGCGTTGGATGTGTGAGTGGCGTTGCATGTGTGAGTGTCGTTGCATGTGTGAGTTGCGTTGCATGTGTGAGTTGCGTTGCATGTGTGAGTTGCGTTGCATGTGTGAGTGGCGTTGCATGTGTGAGTGGCGTAGCATGTGTGAGTGGCACTGCATGTGTGATTGGCGTTGGATGTGTGAGTGGCGTTTCATGTGTGAGTGGTGTTGCATGTGTGAGTGGCGTTGCGTCCGTGAGTGGCGTTGCATGCGTGAGTGGCGTTGCATGCGTGAGTGGCGTTGAATTTTTGAATGGCTTTGCATGTGTGAGTGGTGTTGCATGTGTGAGTGTCGTTGCATGTGTGAGTGGCGTTGCATGTGTTAATGGCGTAGCATGTGTAGGTGGCGTTGCATGTGTGAGTGTCGTTGCATGTGTGAGTGGCGTTGCATGTGTGATTGGCGTAGCATGTGTGAGTGGCTTAGCATGTGTGAGTGGCGTAGCATGTGTGAGTGGCGTTGTATGTGTGAGTGGCGTTGCATGTGTGAGTGGCGTTGCATGTGTGAGTGGCGATGCATGTGTGAGTGGCGATGCATGTGTGAGTGGCGTTGCATGTGTGAGTGGCGTTGGATGTGTGAGTGGCGTTTCATGTGTGAGTGGCGTTGCATGTGTGAGTGGCGTTGCATGCGTGAGTGGCGTTGCGTTGTTGAGTGGTGTTGCGTTGTTGAGTGGCGTTGCGTTGTTGAGTGGCGTTGAATGTTTGAATGGCTTTGCATGTGTGAGTGTTGTTGCATGTGTGAGTGTCGTTGCATGTGTGAGTGGCGTTGCATGTGTGAGTGGCGTTGCATGTGTGAGTGGCGTTGCATGTGTGAGTGGCGTAGCATGTGTGAGTGGCGTTGCATGCGTGAGTGGCGTTGCATGCGTGAGTGTCGTTGCATGTGTGAGTGTCGTTGCATGTGTGAGTGGCGTTGCATGTGTGATTGGCATAGCATGTGTGAGTGGCTTAGCATGTGTGAGTGGCGTTGCATGTGTGAGTGGCGTAGCATGTGTGAGTGGCACTGCATGTGTGATTGGCTTAGCATGTGTGAGTGGCGTTGCATGTGTGAGTGGCGTAGCATGTGTGAGTGGCACTGCATGTGTGATTGGCGTTGGATGTGTGAGTGGCGTTTCATGTGTGAGTGGCGTTTCATGTGTGAGTGGCGTTTCATGTGTGAGTGGCGTTTCATGTGTGAGTGGCGTTGCATGCGTGAGTGGCGTTGCGTTGTTGAGTGGCGTTGCGTTGTTGAGTGGCGTTGAATGTTTGAATGGCTTTGCATGTGTGAGTGGTGTTGCATGTGTGAGTGTCGTTGCATGTGTGAGTGGCGTTGCATGTGTTAATGGCGTAGCATGTGTGAGTGGCGTTGCATGTGTGAGTGTCGTTGCATGTGTGAGTGTCGTTGCATGTGTGAGTGTCGTTGCATGTGTGAGTGGCGTTGCATGTGTGATTGGCGTAGCATGTGTGAGTGGCTTAGCATGTGTGAGTGGCGTAGCATGTGTGAGTGTGGTTGCATGTGTGAGTGGCGTTGCATGTGTGAGTGGCGTTGCATGTGTGAGTGGCGTTGCATGTGTGAGTGGCGTTGCATGTGTGAGTGGCATTGCATGTGTGAGTGGCGATGCATGTGTGAGTGGCGTTGCATGTGTGAGTGGCGTTGCATGTGTGAGTGGCGTTGGATGTGTGAGTGGCGTTTCATGTGTGAGTGGCGTTTCATGTGTGAGTGGCGTTGCATGTGTGAGTGGCGTTGCATGCGTGAGTGGCATTGCGTTGTTGAGTGGCGTTGCGTTGTTGAGTGGCGTTGAATGTTTGAATGGCTTTGCATGTGTGAGTGTTGTTGCATGTGTGAGTGTCGTTGCATGTGTGAGTGGCGTTGCATGTGTGAGTGGTGTTGCATGTGTGAGTGGCGTTGCATGTGTGAGTGGCGTTGCATGTGTTAGTGGCGTAGCATGTGTGAGTGGCGTTGCATGTGTGAGTGTCGTTGCATGTGTGAGTGTTGTTGCATGTGTGAGTGGCGTTGCATGTGTGATTGGCGTAGCATGTGTGAGTGGCTTAGCATGTGTGAGTGGCGTTGCATGTGTGAGTGGCGTAGCATGTGTGAGTGGCACTGCATGTGTGATTGGCGTTGGATGTGTGAGTGGCGTTTCATGTGTGAGTGGCGTTGCATGCGTGAGTGGCGTTGCATGCGTGAGTGGCGTTGTGTTGTTGAGTGGCGTTGAATGTTTGAATGGCTTTGCATGTGTGAGTGGTGTTGCATGTGTGAGTGTCGTTGCATGTGTGAGTGGCGTTGCAGTGGCGTTGGATGTGTGAGTGGCGTTTCATGTGTGAGTGGCGTTTCATGTGTGAGTGGCGTTGCATGTGTGAGTGGCGTTGCATGCGTGAGTGGCGTTTCATGTGTGAGTGGAGATGCCCCCTACAAACAGAGAACAATTTTTTTTAAAACAAAGAGGTGTTCAAAAGACAAAACATAAAATCCTTGAATTGAAAATGCTTTATATGAGGCATGCAACAAGGTATGGTGAATAGTTTTTTCCGATTTGCAGAAAGATGCATGTGAATTCAGAGGAAAATCCCAATTTTCTGCTGGATTGGCAACCGCCTAGAACCATTGAAAAAAAAAGAGGAAAAGAGATGCAGACAAAAGGCGCACACACCCCTCATTCCTCAGAGGTGGAAAGGATGTTTTTGAGGCCCTTAGTCTGTGATACCACTACCCGACCTGAGTACCAAAACAACAGTAATTTCAGGTGGAGATCCCTACTGTGCTTCCCCAGATGCTGCTGAAGAGGGATACTACAACCTTTTCAAAATCAGCTGGTGAGGAAGCATTTACCACAGCCTCCAGTCCTACTGAGAATTATTTGGCATTCCATTTCTGGTCATTCACAAAACTTAATGCCAAATCACCTGCCTCGCCCAACCTTGACAGCCGCTTAATTAACATTTGTCTACGTCAAGCTGGACACTAGCTTATCATATCTCCATACACTTCTAAAGAAGTGTTAACTATATCAGCATATAAAAATCCTTTAGAAGTAGTAAGAGAAGATGGAGGACAGGGGGCAAAGCTCCTTCGCATTCGATCTCATGTCACACTACTAGTGATATAAGAAACCAATGCTAAATAAGTAATCTCTTTAAACCTGCATGTAGATTAAATTCTTACTCAGATTTTGCTTTGATGGCAAACTTTAAAAATTGTGGATTTTTGCCTTTTTCCGCTTGATTTCTGACAGTTAATTACACACTAGTCCATTGCAAGCCATGGAAGTAATTCAATCAATTTAAACAAAAGACAAAATAAATTACCTTTTGCATTACACTTTTACAATCATGTGTCACAACCAGATTAGAAAGAAGAGTAAAAGCCATCTGCTGAATTGTGCTGTTCTCTGGAGAGAGCTGTGAAGCCAATTTCACAATACTGTACATCAAGGAGTTGCTGGATGGGCCTCTCTGGGAAGATGGCATGAAATTTACTGAAGCAACTGCGCAACAAAGTGAGGCACAGCCTGAAAGAGAGAAACATCACATAATTAACGAATGACACATAACTAAGTTGCTTGAACATTTAGAATTCTGAAATGATTTTGACAGGTTGCAAGGCAATACATGCAGTATTTGGGAAGAGACCAAGCTGCCGGAAAAGTCTGCTTATAAAAGGGTTCTTTCCACTACACTGTTTCACTCAACCATAATAAATGTCCTAATATTATCCCTATTGTGGAAAGACCTTTATAAAAGTAGTGTGGCTAAATGTGCTCTTTACAGGTGCATGACCCATCACTAACAGGCCCATGCGTCCATTGACCTAGATGCTTTTTTGACATTTCACTCTATACATGTTAAGTGAAATCTCAGTAAACAGGTAATCATGCTCTGAAATACTGGAGAATGTTGCTGAATATATTTAGAGTGAACACAATGCACCTCATTCCTAAAGCATCACATGACAGTTTCTTGGCCCAGATCACTTTCTGTGTCAGTACAGCTGGGCACTCAGGGTTCAGATACACATCCATTACCATGCAGAGAGAGGGCTTTTCTGTTTCAACAAATCAATATTTGACCACTTAGAAATGGGGGCCATGCTCTCTTCTGGTGCTGACCACGGGTTTTAGAGTAGAGTTTTTCTTTTTTGAGTTCAGTAGGTTTGTTTCTCTGAAGATGAAAATGAAGAACTTTCGCGATTTCTATTTTTTGACCTGGACCTTAAAGCAGAGGGAGTAGTTTCTGTCCTGTAACTCCAGTTCTGTAGTAGGGGTATCTCTGTTATAGTCATAATCTAGTGAATAGTCCCGCCCATGTGCGTGGACCCCGGCAATCAAAAATAATCTCTTAAGTTGTCAAAATCATGCAGAAACTGCAAAGACACTTAAGAGAGAATTTAAAGACAAATAATGCAGCCTATATCCACAGGCTACACTGTCCAGTACTTCAACTAGAAATTCCACCAAAAATCACCACACACAGCCCAGCCTGCCAGTTTCTACCATAGAGAAACCTGCCTCCCCCAGTCCTAGACTCAGGAATGATAGAGAGGAAGGTAGGGACAGACAAGCCCCATAGGCTGCCATTATGTGGCTTAAATAGGATACTGTGCCTTTAAGAGAACTTTCCAGACTTCTCCCAGTATCCCAGAATGCATAGCAGGTCCAACTTACTTTCAGTTCTTTTTGAAGGCGTACAAAACGCCAGACCTGCCGCATTGTTCACATGAAGAATTCTCCACCAGGGAGGAGGGAGGGCGCTTATGACTATAACAGAGATACCCCTACTACAGAACTGGAGTTACAGGACAGAAACTACTCCTTCTGTAGTAGGGGATCTCTGTGTATAGTCATAATCTAGTGAATAGAATGGCAAGCCCATCCCCACAACTAAGCGGTGGTGGAGAATAAGTACATAACGCCACTATTGTGCGAACAAATTCCGCAGCGAAGCCTGTCCAACCTGAGCGTCTGCCCTGGCGTCAGTGTCCAGGCAGTAATGTTTAGCAAAGGTATGAACCGACTTCCAAGTGGCTGCCTTGCAGATTTCAGCAATCGGCACGTTACGGAGCAGAGCCGTCGTGGCAGCTTTGCCCCTGGTGGAATGAGCCTTAGGCTTACCTCCTAAGGTCTTATTAGCTTTCTGATAACACAATTGTATGCAGGACACAATCCACCTAGAGATGGACTGCTTAGAGGTCGCAAGACCTGTCCTGACCGATCCATAATTGATAAACAACTGGTCAGACCTACGGATATCTTTGGTTTTGTCCAGATAAAATTTCAACACCCTCCTAACATCCAGAGAATGGAGAGACCTCTCCGCTGGGGATGAAGGGTTCTGAAAGAACGTAGGTAAAGTTATAGTCTGGTTGACATGAAAGTCAGAAATAACCTTGGGAAGAAATTTAGGGTGAGTACGCATAACAACCTTAGCAGCATGAAATACAGTATAAGGTTCATTACAACACAACGCCTGAATTTCACTCACCCTGCGGGCCGATGTAATGGCCACGAGGAACGCCGCCTTCCAGGACAGGTGCTGCAACGAAGCCTTATGAATAGGTTCAAAAGGTTCCTTCATCAATCTGGACAGCACCACATTCAATTCCCATGAAGGCGAGGGAAGCCTGACAGGAGGGAATACTTTCTTCAATCCTTCCAGAAAATCTTTGATCACGGGGATCTGGAAAAAGGAAGTCTGTGAAGGGCATTTCCTGTAGGCAGTCAATGCAGCCAGATGAACCTTAATGGAATGCACATTAAGGCCAGACTGCGCCAAATGTAAAAGGTAAGGAAGGATGACATCTTCCTTACAGGTCGTAGGATCATGGTTCTTAGACTGGCACCAGATACAAAACCTCTTCCACTTGTAAGCGTATGAAGTCCGAGTGGAAGGTCTCTTGGACTCCTTCAGTATGTCCATGCAATCGTCGGGCAGATTCAGATGGCCATGCCGCCAAACTCAAAGACGAGAGGTTGGGGTGTAACATCCGTCCCCCGAACTTCGTGAGAAGGTCCGGCCTGCACGGCAACCGGATGTGAGGAAGGAGAGACCGGTGAAGTAGGTCCGTGAACCACCACTGCCTGGGCCACTCCGGGGCGATGAGGATCATCCGAGCCCTGGACCGGGCTAGCTTGATGAGCACCGCCGGAATCAGGGGAATGGGAGGAAAGGCGTACAGAAAGCTGTTCGTCCAGTCGATCCATAACGCATTCCCCAGCGTCCCTTGCTGGAAGTACCTGGAGGCGAAGTCTCTGCACTTGCTGTTTTCGGCGGTGGCGAACAAATCTACGTCTGGAGTTCCCCACCTTGCGAAGACTTCTCCTAGTACTTCGTCGTTTATGACCCATTCGTGGTTTTCCTGAAGCAGTCTGCTCAGTGCGTCTGCCTGAACATTCTGCACACCTGGTAGATGGGTGGCCGTTATCGTCAGTCCTCTAGCTAGGAGCCAGTGCCAGATCGCTTGCGCCTCCTGCGACAGAGTGCGCGATCTCGAGCCCCCCTGCTTGTTGAGGTAATACATCGTGGTGGTATTGTCCGTCTGTACAAGCAGAGCGTTGGTCTGGAAGGACGGAAGAAAGGCCTTCAGCGCCAAGTGAACAGCCCTGAGTTCCAGGAAATTGATGTGATACGTGGCCTCCATCGGTGACCACGTGCCTTGAATCTGTAGAGTCCCGGAGTGCGCTCCCCATCCCAGAAGAGACGCATCCGTCACGACAGTCTGCGTGGGAATGTCCTTGTGAAAGGGAACCCCTCTGAGGAGATTCTCCGCCGAACACCACCACTTCAGGGACTGAAGAGCATGCAGCGACAGGCGAATCTTGTCGTCCCAAGATCCTTTCCTCTGATCCCACTGATCCTCCAAGCACTCCTGCAGCGGTCTCATGTGCAGCCGTGCGTGCGGCGTCAGGAAGATACAAGAGGCCATCGATCCCAGTAGAGAAGACACCGTCCTCACTGTTGTAGATGGAGTCGTCATAAGAGCCTGAGCCTTCCGAAGGAGTGATAATCGTCGCTCTTCCGAAGGAGACACGCTTGCTGACAGCGTATTGATGGAGGCTCCCAAGTACTGTATGCATTGGACCGGAGTCGGGACAGACTTGGCAATGTTGATGTGCAACCCCAGCTTGTTCAAGAGAACGCACGTCTTCTGGAAGTGTGCTCGCGCTTCCGAGAAGGAGGATGCCTTGATCAGCCAATCGTCCAAGTACGGGTAGACGAACACCTTGTTCTTCCTCAGGTGTGCCGCTACCACCGCCATGCACTTCGAGAATGTCCTTGGCGCAGACTTCAGTCCGAATGGGAGTACTGTGTATTGATAGTGATTGGTGCCGACTTGGAACCGCAGGAACTTCCTGTGTTTGTGTGCAATGGGCACATGGAAGTAAGCATCCTGTAGGTCTATAGCGCAAAGCCAGTCTCCCTGTTGCAACTGAGGGTAGATCTGGTGCAACGACAGCATGCAGAACTTTTCTCTGCGAATCCACTTGTTTGCCTGTCGCAAATCCAGAATGGGCCTGAACTCGTTCTTGTCCTTCTTGCGAACCAGAAAGAACCGGGAGTACAGACCTCTTCCTCTCTGAGACAGAGGTACGTCCTCTATCGCCCTTTTCCTCAACAGGATATCCGCCTCCGCCTGAAGCTCGCGCAGCTGAAACTGCGAGCTGACCGGGGGAATCGCTGGAGGAGGGCAGGTGAACCGAAGACTGTATCCATTGCAAACAATATTCAGCACCCACTTGTCCTGAGTAATTTTTCTCCACTCTGCCAGAAAAAGTTGGATGCTTCCCCCTACCGGAGTGGGTAACGGATCCGGGGGAAGTAAGTTCCTAGGGCCTAGGCCCTGCCTGGCCCTTGGGCGCCGAAGCCGACTGCTGGCCTCCTCTGCCCTTCTGCCGCTTCTGGAACGGCTTACGGAACGGCTGCTGCTGCGAGTGCCCCGAAGCCTGTCCCCGGCCTCGGCCTTGCCCTCCGAACCGCCGTTGGAACGGGCGGTACTGCTTCTTGGTTTCCTTGGGCTTTTCCAGGCCCACCGCCGTCAGTGTTTCGGCCTCCGCCTTCATGCGGGCCATTTCATCATCTGCGTGCTTCCCGAAGAGGGTCTCCCCGGAAAACGGCAGATTGGCCACCCTCTGCTGCGCGTCCGGTTTCAGGGACGTCAGCCGGAGCCAGGCGTGGCGCCGTTGGTTGATCCCGTGGCAGAACCCGTGAGCAGCCAACAGGGACGAGTCCGCAGCCGCGCTGATTATCTGGTTGGCCACCAGCATCCCCTCACTCAGGACCTCCATGAAGTCTTCACGCTGCTCCCGAGGTAGATGCTCCGCAAAGCGCTCGAGGGAGTCCCAGAGGGCGCGGTCGTAACGCCCCAACAGAGCCGTGGCACTCGCCGCTTTCATGGATGTCGCGGAAGTCCCACAGATTTTACGCCCCGCCGAGTCCATCCACCTAGACTCCTTGTCCGGGGGAACCGTGGAGGTCGGGGTGGTGGAGTGCTGCTTGCGGGCCGCCGTGACGATGACGGAGTCAGGCGGAGGCTCCGCTCTCAAGAAGGCCGGATCCGAGTCGGGAGCCCGGTATTTCTTCAGTAGTCTGGACGGGGCCGCTCTCGTCACAGCCGGGGTGAGAAACAGCGCCATTGCCGGTTCTTCCAAGCCCGGCACCAAGGGCAGGAGGGGACGAGACATGTGCCTCTGATGTAGAGTCTCGAAAATGACGGACGTCTTCGGAGTAGGCACTGTCAGTGTAATGCCTAGCTTCGCCGCGCCCCTCAACAGGACGTCTTGAAAGGCAACCAGGTCATCTATCGGGGACACCCTGGTGTCCGGCGACCCCGACAGCGTAGGTGAATAGTCCCTGGTCCCAGACGATCTCGTGCGGGAGCGAGATTCGCGCCTCCTATGGCGGTGTCTCGACCTCGTGGAAGATCTGCGCCTAGAGCGAGAACGAGACCTGCCAGCTCTAGGGCGCTCCTTCGGTTTGCGAGGAGGGGTCTTCCGTGGCTTCTCACGGGGACTCTTTGGATCCTCCCGGGGCTTCGGTTTCGGGGTCCCCTTGGGAGGAACAGGCAGTGACGGCAGTGAAGCGGACCTCGGCGGAGGCACCACCGGCCGTGGGGCGGGCCCATGCGGTGGGACCGGAGGTGGAGCAGGATCCTCCGTAGGAAGTGGTGGCACGGGCGGAGGGTCCTTCTTCGGTACGGGTGGAGGAGGAGGAGTCCCGGGTCTAGATGGAGTGTACACTTCCGAGTACACCGAGCCCGGTGAACCTTTAGGGGACGGGCGCGGAGATCCATCCCCATCCGCAGGCGACCTCTTCCTCTTGCGTCCACTGGAAGTGGCGTGACTCCTGGGGCTAGAGCCCCCTCTGCGTCGTTTGGGAGAGGGAGACCTACTCCTCGACGCTGACCGCTGTCTGCTGGACGCAGAACGACGCTTTTCCGGCGTCGAGCGGCGCTTCCTGGACTCCGGCGTCGAACGTCGTCCCCTCGACGTCGACCCTCTCATCCTCGGCGTCGAACGTCGACTCCTCGACGTCGATCCCCTCTTGCGCGACCTCTCACGCCGTCCTCTCGACGTCGGGCGGTCCGCCCTCGGCGTCGATCGCCGTCGTCGTCTTGATGGTCCCGACGTCGAGGAGCCCCTCGACGTCGATCGGCGGTGTCGCCTCGACGACGATCGGCGGTGTCGCCTCGACGACGACCGACGGTGTCGCCTCGACGGCGAGCGTCGGTGCCGCTTCGACGGCGAGCGCCGATGCACGTCCCTGCGCCTTCGGCGTCGGTATGAAGACCTCGACGTCGACGAAGACGATGACGTCGACGGCGGCTTCGACGTCGGCTTCTCCTTCGCCGTCGAGTCGTCGCGCCGTCTCGACCCGGAGCCCCGGGGAGACGGGGAGCACGCCGTCGTCATCCCTCTCGACGCCGCCGTCGAAGCCTTCGACGTCGACGGAGAATGGGATCGTTGGCTGGACTTCCTGCCCCCGGGGAGCCCCCCAGGGGCCTCAGCAGAGGCAGAGGGATCCCTCCCAGGCTGCCCAGACCCACCTGCAGCACGTTGGCGCCTATCCTCCAGGCCAGCCAGCCTGATCTTCAATCTGTCCCTGAGTGTCCTAGCAGAAAGTTGCTGGCAGATCACACACTCCTCAGGGCCATGATCTTCTGGAAGGCACACGATGCAGACATCATGGGGGTCGCTTTTGGCCTTCTTCCTCTCACATGCTGGGCACTTAACAAAAAGGCCAGGCATTTCGGAGCCCCAAAACGCCTAAAAAACAGCACAAGGGTGAGAAGAGAACACCAAGCAGTAATCACAGCACTTTTAAAAGTCAAAAAGTGCAAAAACGAATTCAATAAACCCTTGAAAAAGGGAGAGCTCAATGCCAGGGTCCTGTAAGCAGGAGCCGGAAAAAAGAACTGAAAGTAAGTTGGACCTGCTATGCATTCTGGGATACTGGGAGAAGTCTGGAAAGTTCTCTTAAAGGCACAGTATCCTATTTAAGCCACATAATGGCAGCCTATGGGGCTTGTCTGTCCCTACCTTCCTCTCTATCATTCCTGAGTCTGGGACTGGGGGAGGCAGGTTTCTCTATGGTAGAAACTGGCAGGCTGGGCTGTGTGTGGTGATTTTTGGTGGAATTTCTAGTTGAAGTACTGGACAGTGTAGCCTGTGGATATAGGCTGCATTATTTGTCTTTAAATTCTCTCTTAAGTGTCTTTGCAGTTTCTGCATGATTTTGACAACTTAAGAGATTATTTTTGATTGCCGGGGTCCACGCACATGGGCGGGACTATTCACTAGATTATGACTATACACAGAGATCCCCTACTACAGAAAAAGTGTTACTGTTGGGAATGTCATGGGCCTGGTACAAACAATAAATGTGCTGTTGGCAGTGCTCAGTCATGGCAACATTTCTTTGGTCGTAAAATCTGTAACTCCTTTGGGGACTTGCTGTGCATGACCACTGAACTAGGGAGCACACGCCGCTTGTTTTCAAAACACAAGCCTCAGACTTGTGAAAGAAATATCAATGAAAGCTTATTTAAACGATTATCCGTATTTGCTTGCTGGATTTCATTTTGACATTGTTTCTGCTGCTCGGATTTCTTTTTTCTGCCTAAATGAATTGTATCTAATCTTCAAACAAACTGGAGCTTTAACAAGAACTAGTGCAGTTCCAGGAGGGAGGAAATCGTAGACAGCTGTCAGCAATGGTCTTAGGCATTGAGACACATATTTCGTTACAGTCAGAAAATAAAAATGCACAAAGAAATGGTGGGCCTACAAACATGAAACTATATGATGATCGCTTTTGCATTAACACCCTGACAAAGAGAAAGATTTGACGTAAGACCCTTTTTACTGTACGTACATGTATAAATACCATAAATAAAAAATTAAAACAATAAAATTTAAAAAAAGCATACAAAGCGAGGACAATAATCATTGCTGCGGCATCCATTTCTCGGGTGCTTTTGTCTGCACTTGCCACCATAATTCAAAAGAGCATTGACAAAGCCATGTCAGACTACCAGCAACATTCTATCATATCTTATGTTATGTATTTATATTTAATATAGCGCACAACTCACCTGGGGGCATTTCGGCGCTGTAAGCAAGTATCAGTGAAAGGGAAAAAGGGTTATTAAAATAGATGGGCTTTAAGTATTTTCCTGAATTTATGGTAGTTTGTACAAGTACTGGGCGTGTAGAGGGAGCCTGCTCCAATAGTAGGGGGCAGGGTGGGAAAAGCCTTTCCTCCGCTGCAAGCATACGGCTGGGTGTGTAGGTTTGAATTTTCGTTGTAGGTATATATTGGCTCTTTCACGTTTACGGTGTTGTAGGTGAGGCAGCAGATTTTAAATTAACACCTTTTTTTTCACAGGCAGCCAGTGCAGTTCCTACAGCAACGGGGCTGAAGAGGAACCCGCAGGACAGTTAAGAACGAGCCTGGCCGTGGTGTTTTGGACTACCTGAAGTTTGGCAACTAGGGTCCCATTACAAGCTGCCAGAAAGGCATTGCCATAATCCAGTCTACTTATTACTAAAGCTTGGACTAGAGTCCTTCTGGCACAGGTTGGAAGAAAAGGAAATATTCTGCGCAAAAGACGCATTGCATGATAGCATAATCCAGTGCTGGCCAAAATGTGTTCTTTCATCATTAAAGCTTGGTCAAATTTCAGACCAGGATTCCTCACAGATAATTTGGGCAGTGGAGTGGCCCAAAATTGTCCAGACCACCAGTCATCTGTCCAGATGGAGGCAGCCTTTCCAAGCAGCATGATCTCAGTCTTTTCTGCATTCCATTGCAGATAGTTCTCGTTCATCCAGTTGGAGATGGCTACCATGCCAAGGGCGAAGCGCTTTATTGAAGCAGATGGGTCCGGAACAAATGTGAACAACATCTAGGTGTTGTCTGCCTATGATATTATTTGAAAGCCAAACTGCTGTGCGATATTAGCGAGGGGCGGGGGGGGGGGGGGAGGGACATAGAGATACTAAATAGAGTGGGGCTCAAACAGGAGCACTGTGGGACACCTTTGTCTAAGCTCGTTTTGGAAGAGGAATATGGGCTCATGATGACAGTTTGATGTCTATCATTCAAAAACTTTTGGAGCAATTTAAATGCCGGGCCTTGTTTGCCGATCAGATAATCACTTGCGGTTCTGAAAGCGCTACTATTACTAATCAATGAGAAACTGGAGTATACAAATTGTTCTTACTGCCACTCATTGTAGGGAGTGGCAGTTGTCACCCACTACCTGAAACAGGTAACGTACTCACACAGTACCGTAACATATGACACAGTTTGACTCAGGTACAAGATATACAATTCTATTTCTTGATGCGAAATATACGTATATCGAATGTGTAGATTTTTTAAGGCAGCCTATGTGTACCTTCCTTCTTGTTATTCGTTCTTTTTTAATCACCCTGGCTGCAGCAGTCACAGTAAGCTAGAATGTAACAGTGCAAAAAGAGGGGAGGCTGTGTTGCGCTACCTCCAAGTGTTTTTTAACATACCTTGACTCTCTTCACCTGACCACCTATCATTTTGGCTGTACAGTTATATATAGACTTTTAACCTTCCTGGCCTTAAACCATAACTTTCATGTAACTTTTTTAGACTGTTTTCCTGTTCGCTTCGTCTTGTGCCACCAAGGAACTGGGTGATATTGCCTTATTTATCTTCTATTGTTGTGACAAATGCAGCTACTGCTAAGCCTAGTGCTTATGTAAGCTTGGGATTCGTTTTTTCAAGCATCTTGCCTCCTGCTATTTAAATATTTTTGTTGCTGCTCATATTCACATGACGGGCATGGCTGTCTGCTATGCATAGATGTTTACCAATGCCATCCATCTCTCCCATCTGCAGGAAGCCTCCACTACTGGTCTATATAACGCTAAGAGGTGAGGGAATTATGCTGGTGTAAAACAAGCCCGTGTATGGGTGAGCATCACTTATAATTTCCCCTTCTTACTTACATGGGAGTAGCCGTGCGCTTTATAAATACCAAATAACATAACATAACATAACATGGAGGCTTTTTGCACACTGCTCTTCCTTCTGGTGGGTATATCAATTTGCAGGGGTAAAATAAACAGACCGACCTCCTAAAATAGATGGAAAAAAGGGCAGGGAAAGAGGAGATTCTCCCTCTGGCAGTGGAATTAACATCTACACTGCCAGATATAATATAGTGGTGAGGTCTTAACATGCCGTGCAAGACATGCTTACAGTTACCACACTAACAAATGCAGTCAACTAGCTATATTGGAACGCGAAAAGGGGGGGCAGCGTGAAGTAGGGCGACTCTTTTCTAAAGGCCATTTTCCATCTCCCTTCAAGTTCTCTTGGAGTTCTAGTCCATGACAGGAAGGATATGAAAGGGTGGAGCATGACAAGCAGATCAAAATAGGATCGCGTAACCTTCAAGTTAATTATGTCACCCTAAAATTTAAAATTAAAGGTCATTCGTTTGAAGCACAAATAATTTTAAGGATTAAATTAAAATCTGTATTAAAGAAAGCAGTTCATAAATGCTCAGCACTAACTCTCCTTAACTTGAAGAAGAGAATATTTAGCAGAAAAGGAGTGTCAGTGTTGAGTAGATGACTTACAGAGTTTGGAATATTTTAACTCACCAGATGTGATTCCAGTAATGTTACTATTCATTCAACAATTATAATACAATGTCTGCCTTTTTATATCTTCCTCACTCCTTGTTGATACACAGAGAATTTTGCATTTGCAATGTAAAGTCACACAATCATCAGCAAATACAAACAAAATCTGCCACACCTGCTGGATAGTCAGCTGTATACACACAAAGCAAATGCAGAACTGCTTGCATCAGTGAATCGTCCATCAAAATCCAAGGCCAAAGCGAATGCAGGATTGGAACAAGGTGAACTTCTAATGCTGCAGCCTGCGGCGAAAGAATAAAAGGTGTGGGGTTACAAACAACACCCAGCTCTGCATGAAGGATTTGTTATAAAATTATTTGACCAAGTAGGAGACGCACATCCTTCTTAATTCTCAGAAGTCTGATGCGTACACCATGACTAAACAAAACCGTTTTCAAAGTTTGGTGGCATGGGTACCATCTTTTATCCCTAAACATGATTGGGCTAAATATGAAATCTCACATTGGTTTTCTTATTCTCGTAACATAGAAACCATGTTCGATCCCACAACACCACCTTAGAATCAGTGGTGTTCCAAACCTTGTCTCACACTTTAAGTCCTGCATATGATTGGGTTAGGTATGGAAATGGAATTGTAAATAAACCAAAATGTTGAGACTTTAAGGGAGTGCATGTCATCTACTCTGTACATCTAACACTACTCTACGAGCATTGCCTCCCTCGCCCTAGAATCACCTACGATTGAAAAATTCTGCCCCCTTCCACATCCTCGCTTGGTCAATCATTATCAGAATTTTACATAGGCAGTTAGGTACAAATTAAAGAACAAATTACTTACCTTCAGTAACGCCTTATCAGGTAAAGACTATATCTAGCTGCAGATTTCTTACCTTAGAATTTCCCCAGGTGTCAGACTGGAACTGGTAGACATTTTGTGAGCAGTACCCCTAACCACTGTTAGGGAGTGCCGACTGGCTCCACGTCATCCGCGTTGGAAGTAATATCGCCATACCTATATAGGCTTCACCAAGGAGTGCAGCCATGAATTACTTTTCAGGATCCTTTGGCACGTAAATAGTGAACCCCAGAGAATGTAGGAGGTTGACTGTACTCTAGATGTGGGAGACAACAGCCTGGGGCGAGCCCGCCTTCAGCAGCCAGTTATCGAGATAGGGGAAGACTGGCACCCCTGACCTGCACAGATGAGCTGAAACCATCAGAATCACCTTCGGGAACACCTTCGGGGCACTTGTAAGGCCAAAGGAGAGCACAGTGAACTGAGAATGCTTCTGGCCTACTGTAAATCGCAGGTAGTACCGGTAGGCAGGCAACCACAAAAGTGAAAATGGGCGTCCTGCAAGTCCAAAGCTACCATCCAGTCTACAGGGCAGACAGGACCTGAGCTTGAATTTTTCCTTTTTGAGGAAGTAGTTGAGGGCTCGGAAGTCTAGGATAGGACAAAGGGCTTTTTTTGAGCCAGAAAGTAGCAGGAATAACAACGTCAGCCTACTTTTGGCACCAAAGCCCTCTCTATGACTCCCTTGGTTAAGAGAGTCATGACTTCCTCCTGGAACAAAATCAAATGATCCTCTGTCAGCCGGTTGTAGGATGCAGACATGGAGGGAGAGGTGGTCTCGAAGGGGAGTAGCCTCTTCAGACTATGTGATGGACTGCCAGTAGTGGATCTGATGGCTGATCTGCCACCACCTTAACGCCCATGGTCTGGAAGGGCGGGACTTGGAGGGTTTTGAGCTGCAAGGGGGTGCTGGTCTGACCCGAACTCTGGCCGCCAGACCCACGTGGTTGGAACAAACCGCGCAGGTGCTGCTGAACTTGTGCGGCTAGTTGGCTGGGTATGGTTGGCACAGATGTAGGACCATTGCCCACCGCCACCGCCCTGCTCCAGGTGACCCACATTTCCTCACTACCCACCCTACCCCAGAGATCTTGGTAGTCTCCTTTTGTGGCCGTAGCCATAAAAGGAGCAAAAGACTCAATGGAGAAATGAGGCCTAAAGACTTGGCTGTATCCCATGAGTCCTTAAAGTGCTCCAGTGCCGGGTCTGCCCTATCTCCAAAGAGACAGGTGCCATCAAAGGGCATGTCCATGAGTGAGGCTTCGACTGTCCCTTAAAAGCCAGATGTTCTCAGCACGGCGTGGCGTCTGATGCCAACATCGATGAAATTGCTCTGCCCAGCAAGTCGGTCATGTCAAAGCCACGTCGAATGGAGAACTTTGCTGCATCTCTCCCATCTGACACTACTTGGGAAAGGATGTCCCGGGCCTCTTCCAGGACCAGTGGCAGCACTTGCGCAACCGTTTCTTACACAGTGTGGGAATAATGGCCAAATAAGCATGCTGTGTTCACCAACCTGGCTGGCGAAAGACAATATTTTCTTGCCGCAACTTTTCAGCCTTTGCGTTCCCTATCGGGGGGAGCAGAAGAGAAAGCGCCATGTAACTACCAATCTCTCTGGGGTAGGATGGGTAGTGAGGAAATGTGGGTCGCCCGGAGCAGGGCGGTGGCCGTGGGCAATGGTCCCGTTCCCAGTAGGACATCCATGAGGGCCTCATTAAAGGGAAGCAGGGCTTCCGAGGAGGAAGCTCTTGGTTGTAGCACCTCCAACAAAATGTTGATCTTGACCGCTACTGAAGGAAGCTGATGGCGAAGGACCTCAGCCTCCCTTCATCCCACATGGCATAAGTTGCTCCCTCCTGCGTAGTCAAGGTAGTGGAAGAAAGCATGCCAAGATCTGGAGAAGTATACCGTCCAATGGCCTAACCAAATTCCTCATACTAGTAATTTCCCAATCAGTCTGGTCTTCTAACGGGTCCAGTGACCCCTCCCAATATTTTCCCACTCCTAGTCCTTCAGAATTAGGTTGAGGAAACGACTTGGGACCTACAGGGACTGTCGGCGCTGGAATTGGCTTCAGGAGTCACAGTACAGGCTCCGGGTCAACAGGACGGGGCTGACGTAAATGGTGGGCGGCGGTGTCCTCAGGAGCTGGGGAAGGTCGCAATGGCACAACCGGCGCCGGTCCGGATCCATAGGGGGCCATGACTATGGATTCAACGGCGCGAAACCACGTTGGGCCCCCTCTGATCACACTGGGCCAGAAGGCGCACCAGTGGGGTCAGGCTGCCCAAAAATGAGGCGCATGGCCTCATAACATTCTTTAAGTTGTGCGGGGGTCACTCCAGTTCTCAGAAAATCGGAGAGGTGATGAACTGCAGGTTCTGGAGAACAAGGCCTTGAAGGCTGAGGCTCTTCTGTCGCGTTGGCTGACGGTCGGGGAGAAGTCGAAGCACCCTTCCACTTCTTGTGTTTTTAGTGCCTCTTACCTGACTGTCCTGAAAATTTCCAGTGGGACGACGAGGACTAAGGACTCCTGGAGCGGTGCTGGGAACTCGGGACTGTGACCTCAGAGGAGTTGAGCAATGCAGTGTCGCCTACCAAGCTGCAAGGAGCTTTAGGGACCACTCCTTCAAAGCCTTCTGAGCCATGGCCCGGCAGTTGGAGCCTGACTTCGAGTCACGGTCGCACTCCAGAGACAAACCAAATGCGGGTCTGTCACCGACATGGAGCGATGAAGGCAACACTCGGCTTGAACCCCGATGTCTTTTGAGACATAGTATACCTACACACTAAAAAGGGGAAGACAAAAAATTGAAAAATTCATGCCAAAAAGTGACAGAGGGTAGTTCTCGTCACAGATAAACACTTGACTGCTGCGGAAAGAAAAAAACTTCAGTCAGGGTGCTAAGGTGGAGCCCATATAGGTGACGCAGACGTCACTTCCAGCGTGGAAGATGCTGCTGACGTCACGGGAAGCAGACCAACGCCATCTACTGGCACACAGGGGTATTGCTCGAAGAAACATATTCCTGACCCAGTCCGACACCTGGGAAATTCAATGGTAAGGAATTTGTGGCTAGATGTCTCTTATCAGATTTTAGTATCTCAGGGTCCCACTGACACTAGGAACTCAGATTCGTCTACTGGGAGCCAGAGTAAGGACAAAGAAGAGTTGAAGTTGTGAGAACAGATTTCCTGCACCAAGATTGGCACCAAACCCTGCCTGGCTGCTTGCACTGCGACAAACACAATGATTTACTAATCCAGAAGCTGACCGCCTCCCCAAACCCTTGGAGGACTGTTCCTACCTTCAACAACCAAGCAGTATCGCCTTTTGGGGGTGGGGGAGAGTCATTCCCCTGCATCTGCAGGCACTGAATGCCCTGACCCGGTAATTTATGTTCCTGGCCATAGGGTCCACCGAGGGAGGAGCAACTGGGAAGGAAGAGGTTGTCATGAGTCCAGATAGCCCTGTCGCTCTCGCCAAGTCTTGAGCCGCTGACCCCTCCTGTAGTCCCACAGCACAAATACCCTGGGTACCGGAGTCTTTGAAACTATCAGGGCTTGTTCTGTGTCCAGTCCAGACACCACCGACGCGACAACGACCTGCTGTTGAGGGACTTCAGGATCCAGGAGTTCCCCATTGAGCGTAGCTCTGCTGTCGTGTTCTCCCCAGCTTTCTAGTGAACCAAGTGAGAGGAGCTAACCACAGGGACCCGCCAGACAACCTTTGTACCCGAGCACCCTTAGATCAGGTTAAACTTGTGCCTCAGAGACCTCAAGAGCTGAAAGCCTCTATGGTTTCTGCTGGACTTGTCTCCAAGTCCCCCTGTGTAGTCTTTCTTTCACAGATACTTTGCAACTAACTTTACCAATTAGCACACAAGGCTACCAATGTGACCAGCACCTCTGCACCCGAAATCACTAGGCAGGTAAAACCGAACTGCTGGTGGTTTCCTGAACCTTGGTCCCCATGCACCTAAAGTCCCAAAAGGCACCGCCAAGAAATGCTAGCAAGTATATGCATCCAGTGTATGTTTCTACCAAAAGATAACATTACTGCATTTGAGGCTCATAACACAAAACTGTTATTTGACTGTATTTTCTATTTCTACATAAATCTATAACTCTGAATGTACTTACCTAATTCCGAGGACCTTGGTGTTTGAAATAATTAAAAAAATCTATTTTATTTTTCTAAATTGGCCTCAGATTTATTTTTAATTGTGTGTCTGGTTTATTGACTCTGTGTGTACAACAAATGCTAAACACTACCCTCTGATAAGCCTAAGCTGCTCGACCACACTACCACAAATAGAGCACTTGGGATTATTACTTTACGCCCTGTAAACCAATAAGAGTCATTTGTACTTTTTGCATGGTGTGCCCTTACATTGGCAATACCACATAAAAAGCCAGCTTCCCTGTGGAAGAGTGTCAAATGTGTCACCCCCCCCCCACACACACACACACGGGTCAGAATGTGGAGACCCTTGAGGTGTGATGTCAAGACGGTCCCATGGAGAGGCAGGTGGGGGGGACGAAGGCTGAGGCTGAGGAATAGGGCAAGGGGATGGTTCTGCATGTGGGAAGAGGCTGGTAGCCTTATCCGCTTTCTTGTGTGGTATTTGAATCAGAAAGACCAAGGCCTCCTTGAAGGACAGTTGATGTTTTGAGGGGGAACAGCAGGACCATAAGGGCAGAAAAGGCTGCTGCCCCTGCGGGGCTGGATGAACAACTCTTTCTGCCTTGAGTCGAGCTACTCCTGCAGCTTATGAAGATTTGGCTCCATTGCGCCAGTGTCTGATTTGCTGGTTGATGCCAAGGTTTTCAGCTCTGAGGGTACTTCTGGTTTCGGGGCTGAGGTTCTGCTCAGCACCAAGGAAGATGTGGTTGGTGCTGAGAGTCAGCTCAGTGCCAGCATCGGAGTAGCCCACACCGAAGAGGTTGGCCTCAAAGGCTTCATTGGTGCTGAGCTGGGCCTGGGCAAAGCATCTGCAGTGGTTTTACTGTGCTGACCAAGGCCCGAAGGCCTTGTTGCAGGGGAAGGAGAGGCAAGTGTTGTAGGTGGCCTTGTTGTGCTCAGGCAACAGGCACAGGTTGCAGATCTGATGGAGATCGGTCTGAGGATACTTTGCATGGCAGCGAGAACAATACTGGAATGGCATCCGTTCTATCACCAAAAGGCATGGGGGAGAGACGCGAGTAGGCCCAGAAGGGTGAGGCTCATGAGGGGCCGCGGTCGACCCAGACCTCGCTTGAGCTAAGTAATCAAGTGTCGATTTGAGTCAAAAGTAAGGGAGAAGCGATCTGAGCACAATATTGACAGTGGGAAGGAACTGTGTAAACCTAAATGAGCACTGTGACAGTGTTGACCTGGAGCACAGAAGCACATGTCCGAACCCAACAGTGGAAAGAAAACAATGCAATGACCATGCGCATTAACTTCAAGAGGAAGAAACACAATAACTTGTGACTCAAAAGACGTCTTCGAAGAAAAACAACTTGCCCACATCCAGATCCAAAACTAGATGGCAGCAGTATGTACAGCATGTGTACCTACAGCCACTCATGCCTTGAACATATTGTTTCTGCACTGATCCTGTGAGATAATCACCTTACTAGGAGGAGACAGGTGACTCTGCCATTCCCAGATTCCAATGTACTGGATAAAGGAGGGAGTTTAATTGCCATCTGGTTAGCTTGATTTTCTCAAGTAACCTCCTGCAGGGATGTGGTGGCACAGAGACTGTTTCATGAACTACATGAATAATATTCTTACTGAGCACACCCATGAACTCTCTCATACATATGGAAGAAAGTATGTACCACTCACACTGTGTGGACCACCACCCACCTCACTCTTGCTGATCAAATTACATATCAAGATGTATTGTCAGAAAATAGCCTAGAAATGCAGGGGAGAGAAACAATGGTCCACTGGTCCTCTGCATAGTTTATTTCCCGCCTGACAACATGGACATAGGTGATCCTGGAAAAGTTTGCTATGGCTGCCAGCCAATGGGCATTTCTGCCTAACACAGGGTCAAGACTATTTGTCTGGGTGCCCATATTCGATCATTTGTGACCTACTTTTTTCCCATGGATGATATGGTCCCCAACATGGTCTGCCATTTACAGCCAGGAATAAAAGATGACGGAAAATTTGCACAGCCTAACTAATAAAGGGGTTGCCATGATTTTAACTTGTACTCTGGATCTAATAGTGAGCAAAAGGTAAAGTAATGTGAGGTAATTGCTTACGTATTGTAACAGATCTTCTATAAAGCGCTCTGACAGCGCTCACCCTATATAAAGCTCCAAATAAATAAATACAGATTCTGAGTTTAGGTATTTACCCTCAGAGCTTCAAATCACTATTGTCCTACCTTTCCTCAAGAAAACCAGAGCTGATCCCATCCAACACTGGAACCTAGTGCCCCATTCCACAATTTCCATTGACCACATTTCTCAATTCCTATATCATATCTGTCAACTTCCAATGCGGATTCAGAACTCTACACTCCAATAAAACTCTAATCGGTCACATGTCCAACTCCTCGACCTTTCTGCAGATTTGATAATGTCAGCTATGTTACTCTGTTTTACAAATTCGCCACACTGAGCATAACTTACTTAGCGCGCAACTGGTTTTCCTTTTCCTTTTTTAGGTCGAGCAGACCTAAAAAGCACGCGAAGCTGCTTTTGTCTGCAAAGACATCTTTTGCTGGCGTGTCTGGGGAAATGTAAGACAGCGTTCAAGCACGAGCTTCGCTGTCTCAGATTCCTCCTTGAGGGCGCGCACGTCGCCGTGCCTCATATTCCCATTCGCAAACAAAGCCACACTCACGCATGCGCACATACACAGCCATACACACACTGCATACACACACGCACCCCCCCTTAAACAGACACACGCTGCATACACACACGCACCCCCCCTTAAACAGACACACGCATGCACAGACACACTCAAACAGACACACGTGCGTACACCCCCACCCTCAACCCCACTCACCGGGCTCCTCTCCCCTTACGCATGGGAAGGCACTGTGGAGCTCTGTGCCAGAAGGAGCGCTGTCTGAAATCACCGCCGCCTCCCACAGCGGCATTGTAGGGAAATTCAAAGTTGCCTCCCCGTAAACACCGCCGCAGCCCGGGAACTTCGGGAGCCTCAGAAATCCCGAGCGCAGCTCCTCTGACGTCAGACGAGGAGCCGTGCTGGGATTGGTGCCGGTGGGGCCGTTGCCTGGAAACGGAAGACTCGTCGACGCCGGGCGGGAGGGGATTCTTCGCTCCTCACCCGGGCAGCGCCTGCTTTTTTTTAATCAAGCTACTAGATTTCTCTGCGATTATTTCATGATGGCGCATGGCTGGGAAACGCTTGCTGCTTGGCTTCAGCCTTGTCTTATTTAGGGAAGTCGCCCTTCGGCCAGGGCTGAACTTATGGTTGAAAACATAATTGTATGGCACAGGTTGCACAGGGCAGGCCGAGACGATAGTGACACGGTACTGAGGGCTGCCACTCACCCGCTGTCACCAGTCTGCACTCTCAGAATTTAAAGTTAAAAGGCAGCTTGGTCAGGGGCGGACGCAGAGCAAATGACTACAAAAAACCATGAACGGAAAGACATACAGCGCAGCACGTGAACGTAGTTACTAGTCATCCTGGGTGAGAGAAAAACGTGTGCTCCACGTAGAACTTCTTTCCCCGTGGGTATTTTTATTTTTATATTTTAAACAGCTTCAGCATCCTTTCCTTTGTGATGCCCCGCCCCTTGGGTCAATCACCTGCAGGCCACAGATACCGCCCTTAGCAGGCCTGCTGGAGGGATGCGGGCTGCTCATGTTCTCTCTAACAGTACCGTGCACTAAGCCTTCCTCCCTTGCACCGGTGTCATCCTCGTTATCAATAAGCTGAAGGCCACCGGCGACCCTCTCAAAAAGCATATCACTTCACCCCTCCTGTAGTTGCTTAGAGATCCGACACCTGCGACACCTTATATGACTCCTGACATTTTAGATAAGAGCACATTGCATGCTGCAATTATGATTGTCCATGCCGATAATCGTAACAATAAAACTACAGGTCCCAGAATGCAACCTGCTCTTGGCTAAAAATCCAGGACCGTTGGGGTGTCACTCAGGCAAGACATGAAATCACCAAGTAGTAGTGGTCCTCCCAATCGCCATCGTCCTGCTAGCCATTAGTGGTTTTTCTGAGGCAGGGCCTTGTGCACGTCCATGGTGAAATGTGCATTTCCATATCTAGTGTGTGATTTTGGAATCTCAGCGCTCTGCTATTAAATTATCAACTTTTCAGTAGTACTTGAATGTACTATGTGTCAATCAGCATCCTTGATATTCTAGAGCAGCCACAGCTGCAACGTCACCCTTTTAAGTGTGTCATACGTCACATGGACAGCCAGTCCCGACTTCTTATTCAGCAGCATTTACACTACAGCCTGTAGCCTGCACGGATACATACATGTAACATGGTCTTTTGGGGAATGTTTGTCTAAAGATACTCGCCTATTCGCCTTGACAGAAAGGCTTGAAAGGGATGGGTCAGACCAGCTACAGTGCAAGTGCAGACTTTGTGTAAGACCCTGAGCAGGGGACATTCAATGTGTCCCTCCCAAAATTAAAATCTGAAAAATTTATTATTAGGAATTGAGAAGATGTCCGTAACTCTGGCTCAAAAGTCCATATTGGCAGCGGTCCATGCGTCCTGAGTGACCTGAACATTCTTAAAGTTTGGTTATTGCCGCCAAGTTGAAATT
This sequence comes from Lissotriton vulgaris, assembly GCF_964263255.1. NCBI lineage: Eukaryota > Metazoa > Chordata > Amphibia > Caudata > Salamandridae > Lissotriton > Lissotriton vulgaris. The sequence continues at coordinate 1,249,432,676 of NC_141691.1, read as the reverse complement.
AAACATTATTGCTTCATTTTCAGAGGTCCCCTCAGATAGCATCTTCCTTCTGCTACTTATCAACACTGATCACCTCTGTCAAAAGAAGACAGCTCTTTCCATTGTGCTAGAGCTCAGAGGCACAGTTCCACTTCGTCAGGCCACGTGGTCCTGATTGGTGGGAAGCAGGGTCCAACTGGGACACAGAACAGGTCCGGGCACCAAAATAACAAGCATTTGCAATGCAATAGGTCTCGTATTTGCCAAATTTTAAGCTATTGGCATTGTAAATGACAATGCCTTTTATTTATATGTTTTCAAAACCAACACATAGATAAAAGGTTTGTCATTTACATTGCCAGTAGCTCAAAGTCTCGCAAATGCGAGACCTATTGCATTGCAAATGCTGGTTGTCTTATGGTGTTCATCTTTCTCTAGACCTCCCAAGTGAAGTTCCTTAAGGCTCAGTCCTATACTTCTATTTTTACAATACATCCCTAGGACAAACTCTTCATTCAATGTCTTCTATCATCTATATGCTGAACACACACACACATTTTCTTCTATTTCTAAACTTCAACTCTTCACCCCAAATCAAAATCTCCGACTGAATCACAACCATTGTGGAATAGATGTCTATCTGGTACTTTACTGTAACCTCCCCAAGACACAATAGTTTATTTGTCGGCTAAAATAGAATGGTCAAATCTATTGATTCCTACTCCATTTCCACAAGAACACTCATCCATATAGCTTTGGCTAGAAACCTTGGTGTGTATTTCAACACAACTATGACCCTATACTCTTATATTATTTCCAAAGACAACACTACCTCACACCAAGTACAAAATATCTATAAAATGTGGTCCTACCTTTCCTTTATAGGACGAAAGCATTATACTCTTTCCTCATTCTGAGCAAGGTCGACTACTGCACCAGCCTACTAGTTGCCCTTCCTCAAAGTGCATTCCTTCAACTGGGCAAAGTATTAGCTTTGATTTAAGAATCTTTATCATCTTCCCAAGAATTTTTCAGCAGTCAACAATCGTCCTCAAATTGACTTGTCATGTGCAAAAACAAGGCAACTAACAGATACTGTTTGAATAATCTAGATCTTCTTGTGGTCCTCGAACGTCCCGGAGGTATGTAACTGTTACCACAGATTTTTTAGCACGCAGTACCGTTACCACGGATCCATTACCACGCAGGATCCATTACCATGGATACCTTTACCACGCATTATTCTACAACGCAGGTACTATTACAACGCATACCATTACATCGTAAGTTTAGGTAAGTTTATAGGTAAGTATTGGGTTTGTGTTTTGGGGTACAGGGGTATTTTTAGGTTTCAGGGCTGGGTTTGGGTTTTGGGGTACAGGGGTATGTTTAGGTTTTAGGGCTGGGTTTGGGTTTTGGGGTACAGGGGTATTTTTAGGTTTCAGGGCTGGGTTTGGGTTTTGGGGTACAGGGGTATTTTTAGGTTTTAGGGCTGGGTTTGGGTTTTGGGGTACAGGGGTATTTTTAGGTTTCAGGGCTGGGTTTGGGTTTTGGGGTACAGGGGTATTTTTAGGTTTTAGGGCTGGGTTTGTGTTTTGGGGTACAGGGGTATTTTTAGGTTTTAGGGCTGGGTTTGGGTTTTGGGGTACAGGGGTATTTTTAGGTTTTAGGGTTGGGTTTGGGTTTTGGGGTACAGGGGTATTTTTAGGTTTTAGGGCTGGGTTTGTGTTTTGGGGTACAGGGGTATTTTTAGGTTTTAGGGCTGGGTTTTGGGGTACAGGGGTATTTTTAGGTTTTAGGGCTGGGTTTTGGGGTACAGGGGTATTTTTAGGTTTTAGGGCTGGGTTTGGGTTTTGGGGTACAGGAGTATTTTAGGTTTTAGGGCTGGGTTTTGGGGTACAGGGATATTTTTAGGTTTTAGGGCTGGGTATGGGTTTTGGGGTACAGGGGTATTTTTAATATATATTTAAAAAAATTACAATTAAAAATAATTTCATTAATATAATTATTTAATGATTAAATATTGATTAATTTAATTTCATTATTAAAAAAATAATTATTTAAAATATAATAATGAATAATTAAATTAAATATTACCAAAATAATTTTTAAGAAAATATATATACTTACCTATACTTACGTTATAATGGTATGCGTTGTAATAGTATGTGCGTTGTAGTGTATTGCGTTGTAAGGGTATCCGTTGTAACATGACCTGCGTTGTAAAAAATCCGTGGTAATGGTATGCGTGCTAAAAGTACGCGTGGTAACGTCATATATCCGTCCCGGAGCACCTTCGCATTAATGCTCATTCAAGCTACTTGGACCACACAAATAGAGTAGGCTCTCAGAGGAAGTGGGCTCTAGGGCCTCTATCCACCTTTTAAAATCTTTCTATACACTCACCTCATGTGCTTACAATGATAACTATTTTGTAACCAAATTGCTCCTGCACTTAGATTACCCCCAATGTACATACGTAGATGGTTCTACAAAGAAGTCCTCGAGCCTGTCTATACTGGTTATAAACACACCCATTAAGCAGATACAATACAGAAATCTATGTTACCACCAGAACTGTATATGACCTTTTGTACAGTGAGGCTTTTGCTAATTGCAGCTTTTCTTGTGGATTGCTCCTTTCCTGCTCAATAAATAAAAACTGACATAATTAGATACATGGTGTGCAGTCGGACCTCAGCATTCTTTAGGCCCTAAAGGGTCTGTAGAAGCCATGATCAGGATACACTAGATGAAATGAGACAGCTCGTTTACTGCAGATAGAAACATCATTCAAACTTCTATAGTCTTAGCGACTACGAAGCCAGCTTCATTGGCATATTGGGGGCAATATCGGCACTTTGCTAGACAGGATACTTAAAGGACATTGCCACTTCGGCTGATGTCAGCTGGACATCAATAGTCAGTTCCTAAGATCATGTTATGTTATGTTATGTGCGATCTCTTCTATAGCGCACGGCTACCCCATCGGGTGTCCCGGCTCTTTGGCAAAGAGATCTGAGGCCAAAAACACCATACAGCAACTTACAGTGGTCTGAGAGGTCAAGCAGTAAAGAGCCATGTCTTCAACTCTCTTCTAAAGGAGAGAAGGCTGTTGGCTTTCCGGAGAGAGATAGGAAGCTCATTCCAGTGACGGGCCGCCAAATAGCGGAAGGACCGTCCTCCCATCCGGGCACGTCTGATAGGCGGGACAGCTATCGTGGCCAATGTGGCTGACCGCAGCGTCATACTATTTAAGATTCAGTGCTGGAGGCCGTATTACAGAAGGTGCCCCGGGGGTGCAATGGGCATTTGGCACCCCGGGGCACTTTATAGAAGGGGGCGCAGACGCTTGTGCGCCCCCTTCTACAGGGCTTTAAGTGGGCCGGGTCTCCAGGGGTCTGAGCACCGGCAGTTTTTTAAAGGGGGCCTCGAAACGGGTCTCTATCGGGCTCTGTTTTGAGCCCTGGCACAGGTGGTCCGTTTTTTTTTCAGACTGCTGTGACAGTAGTTTGCTGTCACTGTAGTCTGGAAAAAAGTGCCAGGGCGCAAAACAGCCCGATAGAGACCCGTTTCGAGACAGCAAGCACATCGATGTTGCCTGCCCTCACTTCTCACTAGTGGAGAAGTCACGCATGGCGTCATGCCAGGTGAGCGTTTTGGGGGAAGGGAAATCCTCTAAAGAGTCATTTTCTTTATGGATTTCCCGTCTCTTTTTGAAACTCAAGAGCAGCAACATTGTGGTAGGGTCACCAGGGCTTTAATTGGAAGCTTTTTCAATATTACATGTAACAAGCCATAGTTGCAGCTTATTTATATTATGCAACTAATAACCATTGACAAAGCAAATAGTACTTACTTGTTGTAAGTATGATGTTACTTGTTCTATCACATATCTGGATGCAATGACAGAAACAGCAAAATACAAGGCGGGCAGCACACTATGCTAAACAGATTTTTTGCATAAGTGTTTTAAAGCCACGCCCCTAATTACACTGGCCACGCCCCTTTGAGAGACCGCCCAGTTTTTTCATCCCACTTATGTTCCCTCATTTGCATAGGGGCTTTCCCTATGCAAATGAGGGAATTCCTTTGACTCTGTGTCTGCGCCATATTACAAGACGGGGTTGCAGAGTCACTGAAAGCGTGCCATTTGAAAGGTGGTGTACTGTCCTTAGAACAGCCATCTGCAGGGTGTAAAGGGGGTCCCATGGAACCCCCAGACATCCACTACACCATCCTGCAAGGGGATCTCTGATCCCCTTCGTGCACAGTGAAAACACAGAGCAGCTGCTCTGTGTTTTCAAATAAATGCGCTGCCCCCAGGTCTGCGCAAGGCCCCGGCTGTCCTGGGGTCAGCGCATTCACCATAATGGGGCGCATTAGCAATGTTTGCGCCTGCCTCACCTTTTAAAAGGTGCGCCGGGCGCAAACAATGCCCCAGAACAGATGTTGAAAAGGGGTCAATTGTCTTGTGAGTGAAAGTGTCTGTGTGTCATATACACGCTGAAGTAGAAACCTCCATTACACTTTCATTCCATGTGGGTAAAGAGGGAGTTTCTGTCCTACTCAACGCTGCCATTTCAATTCCTACACTGTCCAACAGTATCAAGGTTTTTTTGTTCTTTATCTGTGGCAATGGGCAAGCTGTGATTACTTACTTTGCATTTTTCATTTTGATACAGGCAGTTTCTTAGCAGCTGCGTAACAATCTTAAGCTCCTTGATGAGACTGTCTTCCTGTGTGAGCAAAATAAATGTATTAGAAAACCTGAAAATCTGTCGAAAGCAACCAGCCACAATTTATCTTAATGCTGTTTACTGGACTTCTTAACCTCGCTATAAGAGGCATGAATCCTCCCAGCCCACGAACCTTTATGTTACTGACAAGCTACCTCTGAAAAATGAGCAGCTTCGAGAGAAGCCGTAGCTTCCACACAGCAGGAGATACAATGGGGAACAAACATGACACTGATTTTGTGTGCTTGTAGCAGTTAATTACAACTAAGAACACCGCTCCTTATATTTGGTAGATATTAAAGTCTTTTTTTCCCTTCTTTTGAATTGCAAAATATACATCGCAGCAACAGACGACATTCGAACTCTACTGGACAATGGAGACTCAGTCGCCCTCATCCTCCTCGACCTCTCCGCAGCCTTCGACACGGTCTGTCATAGCACCCTTTTACAATGCCTCAGAAACATCGGAATCCAAGGAAGAGCACTGGAATGGATCTCCTCGTTCCTCACCGGAAGAACCCAGAGAGTCCGCCTTCCACCATTCAAGTCAGAGGCCACTGAAGTCATCTGCGGCGTACCACAAGGATCCTCACTCAGCCCCACCCTCTTCAACGTATACATAAGCCCCCTCGCGGCCATCGCACGCCAACATAACCTCAACATCATCTCCTACGCTGATGACACTCAACTGATCCTCTCACTCACCAAAGACCCTAACACCGCCAAAACCAACCTGCATGAAGGAATGAAAGAAGTAGCCGAATGGATGAAGCACAGCCGTCTGAAACTGAACTTAGACAAAACAGAAGTCCTCATCCTAGGCACCTCCCCCTCTGCCTGGGATGACTCTTGGTGGCCAGAGGCCCTTGGAAAAGCACCCATCCCGACGGACCACGCACGGAACCTGGGCGTCATCCTGGATTCCTCACCCTCGATGAACAGACAAGTCAACGCTGTCTCTTCATCTTGCTTCAACATCCTTCGCATGCTCAAAAAAACATTTCGTTGGATCCCCACCGAAACTAGAAAAACAGTCACCCACGCTCTGGTCACGAGCCGTCTGGACTACGGAAACACCCTCTACGCCGGTACCACCGCAAAACTCCAGAAAAAACTCCAACGCATCCAGAACGCTTCTGCCAGGCTAATACTAGACATCCCGCGTAAAGATCACATCTCTGGACACCTGAAAAACCTCCACTGGCTCCCCGTCAATAAAAGGATTACTTTCCGGCTCCTAACCCACGCACACAAAGCGCTCTACGAAATCGGACCCGAATGCCTCAACACAAGACTGTCCTTCTACACCCCCACCCGCCAGCTACGATCCGCCAACCAAGCCCTTGCCACTGTACCTCGCATCAACAAAACTACCATGGGAGGTAGATCCTTCTCCTACCTGGCAGCTAAAACCTGGAACTCACTTCCCACTCACCTTCGCCTTACTCAGAACCACCTAGCATTCAGAAAGCAACTTAAAACGTAGATATTTGACAAGTAATTCCCCACCCCTCTCCAAGCGCCTTGAGACCCTTTTGGGTATGTAGCGCGCTATATAAATTTATTGACTTGACTTGACTGACTTTTTTTGATATATATTTTATTGGGTTTTTATACTAACAACATATGACAAATAACATGTATTCTTCATTGCATTTTTACATATAGGGGTGACAGCCCATGTGGCTTAGCTGTTAGTTGTACAGATTCCACATAGAGCACATGAGCTTGAGCGTCCCTGCATCTTTACCGTCCCACATATAACATATAACATATAACATTAATACCTTGGCGCTATGTAACCTTGAGAAAGTCCAGAGAACAAAATGTGTTGGCTGATAAAAAGTCTTGTGTGCAGAACAAACTTCAAGAAAGCACGGAAGGCAGACAGTTACAGTGAATAACTAGAATGATTACTAAAGTGAAAAACAAGAATTTGAATAAAGGACAGTTGATGAAAATATTGGGTAATATTCTATGTCATCTAGATATTTACTAAACAGCCAACCACAGTCAAGCCAACTTGTGCGAGTGTTAGGTGATATCTGGGAAAACTACAACATGGAAAAATGGTATCGAAGCTACCACAAATTAAGAAATTAGTCGAAATTCTTCAGGGCTGCAATGTATAGAACAGCATCACAGTAGTATCTGTATAGTAGTATTTATTGAAGAAGACCACCAAAGTCTGTGCAGCATGCTTTCAAATTTCTGATAAAATTCTGAGAAATTACCACACTATAGTCTGGTCCCCCCCCCAATCCTTCCCGTCAGATGTTGCTCGTTTAGGATTATATGTCCTTTTACACTGCTGAACGCTAGGGTAGTATCTGTTCTTCCATCAAAAACACGTGCTGTACATTGGAGCTCTTGGTTTGGCCTTTTTTAACCTCTCCTTGTAAATGGTGCCTAAATGCACCAGTAGCATGGAAAGCTAAATGTCATATGTGGGAGGCAGTGCACACTTACACCACCCATTTATATGGCAATAATATGTGTCTGTCAGGAGTACCACTGTGCTCTGGCTGGACTGCAATTTATACGCACTGCAATGACATACAGCAGGGAAACGTGCCTTTGCCTTGGAGAAAAGAACTACTTTTATATATTCTTAAGTCACCCCTAAAGTTTGCTCTCTAAGCACAAATGCAGGGTGCAAATGTGTATGAACATATTGTGATACAGGCCTCGAAAAATCATAAAAATGTTACCAGACCTGTAGGTCTAGTAACTTGAATAATCTACTCGACCTAACTGGAATGTATGTACTTGACTCGTAAACTGGTCTCAAATTGTCTTTATCTAACAGAGCTGGCTTGTTCTTAGTTATCGCAATTGACAACACCTTCAAATATGAGTTCAACATTTCTGTTGTAGAAATAATCGATTTTGTTTGATCAAATAGACTAAACATTTGCCCCATGTATAATAAGTATCTAGCACACATAAAGGGTAGGGTCCACATGATCTCTGACTTGCATCTAGGGGCTAGATGTACACAGCTTTTTTTCATTAGCACATGGCACGATTTGCAGAATTGGGCCGTTTGCGAACGCTCAAGGGTATTTTTTTATGTACAAAGGCCCAATTTGTGATTCAGTAACCTGTTACAGAATCGCAATTTGGGTTTGCGATTTGGTATAGGGAAGGGGCATGTTTAGGGTGTCCGTTCCTAATACCGAATTGCAGTGGTATGTGTGAATGTTATGTGACTGAAATGTGGATGCAAAACATTTAAATTTAATGGAGAGTATTCCGGGAGTATTCCGGGAGCGAAACATCCGTGTGCACATGTGGTCGCAGGGCATGCGTAAGTCGCAAGTAGTAACAGTGTTGGGAGTCGTGAAGTTGGTATTCTTTTTTAAGATATTCGAAGGATCTAGGAACGCACCCCTTCCATACATCGCCCAGGTATTCTATCCCAATCAACCTCCACCCCTTGAAGCCTGTTAGCCTTGACACATCGGTTAGCTAATTGTTCTTTTTTTAAGCGCATTCTGTTTTCCTTTGTTAAGGAAAACAGGCTGCATTTAGAATAATATATATATATTGCTTTATTATAAAGCAATCTCAGACATGGTGGTCGGCTGTCCCCAGCAGGTCGCCATCCATATGATTTTTGTGATTCCCAATGGGTCGCAAACAGATACCTACCTCATGAATATTACTGAGGTAGATCTATTTGCGACCCACTGGGTAATGCAAAATGTGTACAGCACACATTTGTACATGTTGTTTGCGATTCGCAGAGAGCGAATCGCAAAAAATCGAAATTTGGTAATCACAAATGATTACCTATGTACATCTGGCCCTTAATTCACTAATAGCATTGCCATCAGGACAGGGGAAGGAGTGTTTTTCAGTTCATGTTTAAAAACTCATTTTGAATAATAATGGGGCCATATTTCGAGAATTTATGGAATTGCAATTAGAAAATCACACGTCCTAATGTGTAATAACCTAGAAGTTGAAAATAGCGATTCCTAATGGAGTTGCGTAAAACCTTCCTCATGAATATTAATGAGGTAGGATGCAGTTTGCGACCCATTAGGAACTGCAGCCATCAAAGGGATAGTGGCCTGCTGGGGTTAGCAGAACACCATGTGTGTGATTGCTTTTTAATAAAGCAATCTTTTTTTTTTTGATGCAACTCGTTTTCCTTAAAGTAAAATGGGATGTGCTCAAAAAGAAGAAAAAATGAAATGCTTAAGTTTCATTATTAGATCGAGCCTGGGCAGCACATACGCTGCTATGTGAGGCATGCTGTACTGAGGTAGGGACTTGAAGCTCCACCTACTCCACGCCCATATTTTTCATTGGCTTGTGTCATTGTCCACTGTAAACTGTGGCTGTTCATTGGTACCATACGCAGCGCCGCAGGGGCATGGAAAAATCAGTGCGGAACAGTTGTGTTCTTTGGAGTTCTCCCTGCCTGGCGCCTTTTCGTGTTTGGTCCACGAATAAACTCGTATGTGTATCCTGTGATGGTGGGAATCACCTCCACACGTTTCTGATCGATAATGATAATTTCACCCCATCTATTAACCTGATTGAGGTTGTGTTCTTTGGAGTTCTCCCTGCCTGGCGCCTTTTCGAGTTTGGTCCACGAATAAACTCGTATGTGTATCCCGTGATGGTGGGAATTACCTCCACATGTTTCTGATCGATAATGATCATTTCACCAAATCTATTAACCTAATTGAGGTAAGGTGGGAGAGTGGACTGGGACTGGTAGAAGTCCTGATTAAGATCGGAGTGACCGGTTTAGTAGGGGCACAGTAAGACGGTCGAAACATGTTGGCATTGGCAGTTTAAGGAGGGGTGTTTTGGGAACTTGATATTCTGTATAAAACACTTCCCATCCTTCACTATTTTAATCCTGACCATGGAACCCATGAATAAAGGTCCGAAAGGTATCCATGAGCCAGTGTTAAGCACTTTCTATTGCTGCACTTTTTTCTATCACTGTACCCAGTCATAGGTTAACACTCACTTTGTTATCACTGTTTTGTCACTTTTATGTTGTTTTGTGTTTCCCCCTCCCTATGCTCCGCCCTGTGCGTGGCTACACCAGGGCGTTTTGAGAGCAGACCCAATGATGAAGCATGTCACCCACACATGAGGGCAGTTTTCAAAACACACGACTTGTGCCACTGCATGTCTGTTAACGTATTTGTGTTGGGTGTTTTCCTCTCTACCCCTCTCTGTGTTAACATGTTTATTAGTACTGCCTTGTCTCATTTTGTAACCTCCCATGGCAACACCCACTGTTAAGTGTGTTGTTCTTTGGAACACTTTAATTACAGCCTACGAGCACTATTTTTTCAAGTAGCTTTGTCCTGCCTGCTGCAGGCAGGACACGCTTTCTCCTACTGCTTTAAAAAACAAATTATAGTACGCATTTGCAATACAATAGGTCTGCATATACGAGAGTTTAAGCTATTGGCATTGTAAATGACAATGCCTTTTATTTATTTGTTTTAAAAACAACTTAAAAAGGCATTGTCATTTACAATGCCAGTAGCTTAAACTCTCTTAAATGTGAGACCTATTGCATCGAAAATGCTTGTTTAAGAGTACAAATTGGTCGATGGGAGCACTGCCTGCCCTTAAAGCACAAGTTACTACTTGTGTAACGATATATCTGTAAGAGACATTAGTTAGTGATAGATTCCTTACCTTAGAATATCCCCAGGCGTCAGACTGGATCCGGAAACTTTTGCCTAGCAGTACCCTTGCGCGTCGGTAGGAGTCATCTGCGGCTCCGCGTCCGTCGTCGGCGTCGTGGGCGCCGTGATGATGTCATCGGAGTACTTAGACACCTCCTCCGCGTGCTGACGTCAGTTCTTAGACACAGCATTTCCGCGCCAGAAACGCAGAGCTATGCTAAAAACCAACACTGATGCCTTGAAACTAGGGCCCTGAAAGGGGATTACCTTAACCCTAGATATCGGTTTGCAGAACGGGGAGGATGGGTGGGTCGGTAAGGAATCTATCACTAACTAATGTCTCTTACAGATATATCGTTACACAAGTAGTAACTTGTGCATCTGAAAGAGACACGTTAGTGATAGATTCCTTACCTTAGAATAGATACCCCAGCAATACCAACCCCGGTGGTGGGTCTGCGAACCAATAATCATACCAGAAAGTCCTGGAGGATGGAACGGCCAAAGAAGCCATCCCTCCGGACTTGACTGTCCAGGCAATAGTGTCTTGCAAAAGTGTGCAGCGAGGTCCACGTAGCCGCCGGGCAAATGTCCTGCAAGGGCACACCTCGGCCCAAGGCAGTTGTTGTCGCTGTGGCACGAGTGGAATGAGCCCTCAGCCCAACAGGGGGTTCCTTCTTTGCCAAGGAGTAACACGCCTGGATACACAAGATGATCCACCGCGAGATGGTCCGCTTGTGCACCACTTTCCCCTTCTTAGCGCCCACGTAACCAACAAAGAGTTGGTCATCCACCCGGAACTGGCGTGTGCGGTCCAGATAGAACGAGAGCGCACGTTTTGGGTCCAGACGGTGGAGCCTCTCTTCCTCTCTCGAGGGATGCGGAGGCGGAAAGAAGGTGGGCAAGGTGATGGATTACCCAATGTGGAAGGCCGTGACAACCTTGGGTAGGAAAGAGGGCCTTGTCCGCAACACAATCTTATCCGGATGGACTGAAAGGAAAGGAGGTTTACAGGATAGAGCCTGGAGCTCACTCACTCTCCTGGCAGAGGTGATGGCTACCAGGAAGGCAGTCTTCAAAGTGAGAAGGCGAGGAGGACAGTTGTGAAGTGGCTCAAAGCGAGCGCACATCAGAAAAGTAGGAACCAAGTTCAAGTCCCACTGAGGCATCACAAAGGGAACAGGAGGGAACGTATGTGTGATGCCTTTCAGGAATCGATTAACGATAGGGGACTTGAACAAAGAAGGTTGATCAGGCAGCCTCAAAAAGGCTGAAAGAGCAGAAAGGTAGCCCTTGATAGTGCCCAGAGCAGAGCCCTGCTGGGCAAGAGAAAGAAGAAAGAGAAGAAGCACAGAAAGAGGGGCATTGAGGGGATCCACAGCCTTTGCTGTGCACCATGCCACAAATCTGTTACACCTGCAGGCGTATACCGACTTTGTGGAGGGACGCCTGGCTGCCAGAATGATGTTACAGACTTCAGGAGGCAAGTCAAATGGTCTCAACTGTCGCCGCTCAATCTTCAAGCATGGAGGTGGAGACTGGACAGGTTCGGGTGGAGGACCGTCTCCTGCTGCTGCGACAGAAGGTCCTCCTGAAGAGGCAGACGAACCGGGGGATCGACTGACATACTGAGTAGCTCGGGATACCAGTACCTTCGTGCCCAGTCCGGAGCCACGAGGATGACTTGTGCCCGGTCGCGCCTGATCTTCTTCAGCACTCTGGGCAGAAGTGGTATAGGCGGAAAGGTGTACAACAGACCGCAACTCCACTCGCGACGAAAAGCGTCTCTGAGCGAGTGCCGCCTTGGAAATTCCAACGCGCAGAACTGATGACATTGCGCGTTCTCTTCGGTGGCGAATAGATCTAACCAAGGCTCTCCCCACTGCACAAAGAGACCTTGCACCACGTCCGAGTTCAGACGCCATTCGTGATCCATCATGCACCGGCGGCTGAGTTCGTCCGCCCTGGCGTTCAGAGAAGCTGCCAGGTGTTGAACCACCAGAGTCACGCCCTGATGTTCCAGCCATTGCCAGAGGCGCAGAGCCTCCTGGCAGAGGGTCCACGACCCCACCCCGCCCTGTTTGTTGCAGTACCACATGGCGGTGGTGTTGTCCATGAACACCTGCACTGCACTCCCTCGGACAGAGGGGAGGAATGCCTTCAGTGCTAGACGAATCACCCGCAGCTCCAAAAGGTTGATATGGAGCCGGGACTCCGCCGGAGACCAGAGGCCTCTGATCTCCGCCTCTCCCATGTGGCCTCCCCAGCCCTGGAGGGACGCGTCCGTCACAACTATGTGCTCCGGTTGGGGAAGGGAGAGGGATCTGCCGCTGACCCAATCGCCGTTCGTGAGCCACCACTGCAGCTGTCTCGCAGTGCCCTCCGAGATCAGGACATGGTTGGACAGGTTGCCCTGATGCTGGGCCCACTGAAACTTCAGGTCCCACTGTAGAGCCCGCATCCGCCAACGGGCTTGATGCACCAGAAGGATGCAGGAAGCCATCAGCCCCAGAAGCCGCAGCGTCAACCTGACCGAAACCTGGGATAAAGGCTGGAAGGGGTGGGGGCGTGGGTTGCAGCCGATGCGGACGGTCGCAGCCTAGCGAGGCTCCCGACCCTCTGCCCTAAGATCCGCCGAAGAATCCTGTCTACGACCCGGGATCCCCGTGAAATCGGGTCGATCCCGAGTACAACACCCAGGCCTGCTCCGGTTCGGGTGGCGAACCAAGGAATCTCCCGCAGCGGGCGCACCTTGCCGTCAGGTTCCCGAGACTCCAGTGCGCAAGATGGCGGCACCCTACACAGCTGCTGCCGGAGAGTAGCGGCGGACCCACCCCCGGTGCCCAGCAGAGCGGAGAACTGAGGTACCTGGTGGCCGGGGGGCAGCTAAGACCGTCTGGCACACCGGCAGGGCCCGATCTCGGTGAGACCATCGGGGAACTCGGGCGCGGGAGCGGCTCCGACGAAGCTCCGCCCCGCCCGGGAGAAGGATAATTTATACCCCGGCTTGGCGGCCTGCTATCCCTGCTGGCGCAGCCCTTCCCCGAGGCCCGGTTGGAAGAGGGAAACAGTTCGGAGGGGGCCCCGGGAGAGTGCTGGGCCCGACTGCCGCTCCACTGGCCTGGACCTTTATGTGAGCCAACCGGGAGGCTGAATGAGTCCCCACAAGCCCTAGGGGACGATAAATTTACCCCCGGCTCCGGGGCCTGGTGTTTCGGTGGATGCTGCTCTGCCCCTGCCATATTACTGCACGGAGGAGGTGGGCCTGTGAGGAGCTGGCAGAGGGGAACGGGGACCAACACCTACATTACTGACCCCCGAGCCCGGAGTGACTGGCGTGGGGCCCAGGGCACAGGCGAACCAGGGAAGGGCCCGCTCTGTTGGTGGGCGGAATATCGACGCCTCTGCACTGGACTCCATCACCCCTGCACGCATCGTGGGGCAACCGGAGGGTTCGCCTGCCGGCCCCGGACGGTGAGGCTCTGCAGTGACTGGCCCCTGGGGGGGGGGGGGGGGGGGGGGGGGGGGGTGGAAAGGGCACGTGCAATAGTGCAATCCTGGAGCCCTGAGGGCCCGGCCCCGCTGCGAGGGGCGTGGAGAAGGTAGCTGGACCTTTGCAGCGGCCGGATTGGGGCCTGAGGGGGTGGAGCGGCTGAGGAAGACCAGCAGCCTCCACGAGATTGATCGTAGACTCCCCCGCGAGCTGAGGCCGGGACGGAATTGAGCCCGGATAGGTGAACGTGCGACACTGCGCTGGCTGTGCGCCGGGAGTCAGCTGCAGACAACATTCCTTTGGCGGGTGCCGCCGGAGTGGAAAGCGGAGAGTACCGAGTGGCGAGACCAACCCTCATGACACCGGGGCCTGCGGAGACGGGGAGGACTGATTGACCACGCGGAGTGGAGTGCCCGGGAAGAGGACTTGACCTGACCTCCCCCAAATTCGTGCCCGCCGGATTGCTTGCTGCAGGGAGCACCGACAACGATCGACCATTTCTGGGGGCCCGGATCTACATCGCGGGAGCGAGATGGGAAAGCCCAGGAGCGTAAAAGGGGATGGGAGCCCAACCACAGAACCGCCGGACAATGCTTCACAGTCCACCACGGATCTGCAACAGATGCAGGACCGGATCCTAGCAGCTATTGCTGCCACGAAGGATGCCCTACACCAAGACATTGTGCAGGTATCGACCGGACTGGGGCTCCTGCAGGCTGACCACGCAAAGTTAACTGATAGGGTGAAGGATGCGGAAGACGCCCTAAAAGACATCGTACCAGCGCATAAGTCAATGGATGGGAAGCTCACGGAAGCGATGGAGCGGATACAAGCCCTGGAAAGGAGGGCGGAGGATGCTGAAAACCGCAGTCGGAGGAACAGCGTGCGCCTGGTGGGTCTTCCCGAAAAAAAAGAGGGCACAGACATGGTGGGCTACCTGCACGACTGGCTAAAGACTGTGGTGGCCCCGGAGGGTCTTTCCCCCTTCTTCACTCTAGAGCGGGCGCACCGAGTTCCGTCCCAACCCCCGAAACCGGGCCTACCACCTCGCCCAGTGGTCATCAAATTGCTTCACTACAAAGACAGGGATTGGCTTTTGCAGCGGGCCAGGGGCACAGGCCCATTCCAAGTGGACAATAGCAAGGTTACGCTATTCCCGGACTACACGTTCGAGACCCAAAAACTGCGTGCCTCATTCCTCTCTATCAAAAAAGAACTGCGCACAGAAGGCTTACAGTACTCGCTGCTGTTCCCGGCCAAACTCCGAGTAGTGTTAGACGAAAAGGCGCTGTTCTTCACAACTTCGGCGGAGGCATGGGCCTGGTGGGACACTTACAAAGCGGGCACGGACGGAGCTCGATACAGGGCCGAGGAGGAATGCCAGAAACATACAGTCAGGCAATCACGGAGGCTCCGCAGGCGCAGACAGGGGTCCAGAAAACCGTTGATCTCCCAAACAGAGGGTGAACGAAGAGCAGCGCTGCAGGCAGTAAAGGAAGTGTCGGGATCGGTGCTGGTCCAATCGGCGAGGGAATCGGGCTCGGAGGGCCAAAGAACGCGCTCGGACACTGAGCTATCGGAGCTGGGCGGCGCCAGGGGCCCGAAGGTCACGCCACAAACCTCAGGAGAAATCATCGAATGCTGAATCCTGACCACAGTACCTGACAAGGCTGGAAACTAATGGTGTAGCCTTCACGGACTGTTCGAGCAGGCCACTGTAAGACTGGCATACCGTGAGTCATAATGAGTACTGTGGGGCGGGGGTATGGGGACAACACTGGAAGGGTTTTAGTAGCTAGCACACGCACCCCAGGGCCCATAAGGCCTCCGTGGTACAGACTACGGACTAGGGACAGTTGAGAGCGTGTTCGCTCAATGGTTTGGATGGGAGCGACTCTTCTGCAGTTGGGTCCTGTTCTGGGGGAGGGGGGACCTGGAGAAGTTGGGGCAACTCGAGGTGTAGGTTGGGGAGGGGGGGTGAGGGGAATGTTGGGGATGGGCGGGAACGGTGTGATATCTGGTGTCTGGCTGCAACCTGTTATTGACTTACACCGCACAAGTTGGGGCAATGGCTAATGCGGGCTCAATAAAATGTGTGTCCTGGAATGTGCGGGGTCTAACCACAATGGCGAGGAGACACAAAATCCACTCTTACTTAGTCCGTAGAGGAGTGCAAATAGCATTCCTACAAGAGACCCACTTAACGAGAAAGGAGGGAGTGGCGCTACAGCGTAGATGGAGGGGCCACCTGTTTTACACCATGTACTCTGCTTTTGCTAGGGGAGTGTTGATCTGGGTGAGAGCGGGAGTCAAGTCATAAGCTTTTATTCGATTTGAAAATACAAACCATACAAGCATTGACATATAAACAATTCATTACATACACGATTAATCTAAAAACATAGTGACTCAAATGATCTCAGAGATAATTCATAAAAGAAGGAAACATATACTAGCATACACTGGGCAACAATACATGATTAAAAATATGATATAGAGTTAAAAAGATAAAGATAAAAAAGGGTCATGCATGTACAGACAGGAGTAAAGATAATTATCACACAAAATACTTTTCCTGGCAGCTGTACATTTTGAGCAGGGTTTCAATAGGGCTAGAGCAAATACAGTACAAAAGGGGAAAGGTAGGAGGACCATACATTTACAGACAATGGGCATAATGCGAGATTAAATACAATATGCTGTTAAAAAGAAAATATGTACAGACAGGAGTGTATAAAATTATGGCAGCACTATACACTTCCTGGCAGCTGTACATTTCAAGATAAAAGTGGCAACAAAGAAACAAATATCCACATTCTCTAGTGAAGATAGTAACTCTAGAGCACTCTTAAAAGATCGAATATTGTATTTTATAAGGATAGGTTTTAGGTACCTTATTCTTAAAAAGTGATAGAATTTACAAAAAAAGTAAAAAATGACAGCAGCTTTGGCGTGAGGTGTTGTCGCAAGGGCAGAGAGTCTCAGATCTTAATTTCTGTACTGGGAAGGCGTCAAGGTGATGTGCAATACCCAACCTAACTCGGGTTAGTACAAACTGATGGGAGGGTCGAGAGACATTCGAAAGGTAGGCTTGAAACCCCGGAGTTAAGTTTAATTCTTTGTAGAACTTCACGGTGGCTAACTTGCCATATACCTTATCTCGCCCTTTCTTTTTGAAGTTTAAAAATGTTTGTTTGATTTCTTTTTTGGGGATTGCAACCGCCAATTCGGGGTCAAGGAGAACATCAATTTCAAATAGGGTTTTGTACCAGAAATGAATGTATTTCAGCCACTGAATGCGAAGTGAGTAATCCAGGCCTAAACAGTCAAGAATAATTTCTTGAGTGAATCGAGTTTCTGTCTTAGCCCAAATAGAACGCCACAGTAAGAGTGGCCGAACGGCTGCTAAGTCAGAAATGAACTCGATCCCCACCTCATCATGGATTAGTTGGACAGAGGCGGCGGGGGGGAGACATAACAGTCTTTTTAGAAACTTGTTTTCATCCTTTTGGAGCGATGGGCCCTCAGTGTGACCCCACACACCCGCCCCGTACAATGCAGAGGAAACACAGCGTATGTTATATACGTTAATCATATCTAAAATACTTCTCGATCCGAGCTTGGATGCAAAGCGGAAAATACTACTAGTGGTTCGCAACATTTTCATCCTGATATTATCAAACTCGGGTATCCATGACCCGTCATTGGCGTAGGTAATTCCCAGATAGCAAAATGATTTTACCTGTGTCATCTTGTCGCTATCTAAGAAAAAGCTGGACTTCAGTTTATTTGCGGACTGCCCACACTGCATTACATACGTCTTAGATTTGTTCACGCGAAGCTTTCTGTTTTGAATAAACAGCATAAATCTGTCAATTAGTCGCTGTAAACCAATCTGGGTACGAGATAAAAGAACAGCGTAGTCCGCATATAGTAATATTGGGACAGGTTTGCCTCCGATCAGGGGGGCATCTGCTGGGGTATTAACCAAGATGCGATCAATATAATTAATAAAAAAGGAAAATAAAAGGGGGGCCAACACGCATCCCTGGCGAATGCCCCGTGAGACTTTGAGAAACGGCGTACATTCGCCTAGGGTGCCATAACGAACTTTACAGGAAAGTCTCTCGTAGAGCCTGGCCAAAAAATGAACTATTTCCTTTGGTGCCCCTGACTCAAGAAAAACCTTCCAAAGAATGGCATGATCAACTAAATCAAACGCGCTGCTCAGGTCAGCAAAACATAAAAAAAGATTGCCCTTTTTGGCTACAGTATATTTCTTTAAAATAAGGTCCAAATTTACACATTGCTCCAAGGTGCCCATACCTTTCCTGAAGCCATATTGCACTTTTGTTAAAATATTCATATCTGTAGCCCAAGTTTCTAGTCTTTTGAGCAGAATTCTGCTCATGACCTTTACTGAGGCGTCCAACAAAGAGATCGGACGGTAATTTGAAGCCTCAGATTTACTCCCTTTTTTAAATAGTGGGATAATAACTGATTGGCCCCAGGAGGGAGGGATATTACCTTCTGCTGCACAGTTAAAAGTCCTCACCAGGATAGGAGCCCACAAGTTAGGTTCAGCTTTTAGTAGATCAATAGGGACCCCGTCGGGGCCCGGGGCCTTCCCCCCCCTGCTATTAGAAAGCCCTTTGTGTCCTTCTTCCAGGGTTATTTCCAGGGATAAGGGTATCCAGAAGGAGGGCTCAGTAGCTGGTGGGTTTAGGGGTATCCCTTCAGGGTTAAAAATATTAGTAAAGTGGATAATCCACTCCTCACATGCAACATAAGAAGTTATTTCCGGGATTCCATCAGTGTTCAAAAAGGGACTATTAATTGTTTCACAGTAAAGTTTGCAGTTTTTGGTCTCTGCTGCTTCCTTCAACTTATCCCATGCTTCACTTTGTAAACCCTTTTTTCTGTTGGAAATTGCCAATTTATAATTAACCCTTAATTGTTTTATTCTATTGCAGTCTCGGGGTTTAATACCTAGGGCTTTCTTCAATTCCCGTAGAGCTGCTGTACAGGATTTGTCAAACCAGCCTAGTTTCACAAAGCGGGAGTCCCTTTTCAGGTCACTAGGCATACGGAAGATCCGGAGGGGAGATTTGTAGCGGTTGAAGGGCTACTAAGAGGTCGACACATTGTGCTTAGTAGCATATACGCGCCAAATGTAGATCAGGCAGCCTATTTTGCGAGGCTCTCCAGAGTACTGGCCACCTACTTTACAGGTAATATGCTGATGGGGGGGGGGGGGGGGGGGGGGGAAATCAACTCCATAGAAGATACAACACTAGACAGATCACACCCTCCGCTACATACCTCCCCAGTACACAGGTTGGCGAGGTGCAGAACAGAATGGCAGGGGACATGGGACCTAGCAGACAGCTGGCGCACACAACATCCGACGGAGCGAGACTACTCATTCTACTCTAGCCTACACGACCTCCATGTCCATCTTGATAACTTCCTTTGTTCCCAAACAATGCTCCCGGCAGTGGTCCGAACTGAATACTTGACACGCACAATATCTGACCACAACCCTATCCTCCTAACCCTGGATTGGATGAACACACCGTCAAAGATTCCGACGTGGCGGCTTCGCCCGGACACGCTGGATGACCCACCCTTCCGCGACGACCTAGAAAATCGGATCGCTAATTACTTCACAGAGAACGAGGGTATCGCTTCATCCAGGGTAGTGGAAAGGGATGCGTTTAAAGTGGTAGTGCGGGGGCACTGCATAGGGAAATTTGCAGGGGCGCGCAGATCATTGGTAGAGGACTTAGACCAGGCTGAGCGTAAATTGAGAGAGGCAGAACAGGAACGCCCTGGCCGCCCTGAGTTGCAGGGGAGAGTGAGTGAGGAGCTTGAAGCAGTGGCTGCGGAAGTAGAGCGCCTTCGTAGCTTCGACTACAAAGCATATCTATCAAAGACCCTTGCTGAGGGGGACAAAACTGGAACACTCTTGGCCTGGCTAGCGAACCCCAATAGGAGCACTCAACCGATCCTGACCCTAAAGGCAAGTGGAGGCGACACGCTTCAAACACAACCTGCAATTTTGGCCTGCTTTCGGACATATTACGAGAGGTTATATAGGAGTGAATTGGGGGACCAGGGTGAGGCAATAGAGGCTTTCCTGAGTGACCTGCAGATACCACAGTTAGAACCAGAACAGGCTACTTTACTAGGTGGCCCGATAGACTTGGCAGAAATAAGAGGGGCAATAAAGCGAATGGCGCGTAACAAAACGCCGGGGATCGATGGATTACCCATAGAATTTTACGGGAAATACCTAGATCAGCTGACCCCGAAGTTACAAGTGATATATAATGAAGCCAAGGAAAAGGGCAGACTTCCCTAGTCAATGCGCGAAGCCATTATGATACCTTTATTAAAACCACGAAGGGAAAGCACAGACCCCGCATCCTATAGGCCGTTGTCAATGTTGACGACAGACTACAAAATCTTGAGCACAGTGCAGGCCGCCAGGCTGCTACCCCATATGCAAGACCTGATTCATAAAGATCAATCAGGTTTCATACCCACTAGGAACACGACCCACAATATCCGGAGGATGCTCAGACTAGTGGATGACCCACCGCCGGGAGCGAGAGCCCCCATGATATTGGCGGTTGACATAGAAAAGGCCTTCGACACCCTGGAATGGGAATACCTATATAGAGTGATGCAGGGCTTTGGCCTGGGTGAGGGATATATCAGGTGGACGAAGGTGCTTTACGCTTCGGCGAAAGCTAGGGTGAAGGTCGGACCCTTAGTGTCGGACCATTATGAGGTGCATCGGGGAACAAGGCAGGGATGTGCACTTTCTCCCCTGCTGATTGCGCTCGCAGTGGAGCCTCTGGCGACGATGGCTAGGCGGGGGATGCATTGCAACGGGTTGGAAATCAGAGGGACCCACCACTTCATCTCTCTGTACGCAGACGACTTACTCCTCTTCTTAGAAGATGCTGAGGGAGCTGTGGACGGCGCAAAGAGGCTGTTAGAGCGCTTCGGCAAAATATCAGGACTGCGGGTTAATTGGAGGAAAACCTGTCTCTTCCCGCTGAGGAAGGAGGAGGAGCGCCCCTTAACCAACCCAGAGATTAGATGGGAGCTTAGCTGTCTGAGCTACCTAGGAGTGTACATATATCACGAGCCCGCGGACCTACTTGACGGTAATATAGGTCGCTGTATCCGCGCGTTGCAGGGCAGTATGACCTTCTGGGCCACCCTGCCCCTCTCACTGGCGGGCCGGGTCTCACTCCTAAAAATGATAGCCCTACCGCGACTATTGTACTTTTTCCGGACCCTCCCTGTGTGGATACCTGGAGCGATCTTCAGACGGTTGAGATCAATGATTGTGTCCTTTTTATGGGGGACAGGCAGGCGTAGAATTGCTTTGACGACCCTGACCCGCCCGAAGGATGAGGGCGGCCTGGCGGTCCCAGACTTCGAGCTCTACTACCTGGCGGCCCAATTACAGTTCTTTACACAGGAAGTTGCAAGGGTCTACCGCGGTCCGGAACAGGAGAGGGAAGACGGCACCCCCCGCCACATACTGGCATATATTACCATGCAGCAAAAATTGAGGCTCGGAGGGCTGTCCCTAGAAGAACGAACAATGCGATTGTGTTGGAATCGCACGCAAAAGCGAATTGGACCCGGGCACCCGTATGCACCTGAGATCCCGCTGGGCATGGTGACAGCTCTCACACACGGCGGAGACTGGTCGAGGCTAAGTCTATGGGTAGATGCAGGGCTACAGGTGGTGGGGGATCTTTATGATGACGGGGTATTGGCCCCGTTCCAGACACTGCAGGAAAGATACGACCTTCCGAGGGGAGATTACTTAATGCATGCGGCGGTGGTGAGGGCCATACAGGCGCACTGGGGGGAGGGACTGATGGAACCCACAACGACACTGGCATGTCAATACACCATGATGGCGGCAGGAACATTTAAGGCAGTCACATGCCTTTATTCCAGAATGCACACAGACACCCTACAACCACTTACATCGCTGAAACATAAATGGGAAGCAGACCTACAGTTAGACATCCCAGACACGATGTGCTCCCAACTAGTGCGGAGAGCTAGGAAGAGCACCAGAAACGCACGTTTTCAACTAATACACCTCTATATCCTCCACAGGGCCTACCTCACCCCGAGTAAAATAGCAGCGTACTTTGGCGCAGAGGACGCAGCATGCCCCAGATGTAACCAGTTAGGAGCAGACCTAGTACATATGCTGAGGGGCTGCCCCCGCTTACAAGAATATTGGAGGGACATAGGTGACACCCTGAATGAAGTGGCAGACAGGGAACTGCAGTATGATAGCGCGGTCACTATCTTACACTAGTTCCCACACACGCGTAAGCATAAACTATCTAGCAAATTCATCGACATGGGTCTAATTATCGCAAAGAGAGAGCTGACCAGAGGTTGGAAGTCGAAGGTAGGGCCAACACACCGGAGGTGGCTGAATGAATTCTTGAAGTGGGCAATGGCGGAGAGTACGATCAGATATCAACTGGCCCGCCGCAGCTCAGATGAGAAAGCACAGGACTCAGCAATGGCATGGGAAATACTAGTGCAGGCGTTGAGGGATGGTGCAGTGGACGAAGAAGGAGACGAGGAAGCGGAGGGGCAGGAGACTCCAGTGGGGGTAGTTGTGACCCCGGCACCAACACCGGACACACACGCATTATAGAAACACAAAGATCCATAGGCCCACAGCATAGTCACGTATCCTGGCGCCAGGCACAGATCTAGACACTAGGGGGGGAGGGGGGAGGGAGGGGAAGGGAAACATCCTGGGATCCTGTAGCGTGACATGTACAAACTCTGGCGAACAATTTCGGGAGCGGGGCGAAAATACAAAAGCAGAGGGCAGAGGGCCCCATATTTCGACTGCAGCAGACAACCCAGTCAAGAGTATAAACTGTAAAAGAGTGGCGCCGCCCGACCTCCGGGATGTGGGCTGAATGGGTGTGTAAGTGGCAACTGGGATGTGATGGGGGTATGACTCTGCACTCAGGGATCCTGCACTCAGTCAGTACACTGTAATTGACTCTGCAATAAAAATTGTTTAACAAAAAAAAAAATAAAGACTGGAATATTGGAATCAGAGCCTGTATATCCCGAACCCGCTGTTCGGGTGGGTAAACCCGAAACTGCGCCGAGTCGAGAACCGCTCCGATGAAAAGGAGCTTCTGAGAGGGACACAGGTGTGACTTCGGCACATTGATGGAGAACCCCAGCTGGTGCAAGAGGTCTGCCGTCGTCTGGAGGTGGCTGACAACTGTCTGGGACGAGCCCGCCTTCAACAACCAGTCGTCGAGGTAGGGGAAGACTGAAACCCCTAACCTGCGCAGATGAGCTGCGACCGCCGCCATCACCTTCGTGAACACCCGTGGGGCGCTTTTAAGGCCGAAGGGGAGCACGGTAAAAAGTGCTCGTGGCCTACCGTGAACCACAGGTAACGCCGGTGGGCCGCAGGACGGGGATGTGGAAATAAGCGTTCTGCAAGTCCAACGCTACCATCCAGTCTCCTGGGTCCAGGCCAGCTAAGACCTGAGCCAGAGTCAGCATCTTGAACTTCTCCTTCCGGAGGAAGCCGTTGACGTGCCGTAGGTCCAAGATAGGGTGTAGGCCTCCTTTGCCCTTCTTGGGTACCAGAAAGTAGTGAGAGTAGCAACCACGACCTACTTCTGGCCCAGGAACGCGCTCGATGGCCACCTTGGCCAAGAGGGCCGAAACTTCCTCCTGCAGAAGCCGCAAGTTATCCCTCGATACGCGGTGGTGTTGCTGTGGCATGGCTTGAGGGGTCGTCTCGAAGGGGAGGGAGTAGCCCCTCCGGACGATCTGCAGCACCCACCTGTCCGAAGTGACAGTGCGCCAGTGAGAGTTGTGATGGCGAACCCTGCCCCCCACTGGCGTCACATGGGCCGAGAAGCACGGACTAGGAGGGTTTAGAGGCGGATGCTGCGGGGGAAGGTGCGGACTGGCCTGGCCGTTGTCCCCAACCGCCTCCACGGCAATTTCTACAGCCGCCGCGCTGGATGTTAGTCTGCGGCGTGTGGCTGGCGGCACGTGTGGGGGCGCCCCTTCCTTGGCCACAAAAGGAGCGAAAGGCACCCGTTTGCTGGTGCGGGGCCGAGAGGCCCAAGGACTTGGCCGTAGCCCTGGAGTCCTTAAAGCGCTCAAGCACATGGTCTGTCTTGTCGCCAAAAAGGCGATGGTCATCAAACGGCATGTCCATCAGAGTGTTTTGGACATCTGCCGAAAAGTTGGCGAACCTCAACCAGGCCTGGTGTCTAACCGCCACCATCGTTGCAATCGCTCTACCAAGTGAGTCGGTGGTATCCAGCCCACACCGGATGGAATATTTGGCTGCATCCCGACCCTCCACAAGGGCTTGGCCGAGTTTGGCCCGTACCTTCAACTGACACTCTGGCAGCACTTCCGCAACCGTCTCCTACAGAGAGTGGGTGTAGCGGCCCAAGAGGCATGCGGTGTTGGAAGACCGCAGTCCCAGACTAAGGGAGGAGAAGATCTTTTTTCCGTACTGCTCGTACCTCTTGGGTTCCCTGTCCGGCGGAACCGACGGGAATGCGGTCTGGGAATTGGAGGCCTGGATGACAAGACTCTCGGGGGTGGGGTGGGTGGACAGGAAACATGGGTCGCCCGGGGCCGGGCGGTGGCGTCTGTGGCCACGTTCCTATCTAGGGGCGAACCTGTAGCGGGCCTGGACCAAGTGCCCAAAAGAACGTTGGTCAAAGCCTCATTAAAGGGCAGCAGAGGCTCGGCCGAGCTTGACTGCGATTTAAGGACCTCAGTGAGGAGGTTAGTCCTAACGGCCGCAACGGGGAGCTCAAGGCCCAAGGCCTTGGCAGCCCTCATCAACACCACACTATAGGTTGCCCCCTCCTCCGAAGCCACGGTAGGAGGGGAGACAAAACCAGTGTCTGGAGAGGTGTCCAGGCCACTGTCCTCCCCAAGATCCCCTGTCCAGTCCTCTTGAGACTGACACTCTTTGGTCAGAGGGTCCTCAGACCCCTCCCAATCCTCCTCATCACCCATCTCCTGATACTCAGGGTTTTCAATCAATGGGGCCGGTTCATAGAAGTGAAAGTCTCCAAATGGCGTCGAAAGCGGCGCCCAGCGGCACCGTTCCGACGTCAGAACCGGAGCGAAGAAGGCATCGGGGGCGGCGCCGCCCGAGGACGGCGCCGGAGGCGACACCTGACGGACCGACGCCGGGGGGGTCGTAAGGTCCACCGGCGACGATCCAGATCCCGAAGAAGGTCCAGTGGGGTCCCGAGGCACCGGGCCTGAAGGCGCCGGTGGCGTCGGGACCGCTAGACCCTGCGGCGCCGAACCCGAAGGCGCCGGCGGTGTTGGGACTGTGGGACCCCGCGGCGCTGGGCCTGAAGGCGCCGGCGGCGTCGGGGCCGAAGCACCCGACGGCGTCGGGGCCAGAGCCCCCGACCCGCTAGGGGCCCCAGATGGGTCCGCTGGGCCCGAAGGCACCGCGGAGCGCTCGATCTTCTACGGCATCTGTTGGACTCCTGCCCAACCCACACACTGCAGGAACGAGGAATAGTCCAGTCCCCTTCCCCGACTCACCAGCCACTCACTGAATGAAACACATGAGTAAGCTGCTGACCCAGAAAAGAGGGTGGAAACAAAAAGGTAACCAAACCTTCCACCCTTGGATCGTATCTTAACAGAAACACCCGTCTCCTTCTTCTGCACCTGCAAAGGGGGGACACAATGTACACCCTACTGTAATTATGCAATCCCCAGTCCTTCTTCTGCTACAAAACACCAACATCCAGCCACAACATGTCACAGACACTTACCGGAAGGTAGGGCAGGCTTAGCGTCAAGGAGTTTGTCCTTCAGATTTTACCCCAAGATAATGTCTCTTAGGTGATTTCCTGAAAGGACCAAACGGGACAAGAAGGGCGTTTTAGATCTGGTTAAAGTAATGATATGCCGGGTAAAAAACAGACCCCTTGTACAGGTCTGAAAAAAACCCTCTCTGTCTGGGATTAGGGAATCAGGCTGGGACTCAGCGAGAACGCGTCTTATCCTCCGCTCGCTATTCGTGAATGTAAACAAACCCAGCCGGGTCTGCTTCGCGGAATGGACGAAAACGTCACTTCCGCATAACGAAGCGGACAGGTAATGCTCTCGCGACCGTAAACTCCGCGTCTCCAAAACGGGAGAGCAGCGGAAAGCGGGCAACCAACAAACAGGGGCCCCTGAATGTTACGGCGGTTAACCCCAACGGTCCTAAATCAAGGTTAAGGGAAAAATTACGGGACACAAGGAAATAAACTACAAAACCCTCGCTAAGGGAAGGGACAGGAAAAAGAAACGGGATAAGCTGCAAACAAGGTACTAGGACCAGGGAGGAAACAAGGATGAGGAAAAAGAACTTGAGAACAGCAGGGAATCCTCCAAATCTTTACACGAGCCCGTGTAAAGACAACAGCCATCAACTGGAAACACCGGAGCCAGAATGCAGGAACCACCAGGTAGCAATAACAAGCATGGACATAAGGGTAGGACTCCTTTTTATAATACCGGGGTGTCATGTGATGTATGTGGGCATGGTCAGCAAAAGAGGACTGGGGACCAGGACCTAACAGCATCGCGTCTCGCCCAGGGACCGGAGGGTGTGGAGCGGGACATGACGCCTGCGACTCCTAAGGAGCCGCGTGGGCGGTGTCGCCCGTAACCCCGGCCGCATCGCGCGAGCGTCGGGGGGAGTCAGAAGAGCGATGACGCCTCTTCGACTTCTTGTGCTTTTTACCTGACGACGACTTCGACCCGGAGGAGTGGTGCTGACTCTCGGAACTGTGGTGGCTCCGAGCCCGCGACCTGTCCCTTGACCTCCCATGGGACCAGGACCTCTCACGGCGCGAGCCGACTGCCGGAGTTCGAGTCGCCTGCGGAACCGCTCCCGCCTAGCTTTCGAAGAGGGGGCCCGGCAGTCGGAACAGACCTTGTCGTCGTGGTCGACGCCTAGACAAGTTAGGCACAGGTGGTAAGGATCCGTGACCGACATCGTGCGGTCGCAATCCTCGCAGTGCTTGAAACCAGGCATCCCTACGGCACCGATCGGAGTCGTAAGACTTCGAGAAATGATCAAAAATGATCCAAATAAGTTAGTCAAAAATTTACTAGGGTTACTGCTTTTTCCAGATCTGCGCTTGCTGGCTCGGAAAAAAGAAGAACTGACGTCAGCACGCGGAGGCGGCATCTAAGTACTCCGACGTCGTCATCACGGCGCCCACGACGCCGACGACGGACGCGGAGCTGCAGGCGACACCTACCGACGTGCATGGGTACTGCTACGCAAAAGTTTTCGGATCCAGTCTGACGCCTGGGGATAGTCTAAGGTAAGGAATCTATCACTAACGTGTCTCTTTCAGATAAATATTTCTATCAACATTCACAAAGTGGAAGGGATCCTATGGGGATAACAGGTTACCTAATCACAATTTGGCTTTTGTACATTTTAAAAACCTTTTTTTCAGTAGCAAACAACCCAAATCTGCGAACTGGGCTGTTTGCCACCTCAAAAAAGGTTTTTGTATGTATAGTCCTATATTACTAAAGGATGATATGGTAGCGTACGGTCATTTACAGACAGTAAATTTCCTATTAAAATATTTCTAAGTCACAAAGAATTACAAAGAATGGGCTGTCATAACTACTGAAATATATTTTGAAAACTTTGCCCAGTTTACTTATTAGCTATTTAAATGTTTAAAAAAAAACTGATACTCTTAAACCTTTCATTTCACACTCTTTGTGCATGCCAGGCAACTCAATTACAAAATACTGGAACTCTGCAGTCAGAGAAAGAAAGGTAATTGTAAGATGTAAGCTGATCTCTGTCTCTGAACAGTGAGCGAATGTGACAAGATAAAAACAATTTTTAAAGACATCTTTATTTGGCCTTCACTTTCTAAGTGAACACTTAGTGAGTGTAACAATTAATTAAAGTCCTCCCATGGGGACTACATTTTTAGGCAAATCAAAAAATGAATTTAAGGTTGAACCATAACTACACAGTTCCAACCAACAATGTTACATTGTGAGTGTATATTACATAGGTGGCTGCAATCCCTGTAGAAAGGCCTGTCTCTAACTTCATTATTATAGGCGACTTGCGAGGTTTCCTGACATCTCTGATAAAGAAATGACATAGCTGTTTAATTGTAATAAGTTACTACAGTTGAGTTCGAACGTCACAATACCTGCTGCCAGGGTGAAAGGTAGGTCACATACCATAATTACAGCTGCAGTTTAGACAAGGAAAAAAAGGAACTGGCTTTTTCTTCTTCTGATATCTTTTTCTAAAAAGAAAAAGAGATCAGCAGAAAGGAGACTTTATGACATGTTTATTTGTTCCAGGTTATAGTTCAAAGCAGAAAAGATTGAGTTTGTGCAGGTTTGTATTCAATCGGAGTCACAACATTTCTAACCTGCCTTACATTAAACCAGAGTTCCATGATCTTATAATGCACCTCAGCCTTCGGCTTCGTTCCTCTATATGGTCAGTGAACTCCTCAAGAACATGAAATAACCTTATATAATACGGCAGGGGGCGCCAATGTATCCTAGTTAGTGAACTAGTTAGTGCTTACGACTTTTGCTAATGCTCCTTTCATGGAGAAACAGAAGATCCAGTCATTGTCTCGTGATCTGAGCATCACTGTGTTGTGGGCCTGATGAAGGAGAAGAAAGTTCACTTTGTCACCATACGGATCATGGCTGCACTTGCAGATGCAATCCAAGCGATTGAATAGGCTTGCCTTTTTAGAAGCAGCAACACAGGTCGTGACACCATTACTTCAAAACACCTTTATAATTATGTTTAAACTGTTAGTGAAGGTGAAAGAAAACTCTCTTGATAATAAAAAAAAACTGGAAGCTCATCTTCAAAGTAACAGAGGTCTGCTATTTAACAAGGATACAACAGATCATTTGGTTGGTTATCCATGCTTGCTGATTACCTTTTTTTTGTTTGCTGGTTTTCCAGGTCTTAAATAATCTAGATTCAGTTGTGCGTGGCAGTGTTTCATTTGTTCCATGCAGTTGCCAATGAGGTCAGCTGAATAAAAGACACACAGGAAATAAATGAATGTGTATAATAATTGCAGAGGTAGTTATAAGCTTTGTCCAATGTCTGTACATTACTTATCACAATTCAATAAATAAAACCCAGAAAATATATTCATGCTTTAAATTCTGTCCATTCAATACAATGTATATTTCTGTTTCACACAGCACACTTAATAATTTGACAATTTTTGAATATTATTATATTTGTTTGCCAATTACCTGACACCCACCCACTCACTGGGCATATTTAACAGTGCAAATAAAACATACACCTTTGGAGAGAGAAGAGCAAATTTAACTATTCCCATTGTCTCATATTTTCATGCAGTTAGTCTTATCAGTAAGCATTAACATTAATGGGTGAATGTGAAGAATGGCACAGGAGGTGCCTTGAAATCATCGGACCCTCTTTAAATATATCTTGTAAGCATGGTTATACAGCACTCTCAGTGTGGTTTTGAAAATCGTACAGCCAATAAAAAGACCAAGCTAGTTACCTTTGGTAACGCTTTTTCTGATGGATACCCTAACCAAAGACTCCTTAATTTCAGAATAACCCTAGGCACCAGACTGGATGCATAGAACTTTCTCAGCAATGCAGCTGCCACAGCTAGGTCGTCCCATGTCGCCCTGGGGTTAGAACGTTCAGCTCCAGAAGTGGTGGAGCGAAGCTGCATATAAGCACTACCCATGCATGCGGACACTAATTTCTTGATTTTGCTCCTTTTGCACCCTATGATGTGGAGTACTAAGAAAAAAATGTATGTGACAGTTTACCAAAACCAATTATATCATGATGTCCAGGAGTCCACTCCACAGAACGGGAAAGTGAGAGGGCAGTAGGAAATCTGTGGTTAGATGGAGTATGCACCACACAGAGCTTTGCCAAGCGTCAGTAACCTGTTTATCTAATGGATAGTTCTAAAAACAGATTCCTGACTTTAGATACCATAGCAGAATTCCCAAAGATAAAGGGTCTGAAAAGTGTAGTCAGACTACAAAGCTTTGCAGGATAGAGCAGACGAAATGGACCACCCATCAAACTTGGCAGTCAAAGCAGTAGTGTTTCATTAATGAACAAGTTACTCATCTTCGTTAACGCTTTATCTGGTAGAGACAGGATCTAGCCGCAGATTCCTTACCTTTAAATTCTCCCCAAGTGCCACACTGGATATGGGAAAAAATGTCAGCAGTACCTCTCCGTGTCAGTAGAGGGCATCGCGAGGCTCCATAGTGACATCGACCGCCAGATGTGATGTTAACGGAGTCCATATATGCCCCTTCCCAATGCGCTGACGTTAGGTTCTTCGACGACTAAATTCCCTTTCCAAAATACAGAGCCCCTTGCAGAAAGAGGCCAAGGAAATAGTGTGCCAATAAAGAGATATCTCTGTCTCTCTCTCTGTCAACAGAGATGTATCTGCATGAAGGAGCAGCCCAATATTAAGCCGGAGGAATATCCCAATATCAAGCAGGATATGCAAAAAACATAATAAATCAGTTCCCAGAACGGGGATGATCGGTAAGGAATCTGTGGCTAGATCATGTCTCTACCAGATAAGGCGTTACAGAAGGTAAGTAACTTGTCCATCTGATAGAGACATCTAGCCGATGTTTTTTAAGCTTTGAAAAGATACCCAAGCAATGCCATATTCGGAGGAGGGGAAACATCCATTACAATGCAGTCATTACAAAAACCTACCTTTACAAAGCAACTGCCTTTACTTCGCATGCCATTACAATGCATGCCATTACAACGCATACCATTACAACTCATTATAAGGTAAGCCATGGAGATTTGTTTAGTATTAGGGTGGGTATGGGTTTTGGGGTACATGAGAATAGTAATTCTTACACCTACACTATCCAACACTTATCCTACTGTTTCACTCACTGGAGTGGGAATAGTAAATTTTACCCTTACACTATCCAACACTTACCCTACTGTTTGTCCTAAAAGTATTATGCATTGTAATGTACGCATTGTAATGGTATGCATTGTAATGGAATGCGTTGTAAAGGTAGTTTTAAAAAATGCGTTGTGATGGCATGCGTTGTAAAATCATGCAATTTAATGGTAGTTGCGATGTAAAGACTGCATTTTAAAAGCATGCGTTATAATTGAATGCGTTGTAATGTCATATATTCCCAGAGGAGGGACTGCAGAATGGATCAGACCCCAATATCCTGTAAAACAGAGCGAACAAAAAGGCCCTCTCTGCAAACCTGGGAATCCAGGTAGCAGTGTCTGGCAAAAGTGTGCAGAGATGCCCTTGTGGCAGCTTGGCATATATCCGAAATGTGAACACCACGCTGGACAGCTGTGGGGGCCGCTTTTGCCCTGGTAGAATGGGCCCTAACTCCTTCAGGGCGCACCTTCTTCCCTAAGGCGGAACACATGTTTATACAGAGGATAACCCATCAGGAAATAGCCCTCTTCTGGACAGCCTGACCGCTCTTTGTACCCACGTACCCTATAAAGAGTTGGCCATTCACCCGGAATTCTTAGGTTCGATCAAGATAGAACGATAGCGCTCTTTTTGGGTCCAGACGGAGGAGACGTTTCTCTTCCTTGGAAGGATGAGGAGGTGCATAGAAGGTGGGCAGGGTAACTGACTGTCCCAGATGGAAGAGTGTTATCACCTTAGGAAGAAAAGATGCCCTAGTCCGGAGTACTACCATATCCGGAAGGATTGTCAGGTAAGGAGGCTTTGAAGACAATGCTTGTAGTTCACGGACTCTCCTGGCAGAGGTTATTGCCACCATAAAAGCTGCCTTGATGGTGAGCAACCGCAGAGGACAGCTATGCAACGGCTCGAACAGTGCACACATCAAGAGGAGTACCAAATTAAGGCCCCACTGTGGCATGATGAAAGGTGAAGGGGGGACAAATGGGTTAGCTCCTTTAAAAATCTCTGCACTATTGGAGATTTGAACAAGGATGGTTGATCAGTCAACCAAACAAAAAAGAAAGGGCAGAGAGGTAACCCTTCAAAGTGCCCAGAGCAGAGCCTTGCTGGGCCAAAGAAAGTGTGACGAGAAGGACTTCAGAGAAGGGAGCAGATAAAGTATCATTAGACCAATCTGTACAATAGTTACAAAACTTGTTCCATCGGCAGGCATAAACTGAATTTGTGGAGGGACGCCTGGCTGCCAAGATAACCTCACAGACTTCGGGAGGAAGGTCAAAAGCGGTCAACTGTCGCTGCTCAATCTCCACGCAAGGCGGCGGAGAATGAAAAGGTTCGGGTTGAGGACCCTCCCCTGTTTCTGCGACAGAAGATCATCTCGAAGGGACAGCCTGATCAGAGGATCGATGCTCATGTCTAGAAGCATGGGATACAAAACTCTGTGCCCAGTCTGGAGCCACAAGAATAACTTGTGCCCGGACACTCCTGATCTTCTTGAGCACTCTGGGCAGAAGTGGTAAGGGCAGAAAGGCGTATAGGAGGCCTGGGGTCCATTCGAGAATCAAGGTGTCGCTGAGCGAGTGCCGCCTTGGAAACTCCGACACGCAACACAGCTGACATTGTGCGTTTTCTCCGGAGGCGAACAGATCTAACCAAGGCTCTACCCACCACTAAAATAGACCTTGTGCCACCTCTGGATGCACATGACATTCGTGATCCGCAAGGCACCTTCAGCTGGGTTTGTCCGCCCTGGCGTTCAGGGAATTAGCCAGGTGTTGAAGCACCTGGGAAATGCTCTGACGTTCCAGCCAAGTCCAGAGACACAGGGTCTCTTGAAAGA
Source organism: Lissotriton vulgaris (assembly GCF_964263255.1). NCBI lineage: Eukaryota > Metazoa > Chordata > Amphibia > Caudata > Salamandridae > Lissotriton > Lissotriton vulgaris. The sequence continues at coordinate 1,249,399,899 of NC_141691.1, read as the reverse complement.
GGGTCCACAACCCCACTCTGCCCTGTTTGTTGCAGTACAACATGGTGGTAGTTTTGTCTTTGGACCCTTGATTGAGCCTTCTCTTTATTTATGGCAAAAAGGGTTTTATGGCCAATCGGATCGCCCGAAACTCCAGTAGCCTCCGCCAGAGACCAGAGTCATCTGATCTCCACCTCCCCCACATAGCTAACCCCAGCCCAGAAGGGTAGTGTCCGTCACTACTGTGAGATTTGGGTGGGGGAAGGGAGAGGGGTCTGCCGTTGAACCACTCGCGGTCTGTCAGCCACCAATGCAGATCTTTCGCAGTACCCTCTGAAATCTGAACCAGGTCGGTGAGGTTTCCTTGATGCTGTGCCCATTGGAAATTCAGGTCCCACTCCAGAGCCCGCATGTTCCACAGTGCATGGGTCACTAGTAGGATGCAGGAGGCCATGAGGCCCAGCAGCCTCAGAATAAGTCTCACCGAAACCAAGGATACAGGCTGAAACATCGGTATCATAGCCTGTATATCCTGGACTCGCCGTTTGGGAGGATAGACCCGAAACTGCACTGTGTCCAGAACCACCCCAATGAAAGGAAGCAACTCAAAGGGAGTCAGGTGTGACTTCCGCACGTTGATAGTAAACCCCAGCAAATGCAAGAGGTTCACCATTGTCTTGAGGTGAGAGACGACTGCCTGGAAAAAGCCCGCCTTTAACAAATAGTCGTCGAGATAGGGGAAGAATGGAACCCCAGATCTCCGCAGATGAGCTGCGACCACCGCCATCAACTTTGTGAACACCCGAGGCGCACTGGTGAGGCCAAAAGCGGAGCACAGTAAACTGAAAGTGCTCAAGGCCCACCGTAAACCGCAGGTAGCAACGATGGGCAGGCAGGATGAGAATATGGAAGTAGGCATCCTGCACATCCAGTGCTACCATCTAGTTTCCTGGGTCCAAGGCAAACAGGACCTGAGCAAGGGTGAGCATCTTGAATATCTCCTTTTTGAGGAAGAAATTAAGGGTTCTGAGGTCTAGGATAGGACGAGGGCCTCCATCCTTTTTGGGGACCAAGAAGTAGGAAAATAGCAATCACTGCCTACTTCGGGCCCGGGAACACTCTCTATGGCTCCCTTGACCAAGAGAGCATTGACCTCCTTGCGGAGCAAAACAAGGTGATCCTCCGTCAGCCGATCATATGCTGGGGCATAGAGGAAGGCAAAGTCTTGAAGGGGAGGGAGTAGCCCCTCCGGACTATTTGTAGCACCCACCTGTCCGATATGAAGTTTTGCCAGTGGTGGAAGTGATGGTGTATTCTGCCACCAACTGGCCAAGAATGGTCCTGGGGGATCCGACTAGGAATTTCTTGCGGTGGAGGACGCAATAGTGGCTTGAATTCTGGTTTCTTAACCCACAAGGCTGGGGTGAGCCGTGTCCCCGGACCCGCAGAGGTTGCTGAACTTGCGGGGCCCTCGGGCCGGAATCGGGCTGGCGCGGCTGGTAACCTCTTCCCTAGCCACGAAAGGAGCGAAAAGTGGGGGCAGTAGTGAGGCCCAATGACTTGGCCGCGGAGCCCGCGAGTCCTTGTAGCACTCAAGGGCAGCATCTGTCTTGTCTGCGAAGAGACGGGAGCCATCAAAAGGAATGTCCATGAGGTTGGCTTGGACATCCCCCGAAAAAAAAAACTGTTCTCAGCCAGGCGTGGCCACGAACTACCACTTGCGTGGAAATCGCTCCACCTAGCGTGCAATTCGTGTACAAGCCACACCTGATGGCAAACTTAGCTGCATCTCTCTCATCAGATATAGCTTCGGAGAGTAGAGCTCGGTCCCTCTTCGAGACTCAGGCCAGCACCTGCCTTACTGTATCCCATAGAGAATTGAAGTAACGGCCCAAGAGGCATGCTGTATTTAGTTTTCCAGTCTCTTGGATTTCCTGTCCAGGGGTGCGGAGGAAACGCGCCTCCGGGAGTTGAAGCTTGGACTACCAAGTTTTGGGGAGTGGAGTGAATGGTGAGAAAAGTGGGTACCCGGGTGCGGGGCGATGGCAGTGGGCAATTGTCTTATTTACAGGAGCCCCTGTGCTAGGTTTGGGCCATGTCCCCAGAAGGACGTCTGTCAAGGCCTCATTGAAAGGCAGTAAGGGCTCCAAGCTCGAGACCCTAGGCTGCAGGACCTCTGTCAAGACGTTCGTCCATGGAGCCGGGCTGGAGCTGCCGCCACGGGAACCACGGGGGCGCTCTGTTCTCTGAGCATGCGGGGCCCAAAGGCGAGCAGTAGGGTCAGCCCGCCCAAATATGATGCACATAGCGTCATAAAATGCTTTGGGCGGGGGTCGCTCCCGGCCCCGGAAAGGGAGGGAAACACGGAGCTGACCCAGGCACTCACTCCGCGGGGCTCGAGCGCTGAGGTTTCTCTACAGCGTCACGAGACGGGCGAGGCAAAGTCGAAGCACACTTCGACTTGTGCTTTTTGTGGTGCCTCTTCCCTGACTTCGATGACTTAGATGAAGAGGACTTCGAATCACCGGATCCGTGCTCGGACCTTCCTCTTGACTGAGACGAGGACCGGGATCAAGACTGGCAAGGGGATCTTTGCGGGGCTGGAGCCAGGGCTGCAAGAAGCTTTAGGGAAAGCTCTGTCAAAGCCTTCGGCGCCATGCACCGGCAGTCAGAGCTCTACTTTGAGTCGTGGTCGCGCTCCAGGCACAACAGACAAACCAAATGGGGGTTCGTGACCAACATGGCGCAGTGACATTAGCCGCACGTCTTGAAGCCCGAAGTCTTCTTACTCGACATTCTTAATTACACCAACAGAGGCAACAAAAAGTCGACAAAAGTCTGTGAAAAAATGACAGGGGGTAGCTATCTTCACCGGATCAGCGCTGGCTGGCGTGAAAAGAAAAGAACTGACGTCAGCTTGCCGAAGTGGCGGTTATATTGGCAACGCAGATGACGAACATGTCACCAACGTCACACAGAGTTGACCAATGCCATCTACTCGGACACAGGGGTACTGCTACAAAAATCTTCCAGATCTAGCCTGACGCCTGGAAGTTCAAAGGTAAGGAATCTGCAGCTAGATGTCTCTATCAGAGTATGCCTGACACAAGTGTCTAGCCTTGTGTGCACTATGTCTGGAGAGACAGTAGGAAGAGGGTCGAAATTTTGGGTGGCCGAAGCGGCCTGTACCACAAAACTGGGATGAGGAGGATGGTGTAGGAAACAAGCCGGATCACCGGACGATGTCTGTGAGAAATAGAGCGATCTACAGTGCCCCCTGTAGCAGGTTTAGCCCAAGCCCCAAACAAAATATAAAAAAGAGCTTCACTATAAGGATGTACCAGCTCTATCACTGTTTGGTCTTGATGGAAGACGTCAAGTAATCCATCATTCCTACAGAAGGAAATATTATATCCAAAACAAAAGAAACTCGTCTGGGCATGTAACCCAGAGAGGAGCTCACCCCTGCAGCAAGGCCTGGAAAGGAAAGAAGGCCTGAGACTCGATAAGACTCCAAGTCAATAGCTTCACCCAACTCACTTCCCCAGCTGACCTCCATAGGAGGATGGTCAATGTCAGAGATGGGTTGGGGAAACTCCAAATCCTCTCCATAATTGTGTTCCTCAGAAGGAAACACAGGAGGGGGCTCCAAAGAGAGCAGAGGTAAGGAGCCTGAGAGGTGGCTCCACCGGCGCCACAGCGGCGATGCATGGGGCGGAACGGGGGAGTGGCATGGCGTCAATCGGCGCCGGCTGATCAGATACAGGAGCTGAAGGTGGGAGCCCCGGAGGGCAGTGCACCGGAGTCAAAACGGATCTGAAATCCAAAGGCCGAACTGAGGCTGAGGGTGAACCCGCCGACGTGGACACAGTCACGAGCCGAGGGCGGTCCAGAAGAAGGTGAAGACACAAAGATAGTATTAAGAAATGTTTAATTGTATCGCATCTGGGTAAGAGTCGCCCTAGCAGCAGCTCCAGGGCTGGGAGGCGCGGGATAGACTTGTGCATGACTCTTCAACGAAGATCGGGAACAGGCTTTATGTGGCAAAATCAGGGATCAGGGGAAGCCGTGACTACAAACGCCTGCGCCATGAATTACCTTGGTACGTTGATGGGGAGTGACATCCATGGGAATGGCTCCTGGAGTGGGCCTTCGGCCGGTGTGTGGAGTGCAAAGGGGACCGAAGTCGACAGGAAGTCTTGAAAGACTGCAACATCCACATCGCTAGGAGCTTCATTCGACGTTTCCTCAGTGCCTTCGGGTGAAGTTTACACCTCCAGGTACAACATACAGATAGAGTGAGGGTCTGTAGCAGACATTTGTCTTGCACAGAACCCACAAGGCTTGAACCCCGAGGACTTGAGAAATTGTTAAAAGCACACTGTTTCGTTCTACGAAAATGTAGAAGGAGGCCTAAAAACAGCCTGACGAACCGTTTACTTAATGACAGTTGATAGCGCGGAATAGAAGAAAATTATGTCAGGGCATCAGGAAGGGGAAAATATGCAGTCCGTTGACGTCAGATTCAGTGGTAAATGTCATTACGGAGTTGCACAACGTACTCTATCGACACGCAGTGGTACTGCTGAAAGTTTTTCCGGACCGAGTCTGGTGCCTGGGGAGAATTCAAAGGTAAAGAATCTGCAGCTAGATGTCTCTATCAGATATGCGTATCAACACCCGTGTCACAGCCTAGCGATGTCCAGAACTCAAACTCCCCTTGCAAATGCCATCATAGCTGCCTTGCCTCTGGTGGAATGAGTTCAGAGGGCTTCAGGGGATGTGTCTCTGCTAGCAGACAGCAGATTTTAATGCAAAGGGCTATTCATCATGACGAGGTCCTTTCTGCACCAACTTCCTTTTTTAGTTTCAGAAACTCCTACAAAGAGTTGGTCATCCACATGATGCTTCCTTAGGCGGTCAATTTAAAAATGCACCATCTTTTTAGGGTCATGCCATTGGAGCCTCTCTCCCTCCTTGGAAGGATGAGTTTGAGCAACAACCGTTGGGAGAGAGATTGAACGTGGGAAGGGAATCACAACTTTCAGCAAGATGTCTACTAGTGTCCCCCGCACTAATTTGCCTGACAAGAAAGTGGTGTAGGACAGCTGCACTGAGAACACCTGCAGTTCACTCACACAGCAAGCAGAGGTGATGTCAATTAGGAAGCTGCTTTGCGTGTCAATAGTCAAGGTGAGAAGATGTGCACTCGATCAATAGATATGCATTGGCTCAAAAGATGAGCACAACAGAAAAGTCAACACTAAGTCCAAGTCCCATTGTGGTATGTCAAATAGCTTTGGGGGAAACATGCGAGTCAGACCTTTGATAAAGCAGATTACAACTGGTAATTTATAAAGAGGTGGTTGATCAGAAAAACAAAGAAAGGCCAAATGAGTAGACAGATAACAACAAACTGTGCCCATCTTAAGAACTGCTAGGTCGATGATGAAATACCAGCAGATCCAAAACCTTGGCCCCCGAGAGTTGGTATGACTAGAATCACAATTAGGCACACTCCATGCACAGATAAGACTTTGTCGAAGGATGTTGTGCTGGAAGGATAACATTGATTACTGCAGACACCATTCCGACAAATGCATTTAACTGTTGCCACTCAAACTCAACGCACAGAAGTGTGAGTTGTGGAGAATCAGATGCACGACCCTGCCTTGTTGCTGAGACAGGCAGTCCTCCCAAAGTGGTAGCCAAATCGGAGGGAAAATGCTCAAGCTCAGAAACTCTGGGTACAACATCCTCTTAGCCTAGACCGGGGCTATTCATATGAATTTGGCATGTGATGTCCAGACTTTCACAAAACTCTAGGAGGAGAGGAAGTGGTTGGAATGCATACAGAAGACCAGTGTCCCATCGCAGTCACAATGAGTCTTCTAGTGACTTTTTTATAGGAAACAACATTACACAGTAGAGTTGATACTGCAAGTTCTCGCCAGTGACTAACTGATCTAAACAGGGCAGCCATCAAAGGTACTCCTTGCCATCCCCAGTGGGAGACACACTTGTTATCCTCCAGCTAGGGTCAGCTCGTTTTGTCTGTTTTTACATTCAAGGACCCTGCCAGATGGTTGGTGTTAGATTTGGGGGTCTCTAGTTGGCACATGTGACAAATAGGGACCCTCTCCTCTAGTCAGGACAAGGGGATTACACTCTGAAAATAACCCCTGCTCACCCTCTAGGCTGCGTGGCACGAGCAGTCGAGGCTTATTTAAATTAAGCAGTTGTGACCACATACAGTAACCCAGTGACAACACTACAAATGGACACCACACAGATTTTATATTAAAAATAAGTAGACTTTATATAGAGCTACCACAAGACCACAACCGACAAAAATACACACTATGATTACTTTAAGATGGTAGATTTTAGCTTAGTTCAGTTCTTAGATGCGACACTCTGCACCAATGTACCTTAAGTTGCGTTGCGCATCCACGACAAGCAATGTCGCAGCGAGGGAAATGCGCCAAAGTTCAGGTGCAAAGAAATAAAGACGTGAAGATCTTCCAGATGCGGCATGATTCTCGGGGATGCGAGAAGTCCTCGGTTCGATGCGTGGACTACAGCGGCGACACCCTTACGATGCAACGGCAACAGCTCCAGCGGCGACGCTCTTCTCCCATGATGCGTGAAGCTTCCGCTTCATGCAACAACTACAGCAGCGACATCCCAGATGCAACGGCAGCAGCTCCGACGGCACAGCACTTCTCGGGGATGCGAGGTACTCTTGGTCAATGTGGTGCAATGCGACAGTTCCAGCGGCAACACCCTCCTTTGGAGTTGCGACGGCAGGCACAGCGATGGCGACACGCTCCGACCTCGTAGCGAGATTCTTCTCCTGATGCGGTGCAGTGCAACAACTACAGCGGCGACACCCTCCTTCGAAGTTGCGACGGCAGCAGCAGTGACGGCTACACGCTTCCTCTTCGTTGCGGCACGCTTCTCTCCGATGCGGTGCAGTGCGACAGTTCCAGCGGCGACAACCTCCTTCGGAGTTGCGACGGCAGGCACAGCTCCTTGCGACAAGCAGTTCCTCAGAAGGCCCATAACAGCAGCAGGCACTTCCAAAAGAACCCTGGGGAGCTGGGGGGTGAAGTCTGTTGTCCCTGAAACTTCAGCAGGAGGCAAGCTCTTTTCCAAGCCCTTGGAGATCCTTCACAAGTTGAAAGCAAAGTACACAAAGTTCCTTTCTCCTTCTTTTAGCAGCAAGGCAACCACTGCAGGCCAATCCCCCAAGCAGCACTTCAGCTTAGGAATAGTCTCTCCTCAGTTTCTTCAGGTTCCTCTCCTCAGTAAAGGTTTCTTCTTGTAGTCCAAAAGTGATCTAATTTCATGGGATCAGGGTCCCAATATTTATACCCCCAAATCCTTTGTTCTCTGAGGGGAGAGGGGCCTTTGCCCAGTCCAAACCAGTTCTGCAGCACTCTGTTTACCAGACTTCTCCTTTACTTTCACAGTGCAGGGCAGAAACATCAGACGCTCCACAGAAGGTGGAGCCAGCATTGTGGAAGGCAAGTACATTCCTGGAGCACTTTGTTTACAGGACTCCTTCTCTTCTTTCAGATGCAGATCTCTCTATTCACCACTGGGTGACTCAGCCTGTCTCCTGGAATTCCCCAGCCCTGTCACTCACAAAACCAGACATAGGAATACACAACCTAGCAGAGGCAGGTTTGAATGGTTAGACAAGCAAATACCTACTTTCTAAAAGTGGTATTTGCAAAAACAGAATATTAAAATAAACTTTACTAAAAGATGTTTTCAGAGACAGTTCGGATTATAAAATGTAATAACTTGAACAGCCCATTCTGGCCTATGGAGAACAGGTAGCCTTGCAATAGTGAAAAACGAAAATGGCTGTAATTCACTATTAGGACATGCCACACACGCCAGGGGATGTCCTACCTTATACTTACAATGCACCATGCCCCTGGGCCTACCATAGGGGTGACTGATATGAAGAAAAGGGTTGTTTAGGGACTGGGAAGTGGGTGCACTTGCCCAGTCAGCATGACAGTATCAGACTGCATGTAGGCTCTGCGATGGCAGACCTTAGACACATTTTACAAGGCTGCTTCTGTGGGTGGCACAACCAGTGCTGCAGGCCCACCAGCAGCATTTGGATTTACACGCCCTGGGCACACTCAGTGCACTAGACTAGGGTCTGACAAGTAAACCAAATAGCCAAACATGGAACCACTGATCAATAAATCAATTTACAATCGGGAACACTTGCACTGTGGCACTGGACAGCAGTGGCACAGTGCCCAAAGCATCTAACACCAGCAAAAATACATGAGGCAACAGCAAAAATGGAAGGGAGACCCACACCAATGGTGCCAGGTCTAACAGTTGGCTACCAAAAAGATGCTGTGACAGTCTAGTGGTTTGCATACTCATAGGGCCTCCAGGGACAAGACCCAGGATCCCCTCCGCCCTCCTTGCTGCAGTAGCACATGGCAGACTTGCTGTCCTTGAGGACCTTCACCAGCCTCCCCTCCATGGATGGACAAGACTAGCATTCAAGGGCCTCACAAGCGCAGTCCAAAGCAATATCTGACCTGAAAGCCGAGAATCAGACCCTCCAACAGGATATGGAAAGGTTGGAAATTCACGCAAGACGCAATAATTTGAAATTTTTGAGAATACCAGAGGAGTCCGAGAATGGTGATGTTAAAACCATGATTTGCAAGCTCCTGAGAGAAGGTATCTTAAAAGACAGACCGGATATTGACTTGGAGCGCGAAATACAGAGAGCGAGATCCCTTTCGTAGACATTCTGATAGAAATGCCCCAAGGAAAATTTTGGTTAACTTCCTATCTTATTCTGTTAAAGAATTAATATTAAGTAGGGCTCTGAGGGACTCTTCACTTCAGATAGGGTCCTCAAAGTACTTAATTCGTTCTGATGTGGGTAGAGCGACGGCCCAAAGTCCACTGCATTCTGGAGTTAGGATCCAGAATGCAGGAATTGAGAGGTCTGGGTGCTCAGGTGATGATGAAATTTCCTGCTTCCCTTCGAGTGGTATGGAATAATAAGACTTATAATTTCACATTCCCCCACGAATTAGACGACTTTGTAATAAGTCTGAAAGAGGCTCGGAAAGTATGAGATAACAGAATGTTTAAATTTGAGACTTTAGTGGATTATATTAATAGAATAATCACCACTTTGTAGAAATACCGTTATAAATAGTTACATTAAAGTTGTAGTTTTGGAATATAAGGGGGAGATGAAGGAGAAATAAATCACAAAGAGATGCTTTAAAAAAATATATTAAAAAAAAAAAAACTCTATGTAAAGCACAGGAAAGAAGGGGGAAAAAAAAAAGGATTTTTTAATTTTGTGACTAGATGGGTGAAGGTACGTATGATTTGTATAGTATGCATAGATAGGACCAGAATTCCAGTCGGGGGGAAGGGCCTCGAATGGCGATATCTTCGCTAAAGGTAATAAGGGAAGGTTCCTCATGGGGGGAGGAGGGTGGGGAAGGAAGGGATGGAGCATTTAAAAAAAAAAAAATTCCTCATATAGCTAGAAACTCCGAGAGCACTAAGAGTCAATATGCAACTAAGAGCCACTTCCCCTTGGGGGATAATCAAGGAATATGGAGAATAAATTAAAAATAATTAGCTGGAATGTCAATGGACTGAGGGAAAGCAGAAAAATCGGTAGAATTTGTGAATTCCTAAATAAGTCTGGCGCCCATATTCTTCTATTAGAAGAAACCCACCTTAATCCACAGGAGTGTAGATTGGCTTTTAAAAATCAAAAATGGATACAGGACATTTTATGTTCTCAGCAGAGCAATAATACTAGAGGAGTGATGATAATTATCAGAATCAATAGTGGGATAAGGGTTGAGAAATATGAAACAAATAACACAGGCAGATGGCTGACTGCATCATTGGTAGTGAAAAACATAAAGATAACATGTACTGTATATTATGGCCCAAATCAAGATGCGCCAGAGGCCTTGGTTAGTCTGAAAACTAGCCTTATCGATTTTAATGCCCCCATCATATTAGGTGGCGATTTTAATTTGGTATTCGATCCTAGATTGGATTGCACTTCTAAGGCTCCTGTACCTCCACTACTTAGATCTAAAAGGGAGCTTGGAAACATAATAAAGGATTTCAATTTGATAGATGTCTGGAGGACTAAGAATCGGAATAACAGAGACTATTCATTTTATAGCCACAGACATAAGCACCACTCACGAATTGATTTTTTTCTTATTGATCAAAGTCTTCTTTCTGAGACCCTTTCCACTGCTTATATCTCGGCAATATTATCAGATCATTCCTTAGTAGAGCTAGTGCTTAAGCTCCCACAGAATTTACAAGCTAGGAGATGGACCTTAGATAGATCCTTATTATCACAAGAGAATCTAAAGCTTGAACTATTGAAACATATTTTCAACTAAATAAGAGCACTGTATCGGAGCAAATATTATGGGATGCTTTCAAGCCTTTCTTAATAGGTATATTTACATCCGAAATGATAAGAAGAAATAAAATTAGAAAAAAGGAAGATGAAGACTCTTTATCTCTTATAAAGCAAAAAGAGCAAGATTTACAGAAAGCTTCCTTAGAACAACGGATGGATGTGACATCCATTCAAAAGGAGTTAGAGAACTTAAAAATTAAATACCGGGCCAACCTAGATAAAATTATTAAATTAAGGTGGGATACGAGTAGACTCCAGGATTTTTCTTATGGGGAGAAATGTGGGCGAATACTAGCTTGGAAGGCCAGAGCAGATCGTGTTAGGAACCAGATATCCGGATTGAGGATACAGAGCTCTGGCGATATATCATCAGATAGCGGGGAGATCTTGAGTGAAGTTAAAACCTATATGCAAAATCTATATATGGGGAGCAATGACAAAATATCTTTGGAAGAGGTAGCTCAATGGTTGGAGGGAGTAAGTATACCACGCCTAACAGAGACGGATAGCTCGTTTTTAAGCTCACCAATTAAAGAGGGAGAGGTACATGATCAACTTAAGAGGATGGCCAGCGGTAAGGCTGCAGGCCCAGATGGGCTCCCAGCCGAAATATACCAAATAGGGGCGGAAATTTTAGGTCCCATTTTAACAGCCCTTTTTAATGGAATACATTTAGAAGGAGATCCTATACCCCCGACATGGTCAGAGGCCACAGTAACCCTGGTTTTGAAACCTAATAAAGACCCCTCATTGGTTGAGTCGTATAGACCAATCTCGCTGCTGAACGTGGACTATAAAATCTTTGCAGGGGTTTTGGCAGCGAGATTGGCCAAAGTTATTAAGACTATTGTTCATGAGGACCAGAGGGGCTTTATGCCGGGCAGACAATTAAATGAATTGACCTTTCAGGCCATTGCGGCAATTGACTTTGCTTCAGTGGAGGAGTTACCATTAAGCATAGTAGCCATCGACGCCGCTAAGGCCTTTGACATAGTAAGTTGGATGTACCTGTGGGAAGCTCTGTCAAAGTTTGGCATACCGACTAACTTTATAACATCGATAAAAGCGTTATATTGCCAGCCCAGAGCTAAATTCTTAGTAAATAACTTGCTTACAGATTGGGTTAAAATTACACGTGGCACTAGGCAGGGTTGTCCCCTATCCCCCTTATTATTTAATTTATACTTGGAGCCCTTTGTTATCAAATTACGATCAGATGATCTAATTGAACCTTTTCGCCTGAATGAGCTAAATTTAAAATTTGCCCTATATGCTGATGATCTCCTAATGTTCACATCTAATCCCGAAACGTCAATCCCTCAATTATTTCAACAAGCAGAAGCATTTGGAGAAGCTTCGGGGTACAAAGTTAACAAAGAAAAAACTGAGGTCATGCAATGGAACCAGGAGGTTGGGTTTCCTGGTGTAAAGACCCGTATGAGATATCTTGGCATCCAGCTTGTACAAAACATTACAGAAATACCCAAAGTTAATTTGGAGAGGGTACTTAAGGATATCAATACACTTTTACACCGTTGGTCGGGACTGGCGTTAAACATCTTTGGTAGAGTTAATCTGTTGAAGATGATCATCTTACCAAAGATCACCTTCCTTTTTAACTCAATACCTCTTTCATTTAGCCCTAAAGATATTGCTAAAATACAGGGACAGATAGGATCCTTTATTTGGAACTCCAAATCGCCCAGAATTTCTATGAAAAAACTTAGAAGAAAGATTAAAACAGGCGGGCTTGCTTTGCCAGACATTCTCTACTACTGTCAAGCTTTTCACTTTAAAAACTTTAGGTCAATGGCCGATAAAGCTGACACATCTTGTTTGGGTCAACTATTTCAAGCTTTGTTACATAACATTCCTCAAGGTAAAGAATCTTTTTTATTTAAGTTCGGAGACCCGAAGTTCTACAAGAAGGTCAGATTAAAGGTCTTGGGAACAGCTTTGAGAAATTGTGTGTTTATCAGGAAAAAATTGGACATTTCTTACTACACTCCCCTTGCCCCCATATGGGATTTGCCGGGAACACCCGAATGCCTTAGGGATCAATTATCGATTCCTCTTAGAACAGCCGGCATTGGACAGTGGCAAGATCTCATCGTAGACTCTAGACTAATGGAGTGGGATTCATTATCCAGATTAACAAATGGAACCATTACTAGATTCAAATTTTATCAGTTATCCAGCTGGTGTAGTACTATAACTTGGAATCTTATAACTAATCCTAAATTTGATCTAGTAAAGAGAAAAGGGAGCTGGAAAAAAGAAGTTTCCTTTTGGTACGAGGCACTAAATGAGAAAGATCAAGTCACGGAACCTGAACTTAATAAATTATGGGGAGAAGTAATAGCTCTACAAGATGGCGAATTACAAGGTCTTTGGGGAGATTCTTTCAAATTGTTGCATACGGTTGTTAAATCCGCCCCCTTAAAGCGAAACCACTTGTTCACATTATATAGAGCGTATTTTTCACCCAAGAAGCTGTCCAAGTTTACGAATATTGAATACTCTTGTTTGCGCTGTAAACTTTCCAAGGCAGACGACATACATATGTTCGCTGAGTGCCCTAAATTATCTCTTTTTTGGTCCAAAATAGAGGAATTTATAATAGAAGTGTGCAATATACGGTTTAAAATTACTCCGATGACCATTTTCTTTGGGTTAGAGTTTGGATCTCCGCTTAATGAGATGAGGACTAAATTTATATTCTATGCAATGATTATAGCTAGACGAGAAATATGTAAACTTTGGAAGTCAGAGATTATTCCTACCTTTGCAGATTTTTTAAGCTATATTATATATTTCAGTGAAGCTGATCTTGCATGTGATAATTCTTGCCTTGACAAAACTTGGGCGGCCCTGGTGGCCTGGCGGAACCAATGAGATATATTCCTATGATTTCACCTGGGTCCTGTGGATGCTTGGTATCCTACCCAACTGAGGGCCGTATAGACTACAGGGTATGGAGTGGACCTAGCTCACAGTGGAGGCTGGAGGGGTATCCCACCTCCTCTCCCAATCTGGAGCCAAAATGGTAGTTTTGGTCCAGTTGGACGGAACATCCCACTGAGGAGAGGAGGAGATACCCTTTCTAGAATACCCACTTCTGGTATATGAGGAATAAAAAAAAAAGAAAAAAAAAAAGACTAGCATTCAAAGAAGCATCCGAACCATCCTCACCAAGACCTAGCACAGAGCCCAAAACATGTAACTCTAGGTGCCGAGGTAAGGCCGAAGTGTTGTATGGCAAATTGCACGTGTATATGAAAATATATATCCTGCAAGTTATGGACACCATCCAAGTCACAGGGTTCAGAGTGAAATAAATCTGGGAGAAGCTGAGCATCTTGAATTTAAATTTCCACAGAAAGGCATTCAGTGGATTGAGGCCCAGAATGGGCCTGAGACCGTGGTCCTTTGGTATGAGGTAGTACTGTGAACAGTACCCTCGTCTCTCCAAAGCTGGGACAGGTAACAATGGCAGCCTTGATCAATAGAAAGTAGACGTCTTGCAGCAAGATTGTGGAATGGTCAGCAACATGTTTCAGAGAGGAAATGAAAGGATATAAGTCACCCCAAGGAAGCCCCTGGACAGTCGCAAGGGCAAGATACAGGGTATTTAAAAAGTAGGACATGTACTGATAGCGAAAAACTTCCAAAATTCATTTTTCACTACTGCAAGGCCTATCTCTCCCATAGGTTAACATTAGGATTACTGAAGGAATTTGGATTATTTGTTGTGTGGCCTGCAAAAGTAATAGTTCTACTATTTTCCTTACTGGGAACCAAACACCCCATTGTATAGCTTGCCTCTCACAGGGTAGTGAAGTTAAGTGGACCAGTCCAATGCCTACTCAAGGGTGGTGGTGTGAGCTACTAAACACCATTCACTGACATGTAATAATAACACTCAATAAATGATTGTTCAGTCAGTACTTTTTCTTTAAAAAAAGATGTACATTTATTACACACATTCTACGAAGTACTAAGCAATAATTTATGAATATGTACATTGGGAGATGGCAAATACCATAGATTATATTGCATAGCCACCTTTCACCCCCTAAAGGGGGGTCACACAAACATATCAAGTGGGGCAATTGGTTTTGTTAAGGTTCATGAGTAAAAAACCACATATGAAAATCATAGTTGTATACCTAGATTCAATTATTGAAAATAATTCTCCAGCACAAATGCACTTATAAAGATAATAAAACATATATACGGAGGTAGGAATCATTAACATCATAATGGGAACCAATAAAGCATTTGAAATACTTATGGTGAACCAACAGAGCATTTTAAATCATTGTGGTTAATCAATAAAGCATGTGGAATGAGAAACACTTGTGTCTGTGCACTTTTACAGATTTTATACCATCAAACTGAATTTAAAACAGCAACCCCTAGAGGGCGCCACATTGTTGTGATATTACATTGCAAACATACACATAAGATCTAGAGGGCACAGCACTCCCACCTGTAGAGCAAAAGCTCCAGCCTTGGGAAGGTTTGGTTATGCAAGGAAAATCCAGGGGTGGTGAATGTTTTGCAGTGCCCTGTACTTAGGGTGGAAACTCCTGAACTCTATTGACGGGGGAAATGTGACGCTTCCTGAGTTAGTTGGTGGTGACCCAGCTTTCCTGGGCCACCACAAAGGGAGAAACAGCTTAAAATACGGGTAAAACAGCAAGGTCCAACAGGGCATTAAGGGGTGCTACTCCCGGAGCAGTGAATACTGAAATATCGCCTCTCCGGCAGAGCCAGGATGCTTTTCATTTTTTTATTTTTATGTTTTCAGTAGCCCTGCGCCACATTTTTGTTTTCTGGGGGTGCCGGTTCCAACTGAGCACCCCACAAACAACTCCCTCATGGGAGGAGAGTTTGGGAAGTCCACCACTGGCTGTCCTCGCTGACTACCCATTCTGCCAGCACACTGGTGTGCTACCACAGGAGCCGGCATCTTCATTCTGATCTGTTTAGTTGGCCTTTCCGCTACACCCTGTCACCGGTACATGGAGCTGGGAACGCGGGCCACATGGAACGGGGAACGTGGGCCACATGGTGCTGCACTCCCCCCTTTCTTGTTGTTACTCGGGGCCCAGGAATGGAGTCCTGGGCCACCTTACCGCACTGGCCGAGGGGCTTTAACGGTATTCCTACTCACACTCGTTCTTCTTATACCCAGGGATGGGGTCCTGGGGTCTTGCCTGCTTAGGCGGGGAAGCGCAACAGCGCTTCTCTGTATTGTCCCTTTCTCTGTGGTGCAAGGGATCTGGGGATGGGTCCTGGGTTTCTAAAAACAGGAGTACGCCCGGGGGATGGGGTACCCGGGTGGGATGAAGGAATGGGGATGGGGCCCCAAGCACACCCTCTCCCCCAAGATTAACAAAGACAGCTTCTTGGGTCGACTCACGGGCCATGACCTTGGCCCACCCCAGGGGAATTTAAGCCTACCCCGGGCAGCTGAGTTCCACATGTGCTGAGGCAGCAAAAGGATAAAGGTCACCAAACTTTAAAATGCCATAACTCGGCCTATTTGGGCTGATCCTGTGTTTATTTAACTCATGGTGGTGAGCTCTAGCCACCAGGGACAGTTGCAGCCACCCTTCTCATCTCCACGGCGGTGCAGTCTTCAAAAGAGCTAGTCCTCCAGGTTTCCTGCGCCCGCTCTCCTCTTGATATTGCTTTCTGGGTGCAGAGAAGTCCAGGTCTTCCCCCAACTGGCCCTCAGTGGGTATATGGGGGCCAGGCTCCCTGGCCCTTGGAAAAACCCACTGGCCCTGGGCTCAACTGGGCAGAGTCCTTAGTTGTGAGTGGGGGGGTCCTCCTAGTTCTCCATGGTGGTCCCAGGATTCAGCAGTGAAGTGTAGAGAAAAATCCACAGGCAAGAAATGGTCTTCCCCTTGTGCTTTGAGTTTTTTTAAGGGGAGATGAATGGAAGACAGGCCCACCTAATCTTAATGATTTTTAACGGAAATCTTGCAGGTTAAGGAATTAACTTCAAATACATTTTATTATATGTGTGTATTTAATTCATTTGTGCTATTGTGGTTTTTGTAAAACCCCCAAAAAGTATACTACTACTACTATTAGTCTCCTGCACGCAGTCCTCACACATGTAACCAGCCAAGTGCCCCTTACCATTGCTGTGTCGCAGCAGCCTTATCTTGACAGGCGGACACTGGCGGTAAACACATGCAGCCCATTCGCTAGTGATTACTGTCGGTGGGATACGAGTATTAAGACTCAACAACAGTAAAAAGTCCAAAAACCTGGGTAATCAGAAAAGCAAAAAACCCAGGTGTACTGAAGGGGCAGAACCCAATTGCAACAATGACCTTACTACACTTTATAAAGTGCAATTTCCTAGTGGGAAAAGAAAGACTTGACAAGTGTGGTGTCTGTGGACTCACAATTTAAAATCACAACTTATGATGAAGTTTGATTTAAAGTTGCAAGTCTGAAATTCCACTTTTAGAAAGTTGGCATTTCCTTACTTTAACAATTCTGTGACTCTGCCTGTCTCTGAATACACTTCTGGGGTGGGTAACAGCTGGGCTTTGTGCATTCCCTCCAGACACCCACACACAAAGCAGCTTAGGTGTGACTGATGGGTCATTCAGGTTCTGATCCTGGGCAGGAAAGGAAGGGAGATGCTGGCACTTACACTTGAATAGGCTGTGCCTATCCTCACACAAAGGGCTCTATAACCTCCTGCAGTGAGTCTGAAGCCACGGCAGGGACATTGTGCCGCTTCAAAGGCCTCTCTTTGAAGTATCCCCCACTTCAAAGGCACAACTGTGTATAAGTTCTGGACCTCAGACACCACCACTTCAGTACACTTCTGGACCGGAGGGTACTCTACCAGGCTGAAGGACTGCTGTGCTGCTGAAATGACTGTCACTCTACTGGACTCTGTGGGACTTCTGCTTTGCTGTGCCTGCCCTGGTGCCTGCTGCCCTCCTTGCCTAGGAGTGAGAAGGACCTGACCTGCATCTCTACAGCCCAGAACCAAAGTGACTACAAGGGCTGTCCTCCTATTCTGGAGCTCAGGGACATCAAAGACTTCCAACAACCCTGTTATGGCACCTGAACTCTGTCAGCTGTGAGTCCGGCCCAGTCAAGCCGTGCACATCCAATCCTGGGCCCGTGGAGGTGGAGTTTCTGTGCAGCAACTAACATAATCCTCGCATCCCATTGTTGGTCAGAACCAATGCATTTTCTTCTGCGCCAATGCATCACCTGCTTCAAAGACACCACATTACTGGCTGTGTGGAACGATGACTATGCATTGTGTACATTGTAAGAAGCTTCTGCATCTCGATTTACATGGCTTGGAACCAACGGCTACATCCAGAGGGATTGATGCTGATGCATTGCGTCCTCTGCTCCATGCATCGGGTCCCGTCGACGGCGCAACAAGGGACCTTTATCAGCTGGATAAGGTTGGTCCCTGTATCTGATCCGCGCTCCATAACTGTCAGCCTGAATTTTCGTATTTGACTCAGTGAAATGCGACCAGATAGTCCCGGTTGGTGCCTTATGCTTTTAAGCACTATATTTGCAATTCATAACTATGGTTTCATTTCTTGGATTTTTGTTGTTTTGGTCTCTATTTTTCTAACCTGGTGTGAGTATTTTTGTGTGTTGTTGTCACTCTTAAGTGTTGCACAAATACTTTACACATTGCCTCTTAAGTTAAGCCTGACTGTTCTGTGCCAAGCTACCCGAGGGTGAGCACAGGTTAATTTAGGGTGTGTATCTACTTACCCTGACTAGGATTGTGGTCCCTACTTGAACAGGGTTTATACCTCTGCCAACTAGAGACCGAATTTCTAACTAAAGTAATTAGCTGATGGTAACCATGGCTGGTAAGACTGAGTTTCTTGCAAGACCACAGTGCCTAACAATAATGGTACATTATCCATTTGTCGACTGCGTGTGTTTATGTCTGTAGTGGAGCCCCCAGGAAAGATGGCTCTTGAAACTCTGTAGACATCTAGGCATCATCTTATTGCACATTCAGCATCTGCACACTGAAAGAATGCCTGCACTGTCACATGGAAGTTTGCACTTGGAACAAAGGCTTCAAGCTTAGTCCTTAATTTGTAGCCTGAAGAACACATGACAAATTGTAAGAAACAGGGTTCTTGGTTGAAGGGGGGTGAAATCCTTCTCAAGCAACAGCCACAATTCTTGTTCATGTGAACCACAAAAGTCACTAAATTAACCTGTACTTAACCTTCTGGTAGCTTGGCAAAAAAGCAATCGGGCTTACATTAGAGGCACTGAGCCATTCATTAAGTACACAAATAGTATTAAAGTAAAAACACAACACACAAAAAATCCCACACCAATTTAGAATAGGTAAATTGTAATAAATTATTTTAACTAAGCAGAGAAAAATCCAATCTGTAGAACTGGAGCTGTGAATGTTCAGAGTTTAAGGTAAAAAAAAACCAATAGCGCCTAAAAAGTCAAACAGCTAATTGCAGACATATAGTCGCACCAGACTGGATCAAAGTCGATAAATATGTCTGACTGCAATAGAGCCAGATTTAGATACAATGACTGGATTTGGACCAGTCGGTGTTTACCATCGAACTTTGAAGAAATTTCAAGAAAAATATCCTGAGAAGGTAGAAGTTCAGTGAAGCAAGGCTGCAGGTGATATCTGAGGAGGAGGCGTCATCATAGGGGAGCCGCTGGACGAAGTAGCGTTGAAGATTTACATGTTCAGACTTAGACTCTTTTTTGGAGGTGGAACATCTCCAGTTGGACGAGGCTGGAGGCTGTTGCCGACAAGGGCTCCACAAGGTTGAATGCCCCTTCTGCAAAGGACTGCCAAACAGGATTTGCTGCTCCAGAGAATAATGTAGCGGGAGCTGCCGCAAAGTCAGGATAACTGGTGATGCACCTTGGGCAGATAGCCAAGCAGGTTGGTTCCTGTCACCTCTCAGAGCAGTTTTTCTCTCAAACATTTCTCTGTCACTTATTTTGGTTTTCACCTATCTGGGCACGTTTAGCGCCACTCACAAGGGTGCAGGACTGCAGAGACACTACTTGGAGAATTGGGTCTCATTGGGTCCAGGTGCGGATTCAAGATGGTTAGAGCCCTTTCTGTCCCCGAGGCTCTGATCTTGAGGCCAGTCAAGTAACTCTTTGAGCCACTCTGGTAGTCCTGGGTACAAGCAGTGGAACAGGGCTCAAGCAGCAGGGCAGGCATCCGAGCGTTCAAAACAGGTTTTAAGCAGCAGAGCAGTCCTTCAGGTGGAGGAAAGCAGCTCTCTGAAATACACAGCAGCAGAAGTCCTATGAGCCCTTCCACAGGTCGTTCAGAAAGGGAAGTTAGAGTAAGTCTGAGGGCCTTATTTTTTATACCTGGTGCCTTCTTTGAAGTAGTAACGTTTTTAGAGAATTCCCTCTGAAATGCTTAGAGTTTCCTGCCTCCCCTGCCCTGGTTCAAGGCTGGCTGCATCAACAATGAAGTGGTGACAAGTTCTTTGTGTGAAGGCCGGGCACAGCCTATTGATTTGCAAGTGGAGCCGTGTCTAGATCTGCCCATCATTTCCTGCCAGTAATGTCCCACCCAGGCACACCTAATCCTGCTATTGTATGGCTGTCTGGGAGGAATAAACAAAGTCCAACTGACAACTATACCCATCAATGTGAGCCAGGACAGGCTGCAGCACCAAATAGTTAGGGCAGGAAAATGGCAACTTTCTTTAAGTGGCAATTTCTAAACTGTAACTAAAAATATGGCTTTACCATTAAGGAGGGTGTTAAATTACAATTTCCCCGACACCAAACATGAAATCTTGGCCAGTTACCAATCAAAAGTTAGCACTTATTACATTTAATAAGGCAACCCAATGTTATCCTATGCAAGAGGTAAGCCTAACTGAAGTGAAAAACAAATTTCAGATTTTTTGACTATCAGGGCATGTAAAACTTAAAAGTACATTTCCAACCTTTTCATTTCAATGCACCCAGCCCTTTGGGCTACGTAGGGCCACCCTTAGGGGTTACATGTGTGATAAAAGGTGAGTTTAAGGCTTGGCAAGGGCATTATTTTGTCAAGCCAAACTGGCAGTTTAAAACTGCATTCAAACTGCAAAGGCAGACCTGGGACATGTTTTAAGATGCTACTTAAGTGGGTGGTGTGGGTGGCACAATAAGTGTTGCAAGCCCACTAGTAGAATTTAATTTACAGGCCCTGGGCATATGGTATACCACTTTACTAGGGACTTACAAGTAAATGAAACATGCCAATCATGTGAAAGCCAATGTTATCATGTTTAAGAGAGCAAACACAAGCACGTTAGCAATGGGTAGCAGTGGGATAAATTGTTCAGAGTCCTAAGGCCAACAAAAACTAATTTGGCAAAAATAGGAGGGTAAAGGCAAAATGGTTGTGGGATGACTACCCTACGGCTGATATGTACAACACACACCAATTTAGAAAAACAGAATACAATTTAATAAATAATAGGACACCAAACCAACAAAAATACAATCAGATGAACCGGAGATATGCAACTTGAACATCAAATCACCTGGTCCTGCTAGACCGTGATGAAGCCTGGGCCAAATACAGGGACCAGTTAGTCCTGCTAAAATAGTTGATGTCTCAAAGTCTGCAGCAAAGTGTCCAGTTCTCTGGAGGAGGCCACAAGAAGGAATAAGAGAGTAGTAGTTGGTTGTAACTGTACAGTGAAGAGCAGGTCTGGAGTCGCGGATGGTCATTGCTGTAGCACAAAGATCCGATCAGGTGTTACAGGTCATCGCTGGTGATTGCTGTAGCATGAAGAGTTGAGTTCACTGGAACTTCGCGTTGGCAGTAATTGCGGGTGGCAGAGTCTCCGTGTGTAAGGACCTATTCACAGTCGCTAAGAGGCTAAAACTTCAGGATTTCGCCTTTCTTCACAGACTGCACTCTGATGCCAGCCAAGGGTCCAGGACCTCAGTAGGCACCTCTTAAAAATCAAGGGCTCACTGTTAAAGTGGGCAGCAGGGCTCAAGCAGGTCAGCAGGGCTGTTACAGGGAGGTATCCAGAGCTTTTTATGTTAGAGCAGGAGATCAGCCAAACGGCCCTTGGAGTCGCTCATGTCTGCCTGGGATGAAGGGAGCAGGTCCAGTCTTTCTTCACAGAGAACAAGGCAGGCCTCAAGCAGAAGGGGAGTCCTGCGGAGAACAATGCAGGCCTAAAGCAGCAAGACTGTCCTCTGGGAAACAAGACAATCCTTCTTCTGTAGTTCACAAATCCAGAAGTGTACTGAACAGTTGGTCTAAGGTTCCAATATTTCTACCTGGTGCCATCCTTTGGAGTGGTAAAAACATCTAGGCAATCCCCCGTCTGGTTCTGGAAATGTCCTTCCTTCCACTGCGCTGGCTCTAAGTGGTCTAGGGTGACAAAAGGCTGGTATCACTGTTGCTTTGTGAGTGTGCTGGAGGCAGCCTTTTGAAATGTAAGTGGAGCAGAGAGCAATTCCGACCCATTCATTCTGACAGGATAGCCCAAACTGGCAACTTCTAATCTCCCTTTGCCTTAATGTCTATGAGAACCCAACTGCCAACTATTATAGTCCTGTGAAGCAGGACACAGGCACCACATGGCTACGACAAGAAAATGCCAACTTTCTAAATGTGTTATTTTCAGAATTGTGGCTTTAAATCCCACTTTGCCATTAGAGAGGATTCTAAATTACATTTCCTTTGAGAATAAACATTACATTTCTCTCTGTTCCCAATCAAATGTTAGCACTTATTAAATGTAATAAGGCAACCCAATGGTGTCCCATGGGAGAGGTAGGCCTCACAATAGTGAGAAATGAATTTAGGAGTTTTTCACTACCAAGACATGCTGAACTTAAAAACACTTCCTACCTTTTAAATACAATGAACCCTGTCTTATAGCCGGTTTTGAGCCTACCATAGGGGTGACATATATGTATTAAAAAGGAAGGTGTAGGCAAATGGTTAATTGTGGTGGATCGGATTGGCAGTTTAAAACTGCGCACAGGCTTCAATGGCAGATAGGCCAAAAAAACATGTTTTAAAGAGCTACTTAAGTGGGTGGCACAATACAAGCTGCAGGTCCACTATTAGGATTTAATTTATAGGCCCGGGCACATATAGTACCACTTTACTAAGGATTTATAAGTAAATTAATGTGCCAATTGGGTGTAAGTCAATGTTACCACATTTAAAGGAGTGAGAACAAGCACTTTAGCACTGGTTAGAAGGGATGCAGTGCACAGAGTCCTAATGCCAACAAAACAAGAAATCCAAAAAACAGGAGGGGAGAAAGCAAAATGTAAGAGGGAAGATCACCTCAAAGGCTGCCAGGTCTAACACAATTATGATGGTAAACATGCCACCTGGAAACCAAACAAATTGGTGTTCTTACAGTGCAATCACATTGTGGCCCCAGACCATGATGGAGAGTAAAGCATAGAATCTGGGAGAAAAGCAACAAAAAGCATAATCGTTGCATAGAGGGACCCCTTGCATTGGTCCAAAATAGCAGATCCCCTCCCAGTTGAGAATTCTGATCATGCAAACGTTATATACTGTGCAATTTACTGAACTCTAGTGGCAACAGTATGCCGATCCAGACGCTACACGTAGATGTTGCATGTATGCAAGAAATTGGGTAATTGGTTGAGGGATCTGTGAGCCCTTCTCAAGCAAGAGCCAAAATCCTTGTCAGGCTGAACCACAAAAGTCCCTAAATTAACCTGTGCTGAATTCTCTGGCAGCTTGGCACAAACATAGTCAGCCTTAACTTAGAGGCAATGTGTAAAGTATTTATGCGGCACACAAACAGCAATAAAGTGAAAACACCACACAAGCAAAATCCCACACCATTTTAGAGAAAAAAGAGTAACATGTAATTATTTGACACCAAAATGGCAAAAATCCAATCAGTAGAACCTGAGTTATGCCACTTTGAAGATTTAAGGTAAGTATAGCACGTAAAGGCACACAGTGGCACTCGTGGTTACCTGGTTGTGTGCGACCGGGTGAAAGTCACAATTTCAGGCTGAACGCAATGGAGTGCATGCTGGATACAAGGACCAGGTTAGTCCTGCTGAAAAAGTTACCTTCTTAAGTCCAAAACAAACAGTTCTGTTCAAGGGAGATGAGGCCACACGGAGCACAGAGGAAGTCGTGGATGGTCGTTGCTGTAGTGCGAAGATTCTGTTGGGTGTCACGGACGGTCGATGCTGGAGATTTGCTTTGGCGGTCACAGCCGGCTGTTGATGCTGTAGTGCACAGTGCAGATCTCGCAATGCGGGTCATCGCTGCTAGTCACTGTAGAGCGAAGAGTCGAGTTAATCAGTGCTTCGAGTTGGCGGTTGGCATGGGTAGCAAGATCTTGATGTGAATCGGTCCGTTCCCAGTCGTGAAGAGTCCAATACTTCAGGATTTCTTCTTTTCTTTAAGGAGGCGCTGATGCCACACCTAGGGTCCAGGACCTGGGAGGTACATCTTGAGGGATCAGGAACTCCCCCCAGCAGATCTCAGCAGGGCTCAAGTAGGTCCAGCTACAGCAAGTCAGCTGGGAAGTTACAGGGAGGCCTCTGCAGCTTGTTGTGTCCCTGCAGTACCGACCAAGATGTCAGTCAGCTGACCCTTACAGTCACCTTGGCCTGGGATGAAGGGTGCAGGTACAGCCTTCATTCTCAGCAAGCAGGGCTAGGCTCAAGCAGCAGGGCATCCTTTTTCTGTGTACCCGCATGTTTAGGAGTATACTGAAGAGTGGGTATGATATACCTGCTGCCCACTTTAAAGTGGGAGAAGCTTCTGGAATTTTCCCCTACAGAGGTGTATGGAATTTTCTGCCCCATTGCCCTGGTCTAAGTCTGTCTGGGGTCACAATAGGCTACAGTGAAGTCATTTGTGTGTGAGCTGAGCCAGTGGCTTTGAAGTGCAAGCGTGGTAGGTGACAGCTCTGCACTCCCATCTTGCTAGCGATGGCCCATCCTGTCAAAAATCAGACCCTCTATTGTGTTACTGTCTGGGAGGAATACACAAAGGCCAACTGCGAACTACACCTAGCCATGTGACCTAGGGGCAGCCTCCAGGCACCAATTAGTTAGAACAGGAAAACGCTAACTTTCCAAGAGTGTAATTTTCGAATTTGTGACTTAAATTCAAATTTACCATCAAAGAGGGTTTTAAAGGCCTGTAATAAGCTTCATTGGCTGTCTATATAAAAATGCATAGAATTCAAGGCGCTATGCATTGCCTTTAAAGCTTTACATAATTCAGGCACTGAATACCTTAGACATAATTTTATCTGGTATACTCCCTCTGTAACACTTCACTCCTCTACAGACAAGTTCATCGTTGTCCCCAAGTTTAGACGAGCCTCTTGGGGCGGCATAAGTTTCATAACTGGCACAGCCAAACTGTGGAACCCTTTCCCCTTGAGCTGAAAGAGAGCTCTAACTTCTTTCTTTCAGGAGATCACTATAAACCTGGCTTTTTATCAATTTACTGATTCTTCTTATGCCTCCAGACAGTAGCAGCGCCAAGACATCTCTGGGCAAACGAGAGCTTAATAAATTCACATTTCATAAATTACAATTCCTCAGATACCCAACATTACGTTCCTACTTGCTCTCAATCAAAAGTTATCAACTATTAAATGTAATATGGTAACCCAATGCTAACCTATAGAAGAGGACAGCCTTGCAATAGAGAAAAACGGATTAAGGTTTTTTTTTACTACCAGGACATTTTTTAAACACAATACACCATGTCCTAAGGGCTGTTTAGGGCCCTATATTAGGGGTGGCTTATACATATTAAAAAGGGAGTTTTAGGCCTGGTAAGGGATTTATTTAGCAAGGTTGAATTGGCAGTTTAAAACAAAACTGCACACAGACACCAATGGCAGATCTGAGACATGTTTTAAGTGCAACATAAGTAGGTGGCACAATGGGTGCTGCAAGCCCACTAGTAGTATTTAATTTACAAGTCCTGGGTACATGTAGAGCAAGCACTTTAGTACTGATAAAGCATACAGAGGCCTAATAGCCAGCAAAAACGGTTTCAGAAAACTGTTTTTGTTAAGGCAAAAAGTTTGGGGGATGTAGCGCAGAGAAGGCCATGTCTAACAGTGTACATTTAGGCTTTTCCTGTATTAACATGTACTTGGGTAAATGAGTTAATTTAACATGTGCAAGAATGCTCTTTCCTGCAGGATCACGAGGTGCATCATGAGTATTGTTGAGTATGTTACTCAACCTATGCTTCCCTTTGGAAAAAACAATACCTAAAAAAATCTGCATTCATGAGAACTGTAAGGGTTTTTGCAAATATTCACATTTGGCAGGGCAATTAAAGGTGTATAATGTAAATACATTGGCAGAACAGCTATATTCTTGGGTGAATAAAACATGCAGAATTTTGCCCCTGACCCTCATTTATTGAGGCACCACCGTGTAATTCAGAACATTTTTCACCAACTCTGAATGCAGCACAGAAACATTGGCAATATCAAAATAATGCATAACTTGGAACAGTGGCTGAGCAAGTGAGGTGAGCCCAGCAATGAGGTCGGTTTAACAAAAACAACACTTTTAAAAACATACACACGTACTAACCTTCCAAAGCGTGGTTTTGGGCACTTTTACTGACTGCCAGCAGAGACATTAAAGCAGAGACACACACTCGTCTCAACACGTCCTCGGAGGACTTTCCTTCATAACTCTAAAAAAGAACAGAAAAAACAGCTGAAACTGCATGGGAATTTTTTTTGCTTCAACAGCAAAGCGGATACAGTCCAATGCACTTTTATTTTATTGGTTTTACCTGTGGTTGTGTGAAACAGTAAAAAAAAAAAAATGAAAAGAATTAAAACTTGTATCAGGAAAATGTATTTTTAGCAAGTGAGTAACAAGGGAGAAATTCCATTTGTTTAAGCACCCCAGCAAATTTAACCCAAAATAACTGAACAATTCAAGTTGATAGGTGTCATTGTTTCAATGTTTAGTTAAATTCAGTCATTGGATCATTCAATCTACCTTCAAATGGAGGATGAAAGCTCATTTCAATCATACCTGTATGCTCAGTATCACACAAACTGCCGGATATCTACATATTTGTGCTGGAGAAGGTAGCAACAGTGCCACCTGACCGCCGGAAGGCGTCATCGCGCGGCTCCGCGTACGTCATTGGCGTCGTAGTCGCCGAGATGACGTCACTGGAGCTACTTAGACGCGCCCATGCACGCTGATGTCAGTTCTGTACACGACTTTCCGCGCCAAGAACGCAGAGCCATGCAAGATACTGACCACTGGTGCATTGAAACTAAAGCCCTGAAAGGGATGACCTAAATTTTAGAAATCAGTTCGCAGAAAAGGGGAGGATAGGTGGGGTGGAGAAGAAGAAGAGAGACTCCACCGTCTGGACCCAAAACTTGCACTCTCGTTTTACCTGAATCGCACACAACAGTTCCGAGTGGATGACCAGCTCTTTTTTGGCTACGCAGGCGCCAAGAAAGGCCAGGCTGTACACAAGAGGACTATCTCCCACTGGGTCGTCCTGTATATCAAGGCCTGTTATTCTCTGGCTAAAAAGGAACCTCCGGTGGGGTTGCGCGCCTATTCTACCCCTGCAAGACATTGTCAGGCAGCCACGTGGGCCTCGCTGCACACTTTTACTAGGCATTATTGCCTTGACAGTCAAGTCCAGAGAGACAGCTCCAATGGCCGTTCTGTTCTCCGTGACTTTCTGGTGTGATCTTGGTTCGCAGACCCACCACAGGGGTTGGTATTGCTGGGGTATCTATTCTACCTGCTTCAGCTGGAAGCACGCCCAACTCAGCGCTCTACTCAAGAAGCCATCGGCTGACCCCACCGACCTCAAGAACTACCGCCCCATCTCGCTGCTCCCGTTTCCTGTAAAAGTCATCGAGAAGACCGTCAACAAGCAGCTGGCCGCCTTCCTCGAGACGAACGGATCCCTCGACCCCTCGCAGTCTGGCTTCCGGACCAACCACAGCACCGAGACCGCCCTGATCGCAGTCACCGATGACATCCGAGCGCTGCTCGACAACGGAGAAACAGCGGCCCTCGACCTCTCCGCGGCCTTCGACACTGTCTGCCATCGTACCCTAGTAAGACACCTCAGCAACGTCGGAGTCCAGGAGAAGGCACTGGAGTGGATCATCTCCTTCCTCGCCGGAAGAACACAGAGAGTCCGCCTCCCCCCGTTCAGATCTGAAGCCACCGAAGTCATCTGCGGCGTCCCTCAAGGCTCCTCGCTCAGTCCAACCCTCTTCAACATCTACATGAGCCCCCTCGCAGACATCGCACGCCAGCACAACCTCAACATCATCTCCTACGCCGACGACACCCAGCTGATCCTCTCCCTTACCAACGACCCCGCCACCGCCAGAGCCAACCTTCACGAAGGGATGAAAGAGGTAGCCGAATGGATGAACAACAGCCACCTGAAACTGAACTCGGACAAGACGGAAGTCCTCATCCTGGGATCCTCACCCTCCGCCTTGGACGACTCCTGGTGGCACTAGGCAGCGCACCCAAACCAACAGACCACGCACGCAACCTGGGCTTCATCCTGGACTCCTCCCTCTCGATGACCAGACAAGTCAACGCCGTCTCCTCGTCGTGCTTCAATATCCTGCGCATGCTACGTAAGATCTTCCGGTGGATCCCCACCGAGACCAGGAAGACGGTCACCCAGGCCCTCGTCACCAGCCGTCTGGACTACGGCAACACCCTCTACGCCGGAACCACCGCCAAACTCCAGAAGAGACTCCAGGGGATCCAGAACGCCTCAGCACGACTCATCCTGGACATCCCCCTTCGCAGCCACATCTCCGGACACCTGAGAGATCTGCATTGGCTCCCGGTCAACAAGAGAATCACCTTCCGTCTCCTCACCCACGCACACAAAGCCCTACACAGCCAAGGCCCAGGATACCTCAACAGCCGCCTCAACTTCTACGCTCCCAAACGCCAGCTTCGTTCGACCAGCCACTCCCTCGCCGCCGTCCCCCGCATCCGCAGAGCCACCACAGGGGGACGGTCCTTCTCCTACCTCGCCGCCAAGACATGGAACTCCCTCCCCACCCACCTCCGCCTGACCCAGGACCACCTCGCCTTCAGGAAGCAACTCAAGACCTGGTTGTTCGAGCAGTAGCAGATCCCCCCCCCCCAGCGCCTTGAGACCCTCTGGGTAAGTAGTGCGCTATATAAATACGATAATTGATTGATTGATTGAAGGCAATAATGCTTAGCAAAAGTGTGCATCGAGGCCCAGGTGGCTGCCTGACAATGTCTTGCAGGGGTAGAATAGGTGCGCAACCCCACCGGAGGTTCCTTTTTAGCCAGAGAATAACAGGCCTTGATACACAGGACGACCCAGCAGGAGATAGTCTTCATGTGTACAGCCTGGCCTTTCTTGGCGCCTGCGTAGGCAACAAAGAGCTGGTCATCCACTCGGAACTGTTACGTGAGATTCAGGTAAAATGAGAGTGCACGTTTTGGATCCAGACGGTGGAGCCTCTCTTCTTCTCTGGAAGGGTGTGGAAAGAAAGTGGGCAAGGTAATTGCTTGCCCGATGTGGAAGGCAGTGACAACCTTTGGCAAGAAGGAAGGACGAGTGCGAAGCACAACCTTACCCGGATGTACCGACAGAAAGGGAGGCTTACAGGAAAGAGCCTGGAGCTCACTCACACGCCTAGTGGAGGCGATGGCAACCAGGAAAGCAGTCTTCAAAGACAACGAACAAAGAGGACAGTTGTGAAGCAGCTCAAAAGGAGGGCACATCAAATAAGTAAGAACCAGATTCAAGTCCCACTGTGGCATAACAAACGGAATAGGAGGGAAAAGGTGTGTAATGCCTTTGAGAAATCTATTTACAACAGGGGATATGAAAAGGGAGGGCTGATCAGGGAGCCTGAGAAAGGCCGAAATTGCAGAAAGGTAGCCCTTAATTGTGCCCAGAGAAGAGCCCTGCCGGGCCAGAGAAAGAAGGAACAAAAGGACTTCTGAAAGGGGATCCACAGCCTTTGCTGTACACCATGCCACAAATTTGTTCCATCTGCAGAGGTACACCGATTTAGTGGAGGGACGCCTGGCTGCCAGAATGATATCACAGACTTCAGGAGACAAGTCAAATGGAATCAACTGTCGCCGCTGAATCTCCACACATGTAGGTGGAGGTTGGACAGGTTCGGGTGGAGGACCGTCCCCTGCTGCTGCGACAGAAGATCCTCCAGAAGAGGGGGATCCATGCTCATACTGAGTAGCTCGGGAAAGCAAACTCTTCAAACCCAGTCCGGGGCCACAAGAATGACTTGGGTCCGGTCGCGCCTGATCTTCTTCAGCACTCTGGTTAGAAGTGGTTTAGGCGGAAAGGCGTAACATAGACCGCAGTTCCACTCGTGATGAAAAGCAATGCCAAGCGAGTGCGGCCTTGGAAATTCCAAGAGATGACATTGCGTGTTCTATTCGGAGGCGAATAGATCTAACCAAGGCTCTCCCCACTGTTGAAAGAGACCTTGTGCCACCTCCGAGTGAAGACGCCATTCGTGATCCATCATGTGCCTGCGGATGAGTTCGTCTGCCCTGGCATTCATGGAACCTGCCAAGTGTTGAACCGTCAAGGAAATGCCTTGACGTTCCAACCATGTCCAGAGACGCAGAGCTTCCTGATACAGGGTCCACAACCCCACCCGGTCATGCTTGTTGAAATACCACATGGCGGTGGTGTTGTCTGTGCACACCTGCACCACTCTCCCCTTGACAGAGGGAAGGAATTACTTCAGTGCAAGTATGATCGTCCGGAGCTCCAGAAAGTTGATATGGTGTCTGGACTCCGCCAGAGACCAGAGGTCTCTGAGCTCCTCCTCTCCCATATGGCCGCCCAATCCCAGGAGGGACGCATCCGTCACCACTGTGTGCTCCGGTTGGGTTAGGGATCTGCCGCTGACCCAATGTTGGTTTGTGAGCTACCACTGTAACTGTCGTGCAGTGCCCCCGAGATCTGGACGTACTCGGACAGGTCCCCTTGATGCTGCGCCCACTGGAACTTCAGGTCCCACTGCAGAGCCCGCATATGCCATCTGGCATGATTGGTCAGCAGGAGGGCATGATGCCCAGCAGCATCAAGGTCATCCTGACCGAAACCCAGGATAAGGGCTGCAAGATCAGAATCATAGCCCGAATGTCCCGGACTCGCTGCTCGAGAGGATAAACCTGAAACTGCGCCGTGTCCAGAACCGCTCCAATCAGGTGTAATATCGGCACGTTGATCAAGAACCCCAGCAAATACAGGAGGGCGGCTGTAGTCTGGAGGTGGGAGACGCCTGCCTGGGGCGATCCCACCTTCAACAACCAGTCATCGAGATAGGGGAAGACTGAAACCCTCAATCTGTGCAGATGAGCTGCGACCATCGCCATCACTTTCGTGAACATCCTAGGGGCGCGGGTAAGGCCAAAGGGGAGCACGGTGAACTGAAAGTCCTCGTGGCCTACTGTGAACCGACGGGGATATCAAAGTAAGCATCCTGCAAGTCTAACGCTACTATACAGTCTTGCAGGTCTAGGGTAGACATGACCTGAACAAGTGTGAGCATCTTGAACTTTTCCTTCCTGAGGAAGAGATTGATGTTCCGAAGGTCTAAGATAGGACGCAGGCCCTTGTCCTTCTTTGGAACCAAGAAGTAGTGAGAGTAACAACCACAACCTACTTCTGGCGTCAGAATGCGCTCGATGGCCCCTTGGCCAAGAGGGTCGCAACTTCCTGCTGGAGAAGCGCCAAGCGATCCCCCGACATGCGGTGGTACTGAGGTGGCATGGCTAGAGGGGTAGTTTCGAAGGGGGGGAGTAGCTCCTTTGAACTATCTGTAAAACCCACCTGTCTGTAGTGATGGTGTGCCATTGGGGGAGGTGATGGCGAATCCTACCACCCACTGTCATTTGGTGGTCCTGAAACACCGGACTAGAAAGGTTTGGAGGTAGTGGCGGCTTGGGAGGTGGTGGACTGACCCGCCCGCTGGCCCGTGACCCACCTCTGCTGGTTCCACGTCAGCAGCTGCACTGAGACTGTTGCTGAGCAGGCCTGTGGCTCTGAAACGAACGTGTTTGAGCACCCCTTCTTTGGCCACGAAAGGAGCAAAAAGCAGAAGGAGTGCATGTGGCCAAAAGGCCTAAGGACTCGGTCGTAGCCTACGAGTCCTTATAACGCTCCAACGCAGTATCTGCCTTGTCACCAAAAAGGCGACTGCCATCAGAGGGCATGTTCATTTCAGTGTTCTGGGCATCCCCGGAAAAGCCAGTTGTCCTCAGCCAGGCATGGCATTGTAGCGCCACTGTCGCTGAAATCGCTCTGCCCAGCGAGTCGGCCGTATCAAGGCCACAACGAATTGTGAACTTGGCTGGCTCTCTCCCCACAACAATAGCTTGTGAGAGCACCGTCCGGGCTTCCTCCGGACACTGAGGCAGTACCTGCGCAACCGTATGCCACACAGAGTGGGAATAATGGCCCAAGAGGCATGCAGTGTTCACAGACCGCAGCCCTGAACTGGCGGAAGTGAACCTTTTCTTCCCAAACTGCTCCAGTTTTTTGGATTCCCTGTCTGGTGGTGCGGAAGAGAATGCGCTTGGGGATGCAGAATCTTGGACAACCAAGCTCTCAGGCGTAGGGTGTTGGGAGAGGAAAATGGGGTCGCCCTGGGTCGGGCGATGGCGTCGGGCCACGTTCCTATCCACAGGAGCCCCTGTGTTGGGCCTGGACCAGGTGCTCAAAAGGATGTCTGAAAGTGCATCGTTGAACGGCAGCAGTGTCTCCATAGAAGAAGACGCCGGCCGAAGCACTTCTGTCAGAAGGTTAGTCCTGACGGCCACCGTAGGGAGCTCGAGGTGGAGAGCCTCGGCTGCCTTACACAAAACCACAGAATATGTACCACCCTCCTCCATAGCCACGGTAGAAGGAGAGAGTGCGTCAGGTTCTGGAGTAAAATCCAGCTCACCTGCGTCCTCCAGGTCCTCTTCCCAGTCCGGGTCTAACTCGCATTGGGCTGCGAGAGGGTCTTCAGACCCCTCCCCGGCCTCCACAACCTGCCAGGCAGGCGTAAACGTGGGAGGCGGATGGAGAAAAGGGACAGAAATTTCCCATCAGCGGCGTAATTAGCATCAATCAACAACGGTCCGTTGCCATCTCCAAGTCGGGGTAGAAGCCGGGGAAGGCGTCGGCCAGGGAGCCGGCTGACACTAGTGGCATAGACGTCGATGTCAGTGGAGGTCCTATGAGGCCACCCGATATCGGCTGGGATCCATGCATGGATCCAAGAGGGTCTTGCGGCATCAAGACCGGAGTCGTCAACGACGTCTGGGCCGAAGCGGGCGACGAAGAGGAGTGAGGACCCCCAGCCGGACCTGTGGGGCCCGAAGCCGTGCCAGCGGGGCCCGACGGGTCAAAAAGGTGGGCCATGGCTGACAGAAGGTCCTGCAGCTGGGCCGGAGTTGCCGACAGACCCGGGAAGGGTGGGTAGGCCGCGGCAACTGCGCAGTCTCCGCCAGAGCCGCGGGGGTGGCACCACCCGCATCCTCAGCGATGTCGCACGACAGACTAGGGGAAGGCGAAGAGCGAAGTCTCTTCTTCGATTTCTTGTGCCCCGCCTTACCTGACTCCGAGTGCGAAGACTTTGTCAAATGCTGGTGGTGGTGGATCCGCAACCAGTCCCTCAACCTCCCATGGGGCCGGGACCTTGAACAGCGCAGAGCCGACTCCCGGGCCTCTAGCAACTTTCGGGACCGCTCCCGCAAAGTTTTCGGAGCCATGGCCCAGCATCGGGGTATGACTCGGAGACGTGGTCGCACCCCAGGCAGTAGAGTCACACACAGTGCGGATCCGTCACCGACATAATGCGGGGACAAGCCGCGCAAGACTTTAAACCGGGCATCCCTATATACCAGGAGTCAAAAACTCAAAAAACAGACAAAAGTCCCAAAAATAACTAAGTCAAAAATTGATCGGGGGTACCCCTCTCTCCGGATCTGCGCTTGCTGGCACCGAAAAAGAAAGAACTGACATCAGCGCGCGTGGGCGCATCTATGTAGCTCCAGCGACGTAATCTCATCGTCTACAATGCCAACGACATATGCGGAGCCGCACAACGACGCCTTCCGATGTGCAGGGGTACTGCTGACGAAAACTTTCCGGATCCAGTCTGATGCCTGGGGGTAGTCCTAAGGTAAGGAATCTATCACTAACGTGTTTCTTTCAGATACAAGCATTAGCAAAGCCAATACGTCTGGTCTTTGGGATCTATTGCCCCGCCCCCACAAAAAAAGATACAATGGTTTATGCATGTGCAGACATCATTACACATGGCTCGCCTACAAAACGACCTGGACCATTTAAAAAAAATTATTATTTACCGCTGCAAGACAGATCAGTAAATAGAAACAATGAAGGAGAAGTAGCACAGACATTTTTGCTGTCTGATGATTCACCCAAAAAAATAACAAAAAAAATGTTTAAAAAGATTGGGTGGGGCAACAGAGATGCATGTGAGGGGTGGGTAAGCAACAGGTATTGGGTATGTGGTAGCAAAAAGCAGCACACCAAGCGCGGGGGAGTTTGGAAAGGATGAGAAGCACATGCAAGAGAGCTTGCAACATAAAAGACACCAAAATGGAGTGCAGGGCAGGACTTTTCACAGAGGGGAGAAGCACAAGAGGGGGAGAGATGGAAAAGTCATCCACCCTCATCGAGTGATTTAGCAAAAGGAAAAGAAGTTCCCTAAAAGTGAGCAATGGACGGATACAAGTCAACCAAGCCAAAGGATAGTAAGGAGGCTATGGGCGAGGGGAGAAACAAACACAATAATGACAAAGAGAGCTATCGAATAAGCAAGCAAGCAAATGAGTGTCAATACCAATGGTATACAACGGGTGTGCCGAAAGCCCATTGAAAAGCTCTTGGTAAGCCATAATAAATCTTTTTTGTGCTGCTTGGGTGAGACCTTAAAATAGGGTCAAGCGATACATAGAACTTTACCCAAGCTTCCACACTCGGGGCCAGATGTAGGTAGCCTAATACAGGTCGGTAACGGCCGAAATTACCAAATTTGGGCCGTTACCGACCGGTATTAGGCT
Organism: Lissotriton vulgaris; assembly: GCF_964263255.1. Taxonomy (NCBI): domain Eukaryota; kingdom Metazoa; phylum Chordata; class Amphibia; order Caudata; family Salamandridae; genus Lissotriton; species Lissotriton vulgaris. Next base: position 1,249,365,290 of record NC_141691.1, on the reverse strand, counting down.
TTTGAGATGTAGGTGGCCAATTTACAGATTCAGTCATTTACTGAATCGTTATTTTAAGGAATCGGTAAATTACCGATTCCTTAAAATACCGAATCAGTAAATTACAGAATCAGCAATGTAGGGAGCACTCTCAAATGAGTGAATTCCATAGTTAAGGATTTGGTATTTACCACCAACTAAAAGTTGGTGGTAAATATCGAAAACCTTTGGAAAAGCATTTTTGTGCATTTCCAAAAGTGCCATGTGGTAGACATACATGCCCTTAGGGCATGTATGTGTGCCACATGTGCACACATGCACGATTCAGGGGTGCACATGTGGTCCACCCTTGAATGTGTTCCCCCATTACCAAATCGGTATTTACTGATTCGGTAAATCCCATTCATTCCTATGTGCCTCCAGGCCCATAGGAATGAATGGGAATTACCGAACCGGTAAATACCTAATCGTACCGATTCGGTAATACTTACCGAATTTTTTCCTACATAGCATTTACCGATTATAAAATACCGAATCTGTAAAATTCTGTATTTTAGAATCAGTAAATTATAATTACCTACATCTAGCTCTCAATACCTTAGTAATATGTCCTGATCCATGACATAAGCAGCAGCGTGCTACAAGGTCCTCTGCTTTTGTTGCTGATTAATTTGAAATAAGATTTAAAGGTAAAACACATTTATGTGAATTTCTAACTACACAGAATACATGAGCTACAAGAATATTGTATGCGGGGGCGTGGCTTGCGACCGATTCGAGATGGCCGCAGCCTAGAGAGGCTCCCGATACTCGACAGCCTGGCCCATAAATACGGCATAAATCCTGTGACCTGCAATGCCCGTAGCACTGAAATAGTGGCAGCGTGTCTCCCGCTACCGGTAAACGAGCTCCGGTGCGGAGCGCAGTGCCCCAAGAACCGGGAGACGTAAAGGGGTGGAGCTGAGGCCTGACAGCCAGAAACGAAGACGGGGCCCACAGTACAGACAACGGTCGCACGTCGGAGCATGCACGGCGACTGGACGGCGGGGCGGCGACCGGCTCATGGTTCAAAGAGCCGATCGCGAGTGTACTCTGCAGCTGGCGAAATTGCGGTGCCCTGAAACGGACCCCCCCCCTGGCCAAGATTCATGGTGTGCTCCTTAGAGCAGAGTATTTGGACGGTGCACAGCGTGGGAGCCAGAGGACCACCCGAACAGCAGTACAGTTGGCAGAGGGACGCCCGGGGTTGTGCGACGCCTTTGAGGCTGGTGAGGCCCTAACGGTAGAAAGGGGGCGATATCCACAGGAGGGGCCTCTGAGGCCTGCGGCGGGACCCGGTGAGTGATCAGTGGGGAGGGAGCGAACTGAAATTGAGAAGCGGCAGACCACCCCCCGGGGGGTAACTCAACGCAGACTTTCTGGTGAGCAGCAAGATGAGCGCCAGGGGGGAGGCGGCAGGTGCAACAAAATCGCATTGACAAATACACAATGGCGAAGACTCAACAGACAGAGCCACGATCGGGATCTCCGCCCAGGGGCGCCAAGGCAGACGAACCCTGAAAAGAGGTCACATTGCAAGACGTGATGGCAACGTTGCTACAGATGCAGACATCCATAGGCTCCATATCCACGGAGGTGTATCTGTTAAGGGCTGACCTTTCCAAAATAAGCTCTAGTGTGACGGAGGTAGAAGCCACGACGAAAACCCTCACGTCAGACACGGCAACGCTGAAGAAGCAAATGGTGCACCTTGAAAAAATGAATCTACAACTAGCGGCAAAGCTGGACGATCAGGAGGGCCGCTCCCGGCGCAATAACCTGCACCTCGTTGGTATGCCGGAGAGTATTCGGGGGCCAGAACTGGACTTATTTGTGGAAGACCTGATCCAAACTAAGTTACGCCCAAAGGACTATCCAAATTCTTCTCAGTAGAAAGGGCGCACAGGGTCCCGGGCGGGCGACCTAGACCAGGAGCTCCCCCGAGACCGATTCTCGCAAGACTGTTTAACTTCAGAGACAGGGATGCGATCCTCCAGGCGGCCCGAGTGGGCCCCCCTCTTCAAGTGGAGAACAGTACGGTAGCACTTTACCCTGACTATACAGCGGCAGTCACGGCCCAAAGGCATAGCTTCACGGAAGTAAAGAAGGAACTCCGCAATAGAGAACTAAAATACGCGATGCTCTTCCCGTGGAAGCAGAGGGAAAAACCTGTTTTTTTGAATCGCCTGGAAAGGCTACTAACTGGCTGGAAGGTTGGAGGCCGGCTAACAAACATCGGGGGCAGAGGGAACGGCGCCGGAGGCCCTCCCGGCAAGACGGAGGTGAGGAACGAGATGAGGGGACACAGGAGCTAAGAGAAGAACAAGGAGCTGGCGATGCCCACGAGTGAAGGATAGAAGGTTCAAGCAGGTTACGCGAACCAATTGATAATGGCACGGACGTTGACTGTGTGTAACCCCCCCCGATAAAGAGACATTAGAGCGGCTGGGGGAAGATCGGCTCGAGCACATGGACCATATAGAACTGTGAGTAGGATTGCCTCAGCAAGGAGAGGTTACTGTTAGCTGTGGACTGAGCAGAAACTCTATTGCAGGTCTTTATATGAGTATACTGAGGGGTTGGGTGGTCGGGTAGGAGGGGTGTCTCAACCCCCAAGTTACAGATGTATAATGGTTGGGGAACGAAGCACTCTGCTATGTTGGGGAGGCAGGGAGGGGGTTGGGGTCAGGGGGGAGTTTGAGAGGGGAAGAGTTTTTGGGGTTATGTCCTCAATGTTCATGGGGAGCTTGTTCTTTAAAAGAAAACGGTAGCATGACGGATGGGATAGAAGCGGGATAATTCAGATACAGGATGTACACATCTACTCACATGACGGGGACAATTCGCAACACTGGTAACACGTTCACAGGGACTCTGGAGGCCCAGCAGCGGGCAACGCAACTAACAGTGCTCTCATGGAACGTTAATGGGCTGGGGAACAAAATAAAGCGGGGTTTAGTGCTGCAATATATTAAAAGGAAAAACCCGACAGTAGCACTGATTCAAGAAACACACATGAAGGGTACAGCGGTCAAGGCACTGAATAGATGGGGACTACACATGGCAGCACATGCAGAATTCTCCTCAGGGTCTAGGGGAGTTGGTGTCTTAGTGAATAGGCGTTTTCCGATGGTGGTGTCCCAGGCTTATAATGATGACCACGGAAGGTTTGCTGCTATAGTGGGTCAATGAGATGGTAAGAAATATAATATGGTCTTGGTATATGTCCCACCGACGCTACACCAAGATACACTGGCAGATCTGGGGAAGTTCCTTCTCGCCCACTCCGAGGGAGAATTGGTTATAGAGGGAGATTTCAACGCAGCTCTAGACCCAGACTTAGATAGACAACCAGCGAGGGAGGCAGGCCGGGAGACACGAAGATTGAGGGATTTTGTAGAAGCGATGGGACTGGTGGATATGTGGAGAACGAGACACTCAACGGATAAACAGTTTACATATCAGTCAGGGGCCCATAATAGTCTCTCTAGAATTGACTATGTCTTCACTTTAGCCAATGGGATATTGGGCATGACAGACGTGCAACATCACCCGAGGGGTATCTCAGATCATTCCCCGGTCAGCATCTCATACACGTCGTAAAACTTACAGGAGCGGCGACTCTTCCCCATTAAGCCAGGATATCTACAAGACAAGACGATTCGGAAAGCTCTACTCCTAACAACCAAGCTGGGAGGCATATAAAGCTGTTTTGCGGGCCAGGCTATTTCGGAAATTACAGGCAAAAAGAGGGACCAACAGAAACATATAGGAGACCTTGAGGTAGCAATGGACAGGGCAGAGAGGGCGCACGCAATAGATACGACTGAGGACAAGACACATGCATTACAGCTTGCACAGGAGGAATACAGGACGTATGCACGAGAGGAGGTCGCTGACAGGCTAAAAAAACCCCAACATATTATTTATGGGCAGGAAGACAAGGCAGGGAAACTACTGGCATGGTTGGGAAAAAAAGAAAGGGGAAAAAATTGGATAGCACAAATACGTATGGGGGAAGGCACACTGGTACAGGGCCCACAGCAGATTGCAGACGAGCTAGCACGCCACTACGCATCGATATACACTCCCGTAGCTACGGAAACAGTAGAAGGTAATAGGGCCTTTTTACATGACATACAGGCTGGGGGAAGAAGCGGTCTCTGTACTTGAAAAAGACAGGACGCAGGAGGAGATAGCGCAGGCAATTAGGGCACTACACCCGGGAAAGGCATTGGGACCAAATGGCATCCCCATAGAATTCTATAAGCTGGTAAACGTGCAGCTAGCGTCGCGCCTGCTAGACATGTACAAGGAAAGCCTTCGGAGGGGGTCCCTTCCGAGGGACCAACGTCTGGCCACTATAGTTACAATCCACAAGCCGGGCAAGCCAGAGCAGGAATGTGGATCATACAGGCCAATTTCGCTGTTAAACTCGGAGGCTAACATTTTAGCGAAGGCTCTGGCTACCAGACTCCAGCCCTATCTGGCCGACATCATCCACCCGGACCAATCGGGCTTTATGCCCCACCGCAACACGGCACTCAATTTGCGGCGGTTGTTTGGTGTGCTGGAACGAAGAGGGGAGCTAGAAGAAGACGCAGCCATCCTCTCCCTGGATGCGCGTATGGCATTTGATCTAGTGGAATGGCCATTTCTATTTGCAGTCCTCCAGCATTTCGGCTTTGGCCCTAAATTCTGTAAGTGGGTGGGGTTATTATATGAGCAGCCATTGGCAAGGGTGGTGGTAAACAGATGTTTATCCAGAGAGTTCGGCCTGGGAAGAGGGACACGGCAGGGATGCCCGCTATCCCCCCTGCTCTTTGCTATATTTTTGGAACCGTTAGCGGCATGGGTGAGACAGGACCCCGTGATAAAGGGTATACGCTGGGCGATGGGATGGGAAGACCGAATCTCTTATACGCAGACAACATCCTACTGTACATCACCTCCCCAGGGAGGTCTATTAATTGCTTACTGGACATCTGTGCGGCGTACGGGAGAGCATCTGGATATATGATAAACTTGGACAAGTCGCTGTTATATGTCCTACGTGGCCCGCCACCTCGATTGCCAAGAGGGTGTGCGCTACAGACAGTTACGGATGGCTTCAAATATTTGGGGGTTTTCATTACACCTGACAGGGCGCACTTTATGGACAAAAATCTGATGCAGCCCCTACGGCGACTCAAGCAGGATGTTCAGCATTGGCACTCACTGCCCCTTAGGCTCCTCGGCAGAGCGGCGCTGTTTAAGATGGTGGCGTTGCCGAGATTTCTATACGCGTTACAAAACACTCCATTCCTGGTCCCGTCTACACATCTTAGAGCAATAGAGGCAGAAATGACCACGCTGCTGTGGGAAGGGAAGACGCCTCGCATTGCTATGAAGAAACTGCATAGAGGCTGGTTTGACGGAGGAATAGCTTTACCCGATATTAGGGCCTACAATGGGCTGCACACCTTGTTCCGATTAACCAATGGCTGCATGTCCCCCAAGATGAAAGAAAGTAAAAAGGAGGCCCCCTTATCTGTCAACTTTGGGACAGGGGAGATATATTGAAAACCAAAATTGTCCCACAAATTAACCACTAAATTGGTAAGGAGTGGAATAGTGGTACCTTATAAGTTTTTTGATGTTTAGCAATACCAATCACACAATTCTATAAAGTGCAGAGGGCTGAATTATAAAACATAGGCCAACTAATGTACTCATTAGACCACCAGGGGTTGCAAGCTTATATCACTATGGCACACCATGCATCGTATAAAAGCAAGATACAAATTGAAAAACCAGAAAGTAGTTTTTTGGAAAAATATATATATACTTTGTATATTTATTCAGATGAAAAACATTTTATCACAGTGATAACAAATCATTAAAAAACATACATGTAGTATGTTAAACATTTCATAAAAAACATTTAAAATCACATGAAATAAACATTGGTTAAAAGTTCAAAAGAACATGGGTCGACGCTGCGTTTCGGTTACAGGCAAACAATAGACAACCTTCTTCAGGACCAAGTTCTGTATTGTGTTAATAGCTTCCAGATAGATCCTGGAAAGCCATGAGCCGGTTCTAGAATCCGGTCAGGAACTGTTATAAGTTCTCGCTGTTTTAACATACGCTTCAATGGTATCTTGAGATTATTTACGAATGGAACTCGCTCTGGTAGTAGGAGCCACCGATAATGGACTTCAGTTATGCCAGATTTAAATGACTGGCAGCTATATATTGTCACGAGCTTTTCAATAGGCTTGTGTATCAGTTTTAGCGTTCATATCATGGTGGGGGTTATCCTGCCACTCAGGCTTAAAATTCGGCCTCCCTGCTCCAACTCCGTCAGCGTATTCTCGGGTCTCGTCAGGATGAAAACGAGACCCGAGAATACGCTGACGGAGTAGGAGCAGGGAGGCCGAATTTTAAGCCTGAGTGGCAGGATAACCCCCACCATGATATGAACGCTAAAACTGATACACAAGCCTATTGAAAAGCTCGTGACAATATATAGCTGCCAGTCATTTAAATCTGGCATAACTGAAGTCCATTATCGGTGGCTCCTACTACCAGAGCGAGTTCCATTCGTAAATAATCTCAAGATACCATTGAAGCGTATGTTAAAACAGCGAGAACTTATAACAGTTCCTGACCGGATTCTAGAACCGGCTCATGGCTTTCCAGGATCTATCTGGAAGCTATTAACACAATACAAAACTTGGTCCTGAAGAAGGTTGTCTATTGTTTGCCTGTAACCGAAACGCCGCGTCGACCCATGTTCTTTTGAACTTTTAACCAATGTTTATTTCATGTGATTTTAAATGTTTTTTATGAAATGTTTAACATACTACATGTATGTTTTTTAATGATTTGTTATCATTGTGATAAAATGTTTTTCATCTGAATAAATATACAAAGTATATATATATTTTTCCAAAAAACTACTTTCTGGTTTTTCAATTTGTATCTTGCTTTTATACGATGCATGGTGTGCCATAGTGATATAAGCTTGCAACCCCTGGTGGTCTAATGAGTACATTAGTTGGCCTATGTTTTATAATTCAGCCCTCTGCACTTTATAGAATTGTGTGATTGGTTTTGCTAAACATCAAAAAACTTATAAGGTACCACTATTCCACTCCTTACCAATTTAGTAATTTATGTCCCCCAAGATGAGCCAGCATTTAGGCTAGACAGGCATATCTTGGAGAAGGATGGTATCATGGATGCCCTATATAATAAGAGACGTAAGCAGCAGGCCACCGGACCGACACTTCATACCATTAACATCTGGTTTATACCACAGCGTGCATTGGGATGGGAGGGAGTGATTACATTGGCAACGCCATTATGGGAGACCCGAAAGCTGGGCAGACTGGGTAACTCTAAAGGATTTCGGAATTGGGACAACATTGGGAACTCGTCAGTGGGAGATCTATGGCAGAAGGGAATGGAGATTCCATTTGCGCAATTACAGGCCACCTATGGCCTTGCTGAGACGGAACGCTTCCGATATACACAAAGTTAGCATGCTCTGACATCGGCTTTACCGCCAGGTGAGACCCCGGAGGAGTCCTCGCCGTTGGAGGATAGGCTCCTGACTGACCACCTTCAAAAAAAGGCGATATCGATGACATATAAAAAAAATCATTAATAGACCAGACCCTACAGACACACTGAAGAGGGCATGGAATGGGGATGTAGGAGACATTGATGAGGCAGATTGGAGGGATGCGCTTGTCTTCCCCAGAGAGGCTGCAATCCCGTCCAGACTGCGTCTGATGCAGCTCAAAATATTACACAGCATATACTATACGAGGGTACTCCTACACAAAATTGGAAATGCAGATACTCCACAGTGCCTGAGAAGGTGTGGGGAACTGGGGACCTTCTTTCACACGATATGGGCCTGCCCAGTGATAGAGAGGTACTGGATGGCAGTATTGAGAACAATCTCTCAAGTAACAGAAATCACACTATTACCTGAGCCAAAATATTGCCTGTTAAATATCTGGGAACCAACAGATTTGACAATGCAAGGGTGGGTAACCATGGGGGCCACAGTGGCCAAGCGGAATATTGCGCAGAAATGGGGCGCCAAGACTAGCCCGACACTGACCCAATGGTGCGCAGATATGGACCTAGCGATGGTGGCGGAGAAATCTGTTTTTGTATACAGGAGATGTCCCAAGAAGTGGGAAAGAGTATGGGGTAAATGGAACTCATAAAGGGGAGGCATATGGACCCACCACCTCCGGAGAACAGTGATTCAGATGAGAGTGAATGGATGTTTTTTCTTTTGGGAGATTGGACTACCGTGCTGTGGATTGAGTGAGTTCCTAGCTTTTAAGATGCAAAGGAAAAGGTCTCTCACAGCTAGAATTGTGGATAACTTGATATATATTGTTTTACGATCTGTATCGATGTCATGCATATATTACTGTACCATTATGCTTTTGTACTCAAATAAAAAGTAAAAAAAAAATAAGAATATTGTAAGCATTCTGATGTAAATCACTGTGAAAATCTTCTCTGTGGTAAAATGTACATAAAGTAATTGTTTTCCGGTACTGAACTCCAACATTACAATGAAATGCCATAAATGTTTCCTGATCAGCATTTTTAAGCAGAGCTAAAGAAACCTCTTCCTTTTAATTTTTGAGTGGCTGTGAATGTTCTGGATTAAAAACAGCTTTTTGATGTATACTTATAACAGCAGATTCCTGACCTTTATAATATCCCCCGGTGACAGACTGGACCTGGAGATCTGTCATTTAAGTGCTCCAGCGAAATGGCAGGTGGTGCAGTTAGCAACTCTGTTTCGCCCTGGAAGTAACGGAGTGGAGCTGCATGGAGGCACCACTCATGCTTGTGGGTGTCAGTTCCATTCTTTCCGTGTTTTCTAATATAGATACATAGCTTAGCTTCCCTTTTTCTGTTCAGACTAAAAAGTTATTTTTCGCCCAAGAATTGTAAACTAGTGTGCAAGGGAACAATGTCCTCTTCCAAAAAAAAACGGATTTAAACTTTGCTGCATCTGTTGAAATCAAATGTTGGTGACAGCCCTGCACCAAGTGTGCCTTTGGTGCTTGGGGTCGGGATAGGAATCCAAGAGAGGAATGCACCCTCATGAACCAGATGGAGATTCGGGACGTGTACCTTGGCAAACACCGAAGTCCTGTTCCCATTTGAAGTTGAGAGCGTAAAGTCCTTCCTCCTCTTGAGGTCATTTCTGCGGCAGTTACTCTTTCCAGTCAAAGTTTTCTTAAAAGTTAAAGTCTAAGACAAAATGGAAGCACAAGAAGGCCAAGTTGGACTCGTTCGCATTCAGCCACTCTTTCCTTAGAGAAGTCACAAGGACGTCAAGGTGCCACTTGGTCCTGCTCCCCAATCTCACATCGACAAGCAGATTCTGCGATTGATCTAGATGCACCCTAAGTTCTCTGGGTTGTCAGTGATGTACAGCAGGTCAACACCTGTAGAGAGGCTGTGTTGCCCATCTTTGACATACTTGTGGTTCTCTCTGGCGAGCCTTCAGGAAACAAGGATCCCCAGGGACGTCAAGTCAGGTTACCACCGATAGATCCTTCCTCCATGCCTTTGCCTCTCAAAACCAACCTGGGTTCTGCACCAATGTCGTTGCCAACTGCCACAATCTGCACCAGTCCCTTCAATGTCAATGCCAGCCCCGATGCCACCACACACCGAAGGACACTTTGCTGATTCCTGTATCTGACTCAGAGCCTAACTCATATTGGCCTAAACTGAGGTCATGTCTCATATTCACCCAGGTGAACCCGGTCCACATACAACCAGATTCGGACAGAACACTGCATCTACTGTGGGAACTATCTTCATAAGCTTTCTGCCTCTGACTCACATCCAAAACCAACCATTATTTGGGAATTATAATAGAGGATGATGAAAATATTCCCCTACATTATGATGGTTACAACCAAAACATGGGCCTGCAAGAGGTCAGTGAGCTTGATACTACTAAAGTTTGATGTTACCTCTGCTGTAAGCCCCTTTTAAAGCCTTGAAAGGAATGATACTGCTGGGGAAACTGCAGTGCTGACAGTGCCAGCTTGAGGGAACTCGCTGTTGCATAGTTTTCTTTAAAGCAATCCCACACTGTGTCTGCCTCGTCTCTGAAGAGATGGGTGCAGTCAAAGGGCAAGTCCACAAGTGATTGTTGGACATCAATCCAGAAAACTGTGGAGCAGAGTCAGCATGATGCAGAAGCCCAATCTGGTACCAACTGCCCTACCTAGACAGTGGGTGGTTTCCAGGCCCAATCTGAAGACCTGTTGCATCCTGAATGATCTGTTGTAGGTTGGCTAGAAGTTCATCTGGGAACGCTGGCAGGATATCCAGCCACCATGACCCACAATGTACGCTAATATTTCCACAGGAGGCAACTTGGGGTTAGGACTTGAGGGCAGGACTAGCAGATAATAAAATGTGTTTTCCAAAAGCTTCCATGTGTTTTGACTTAGTCTGGCAGGGTAGTCAGAAACATGTTGGGATTTAGTTGACTAGTGAAGGCCTGAATTACCACCCTGTCAGGCGTTGGATGCTGCAGAAAGAACAAGTTACTTACCTTTGGTAATGATATATCTGTAAGAAACATAGGTTAGTTATAGATTCCTTACCTTAGAATATCCCCCAGGCGTCAGACTGGATCCGGAAAGTTTTTCGTCAGCAGTACCACTGCGCATCGGTAGGCGGCGTCGGTCGACTCTGCCTCCATCGTCTGCGTCGTGGTCGTCGGGATGACGTTGCAGAAGTTAATTAGGTGCCGCCCTCGCGCGCGGACGTCAGTTCTGTGCACGACGTGCCGGACCAGGAACTCAGAGCCATGCAAGACATTGACCACTGGTGCACTAAACTAGGGCCCTTTTCCGAAAACGGTTGATGTTTAATGTTAAATGTTGTGCATGTGAGTAAGTGTGTCCAGTGAAACGAGTGTCTTACGATATTTTTAAACACATTCCTTTTACACAGGAAAACCAATAACAACCACAGATGGGGCAGTAGTAACTGTTTGTAGCTGTTTGTTTGTTTTTTAGGAGCACCAGAGCACGCACCACTGTTTTAATCTTGTATAGGCACTAACCACATGTATCAGCCATTGCCAGATATAGGACCTGCCCATAGGGGCAGGCAGTGTATGCATTAACCTGCAATCTATGTTTCTCTCCAACAATGCAGATACTGCGGGTACAGCGTTAACCGTATGTATAAATATAAAGCACACACATTAGGTGTGTTTTGTACTAAATAATTTTTCTCACCACCTTAATTTAGGTTCAATCACAGGAGTGGTAAACATGGGGCTGGCCCCCGTTTCACAGGAGTGGTACACATGGGGCTGGCCCCCGTTTCAGTTTTTTTTTTTATTAACTGTACAATTAATTAAAATCTTTACAGTAAAAGAGAAAGTACAAAGATGGATAATTCTAAAAAACTTTCTTTCATGTTTAAAAAAATAAATAATAAAATAAAAATAGAGGTGAGTACCTATGCTGATTGGGATAATGGTATATAGTGAGAAAACTATATGGGGAGAGAAGAATACAACTCCCACAGTCTTAGTCCCATTGATTAGGCTTTCCCAGCATTTGTATTGGTTCGGATAAGTCTTTACTTTCTTGGTTACGAGGGCGAGCAGGAGGCTTTTTCGGTGAAACAACGTGTCTAATTCAGTTCAGCTCATGTCGGTTCTTGTTGTGGTGAGTATCCTGGATGAAGGGATATTATGATTGTGAGTTTTTAGTGCTAAACTAATTTGGTTAACGAATTTCGCTGATCTCGCTAGGAACATGGTATTAGTGGTTGACAAGCACAGGGCTGATGCTTCTGAGCATGTTGTTATGCTCTGATTGAGGCAGATCGGGCGCAGCAGTCGCCGGCATTCACTCTTGAAATGAGGACAGCAGCGAAGAAGGTGCAGCCAGGATTCCCTTTTGTACGTGAAAAGCCTGCAAGATTTGGAGACCCCTTTTTGAGCCCAAGCGGGGTTGAAATCAGCTATCCCGAGCGTGATCAGCCTCATGGATAGAATTTTACTTCGGGCATGTGTTGTGATGGCCTCGCTTAGATATGGTTAGGCTTTGCCCACCGTATAGGAGTTGTTTAGGGGTTCCAAATTAGAGCTTCGACGAAGGGATCTATAATCAAGTTCAAAGGAGATTTCATTCACTTGTTTATTGATAGCTCTCTTCCAAACATTCCGCGGGATGTCCTGCCGCAACAGATTTCTTCTGCTAACTTAAGAGCTTTAGTTGCATTTCCCAGCCTAATGTGCCATGTCGATGCTGGGTCTTCAAAGATGGGTCTCAGGTGGTGTTTTAGAGAGTTAGCCGGGGCCTTTAGTGTCCTTAGGTACAGTTTGATGAGCTCCCCCTGGCCGATCACGTCTTGCCTTGCTAGGCCAAGCTCCAGTCTCAGCCTGGTTCTCCTTGCAGACCTTGGCATATGTAACACCGAATTGTACGCCTTAACTTGTGCAGAGGTGAGAAGTGCATCCAACTTCCCTGGAAATGCCAAGTGCCCATAAGAGATTGCGGGCAGAAGTTTTGCTCTTAAAGCTATCAGAATTGGTCTAGCGGAGGGGCTGATCAGGTTCCGGTTTAGTTGTCTTAGCAGGTGTATTACCTTGTTGGCTTCTGAGGCCAGATGATTGAGGTGGACATTTGCTTTGGCCCGTTCCGAGAACCAAACCCCCAGGTAGTTGTAAGAGGCCACAGAGTGTATTTGAGCCTTCCCCAACTGCCACTGTGCGTGCCTTTTCTGACGGAACGATCCGAAGATGATGACCTTGGTTTTCCCTTTGTTGACCGTCAGGCTATTGGCGATGTTGAAACTGTTTAGGGCCGTTAGAGCTCTTTGTAGGCCTATATTCGTATGATCCATTATGGCTGTGTCGTCGGCGTACTGTAAGAGGGGTAGCCTTATGCTTCCTAGTCTGGGTGCTACTAGACTGGCACCTTTTAGAGCCTCTCCCAAATCCTCAGTATATAGATTGAATAGGAGGGGGGCCAGCACACACCCTTGCTTCAGCCCATTAGCTGTAGCTATTTTGCGAGTGACAGTGTGTGTGTTTGTTTTGACCCGCACCCAGGTGGCCTCGTAAAGTGCCATTATAGCCTTCAAAAGTTTCGGTGTTATCCCCCATTTTTCAAATTTCCACCAAAGGCGTTTTCTGTCCACTTTGTCAAATGCTGTACTGTAGTCCACAAAGCAGCAGAATAGTGGGGAACGGTTCTTCTGGGTTGCCTTGGCTGAAAGATGTGCTAGCGCCAGGACGTTGTCCATTGTAGAGGCCTTGGCCATGAAACCAGTCTGGTATGTTGGTATTATTTTTTCCTCTTCGGCCCATTTTTCCAGATCGCTGAGTAATAGGTGTGCATATGACTTGGCCTCCAAGTCGAGCAGGGCGATGAGCCTATAATTCGAAGGCTCGGAGCGGTCACCTTTTTTTAAGATGGGAAACAGTATGGAGCCCCTCCAAGAGTCGGGGATTATAGTGGTCTGGTAGGTGTAATTAAAGAGTGGAGTTAAAAGTGTCACCCAGAACTCTGATGCCTGTTTAAAGACCGGCGCTGGAATCCCATTGGGCCCCGGCGCGCCGTCATTCCTCATCCGCTTGATGGTAATAATGACCTGTCTGGTGTTTGTCCAGGTTGGTGTGGTAGTGACGGCGGCGACCGGGGAGCTACTACCCCTTATGTTGTTTCTTGGGGATGAGGTGGCTGTTTCTCGCTGGAGGCAAGGCTGTTGGACTTTCTCGGTTATCTCCACCTTGCCCGTTGTCGAGGGTTCGTGACTGGGGGCTGTTTCGTATAGCTGGTTCACGTATTGGATCTAGACTTTTTCAGCTACCCCGTTTTCTCTCGTTGGCCCTCGGTTACTCAGCTGATTGATGAAACTCCAGAGTCGAGCAGGGTTCTTTTTTTGAGAAGAAAGAAGACTTTTAGCCATTTACTTTCCGTATCCATTTTTTTTAGTTCCCATACTTTCTTCCTTGGGGAGGTCCTCAATTCCGATATTGAGGGCCCTTCTGCTTGGCAGAACCTCTTTTCTTTGCTGCGCGGGCCTTTCGCAGAAGTCGTTTAAGTTCCCGAACATCCTGGGGGCAAGCTTTCCGATTCTTGAAGGGCGCTTTTGTCGTTGAATTTTGTGATTTAGAATTGCCGAGTTTGTTTTGTAGGCCCTCAATGATTTGTGCCCATCCTGTTATGAGGGGACCAAGTGCGAGCTGGCTCCCTTGCTGTATCTGACACAGCCATGATTGAAGTTTTCCCTCTGTCTTGTCTTGTTACTTGATTCTCCGCAGGGCAGTGTGTGTCTCCTCCCCGCTTGATGCCCCAATGGTATGGTAGATGGTGGCGGCCGGTATGACCAGCTGGAATGATGCTTTTAATGGCCTGTGGTCGCTGTCCTGCCGGTTCACGACTTCAAAGTCAATCATTCTATCCGCCAGTGTTCCACTTATCAAGATGTAGTCAATTCTGGACAGGTTCCGAAAAGTGGGTTGCGGCTGCCAGGTGCTTGAGCAAAATGTTTTCTGTGCATGAGTTGATGACAGTTTATACCTGAGGAAGAGGTCGCGCAGGGGCGCCACCCTTCCTGATACTCCCCTTCCTGATCCCACCCACTGTAAGGGTCATATACTCGACCAGGTTTGGACTGCCAACCTCGCTCATTCACCTCCATCGGTCACCCCCTGCACTTGGTCTGACCACTACTTTGTCTCTTTTTCCATTGATCTTCCCAGTTTTTCTCGCCCCTCGCGCCCCGCTAGCATCATAGCTCGCAACTGGAAGAATGCCGATATGTCAATACTTCATTCTCTTCTGGCGGCCTCAGTCCCTTCAGCCTCAGAATCAGTCTCGGACCAAGCCTCCGCTCTCGAGTACTGGGTGAAGACAGCTGCTGATACTGTAGCCCCTTTAAAGGCTATTAAAGTTTCACGTCCCCACGACGCCCAGCGCTGGTTCACTGACCAGCTGAAACTAGACAAATTGGCTCTTCGGCAGGCCGAACGGCGCTGGCGCCACAAATACGACCCAGCACTCAAGACTGAATTTACAAGCTTACTTAGCAAATACAAATCCTCCATTCTTGAGGCTAAGACTTCCTACTTCTCTGGTAAAATCCTGGCGTCGGCTTCAAAAGCCAAAGACATCTTTTCAATAGTCAACGAGCTCTCCCTTCCCGATCGTGTCACCCTCCCACCTGTTCCCACTCAGGCTTTGTGTGATGAGCTCAATGCTTTCTTTCAAGATAAGATCTCCACCATCAAAAATAATATCTCTCCACCTTCTCCTTCCAAATTACTTCCCCTCCCCCCGGAAAACTCTCAGAAATTTCTATCTTTCCCTCCCATTTCCATCACCGAATTCAACAGTCTCCTTCACAAAGTTAGCTCCGGGTCCCCGAAGGATTGCTGCCCCCCACATATTTTCAAAGAAATCTTTATGCACTGCCCTGACCCCGCTCTAGCCCTTCTCAACTCCTCTTTAACATCAGGCGTCGTCCCAGAAGCTTTCAAGCAGGCGGTAGTGTTACCTATCCTGAAAAAGCCCAGTGCAGACCCCCTAGTGCTAAGCAACTATAGACCTATTTCCCTTCTTCCTTTCTTGGGAAAGATCTTAGAGACCTACGTCACTAAATGTTTGAGCACTTTTATTGAGTCTTCCTTCTTCCTTGATCCCCAGCAGGCGGGCTTTCGCCCCCTGCATTCTACGGAGATGGTGATTGCAGCTGTGATGGACACACTTCGAACTGGGGCCGACAACAATATCCCCCAAGCCCTTGTACTGTTAGACCTGTCGGCGGCTTTTGACATGGTCGATCACACTATCTTGATCGACCGTGTCAGAAACGCCGGTATTCGGGGCACTGCCCTTGACTGGGTTCGATCCTTCTTGCAGGACCGCTCCCAGGCAGTCCACCTTTCCACCTTTTCTGCTTCTTCTTTCCCCCTCACTTGTGGTGTGCCCCAGGGATCTGCTCTTTCTCCCCTCCTTTTCAATCTTTATATGCAACCACTCATGGCTTCTCTTCGCCATTCCTCTGCTACAATATACAATTATGCCGATGACTTACAACTAATTTTTCCTCTGGACACTACACCTTCCTCTTGCCTCAACTTCCAAACAACCATGTTACTCATCTCGGACTGGATGGCTCACAGCCAGCTCAAGCTGAATCCGTCTAAAACGGAACTTGTCTTGATGGGTGGTCCGTCCAACCCTTGGGATGACAACTATTGGCCCCCCTCTTTGGGTCTCCCCCCCTGCCCGGTCAGCTCTGTGAAAAGCCTAGGAGTGATCATCTCGCAGGATCTCTCCATGAAACCTCAGATCTCAGCGGTAACATCATCCTGCTTTTTCCAGCTACGCAGGATTCGCAAGATCTGCAGATTTCTAACCAGAGAGGCACTCATTCTAGTAACACTGGCTCTAGTCATCTCCAGAGTTGACTTTGCCAACATCCTGTATGTGGGGATTCCTGTCTATCAGCTTCATAAACTCCAGCTGATCCAGAACCAGGCAGCACGCCTGGTGTACCACCAACCCAAACACCAGCATGTCTCCCCCCTCCTGAGGAGCCTTCATTGGCTCCCTGTGGCTAAACGATGTTCCTTTAAGCTAGGTTGCACCCTATTCAAATCTTTGCATAACCAGGCCCCTGAGTTCATTTCCTCCAAACTTAAGCGTTATTCTCCAACCCGCAACTTACGGTCCTCTGCCAATAATCTTCT
The DNA here is from genome assembly GCF_964263255.1 of Lissotriton vulgaris. NCBI lineage: Eukaryota > Metazoa > Chordata > Amphibia > Caudata > Salamandridae > Lissotriton > Lissotriton vulgaris. The sequence goes on along the minus strand of NC_141691.1, from coordinate 1,249,348,498 downwards.
TTGCATTCCATCATTCCGCCGTAAAAAAACATGGAGGATTATGCTTTTCTTTCCTAGGCCCTTCCTACTGGAACTCCCTCCCTTCTTCCTTTCGCCATTTTACCTCATATGAGTTGTTCCGCAAAACTCTAAAAACACACCTTTTCAAGGTGGCTTTTGAGTAACTCTCCTGCCCTGGCTAGCTATGTTTGTTATGAGCGCCAAGAAACCGTCTCGGTGTACGTGCGCGGTATAAATCTTTTAACATAACATAACATAACTCAGGGAAGGGTTTCCAGATTATCTAGGTCTTTTAAATTGAAGTCCCCTGCTAAAATGACCTGATGTGTATTGTATTTGTTTAACAAGTCCTCCAGATTTAATGCCAGTGCCTCCAGGTGGTCTTTCATAAGGGTCTGTGCGGGGTCAATGTAGCAGTTTAATACGAGCAGATTATTGGGTGACTAGTGAGGCTCGGGCCCCTTATCTGTAGCGCTTGTAGACCGACCATGTTCACGTTGATGGTTGAGACATCAAGGGCACACTCGTGTTTTAGGAAAATTGATAGTCCGCCTGCTGGACGGCCGAAAAGGTTCCTTTTCGTTGCTGGTACTTGGAACTCGTAATACCCGACCAGGGGGGGTGGAGGTCAAGGCCCAGGTTTCTTGGAGACAGATTAGGTCCCCGCATTCCAGGAACTGCTTCAAATTCTCATTGTTGCAGATTTTACTAACCCCTGCTATGTTCCAGGAGATTACTGTTAGTTGTGGTTTTGCAGTGGTGCCGAACCTGGCGTCCCTGCTGGATTGCAGACTAATGTGGCGGCTAGGAGTGCTGTGTCATCTTGCTTCCTGATCCCTTTTGCTCAGGGAGGGGGGAGATGTTATGTATGATTCGTTGATTGTTTTCATAGAGTATTCGGATTCCTGTGTGTACTCTCGGACCCATCTGCCTGCTGTTTGGGGGGCCCAAGCTAGTTGTCCCTTTTAGGACTGATCGGGTGGCCTTTCTCCCGCTGTCTGGGACCAGGGCGAGTGGATATTTTGGAGGTGATAATACCTGAACTTCAATACCCCACTCCGTGAGTAGGGCGGAGTTTTGTTTGATGGCTTGCTGTATTTCTTTGTTCTTCAGTCCCACCACAGTAGAATCACCATGTGAGTCCCCTTTCAAACTCACGAATTTCACCCAATCTATGTCCCCTGATTGTGTCTTATCCAGGGTGTCCAGATGTTTGAAAAGACGTAGGAGGTTACTCGGGTTCAGGATGTCGTGGTGTCCTGCGCTGGAGAATCTTGGAGTAAAAACCACCTCGTAGACCACTGTGAGTGCATTCAAGTTTTGAGCATCACCGCCCTTGTTTATGGTTGGTTCGACAAGAGGGGGCACTGACCTGAGACTGCCTTGGTGGGTTGAGGGCATACCTCCTTGCGACCTCTTGTTTTGGTAGTCATTTATCCTTGTTGAGAGCTGGGGAATTGTTTGAGGTTGGTGCAAAGTAGCACCTTGAGGCACGGATGTTGGCGGAGTTGGCTGTAGAAGCCATGTTGGGGCTGGTAGGTTTTTTACGGCCATAGGCTGATTTGCCGTGGAGGTAGTTTGCGTTGCTGATGGCTTTTCTCCCTTTAAGCTGGGGGGGCTTGCTGATGTGGGTTGATTGTAATGCTCTCCCTTTGGTGGGGAGGCATGAAGGGTCCTTATGCCCCATTTTTTATCTGTAAATATTGGATACAGCTGGGTTACTTTTGCTTTTGACCCCTCATTTGAAGGTTGGTACTTGAGCTTCAAAACCTGTGGTTGTCTAACTTTTGACTTTTTTTTTTTTCGCTGCTTTTTTCGCTTCTTTTTTGCTCTTCTTGACAGTGGGGGATTCTGCGTGTCTATTGCACCTGATGAGTCTTCTGGCCTGGCTGTTATGATTTCTTCACTGTCCCTGTGGTGAGGGCTGTGAAAGGTTATGGGTTCTAGTGAGCTACTCACTGACTTTGTGGTTAAAAACCCTGCGCTTTTGCCGTTATCGGCTATGTTATTCTTCCCCATTCGGGCCCGTGGTGTTTGTATCATCTTTGCGGTGTGGCTGTTGTGCTTTGCCCCCTTCTTTTCATCGTTCAACGTAGGTGCCGCAGTTCTTCCTTTCGCTATTTCCATTATTTCGGCTAGTACCTCAGGCAGAGAGGCCCACTTCTAGATGATGTCTGAGCAACTGCAGGCGCCGGCCCCCCAGTTGGAGCGCTCGTGCTGGGCGATCCTATTAGCCAGGGCCTCCACCTTGAAGCCTATGTCGGCTAATCGCCCAGCTATTGCCTGCAGAAGATCAATCTGTAGTTCCATCTTAGTGGATTGCCACAGGAGGGCTTTGTTGATGGCACTGTTTGACTCAAACTGGGATGGATTATCCGAGGTCATATCTATGCCGATATTGCGGTCTGGATTCTCCGTTTTCTTTTTGGTGGCCCAAAGGGATTCTTGGGGCCAAGATGGAATGGGGGTTAGTTCAAGGGTTCTTTCTATCTTTTGCTCAAGATTGTGAAGAAAGGAGCCTGAGAACTCCACGGCGGGTGACAGCAATGGAACAGGGGAATCCAGTTGAGGGAACGTTAGATTAAGATTCTTGTACACGTGTTCATGGTCGTGCTGTGAGATGCTAGGACCCGGATTCTGAGGAGATAGGCCCAAGGCTTTTGGCTGGTGGATTTGCGCTATTGTTGTTGCGGAGGAGCCGCATTCGGTCGGGACTGTGGCTGTGATCTTGTCACTTGTAATGACCTGCGTCTCGGTTGTGGACCGGGAAGAAGAGCTGAAAAAGAGTGGTCCTACAGTTGGCTTTGGGTGTGATTGACCATGAACTGTAATGGCCTGTCTACTGGCCTGATCCTGGGCGGCACTGGGTTCCTCACAAAAGGGGGACACTACTTTAGGAGTGCAATCAAAGTTCGACGGTCATCCACTGTGAGTAGGTGTGCTGTTGTCTTGAACAGGGTCTTGAGCGGGGTCTGGAGCGCCAGGGGTAGTTGTTAGGCTGGGGCCGGAGCCGTGGTTGCTGTTGGGGGGATCCCTTTTCTTAAAAAAGTTTGTGATCGTCCCTCTTTGGTCTGCCTCTTGTGGCCTTTCGTTTGGACTAACAGTTAGTGATTTACTCCTGGTCTTCCGAGTTGTCTTACAAGTTGGTGATTGAGTTGTTGGACTTTTTTCCGGAGACAACACCTGGCGGCCCTTCCTTTTGACCCCCATTACCAAATGACCGCCTGGCTGAATGACCTCCTAGTATTGCCTTGCCTTGCCTTATTGCCGCTAGACAGTGTTACTCCGGGGCTTTACCGTCACTGTGGGTTGGCCTTGCCGCGATGGAAGAGCAGCTGGGGGCAGCTGAGGGGGCGTGTGGACGTAGAGGTAAGGTAGGGGTGGCTGCAGCAGGGCTACTGCTGCTGCTGCTGCCGCTTGGCCGGCGAGGCTTTGCTGCCATGGGCAATGGTTGCTTGTGTAGAGTTCAGACCTGGCCAGAACGGCGTGTTCGAAAGGCAAGGCTCTGGTTGGCTAAAGTCAATTCCTGGAGGAGGACTCGGGAGCTGGTTGCAGATTAGTGATAACGTCGAGCCCCTCCCCCCCACACCCCCTCCTTTCACTGTCCCCTTTGGGTTATGGGCAATCTTCAAAAATATCCGAGGTTTTTTCAAAATGTTCATCGGTTGAACAACAACAGTTGAGCTGTGATTTTAGCTATAAATCGGCCGGCTGCCAACCTGCTTCTCGCTTCTTTACTCGCTCATTCGAGATACCAGTGTAATTATGTTATCGTGGTAGCGTTTAAGGAACGTTAAATAGGTGAGCAAGGTAGTGAAAAATAAATAAACATTTAGCAATTGTTCACCTTTGACCGCTCTCTGGAGGTTGCTGGGGGCGTAGGTTAGAGGTGAAGCAGCGGCTCAGAGATCATGAGGCAGCATTAAGCAGTGCACTGGTAAATCACAACAAAGGAGCTGTGAGGAGCAGTGCAGAGCCGAGCTGAGATGGGGTAGGGACGCTCAATGCACAATGCACCGCTCTGTCGTCCCGCAGTCGGACGGTACTTCGGTAATTCAGGTAAAAGTCTGCGTGACCCGCGGGAGCCGTGAGGCCGGGGGGCCGTAAGCTCAACCGCGGGAGCGGGAGCTGCACCTTACTCCTTACTCCTTGCTCCGCCTTGGCGTCTCTTGCTCAGCGTCTCCGCGCTGTCCCCGCTCACCCCTGCTCGCTGCAGCCTGCGGTCAAAGCAAAGACGCGGCTACTGGATTGCGGGACTGGAATCTCCAAACTTTAATCACCAGTTTTTAGTGCTGGCCCTCATGTTTTCCTGAAGAAAAGGTGTAGGGGACACCTTGAAACATGTCAACAGGACATTAGGGATCATGACCACATAACAGTTATTTTTCCTCTATCTACCCCCTTTTTATTATACCGACTAGAAGCAGGAATAAAACTTTAGCTTACTGGTTAGGTATTAAACTAGCAATAATCACCACTCCACCACACACTGCACTACACATAGATTCACAAATCAGTGCTCTTACGTCTCCTTCGCAAGTCGCAGCACGCCCAAAGCAGTTGATGCTTGGGATGGCCCCAATGATGAAGAATGTCACCTAGGGGCAACCTTGGGGTAGTGAGGGGACTCAAGAAAATAATACTTCTTTTCTGAAAAGGTACACCCAAAATCTGGGACAACCTAGAAACTCTTTCTGGCTGGGTTCCCACGATCCATCATATATGGATTCTTGTGTTGTACATGGTAGGAGGAAACAACATGCCAAGGTCTGGGGAGGTATCCAGACTACTGGCATCCCCCAGTTTCTCTCTCCAGTCCAGCTCATAGTCTAGCTGGGCAGTTAAAGGGTCCTCAGACCCCTCCCAGTCTTCCTCACCCTCCCCTGGCTGACAACCTGGCTGAAAATGATCAGGGTGGAATACAGGCACAAAAGTACCCTCAGGCGCCGGACCGACGTAAGTCGACGCCGGTCCGGCTCCATATCCACATCGGGGTGGAAGTCTGGGTGAATGTCAGCTGAGGTCCATCCGGCTACGGACGTGTTGCCGGTGGAATCGGCACCGGTGGAGGTGTTACGAGGTCGTCCAGGTCTGGATCCAAGGGGGCCCTGTGGAGTCGAGGCCGGAGCGCCGAAGGCCTAGGCCCCCAGTCGAGTCTGCGGGGCCCAAAGGCGCACCGGCGGAGTCGGGCTGCCCAAAAATAGCATGCATCGCCTCGTAAAATTGACATTGCTGGCCAGGGGTCGCTCTTGGTCCCGGGAAAGGAGGGAAGAGCGGAGTCGACCCTGAAGGCTCCGCACACGGAGCAGTGGGAGTGGCACCACCTGCACCCTTTGTCATGTCGGCCAATGGGCGAGTCAAAGCCGAAGAGCAACGATGCTTCTTCAACTTCTTCTTATGCTTCGACTTACCTGACCCCGAGTGCGAAGACTTCGACGAAGAGTGATGATGGCTTCACGATCGATCCCAAGACCTCCCACGCAACCGGGACCTTGAACCAGGCGGAGCCAACTGCTGTGCCTCAAGGAGCTTTCAGGACCGCTCCCGCAAAGACTTCGGGCCATGATCTGGCAGTTGGAGCACAACTTGGGGTCGGGGTCGCGCTACAGGCAGTATAGGCTCACGCGGCGCAGATCCGTTACCAAAATCAGGTCAGAACAGGAACCGCAAGCCTTGAAACCGGGCATCCCTTGTGCACCAGGAGTCGATGTAAGACTTGAAAAGAAGTAGAAAAATGTTTGCATATGTCAGTAAAAAATTAATGGGGGTACCGCTCTCTCCGGATCTGCGCTTGCTGATGCGGAAAAAGAAAGAACTGACATCAGCGCGCAAGGGCAGCGTCTAAGTAACTTCCGCTACGTCATCCCGGCGACCACGACGACGGACGAGGAGTCGACCAACGCCACTTACCGATACGCAGGGGTACTGCTGATGAAAAACTTTCCGGATCCAGTCTGACACCTGGGGCATATTTTAAGGTAAGGAATCTATAACTAACTGTTTCTTTCAGATAAATATTCACTCGGAGCCAGGAGATCAAGATCCTGGCTTGCCCAAGTGCCCAAAATAGTGCCCATCAGTGCTTCATCGAATAGTAAAAGGTGTTCTAATCCTGGCTGCAGTAACTATGTCAGCACCTTTTTTTTTTCTCACTGAGTGAAGCGTGTTTAGAGAAAGGTGTTTAGTGTGTCTGGTAATGTATCAAGGCCACTGGCCTCTTGCAAGTCAAGAAATAGATTTTCGTCACCACATAACTGTGAGGTGTCATACCAATCATTGTCTTGTGGCTCCGGGTCGGAAAAGCTATAATTCAGGAGAAGAATGTCTGAATTTCAAACTTTGGTCAAGGTTGCATCAATTTCACTTCCTAGTACGAAAGGACTATGGGTTCTTCCTCCAGTGTTTTTTTTTGTTTTTGTTTTTGGAAGACCTTTATTATGCATAATTTCATCATCATACAGTGTACATTTTGCGGCGCTCAGAGGCCAGCCTGGCAAATAATCACCAAGCAAATTCTTGTGTGGATGACACAGCCATTTAGCCGGTAACCCGGGGGTCCGGCGGCGTAACGTATGAACATGAATGTGCAATTATCTGGTATTCAGTTTTATAAATGACAGGTCTATATTTTGCCTTTTATTATCAACAAGAACAGTGCAGGTTTAATCTAGCATTAGTGTAAATGTGATCAACGCACAAGTCCCCACTGAGGACCTCGGAATCCGCTGAGGTCAGTCAATGGTGGGGGAGCTGTCGATAGTCAGTGCACCAGAAGTGTGTACGTAATGCTTACTCGGGTGTGGTAAGATGTGTAGTGGTATAGCTCACTGAGGCATAGGAGCAAGCGGTTATGTTCGGCGGAGCTTGTCTACAGTTGTGTGTGGAGGCCCGGATATTCGGCAGCGTGGTGCATATGCATCTCTCCAGTGTTGTGATTGGGAGGTCGCAAAAAAGAAAAACCGAGGTGGTGGTCGGTGTATGGCGTATCATGACCTTGGCTAGTGTGCGTGAGATTTCAGTGCGAGTCCGCACCTCTCAGTAGTCCGCAAGCGCTGTCGCGTCTCAGCAGTCGGTAAGTGGCATGTGTTCAGTAGGGCATCGCTTCGTGTTAGCGATTTAATGCGTCCGTTGTCTTCGTCTGCAACGAAAGAGGGGGCCTGGTCGGGAAACATGACCAGTGAACTAACTGTTCCCTATGCCTATGCAATGGTGGGAAAAACCTGTGGATGGGAAGGTGTGTGAGGTCAGGGGAGGGGGGGGGAGATCAGCGTGGGTTCCCGTGGGGGCAGCTGGTGCGAGACGAGGTACAGTGGGGCATTCTGCAATGTAAAGGGGGGTAAGTGGGGGGGGGGGGCGGTCAGCGTGAGGGTAGGCAGGCCGAGGCGAGTGTAGTGGTAGGCGCGCAGCGCGGAGTGAGTGTCAGGGGTAGGGTGGAGAGGTACAAATGTCAGTATCTGCAAGGGTAGGGCTTAAGGCCAAGGGAGGCAAGGAGGATGGGGGAGAGGGATACAGAGCAGTGGTCACCATGAGGGTTGGTTGACGTCATAGTGGTGACGGGGCCTGTTACCTCAAGTTGTCCCCCGCTCCTGGCAGGTTCGCTGGAATGTTTTAAGGAGGTCATTCCAGAGCTGAGCAATGGGGAATTCACAGAGCCCCGCGGTTTCCTCCCGGAGGAGCACCGTACTTTCCGCCCATGCCCAGTTGGTAAAGGAGGCGTACCAGTGTCGAATGTGTGGGGGGGTCGTGGCTTTCCAGTGTTTAGTAAGCAGGCGCTTGGCCGTTATGAGTCCCATGTCCCAGAAGCGGCCTGTACTTTATTGAGTTTAGTGCGCTTGTATAGTCCCAGGATGCATGCCTCCCACGTGTAAGGCATCTGTTCGTCGGCATTGTGTGTGAGTAGCGCTGTGACGTCATCCCAGTATGTTCGTATGGCAGGGCAGTGCCATAGCATGTGTAAGAGGTCTGCCCCAGTCAGGGAGCAGCGTTGACAGGCGGCATTTGTGGTTGCAAAATATCTATTAATTTTGTCGGGCGTGAGATAAGCACGGTGTAAAATGTAGAATTGAATAATTTTAAAGCGGGGGTTGCGCTGGATATTCGTTGGTCCGGCTAAGATCATTTCCCATTCCTTCTCAGTCCAGTCCCTCCCCCTGTCTGCTGCCCATTTTTCCCGTAGCGGCGTCGTGGACGGTTGCGAGTGTGTCTGCAGGGCTTGCGGCAACCAGTGTATGATGTGTGAGCCGTTGCCCATAACGTGCAGATATTGCATGAAGGTGTGCATCGGTGGTTCCTCCGTCATGTCGCCCCAGGAGGCAGTAAGTGTGCGCAAGAGGGACGCATGCAACAGGAACTGGCCAGCTGGGAGGTCCGTGCCAGCCGCTAGTTCCGCGAAAGTGAGTAGTTCCCCATCCGCATACAGGTCACTCAGCGTGTCCACCCCCGCCTGCGTCCAGCCGGCCAAGCGAGTCTCAGTCAGCGCGCCCGTTGGTCCGGGAGTGCCCAGGAGGGGTAATATCGGGGCATATGGTGTTGTTGCCCGGGTGAGTCGTAGACATCGCAGAAAGCACTTGCGCGCCACTGCGAGGTGCAATTGGGAGGAGCAGGTGGTCCGGGTTAGCGGATGGAACAGTGTGCATATTTGTGTTTGCGTCCAGGCAGCAGTGTCTGAGGTGGTGTCTTCTAGATGGTTGCCGCTCAGCCACCCCGTCGCCCATTGCATCTGTGCCGAGAGGTAGTACAGCTCCATGTTGGGAACCGCTTGGCCCCCCGAGTCAGTGGGCATGCACAGCTTGGCCAGCGCCACGCGGGGGCGGCCTGCATTCCAGATGAGGCTACGCAGCAGGATCTCCAGGTCACGAAATATCTTAGTGAGCACATATGTGGGAATATTGGCGAAATAGTACAGCAGTCTAGGCAGCACTATCATTTTGGTCAATGCTATTCGGCTAGGCACGTTGAGGGGTAGGGTGTTCCAGAAGCCGATTTGCGCTCGAATTGAGGCGATTGTCCGCAGGAGGTTCCCCTCCAGGACGTCTATTGGGTCCCGATATATCCGTATCCCTAGATATCGAAATGTGGTGGGGTACCATTGTAACCTCCCTCCGCCTAGATGGACGTCGCAGTCGGGCGTGTCCGGGCTAAAGGGATAAGCCCCCGATTTGGACCAGTTAACTCGTAGTCCTGACATTTCCTCGAATGTTTGGAAGACGTCAATGAGGGAGGCAGGGATGTCAGTTATGTCTCTAACGTACAGCAATAAGTCGTCAGCATACAGTGACACTGCGTGCAGGCCATCCGCTAGTGGTATCCCCCATTCAGGTCCCTGGGTCCTGAGGATTGTGGCCAGGGGCTCCATGGCCAATGAAAACAGTATAGGTGATAGGGGCAGCCTTGTCTAGTGCCCCTTCGCACCCAGATGACATCTGAGAGCAGTAGGCCTGTGCGGACTCGGACCGTTGGTTTGTCATATAGTAGGCCCACCATAGCTTCATAGCCTCCCCCTAGCTGGTACTTCTCAATAACTGCTCTCAGGTACAGCCATTCGACCGAATCAAAGGCCTTTTCCAGATCTAATATCAGGCATCCTGCTCTGGGCCACTGCTGGACAGCATATTTCTGTATCCGGAAGAGGCGGCGGATATTGTGAGAGGCGTGTCGCGTCGGGACAAAGCCGTTCTGGTCCTGGTGTACCAGTCGGGGTGCATAGGGGGCCAGTCTCCGGGCCAACGTGAAGGCCAGTATTTTGTAGTCCGTGTTTAGCAGCGCCAGGGGGCGGTAAGAGCCCATCCGTGTGCTGTCCTTGTCAGGTTTGAGAATAGAGATCAGAGTGTCTTCATTTAACGTTGGGGGTAAGGCTGCGTCTTCCGTAGCTGCAGTGTACATTTTCAGAAGTTCCGGGACGAGGATATCAGAGCTAGCCTTGTAAAATTCGGCTGGTAGCCCGTCTGGGCCCGGGGATTTGCCGTTAGACAAGTTAAATATGGCGTTGCGGTTCTCATCAGGTTCGAGCATGGCTCCCAGCTCGTCCTGCTGTGCAGTGGTTAGCTGCGGCAGCTGCAGAGGGGAGAGGTAGTCAGCAATGTCCGGGTGGGGGTTTGGTAATCGGGAGCGATATAGTGCTGCATAGTGGGTGGTGAACGCGTCATGTATGTGGTGCTGTGTGTATAGCAAGCCTCTGCCTTCCACGTGTATTGCTGTCACTGGGGCCGAGCGATTCTCTTGTGATATCAGCCAGGCCAGGAGCTTTCCAGGTCTGTCACTCAGGTGGTGCGTCCTCGCCGAGTGCGCAGCGTAGTTAATGTTGCGTAGTCGTTGCAGTAGGCGCGCATGTTCCGCTTGCGCCCCCTGTAACTAATCAGCATTGCCCCCAATAGCCCCTCCTCCCTGTCAAGAAAGTCAGATTCCAGCCTAGTCAGGTCGCCCTCCAGTTGGTGCCTCATGTGTCCCTGTGTCCTCAAACAGTGGCCTTGGATCACTGCTTCGAAAGCGTCCCATTCTACCTGGGGGGAGGACGCTGTGTCTGTGTTGTCCTCAAAGTATTGAGTAGTGCGTGTGAGGAGGGAATCGCGGAAAGCCGTGTCAAGTAGCAGTGCAGGCTGTAGTCGCCAGGTGGGTACGGGAGGGCGCGGGCGTTCCCAAGCTATGGATAGAAAGTGCGGGTTATGGTCCGAGTGCGTGCGGCCCATGTATCGCGTATCTGTTACTAGGGGTAGGAGTTCAGTGGATGCCATGAATATGTCCAGGCGCACATGTAAGTCGTGAGCACCTGAATAATAGGAGTAAACCCGTGCCCCAGGATTGCGTGATCTCCAAACATCATGGAGGTCCCACTTTGCAGCCCACTCAAGTAATGCCTTCGTGGCGCCTCGCGTAGGTGCACTAATTGTGGGCGGGGAAGAGCGATCTAGTGTCGTGTCAAGTGTGCAGTTGTAGTCCCCGCCCAGTATCCATGGAGCCGCATGCCAGGTCGCCATTATTGTGGAGAGGCGCGTCAGGAAGCCCCCCTGATCTGTGTTTGGGGAATATAGGGACACTAGTACTACCTGTTGCCCGTCTAGTCTGCCCTGTACGACAACGAACCTGCCCTCCCGGTCTATGGTGGTATCAGTGACTGTCCAGGGAGTTCCAGGACGGACCCATATCAGTGCGCCGCGAGCATTTGAGGAGTAGTCCATGGCATAGAGTTGGCCGCGCCATCTGCGGTGTAGAGCTTGTTTCTCTGCCTTGTTCAGGTGTGATTCCTGGAGCAGTGCTATGGTTATCTTGTGCCGTTTTAGGTATGAATAAATCTGGTAGCGCCTAGCTGGTGTGTGCATTCCCCTGACGTTCCAAGTGCATATTCGTATTTCAGCCATAGCTACCATTCATGCAATTTCCTCCAGCCACCCCGCATGTCAAAACCCCACGTGTGGCTCCCCACCAAGCCCAGTGTCTCATCCTCATCGCAAAAAGGCTGCTATTCTTCAGCACAGAGTGGAATGATCTCCAGTGGTGTAGAGGGGTAGGGGAGAAAGGGATAACAAATAGCCTCAACATGGCAACACAATCGAAAATACCAAAAGGTCGGCTGCACATGTCGCCGTCCAAACACTCGAATGAGCTCGTAAACTATACAGTTATAGGGGGTATCGTATGACTTATGTGTGTAATAATAGGAAGTTCAGTGCAGTCTGTGGGGAGTGCGGCATCCCTCCCGGGTGGGCTAAGAGCCGGTTGCTGTCTGGCGGACGCGCAGTTCTTGTTGCTCAGTGAGGCGCCAATGGCGCTCCCAAGGACCGAGGGTGGGGGCAGGGCCTCCTGGGGAGATCCCCCTCTTCGACCGGCCAAGGTAGTGGCGGCAGGTATGTATACCGCTACAGTCCGAACGGTTATTTCGTGTCAGTGGGTGGTTGGGCCGTGTATATAAAGCAGAAAGCTACTCACAGTGTCTGGCTCGCTCCTGATTCCCCAAGCTGGGGAGTCTACATCTATAGACAGGTGCACAGTTTACCCATTAGTAGGCAAGTCAGTTAGGCAGCTGCCTAGTTGAGTCTGCGCTGTGTTCCGGAGGTGAGGTGTATCCTGGTCTCGGTCAGCCGAAAAGTTCTGCTGTCTGCGGTGTGACCTCCGGGAGTTCCTCAGAGTGTTGGGTGTCCGGTAAGCCGTAAATAGCTTCATCATCTGTTAGTGATGCAGTTGGGCTGGCGTTCTGGTGTGGCGATTGGGTCGGGGAGCTGCTGATTTCCGCCACTCTGCGTAGGGCATCACGTTGTTCCTGCAGGATCTGATCCATGGACGGGGAGTGTGTTGCCGTTTCTCGATGCTGTGGGGATGAGGGCGTCCTGCGGCGGCGGCGTCGTCTCGGTCCTCGGGTTCGCTCTGTGGTGGTGGTTCACTGTGCTTTCCTAGGCGCGTCTGGCATCCCTTCATCTAGCCAGGCCTCCGCCTCCTCAGGGCTTGTGAAGAAATGCATCATGTCTCTTGCTACCACTCTTAGTTTGGCAGGGAAGAGCAGCGAGTACTTGAGATCCGCTTGGCGCAGTCGTCTCTTCACTGCCAGGAAGGAGTGTCTCTGCCTTTGTACTTGCACGGTGTAGTCAGGGAAGAACATCACTGTGGCATTGTCTATGTTGACTTCCTCTAGCTTCCTAGACTCGCGTAGTATTGCGTCGCGGTCCCTATAGATTAGGACACGGAGGAGAAATGGTCTGGGGTTTGAGCCAGGGGGAAGGGGTCTTGTGGGCACTCGGTGGGCCCGCTCCACCACAAAGTGGGGTGAGAGCGCGTCTTCTGGCAGCAGGTCTCGCAGCCAGTCCTCTACGCGGCGAGCAGGGTCCGTCCCTTCCCATTTCTCCGGAATGCCCACCAAGCGGATGCTATTTCTTCGTGCTTGTCCTTCCGCATCCTCGGCGCGGTCTTCTAGAAACTCCACTCTGTTCAGGAGGTCTTGTATGTGCTTGTCTGCCTGGGTCACCTTCGGTTCGATAGCCGCCACCGTGCCCTCCAGCGACTTGGTGCGATCTTGAAGTTTCTGGTGGTCGGCCCTGAGGTGGGTCAGATCTATTGCCACGCCATCTAACGACGCCGATGACAGACGCGGAGCCGCAGACGATGCCTACCGACGCGCAAGGGTACTGCTACGCAAAAGTTTTCGGATCCAGTCTGACGCCTGGGGATATTCTAAGGTAAGGAATCTAATACCAATCTGTTTCTTTCAGATATAACCATTCACTTTGGGTGCTGAATCAATATTAGTTATTTTGGTTTTGGAAGTTGCCTTCCATTGGAAGTATAGAGGGGTTGTACTTCAGGTTCGTTGCACCATCAGAAAGATCCACACCCTGTCCAAAACTTCTGTTGACAAGTGCGGTGTCTTATTGCCTCGACCCCTCTTTGTTTGTTGCATGCACCCATGTACAGACCCACTCAGAGACTCCTGCATCTACTTAGAGAATCAGTCTTATACTCATGCTTACAGTCTCATACCTACTTAGCGAGTCTTTCACCCACTCACAGACCCACCTGGGCACTCATGCCCCCACTTATAGATCACTCTGAGTCTCGTCTCAGCACCCATGTACAGACCCACTCAGAGATCACACACCCACTTACAAACCCACTTATGCATGTTCTCACAGACCGACTGAGACACTCATACACCCACTTACAGATCCACTCAGACACTCATACACCCACTCCCACACCCATACAGTCACTCCCACACTCAGTCACAGACCCTCTTAGAGACTTATGAACTCAGCCAATCATACACTCAGAAACTCACACACCCACCCATTCACAAACTCAGTCAGATATACACCCACCCACTGACTCACCCAGTCAAGGCCCGTGCATCCACTCACAGACCTACCGAGACACTCTGTCTCCCAGTCATAGAGCTCTTCAAACACTCATGCAAGAACCCATTCATTCACCCACACAGAGACTTATGCTCTCATGCACAGACCAATTGAGACACTCTTACATCCACTCACAGATGCACTTACACACTCATGCATCCACTCGCAGACCCACTCAGATACTCAAACACCCATACAGTCACTCATTGATCCACTCAGAGACGTATGCACTCAGTCAGTTATACACTCAGAGGCTCATGTACCCACTCACAGTCACACTCAGAGACCCACACATCCACTGCCAGAACCACTCAGACACTCACACTGCCAGTCATAGATCCACTGAGAGACTCAGGCACTCACTCACAGATCCATACTTATGCACCGACTCACTCACTCAGACACGCACTTAGACACTCATGTATCCACTCACAGTCAGACAGTCATATACTGAGAGACTTATGCAACCAATCACAGACCCATAACGACACTGATGCCCCCACTCATAGATGCACTGAGGCAGTCATGCAGTTCATTACAGAAGCATTGATAGATTGATGCACCGTCTTACAGAGTCACTCAAATACTTATACAGTAAATGAGAGACTTACTGATAGAGTGATGCATGCAGTTATAGATTACACTGAAAAAGTTATGCACTGTGTTATAGAGATATTAAGGGAGTTGTACATGCTATTATATCGTCATTTAGATAGTAGCTTGTTTAGTCTGTTGGTTCTAATCCATTTTGGAGTTATACGTTTTGAATGTGGTGGAGGCTATTGAATGTCTGCATTTGTTTTTCCTTTCGCGACGTATTCACGGTGACCGCGGCTACCAATATCATTGCGACTAAATTAAATTCAGTAATTAAATTAAAAACAGTATCTGTGACTATAGTTGTCAGACACTTATAAATGTTATGTTATCATGTACCAATGTTGTATTTTGTATATATGTTTTTTTCTCTTGTGCTATCTGAACTCTGTACAAAATGTGTTTGATTTATTTAATGAACAATATTGAATGTACTATGGGTACAAATATTGGAAAATACACTCTATATATTCACTGAAAAAACCATAGGTTTGACACCAGTTATAGTTGGCTGGAAATTTTACTGACATAAAACCATTGAAATTCCCACGTTATAGTTAGTTGGACTCACTATAACTTGCGCGCCTGCAATGCACTGCTGATGACGTCACATATTACATCACTCATGACATGGTCAGTGACATCACTCATGACATCACTGATGACACCATCCAGTGAATGTGTGTCTTTCTGAAAAATAAATATGTTTTATATATGTATTTGTAAAGGTCGATGGAAGAATAAATGTTTAAATAAGTGTGTAAATGGATGTTTTTTAAATAAAAAATTGATTGTTTAACTGGCTTATTAAGTCTATCTTACTGAATACATATATTAGCAAGTAATTTTTAAATATTTAAATATATGTATCAGTGTTTCACTTTGTGTATAAGTGGCTGCATGGGTTGGTGACTGACTCACTGTTTGTATGTGTTTTGAAGACAGCATATGTGCAGGACTGTATGGGTGGATGAGTGTGTATATAAGTGTGTTAGTGAGTGAATGCCTGCCTCACTAGTGTCTTTATGAGTAACTACATATGTTTTAATCTAGTATATGTGAGTATTGATGTTTATAAGTGAGTATATGTGAGAGTGAGCGATTGTAAGAGTTCCTGTTTAAATAAGTATGTCTTTCTATAAGTGATTGTTTAAGAGAGTAAGTATGTATAAGATTCCTTAGAAGTAATGTGCTAGTGTGTGTATAGCTGTATATGCAAATAAATGGATGTTCAATAGTTTATTTGCATGTGTGAGTATGTGTGTGAGTAACTTTTGGAAGACTGTCGGTGTGTAACAGGATGTATATGTGTATCACTACATATGATGAGTGAGTATATGTATGAGTGACTATATAGAACTGTTGGTGAATGAGTGGATGTGTATATAGATGGTGGTATTACTAGATTGGTTGTTGTAACTGGTATGGGTATCTCTATTTATATGAAAATTTTAGTTTCTATTTTTGAATATGTGTTTCAAGGGTTACAGTACACTGAAAGGAGGTCTGTTACTCTGTCACAAGGATGGTGTCATCAGTGATGTCATGAGTGATGTCACTGACCATGTCATGAGTGATGTAATATGTGACGTCATCAGCAGTGCCTTTCAGGCGCGCAAGTTATAGTGAGTCCAACTAACTATAACGTGGGAATTTCAATAATTTTATGTCAGTAAAATTTCCAGCTAACTATAACTGGTGTCAAACCTATGGTTTTTTCAGTGAATTTAATAGGTTTTTTAAATGCTAATTCCTAACTATAACTGGTGTGAAACCTATGGTTTTTTCAGTGAAGTTCAAAGGTTTTTTAAAAGCTAATTCCTAACTATAACTGGTGTGAAACCTATGGTTTTTTCAGTGAATTTCAAAGGTTTTTTAAAAGCTAATTCCTTTCTATATCAAGTTTCTAACCTACGATTTTTTTTATAAATTTGCTGTTTTGTGTAAGTATTAATTATTATTTTTTATTATATTATTATTTTTTTTTAAATAATTTTTTCCAGGGGCGCTCTGGGTGCGCACACCGGTAAGCTCTCCGGAAAGCGCACCCAGAGCGCTACTTGCGTTCATGAAAAAAACATATGAATGAAAAGTAAATAATAACGCAAGACATTTAGTACCATACATATAAAATCAGTTTTTTTGAATAAGGAAATGAAAATGAGTTTGCATTTCCGTGAAACTATCAAAACGTCACTTAGGCGCGCCGCGTATGCGCCCCCGGAAGCGCCTACGTTCGCGCCGCGTGAGCGCCCCCGTAAGCGCGTCAAGTCATGTGACCTTAAAATAACACTTTTCATTGGTTGCTAACAGTTTTTTTTACAAAGAATGAAATCCCCACCCATTTCCTTCACTTCTTCTTTCACTTTTGTGACTGAAAGACCTGCCTTTTTGCTCTCGGTTCTTTGTTGGATATCTTGGATTATCATGGCTGCCAGACCATCCAGCAGTGAAGATGACTCCAATGAATTCCTTGATGAAGAGCCTCCTCAGCCGAAGGTCAAAGAACATTTCATCTGGAATTTTTTTTCCATTCCTGATGACCAGAAGAAGGTAAATGCTCCAAAAGTGCAGTGCAGGATCTGTCACACAGTCCTGTCACGGGGTGACCCCACTAAAAAATATTCTTTTGGGAACTCCACAATGATTCGCCATGTGGAGAGGAGGCACCCCCAGAATTTTGCCCGGGAAAGTGTCAGGGCTCTGGCACAAGAGGTTCCCATTGATGGGGCCTCTACATCAACCGGAGGACCAACAACATCGGCGAGGTGGAGATCACAAGAGCTGGTTCCGAACATTCAGCCTGCATTTAACAAAGGCGTCCTTAAATGCAGATACTGTGATCAGCTACTTTGCTTTGGGGAGCAAAGTGTTCTGCTCATGGTTCGATCATTGGAGAACCATAGCTGCCGTTCCCAGCCCTAATTATTATTATTTTTTTTGCTCCTGATGAGCAGTTTCCATTCCCTGTTTTTGTTTTTGCTCTAAAAAAAGAAAAAAGAAGAAAAGAAAAAGTTATTTTCAGAACTACCTCCAATTCTCATCAAAGAGCTATATTCTTAAAAAACATGAAAAAGAGTAAGTGAAGTGGAGTGCATTTATAAAGGAAAGGAAAATGAGTAAGAAAGAACAGAAAGGTATGAGAGAGGAAAGGAAGTGAAGTAGGGGGACTGAAAGAAGGTGAGTGTTGGGAAGGAAAGTAAGGAGAAGGAGAGTGAACATGGGGAATGTAGATATTCAAAGAAAATGTAGAAAAGGAACAGGGGTGTGGAAGGGTAAGAAAAGATGCATTGCTGGAGTTGCATCATTTTTGTGACGCACTCCAGCAATGCATCACTTTTGTGCTTACAGATACATCTGAAATACTGACTTATCTAAGTACTTGCGACATAATACGTCATATATTTAATATGACGCATGAGTAGAAGACTGAAGGCCTCATTTATGAGGCCATGCGTCACTTGTACGCCACCGGTACGTCACTTTTTGTGACGCACCAGTGCTGTAAAAAAAGCACCTTATTGAGTCATATTTACAAAGTGACACATCTAGGTAGATGCGTCACTTTGTAAACCCCTGTGTCACATTATACCTATGTCAGGTGTAATGTATGCAAAAGGGACGTATTGACGCAAGAAAGGGTCGTAGAGGTGACGCAGTGAAATCTATGAGATATCACTGCATCGCTTTTATGACGCTGTTGCGTCCAAATCTTGCGCCTGTTTCACAGAAGGCGTAAGACTGATGCAGGCCCTTTCACATGGGCCTGGCTCCATGTGAAAGGATGCATTGCTGGAGTTGCATCATTTTTGTGACACACTCCAGCAATGCATCACTTTTGCGCTTACAGATACGTCTGAAATACTGACGTATCTGTAAGTACTTGCGACATAATACGTCATATATTTAATATGACGCATGAGTAGAAGACTGAAGGCCTCATTTATAAGGCCATGCGTCACTTTTACACCACTGGTACGTCACTTTTTGTGACGCACCAGTGCTGTTAAAAATGCACCTTATTGAGTCATATTTACAAAGTGACGCATCTAGGTAGATGCGTCACTTTGTACTTTTACGCCACCGGTACGTCACTTTTTGTGACGCATCAGCAGCGTAAAACATGCACCTTATTGAGTTATATTCACAAAGTGACGCATCTAGGTAGATGCGTCACTTTGTAAACCCCTGCGCCACATTATACCTACGTCAGGTGTAATGTATGCAAAAGGGGCGTATTGACGCAAGAAAGGGTCGTAGAGGTGACGCAGTGAATAAAGTAGGTTTTCCCCATGCTACGCTCCCCGGTCCGCTCCCCAGTGCGCGTACTGGGCGCTCCCCCGCGCGAAAATCGAATTTTTTTATTTTTTCTCCCGCGGAGCCCTTTTATGGCCCCCACATCAAACCTAGGGGGTCGGGGGGGTCTACGCTGCCCCCTTTTGGTCATTTCCCCTTTGTTTTTGCCACCTTTTGTGTCTCGATCCTACCGAGACACAAGATGGCGGCCACTCCGGACTGTTTGGAATGTTGAGAGACACCCGAGCGCCAATCAGCTTTCCGTGTGCGCATAGCTCGCTGGTTCGCGCCAGGGTGCGCGTACCGGGGCGCGCTTATAGATATATATATATTTTTTTAACCTAAATTACTCAAAATCCACTGGAGCACATTTCTTGAGACATAGCAAAGGCACATCGGGCTACCAGTCCCTACAATTTTGCCAAGTTTGGTGGAAATCCATTCAGCCGTTCGGGCTAAAAGTGAGTTTGAGCGCCCTATGGAAATTAACATGGAGAAAACACGTTTTGGGACCCCCCATTTTATCTCGGCCCCCGCTTGACGAATCCCCCCACAAACTTTCAGGGAAGGACGGGAGCGCCGCGAGGCAAATTTGAGGAAATTTTCAGGCAGATTCCTCAACCGGCGCCAAAGTTATTCCCAATAGAATGTTGCGAAATCCCTATTCAAAATAATCCTAACTATAACGACCTACTGGCGACCGCCAGTAGGTAATATATATATATATATATATATATATATATATATATATATATATATATATTACCTACTGGCGGTCGCCAGTAGGTATATATAGTTAGGATTTTTTCTCTATGGAACTTTTGAAAATTCTATGTCTAATAACTTTGGTGTTTGTGGACGGAATCGGCTGAAATTTTCAGGAAAATGGCACATTTTGTTTCTGAGCAGCCCCTGAAAATTTGGGGGGGTTCCGTCAAGGGGGGGCCGAGAAAAAAGGGGGGTCCCAAAACGCGTTTTTCCCATTCATTTTTCCATCGGGCCTTTGGCCTCACTTTTAGCTCCAACGGCTGAATGGATTTGCACGAAACTTGGCAAAATTATAGGGACTGTTAGCCCGATGTGCCTTTGCTGGGTCTCAATATATGTGCTCCAGTGGATTTTGAGAAATTAACGTTTAAAAAAACATATATCTGTGACAGCGTCCCAGATAGCGCTCCAGATCGCGTACTTTTCGCGTAACGGAGCTTTGTCAACATTCTAAACAGTCCGGTGCGGCCGCCATCTTGTCTCTCGGTAGGATCGAGAGACAAGAGGAGGAGAAAAACAAAGGGGGAATTTAATGAAAGGGGGCTGTGGGGCAAATAATACAAATTTGATTTTTCGCGGTAGAAGCGCTTCTCGGTTCTCGGTTCGCGAACCGGGTCGCAAACTAACGGCTGAATGGATTTGCACGAAACTTGGCAAAATTATAGGGACTGTTAGCCCGATGTGCCTTTGCTGGGTCTCAATATATGTGCTCCAGTTGATTTTGAGAAATTAACGTTTAAAAAACAGATATATCTGTGACAGCGTCCCAGATAGCGCTCCAGATCGCGTAACGGAGCTTTGCGTAGCGAAGCTGATTGGCTCTCCAGTGTCTGTCAACAGTCTAAACAGTCCGGTGCGGCCGCCATCTTGTCTCTCGGTAGGATCGAGAGACAAGAGGAGGAGAAAAACGAAGGGGGAAT
The DNA here is from genome assembly GCF_964263255.1 of Lissotriton vulgaris. Taxonomy (NCBI): domain Eukaryota; kingdom Metazoa; phylum Chordata; class Amphibia; order Caudata; family Salamandridae; genus Lissotriton; species Lissotriton vulgaris. Next base: position 1,249,328,079 of record NC_141691.1, on the reverse strand, counting down.
TTAATGAAAGGGGGCTAGGTAGACCCCTCTTGACCCCCTAGGAATGATGTTGGGGTTATTAAAGGGTCTCGTGGGGCAAATAATAAAAATTAGATTTTTCGCGGTAGAAGCGCTTCTTGGTTCGCGAACCGGGTCGCAAACTGGTAGCGAAACGTGAATTCGCCATTTTGTGTTTCGATTTAATTAAATTACTGGGTATAAGGGGGTACGGGAGACGTATCCTGACCCCTTATGTTTTCTGAGGGTGGCTGAGGAGGCTCATATATGTTGATACATGTCTTCCAGCGGCTGTGCGTGAGCGTTTTTTTTTTTTGTTGCTGCGTGACGTCTGTTAACGTTCGATTCGATGGAAATCAGGAACTGTTGACCGCCATTTTGTCACTGCGAGTAAATATTTTGTTAAAAATAATTGTTATAAATTAATCCTTATTGATAAACATTGTCTGCGCCATCTTGTCTTTTTTGCAATGCCACACTTTTGTTGAGCACGGCAGCCATTTTAGATGCCTTGACCAGACCCACTCTCTGCACGCCGCCGATCCTCAGCATGGCTCCTCACCCTCGCAAGCATCTCCCCCACGCACTGGTCACCCCCGCTCTCTCTCTCATGCATGGGCCAGAAACCTCCTCCCATGTGCGCTGCTCTTCCCTGAGAATCACACCCTGTGCCCGCCCGACACCACCCTTTCACCCTATTCACTACCGCACCCTCTGACACTCCTCTTCCTCTGTGTCCGATTGTCCAGGCCGGTCCTAGGCTATCACCTAGCCCTGCAGATGTAGTTTATGGCCCCAGCTGTAGACAATCACCCCTCTTCAAAGGAGTTACAGTAGATCAAGGCTCCCACCCGATGAGATCCGTCACACCACACGCGTTCCTACTATCTGATAACCATCCTGTATTGTGCTTGGGGAGGGGATTCTCACTGTGAGGGTGTGTGGGACCGAGCCTGAAGCGGAAGATTGCAGGGATGCCTCTTTGTACATTAAAGTTTTTACAATTATGTGTCACATTAAAAATATATAGCACTCCAACAAAGTAGTAGGATTATAACACTTTAATAACTTATAAATATATAGAACGCAACAAAAACAGTAAATACATTTAAACATTTTTTTGAAAAAAGAAGCAACAATGGTCAGTAGCTGTGTTTTGTGCGAATAGTCCCAAGGCAGCACAACGTGCTGAGTTCTGGACGGCACCCAGGTGATGTTACCTGGGTGCCGCACTGGTTTTTGGTATCCTACAATGCAGCTCCGAAAAACGGCGTGGGGCGTCCCGGGGGGTGCGCGGGGAGGCCTCGTCAGTAGCGGTCTGTTGTGCGAATAGTCCCAAGGCAGCAGAACGCGCTGAGATGTGGATGGCACCCAGGTGATGTCCAGTAAGTTGTCGCACTTGTTGTGGCATCCTACAATGCTGCTCCGAAAAACGGCGTGGGGCGCCCCGGGGGTGGGGGGGGGGGGGGGGGGGGGGAGTGGCGTGAACGGGCCTCCCCAGGTGGAGGCTCGTTTGCTGTACTGGGGCGCCCCTTTACCTTTTCAGTTGCCATTCCGCCCGCTTTTGCTACACTGTGCCTCATCCTCCATTCAGCTGTTTATCGCCCGCTCTTACGGCTACAGCGTCTCCCTCACCATGTAGTTGAGTTGCGCCCACTCTTGCGGTGCAGCGATAGGCGGCTGCCACAGGACTCTTAAAATGGCGGACGGCTCTTCGGATTTGGGCCTGGTCCACTAAAATGGCCCTGGGACACCTTGGAACTCGGACGTCCCCTGAGCCTTGAAGATTTTACAAAAGTCTTGGGGGCTCCCGACTCCTGCAGGCTTCCGGTGGGGAGCGGCTGCCATGATTGCTCGCGGAATGACCACGACGGAGCCACGAGATGGTGGTGCTCTTAGGCTGACGCCAGCTTCAGTCTGAAACATCTAGAAACAAGGTGGGGCTTTCATCGTTTGGGAAAAAAAATGTTTTAATCCAATGAAAAGTTTTATTTTTAGGTCATATGATCAAGCCTTCCATCATTAGGAAACCAAAAGTAAAATGAACCAATGAAAAGTTTTATAAAGAAGTCACATGACCTGTTATGCTTACGTTACGCGCTGCTATAAAAAGCGTAGAAAATCAGTTGGCACGTGAGGCGGCGTCAGTAGCGGACCGATGTGCGAATAGGCCGAAGGCAGCACAACGCGCCAAGATCCGGATGGCACCGAGGTGGTGTCCAGTAAGTTGCCGCACTGGTGTGGCCATCCTACAATGCTGCGCCGAAAGTCGGCGTGGGGCGCCCCGTTGGCCTGTGAGGTCGCGTCAGTCAGTGGGGGCTGTTTGAGGATCTGACTGCATTGGAAAGCAATGTGATGCTGTGCGTTGCCCCCAAGATGGAGGCTCCTCGGCTGCAGTGGGGCGCCCCTTGGTGTTTCACTCGCTATCCAGCTGAGTTGCATCCGCACTTGCGGCTACAGTAGGCCGAAGGAAGCACAACGCGCCGAGATCTGGATGGCACCGAGGTGGTGTCTAGCAAGTTGCCGCACTGGTGTGGCCATCCTACAATGCTGCGCCGAAAGTCGGCGTGGGGTGTCCCGTTGGCCTATGAGGTGGTGTCAGTAGCGGACCGATGTGTGAATAGGTCGGAACCAGCACAAGGCGCCAAGATCCGGATGGCACGGAGGTGGTGTCATAGTTGAGAGTTCTGAGCAGCGCTTGTAACACTGTTTGAAGCTTATTTGCACCTGCTGCAGCTTCACTATTGCCCTGGTGTGGCCAAAGATCGCCCATGACATAGGCGGCAGGCTCCCGGGGTCCGGCGGAACTTTTTTCCTTTTCCTTTTTGCATCTTGTCCCACAATCCGTTTGACCTGAAGACACGACCAGGTCCCTGAATGTGTGCAGGGGGACGCTATTGATTGAATCAAAATGGCGGCTTCACACAAAGCTGACTCAAGCGTTGCTGCTGATTCTATACAGACAAAAACTGGTTTTCAGTTTGTACATTCTTCAGGATTTTTCCATCCAAGGCTGGTTGGGAGTTTGTAGAACAATGGCTTCAGATCTTGCCCTCCTCTCTTTTGACTGTTGGTTCTTGTTGCCTATCTCTTCTGTTGTCATTTAACTGAACCTTTTTTGACTGCCGAAAGGGGTTCTGGTCCGACCGCTGGTTGGTGGAGACATTTTGACTTTATCCTGGACCTGCCCGGCCTCGCCAAAATGGCGCCGGTATAAATGGGACTCGTAACTCCTTGTTGTGTACTGGTTGCACAACCTTGATATCACGAGATACGTATGCAGTTTTGAAGCACATGGCGGGCGGGAACGAGAATTGATTGAATATTTCGACATCCCTATTGATATTAAGTTCTGATGTGTTATTGATTACTGTACTATTGAAAGTTCGAATTAACGTCACCCATGGTACTTGCACGCAAATGTATATCTAGATAATTTTATTGTAAGTGGCCCTGTCGTATTTTAATTACAAAATGTACGTCCACCGATTCCGCAACTGTTAGACACCTTAGTTCTTGCAACCTAATGGCCCGCTCGTTGCGTTCCTCTACAGTGTAAATGTCTCCTCATCATATACGATTCCAGTTTGCTCCGTGGCCGGCCCACGTGGTTATAGGCCCGTATTTGTATACTGACATTTTCACAATAAAGGTTTTTAAAACAAAACATGGTAGTAGTATTTACATTGGTAAAGTTTTTAATTTTAGTCACTGTTTTCGAATCAGTAAAAGGCAAGTGAAATAAAGCAGTCCAATTGCATGACGGATAAAAGGTATAATACGCAGGAACGCAGTAAAGATAAATGGTCAAGGGCTGTTGTGTTTTTTACTCCTGCAACATAAAGTGATCGATAAGAATCTGATATTCAGGCGTATCGGCAACTAAGACAGCAGGCCGAGCATCTTTTGCTCAACGGCTCCGTCATGGGACGAAGAAACGCCCTTTTTCTAGAAAAAGGAATATATTTTACTTGCAGGACAGTTGTAAATTTTCCGGGAAAATACATTAGCCTGGAACATTATAACATATATGTTTAAGAAAAAATAATGTTCGAAAGCAATAAAAAGCGTAATTTTTAGGTCATATGACCAAGCCTTTCATCATTAGAATAACAAAAGTAAAATGAACCAATGAAAAGTTTTATTAACAAGTCACATGACCTGTTATGCTTACGTTACGCGCTGCGCGCTGCGCCCCGGATCCCTTCCGGGAAGCTGCGCTTCACGCACTGGAGTACTTCCGGGTGCGCTAACGCGGCGTGTCATATAACGCATTACGCGACAACGTAGGTCCAGAATATAGTCAAAATGTCTCCACCAACCAGCGGTCGGAACACAACCCCTTTCAGCAGTCTAAAAAGTTCTGTTAAATGACAACAGAAGGGACAGGCAACAAGAACCATCAGTCAAAGTGGGGAGGGCAAGTTCTTCCCTACCGGGTCACGCTGGGGCGCTACCGGAACTGATCGAATTGGTAGTCTACAGTGTTTCTGGATGTTTCAGACTGAAGCTGGCGTTAGCATGAGAGCACCACCATCTCGTATCTCAGTCGTGGCCATTCCACGAGCAATCATGGCAGCCGCTCCCCACCAGAAGCCTGCGGGAGTCGGGGGCCCCCAAGACTTTTGTAGAATCTTCAAGGCTCAGTGGACGCTTTTGAGAATGGGGCCCAAGCCCTAGCAGACAAGCGTCCGAGTTCCAAGGTGTCCCATGGCCATTTTAGTGGACCATGCCCAAATCTGAAGAGGCGGCCGCCATTTTGAGAGTCCTGTGGCAGCCGCCTATAGCTGCATCGCAAGAGCGGGAGCAACTCAACTACATGGTGAGCGAGACGCTGTAGTCGCAAGAGCGGGCGGTAAACAGCTGAATGGCGGAAGAGGCACAGTGTAGCAAAAGCGGGCGGAATGGCAACTGAAACGGTAAAGGGGCGCCCCACTACAGCGTGTCTTCAGGTCAAACGGATTGTGGGATAAGGTCCAGAATGGAAGAGTCATCAAAAGGCAAAAAGTTCCGCCGGACCCCGGGAGCTGGCCGCCTATGTCGGGGGCGATCTTAGGCCACGCCAGGGCAACACGACTTGGGGAGGGGGCAGGAGTCAAGCGCACCCTCCCAGTCCGCGCCACCACACCGTATGTTGAAAATCTGAAGCCATCATTCTACAAACTCTCAACCAGCCTTGGATGAAAAATCTTGAAGAATGTACAAACTGAAAACCAGTTTTTGTTTGCATAGCATCAGCAGCAACGCTTGCTATCAGAGTGCATGAGTTTCATGCTCGATCGATTGAGCTAGCCGGATCAGGCAACAAAAAGTATAAAACAGTTATGTAAATAGTTATTTAATAAAATGTTTTACCCTGTTACTTTGCTGGTGTGTTGTATATATTTATAATATTTGCATAGAGTTTATCGTTATTTTGGGTGGGGTGGGTGGCGGAGCCGAGCTGTCTTGCAGCCATCATGGTGTGGAGCTCAGTTCATCTCACTAGTTTCGTAATTCTCATGAAGGGTTGTTCCTAATGTTTCTATTTTAGCGAGGTCAAAAAGAGATCCCATTAGTGGCCTACTGATTTTGCTCGATTATTTATTTATTTTTTTACACGATTTTTCACTATCTGCAAAGACTAAACAGAGTATTGCGGCTTTGTGCTTGTTAGTAAATAGAGAATGAACCAAAGAGAATAAATTCTAAAATAGTAAATGCTTGGATAACAATCAATCAAATGGAGAGACAAGCAGGCACGACGGATTACAACGGGGGCAAAGGCCTGCGTTAACTACCCTTCACTATCTGCAAAGAGAGAGTACTTCTAAGAGAAAAGAGGGGGGGGGGCAGCGTTCAAAGCACATCAGCGTGCATAAATACGAAAATGTTTTTACCTATCAGGTACTTGACATTTGACAGCTTTTGATATTTGCTATTAAAAAACCATTGAAATTCACTGAAAAAACCATAGGTTTTAGCCCATATATAGTTAGGGATTAGCATTTACAAAACCTTAATTTACTCGCACAAAACCATAGAAATTCTCATATATAGTTAGATGCAATAACTATATATCGCGCACCCGCAATCCACTGCTGATCATGTCACATATTACATCATTCATGACATGATCAGTGACATCACTGATGACATCACTGATGACATCTCAAATGACATCACTGATGACATCACTGATGACAACATCCAGTGACTGTATGTTTCTGTAAAGTTAAAATATGTCTTACATATTGAAGAATGAGTGGATGTATAAGTGTCTGGATGAAGGATTTAGTAGGTGCATGACTGACTGTATGAGTGAGTGATTAAATGTGTCTCACTGAGGGCATGGGTTAGTGACTAAACTGTCTTAATTTGTGCATCATTATGTCTGTTGTTCTGTAAACTGCTGCATGTGTTGATCAGTAGCTATATGAGTAACTATATGGGTTATTGATTGGTTGCCCAAGTATTTGTATGGGAGACTGAGTGTGTGTGTGGGTGGCTGGGAGGTGTATGACTCTGTGCATAGATGTATGAGCAGTTGATTCACTAGATGTATGGGTTCAAAAGTGCATGTGGAAACAGCTGTATGGGCGGTTGACTGTGTGCATGAGTGTATTGGTGAGTAAATGGATATCTCAGTGCTACATGTCAAAGTAAGTACATATGTAAAACACAGTACATGTGAGAGTTGACATATATAAATAACTGTGCATAAGAGCCAGTGAATGTGTGAGTGGCTGTATGGATCATTGTGAATTTGTATCAGGGATTGTATAAGAGAGTAAATATGTGTTAGTATATGTTTGAATAAGTAAGGTGTGTATAACTGTATAGTTGAGGAAATGGAGGTGTGATTGATTCTTTGCATGACTGACTAGGTGTGTGAGTAACTCCATGGATGAGTGACAGTCTTTGAGTGTCACTTTACATTGAGTGTATCTAAGGTTATATTAGAGTCTGAAGAGGTTCATTGTATTATCACATGAATGATGTCATCAGTGATGTGATCAGTAATGTCAAATGAGATGTCATCAGAGAAGTCATCAGTGATGTCATCAGTGATGTCATTTGAGATGTCATCAGTGATGTCATCAGTGATGTCACTGACCATGTCATGAATGATGTAATATGTGACATGATCAGCAGTGGATTGCGGGTGCGCGATATATAGTTATTGCATCTAACTATATATGCGAATTTCTATGGTTTTGTGCGAGTAAATTAAGGTTTTGTAAATGCTAATCCCTAACTATATATGGGCTAAAACCTATGGTTTTTTCAGTGAATATATATATATATATATATATATATATACACTTCACAGTCCTGTTCCGCTGCCTCAAACCAGGACCAAGATCCAATCTGCCACAACGGAATCACCAGGTACAGACCACTCCACAGCGCAAAGGTTAGATACAGATGGTTTATTCACACGAACTCGCCAGCATGACGCGTTTCGGTCACTACACGGTGACCTTGATCACATGACGAACAAAACCAATAATAATGCATATATAGGGTGACCAATCAACACAGAGGGCGGGAAAATGATAGAAACTGAGAAAACACTCGGTGCACAGCATCCGTAGTTGAAAAAAGACTATTATTGACAATGTAAACAACTGATTATGTATAGACTAGAAATTGATCTCAATATTCATATGTACAATCTTTGTACAATAAATCAATTTACAGTGCGCTCTTGGACTTATTGATATACAATATATACAGGTAAATCATTCATTGTTGCTGTTTTCTAATATTTACAAACACAAAGAAGATTCGACATCCCAACTCTGTGAAAGTCAGATGGTAATGCACATTTGTGTTAATTCTTTGCTAAACCCGCTCACAAAACAGTGCCGATTGAAGTGATGTCATCAGTGATGTCACTGACCATGTCATGAATGATGTAATATGTGACATGATCAGCAGTGGATTGCGGGTGCGCGATATATAGTTATTGCATCTAACTATATATGCGAATTTCTATGGTTTTGTGCGAGTAAATTAAGGTTTTGTAAATGCTAATCCCTAACTATATATGGGCTAAAACCTATGGTTTTTTCAGTGAATATATATATATATATATATATATATATATATATATATATATATATATATATATATATATATATATATATTACCTACTGGCGGTCGCCAGTAGGTATATATAGTTAGGATTTTTTCCCTATGGGATTTTTGAAAATTCTATGTCTAATAACTTTGGCGTTTGTGGACGGAATCGGCTGAAATTTTCAGGAAAATGGCACATTTTGTTTCTGAGCAGCTCCTGGAAATTTGGGGGGGGGGTTCGTCAAGGGGGGGCCGAGAAAAAAGGGGGGTCCCAAAACGCGTTTTTCCCATGTTAATTTCCATAGGGCGGTTGGCCTCACTTTTAGCCCGAACGGCTGAATGGATTTGCACGAAACTTGGCAAAATTGTAGGGACTGTTAGCCCGATGTGCCTTTGCTAGGTCTCAATATATGTGCTCCAGTGGATTTTGAGAGATTAACGTTCAAAACAAGATATATATCTGTAACAGCGCTCCGGGCTGCGCTCCGGTCCGCTTACTTTTCGCGAAACGGAACTTTGCGAAGCGAAGCTGATTGGCTCTTCGGTGTCTGTCAACATTCTAAACAGTCCGGAGCGGCCGCCATCTTGTCTCTCGGTAGGATCGAGAGACAAGAGGAGGCCAAAACAAAGGGGGAAATTACCATAAGGGGGCATAGTAGATCCTCGTTGACCCCCTAGGTTTTATGTGGAGGTTTTAAAAGGGCCCAGGAGGGTCAAAAAAAAAAATTTTTTTTTTTTTTTGGCGTGGTGAGCGCCAAGTTCGCGAACCGGGAAGCGTTCTGGGCAGCGTACTATAAGGATAAAAGAATGATAGACTTTTCTAATACTGTATGTTAATTGTTTGTTGTTTTTGTTGTTTTTTTTTGTTTTCTTTATTTTTAAAGTATTTTTTTTTATTTTGATTGTGTTTCATAATTCATTAAATTTTCTAACATTTCAGTGTCAGAAATTTCAAAATTGAATATAGGTTGTAACATGTCCTCATTTTGAAGCAGGTTATCCACTGCTTCAACACATTGTAGTAGTTCCTGGTCTCTACTTTGATCCATAAAATCATCAATTTTTTCTTGGCTGCTCTCCTCCAGTACAATTGTAAATTTAACTTGTTGCTCGCCTTCCATTTTCCCTGAAATTTTGATTAAAAAAATATATATTAGTAGAGATAGGGCACTGTTGGGATTAATTTTAGATAGGCAGTTTTTATCAGTGAATTTATCTTTTGGCAGTGTATAGTATCAGAGTGGAAATAGGACTATAAAAAAGTGTATGTGATTTAACCAAGACAAGCCTAACTCCATTCATAACTATAACAGAGAAGTCTATCTAAATCTATAACTACTATAGAGGGATAGTATATATCTATCAGAAAAAGTCTACCATATTAAGTTATAGTGCACAATATACTTCAGTTTTAAAAATAACAACTTACCTTCACAAACAAGTTGAAGTGTTTGATAGCTATTCAAATGTGATGTACAAGTACAACAAGAAGTAGCAGTCAAAATGGCTGTGTTTTCTTCTCCTCCTTTATATATATACAGGTATATAACCAATCAAATGTCAGGTAATAAAAGTAGAAAATGAAAGTAACATTTTCATTGGTTGTCAATTCCAACACTTCAGATGTGTTTTGTGAAGTAATTTACCTCACGGTACTTAGAGAGGTCTACAGGCTTAATGGCTAAATGGAATTTCAATCAAATTTGTGAAAATGAAAGGGATTGTTATGTAGTATGAGCTAATCTATATTTGGTGAGAGTGTCTCTAGTCGTTTTTCTGTAAATTACTTTCCCACCTTTTTTTGGCACCGCTTCCCGGGAAGCGGCTCGGTTCGCGAACTTTAAGCGTCACGGGAGTCCACCATTTTGTGTTTCGGTCGCATTAAGATAAAAGATGGAGGACAAATAATGTTTAGAATGGGTAGAAGGGGTCATGGTAGACTTATCTTGACCCGCTAGGTTTTCTGAGGGTGGCTGAGGAGGCTTATATGTGCGGAAAAAAAACATTTTTTAAAAAAATTCCGCGAGGTTAGCTTTCGGTTCGCGAACCGGGTAGCGCCCCGGGGAGCGTAATTTGTGGAAAATTAGTGAAAAAAGTTAGAAAAAAATAATAATTGTGAGTGATCAGATGAAGGGTAGCTCTGAGAAGAGCTTTTGGGTTTATGGTACATTTAGGTACTTATAAGTAGGTACCAATGCACAGTCTTAAATTTAGAATGAAAATTCTGTTGCCCTCATCTGAGAAGTGAACTCCATCTCCTCTGTAGATATCTTGCATGTAGTAACGCAAGTTATTGTTGTACAAGGAGCCCATTCCATGGTCTCTCATGTAAGCTGAAACAGATTTGTTTACATGCTTCCTCGCTTTCTCAATTTGTGGACAAAATTGGTTGGACCACCTCCATTTCTGTCTTTGGCATATATTGGAATATACCAAGGCAGTTTGAGGTAAAAGTGCCATTAATTGCTCAAAGGTGTCCTTTAAAAGCATTTCCAGACCTACTCCAGTCAAAGTGCCCAAATCATTACCTCCACAGTGCACAATTAACAGGTCAGGTTTTGGCAAATGCATAAAGGTTTTCACCAATGGTATCAATTGGTGACATTTTAATCCTCTTTGGCCCAACCACTTAATTTCCACATCTTGTAAATTGAGGTTAGGTAAATTTCCGTTCTCAGCATACCTTTGAGCCCAGTGGATGTAACTATGTCCAACAATACAGACTTTAAACATGGTGAGAGAAGGTTGTGCTGCAGTCAGATGAAGTGTGGTAATGAAAGGGCAGTTGAAACAGTAGGAGTTTGTAAAGAAAAAAAACTGTGGAGTTTCAGTGCTAATGATTCATTAGCAGTGATTGGTGGATTTCCATTTCTGAAAACAGAAGGTTAGGGTGCATGGATGTGTTCTTTGAAAGATGCAATTTGAATGGTCAAGGAAAAAACATTTAATGAAAGATTGCACTGGATACACAGGTGCACTGAGAGTTCAGAGTTCAATTGAAACATTGTTGTGTGAATTTGCAAACATGAGAGGTCTTCCAGGAGGTGGTTGCTATGGAAAAAAGGCAGAGAGGGCAGAGGGGGGGAAGGGTTTTGATTTGAAAAAAGTGAGGGAAGAGTTATGATTGGCTAATATGAGAGATATGTGTAATGAATATCTGTATTTCTGTGCTTTCAATAGCTGCAGCCTCTGGAGTGCATCCTGTTTGATCTGCTCAAGACAATTTGGTGTATTTCTGAGACTGTTTTGAAACTCAAAAAGTATTTGCTAAGGTGAGAAAAGATTTATTTAATTTAGATAGAGAATAGTATGATTTAAGGAGAAACTGATTTGTAAAGTTTGTTGTAAATACGCTCCCACCTGTGCTTTGCAAATTTAGATTTTGATTATGGGAGTTACATAGCCATGTTAATAATGTCCCAAAAATGGTGCAAGGGCATTCAATAAAACACTTTCATGTGTCTCAAGGACATTTTCAGTCATTTCTTCTTGAATGCAGGTATACAATTGATTTATATGCTGTGTTTAAAAACGATTTTTTCAAATCAATTACATTTCTGGATATGTACTGCTAGAGCTTCATAGGTTGTTTTGGGTCATATTTATAAGGCATTTGAGTGTCTATGATGTTATTTTTCCCTTTTTCAATGGAAAGCGTTCCTCATGGGGCAAGTTTGTTGTAAATACGCTCCCACCTGTGCTTGGCAAATTTAGATTTTGATTATGGGAGTTACATAGCCATGTTAATAATGTCCCAAAAATGGTGCAAGGGCATTCAATAAAACGCTTTCATGTGTCTCAAGGACATTTTCAGTCATTTCTTCTTGAATGCAGGTATACAATTGATTTATATGCTGTGTTTAAAAACGATTTTTTCAAATCAATTACATTTCTGGATATGTACTGCTAGAGCTTCATAGGTTGTTTTGGGTCATATTTATAAGGCATTTGAGTGTCTATGATGTTATTTTTCCCTTTTTCAATGGAAAGCGTTCCTCATGGGGCAAGTTTGTTGTAAATACGCTCCCACCTGTGCTTGGCAAATTTAGATTTTGATTATGGGAGTTACATAGCCATGTTAATAATGTCCCAAAAATGGTGCAAGGGCATTCAATAAAACGCTTTCATGTGTCTCAAGGACATTTTCAGTCATTTCCTCTTGAATGCAGCTATACAATTGATTTATATGCTGTGTTTAAAAACGATTTTTTGAAATCAATTACATTTCTAGATATGTACTGCTAGAGCTTCATAGGTTGTTTTGGGTCACATTTTTCAATTACATCACTAGTGTTTCCTAAGTTTATGAATGACATTGTGCAGATGAAGTTTAGGTGTGACCACAGATTCAAAAGATGTCTGCCCTTTGTTCAAGAGTGAAGAGGACATGACTTACTTCATTGCTAGGCCTTCACATGTATTATCTCCTTTGTTTTCTTCAACAAGTGAAAATCTCATCTGCAACCGTGTGTTGGCCTCACCTTAAACAAACAAAACAGGTGATGGACCGAATGTGGATCAATGACACCCATTTACCCCAGTCCAAAGATCTGGGCCCAAACAAACCTCTAGATAGGCCACACTTTATCGTCAATTTGAATAAATCATTTAAAATGTTAGGGAGAGATTTATGATTGTTGTATGCCTGTTTTATACCACTGTGTGTCATTTTTGTGACGCAGTGGTGGTGCCAAAGATTTGCTATGTTATATAATAAGTAGGGTGTTAAGTTTATGATGACTGTTATTCATTTACTGTTTGGTAATAGTGGTTAATAACAGTTTTTTATTATATTTTTCCACAGATTCAACTGCACATCATTTCTAAATTGAAAAAATGCCAACTAAAAATCGTATTACAAAGGTGAGAAAACGTCAAAGACAGCAAGATCATGTATTATTGCAGCAGTCCTCTACCCAAAATACTCGTGAAATCACCAAGAAAGCTCCGGGTAAGAGCACGAAATCATTCCTAAGAAATATTTGTAGTAAAAAAAGTATTTCTCCCAAAAATGTTTCCGTCCAGAAAAAGAAAAGCAAATTAAATGGAAAGGAAAGACCCATCAAAAATGTTACTGGTAGAGGAAGAGATAACTCTGTGCATGATAGTAGAAGGAAACAACAGTTTAGGGACATTCGAAAACGAATGTTCCGCAACAGGATAATAGTTAATTTATTAAAAAATATTAAGAAAGGCCAACAGAAAGTGACATTTTATAAGAAGAAGAAAAATGTAGAGAAAATTATTGATCATGCTTTTGAAATTAAGCGAAAGTTGTTTATTTTGATAATCAATAGAATTAGGAAACTAAACAAGGTAATTTCTGATTTCAAATCAAATAGTAGATGGAAGAGAGTAGTAAATCGTAGTAACTTTTGTGAAGTTTTTTCCGGAGAATGGATGCATAGTTCAAGTTGTGAGGCATTTTTTAATGAGGAGAGTTATTTTCAGGATAATGATTTGGTGTTTGCAGTTGACACCAGTGGTCGAGCTTATGAAGTGAAGGATGGTTGTCCAGTTGAAAAAGAAAAACTTGTGACAACAGAGACAGACGAGGTGTTAGGTAATGAGGTTTTAGGAAGACGTCCTAAGCGTCCTGTGTACACCTGGAAGTGTAGTTCTATTTGCAGTGTGCGACAGGATTCCATCAATTTGCTTTGTGATTTTGTACGGACATTTAATAAGAAAAGTTTGAAGCAGAAAATGAAGTTGTTGCAAGAATTAGATCCTTGCAGAGTGAGAGAAGCGACAGGTTTGCATGGTCATTCACTGGCTTGTCTTTCCAGGAGAGTATGCCAGAGTGTTTTTCATCATTTCAGGATGCTAGCAGTGCATCATAATAAAGTCAGGAAAATAGTGAGAATGTTGTATCATGCTAAGAGTCCAGAAATTATGCTTAAACAATTATGTGCTGCTCTTTTGCATGGTTCTGAAATAGATGTCAAGAATATTTGTGAAGAAATTGAGTTTTGTTACTTTGGAAATAAAGATGAGAATGTTCAAATTGACCCAGAAGTAGAGGGTAATGTTGAAGATAATGTACAGGTTTCTAGTACAGATAAATTTCAGAAGGAAATTGCCACGTTTCAGATGAAATCAAGTGAGAGGCCTAATTTCACTTGTGTGTGTTGTCGACGCACTTATTATGAGAATCAAACTAAGTTAGTGGATTTATATGCAAAAAGTGAAAGGGAAATTAATAGTGAATGAAAGGATTTTGCCACATACTTGATGGTAGAAAATTGTTTTGATTTGGGATCGGATCAACGTGTGTGTACTTATTGTTGTAACAAATTAAACCAAAACCAGATGCCTGCTAGGGCGGTTCATAATAATCTGGAATTGGTTGAGGTTCCTTCTGAATTGAAGGATTTAAATACTTATGAATCTATTTTGATTCAAAGTATCCATCCCTTTCAGGCAATTGTAAGAATGGAGCCAAAGACAGGGAAGTTGCCTCCATCAGATTTACAGAGAGGATTAAAGGGAAGAGTTGTTTATTTGCCTCTAGATTTGAACAAAAACATTAACACAATTGGAGTAGAAAAAGTGGAAGAGGAACCTCTGGTTATCTTGGTTAATGGGGTTCCGACAAAGAATAAGAAAATATGGCAAGATTTAGTGGATGTTAGGAAAGTCAAAAATGCAACATTGTATTTGAAGAAAAATAATAAGTACTATATAAATGTATATGTAGCAGAAGAGGAAGTAAGTGATGAAGAGGATAGCGATTTGTGTGCTGGCCAAATTGAGAAAGTAGAGGCCTCTAAAAGTGAAGAAATATATGAACATTATAGTGTTCATCCTTTGCATTCCAAGGAAGTCATGGGGAATGCAATTGAGTTGTTTCAAATGAAACAAGCCAAAGGGAGTCCCATTAGTGTTTGGGAGGAAAGTTTGGAAGCTCGATGTTTCCCACAGCTATTTCCAACAGGTCAAGGAGGAAGATATGATGAGCGGCCTCATCAAATTCCTGCGTCTGAATACCGGACTTTACGATTGTATGCAGAAGATCCTAGGTTTCGTCAATGCATTCCCTATTTGTTTCATCTCTTGTTTGAAAGCGATCTGTCTGGACTGTCATATGCAGTGAACCACATCTTAAAAAGTGGTATACAGATGCGAAACATCTCGGCAAGTGACTTTATGCATAAAGTCAATGTCCAAGATAGTATTTTGGATTCTCACCTAATTAATCTCATGGCGTGTCAGCGTGGTACTAATGAGTACTGGTATCGTCGTCATGGTGATTTAAAATGTATGCTGAGGAACTTAGGAACTCCAACATGGTTCCTTACTCTGAGCTGTGCCGAGTATGGCTGGGAAGACTTACTTGAATTTCTACGAGAGGCAAATGGAAATATTGAAAACATTGAATTCAAGACACCTGGAGAACTGTGTTCTTTGGATCCAGTGAATGTATGCAGGTACTTCAATCATAGATTTGAAGCTATGATGTCTTTCATCACAAATAAGAAGAATCCACCTCTTGGAGAGGTGTTGGATTTCTTCTGGAGAAAGGAGTACCAAGCAAGAGGTGCTCCTCATATACATATGTTGCTGTGGATCAAGGATGCACCTAAATTTGGAACAGATCCGGATGACTTAGTGATGAACTTCATAGAACAGTATTCTACGTGTGCTGTTCCAAACGCAACGGAGAAGAAAAGCCTAAGAGAACAAGTTCTACGTTTCCAAAGCCATCGTTGTGGAAAGTACTGTCGTCGTGAATTCAGAAACAAGGACAAGTTCTACACCAAATGTCGTTTCAACTTTCCACGACCGGTGATTTCTAAAGGAAGAGTGAACAGTTTGATGTCTTCGCTGCGACATAATGTCACGAGGAAATCACCCAAAAATACATACAGTTTGAAAAGGAACGAAGAGTCCAAGTACATCAACGACTACAACCCAGTGATTTTGTCCATGTGGAATGCTAACATGGATATACAGTTTGTGGCTGACAACTGTATGGCTGTGGCTCGGTATGTGACATCTTACATCACCAAAAAAGAAAAGACAGAACTGAAGGATATGTGGGAGGACATTTCCCATGAAAAGAGCCTCAGCAAGAAGTTGTACAGTTTCAGTCTGAAGATGTTGTCGCATCGAGAAATTGGAGCTTATGAATGTTCTGACCGGTTGTCTTCAGCAAGTCTCTATGCCAAATCCAGGAGTATCGTTTGGGCGAGTCTTGGTCTTGCTGCAACGCGAAATCGAGTTCTAAAACCTGTCCGGGAAATTGAGTATTTGGCAGAAAAGGAACCAAACAGTACCGACATTTTGAAGACCAACATGTTGGATACATATTATCCAAATCGAAGCAGTCACCTTGAGAATGTTTGTCTATATGAGGTTCTACAAAATTATATATTCAAGAGGAACATCAAAGAAGATATTGGGAAAGGAGTGTATGCTGTAATTGGAAGTGAGGGATGTCTGGTCAAGCAAAGAAAATGCCAATTAGTAAACCATCGAAAATTGAGTGGAGAATCTCCAGAAAAAAAGGAGTTTTTCTATTTAGCACTTTTGCAACTTTTCAAGCCTTGGCGTGCAGAGGAGGAACTGCTTGGAGATTTCCTCTGTTACGAAGACTCTTTCACTGCTGCTAAGGAGACCATAGAATGTCCTGCTTTTCCCAAATATCAAGAAATGCTAACTTTGGAAATTGAGCAGGAAGCAACGATTGCAGCCGAGATTGCCAGAGACAGTTCTCAGGACAGTCAGAGTTCTGTTTCATTGAGTCAAGATCCACTTGGAGGACCTATTATCAAAAATGAAGCTGCCACTGCTATGAATGAAGTGGAAAGAGCCATGGCACATGCTCAGGAGGATTCAGTTAACTTAGAAGACTTGGAAAAACAACTCAACGTTGAGCAGAGGAAAATATATGATGAAGTTACCAAGCAAATTGAGCATGGATTAAGTCATGAGAAGAAAGAGTGCTCATGTACATCGTTGAAGCCTGTCCGATTGTACGTGAGTGGAGAAGCGGGAACTGGAAAAAGTTTCCTCATTAAAGCAATTTCTTGTTATTTGCAGGAAAGGACTGAGTCATCGCTGTCTTGTGTTGTCACTGCTCCTACTGGACTGGCAGCACATAACATTAAAGGTATTACTTTGCATCGTCTACTGATGCTGCCAGTGGAGCATGACAACAAATTACAATACCACAAGTTATCTGGGGATGCTTGTTGTGAAGTTTCAAGAGTCTTGAGGAAAATGAAACTTCTTATCATTGACGAAGTAAGCATGGTTTCCAATGTCATGCTTGCCTTTGTGCATTTGAGAATGCAAGAAGTTCTTAAAACTGAGTATGATGTGTTATTTGGTGGCAAACACATCATTGTTTTCGGAGATCTTCTGCAGCTGACACCAGTAAAAGGTCAACCTGTGTTCAAAATACACACGCATGAAGATACCAGGAAGTGCCTAGGGAGCATTGGCAACGTCAATATATGGTTAAACTTCAATTATGCTGAACTGCATGAAAATATGCGTCAGGCGAAGGATGAAGATTACAAGAATATTCTACAAGATATTAGAATTGGAAAAGTGACCGAGCATGGAAAAGAAGCTTTAAATGCACGATTACTTTCAAATTTATATCCCGAACAAGACATTGTGCCTGAGAATATTTTTCAGAAAATTACTGAGAAGAAATCCGGAATATGTTTGATGCCAACTCTTGCAGAATGTGCCATCTTCAACAACAAAATGTTGAATTTAGAAAAGCAAGAGATTGTGAAAATTGAAGCTATTGACAAAATAGAGCATATGGGATCAACAATTATTTTGTCAGAGAATTTGAAATCAAAATTGGATTCATTAGAGAAGACTATATCTAAAACAGCGGGTTTTGAAAAGACTTTGAATGTGTGTTTAAATTGCCGAATCATTTTGAGAAGGAATTTACATGTTGAAAGAGGTCTGGTAAATGGATCAATGGGTAATGTTGTTGATTTTGAGAAATACAGAAATAGAGATGGAATAGAATTTTTAAAAATTAAATTTGATGGCATTGAGGAAGTACAGCTAATTGGTCGTTGTTCTGCTAGGTTTTTGCTTGTTAAAGACTTATATGTTCGCCGTAAACAGTTTCCTGTTTGCTTGGCATATGCGGTGACAATCCATAAATCGCAAGGTTTAAGTGTAGATAGTGCATTGGTGAATATTGGCAGTTCTGTGTTCAAGGAGGGTATGGCATATGTGGCATTGTCACGAGTTAGAACTTTATCGGGATTGTACTTGATTGACTGATGTCACAAACATTTGTGCGGATCTAGATTGTGTTAAGGAATACAATAGGTTAAGAAGAGAGTATGCGCCACATTTGCCTCAATATCCTTTGTTTGAGAAACGTGTGGTAGGCCGGAAACGAAGAAATATCAGTAATAGTAGGGAGGTTGTAGCAAAAAGACCAAAAGTCAATGAACCGAAAATTGTTAGCAGAAAGAAAGTGGATTCTGTTGAAGATGTTGTCGGTTTTCAATTTGAAAACAGTTCTGGTGTCAACTGCTATGCAAATGTAGTGGTTAATGTTCTCTTTTCACTAGAGAGTTTAAAAGAACAGATTCTGTTGAATTCAGAACAAATTTTATGCTGTTTGTTGAATTCTGTTTTCGAGAAATGTAGCACTGATCGAACAAAAGTAGAAAGTGTGTCTGAAGTTCGTTATCTGTTAGATGAATGTTCAGGTCAAACAGACTTCTCTGAAAATAATCAGCAAGATTGTCAGGAGTTTTTAATGTATATGCTTGATGCATTGCAAGATGAGGGTGTAGATGTAGATCACCTGTTTGGGCTTTCTTATCAATGGCAGCATGATTGCGAGAACTGTAGGCTATCAAGTACTACTAGTGTAGACTCAGAACGATTTATATATTTAACTTTGCCTGACAGTAAATCAGTCTCCTTTAATAAGCTAGTAAATGCAGCGGATCACAACATGGAGTGTAGCCAATGTAAATCTGAAATGATGTCAACATTATTTATACGTAGATATGGCCAGTATGTCATTTTAATGATCCAACGATGTAGGCCTGATGGATCAAAATTGTCAACTTTAATACAAAAATTTGTGGCTTCTCAGCTGTCAATATCAGAAAGGACTTTTGTAACTGTAGCAATTATCTATCACGATGGTCCTTCAACAACATCAGGACATTACACAGCTTATTTAAAGTCTCGAAACGGCTGGTCATTCTGCAATGATTCTGTTGTAACTTTAAAAAAAAAAATTGCCGTTTGACCTTAAAAATTCTTACCTGGTGTTTTTAAAACCAAAATTTTAAAGAAAGAATCTCGGGATTTCCTATGAGGAATTGCAAAAGGTTCATCAAGTAGAGGGAATGTAAGTCTGCAATGCTGTCTAGATTATTGGTCCAAAACTTTTAATTATAATGTCAATTTAAAAATCCAACTATATAAACCTGATGCAAGTAAGTCTGCTTCATAGTAAGCAGTATCAGTGTCATAGGAAAAGGAGAACATGAGTGAGAAAGAAGGGTAAGATATTAGTAGTCCAGGATTGTGAAAATAATCTTAAATGTTTTCTTTTTGAAAGTTGCGAAAATAGAAAATGACGGGATTTGATTGGAAGAATTACAAGAGTTGTGAATCGCTGCAACATGATTTGGCCAAGTGGAAACATGTGGTAGAATGTGAGAAGTCTTTTCGTGTATGTAACATATTTTTCAAAACGATGGAGGTTTTCTTTCAGAAAGTGGCGGGCTGAAAATATTTATAGCACAACAGAGTGGACGCTGTTCATAGGACATCCTTCGACGTCATTGAAAGTAAGTTAATTTTAAGGAGTTTTGAATTCAGATTTCTTATGTTGAATGGGTTTTTTAAACACAATCATTTTGATTGTGTTTTTTTTTCCCCGCTGTTACATGATGAATACCTTCAAGTCACTGATTTAAGTGAAATTTGATACATTCTGAGAACAGCAAAAATAAACCATTTAACATGTATAATTAATGTTCTGCTTTTTGTACTTATGATATACATTTAGAAATGTGAGGTAGATATGGAGAAACTGAGTCTTCTGTAAGTGTCAAAGTTAATGCTTACAGTGCAGTACTTCTGGGTACTGTTTTCTTAAAAAAAACTGAATATGCCTCACCTCAAAGAAACCTCTTGAAAGGACACATCTTATTTGCATCCTGAAACAATCATTTACAATGTTAGACACAATTTTATGATGGCTTTACATCTCTTTTACGCTGCTATTGCATCACTATTGTGAGACATCAGCAATGCAAAAGAAGCACCATGTTCCAAAATAGGCCTCACTTCATCAGCATGAAGATACTGTTTGTTTAAAATAAATATCTTTAGGATTGTGTAGGGGACGTAGAGAAGCAGAGGCTTCTGTAAATGTCAAAGTTGTTGAAAAACTGTTTCTTCTTGAACCTTTTCCCTTCTTTTTTCTAATTTTTAAATACATGTTTTAATATTTTTGGAAATGTTTGTTCTCTCTTTTACAGATTGAAAGTATGAAAAAATATTTTTAAAAGTTAACAAGAATTATAAGGTAAATGTTTTCTACTCTTTTTACCCGCAATGCACTGCTGATGATGTCACTGACCATGTCATGAATGATGTAATAAGAGGACATGACTTACTTCATTGGTAGGCCTTCACATGTATTATCTCCTCTGTATTCTTCAACAAGCGTAAAATTGATATGCAACCCTGAGTAGGCCTCACCTTAAACAAACCTCAGGAGAGACCACACCTTATCGTCATCCTGAATTAATTATTTAAAATGTTAGGGATAGATTTATGATATATGTATGCCTCTTTTGCGCCACTGTGCGTCAGTTTTGTGACACACTGGCGGTGCAAAAGATATGTTATGAGGCGTCGAAATTACAAATTGATGCATTTAGGCAAATGTGTCATGCTGTTTTAAAACCGTGCTACATGAAACCGATGCAGCACTGATGAAAAAGATGCACCATGTTGCAAGACAGGCCTCACAAGGAGTCATATGTATCAAGCTAATTAGAATGCTTTGGCGACATATTTCTGCTGATAAAAAAAGCAAAAGTTTTATTGCCTATGTTGATGATATGGCTCTATGTTATTTACATTTCTTTGCTGTTTCAATTAATCTTTTTCAGTTATTTCTTCTTTTCTGTTTTCTATTTTTTCTCTCTGTTATTCCACATGTTTTAATCTTATTTTGAACATTCACTCACATTCTCAAAGAAACTCTTCTTTGTTATTGTTCTACTCTCTTTTTTTTCTTCCACTTCCTTATCCATTTTGTTTTTCGCAATTATACCCTCTTCCATCTTTTCTTCGTTAAATAGATCTATTAAACAGTATCTCTGGTTTACTCCCTATAGTTGTCTTTCTTTTAACATTACTCTCTGTTTACTTCCCTTATACTAACTCTTTTTTTTTTTTTTTTTAATTTTTTTGGTTCGCTTCTAGTTCGCGAACCGGGCAGCTAACTGGAAAGCGAACCAAAAGAAATAGAGCTTGCCAGAGTGCTAAACATTCTAGCAATTTTATTTGAAAGGGGAGGTAGTTCTGAAAAGAACTTTTTTTTAATGTTTTTGTTGTTTTATTTATTTATTTTTCTAAACATTTTTTGATTTTTTTGTATTTTTGCATAGTTTTATGTTTTTTTTTGTTTTTGATGGAGGGGAAACAACAAAAAACAGGCATTGAAAAAGGCTCAACAGGAGCAAAAAAAAAATTACTGTTTGGGTGGGTTAGGGCACTTGTGATTCTCGTAAGCAATGTTCATTAAGTTTACGCTCATGTTCCCACATGAAAGCAATGCCCCGCAATACAAGCAGGTTAGTTTCATGTGTTTAAAGTTCTTTTGAATGTTTGGCACGGTTTCCTGTGCCTCTCCTCCAGTCAAAGAGATATGCAAGGTTGACCTGGCCACAGGAGTTGTTGGGGGATTATCCTGCAGGTCACGCAACTCTGCACGGCTGTAGTTGAGTGGATGCCACCTGCTCATATGGCGATGCATGGTATAGTTTCCCATGCTATACTTTTTTTCAGTGCCTCTTGATAGCCTTTTTTTACAGATAAGGCAGGTGGCATATTTTGCATTGACTTTCTTCTCCCCTCGAGGGATTGAAAAAAACTGCCAGATAAAACTAGTTTTCCGACGGGAAACACGGGGCAACTCCTGTAAGAACTCTTGTTCTTCTCTCTCCTCTTCTTCAAGTTCATCCTCTTCCTCCTCCTCTGTGTTGTCGATGAACCGAGATGATGGTCCTCTCTTCTCATGAGGAGGTGGAGGTGGTGGTGGTGGGGGTGCACCAGCTGAAGCAAGTACAGAAGCCATTGCTCAATTATAGGTAAATGGTCTTTCTCTCACCAAGATGAAAGTCAGAGTGAGGAAAGAAGGAGGGGTTTTCATCATTTGGGAAAAGCAAAAGTTCTAAACCAATGAAAAGTGTTAATTTTAGATCACATGACCTAGTATTACATCATTAGGAAACCAAAAGTGAAATGAACCAATGAAAAGTTTTATAAACAAGTCACATGACCTGTTCCGCTCACGTTACGTGGTGCGCGCCGCGTCCCGGATCGCTTCTGGTTCGCGGTCCGGAGCACTTCCGGGAGCGCTAACGCGGCGCGTCATAAGACGCATTACGCGACAAAGTGATACGTCGCGCTTCCGCAAAGCGTCACAGTTGCGCAAACGAAACGTTTACCGGACTAGGTCGCGGCATCAAGATGAGCTAACGGAAAGCTTCCCGGTTCGCGAACTGAAAGCGAAGCAAAAAAAATATTTAAAAAAAAATTATTAATAAACATCTAAAATATATTTTTGGATTTAAAGAAGAATACATTTTACAGCTTCAGATGTTAGCTTTTAAAAAACCATTGAAATTCACTGAAAAAACCATAGGTTATAGACCATATATAGTTAGGAATTAGCATTTACAAAACCTTGAAAATTCACTGAAAAAACCATAGGTTATAGACCATATATAGTTAGGAATTCGCATTTACAAAACCTTAATTTACTCGCACAAAACCATTGAAATTCCATATATAGTTAGTTGCACTAACTATATATCGCGCACCCGCAATCCACTGCTGATGATGTCACATATTACATCATTCATGACATGGTCAGTGACATCACTGATGACATCACTGATGACATCTCAAATGACATCACTGATGACATCACTGATGACAACATCCAGTGACTGTATGTTTCTGTAAAGTTAAAATATGTCTTACATATTGAAGAATGAGTGGATGTATAAGTGTCTGGATGAAGGATTTAGTAGGTGCATGACTGACTGTATGAGTGAGTGATTAAATGTGTCTCACTGAGTGCATGGGTTAGTGACTAAACTGTCTTAATTTGTGCATCATTATGTCTGTTGTTCTGTAAACTGTTGCATGTGTTGATAAGTAGCTATATGAGTAACTATATGGGTTATTGATTGGTTGCCCAAGTATTTGTATGGGAGACTGAGTGTGTGTGTGGGTGGCTGGGAGGTGTATGACTCTGTGCATAGATGTGTGAGCAGTTGATTCACTAGATGTATGGTTTCAAAAGTGCATGTGGAAACAGCTGTATGGGCGGTTGACTGTGTGCATGAGTGTATTGGTGAGTGAATGGATATCTCAGTGCTACATGTCAAAGTAAGTACATATGTAAAACACAGTACATGTGAGAGTTGACATATATAAATAACTGTGCATAAGAGCCAGTGAATGTGTGAGTGGCTGTATGGATCATTGTGAACTTGTATCCGGGATTGTATAAGAGAGTAAATATGTGTTAGTATATGTTTGAATAAGTAAAGTTTGTATAACTGTATAGTTGAGGAAATGGAGGTGTGATTGATTCTTTGCATGACTGACTAGGTGTGTGAGTAACTCCATGGATGAGTGACAGTCTGTGAGTGTCTGTTTACACTGATTGTATCTAAGGTTATATTAGAGTCTGAAGAGGTTCATCGTATTATCACATGAATGATATCATCAGTGATGTGATCAGTAATGTCAAATGAGATGTCATCAGTGATGTCATCAGTGATGTCATTTGAGATGTCATCAGTGATGTCATTTGAGATGTCATCAGTGATGTCATCAGTGATGTCACTGACCATTTCATGAATGATGTAATATGTGACATCATCAGCAGTGGATTGCGGGTGCGCGATATATAGTTAGTGCAACTAACTATATATGGAATTTCAATGGTTTTGTGCGAGTAAATTAAGGTTTTGTAAATGCGAATTCCTAACTATATATGATCTATAACCTATGGTTTTTTCAGTGAATATATATATATATATATATATATCTTCTCTGTCGCAATGTTTCACAATAGGTGCATACATTTATTCAAGTAGTGGACATTAGATACCCAAGTGACCAAAAAAATAAGAATATAGTAAATATTATAAACCATAAATCACAATTTCAGATACCTATAAAGAATGCATCAGCCAGCAAAATATTATATCGGATTCATGGTATAGAGCAGGGGTACTCATAGTACGGCCAGGCAAGCCTTCCCTGGCGGCCCGCAGACCTTGCAGACAATTTACCTGTGTTTTTAAAAAAATCAAAAATTTAAGAGTGTCAGCAAACACTGCGCAACGCGACTCAGAGACTCTGCTGCTCTGTGGGGGCCCCAGGCATTCCAGTGATAGTCAGAGTGTAGCTTCAGGGGCGCTAAGAGGTGAAATACAAAAGCCTCATTAGCATACAAATGGTCTTTTAAAGACCTGTGAAGTATTCGGGTGCGGCTGTGTGTGTATGTGCGTGCCTGGAAGCGGTCTCAGCCCGGGCTGACACACAGGCAGGGTGAGATGAAGAGGGAGGTAACGGGAGGGAGACAGAGGGAGGGAGGGAAAGGGAGGGAGACAGAGGGAGAGCGTGGGAGGAAGTGAAAGGGAGGGAGAGGGAGGGAGTGAAAGGGAGGGAGAGGGAGGGAGAGCGAGGGAGGGAGGGAAATGGAGGCACTCAGAGGGAGAGCAAGTGAGGGAGGGAGAGGGAGGGAAAGGGAGGCAGACAAAGACAGAGGGAGGGAGAGAGAGGGAGAGAGGTGGAGGGAGGGAGACAGGGAGGGAAAGGGAGGGAGAGTGAGGGAGGGAAAGGGAGTGAGAGGGAGGGAGGGAAAGGGAGTGAGAGGGAGGGAGAGCGAGGGAGGGAGGGAAAGAGAGGGGGAGGGGGAGGAAGAGCGAGGGAGGGAAGGGAGGGAGACGGACGGAAAGCGTGGGAGGGAGTGAAAGAGAGGGAGAGGGAGGGAGGAAGAGGGAGAGAGAGCGAGGGAGGGAGAGGGAGGGAGACCGACAGTGGGAGAGTGAGGGAGGGAAAGGGAGGCAGACAGAGGGAGAGCGAGGGAGGGAAAGGGAGGCAGACAGAGGGAGAGGAAGGGAGGGAAAGGGAGGCAGACAGGGAGAGCGAGGGAGGGAGTTGGAGGGAGGGAGACAGGGAGGGAGGGAAAGGGCGGGAGACAGAGGGAGAGCGTGGGAGGGAGTGAAAGGGAGGGAGAAGGAGGGAGTGAAAGAGAGAGAGAGGGAGGGAGGGAGGGAGGGAAAGGGAGGGAGGGGGAGGGAGAGCGAGGGAGGGAAATTGAGGCACTCAGAGGGAGAGCAAGTGAGGGAGGGAAAGGGAGGGAGAGGGAGGGAAAGGGAGGCAGACACAGACAGAGGGAGGGAGAGAGGTGGAGGGAGACAGGGAGGGGGAGGGAGAGTGAGGGAGGGAAAGGGAGTGAGGGAGGGAGAGAAAGGGAGTGAGAGGGAGGGAGAGCGAGGGAGGGAGGGAAAGAGAGGGGGAGGGGGAGGGAGAGCGAGGGAGGAAAGGGAGGGAGACGGACGGAGAGCGTGGGAGGGAGTGAAAGGGAGGTAGAGGGAGGGAGGGAGAGGGAGGGAGACCGACAGAGGGAAAGGGAGGCAGACAGAGGGAGAGCGAGGGAGGGAAAGGGAGGCAGACAGAGGGAGAGGAAGGAAGGGAAAGGGAGGCAGACAGGGAGAGCGAGGGAGGGAGTTGGAGGGAGGGAGACAGGGAGGTAGGGAAAGGGAGTGAGAGGGAGGGAGGGAAAGGAGAGAGGGAAAGGAGGGAGGGAAAGGGAGGCAGAGAGAGCAAGGGAGGGAAGGAAAGGAGGGAGGGAAAGGGAGGCAGACAGAGGAAGAGGGAGGGAGGGAGGGAAAGGGCGGCAGAGAGAGGGAGACAGAGAAAGGGAGACAGAGGGAGACAAAGACAGGGAGAGGGAGGGAGACAGACAGAGGGAGACAAAGAGAGGGAAGGAGACAGAGAAAGGGAGAGGGAGGGAGACAGAGAAAGGGAGAGGGAGGGAGACAAAGAGAGGGAGGGAGACAAAGGGTGACAGACAGAGGGAGGGAGGAGGGAGGATGACAGACAGAGGAAGGAGGGATGGAGGAGGGTGACAGACAGAGGGATGGAGGAGGGTGACAGACAGAGGGAGGGAGGAGGGTGACAGACAGAGGGAGGGAGGAGGGTGACAGACAGAGGGACGGAGGAGGGAGTGGGAGGGCGACAGAGTGAGGGAGAGAGAGACAGAGAGAGGGAGACAGAGAGGGAGAGAGAGAGTCAAAGTGAGCGAGACAGAGGGAGTCAGGGAGAGAGAGAGAGATTGAGTGAGAGGGAGTGAGACAGTCTGAGTGAGACAGAGGGAGAAATAGGGAGAGATGGAGGGAGAGATGGAGGGAGAGATGGAGGGAGAGATGGAGGGAGAGAGGGAGGGATAGAGGTGGATAGAGGTAGAGAGAGGGAGAGAGAGCGGTTGAGAGAGGTTGAGAGAGGGAGAGAGAGGGAGAGCGAGAGGTGGCGAGAGAGATGTGTGTATGCCGGTTCTGGTTGCTCAGTGGACGGAGGCGTCCGCTGCAGGGACCTGTGTTCAACCTCATGGTCACAGTTGTTTTTGTTGCTCTAGCCCCGCCCCCTCCACCACTGACTCCGCCCCACCGGTGCGGCCCTCAGACACAAACCACACTGTAAATTTGGCCCCCGAGAGAAAGTTTGTGAGTACCCATGGTATAGAGGGTACATTTTTTTGTTTGAAATGTTTCTTGGTCTCAGACCCCAAATACTGCAACAGGATCACGCCCCAGTATGATAGATCAAACTGGATGGGCACTGGGGCACCAAAACATATATAAAAAATACTAAAATAAGAATAGGTGAGCAGGAGCAGCTCACTTATTATTCACTGTTCCAGACAAGGAGTGCTACCAAATGCCCTAACAAGGGTCTTTTTTGCGTATATTTTTTAATCCTGGTGGTGCTCCTGCAAGGGGCAGGGACACCACCAAGTATTATTATTTTTTTAACATTGTCGGGGATTGCAGAGAGTGCAACATTAAATAAGCATTTTCAATGCAATCGGTCTCGCCTTTGGGACCTTATATGTATTTAGCTATGCAGCACATTGGCCTGGGTGCTGAAACAACTACTGTTCTTTATCATGGAGGTTTCATATGTAAACGTACAACACAGCAATCCCTGTATTATAGCAGATCAAGGACCCTTCAATAAGTAATCAATGTGATGCTTCAGATGTAAACATGTGCAAAACAATGACTATAGACAAGAGCTACAGGAACATGCCACTATAAGCAAGTGATATAAACAAGTACACTTGCTACTACCTCCCCTATATTAGTGGGACACACATCACAAAGCTGACCACTGATGTTTCATATGTAAGCATGTATAGGTCTGAATAGTAACAGAGTAATGTCACTTGCAGAAAAGCCACCACAATGATGTTCCATAGGCATACGCGTGCACTTTGAGAAACATGGAAACTAGTTATTTACACATACAACATCGCTTTCCCTTCATAATCGGAGATTAGTGCCGCCTGCAAAAAGTGACCACTTATATGTACAACATCACAAACCGTGTGCAGGGATAGACCAGTTGTGTTTGCAGAAAGGTAGGAAGATGTGCACAATGGATATGTACATTTGCAATGCCAAGAACCCCATTGAGTAAGAGACCAGTCCTCTCTGCAGGAAACTAACAACGTGCGCACTTCAGTTACATACACGTGCAACACCAAGGACGAGACCTCTACAGAAAACGCCGGACACTTACAGTTCTGATTTAAACACATGAATCACCACAATCTTTCTACAGTGACATACTAATATTCTATGCAGAACAGCAACACCATTCACCTCTCAGATATTAAAAATCACAATCCTTCAATCCCAGTAGTCAAATGTTCCCTGTAGAGTGTTTTTTACACTAATATTTTAGACATATAGATGTGGAACCCTACAATACAGGACTTCGGGTGGGGGTGTGTACGTGGGCACAAGGCACTCCATTTTACAGCTAAGGAACACACTATGTTGGGAGACCAGTACATGCATTGTCTTCCTATACCAATATTGAGGATCCCTTTCCATTAAACATCGCTTGTTTACCATTTAGCGTGGCATCAGACATTTGCATTTGCTTACAATAAAACCAGCAAATCAGAAGGACTGCAAAGAAAACCCAAACTTGAGGCACACAAAGAGAAAAGCAAATAGTCACCTTGTCGTAACTGTAGTAACCCAAACACTGGGAAAGTCCAGATTGGAGGGGTCTCCCAGAAGGGAACTGTCAACTGCCGCCGGATAAAATCGTACATCCATAGTCGCATTATTTATCTAACTATTTGTTAGAAGATGTGCCCTCGAGGGACCTCCGGGAACGTCTGTTTTCATTATAACCAGGCTCCTACACAGTTCAATTTGCTGAGCCCAGCATCTGGGTGTAGAGCCAATGGGGCGCATATACACACACACACACACACACACACACACAGGAAACTCGATAGCGAGAAGTCTACCTGGATGTCTCTACCATGTTCCGAACAGTAGTCTGGTTGCTGTTTTATTTTCTTTTAACTGATTGTGCAGACGACACTGTCACCACTCTCTCCTGATCCCCTTACTACACTCCCATCTATTTCTCTCAATGGTCTGAACCCCATCTCGCCCTCATGGTGGCCTGGACAGTCAGCAGCACAAACTCGAGGCTAACAAAAGTCACAATAGGATCGGCCTTCATCAGAGTCTTGACGCAGGACATGGGCAGTCGGACCTGGAGGGTGCCTGCAGGTGGGAGCTCCTCCGGGAGGGGCTGAGTGCCAGTGCCTTCAGGCACCAACCCAGCTATGGGCAAGAGGAGGTGAACATGGAAAGCAGGAAGAGCAGATGTCAACGCAAGAGACGCATCAACAAGTCGCCTTCCAGCAATCCTTAGTCCCATCGGAAGAGAGAAAGGACTTGCGATAATATGGCGTACATCTTGAAATGGTGCTTGGACACAAGCAGAACGAGCGCACCAACTGAAAACGATACTAAAACAAGCTGCTTCAACATATAGTTGTTTGTACAAATACACAATTGATTAAGACAATAAATAGCAACTCTACAGTATATTTAAATGATAATTTAAGCTGCTTCCCAAATTTTACATAAAGGCTTATAGATCACATTTTCATTAAATACAATTAGAGGATTTTGTATGGCTAAGTGCCAACCCATGATGTGCCTGGACATATCAGAAAATCACTCATTTCTTAATGTTACAGAGGTATAAACATATCAAACTGCCGAGTTAGCAGTGCATGTCTTTTGTTACTGTTTATTATCTGCAAGGGCTTTAGGCAAGCAGAAAATTAGCGACCAGGCACAAACGGACGGAGTGGGGGGCAAGAAGGCATAGGTCTGTGGGAGGGATGGGGTCAGGGGGGAACGGGGAAAAAAGTAGTCTGTTCAGTAAAGGGACCAGTAGCAGTGGAAGGACACAAATGACGACATGGCCCTCAGAAGGAGGGACTAACAAGCCTACAACCAATTAGAAGGCAGCATTTAAGTCACAACCCAATGAAAAAAATGGTCGGAAAGTGGGCGGAGCTTCCACAAAGCCTCCAAGCTATAGTGTATATCGCATGCTTTGCAAAGCGAGCCGCACATGCGCTGCAACGCTAGGCAAGACCTAAAAACACTGTAAAGTTCCTGGGTCATTAAATCCATGACCTCAGGAGAGTTTGCCATGTTCTTTAAAGTACCCCGGGAAGGAATTTTGTGACAATCACTCTTTATTGAACATTGCAATGTGTGAATGTATTTGATGTAAATTTTATCATAACTATTATTGACTTTTTGACAAAGATAACAGTTGTGCTTGGTGTATTTTAATATTCTGACCCCTTCATAGACTCAATAATTCCACTTATATTTTGGTGTTCTGACCCTTTGACAAAGTCACTAAATCTGCCTCACTTAAAATGACAGCCTTTACGGTGCAACATCGCATAGTCATCAGAGCGTGCCCGCTGGAGTTTAGCCAGGCCCCGCGCTCAACCTTATGCAGCAGTCGTGCACTGTGGGGTTTGGGCACAAGCAGGGTTATGGGCGCTGGCACTAGTTGCAGACTAGGCCCTGAACCCAACCCCACATGGCCCAAGGCTGTGTGCTGCAGGGGGCGGTTGTGGCCCCAGCGGGGAAATGACAAATGCCACACGCAGTAGAATGCGGGGCATTTACCTCCCAACCCCATGCCGGGCCAAACTATGGATATCTTATTTATGTTAAAAAAGATCGAAATTCTGGACAAAAACACCACAAAGGTTAACATGACAGAATGGCTTCTGACCTGTAATCCCAGTTCTCTCTCAAGGGAATCTCCATTGAAGACATAAGAACAGAATAGTCCCGCCCATGTGCAGGGATCCCGGAGTACTTTTCATAATATGTCTTTTTAAGAATAGATGTTTGCCTTTCTTTTGGAAGGCCTGTAGAAACACTTGAGACATGAAAATTGTACAGCCTATAGTAAAGGGTATAATGGTCAATTTCTTTGAACTGCATTTAAAAAAGGGGTAATGAATACATATGTATATATAAATGTAGGGCCAAATAATTAGTAGAAAGTTATTTGATTACTTAAATCTCTCTCACAAATCCTTTATAAAAACGAGAAAGATAAAGGAAAAGAGGACAGTGTAGCTCTATAGGCTCCCACTATGAGAATGTGAAAATGAAGTCTGCACCTTTAAGGGCCCAGAGAACACCAGTATCCCATCATGCCCAGCAGGTGGCAGTTGCTTCAGTTCTTTTTGCTGAAATTTGGCAGTGTCAGATAGATCCCAAAATGGTCTCTGTCATCTCCACCGGCGCTGGAAGGTTGCTTATGATTCCAATGAAGATTCCCAGTAGAGCAGCCGGGGTACGTGCAGGTACCAGCCGTGGGGCCCAGTGAGGGGGGATTTCGAGGGACGATGCTGAGAGGAAAATGTATTATTTATTTAATTTTCCCTCTGCATCGCCCCTCGAAATTCCCCCCCCCCCCCCGACCCCTCTGCCCCACCGCTGTTACCTGCATGGACCGAGGTTGCCTGAGAGCTGGGATTACAGGTAAGACACCACTCCTCTGTCAGGGGATCTCCATTGACAGTCATAATCACTGAATAGAGTAGCAAGCCCGTACTCCACCAAAGAGCAGTGGAAAGGACAAAAGGACAGAGGAACGATCAATCAACCAAAGCAAGCAAATAAAGTTCACAGAGAAGCCTGCTCTACTTGAACAACTGTTCTAGCATCTGCATCCAAACAATAATGTTTAGGAAATATGTGAACAGATCTCTGTGTAGCTGCTTTATTGATCTCAGCTATTGGTACATTTCTCATTAAAGCAGCAGTAGCTTTTTTCCCTCCAGTGGAGTGAGCTTTATGAGTACAGGACAGAACCCTATTTGCCTTCTGATAGCATAATAGAATGCCAGATACTATTCATCTGGACAAAGACTGTTTGGAAGTGGCTAGACCTGTACAGACCGGCCAATAGTTTACAAACAATTGGTCCGACCTTCAGATATCATTTATTTAGTCCAGGTAAAACTGTAAGACACGCATGACGTTTAGAGAATGGAGAATTCTTTCAGCAGGGGTGGAAGGGTGTTGGAAGAAAGTAGGTAGAGTAATGGTTTGATTAACGTTAAAGTCTGAAATGTCTATAGGTAGGAGTTTTGGATGAGTAGTCATAACCACCTTACTGGAATGAAAAACAGTATATTGTTTGTTAGAAAACAATGCCTGGATTTCACTAACCCTACATGCCGATGTGATCGCTATGAGGAAAGCAGTTTTCCAAGAGAGATGTTGCAAGAAAGATTTGTGAATGGGCTCTAAAGATCTGCATGAGATGAGAGAGGATTTTATTGAGCTCCCAAGGAGAAGATGGACACTTTATGGAAGGAAAAAACCTTTTTGACCCCTCTAAAGAATCTTTGAGAACGGGAATTGTGAAAAAAAGGTGGTAAAGGACTTTCTGATAGGCAGTAATTGCCGCCAAATTAACTTTTATGGAAGGAAATTGTAGTACGAGTTACTTACCTTTTGTAACGATGTATCCGTAGAGACGTTGTCTAGCCGCAGATTCCTTAACTTAGAATATCCGAAGGCGTCAGACTGGATCCGGAAATGTTTTGCAGCAGCACCTCTGCGCGCTGTGGGGCGGCGCCTCACGACCCTGTCCTGACGCGTCCACGGACGTGACATCAGCGAGGTCATATAAGTCTCTCCCGGCGGGCTGAAGTCAGTTTTCCTTGGAGAAACCTTTCCGCGGCACAACGCGGAGCCCCCAACAAAACTGTGAAAGTATGGGAACAGTGTGCAAAGGATGAAAGATCTGTAAAGGAAAGAAGGCGGATAGTGCAAAACACCATCATAAAAGACGATATCATCCACTGTCTGTATATAAGTAAAGAAGTAAAGACAGAGCAAGCTCTGACAAAGAACCCCCGCAGAGTGAAGCATGGACCCTACCAACAGGATAAGTAACAATGGAAGAAAATCTCAACAGACAAAGATAGATTGTTATTACAACGTAGAACTGTACCGGCCAACAAGGACGGGGCACAGAAAGAACAACAGTCTATTGCGAGAAGGTATGAAAGAATAGCACTTCCCCTAAAGAAAAAAGAGGGGGTGGGGCTCCGAAACACAGCCCAACATATAATCAAGAAGACGACTATAGAGGAGACAATAGCCCTGTGTCAATGGAGAAGGCGGGAGGGAGGGAAGGCAACAGGACAAGAAGAATCATCTCCTGATGATTGTGAATCAAAAGGCACCGTTTTACAAGAAAGAAGCTACCTGGAGGGAGGCTGCCACATATGGCGATTTTCAAAGAGGTGTAACCATGTGAGCACCCTGCAAGAAAACCAACGGCAACTGAAAGGAGGCAAAGTGGAAAAACCCACCTGGCAAGGTCCTCCCAGAACGGGGAGGATGGGTGGGCGTTAAGGAATCTGTGGCTAGACAACGTCTCTACCAGATACATCATTACAGAGGGTAAGTAACTCGTACATCTGATAGAGACATCTAGCCGCAGATTCCTTAACTTAAATTAGATACCACAGCCACACCCAAGGGGGGAGGAGGGTCTGCGATAGAACAACAGAAAGTGCCCAAAGCACTGAGCCGGTGACAGAGTGACGGACAATGGGGGAGGCTGCAGCGGAGGAGCCAGACAGCAACCCAAGTAGCTCTAGACTCCGACTGGTCCAGCTAAAGATCCTCCATAGGTCATATTTGTCCAGTTCCTCGATGGTCCTTATGGGCTATGCCCAAGACAGTGGCTGCGTGCGAAACTGTGGGCAAGAGGGCACCTTCATCCATACACTCTGGGAATGTGTGACTATTTCAAAATTCTGGGAAGGGGTAGTACTCATGATGTTGGAAGTATTGGGGCAGCAGGTATAGTGCAGCATCAAACTGATTTTCTTGAATATATGGGACCCCACCGACCTCACGGCCAAGGAGAGGATCTGGGTCACTTTGGGTTATATGGTAGCCAAACGGAATATCGCCAGATTATGGAAGGCTTTGAACCCACTGTGTGTTGCTGACTGGGCCAAAGACATGGACTGGTGTAAAT
The DNA here is from genome assembly GCF_964263255.1 of Lissotriton vulgaris. Taxonomy (NCBI): domain Eukaryota; kingdom Metazoa; phylum Chordata; class Amphibia; order Caudata; family Salamandridae; genus Lissotriton; species Lissotriton vulgaris. The sequence continues at coordinate 1,249,294,098 of NC_141691.1, read as the reverse complement.
CTGGGAAAATACCAAAGTAAATTTGGGAAAATACCAAAGTAAATCTGGGAAAATACCAAAGTCATGGCAGGGGAGTATCATTATTCCTATCTATAAAAAGGGGAACAAAAACATAGCTGGCAACTATCGCCAAATAGCGTTGATGGATGCTACAGGGAAAATCTTTGCTGCAGAAGTATTGGATCGACTAAAAGACTGGGCTTTTTCGCAGGGTTTAATACCCATGTTTCAAGCAGGTTTTAGACCTAATCACTCTGTCACCGATAATATTTCAATTCTCCAGACCATTCTTGACAAATACACAGTATGGAAATCTCAGTCAGTATACGTAGCATTTATTGACTATTCTACTGCTTTTAATCGTGTCGACAGACCGACATTATGGAATAAGTTAAGGAGACTAGGAATTCCTGAACAACTGCTGCAGATTATTGTTAATCTCCATACCAACACATGGTGTCAAGTGCAAATGGGGTGTGAAAAAGGTTTGACTAAAACAATCAAAACGGCTAACGGGCTCAAACAAGGGTGCCTTTTAGCACCAATATTATTTTCATTATACCTCAGTGACCTGCCATACCATCTGCAACAAGGTTCAAGTTTTCCTCCAAAGATTGCTGCACAAAGTATACACGCCCTGCTATATGCAGATGACATTGTGATGTTGGACCTTACGCCCTTTGGTTTGCAAAAGCTCCTAGATATTTTACATAAATATTCTAAGGATAACTTCCTAATCCCAAACTTAACGAAAACAAAAGTTGTTTCCTTTTCTGGTAGGAAACAAAGTGCGAAGTACTGCTGGAGGCTCGGCGGAGAAAAAATAGAAGAGGTCGATGAATACACCTATCTCGGCAGGATATTCTCAAAGAGTCTGAAAAATACAAAGCAGATAAACAATTTAAAGAGGAAATCAGAATTACATGCCGGGCCCTTTCCAGACTGTACTCTGCTACAGGGAACAGGCATTTCTCTTCACTGCTAAAAGTATACAGAGTAAAGATTCCCCCTGTTTTATCCTATGCTACGGAACATATCCCAATAAAACAGTGGTCTTATATGGACCAAAAAGAAGGGAAAATTTTGAAAAAAGTCTTGAAGGTCTCAGAATCTACACCGGTCCAAGCTCTAAGACTTGAATTCTCAATTACAAGTTCCTATGCTACAGCTGTTGCTAATGTTATCAGGTGGGCTTACAATCTCCTTCACGCAAAAGAAGGATCACTACGATCCCTGCTAAAGATCGAGACTTTTGAACTAGATGCTTCAAAGCAAATATTCTTCAGGAATATGACCGTGGTATTCCAAATTGCTAAAATCAGTACGGATATTTTGCTCACCTGGTCAGCCTCGCAACTGAAACTTTTCTTGAAATGTTTTACTCCTAAACTGAGTTTCGAACTCGACTTTGCACACTGTAGCAAACTATCTTTGTATAAACTTTACGTTGAGGCATTGGAGTACAAGCATGTACAGACATACATAGGGTTTTCCCTCACACATGGTGCAAGGAGGGCAATTACAATGCTGCGATTAGGTATCTTACCAGTGTTAACTCTTACATCAAGATGGACACCAGGTGGATCCCCATTATGTACTCTTTGTCAAGGGGGTGATCAGAACATCGAGCACCTTTTATTTGCATGCCCTAACTTAAATGTAGTAACAGCACGGTCAAGATATCTTGATCCCAAATACCGTAAATGTAGAATTTAATCAGTAAAAGAATTGTTATTTGTGTGCAAACAACCACCTAATGAATTTGTATGTTACAATTTCTATAAATTTTTGAAATCTTTTTTAACATTATATTAATTTGTAATGAATTTCTTTCCTTGTAAACTGTTTTTATATAATATTTGTGGTCCTCAGTTGAGTACTGAAACAAATAAAAAAAATTTGACTTGACTTGACTGGTGTATGGTGACAGAAATTCCCACCTATGTCTCCAGGGGATGTCCGCAAAAATGGTCACAAATATGGGGGCCATGGAACACTTTCCGGGGGGAGATATGTTAGCCGCCGGGGAGCCGTGATGATGTTGGTGACATTGATGGTTTACGTGGCACTCCTGACGACTAACTGATTGTACGAGGGAACAGAGATATTGAGGTCTTTTCCTGCACTGTGAGTCATTGATTATCTATGCAATGCTATAATCATATTGTATACATGCCATGGTTTTTTTCAATAAAAAGTAAAGAAAATTAAAAAAACGGGAATACTCCCATGGGCAATCTGTAGATATATATATTGCAAACAAGGGGAGGGCGAGCCACGACAACGCAACTACGGGTGCCAAGGAGGAACCCACCTAGTGCACCCACGGAAAGAAGTTGCTGCATTTATAAGCGTGTTAAAATACAGTGAAATCCTCTAAAGGAGGAGAACGAGGCACTCATGCAAGGCTCACCAAGGCGACCCAGGCATATAGGAGAAGCGCCAAAAGGCACAACACCGAACACCGTGCAACTGTAAGACAACGGCGTCATTGGACGTAGAGAACCCAAAGGGGCTTCTATGCCTGCCTGACGCATAGCAGAGCTATACAATAGCATACAGGTACCCCACTCGGAGTATGGCACATCCCCAAGAACCACCACCTCTTAGGTTAGTCAAAGGACCGAACACAAACAACCTGTGGAACACCGCCACAGGTGGCTTACCGCCAGCTGAAAAAATGCATAGTGCAACTGGTGGACACTGAATAACAGTATAGCCACCCCAGAGCATGTCAATTGGAGACCTGTGAAATACAGACCTATGGGGGAGGACGGAAGCCGGCAAGGAGGCGCCGAACAGCCGAATCTGCATGGGCATCAAACAAAAGGACCCCATCAAAGGGCAGGTCAACAAGGTGTTCACGGATATTCTCCGGAAAGAGGCTATCCGGCAACGAAGCATGGCGCCGTCAAATCACTACCATCACAGAGAAGATAAAGGAGGTAAACACGAGCGCCGTCAGAAGTGCCGATAAAAGAGACTGGGCAGAGTCCCAAAGGGCAGAAGTAGCCTGAGCCAAGGCACACACTGTATTTATTGATCGAAGAGCTGCGCTAGTGAAGGCGAAAAATGTTACGGCTCCACAACTCCAGCCATCTGGACTCCTGGGAAGGAGGAAGCAGCTGAGGCAAGGAAGGGAAAGCAGTTTGCAGGACACACCCCTGAACGTCTGGGTGAACAAATGAGGAAACTGGATCATGTGGAGCAGGACGGTGGTGGTGCAAGATAGAACGAGCCACCAGATCACCGGAAGCTGGCTGAGCCCACGTGCCCAAAAGGGCATCATAAAGAGAGGCTCGAAGGGTAGAAGCGGCTCTACACTCTCCGAACAGTGGTGGAGGACATGCAACAGAGGGTCAACTGGTAGGGAGACCGATGGGGGTTGCATACTCAGAACACGAGCAGCCAAGGAGACAACCCTAATGAACGCCGCACCGGCCTCGGTTGCCCTCCTTGGTGGGGACAGCCACTCATCTGTGGGCGAGGACTGTAAACTAAGTCTCCCACCCCAAGGAGGTTGACCAATGACCAGAGGATGTGACCAATGGCCAAAAGGAGGAAGCCCCATTGACGAATGAGGGTCCTGATGGGGCTCCTGAGGCAACGTCAAACTCCCCTCCAGAGGAGTCAATAATCCAGCGTTGGGGCAGAGCCAGGGAGACTCCGGTTGGCACCGACCCTGCCCGGCGCCGACACACGCCCATCCGGCGCAGTCAGCACCGTCCGGCGCCGACTCCATGTCAACCACAACAAGCTCCGTTTCCGAAGAAGGAGACGGCACCGGAGCCGGGGAGGCAAGCCTACGGCGCCGCACCGGTGCCGACTCGGCCTCCACTACAACAGGCCCGAATTGAAAGGAAGGAATGGAGTCACAGCCTACGGTGCCGGATCGGCCCTGACCTTGCCTCAGGATAGGCAGCCGCCAGTCCAGAAGGCTGAGTCGTGCTCGAAGCAAGGCTGCAAGCACCAGCAACCTGCGGCGCCACAGGGAGCCCCACTGGGCTATGCGGCGAGGCAGCTGTGCTATGGGTCGAACAGGGGGACCCAGCCAGGCTGCGCCCTGACTACGCCACATCTCCCATCACACATAGAGGTAAGGGGCTCAGTCGGCGCCGGGAACGAACCCGCCAGAGACCCCGCACGTAGCAGAGGCTCAGAGGACGCCCCAGGGACAGGAGGGGACCCAAGGGAAACCAGCAGGGCCGCGTCGTAGGCCTCCATTTGGGTCAGAGTCGCCCCCGCACCAGGATAAGGTGAATAAGGGAAGGGCGACTCCCGGGGACACACTTCCGGAGGATTTCGGGAACTAGTGCCCCCGACAACAGAAGGAAGTGAGGTCAAGGACCTCGGTGACATGTGCCGTGACTTACCCAGGTGAGGCGAGTGACGGGCTTGGGATCCATAGGGCAACCGACGCCGCAAATGGAACCCACTGCCAGAGGGACCTGCCGCTGATATGGAGGCCGGGCAGAGATGACTCCAACTGGGACAGGCAAGCCGAAAGCAGCTTCATCCTGCTCTCCCACCAGGACTTCAGCTTGAGGTGTTGGCAGGTGTTGCAATCCGTCAAGTCGTGGTGTTCGCCCAGACACCATATGCAGATAAGGTGTGAGTCCGTCGGGGACACTTGCCGCGAACAGGTGGTACACATTTTAAAGCCCGAAGGCATCGCACACTGTTTCAGGCGCGAAGCGTCAAAAAGGGCCTGAAAACAGGCCAGGAACTGCTTACTCTGGATTCGCCTTGCATGCGGAAAAGAAGGAAACTGAAGTCAGCGCGCCAGAAGGGACTTATATGACCTTGCTGACGTCACGTCCGTGGACGATGTCAGGGCCAGTCGTGAGGCGCTGTCCCCCGCAGAGGTGCTGCTGCTGAGAAAAAATATATACGGATCCAGTGTGACGCCTGGGAATATTCTAAGTTAAGGTATCTGCAGCTGGATGTCTCTATCAGATAGTCATATGTGGCCAGATGAAGTAAGTATGGAAGAATCGTATCTTCTTGGCAGGTTGTTGGATTCACGTTTTTGCCATAACACCAAATACAAAATCTCTTCCATTTAAATGAATAAGCTGATCGTGTTGAAGGTTGTTTAAGCATCCTTAAGAACGTTCATGTATTCTTGTGGAACGTTCAAATTCCCATATTGAATCAGCTCAGGAGTCATGCTGCCAAACTGAAATAGGAGATGTTGGGGTGAATAATCGGGCCTCTGAATTTCGTGAGAAGATCCGGTCTGCACAGCAGCTTCAGATGGGGATATGTAGAGAAGGTCTGTGAACCACCATTGCCAGGGCCACTCAGGAGCAATCAACTTCATGCCAGGGCCACTCTGGAGCAATCAAGATCATTATGGCCCTTAAATAGCACCATTTGATGAGAACTGAAAGGATCAAGGGAATTGGAGGAAAGCTGTTGAGAAATTTGCTGGATGGGTCAATCCATAGTTCTTTTCCCAGTGTCCCAGGTTAGAAGTACCTTGATGAGAAGCAGAGGCATTTTTTGTTTTCTGCGGTGGCAAATAAATTGATGTGCGGTGTGTCCCACAGTTGCAAGATGTCATCATGAAAGTTTCATTTGTGGATTAACTCAAGCACTCTGCTTAGGGAATCCTATTGAATATTTTGAACACTTGGGAGATAAGTTGCAGTGATCCACAGCATTCTGGCTATCAGCCAATTCCAAATTACATGGGCTTTATGAGACAGACATGAAACTCGTTCCCCCTTGTTTTTTTGAGGTAGTACAAAAATGTCGCGTTGTCTGCCTAAACAACCAGGGATTGCGCCTTGAAGGACAGAAGAAAAGCCTTTAAAGCTACATGAACTCCTTGAAGAGACTGATGTGGTAAGTCATCTCTTTCAGAGACCATGTTCCTTGGATTTGAAGGTGATCCATATGCGCTCCCCAGCCGAACAGTGAAGCATCTGTCACTATATCTGTGAGAAGAGACATCCTAGTGAAATTGCATCAGTTAAAGCAGATTTGTCTGACAGCACTACCGTTTTAGAGACTGCTGTGCATTGGGACAGAGGACCATCTTTTTTTCTCAATTGCCCGAAAATGTATCCCACTGATCTTCGAAACATTTCTGTATAGGGAGCATGTGGAGACGGGAGTTCAGAGTCAGAAAAATACATGCAGCCATCGATGACACTGTTCTCACTGTGGGGTGAGACAATTTCATGAAATAGTGACACTCCAGAAAGATTCATAACAGACTCTCCTCTGAAGGATACACTCTTGATTGAATGGTGTCGATGGTGGCCTTAAAGTACTGTATTCTTTGGACTGGAGTAGAAATTGGCTGTGATTGATATGCAGCCCTAATCAGTGGAGAAGACTGCTTGTCAACTGGTAATGCAGTTGGGCTTCTTGAGGTGCTCACACCTTGATCATCCAGCCGTCTAGATATGGGTAGACGAAAATTCTGAGTTTTCTGAGCTGTGCAGCTACCACTGACATACACTTCAATAAAATTATGAGGGCTGATTTGAGATACAAACGGAAGCACTCTGTATTGATAGTGATCGTAACCAAGAATCTGCAGTGTTTTTGGCTATTAGGACATGAAAGTAAGTATCTTGCAGGTCTATCAAACAGAGCCAGTCTCCTGGTGTATCTTGGGATAGATCTCCTGCATCAACAGCCAGCACCCGAAACAATTCACGACACAACAGCATAGCTGGATCACAATGCCTCTTAACAACCAAGTTCAGAGGCCGATACGGATGAGCCCTACGATGTCTTTGAGCGAGGCAACGGACCTGGCTATGACCCATTGGTAAACAGAGTTAACTCCACCTCCAAGATCCAGGTTATTACAGGATTTAGGAGGGACCACATGCCACAGAGACAACCAGGACACCAGCTCACCACATAAATATCTGGAACACACCCTCCTGTCAGAACCACAACAACAACAGAAATATTACCTGCATGCTCATTAACTGCAGATCTGCGACTAAGCATGCAACAGAACTGGGGGAAGCCATCCTGAACCACGACATTGACATTATATTCATCCCAGAAACATGGTTTAATGAATCCCTCTATCTGATGATTGACAAGCTAGGCCCCCGGGCTTTAAATCATCAAGAAAGACAGAAAGAAACGGCATGGTGGTAACATTGCCATCATCATCAGATCTTTTTCACCGTAGCTGAATTAGACACCTTCTCCTGCAACACATTTAAATATCTACACACCTACACACCACCATAATGATGAAAAACAACAAAATGATGAACTGTCACCTCCTCAACCACTTACCGGGCAACACACTCTCCTTTGGTAAGCACCTATCTGACCTGATATCACACTGCGCACTCTCACACGCCACTAATATAATCCTAGGTGACCACAAACTTCACTGGAACGATGAGAACGATATGTTAATCCAGACCCTTAAAAAACTTTTACTCGGCAATAACCTTGTCTAGCAATGCAAAGGTCAAACTAATAACAGAGGCTCAACCTTTGACGCCATTATAGCTCATGAAGAAATATTAACTAATGATAACATCCTCTCCCTGTTGGCTGATCAGATCACCACATCATTCTGTTTCACATCAACAAAGCGAAACCACACCAACTCGTTCACAGAATGCCCTTCATTGGAGGAGAAACATAAGGCAGATTTTCCTAGCCTATCTTGATAAAAGAATGGTCACTACTCCCTCCCACATCTCAACAACCAATCTTACAACACAATACAACGCAACAATGACAGCCATCCTAGACCAAGTGGCTGAAAATAGAAAGGGTTAGAAACACAGCCTCACAATCCTGGTTCAACACTGACCTCAACACTGATAGAAGACAATACAGAGCTGCAGAAAGACTTTGGCGAACCGATCCATCCATCATCCATTTGACCAGCTGAGAAGGGAACGCAGAAAATATAAAAAGCATGTCACGAAAGAAAAAGCTGCCTTCTTCCGCAACGCAATAGACAATGCCAAGAACCACCCCAAAGAGCTCTTCTCCAACAAACCTCCAAGTCAGCCAAAAATAACCCCCAGGTCTCAAAAGAACGGTGTGACAATTTTGCTAATTTCTTCAATGAAAACATCACTACGATTAAGCTCTCCCTCGACAATCACAGCCAGTCACCCATTGGAAACCAACTCCTTTAACACTCTAGCAACTGTCTCTCTACTGGAAGTCAACGGACACAACCAAATCCAAGGATCCCCCACGACACCCAGGAGATGGACAAAGTTTAAGCCACTCGCAGAGGAGGACATTGCGGAACTGATTGCCATGTCCAAACCCCCCCCACCCCCGGTTGACCCCCTGGCAAAAAACGTAGTTATTCCCTAACCCCTCTCTGGACTAAGATAATAAACAGCTCTCTGAGGACCACAGTTATGCCAGACTGCCTCAAACTTGGAAAAGCCATGCCACTGCTAAAAAAGATGGATGCAGACCTGAATTACCTAAATAATTTCAGACATGTCTCCAAACTCCCCTTCATAGCCAAAATTCTTGAGAGATATGTTCTCTTACAACTCAATCACCGCATTGACATCAACAATCTACTGAGCCTTCACCAATTGGGCTTCAAAAAAGGATGCAGCACGAATACAGCTATCCTGGACATAGTAGATGACTTACACGGATCCCTTGATGCAGACCGTTGCTGCTTGCTCATACTCCTAGACCTATTGGCGGCCTTTGACATTGTCGACCACAAGTCGGATCCCTTGATGCAGACCGTTGCTGCTTGCTCATACTCCTAGACCTATTGGCGGCCTTTGACATTGTCGACCACAAGCTTCTCTTGAACTCACTTCAAAAAAGGATCGGAGCAGACGGGGTGGTCCTTCAATGATTCACATCTTTTCTACAACACTACTTGCAACAAATAAAAATAAACACCTCATTTTCTGACACATTTGCTATAACTCTGGGTGTCCCCCAAGACTCACTCCTCTCTCCTTCACGGCTTAACATCTACATGGAGCCCCTAGCCCTCCTACTCAAACAAGCAAACATCCCCTTCCACCCTTATGCTAATAACGCTGTTCCTGGAAATTTCCTCACTAGGAGACTTACGCCGGTTAAATGCCACTATCAAAGAAGTCCAACACTGGCTATCTCACAATCACCTAAACTCAACCAAGATAAGACGGAAATCCTTCTCATACCCAACAACGAACTGGCCACGCAGATGCAAGCATGGCTAAACTCCTTTGATGCTCTAAACTGAAATCTAAACCTCGATGATTCCGCCAAATCTCTTGGAATGAGAATGGACCCACAATTGAACATAAGCAAACAAAGAATTCTGCAAAAAGCGCCTTCTGTAACCTAAAACCCCTGAACAAAATCAAGCCCTTTATCCCCCCAAATGATCTCAAATCTGCCATGCAAGTGCTGGTTCTGTACAGAATGGACTACGGAATTGCCACCCTCATAGGTACAAAAATCCCACTTAGTCCCCCTAAGAACCATTCTAAATGCAGCAGCGAGGATGGTCACAGGAATCGGAAACACGCTCACATCTCCCGCCTTGAAAGAATTAAAGTGGCTAACAATTGAAGGCCTACGCAGCTTCAGATTTGCATGCCTCGCTCACAAAGTACATCACACTGGTAAACCAGCATACCTTGCGTCCAAACTCAAAAAGGCTGGTCAAACGAGAAACGTAAGAAATACCGAAACCCTGCTTTTTATTCCTACCAAAAATCACTAGGAGCACTACAATGCTCCTTCTTCGGAAATGCCCCGAAAATTGGGAACTCCATCCCAGTATACATCCAGACTAACCCATCCTTCATAAACTTCAAGAGACAGCTAAAGGATCTCCTCCTCAATTGGCACCTCAACCAGCAGGTCAGCAATTGCCCAGCGTGATAGGGATTTCATCCTACCAGCATCTTGTCCAGATGGAGAACAATCACCCGGTGCATGTTGGCTTTTACACCCCGGTGTGTTTTTTTCCTCTCTCTGTGTTTCTCTCTAGGTAATCTCCAGTTTTGATTACCAACACTGATGGTTTTTAAACTTATTTTTTTCTGACTTCCGCTGGGACAATGTATTAAAGCGCTCTGATACCTTCGAGTCTTGCCAGCGCTATATATTCAACTCTTGAATAAATAAATCTGATGTAGTGCAAGCATTCAAAACTTCTCTCTTCTCTGGAGGTATATATTTCTTCTGTAACCTCGAAGAAGCAGATTTGGCTGAGGCCAGTGTGAGGAACAGTTCCAGAGATGGTTCTAATAGGCCCGGAACCAAAGGAAGGAGAGGTCTGGCCACTGATCGGTGATGAAGCGTCTAGAAAATTACAGATGTAGATGGTGTAGGTGCTGGCATTGCGATGTTCAATTTTGAAGCGCCTCTCACCAGAAACTCTGGGAAGGTGTTTATATCATCCACTGGCGAGACACTTGGTTGGGGGGAAGCAGACAGTGTTGGTTCATATCGGCCATTGCTGAGAGAAGAAGTTGAAGATTAATAGGCTGAATGATATCTTAATCAACTTCTTAGCCTGAACCTGGATGCATGATGATGTGTGCACATCTGGAAGATGGTCATGATGAAGAACGTTGCCTGGCGTGAACGATGGTGAGATCTGGAACACGATCTCTGTGTAGAAGATAATAGCCTCTGAGAAGGGGCTTGAAATGAAATAAATGAAATGAAATAAATCTTATAATGCGCTACTAAGCCCAAAGGCATCAAGGCGCCTACCATAAAACAATAAAAATGACCAAATAACCAGCACTACGGATACGCCTTTGAAAATAGCCACGTTTTAAGAGCTTTCCGAAACTTCAGGACAGACAGCTGAGATTTAATTTCTAGGGGGAGGCTGTTCCACAGCTTGGGGGCTACCGTTGAAAACGCCCTCACCCCCATTTACTTCTACGAACACGAGGCACCACCAATAAGCTCTTAGTGGAGGAGCGGAGGTCTCTGAACCGGCACATAAGGAAGCAGCAATTTAGTCACACCACCAGCCCCCTTGCCAGAGAGTGCCCCATAGGCCAAGCAAAGAGTCTTAAAGGCGATCCTGGACTCAATAGGAAGCCAGTGCAGGCTTTTCCTAGCAGCCGTGGCGGAGGAGAGTCTTGGGGCATCCAGTACAAACTTAGCCGCTGCATTCTGGGCAGTTTGAAGGCGCTGCACCAAGCCTTTATTAATGCCAGCATACAGAGCGTTGCAGTAATCAAGTCGCGTTTACGAGCCTGAGGGGAGAGATAATATTTAATTTTCCGAAGAATTTTAATAATGCCCCAGCAGGTAGCAACTGTCCTATTGACCTGCTGTGCCATTGAGAGAGCAGGATCGATCATCACTCCCAAATTCCTGGCAGAGTCTGTTGGTGTAGGATAGACTCCCAGCGAGGGGGGCCACCATTCGGCCGACCAGATGTTCATGTTTCCACCGAAAACCAGAATCTCGGTCTTCTCTCCGTTCAACTTTAGTGAATTGTAGATCATCCACTTAGAAACCGCCTACATGCAGTTTCTAAAGTTAAGGACGGAAGAGTTCACCAAATGAGAGAGGGACACCAAGATCTGGGTGTCGTCGGCGTAGCAGACTACCTCCATCCCAAACGATCTCACAAGCCTGGCAAGTGGGGCCACATAGATGTTGAACAGGGTCGGACTTAATGCCGATCCTTGTGGAACCCCACATTGCACAGGTGTGGGTGGAGATGGATATTCTCCCAGCTTGACCCTCTGCTCCCTCTGAGCCAGGAAAGAGGCCAGTAGACTCAGGGCCGCGCCCTCTACCCCTATCTCCCTCAGACGAGATGTAAGAACCGAGGGAGACAGGGTATCGAAGGCGGCTGTCAGGTCTAATAAGACCAGAAGGGAGGTGTGACCCTGATTGACCTCAGTGCGGATGTTATTAAGCACTATCGTAAGGGCCGACTCTGTGCTATGGCCTCTCCTGAAACCCTGCTGGGACTGATCTAGAAGACCCGAGGAATCCAGAAACGCCGCCAAATGCTGGTTTAGATGGGTCTCCAGCATCTTTGCTGGTGCTGGGAGCAAAGGTTGTGGAAGAGGTGCTGGTACTGAAACTGGAAGAGGCAGTGAAGGTGGTTCTAGAAGAGGCAGTGGAGGAAGGGGTGATGGATGAGTAGGGGAGTCTGGAAGCAATATAGGTGATGAAGGAGAAAATACACTGGAGTACTCAGATTCCGGAGATGACAGGAGACATCTTGGCCTTGATTTTTTTTTTTACCTTTTCCGCATGGATAGTTCTGACGTCGATATTTTCGCTACGTCGACACATTCCTTGAAGTCGAGTATCTCCTATGTGTTGATGTACTCTGTTACGTAGTCCTTATTCTGTGCCTCAACTCTGTAGTGTCCTTCAACGTTGACCTTCTATGTCTCGAAGTCGACCATCGTCTCCTCTTCAACGTTGGCCCAGCTCTCAATGATGAACATGCAAGTATTGTACCTTGTTTCGAAGTCGATGCTCTTGACGTCGACCTGGAAAAACATTTGTTTCTAAGTGGGTTTTTCATTTTGGATCTCCCACGAGTTGAGTCCTCAGAGGAAGGCGGAAGAGAACTGACCCTCTCCTCGCTCTCTGGATGTCCCACCTTCTGATTGCACCAGCTGCCTGCGTCACTCCTCTATACCATGGAAGCGAATCTCTCTTTTCCCCAGGGTGCGTCTGGAAAACTTCCTGCAGTGTCGACATCTGTCAGGAACATGGATCTCAGGAAGGTAGATGATACAGACATCATAAGGGTGTGACTTGACCTTATTTCCTCCACAGGCAATTCAGTTGTCAAATAAAGATAGCATTTTATTTGACAGATGGAAAACAATTTCTTTCAGAAAAAGGCAAAAAAGTTTAGGACAGATGAAATCCGTTGAGTGAAACAGTTGTCAAAAGTTTCCTAGTAAGATTTTTGATTAACAAAAGCCAAAAAGACTGAGGTCCGTGCTCCAAGATCCTGTCACCAGGAGCTGGAAAAAGGAACTGAAGTAACTGCGAACTGCTGGGAATGATGGGATACTGATGGTCTGGGCTCTGCACACTATATTCACATTCACATAATGGCAGCCTATAGGGCTATACTGTCCTCTTTTACTTCATCTTTCTCCTTTTTAAAAAAGGTATGTGAAAGAGCATTAAGTAATCAAATAGCTTTCAACGATTTATTTGGTCTTACATTTATTTATGCATATGTATTTATTACCCTTTTTTAAATGCAAACTGAAGAAACTGGCCATTATAGCCTTTCTTATAGGTTGCACAATTTCATTTCTTTTTTTGTAAAATATGTTTTTATTGACATATAGAACCACAAAAAGCGACATTCCCGCTTAACTTCCCTCGCAGGGGGCATGGTATCGGGCATACAGACTCATTGAACTCAGTTGAACAGTAAACTCTGGCCTAAGGATCACAGTTCGCATCTAGCAGGAGAGCATTGTTCAGATCCGACTCAAAGGCCCAAGGTTCGCAGCAGGCATCATTTCAGAGCGAGGTATCGCTAGTTCGCCGAGTAGCTGGCCTGGAGCCCTAAATCTGCATCCCGTACCCTTCCGCCAATTCACTGTGCTGGCATCGCCAAAACTCCCCCCCAACACCCCTGCCCACCCCCCACCCTTTCCCACCCGCTCCCCAGTGGTGGTAACTCCCATTCATTCACAGAATCAACCATCCAAGGCAACTCAGGTCTGGAACAGATGAAGGCCTCGCAAGGAGGGAGGGCACACCGCAGATGGCAAGCCGCTGGATAGAAAGCGGACCAGAGGACACCAGCAGAAGGAAAAATTCTTGAAATCATTTCGGAAAATGTCTGCCATCCTTTCCATACTTAGCAGTTTCCACAGCCTTGCATGCCATAGAGCGAGCGCCGGAGCCTCCTTTCTTTTCCAGGCTGCAGCCAGGATCAGTTTGGCCGCCCCCATACATAACCATATTTATCCGCTCGTGTCTGGTGTTTGAGTTCCGGGTCTCAAGACCTAGCAGAATGTGATCAAGCGTGTCCTTGACAGGGTAACCCAAGAACTCTTTAATGTGGGAGAGGATTTCCTCCCAGTAGGGACGGATGATCGGGCAGTCCCACCATATATGGCGAAAGTCGCCCAGAGCTCCACAGCCCCTCCAGCATCTATCTGAAGAGTCCGGGAAGATCCTTTTCAATTTGGCTGGGTACATATACCAGACCATCGTGGTTTTAAGATGGGCCTCTCGAAAATCCAGCGAGTGGTTGTGCTTCGCGATGTCACGCCACAGATGGGACCACTCGCCATCCGCAATGGGGTGGCTCAGAAGGTCCTCCCAAAGGCTCATATACCGTGGCCTAGGAGATATCGAGGTGGAGAGCAGGAGGTCGTACAGGAAGGAAATAGTCCCCAGCATGCTGGAAGTCTTTGCAAGAAATGCCTCAAAGATAGTGGGTGGCCTGGTAGCCGCATCTCTAACTGAGGGCGATAGTGCCCAGTGCAGCATCTGGGTGTGGCGGAATTGTTCCAGCGGAGGGACCGAATAGTCCCGCATGCAATTAGCGAACGTGAGTGGAGCATCCCCATGGAAGAGGTGTGTAAGGGCGTAGCAGCCCCTGGCCCTCCAGGCGTCGAAGGGACCCTCGCGCTCCGCAGGAGGAAAGGCGGGGTTAAAATGAATCGGGGTATATGGGGACGGGAATGACGTCCATAGTTCGTCATGGGAGACCGAGTCCCATACCCTCAGGGTGGTACTCGTGGGAGTGCTGACGTACGCATTTCTAGGTCTATCCTTCTTTGGCTTCCACGCTAGGTCCCAAATCGTCCTCCCCGCCACCGATCGGGTCCATGTGCAGCCAATGCTTCTCAGATTCGGGCTGCGACCACTCTACAAGTATCCAGAGCTGTGCCGCCTTGTAATACAGGTGCATATCTGGAAGGCCCACTCCGCCCTTCTTCTGAGTACGTCGGAGAGTGGCGAAGGAGAATCGGGCACGACCACCCTGCCAGATGAAGCGGAGCATTATGGACCGGAGGCGGCCAAAGAAGTCGCCTTCGGGGACTATGGGGAGGGCCTGGAAGAGGAAAGCAGTTTAGGTAAGAGGGACATTTTAATCGCGTGAACCCGCCCCAACCACGAGATGAACATGGGTTTCCAACGGCCCAGGTCACCTTGAATCTTCGTCAGAAGCGGTGGAAAGTTAGCGGCATACAGCTTACCAATAGTGGGGGTCAGGTGGATCCCTAAATACACTAAGGAAGTGAGGGACCATGGAAGCGGCGATAAGAGTCGAAGGCGGTCGGCCTCCGCTGCGGGAAGTGTAAGGTTGAGAATGTAGGATTTATTCAGATTGACTTTAAATCCTGCAACTTTCTTGAAAACACTCCAAGGCTTCCTGGACATTAGGAAGGGAGAGGGCGGGGTCCGCCAGGGACAGCAGGACATCATCCGCGAAGAGAGAGATCTTATGCTGTTCCCCCGTGAAGGGTATTCCGTGGATGTCCGGGTTCTCCCTAATCGCCACCGTGAAGGGTTCGATGCTCAGGGCAAAAAGCAGGGGCGAAAGGGGGCATCCATGCCGCGTGCAGCGAGAATGTAGGAAGAAGGCGGAGCAGTGGCCGTTCACCGCGACCCTCGAGCGGGGGTTGCTGTAGTTTGCCCTAAGCTTTGTGAGAAACGCAGGGGAAAATCCAAACGCCTCCAGGGTCCGGAACAGAAAGTTCCAATCCACACGATCGAAGGCCTTCTCGGCGTCAAGGCCTACCAGGACCGCCGGAATCTTAAAGCGGGTGGCCTTCTCAATGAGGTGGACCACTCTCCTGGTGTTGTCGTGTGTCTGGCAGCCCTTGATAAAGCCGGACTGGTCCGGGTGGATCAGGGCCGACATTAAGTCCTACAGTCTACGCGCCAAGATGGAAGAGTACAACTTGGCATCTATGTTAAGTAGGGCGATGGGCCTGTACGACGAGAAAGATGCAGGGTCCTTCCCAGGTTTCGGGATGATTGATATCGCTGCCTCCGCCATGGAACCCGAAGTCATTCCTGTTTCACCCATGGTATTGAATAATCGCGTCAAGAAGCCACTAATGTCCGAGGTGAAAGTCTGGTAGAACAGCGCGGTGAAACCGTCCGGGCCCGGTGCCTTATGTGGTTTCAGCACTTTTATTGCATCTCTAATCTCCTCCTCCGTAATGGGGGCCGCAAGGAGCTCGTTCCATTCCGCGGAGACCTGGGGGAGCGGATGCGCCCGTAGGTATTCCTCCTGAGCGGTCGGAGACAAGGCCTCCCCAGAGTAGAGTGCGGCATAATAGTCACCAAAGAGGTTCACCTTATCTCCATCTCGGTGCACCAGTGCGCCCATTGGATCCCGGATACCTCCTATGTACTCCTTCTCCTTTTTGTCCCTGAGTTGGCGGGCCAGATGTTTCCCCACCTTGTTCCCCTGGGAATAGGATAGGCGCCGCAGCCTAAGTAGGGTAAGTTCCACCCGGTTATTGTAATGGGCTCTAAGTTTACTCCGAACGTCCTTCAGAGGTCGGAGCGTCACCCTAGAGGGGTTCTGTTTGTGCGCCTGTTCGAGTGTTGCCAATTCCCGTTCCAGATCTTCCCGTTCAATACGTCTCCTTTTGTTGAGTGCGGAATTAAGTGCAATACACTTTCCCCGTATGGTAGCTTTGAAGGCGTCCCATATCGTGAGGATGGATGTGTCTTCCACTCGGTTGAGGTCAAAGAAATCGTGCATACTCTTCCGCAGCTCCTTGCAGTATAGTCATCCCGGGTTAAGGACGGTGGGAAGAACCACTTGCAATAGGCTGTCGTCCTGGGGGACCATGTCAGAGCGCTAGCAGGCTGTGGTCCGAGACAGATAGTGGAAATATACTGCCCTCTCAGAGCTCGCCTCGTAGGGATTGACTCACAAAGATATGATCCAGTCGAGAGTAAGAGTGATGGACATGGGAGAAAAAGGTGTAGTCCCTCACCTGAGGGTGGAGGGCACGCCATCCATCGAGAAGGCCTAGGTTCCCAATTATGTCCTGGGTGTCCGCGGCAAAAATGCCAGCGTCGGACCTCAGGCGCTGGGAGCAGTCCAGATCTCTGTCCCAAACCAAGTTAAAATCCCCCCGGACCATCAGCTCCCCCTCTACAAACTCCTCCACCTCCCGAAGGAGATCTTGCAGGAAGCCGTTCTGGCCGACATTTGGGGCATAGAGGACCAGGAACGTACATGTCCTGCTTAGTAGCACCCCCTTGACCATCAACCAACGTCCCTCCTTGTCATTCCGGACCCCCATCGGTTGAAAATGGAGGGTGGAGCGAAACATCAGGGCCACTCCCCTATGCTTCGTAGCTGCGGAGGACCGATAAATGAGGGGAAATTGTTTATGCTTCAGTCTAGCCTCATCTTTGCGGGCCAGGTGCGTCTCCTGGAGGCCCACCACGTCTAAGTGATGGTCAACTATGTACTTCCAGACCCTCTGGCGCTTCTGTGGGGAGTTCAGACCCTTAACATTCCACGTGCCGATGACCACTGGCATTAAAGAGCAGTCCTCCCCTCACGCTCAACTAGATGGCTCATATCAATCCACTCACGACCATTCCGCCCAGGGCGGGTCAGCCGTACTATCTCCCAATGCAGGTCACGCCCGTCATGTTCCAACCCTTTACAGGGGGTCTCTGGGAAAGGCCCATGCATCATAGTTCGAGTCCCCCTCTCTCCCCCATCCCACCGGCCCCCCCAACCAGCCCGGGGCAACCAGGCAAGTTCCTCACCACCCCCCTCCCCACCCCCAACCACCCCACGAACCAAAGTGGCCTTAGTTGTCCGCAGGAGAATCACTCCAATGGAGCACATAGTACAGTCAGGGAACCACCTCGCGGCCTGCCGCAACCAATCATCACCCATCGAGTTGAATCGCACACATACACACCCTCCCCAGTTACCACCACTCCCTCCCCCTTCCCCCTTTGCCCCCCTCCCCAACCCCCATACCCCCAGAAACCAAACAACCCCAACCAACAAGAAAAAGATTGTCAAAGGGCCCAAGTAGCATGGTACTTCTGATACAAACGAACCCCACAAGTCGGGTACGCCGCCATCAATTCTCCAGGGCTCCTTCCCGTGGTGTACTTCCACAGAGAACATATTGTCCCACAGTACCTGAAAGAGGGGGAGGCCCCGGCGCCCAGTCGATGCCTCTCTCAGGATCAGGCAGCTGAAGAACTGTGCAGTGAGGAATTCACTGTCGCCGACGCCACCGCTGCCCCCCGTTCCTGCAGGCCCGATGCGGGGTCCAGTCTTGCCGTCGCCGTCGATCCCCCCACTCTCTGCCAAGAGAAAGATCGCTGCCGCTGTCCCTGCCGAGGGCTCCTATCTCCGGAGGGGGGAGCAATTTCATCCAGGCCAAGGAGATCCTTGGCATCTTGCAAGGACCTGATCTGGACCAGTCTGTTCTGCCACCTGAAGACGATTCTGAACGGGTGACCCCAGGAGTAAGACACATTTTGCTCCCGCAGAAAGAATTTCACCGGCCGAAACTCACGTCGCTTCAGGAGCGTAGAGGCCACCAGGTCCTGGAATAGTTGGGGTCGATGGTCTCGAAATTGTAGAGAGGTGATCCCTCTAGCCTTCCGCAATATCCTTTCCTTGAGTTGGAAATCATGGACACACACCAAGATGTCCGGTGGTGGAGCTCCGGCCCCTCTCGTCAAGCCTACTCTGTGTGCCCTGTCCATGCGGATTCCTCGCAGGTCTTCCTCATCCAGGATCTGTAGGAAAAGGGCCTCCACTTAGCCCCCGCAGGTCTCCGGCCTCCCCTCCGCACGACACCGCCTGGATGCGGATGTTATTCCGGCGGGAGCGGTTCTCCAAATCCTCAGCGTGCGATTGGAGATCTAGGTTCTGCTCTGTAAGCCTGAGGACATCCTGTTGCAACTGATGGACATCGCCTGCTAGGCCCAGGTCATGCTCTTCGAGCGTCGCCACCCTCTCACCAATGCCATCCACATCTCTCCGAACCTCGCGGAGATCCGAGGCAAGCTGGGTGTGTAGCTCCGATATATCCTCTTTTATTGCCGCAAACAGTTCCAGCATAAAGGCCTTGGTGGCCGGGGCATCGCCGTCCTTTTGTTTGGGGGAGCTACTAGGCCAAGGCGGCGTCGATGAGGAGGTCCCCCCTGGGTGGGGTGGCCATCTTTGCCCGGCTTATCCTTCTCCTTGCGGAGCCTGCCTGCCATGTCGCTGTATCGGACAAGCTGCTCCAGATGCCCCGCGCACCTCTCTGCGCCCCCCTTTCAGGTGAGGGCACCGGGCAGACTAACCAGCTGACCCCCGCGCTGGGGAGACCAGACTCGGGGCCCCCGCGGTCGCAGGCGGCCGGCGGAGATCAAATGGAGGTAAGTCTCAGCTGCGCCGTGAGCTCTCCTTCTTAAAACAGTGCCGGGTCCGGGGGTGGGGGGGTCGGGGGGGGGGGGGGGGGGGGGGGAGGAGCGGGGCCACGGCCAAAGTCCACGTGCAAGAGCTGAAGGCCACGAATGCGGGCTCCGTCCCGCCAAGCCCCACCCAACGACCCCAAGCCAGTCCCCCGACCCGGACCAGATGAGGCCTATCTCCCGGCCAGCTCCTTACTCGGGGTCCCCCCCAGGTCCAACGCCGCTCTCAGTGTGGAATGCCGGATGCAAGCGTGTGAGCACTCCACTCTTCGTCTCCGAGTGGAGCCCCCTGCGCTGCCGGTCTTGTGTCGGCCAGGCCTGTAAGCCCCGGCCTCGGTTGGATCAGGCCGCCGGTTCCACCTCTCGCCACCAGCCGCGCCGCACAGGCCGTCCCGGTCGCGGGGACCTCGGCAGCAGCGCCACTCCTTCACCGTTCCTGGGATCCGGGCAGCGAGACCTCCGGTGTTCAACTGGGCGGGGGCCGCAACCGCCAGGCCGCCAATCCCCGACCTCAGGTGATGCAAGTCGACGGGACCCATCCCTCGCTGCCGGCCGTGCGTCCCAGATCCTCCCGGCCTCCGGGGTCCCCGATGCCACCGCTGCCTCACTGCCGCACTTTGCTTCGGGGGCAGCGGGATCTCCAGTGTCCACGGGCAGCGCCTATGGGACCCGGCGGCGGCACCTCCGAAGCCCCTCCGCTCCGTCCGCCACAGATTTCCGTGCCCAGCGGCCCTCAGCAGTCGCTCTCGCTACTTCCGCTCTCCGGGCAACTAAGGGCCCCGGAAGAACGCCTCCCGGGTCTGGATCACCGCACGGGGCTCCCCCAGGCAGTCCGGTGACAAGCTGTGTCCCGGAAAGGACGCTGTACAATGCTATGAAGATCGTGGCGCCGGCGGGACATGGAGAAACGTCCTACTTCGTCGCCATCTTGGACACGCCCCCACAATTTCATTTCTTAAGTGTTTCTACCGACCTTCCCGAAAAAGGGCGAACAGCTACACTTAAGGAGAGATATTATGAAAAGTGTTTGGGGATCCCCGCACATGGGTGGTACTAATCAGTGCTTATGACTTCAATGGAGATCCTCTGAAAGAGAAATCATAATTATGAATTATAATAACATTTTACTAGACATAAAAAAAAGAAAATTGGGAAGGTTAAAAGAACATTATTGTTAGGTGGAAATGCACTCCTAATTATCCCACATTTTATCTCACTTAAGAAATGTTCTATGACATCATTGATGTCACAACCTCCTGATGCGCCCTATGTGTAGTGAGCCTGGCGCGCAAGGCTAATGTTACACTGCCCCTATGACAATTTATGGTGTAATATAATTCCATGCCCTTGTTTCCCAAACCCCTAATTCCATTACGCCTGAGCTTGCAAGCATTCCCCGAACACGTGAACCAATGGCTTGCCTTGCTCTCGCAGTTACTAGGGTCTTGGCGTGTTTTCCCTGGTGCACGTTTAGACATAACAAAACAATTGTATCCTGTAGATTGATTCCTTCAGTTAGTTTGCACCTGCTCTTCCAGTAGGGTTAAGGCCAGTGTACTAACACATGTTGCCTTTTGAGTCTTGGAGACCGTTAGAGATTTGCAAGTGCACCACATGTGATCCTGCTGTATATATTGGACCCTGAATATGTTATATAAACCACGCCCATACATGAGCCTCTTGCTTGACTGGGGTATGAACCCTAGGCAAGCAACAACCACATTCTTCTCAGAGTAACTGGCAGGCAAACCTTAAATTAACCAATATTCACCCTTTGGTAGCATAGCACAAAGCAGTCAAGCTTAACTTGAGAGGCAACGTATGAAACTATTTGTGCAACATTTCAAACAATAAATTATTGCCACCACCACACAAAAAGAATTCACACCAGGTTAGACAAATAGAGTTCAATTTAGTAAATAAAACAACAAACATCCAATAAGTAGAACTTGAATCATTGAATTTTAAAGTTTATGGTGAAATATTGTGCCTAGCAGCAAAAAAGCACTATTAGGGATATCTCGTGGCGTCAGACAGGGACAAAGTCACATGCTCCGGCCGACCTCAATAAAGCATGAGCTGGCTACAGGGACCCAGTTAGGCCCGCTGAACCAAAGTACCTTAATTCTGCTTACGAAGCGCTTGCATGGATCTGCCCCAAAAATGCGTTGCAGAGTAGAGGCAATGAGTCGGTTCTGAAATGCAATGAGGTTGCGGTACAAGGTGCTGAAGCTTCTGCACTGAGAATCCTGTCGAGGGGCTAGCGATGCGAAGGCCAGTATTGAGGATGTGTGGAGCACTGGAGACGATGCGTCGGTTCTGATGAGCGGTGAAGCTGTGATGCGGAGGTTCAACGCGGTCGCCCAGGCTACCATTAACGAGAGATGCGAGGTGCTTGCACCAGGAAAAGCGTTGTGCAGTGTGGGTTCCGAAGGTGATGTATCGGTCCAGATGCGGGATGCAGTGGCTGTGAGTCAGTTCTGCTCGAAAATGCAACGCTCAGCCATGGAGACTCGTTGGTTTGGCTCAGGGATACAACGCTCAGAAGAGGATGTGTTGGTTCCGCTGGAGAAGAACCTTAAGCCCACTTCAAAAAGTCCAGGACCAGGGTGGCAGCACTTAGCAAGGTAGACTCACAGATGGCAGAGTCTAGGTACAAAAGGATGGTGGCTGGAAGTCTTTTATGTCCCTCAGACGTCAGATCAGGAGGCCAGTCAGCTATATCTTGGAGTGACTCTGGGTCCAAGCGATGCAGGTCCAGTCACCTCACCCAGGCAAAGGGCAGCAGGCAGGCAGTCCTTTCAGCAGTAGCAGCACATCAGTCCTTTCTCCTGGCAGAGTCTTTACAGGTCCAGAAGTGTACTTAAGTGGTGGTGTCCAGTACTCATACCCAATTGGGTCTTTGAAATGGACGAGACTTCGGAGACAGCCTCTGAAGTGTACAGAGGTCCTCCCTTCCTGCTCTGACTGCAGACTCCCTACAGGGGTTATGCAGCCCTTTGTGTGGGGACAGGACACAGCTTATTCAGGTGTAACTGAGGCTGGGTTCAGCTCCTCCCTCCCATTCTGCCGGGATGGCACAGCAAGTCACACCAAAGCTCCCATTGTGTATGGCTATCTAGGTGGAATACACTAAGCTCAAATGTCACCCACCAGAGACGTGATCAGAGACAGGCAGTAGTCACCAATTGTCTAAAGGAAGAATATCCACAACTTTCTAAAAGTGGCATTTTCAGAATTGTAATTTAAAATCTGTCTTCATCTTCGGTCAGGATTTTAAAACTAGGATTCTAGACACACCAGACTTGAGGGTCTGATCTCTTCCCAACTGGAAATTACACTTATAAATTGTAATAAGGTAATCCCAATGTTATCCTTTGAGAGAGACAAGCCTTGCAGTGGTGAAACGCGACAGAGTTTTTCATTACTGGGACATGTAAAACTTAATGTCCTGCCTTTTTTAATACAGTGCACCCTGCCGTGTAGTTTGTTCAGGGCCAATCTTAAAGGTCACTTATATGTATAAAAAGGGAGGGTTTGGTTTATTTTGCCAGGTTGACAAGGCAGTAAAACTGCAAACACAGGCTTCTTAGCGACAGGACTGAGATATATTTAAAGGGCTACTTAAGTGGGCAGTACAATCAGTGCTGCAGGCCTACTAGTAGCATTACACTTACAGGCCCTGGGTACAAGCGCCAAGAGAAGGTACAAGAGAAGGCACTAGAGTGGATCATCTCGTTCCTCGCTGGAAGAACCCAGAGAGTCTGCCTCCCCCCGTTCAGATCCGAGGCCACCGAAGTCATCTGCGGCGTACCACAAGGATCATCACTCAGCCCCACCCTCTTCAACGTCTACATGAGCCCCCCCTCGCAGCCATCGCACGCCAACACAACCTCAACATCATCTCCTACGCCGACGACACCCAGCTGATCCTCTCCCTCACCAACGACCCAGCCACCGCCAGAACCAACCTACACAAAGGGATGAAAGATGTAGCCGAGTGGATGACGAACAGCCGCCTGAAACTGAACTCAGACAAGACGGAAGTCCTCATCCTTGGACCATCCCCCTCTGCCTGGGACGACTCCTGGTGGCCCCCTGCCCTGGGCAGCGCACCCAAACCAACGGACCACGCACGCAACCTGGGCTTCATCCTGGTCTCCTCCCTCTCGATGACCAGACAAGTCAACGCCGTCTCATCTTCATTTTTCAACATCCTACGCATGCTCCGAAAGATCTTCCGATGGATCCCCACCACAGGAAGACGGTAACCCAGGCTCTCGTCACCAGCCGACTGGACTACGGAAACACCCTCTACACAGGAACCACAGCAAAACTACGGAAAAGACTCCAACGCATCCAGAACGCCTCCGCACGACTCATCCTGGACATCCCCCGACACAGCAACATCTCCGGACACCTGAGAGACCTGCACTGGCTCCCCGTCAGCAAGAGAATCACGTTCCGACTCCTCACCCACACACACAAGGCCCTCCACGACCTGGGCCCCAGGTACCTCAACAACCGCCTGACCTTCTACACTCCCACTCGTCAGCTACAATCGACCAGCCACGCCCTCGCCGCCGTTCAACGCATCTGAAGAGCCACCATGGGAGGAAGATCCTTCTCCTACCTGGCAGCCAAGACTTGGAACTCCCTCCCCATCCACCTCCGCCTGACCCAAGATCACCTCTCCTTCAGGAAGCAACTCAAGACCTGGCTGTTCGAGCAGTAGCAGACCCCCCTCCCCCAAGCGTCTTGAGACCCTCCGGGTGAGTAGCGCGCTATATAAATGCCTTGATTGATTGATTGATTGAAGCGGTACTACTTTACTACGCACTTATAATTAAAATAAGCCAATTGGGATGAACCAATGCTACCATGTTTAGGGGAGAGAGCACAAGCAGTGTAGCACTGGCTTACAGTGGTAAAATGCAAGGAGTTCTAATATCAGGAAAAACAAGGTGAGAAAAGTTGAGGGGGTAGGCAAAACATTAGGGGTAAGACCATCCTAAGGCTGTAATTTTTAACAGTGTTGAAAAACAGCCTAAGATTGAGTAAAAGAAGAGTGGCCTTTAACTGTAAAGGGATCAAGAGTAGCATGAGTGATGGAAGGGAGAGAGGAGACCGATATGAAGGTGGGTGATGTGGTTTAATGATGATGGATAAAGGTTAGATTTTGAAGGGTATACAGAGAGGTATGTGAGTGACACTGTTGTGGATACAAGAGAGAAAGGAGGAAGAGCTAGAAGTATCAGTGCGACTGGAGGGGAGTTTGCATGTGGAATGACTCATGGAGTGTTGCATGCCAACAAAGAATCAATATTTCAGTTTGTGATGAAATGTGCATTTTTTTGTGTTTTATTTTCATTATTGTATCTAGTTTGTTTAATTTCAGTGTAATGAAAGGAGATCTGTTCTAATTCTCATGTTTCAGGAGTTTATCATAATGCAGCTTAAGTGGCTTTGTCATCCAGCGATGATGAGCAAATGAATGTTGGAGCTGAAGTGGTTGCTTCATTGACCAGGGTTTTGTGAGGTAATGGGATTCAAGGCAGGCTTTGCACTGTTATTCCAAGGCAGATAAGGGATCACCATGTATGCTCCTGGTGCCTTAATAATAGAGTTACTTTCCAGTTTCCTTCATCACGTCTTCACTTCAGTACACTTTCAAAATGTTGATATCCATAAAACATTTTGCTTCCAAGAGCCTCATGTATCTGAAATCTTTCCTTTCGGAGAAATTCCATTGCACATACCAGAGCCCCTTGGAATGCAGGTCCTAGAGCTGCCTCTCCCCCTGGAGCTTCTAAAAATTAACCTGGCATCACTGTTGAGGATGTGAGTAAACTGAGAATTGGGGAGTTTGAGAAAACTACTTTTTACAATAAGTAGAACATGTTTTACATGGCAACAATATTGTTAGGAATTCATAACAATCACTATTACATAACTTTGCATGTACAGATGGGCTGGCGCTGACCTAAGAAATAGATTTAGTTACGAATGAAGATTATTGTTAAAATGAGTAAATATTACACACACCTTAAGTAATAATTCACAGAGCCTGTATCCCGATGAAGAGCTCCCATCTAGGAGTGAGGGCAGTGTTGAGCTTTGGCATAACCTTGATTCTTCCTGGAGATGATTTGCTCCTTCCTCAGCAAACAGGACACTGAGGAACTGCAAGCAGGAGGAGTACAAGTGTGGGGCTGACGCAGACAAATGTATGCATTCAGAAATAGTCTCTAAAACAAACAAAAAATAAGTAAGGTAAAAACAAAACATTTCACAGCATACAGTACTTCTTTTCCTTAGACAAAGCAAAGTATCGTCCATGACACTAGGCTGGTAAATTCTTTTGGCTCATAACACTTCAAACCATTCACAGCGTTCAAAATATATGTAAGAAATTTGTAAAAATACATACAAATAAAGGGCAAAAGAACAGAAAGCAGTTTCACAGACACAGTGAAAGCAATAGTAAACTATTACTGATGACAACAAATTATCTGGTTACCTGTTTGGTTGTTAAATTCGTGAAACACCAAATCCAGTAGACAAATGGCCAAACTAATTAACAAGCTAAAAATCTGAAGAGATTTTAGAACAGGGGCATGGTTGCACTATGTGCGTGTGCACATTGTGGCGGCGCGGGTGCATATGTGTTACAAAAGAGAAAAGTGTATACTTTCGCTTGAATTAGTATAACTTACCCACTATAATGACTCATATACTTGTAATGCTAAATTATCTTTTTCCCCAGACCAACGGAATAGCTGTACTGACAAGTATTACAGAAATCATGCTGACCAATCAGAAAGAAGTGTTGAAGAAGCCAAGGAACGTCTATAAAAATCTCCTCAGTCAGGTTTTTCTTTGCCCCAAATATATTTGCTGCCGTCCAAGGCCTGAGTCTCAAATCCACACCACAGAAAGCCAGTGGCCTCTCAGGCAAGAGATGAGAGGTGGTGGTTTGTCAGCAAGAAGATGTTTCAGGACTATCCGGACAGAGTCACTACAATCATTAACACACATTTACATGTAAATCCAGTTCTACTGCCTACGATTACATTGCATCTTCAATATACAGAAAAAAGGAAATGGAACAACATGACAACCACCTGTTGGAAAATCATAAGAACAAATACCAGAAGGAGTAATCCCTTAAAACAAGCAGAGCCCAGGTCTGGAGAGGGCCCAGGAAGCAGTAAGGGCACCTTCCCTAGGAGTTGAAAGGCACCATGAAGTGAGAATCTTTTTGACAAGGGAGGGAGGAAGGTTTTACAAAATGAAAAGGGGTTCGGCTCAACATACAAAAGAACCCAATCTCTTCATCTCAGATGAGAAATGAGTGACACAGCAACGACACAGTAACAGACTCAGAAGAGCCACAATTGACAGAAATCAGACTCTGGGAACCATGAGAAACAAAATAGAAAGGAGAAACAAATATACTAGGAAGGAAAAGAATCACAGAAGTACGAAGGTTTACAAGAAGCAGATATGACTAACAACCACAAACCAATGAAGGTGTCTGCTTCCAAATTAAGGGAGGAGATGCAGTGGGCTCCTGGGGAGCAGAAGCAGCCACACTTCATGCACTTCTGTAGGAGAAGCAAAGTGATTAACTGGTAGAGGATCTAATCTAGGGGAGGCACTTTTAGGAGTCTATTCAGCAGCAGAAGAGCCTTTATAAACTGGTATCATTATAGGTGCCTCACAGAAGCAGAACACCATTTCAATACAGGAAACCTTGCTAGTAAAAAGCACATGCAGAATCAAAGTGTGGGCTCCCCAGAGAGGACTGAAACCAACAACCAAAGATCCATGTTAGGCAAAGCAATACCAGACCTCCTGGATGAAGTATCTGTTTGATGAAAGACAAAACTGAGCTGGAAAGGTATACTTGAGGCAGAATTATGCATGGCCCCAAATACAGAGACCACCACATTTCCGGGCAAGCATCTGCCTCTGCATTACCATGACGGAGCATAAGGGATGACTTGTGGTGAACCTTCTACACTAGCTCCCTTCCATTAACACAATGAGATGCAAGACTTTGGGTTGGAAAGAGGCAAGAGATGAGGTACAGGAACAGTCGTTCAAAACAGCTGCGGTACTTGGGATTTCACACACTTGGTGATAACTGAAGCAAAAATGGGGTTGTACAAACATCAAATGCATCTTTGGTGACACTGTCCAGTACGAGAATAACTATAACTGTGGTGTGTGAAAAAGAAACAAGTTACAGAAACAGACAGGTCACCAGCATCAATAAAAATGTCCCTAGCTCAATGGAGATGGAGAAAAATGCCTGTAATATTTTTAAAGTGAGCCAACACCACCTCACCTACCCCCCCCCCCCTCATCCACAGAAGTGAAGGATGCAGATGGAGAAACCAACAAAAAAAAAACCTAAACGTTAGTTAACAGTGGTCAAGGAAGCATATGATATCACTGCCTACAACAATACTTAATTCCCATAAATCATGAAGGATCAAACGTGGAGAAATCGGTTAGTCCAGATCAAAAACAGCAAATGCCAATTTAGGCTCCGTCAGACAAAGCATACCAGCAACATGCCTGGAGAAGGAAGGGCTTCCTTCTGTATCCTTTAGGAACCTGCCCACAATTGCCCTAAAGGTTATAACCATGCCACCTAGGATACTTTTTACAGAGAAATTAATGGGTTCTGGGTCAAAGGCCCTATGGGTCACTCAATTGATCAATGATTAACTACACCAGGAGCAAGAGGAAGCCTCTCTCTAGACTATTATGTTTGAGACTAGCCTCTTAGGGGAAAGAGGTGGGACTCGGGCCTATAGCCATCACTCTGATCATTCAACACACAAAGGTTTTGAGGGAGGATGGGCAATGTGGCATAATACAAGCTCACTTATAATTAGTGTGGGTGGGTGACTTTCGATAACAGGAAACCAGGCACAGGGCCAATCCATAATGCCCCCAATGGGGACCTAGCATGCATATCCTTCTTTGGGAGGGAGGTCTTTCTACAAAGATCTGTGCACATTACATAGGCTATCATATAACTTGAATGGCACATTGCAAACTGAGGAAGCAGAGTTACAAATGTATTTTACATATAGATGCTTTCATATTAGCTACACCCACAGTAATCCTGTAGAATTTTCAGCTCACTTATAGATAGATAAGAAGGCTTCAGTGTCATACAACCGCACAGCTTTTATATAAAGGCGAATTACCAAATATTGCCGTCCAGTGCTTTCCAAGCACAGCTGTTACAGATGGAAATGTGCCACTTTTCCTCAAAAGCGTAACGACAAAGGCAAACAAGTCTGCCCATGTCTGATGCACTATGGATGTTAATTCGGAGTCTGAAAATGAAACATTGAAAATTTAAATTACAAGTACTGAAGAAAAACAATTCTGCAGAATGACAATATTACCTTTTTTGGAGTAAACAGAAGTGTACAAAACAGGTGAAAATTCAAAAGGGCAATAACAGACAGCATTTGGATGCTTACTTATGACTGTTCATCAGCAGGACAACATGACAAACCCTTTCTAACTAGGATGGTACCCGCAGTCACTTCATTTTTGGCAATTAATGTCTCTCTGGGATTCAGAACTTTTTTATGTAATTGATTCTTTCTTTAGTTAACAAGTCTGGAATAGTTATACAAACAATTTGATTAATGAAAACTATCTAAAACATATTTGATTTCTGGTTATGAAAAAGTTAACAAACAAGCCAATACAGGAATTTGCACCTTTAGTCCTAGATTAATGCCCCGTTCAAGTATCTGACTACCTAAATTGTGCAAGTAAATATACATTACCTGGTTGAGTATTAAAACGTATGGCGAGAATGAAGAAGGTATTTGCCAGAAGAGGCTTCAGCAACTCCTCCTGAATCATGAGATTGGAATCTACCATGAGGCATGACTGCAGGAGCCCCGAGAACGAGGACACATATTCAAGGAGGAACAAAAGCTGTTCAGGAATAAAGAGAGATGATTGGAATTAACAGATGTCTAAAGGTATAAGTCCCTACCTGGCACCACAAACTATTCCACAACGAAAAAAAGAATGCCCATCAGTTATTTTAGGCATGAGAATGCTTTATTTTAAGTTTTCCAATAACAGGTCCATCAATTACTCAGTGTAATGTATAGATCTCAAGTTGTACTATTTCCATAACTCCCAAGTAGTCTCATGTCACATGCGACACCCTTAGCCACTACATGGTTCCTGAATTCTGGGATCTGCAGAATCTCTTTCCACACTGGAAGTATTGCCTCTAGAATTTCAACCTATGGTGTGGTGTTGACTACATAACAGGGACAGGCTGAAGTCATCACAGAGGGCATGGGATATCTTGGCAGGAATGTACCATGTGGGGATGCGAGGACTTCGTTCTATCTTTCGGTTCAGTCACATGCAGTCTTGTGTGTATATATGTAACAATAAAACTACAAGTTCCAGAATGCAAAGAAATAAAGGTCAATGGGAACGACTGACCCATAGACAAGAAGCTGAGGTAAATTGAGATCTCTGCTCATCAACACTCATTCTATTGCTATCCCACTTATAAACTTCCAAGTCTCACCTTCTTCGAAACAGAGACCCTTCGCTTGGAAAAGTATCTACAATACCTGCATTAACGCTTATTGTCTTGGGGCGTGGCTTAGGTGCAGTGCAAGATGGCCGCCTAGTACGGCAGCTCCGCCGCATCGGGACGCCTTCTTTTCGAGGACCTTCTTGCCTACAACACATCGCGCCATGCATCTGAACCGGTGCTGCTCCTGGTGAGACACTTCCATAACTTAAGCGTGTCACGCTAAACGATATAAATCCGATTTTGCTGCCGCCTCGCATACTTCAATGCGGCCACCATTTTGTTAATGCACATTTTCTACCCGCGATTTCGCGTCTGCGCATAATATCCTCTGAAGTACCTCCTTTAATTTTTTGTCTCTGGATATGGGAACAGGATTCCGGTTTGCCACAATATCTGCAATAAGTGCTCCAGGACATTGGATTTCTTGCCTCATAGCATGATTTGTAAATCTGCCTGACTGACCAGCCTCATCTCTTTAGGTAGTCCGCTATTTTAGGCAGACTTCCCTCATGTTTTTCATTAGGGGACAGGTTTTCTACTCACACTGCTCTTGTTTTGAATACAATTTCTACAGAGTGCTCATCTTTATTTCTTCTTCCTATGGGACTGGAACTTCGAGTTTATCCATGATTTCTACAGCTCATTCATCTGTTTCCTGTGCTTTCTAATACTACCATCTACATGTGGAGCATTTTTCTTTCTCAATGTATGCATTATCTGGTTTTGCCTTAAGATTGATTTGCCTCTGGATGCTACATTTTGAACAATCCTTCTGCAGAACCTTGTCATATTTTATTGCGCTTTCTACACCTTGAAGATTTATGTCTCTAGGCAAACTGCGCAATCCAAAGTTTGTTTTTGTTCCCTCCAAGCTTATTTCTTCAACACCATCTTCTTTGTCCTCCACGTCAGGCTTTTCGTCTCCTACAGGCCAAACGACGAGGGTTGCATCCAATCGCTCCTCTACGACACAATCCACTTCAAATAAATGATCTCCTCCTGCTACGTCTTCCAAGCGTTTCAATCATGATCTTCCGTCTCCTGATCCTGTAGCATTCTTCACCTCCTTTCTTCCAAAACTCCTAGACATGGCGGCAACGACCTCTCTTAGCATCCAGAGAGCACACAGGCTTGGTCCTCCGTCATATGCTTCCACTTCATCGAAACCACGAGGTGTCATCATTCTTTTCTTGAAATTCACAGATCTTCTCTCAGTTTTGTCTGCAGTCAGACCTAAACTTCAAGTTTCCTGGTTAGGTCAAAGAGTATTTCTGTCTTAGGATGTATCCAATGCCACTGCAACTAGACGAAAGGAATTTTTGAACCTTCGTGCCCCTTTACGATCATTGGGTGCTAGATTTGGATTATTTCATCCCTGCATCTTCAAAGTCACCCATCACAATCAAACCGGGACCTTTCAAGACCTGGCTGAGCTCAAAAACGTTATTCACATTCAAACTGCTAACACTATGGATATATCTACTTCTGCTAATGGATGATTATCTAACCTTCTTACCTCTTACAGGATTTGTGCTGTTGCCCTATATCGACTTGATTAAACGCTGTTTCGGTTCTTGTTGATTCTTCATTAGTCATGTTAAATCTTCCCTAGAGACTATATGATCTCACGTCATTTAATATTGATATTGTTATATTTTTGCTTTCTCCATGTTGTCATTCAGATTGTAGTTCGGTTGTACGTCTCCTAATGTATTTCCCTGTTGTCATACATTTCTTGTCTTTTTCCTTATTCTTTACAGATGCATTGATGTGTCTCCTCTCAGCTCAGATAATCCCTTTCCTTAGTTCCTTGTCCTGATGCGGTTGGACTCCCGTTGTCAGCTAGTTCGTCTTGTTGAGTGTCTCCATTCCCCCGGTTGTTGTCTTCTTCTATGTTCCCCTCAGGTATGTTCCTTTCAGTCGTACTTTTAGGTTATGTACTGTTTCTTCTTATACTTTCCTTTTTTATTCCTTTTCCATTTTTCCCTCTTTTTCCTTCTTCTTTACTCATCATGTTTATATCTCTACTTCTTTTATCTTTTTTCATCATTACTATTGTTGACTCTTCTATTATTGAAAAGTTTCTTCTAATTTTTTTACGTTCAGAGTAATTTCTTGGAATGTTAAAGGTTTTATCAGTCCAATTAAAAGACCGAGAATCCTCTCTCATCTAGCTTCCTATAACCCTGATATTGTACTTTTGCAAGAAACCCACCTCACGGAAGCTGAATCACTTAAACTAAGGAGAGGTTGGGTGGGTATGGTTATATTTTCTCCTTCCATGAATAAAAAAAATGGTATTGTCATTTTATGTCATAAAAAATTGAAATGTAAGGTCTTATCGCAAGAAAATGAAGCAGATGGTAGATAGGTAGTTGCTAAATTGTTAATCAATTCTGTTCAGTTAATTGTTTTTAATGTTTATGGTCCTACACAACCTGATTGTTCTTTTTGGCCTTTGATTACGCAAAAATGTATCCAATTTCGTGATGATCTCTTTATTCTAGGTGGTGATTGCAACCAAGTTGTAGATCCTTTTTTGGATTGCAAGTATACTGTTTGTTTTAATCCCAGTAAAACTCAAACACTTCCTTGACACTATTTCTCAATCGCATCTCACTGATTCCTGGAGACTTTCTCATCCAGATACTCTTGATTACTCTTGTTTCTCTCCTCCTCATGATTCCCTGTCTCGCATTGATTACATTTTTTTCTATCTCAAAATTTACTTTCCTCTTCTATTGAGCCTATTGTTATCTCTGACCATGCTCCAATTCTGACTGATTTTGATTTACTCCCTTCACATCCAAAATCTTCCAGTTGGCGCTTTAACAATTCTCTTCTTACTGACCCTTTATTTTCCTCCTCTTTTCGCTCCTTTGTTAATGACTTTTTTCTTCTTAACTCTGATCCTAACATTTCACCTCATATTCTTTGGGACTCTTTTAAAGCTACTGCCCGTGGTTTCATTATTGATTTTGTTTCTAAGAAGAAAAAACGGTTTCTTCAGGAACGGAAATCAGTATTAGCTCATATTAAGCTTTTGGAACATGAATTTTATACATCTTCACAAAAATCCATTACCCCAGATTTGATACGAGCCAAACTTGAGTTTAACAAAGCCTCTTCTGATAATGCTTCTTCAATACTCCTCCCTAGTAGCGCTCGTTACTATGGAGGTCGCAACAAAGTAGGAAAACTTTTAGCAAACTATCTTAAATTGCGTAAAAAACGCACACTTATTGATTCAATATATTCCTCCGATAATTCTCTTCTATATAAAGATCAGGAAATTATTAATTTAAACTTTTTTATCAAGCCCTTTACACACCAGAATCTCCTCCTACTCCTTCTCTTATTCAATCCTATTTCGACAGACTTCCTTCCCCTTCTCATCTTAATCTTCCTGATCTTGATAGTGATCTTTCTCTTGACAAACTTTCCAAAGCCTTATCTACCCCTACTAAAGGGAAAACTCTAGGTCCTGATGGTTTTTCTGTTGAATTCTATCTCCCTTTTTCTGATCTACTACTTCCTAAAGAACAAGTTACTTACCTTCGGTAACGATATAGCTGTAAGAAACATTAGTTAGTATTAGATTCCTTACCTTAGAATATCCCCAGGCGTCAGTCTGGATCCGGAAACTTTTGCGTAGCAGTACCCCTGCGCGTCGGTAGGCGTCGTCTGCAGGCGTCCCCTGCGGCTCCGCGTCCGTCGTCGGCGTCGTGCGCCGTGATGACGTCGCTGGAGTATATAGACGCCGCCTCCGCGCGCTGACGTCAGTTCTTTGTACACAGCTGTTCCGCGCCAACACACGCAGAGCCATGTGAGAACCAACACTGGTGCCATTTGAAACTAGGGCCCTGAAAGGGATGTCCTTAACCCTAGGTATCAGTTCGCAGAACGGGGAGGATGGGTGGGTTCGGTAAGGAATCTAATACTAACTAATGTTTCTTACAGATATATCGTTACCGAAGGTAAGTAACTTGTTCATCTGAAAGAAACACGTTAGTATTAGATTCCTTACCTTAGAATAGATACCCCAGCAATACCAACCCCGGTGGTGGGTCTGCGAACCAATACATTCCTACACCAGAAAGTCCTGGAGGACAGAACGGCCAAAGAAGCCATCCCTCCGGACTTGACTGTCCAGGCAGTAGTGCCTCGCAAAGGTGTGCAGCGAGGCCCACGTAGCCGCCTGGCAAATGTCCTGCAAGGGGACTCCCCGGCCCAGGGCAGTAGTAGCCGCCGTGGCCCGAGTGGAATGGGCCCTCAGCCCAACAGGAGTCTCCTTCCGAGCCAAAGAGTAGCACGCTTTGATGCACCGAGAGATGGTCCGTTTATGTACCGCCCGTCCCTTCTTCGCACCCACGTAGCCAACAAACAGTTGGTCATCCACCCGGAACTGGCGTGTGCGATCCATATAAAATGAAAGCGCACGTTTTGGGTCCAGACGATGGAGCCGCTCTTCATCCTTTGAAGGATGCGGAGGCGGGAAGAAGGAGGGGAGGGTGATGGACTGCCCGATGTGAAAAGCAGAAACTACTTTGGGCAGGAAAGAAGGTCTAGTCCTTAGAACCACCTTGTCAGGATGAATGGACAGGAAAGGAGGCTGGACAGAGAGAGCCTGGAGCTCACTCACCCTCCTGGCAGAGGTGATGGCAACCAGGAAAGCCGTCTTTAAAGTCAGGAGACGGAGAGGACAAGAATGAAGGGGCTCAAAGGGAGCACACATCAAAAAGGTTAGAACCAGGTTCAAGTCCCACTGAGGCATCACAAACGGAACAGGAGGATACATGTGTGTGATGCCCTTCAAGAATCTTGTTACAATTGGGGACTTGAACAAAGAAGGCTGATCAGGAAGCCTTAGAAAGGCTGAAAGGGTCGAAAGGTAGCCCTTGATAGTGCCCAGAGCAGAGCCCTGCTGGGCAAGAGAAAGAAGAAACAGAAGAACCTCGGAAAGAGGGGCAGAAAGAGGATCCACAGCCTTTGCTGTGCACCATGCCACAAATCTGTTCCACCGACAGGCGTATACCAACTTCGTGGAGGGACGCCTGGCTGCCAGAATTACATCACAGACTTCAGGAGGCAAGTCAAATGGCCTCAACTGCCACCGCTCAATCTCCAAGCATGGAGGTGGAGACTGGACAAGTTCGGGTGGAGGACCGTCCCCTGCTGCTGCGACAGAAGGTCCTCCTGAAGGGGCAGGCGGATCGGGGGACCGACTGACATGCTGAGTAGCTCGGGATACCAGTACCTTCGAGCCCAGTCCGGAGCCACAAGGATAACTTGGGCCCGGTCGCGCCTGATCTTCTTCAGCACTCTGGGCAGAAGTGGTATAGGCGGAAAGGCGTATAACAGACCGCAACTCCACTCGCGCCGAAAGGCGTCGCCGTGCGAGTGCCGTCTTGGAAACTCGATTTAGAAAAGGGGGTGGTGATGAACAGAGTGTCTGAGTTAAACAGACCACTCTTACCCAGTCCAAAGATCAGGGCTTCATCCATCACCGTTATTTATCTCACTGCCCCATCCCAGCTCAGAACCTGGCTATATGCAAATCAGTCTGTCCCTGGCCCAGTGCATCATGGGAACAGGGCAGACTAAACTACCAAGCCAATTCTTCACCAGAAAGGAGACAAGCTACCGGGGACCGGTTTCTGGCATTTCAGCCTTCTTCGGCCCGGCTTGCTTGAATCCTGATGGAGCAGTGAGAAAGGGACTCATGTCTGAGTATACCCTGCCACACCTATAGTGGCCAAAAACGATT
The DNA here is from genome assembly GCF_964263255.1 of Lissotriton vulgaris. NCBI lineage: Eukaryota > Metazoa > Chordata > Amphibia > Caudata > Salamandridae > Lissotriton > Lissotriton vulgaris. The sequence goes on along the minus strand of NC_141691.1, from coordinate 1,249,258,357 downwards.
TAGAAAAGGGGGTGGTGATGAACAGAGTGTCTGAGTTAAACAGACCACTCTTACCCAGTCCAAAGATCAGGGCTTCATCCATCACCGTTATTTATCTCACTGCCCCATCCCAGCTCAGAACCTGGCTATATGCAAATCAGTCTGTCCCTGGCCCAGTGCATCATGGGAACAGGGCAGACTAAACTACCAAGCCAATTCTTCACCAGAAAGGAGACAAGCTACCGGGGACCGGTTTCTGGCATTTCAGCCTTCTTCGGCCCGGCTTGCTTGAATCCTGATGGAGCAGTGAGAAAGGGACTCATGTCTGAGTATACCCTGCCACACCTATAGTGGCCAAAAACGATTTAGAAAAGGGGGTGTGGTGATGAACAGAGTGTCTGAGTTAAACAGACCACTCTTACCCAGTCCAAAGATCAGGGCTTCATCCATCACCGTTATTTATCTCACTGCCCCATCCCAGCTCAGAACCTGGCTATATGCAAATCAGTCTGTCCCTGGCCCAGTGCATCATGGGAACGGGGCAGACTAAACTACCAAGCCAATTCTTCACCAGAAAGGAGACAAGCTACCGGGGACCGGTTTCTGGCATTTCAGCCTTCTTCGGCCCGGCTTGCCATCATGCACTGGGACAGGAACAGACTAATTTGCATACAGCCAGGTTCTGAAACTGGGATGGTGCAGTGAGCTAAAAAACGGTGTTTGATCTAGCCCTGATCTCTTGACTGGGTGAGAGCTTTCTGCTTAATTCAGAGACTCTGTCCCTCACCACCCCTTGTTGTAAATATTTTTGTCCACCCTAAGCGTGGAAGGGTATTCTCAGATGTGAGACCCTTGCTCATTGCACCATCAGGATTCAAGCAAACCGGGCCGAAGACGGCTGTAATGCCAGAAACCGGTCCCCGGGAGCTTGTTTCCTTCCCAGTGTAAGAATTGGCTTTTGTAGTTTGGTTTGCCCTGTTCCCATCATGCACTGGGACAGGAACAGACTAATTTGCATACAGCCAGGTTCTGAAACTGGGATGGTGCAGTGAGCTAAAAAACGGTGTTTGATCTAGCCCTGATCTCTTGACTGGGTGAGAGCTTTCTGCTTAATTCAGAGACTCTGTCCCTCACCACCCCTTGTTGTAAATATTTTTGTCCACCCTAAGCGTGGAAGGGTATTCTCAGATGTGAGACCCTTGCTCATTGCACCATCAGGATTCAAGCAAACCGGGCCGAAGACGGCTGTAGTGCCAGAAACCGGTCCCCGGGAGCTTGTTTCCTTCCCAGTGTAAGAATTGGCTTTTGTAGTTTGGTTTGCCCTGTTCCCATCATGCACTGGGACAGGAACAGACTAATTTGCATACAGCCAGGTTCTGAAACTGGGATGGTGCAGTGAGCTAAAAAACGGTGTTTGATCTAGCCCTGATCTCTTGACTGGGTGAGAGCTTTCTGCTTAATTCAGAGACTCTGTCCCTCACCACCCCTTGTTGTAAATATTTTTGTCCACCCTAAGCGTGGAAGGGTATTCTCAGATGTGAGACCCTTGCTCATTGCACCATCAGGATTCAAGCAAACCGGGCCGAAGACGGCTGTAATGCCAGAAACCGGTCCCCGGGAGCTTGCTTCCTTCCCAGTGTAAGAATTGGCTTTTGTAGTTTGGTTTGCCCTGTTCCCATCATGCACTGGGACAGGAACAGACTAATTTGCATACAGCCAGGTTCTGAAACTGGGATGGTGCAGTGAGCTAAAAAACGGTGTTTGATCCAGCCCTGATCTCTTGACTGGGTGAGAGCTTTCTGCTTAATTCAGAGACTCTGTCCCTCACCACCCCTTGTTGTAAATATTTTTGTCCACCCTAAGCGTGGAAGGGTATTCTCAGATGTGAGACCCTTGCTCATTGCACCATCAGGATTCAAGCAAACCGGGCCGAAGACGGCTGTAATGCCAGAAACCGGTCCCCGGGAGCTTTTTTCCTTCCCAGTGTAAGAATTGGCTTTTGTAGTTTGGTTTGCCCTGTTCCCATCATGCACTGGGACAGGAACAGACCAATTTGCATACAGCCAGGTTCTGAAACTGGGATGGTGCAGTGAGCTAAAAAACGGTGTTTGATCCAGCCCTGATCTCTTGACTGGGTGAGAGCTTTCTGCTTAATTCAGAGACTCTGTCCCTCACCACCCCTTGTTGTAAATATTTTTGTCCACCCTAAGCGTGGAAGGGTATTCTCAGATGTGAGACCCTTGCTCATTGCATCATCAGGATTCAAGCAAACCGGGCCGAAGACGGCTGTAATGCCAGAAACCGGTCCCCGGGAGCTTGTTTCCTTCCCAGTGTAAGAATTGGCTTTTGTAGTTTGGTTTGCCCTGTTCCCATCATGCACTGGGACAGGAACAGACTAATTTGCATACAGCCAGGTTCTGAAACTGGGATGGTGCAGTGAGCTAAAAAACGGTGTTTGATCTAGCCCTGATCTCTTGACTGGGTGAGAGCTTTCTGCTTAATTCAGAGACTCTGTCCCTCACCACCCCTTGTTGTAAATATTTTTGTCCACCCTAAGCGTGGAAGGGTATTCTCAGATGTGAGACCCTTGCTCATTGCACCATCAGGATTCAAGCAAACCGGGCCGAAGACGGCTGTAATGCCAGAAACCGGTCCCCGGGAGCTTGTTTCCTTCCCAGTGTAAGAATTGGCTTTTGTAGTTTGGTTTGCCCTGTTCCCATCATGCACTGGGACAGGAACAGACTAATTTGCATACAGCCAGGTTCTGAAACTGGGATGGTGCAGTGAGCTAAAAAACGGTGTTTGATCTAGCCCTGATCTCTTGACTGGGTGAGAGCTTTCTGCTTAATTCAGAGACTCTGTCCCTCACCACCCCTTGTTGTAAATAGTCTTGGAAAATCCAACGCGCAGAACTGATGACATTGCGCGTTCTCTTCTGTGGCGAATAGATCTAACCAAGGCTCTCCCCATTGCAGAAAGAGGCCTTGCGCCACGTCCGAGTTCAGACGCCATTCGTGATCCATCGAGCACCGACGGCTGAGTTCGTCCGCCCTGGCGTTCAGAGAACCTGCCAGGTGTTGAACCGTCAAAGTCACGCCCTGACGTTCCACCCACTGCCAGAGGCGCAGAGCCTCCTGGCAAAGGGTCCATGACCCCACCCCGCCCTGTTTGTTGCAGTACCACATGGCGGTGGTGTTGTCTGTGAACACCTGCACTACACTCCCGTTGACAAAGGGGAGGAATGCCTTCAGTGCTAGACGAATCGCCCGTAGCTCCAACAGGTTGATATGGAGCCGGGACTCCGCCGGAGACCAGATGCCTCTGATCTCCGCCTCTCCCAAGTGGCCTCCCCAGCCCTGGAGGGAAGCGTCCGTCACGACAACGTGCTCCGGTTGGGGAAGGGAGAGGGATCTGCCTCTGACCCAATCGCGGTCCGTAAGCCACCAATGCAGTTGTCTCGCAGTGCCCTCCGAGATCAAGACGTGGTCGGACAAGTTGCCCTGATGCTGGGCCCACTTAAACTTCAGGTCCCACTGCAGAGCCCGCATCCGCCACCGGGCGTGATGCACCAGAAGGATGCAGGAAGCCATCAGCCCCAGCAGCCGCAGCGTCAACCTGACCGAAACCCGGGATAGCGGCTGAAAGATGGGAATCAAAGCCTGTATATCCCGGACCCGCCGTTCTGGAGGATAAACCCGAAACTGCGCCGAGTCCAGAACCGCTCCGATGAAAAGGAGCTTTTGAGAGGGACACAGGTGTGATTTCGGCACATTGATGGAGAACCCCAGGTCGTGCAAGAGGTCTGCCGTCATCTGAAGGTGGTGGACGACTGTCTGGGGCGAGCCCGCCTTCAACAACCAGTCGTCTAGGTAGGGGAAGACTGAAACCCCTAACCTGCGCAGATGGGCTGCGACCACCGCCAACACCTTTGTGAACACCCGTGGGGCGCTGGTAAGGCCGAAGGGGAGCACGATAAACTGAAAGTGATCCTGGCCTACCGTGAACCGCAGGTAACGCCGGTGGGCCGGCAGGACGGGGATGTGAAAATACGCATCCTGCAAGTCCAACGCTACCATCCAGTCTTGCGGGTCTAGAGCAGCCAAGACCTGAGCTAATGTCAACATCTTGAACTTCTCCTTCCGGAGGAAGCCGTTGACGTTCCGTAGATCCAAGATAGGACGTAGGCCCCCTTTGTCCTTCTTGGGCACCAGAAAGTAGTGGGAATAGCAACCACGCCCTACTTCTGGCCCAGGAACGCGCTCGATGGCCATAACTTCCTCCTGCAGAAGTGTCAAGTGGTCCCCCGACACACGGTGGTTCTGCGGTGGCATGGCTGGAGGAGTGGTCTCGAAGGGGAGGGAGTAGCCCCTTCGGACGAGTTGCAGCACCCACCTGTCCGATGTGATTGTGCGCCAGCGGGCGTGGTGATGGCGAACCCTGCCACCCACTGGCGTCACATGGGCCTGAAAGCACGGACTAGGAGGATTTGGAGGCAGATGCTGCGGGGGGAGGTGTGGCCTGACCCCGCCGTTGACCCCGACCGCCTCCACGGCGGTTTCCACGGCCGCCACCGCATTGAAATGATTTTTGCGGCGCGTGGCTGGCAGCACGTGTGGGGACGCCCCTTCCTTGGCCACGAAAGGAGCGAAACGTACCCGTTTGCTGGCGCTGGGTCGAGAGACCCAAGGACTTGGCCGTGACCCTGGAGTCCTTGAAGCGTTCCAGCGCGTGGTCCGCCTTGTCACCAAACAGGCGACAGCCATCAAACGGCATGTCCATCAAGGCATTCTGGACATCTGCCGAAAAGTTGGCGGATCTCAGCCAGGCGTGGCGACGAATCGCCACCGTCGTGGACATCGCTCTGCCCAGCGAGTCGGTCGTATCAAGACCACACCGTATGGAATATTTTGCTGCATCTCGGCCCTCAGCCACAGCCTTGCCGAGCTTCGCCCGCACCTCCATGGGGCATTCTGGCAGCAGTTCCGCGACCGTATCCCACACAGAGTGGGTGTAGCGGCCCAAGAGACAAGCGGTGTTGCAAGACCGCAGTCCCAAACTCAGGGACGAGAAGACCTTCTTGCCATACTGGTCATACCTCTTAGATTCCCGGTCGGGCGGGGCCGACGGGAATGCGGTCTGGGAAGTCGAGGCCTGGATCACCAGACTCTCAGGGGTGGGATGGGTGGACAGGAACTTGGGGTCGTCCGGACAAGGACGGTGGCGTCTGGCGTCTGGCCACGTTCCGATCAACAGGCGAACCTGAAGAGGGCCTGGACCACGTGCCCAACAGAACGTCTGACAAGGCTTCGTTAAACGGCAGCAGTGGCTCCTGTGGGCATGACTGCGGTTTGAAGACCTCAGTGAGGATGTTAGGCCTCACGGCCGCGATGGGGAGCTCAAGGTGTAAGGCCTTGGCAGCCCTCATCAACACCACTGAATAAGCAGCTCCCTCCTCCGATGCCACGGAAGGAGGAGAGACAAAGCCAGGGTTAGGAGAGTCGTCCAGACCACTGGCATCACCCAAATCACCTGTCCAGTCCACGTCGTACTGACACTCACATGACAGAGGGTCCTCAGACCCCTCCCAACCCTCTCCGTACTCTACATCATCTCCATATTCGGAGTCAACAATGTAGACCGGCTCCTCGGGGTTCACAGGCGCCATCGGCCGGAGCACCCGATGGCGTCGAGTCAGGGACACCCGAACCGCTAGGGCCCCCAGACGGTAGCACTGGGCCCGAAGGCGCCGTAGGCCCCGTCGGAGAAGTGAGCGCCCTCATGGCCATGAGGAACGCCTCAATCTCCTCAGGCGTCGCACCTTGCCCAGGGACCGGAGGGTATGGAGCAGGCCGCGCCGGCGACTCTCGCGGAGCCGCGGGGTTGGGGGTCACCCGAACCCCCGGCCGCGTCGCGCGAGCGTCGGGGGGAGTCGGGGGTACGATGACGACGCCCCGACTTCTTGTGTTTCTTTCCTGAAGAGCCCGACGAATGGTGACGACTTCCGGAGCGCCCGGCGCGGCTCCGCGACCGCTCCCTCGAACGCTCCCTGGGGGGCCGACATCCGGAGCTCGAGTAGCTTGCGGGACCGCTCCAGTCTAGCCTTATTAGTCAGAGCCCGGCAATCGACGCAGGCGTCCACGTCGTGGTCGGGGCCCAGGCACCGGAGGCAGAGTCGGTGATGGTCCGTGACCGACATCGTGCGGTCACAACCGTCACAATTCTTGAAACCGGGCATACTACCAGGCACCAAAAGAGATATAGAAAGTTAACAAAACTTGGTCAAAAGACCGGAGTACTGCTCTTCGGATCTGCGCTTACTGGCGCGGAAAAAAGAAGAACTGACGTCAGCGCGCGGAGGCGGCGTCTATATACTCCAGCGACGCCATCACGGCGCACGACGCCGACGACGGACGCGGAGCCACAGGGGACGCCTGCAGACGACGCCTACCGACGCGCAGGGGTACTGCTACACAAAGGTTTCCGGATCCAGACTGACGCCTGGGGATATTCTAAGGTAAGGAATCTAATACTAACGTGTTTCTTTCAGATCTTGTAATTCTTTTTAATTCATTTTACTCAGCTGGTAAGGCAGATGGCACTTTTCAAGAGGCTACTATCTGCCTCATTCCTAAAGAGGGTCGTGACCCTCAATTTTGTAAAAATTATTATCCGATTTCTTTAGTCAATGTTGATTATAAGTTATTTGCGAAGCTACTTGCTCTGCGTCTAGATCCCATCATGCCCCATCTTGTCGGGAAAGAACAGGGTAGACTCATTTCTGATAATTCTCGTCTCTTTCTCAATGTCTTAAACAAACTCCCTTCTCTTTCTATTCCTTTGGCTGCTATCTCTGTTGACGCGGAGAAGGCACTTGATAGAGTAGATTGGTCCTTTTTGTTTCTGTGGTTACGCTGTCATGGTTTTGGTACTAAATTCATTTCATTTATTTCCCTGTTGTTCCCCTAAAGCTTCGGTCTTGGTGAACTGTCAAGTCTCATCTTCTTTTCCTCTTCAATGTGGTGTTCGTCAAGGTTGCCCTTTATATCCCCTTCTCTTTGTTCTAGCCCTTGAACCTTTTCTGACTTGTATCCGTTCTAACAATCTCATTTCCGGTTTCCCTTATGATGATCATCAATTGAAACTATCTGCGTATGCTGATTATATCCTCTTATTCATTTCTGATCTGGAGACATCCATTCCCCCCTACTTCTTGAATTTGATTCCTTTTCACAGGTTTATGGATACAAGATTAACTCGGATAAGACTGAGATTCTCCCTCTCACGAAAATTTGTGTGCCACATTCCTTCTCTTCCACTGGATTTGCTTGGAATAAGTCCAAAATTAAATATTTAGGTATATGGTTCTCCAACTCCATTGCCTCTTCCATTAAAAGTAATATGTCTGCTGCATTGAGAAATCACTCATCTTGGAATCCTCTTTTTCTCTCCTGGTGGGGTCGGCTAGATTCGATTCGGATGATGATTTCTCCTATTTTAATTTATATCCTTTCTATGCTTCCCGTTCACATTCCTTCTCTCTATTTTACACGTTTTGACTCATGCCTCTCAAAATTCCTCTGGCAGAATAAAAAATCCAGAATTGCCTTATCTTTTCTTCAAAAGTCAAGACTTAATGGTGGTGTAAACTTCCCGGATTTTCACCTTTATCACAAGTCTTTCTCTTTACGTTATGCTTCTAGATGGCTTACTTCAGACATCTCCCCATTTACTCCTCTTTAGCTTGATATTGAACGATCCTTCTTACTTCCTTTCTCCTTAAAAGAGGTTATATGTTTTTCTGCTAAATCTTCTTACACTTCCTTACCTATCTTTAAACATACCTGCTCGCTTTTGAAACCATTGATGCATCCCACTATCATTTCCCGGGAATCTTATCTGGACTCCCCTATTTGGCATACTTCACTGATCCTCCTTAATAATAGACCTATATTTTGGAAAGCTTGGAGGTTAAAAGGTATTTTATGGGTCAAGCACCTTTTTGATGGATCATCACCTTGCTCCTTTCCCCACTTTCAATCCTTATTTCATTGTCCTTGTTCCTATTTACACAAATTTACAATTCTTATGACGCTTATTCTTGATGTTTACTATTCCCTTCCTTCCTTTTCTTCAAATGTTGTACAGAATCCTCTTCTCAAAATACTTTTTACTCTTCCCAAATGTTCCCTTATCTATAAATTCTTTTCAGTCCCCAATCCAGATCGCGCTAAATCCAAACTGGAAACTTCCTGGGAATCGGATTTGGGTTCGCAATGGTCTATCAAGTTTTTGGGACAAACTTTGGTCTAGATCTTTAAAAATCTCCTGCTCTGCTTCTCTCACCCAATCTATGTTTTTCCTTTATCATAGACTCTATCTTATACCTGCCTCTATTGCTCGTTTCTCTTCCACTATTAACTCTAACTGTTGGACGTGTGGCTCTTCTAAGAATGTGTTTGCTAAAATGTAGTTTAAACACCCACTCCAATAAAGGAATAGAACACCCTGCTGGGTTTTTGACAAACGTTCACCGCCCTGAAATCAAAAAAGTTTTGTTTATGTTATATTATGAATCACAAAGTTGAGTCAATGTAAATCTATTGTGATTATATTTTAACTGCTCACAAAAGATTGTTAATAAATTGCACGGCTAAAAGTGCTTGAAATTTGGTTTAAAATTGTGAGGAATTGTTAATGTTTCATGGTAGTGCGCACCTAAGTCTAGTAAGCAATCCCAGCTAGCTAGCCTCTTCCGTGCTTTAATTTTGAGTGGTTAGGTACACTCAGTTAGGTGCAGCACACAGATCAAAATAGCTGTAAGAAAAACTTGCAAACAATAATTATTTAGGAGTGCTCAGACCACTTTTAGATTTTTTTAATTGCCAATTACATATTCCCAGTAAGTGTGTTCAATTAAAAAGTAGATATACATTTCAGCAATGCAATAGAAGAAAAAGTTACTTACCTTGGGCAACGCCTTTTCTGGTAGAGACTCGTTTTAGCCACAAATTCTATGTCAGGACCGGAGGCTTCAGATTATGCTTTTCCTTCTTCGCTGTTAAATATATACCAAAAACACAGCAGCCCAGAAAAGCTCCACAGAAATGCTTGTATATCCAAAACACAGGAAAAAGCATTTAAAACAAGGAACAAAAACGATTTCCACATAAATCAACAACAAATCCCATCATTCCATCACAGTCCGAGCAATAACAGTCCTTCCATAGTGTCCATGACCATTAGATAGGGTGTCCATCTTGTGTCTTCTCCCTCTTTCTTCGCTGCTTCGCAGCCAGTTAAGTCCTTTCTTCCTTGCTCTGCATGACATTGTGCCTTTAAGATCTATCTGGTGTTTATGCATGACTGTGCATCTGTTTGTGCTTTCTGGGGGGGGGGGCTCTGATGTTTCTTGCCATTTCTGTGCTTTTTTCCCTTTCAGAGCCCTTTCATGATCGCGGGGATGTTCTCCGTCCCTTTCGCGATCTCCCAGTGACAGCCGCGGCTTTACTTTTGGCAGCTAGGGGGAGCCCGTCCGTCTCTCTGATCTCAACGCAGCTTTTCTCACAGTTCGGAAGCCGCGCTGAGGAAGGAGACGCTTCGGTGCCTTGCCCACCGCCTCACCTGTACGCCCTCGCAGTGGGGGTCTGTATTTGCCCTGTTTGTACACCCGGAAGGGTCTGTGAAGTGGAATTACCGCGCTGCCGCCTGCGGGCTTTTGGAGCACTCGATTGCGGTTTTTACATCGTGTGGGCCAGTGTTGGTTTTAGAAGGCCTTGAAGGGTCCCTGCAAAAGCGCACGTAGGGGGGCGGTCGTGACCCAGTCCTTGTTGAGAGTCTGTGCGCTCAGGGGTTGGTGCTGCCCTAATTCTGGTTTCCAGCCAGACATAGAGATCTGCGGGCCTCCGGCCTGCCCACAAGCTGGTGCTTAGACTTTGGCACTGTTTTTTCCCCTCATCTCCCCCGGGGTCTTAGGGTTCCCTATTGACATGGAAGGGGAGTACTATGAAGAGGAGGAAGAATCCCATCACTATCTTAATGATGAGGAATTCTATAACGCAGTGGATAGTTCTATCTACCGCTGCGTTACAGAAATTGTAGGCCCCATGGAGGAGCGCCTCTCCACTCGGATAGTGGAGGAGTGCGCCAAGTTAGCGCAGGCGCATTTAGGGGCCCCTGGTTCGGACCCGGGCCCTTCTGAGGGAGACCCACCTGCTCCTAAGTGACCTTGCAAGGAGGGGAGTTTCCGGGGGTGCGCAGGGTGTGGATAGGGATGCCTTTGAGCGTCTGCGTGACGCTTTTCTGGTGAAGGCACCCAACCCCACCCCTGCGCCACCACCGGCAACAGCCCCGTCAGGGTCTTTGGGCACGGCTCCTTCTTCCTCGGGGGGACTGTCTCCGGTTGATTCCGACCACGATGAGGGTTCTGTGCGGTCTTGGCGCCCGTCTGGCTCCGCCGCCGAGGTGCCCCAGGACAGCTCAGGCATGCTGCACCCGGATGATATTATTCATCCCCGGTCTGCTGCCTGGGGACAAGGTGGCGAAGTTTGTGGCGGGGCGCCTCCGGAAACCACTGGGGAATGAAGCGAGGAGCTATCTGCGGGGGGAGTGCCCGCGCCCAACGTTAGAGGGGAAAGTCGCTCTGACACCAGAACTGGATGCCAAGATGGCTCCTTTAGGCTAAGTTTGTTAAGGATCCGCGCAAGGGCATAGACAGGTCCTGGCGTAGCTGCCAGGACAAGTTCCTGGATGCCAAAGGTCCTATTACTAAGATTCTGGACATGGCAGAGGAGGCAAAGGTCTTAGGGGCGGCCATATCTCCCGGGGTTTTGTCAAATTGGGCGCAAAGAGTGGTCATATTTTGGGGAAATGCCAATTGCGCACTCTCGACGGAACGTAGGCGTTCCCTCTTGATCAAATTGGACCCGAAGTTAGATGATTTGGCCTCCTCGGAGGCAGGGGCTGTAGCCAAAGGGGGCCTGTTCGGGGACCAATTCATAAAAGAATTGGGCAAGTTTGTTTCAACTTTTACATCTCTTGATAAGGCCCAATCCAGCATCAAGCGGGTGTTTCAGCAGCGTTTTTCCCGGGGGGGCGGTCGCGGTAGGGGCCACGCGACCGGCCGTGGCGGTCAAAATTCTGCCAACAAGGGGCAAGTCTCCGGAAGAGGTCAATATAATACCTCAGCCAGCTACACAAACTACTACTCTACGAGAGGCCAACGCTTCAGGGAGCGAGGCGGCTACAAGAACAACGCAGGCAATAACTCCAACGGTAAGTCTAATATCGCCGGACCAGGTTCAAATTGGCGGCCGACTAGTGGCTTTCCCAGAGACCGGGGCGGTAATTACTGCAGACGCATGGGTCCTTCAGACCGTGCGCGGTTTTCATATAGAGTTTTGCGATCAACCCCACCAGAGGAAGCCCCCTCGTCCTATTGTTTTTTCACTGACCGATGCGCAGTTGATCGACGAGGAGGTCTCAGAGCTACTCCGCAAAGGGGCCGTGTGTCGATCAACTCGTCATCCCTCGGGTTTCCTCAGCAATATCTTCCTTGTGGAGAAAACGGATGGGGGCAAACGGCCGGTCATCAACATTCGGGAATTCAACGGCTGGTTGACTGATCGTCATTTCAAGATGGAGGGGATCCATCTTCTTCTGGATGTGCTCCTTCATGGTTCGGTTGGACCTGAAGGACGCTTGCCTAGTGGTCCCTATCCATCCACCGCATCGTCGGTTTCTCCAGTTTGTCTGGGACCGTCAGGTGTTCGAGTTCACCGCCCTTCCGTTCGGACTTTCCTCCACCCCGTGGTGCTTCACCAACCTCCTGCACCCGGTAGTGGAGGTTCTGCGATGCCAAGGTATCAGGATGATTGTTTATTTGGACGACATCCTCTTGATGGCTCAGTGCCCCGAGAAGCTCAACATTCAGCTTCAAAAGACGGTATCTTTGTTACAGGGGCTGGTTTTCATCATCAACAAAGACAAATCGATGCTTTCCCCGTCCCAGAGTGTGGTTTTTCTCGGCTTCGTCGTGGACTCACTCAAAGCCTCTTTGAGTTTTCCGTCCAGGAAGGTGGCCAAGATCCGGCATGTGTTGCGGCAAACGATGGCGAAATCACACTCTTCCCTGCGGCAGATCGCCAGAGTTGTGGGACTCATGTCGTCTTCCATTCAGGCGATCTTCCCGGGACCCCTTGATTACCGGGCCCTTCAACGCCTCAAGGCGCACCATCTCAGGCGCGGCGTATCGTACGATCAGTTGGTTCCCCTTACAGAGGATGTGAGAGGGGAAATGGCCTGGTGGCTCGCTCATATGGAGGCCTGGAACGGCCGGGCGATCTTCGGTGCGGCACCGGATCTGGTGATAGAGTCCGACACCAGCAGGTTGGGCCGGGGCGCCTGCTGCGGAGAATTCTCCACAGAAGGCGCCTGGTCGTCCGAAGAGCAGGAGTTGCACATAAATTGCTTGGAGCTCCTGGCGGGGTCCTTTGCGATTCGTTGCTGGACCAGGGACTCGGCGAGCTCATGTGTTCTCCTGCGGATGGACAACGTCTCAGCCGTCCGATATGTCAATCACTTGGGCGGTCCGCGGTCGCGAGCATTGGCGAATCTAGCAAAAGATTTTTGGGACTATTGTCTAGCCCACCATGTATCCGTGACGGCGGAATACTTACCGGTCGGGCCAACCAGGTGGCCGATTGGCACTCCAGGCATCTTCGGGACTCTAGTGCCTGTAAGCGAGATGTTCCGTTGTTCCAGCGACTAAACGATCTTTGGGGGCCGTTCTCGGTGGAACTTTTTGCGTCCTGTTTGGATTATCAGCTCCCGCGGTTCTTCAGTTGGAGGCCGGACCCTCTGGCGGAAGCCACAGACCCTTTTCTCCAAGATTGGAGTCAGGAGAGGGCTTATGCGTTTCCACTCTTTGCAATGATAGTCCGCATGGCGGCCCAGCTTCGCGGTCAGGGAGCGGAGGTGGTGGCAGTGACGCCCGTTTGAAGATATCAAGTTTGGTTTCCAATTCTTCTGGAACTTTCTTGGGATTCTCCAGTCCTACTCCCCCAAGTTCCTCATCTTCTCCTCAATCCGGAGGGGGAACCGCACCATCTTCTAACGCAGGGTGCTCTCCGCCTCATGGTGTGGCGGCTTTCAGGCGACGTTGGTCACTCCCAGGCCTTTCGAGATCGGCTGAGGATCTCTTATCAAAGGCATGGGCACCCAGCACCGCAAAGAGTTATCGATCCCCTTGGACCAAGTGGGTCGTTGGTGTTTTCGACGGGATTTGGATCCCTTGGTCGCAGGCGTCGTGCCAATTCTGAATTTTTGGGCAGAACTGGCCTCCGATGGCCTGGCGTATCGCACCATCAACGCAATGCATTCTGCGATCTCAGCGGCTCATGAGCCGGTGGAAGGGGCCCCGGTTGGGGAACACCCTTTCTTATGTAGGCTCTTGCGCGGGGTTCGGCTTTAATTACCCCCGGAGCCGCGGTATTCCGTTCTTTGGGACGTCAATGTCGTTCTAAATCTCTTCCTTTGAAAGAATTGTCGGCGAAACTGGCCATGTTTTTGTGTTTGGTGTCTTGTCGGAGGGTTTCGGATGTGCGGGCCCTCGACATTTCAGCAAGAGTTTTTTCTCCGGACGGTGTGACCTTTACGGTGGGCCGTCGTACTAAGTCCGCTTCTCGGACAATTTCTTATCCTGCCTTTGTAGATTCACCCAAATTGTGCGTAGTGCACTGCCTCAAGGCGTATGAGGAGATTACAACAGAACTCCGCCCTCTGGGCGAAGGACAATTGCTCATCGCTTTGCGAAAACCCCACAAGGCAGTCTCCTCCCCCACTATTGCTAGATGGGTGCGTTGGGTCTTACAAGAAGCAGGAATTGACGTGAAGCATTTTGGAGCTCACTCAGCTAGAGGAGCGTTGGCTTCCAAGGCTTTTTCTTTGGGTGCTCGCCTGGAGGACCTTATGCGTGCGGCGGATTGATCCTCGGATTCCACATTTAAAAGGTTTTATTTCAAGCCGGTGATGGACATTGCGCATTTGGTCATAAGTAAGCTTTGAACTAGTATAATCTGAAGCCTCCGGTCCTGACATAGAATCGAAATTTTCCTAGCTTAGTAACGGTAAGTTTCAATTCTATTAAGGACACGGAGGCGAGGATTATCCCTCCCAGGACTTCCTGGGGTAAGATTCCCACCCGTACTTCAGTAAGTAACCAGTTTTTGGTTTCTATTATGTTTACATTGTTACGGTAATCATTGTTTGCAGTTTGTTTTGAACTGCTCGACTGAACTGATTCTTGTTGTTCAGCGGGACGTTTTTGTTTACAACGCTTACGCTATTGTGTCTCTTCCGCTAGGGAATGAAGGTTCCAAGCAAGACTGATGTGAAGTCGGCATGACTCGCGCGAAGAAAGAGGGAGAGAAGACACAAGATGGACACCCTATCTAATGATTTACATAAACAGAATGGAATCCACTCAGGTAGTGGTAGTGATCCCTACAATGGTGGGGAGCACACAGTGTTGTTTAGAATACCCCTCACACACCAACAGGCCCCTTGGTGTCATGATTCATCATTGGGGTCTTCACACCCCTCTATGGGATGCGGCGTGCTACGACTCACGACTACGTAGGAGCACTTGAAGTGTACTATGTGTTGGTGTGTGTGAGGGAAATAAGTGTGAATGGTGAGGTGGTGAAATGTGATGGTTAAAAGATACCTGGCTCGTAGGATGAAAAATAAAATGTATTAAGCCCTCGGCTAGTATAGTTAAAAGGGGTGCAGAGTGAGGTTGTTACTGTGTATTAAGGTACATCAACCTCAGAAAGTGCGTCGACATGTTTCGGAGTGTAAAAACTCTTTCTTCAGGACGAGGATATGCACAACTCTCCTCACCTTACTCACATGTGGTGTAGATGTAAAAGTGAATTCTACAAAACTTAAAATAAGCATTAGGTGTAATGTTCCTAATAGTGTTTCAATATATTAGTCTGTTGCGCCCAATTGGCGTTCATAGAACAAGACTTATATACTAAGGCTGGATGGCCTCATGAGCCTTTGCGTGATATTGGGGGTTGTCTTCCGGCTCAATGCGGCAACGGTTTCAGCAAGACCCGGTAGGCTGCCTTCCCCTCAACGCGGCTCCGACGTAATGCCTCGTAATGCTTTTTCCTGTGTTTTGGATATATAAGCATTTCTGTGGAGCTTTTCTGGGCTGCTGTGTTTTTGGTATATATTAAACAGCGAAGAAGGAAAAGCATAATCCTCGCCTCCGTGTCCTTAATAGAATTGAAACTTACCGTTACTAAGCTAGGCAAATTTCGATTCCTCACCTTAGAATATTCCCCAGACATCAGACTAGATGTGGAAAATCTTGAGCAGTATTTCTGCACGCCGGCAGGTGGTGTCAATCGGCTCCACTGCAGCTTCGTCCACGCTCGAGATGACAAGTATGGTGCCTATATAGGCACCACCCCAACGCGCTGACATAAGTTCTTGTCTTTTAGCATCATCAGAGCAGATCTGGAGAGAGCTACCTCAGTTTATTTTTTGGATGATTTTTTCGACCTTTTGTCAAAATTCTTTGGAGTTTAGCTCCTATTGTGCTGAAGGGATGTCCCCTAAAAAACCTGTGGAGTATAGACCTTGCGGATCCTCTCACAGGCAGATTTCTGTGACAGGCCCCACCTGGTTTGCCTGGAGTTGACCCACGACTCCAGGGCCTGCGTCGACTGTCGAGCGATAAACCCCAAGGCCTCAGCCTGAACCTCGCTAGCCGTATTCTAAGGAAAGGAATCTGTGGCTAGACGTCTCTATCAGAAACAGTAAAATGATGCATTAACTAATTATAAAAGCAATAATAACACCGATTGTGCAAAGCACAACTAAATAGTTTCAAGAACAGGTCTAATTCCAAGTTGTGTGGTAAAAACGTTCTTATTTCTTGCTTTATCTCTTCAAAACTAGGATGATGCTCATCATTCAAAAAACAATTATAAAGAGAAAAAAAATGTTTCTTATCACATTATCGCAGATGCCTCTACAAGTTGAAGCCTAGAACGACTCATTTGGTATCCTTGACTGCAAACTTGCCTTCACTGATTGAACTACATCTGTGGGTGTTATTCTAGATTGCTAAGAGGGATTGTTTTCAGCTGCAACTTCTTTGAGGTATTAACCAGACTATCTCAGAAAAAGACCTCAAGATTCTTGTTTAATCTCTTATTTTGTCTAGAATGGACTTTGGAAGTTCTCACTTGACGGGCCTTCTCAAAGTCTACTAAGAACCACAGAAAGAGTTGGAGGCTGCAGGATGCTTCTTCTCTGGAACTAAAAAAAAATGACTAAATTAACACTTCAATGATTTCCCATTGAAGGCACAGCATACAAGACTGCTTGCATCACACACCTCTGCCCCTCGATAACTTTCATAAAAGTTGAAACTGTATGGTAGGCCTAGAACGAAACGTGGCATGGATACACTGCTTCAAGAACCGCCTCCAAAGTGCAACTAGATTTTGAAACTCTTCTTCCAGGCATAAAGGCTACCTTAAAGACAGAAATTAAACTTTCAAATGTACTTTTAGTGTAGATTCGGTTAACTTTCGCCTTCGGATGTCTGCCTCCATTTTAGAGTTGTTCTTTTACCCATTATCAACTCTTTTCTGTCATTTTCCTCGCTCCCTCTCTCCAGCTTTTCATCGGTACACTGTGTTCTTCGTCACTACTTCTTTGCCCAGATTGTCGACGGGTTTGCAGCAGTAATAGTGTAGATTTCCTATATCATCACTTTCAATGACCTCTAATTATCAGGTGCCCTCCCCAATTTCTATATCCTTAACTTGGATTTCTTGTCTATTTCTTGAAGATATTTTATCTGATTAATGTGTTACAGTCGAGTGTTATTTAATTAACATCCCGCCTTGGCTGCAAGCCTTCAATTAATGTATGCTCGTATTTGCATTTCTCCTTACTATGACTTTATTTGATTCATTTTCACGTCACTTTCTCATTTCTGATGTAAGGCACTGTATCTCCTTTGAGCCAAGTCTATGCTCAATACAACTGCATGACTAAAGAAAATAAATATGCATGCATCAACAAACAAAAAGATATCAAATATACAACTCTACTAACCTGAGACTTCACATTTTCTGTATTATGCTGCGTAGGATGTAAAGCTTTTAAATCTAAGGCACATCTTTCAATAAAGCCAGCACTCACAATGCTGAAAAACAAGAACCACATTAAATATGTTTTATTGCTAGAGATATTTTCCACAGTACAGTCTAAAGGAACGCACAGATCTAAATGGTTTTAGGTTGCAGCTACTAATAAGAACAATCAACCACTTTCCTATAAAATGTGAAGAGACAGCGCATAAAAACTAGAAATCTTAGACTTTGTCACGTTATGCTTAGGAGGAATTGCATCAGGTTAACCCAGGAAAAAACATAGGACGCGTAAAAAACATGACAGGTTGCGCCAAGAACTTCCTACAACTTACAAATAAACCATCAGAAAAATGTTAATTAAAAATACAATCGTTAGCAAACAATCAGTACAAGCTCATTTATAAGTCAGGAATTCAGAAGTAGTGTAGATTTTAGGTCACCCTCGTGTTTCTGCAGCTTTAGGGTCAGAACATCGACATTTGTTTTGATGTAGTAATGTTTAAAGGTTAGTGCATTAATATTATGACAACCCAGATTTGAATACAATTGAACAAATCAAAGGTTAAATCAAAGGTAGAAAAAACTAATTAGTAACATAAATTACTATAATCTATAAAAAAAGCATCTGAAACAATAAAAACAAGTTATCAATTAACAAATATTGTGCGCTTCAATTGCACGCTATGATGATTCAACATATGGATGCTAAATCATACATAAAAGTATTCTTTTTTTGTTAAATACTTTCTGGTTCCAAAAATAGGTATTATCTATTTGTGATAGATTTGGCACTTAAAAAGTAATTCCACAAGAAGAAGAGTTCAAGTCAGCAGTTGCGAGGAGGAAGGAAGATGTAATGCTTTTTAGTAGATGAATAACCACCACTGGAATCTTCTATTGATTTGCGAGATATTTCATCACATAAAGCTAGACATCATGAATGAAAGAATGAAAAACACTTTAAATCTGTAAATAGAGCCCTGGGCAGGGTTATTTTCTACATTCAAATGAGCTTATGTTCTCCAACTACCCTCTAAGCAAGGAAACATTATCAACACCACACCTCAAAGTAGAAATGAAGGAATCACATATAAACCAACGGCAAACAATTTACAACAAAACACCTTTAAAACTAAGTACCTTCTTCACTAACGAATCACTTAAAGATTCAAGTGCATTTGACTAGGGTACTAGGTACTAAATGCAGGAGAGATACCTAAAAAGCACCAGTTGAACATGTATCTGTCTTTGCATCTTTTACAAGCAGTAACGATTGCAGAAGGTGCGTGGGTACTTCAATGTGACTTCCTAGCAGATTTTTTTAAATGGAGTTTTGACCATGAAGACAGTAGAAGTGGCTCTCCCACAGGTCAAATGATTGGTAATCGGTCTGGACACTGAATTTTCGCTTTTCCGAAATGCAAATTTGATGCAGACCAGAAATCATACATCCAGCAACTTGGCCACTGCCTTTGGCTACCCTGCCCATATTCATTGAACAGTTAGGAAGGTGAACTCATAGACTGGTTACTGTAGTAACTCGGACGCCCTTGGCACAAAATATTGTAGTAATTTCTTGCCATCAACTGTAGGTTGGTTGAAGACCACAGTAAATGATGTGGTTTGATTTACAAGAAAATCAGGAAACATATTCAGGAGGAACGTCAGGGCAGCCCTTACAGTGACTTTGTCCACCTCGGAGATGGAGGAAGGAAACACCAATATAAATATGGTAGTACCGAGTTGATAAACGCCTAGAAAGCAGTTTTCCAAGTAAGATACCAGAGGTCACATGAACACAGTGTTTCTAAAGAGTGCAGAAACAGGGTGGAAGAACTCCACTGTCTACAACATTCTCTACAAGCCCTTCAGGAAATCTTGGACAGCAGGTTCTCTGGAAGGGTCCTGAGCTCAGAATAGGTCCTGTAACTCAAGATTGCTGCAAGGTGTGTCTAAGGAGGTATGTGTAGGCATCATCCTTTGTCAAGTCACAGTAACATATGAGAACTACTCATTTATTTTTATTTTTTAAATATGTTTTATTGAAACAATTGACATACAGTTATATCACTGTGAGCATATTTCAATGAGGAAACAGAAAGTTAGCCTGCATGTACATTATATGTGAGAACGACTATGGCAGTCAGTAATCCGGTAATTACAATCGTCACTGAACTGGTCAGTCGGCTGCTATGGGATAAATCCCGGCATTATCACAAAATGACATTTTCTCATTACACATCATTGTATGTTGCGTCATCTATCCCACCAGAGATCCGGCCTATCCTGTCGTCCAGGGCATGCCTCCGGTCGATGCCCTCCATACTGTCCACAACCTCATACTTTGTATTACAGCGCGTTGTTCCCCAAAGAATTGACCTCTCCGAGCAGATCGGTCGCTGAGATCGGTGTGGTGAGGCTGTTTTCTGTGAACACGTCTTGGTCGTTGTCGTGTTGCAGCGGAGGATCGCGGCGTGGGCCGCCGTACGACGTGTGTTCGTGAATGTGTCTGTCAATCATGAAAGTACAGCGCTGTCAACTGGGGGGCAACAGTCTGTGGAACCAACCTCCGAACCGAAGGAGGAAATAAAGAAGATATCGGCGATGAAGTGAACATTAATTCAAGGGGAAGGGGGTGCTGCATTACAGTTCCGATTGACTAAGTCCCGTGGCCGGATATCGTGTCTATGCGGGGTGGGAATGTTTTGCACATGTAAGTCGGTGTATGTGGATGAGCTGCGGGGCGTCCAGCGTTGGGGCGGTGCAGCCCTGTATATGTCGGTCGCGTGGTCGATCGTCCCCAGAGGGGGGGGAGAGATGGGGGGGGGGCGAGGGGGGAGAGGGACCGGTGGGCAGAGGGGGGAGGAATGATGCTAGTTTATGTCTCTGTGCCCTATGTATGTACGTGTACCTGTACCAATCACCTTGGTATTGCCATGTGGCTCTCCCCATCTGTGTTCCTTCGCGCCATAAGGGGGGGATGCCCTGCCTACGTTATCCCCTGCTCCTGACATGCCTTGCTGAAGGCCTGTAGGATGTCGTCCCAGACCTGTGCTATTGGGATGGCTCTCCGCCCCGCAGTCTCCTCTCTGCGGAGGACCGTGCCCTCTGCTGTCGCCCAGTAGGTGAGAGAGGCACACCAGTGTTTCGTCTGCGGTGGATTTGCGTCCTTCCAATGTCGTGTTATGAGTCGCTTGGCAGTTATCAGTCCCAGATCCCAGAACCTGGCATGGGCTTTGGTTTGCTTCGTCCTCTTGAACAAGCCTAGTACGCAGGTTTCCCAAGTGTGTCTTAGTTCTGTTTCTGCCCCCTTTATATGAGAACTACTCATAATGCATGGTTCATGCAACACTTGCAAAACCCTTTCCACTTAAATCATTAGTTAGTATTAATTTGGCCTGCCCTGGGAGTGTTCATCATCTTCATGCATTCCTGGGACTGGCCAATGTGTTTGAACTCATGGACCTCAGGAGCTGCGTCAGTCTGTTTAAAAGTATTATTCATCAGTCCCAGGAGAGAAGGCCTGAAAGAGTGGGATACTTCTGAATGGACATCAGGTGTAGGGCTGGGAGTACGAGTTACTTACCTTAGGTAACAATATATCTGGTAGAGACGTTGTCTAGCCGCAGATTCATTAACTTACAACATCCTCAGGCGTGAGACTGGATCCGGAATTTTTTTGCAGCAGCACCTCTGCGCGCCGGGGGACAGCGCCACACAACCCTGTTCTGATGTCGTCCACGTCAGTTTTCTTCGGAGAAACTTTTCCGCGGCACAACACTGAGCCACCAACCAAAAACTGTGAAAGTATGGGAACAGTGTGCGAGGAATGAAAAATCTGTGAATAAGGAAGGAGGATGATGGAAGACACCAACTTAAAGACAGAATAGACACCGCCTACACATATAAGTGGAGGCTGTGAGAAAGAGCCCTGCAAGCCAAGCAGAGGTCCCTTTCCGAGTGCAACAAGGGAAGAACATCTCAACAGACAGAAATAGACTGATAGTTACATGTGGAACTGTGCCGTCCACTTAAGAACGGAACACAGAAAGAACAACAGTCCACTGTAGGAAAGAATGATAAGACTGGGCTTTCCACTCTAAAAACAGAGGTAGGAAACAGAGCACAACCAACTCTGAAAGAGGATGACAATGAGAAGACCAGGACCCCGAAGCAGTAGAGCAGATGGAAGGGAAGGGAACTGGAGAGGAAAAAAATCTCCTTGTGAATCCAAGGCACCATATAACAGAAAAGAAGCCCCTCAGCAGAGGTTAACTTTATATGAAAGCACCCAGGGGAGTGCAACTATCTGAACCCCCTTAAGATATAACCGAATGGCACCTCACCTCTTTCTGCAACCACACAGGAACTAGGCTGCGCTTCCTCGGTCCACCACGGAGTGTTCGGGTTGAGTGGAGGGAAGGCTACGCAGACCGGAAATGCTCATGTGCAACAAGGTTAGCGCTCTAGTCTCCAGCGCTAGAGCTTAAAACCCTCTGGGCCACCGCAACGCGCAGGCGGTGTGACGCTGGCGCGGCAAGCCCATCTGCGCCCGTCCGCACCAGACCAGGGCCAGGAACCTCTGCTCCCCCTCCATTAGCCCCTATTACCTACACACAGAATGCATTACAACAATGGAGGCCGGCCACAAACCTTTCATGCCCCCATTCACTTTCCCCAGAGGAACCACAAAGTCCCTGTGGCCACTGCCGGTACTCTTTGTCGCCAAAGAATACCCCACCTCACATCAAAACCCCAATCAGAATGGCCCTGCTGAACTGCAGATCCCTGTCCAAACACTCCCTGGAAATCTCCTTACTCCTTCATGACACAAAATTAGATATGTTGTTTCTAACAGAAACCTGGCTGTCCACTAACTCCGACCCTGATATTGTCCAGGCCCTTTCCCCGGGATACCTAATTCAGCGCCTCAACAGATCAAGCGGCAAGGGTGGGGGGATTGCGATTATCTATAAAAACAACTTCTCCTGCCGTTTGTTGGACAGCCCCATCCTAGACTGTGAGAAAGCTCACTTTATTATCCAACTTTCCCCCAAAAAAATACTCGGGCATCCTTCTGTATCGCCCCCCGGGAGCATTGGGGAAATTCTGCAGTTCCCTGTCAGAGACCATCATCTCTCGAGCCAGCAGTTCCTCCAACTTCACTCTGTTGGGCGATCTAAACCTTCACTTCGACGACCCCTTAGAAAAAGTTGCAGGCAAATTGACACTCGATCTAATCTCGTACGATCTCCATCTTAGGAGCCCTCAAGCCACCCATGTAAAAGGGCACCTTTTAGACCCAATCTTCTCAAACATCACTGCATTAGAAATCAGGGAGCCCTTACCCATTCCTTGGTCAGACCACTTCCTAGTTCCATTCACATGGCAAACCACCATTGAGACGCCCCAGGCACCAGTTACACGCAATCCAGAACGACCTTGGTCCAAACTCCCCCTGGATGAATGGAGACGCGAACTAGAGCTTACTGCCCCCACACACTCAGATCCCCTGGTAGCAGACAAGAAATTCACAACCTGGATTGAAAACTCACTTGACCTAGTTTTGCCAAGAAAAATCCTACCAAAAAAGAGCGGACCCTTCAAATCCCCTTGGTTCACCCCAGAACTCCGCAACCTGAAAAAACAATGCAAAAAGTCAGAGCGTTCCTGGAGGTAAAAACTGGGCCACTAATAAAAAAACAGATTATAGAGCAGCCATCAGGTCCTATAAAGCCTCCCTAAAAACTACCCAGGCAGCCTTCTTCGAAGAGAAAATGTAAGCCTCCGCGTTTTCATCTAGGGAGACACTCCGCATTGTTAAAGAACTTCTCAAAATCCCAGACCCTCCCCCCGCCCCGACATCTCAGGCCGTAAATGTAACAAATTTGCAGAATTCTTCTCAACTAAAATCCAAAATATCCTAAAAACCCTCCCAACCATCGATCAGCTACCAGAACTCATTTCCCAAGTCCCCTCAAATGACGCTCTCCACCTAGATTCATTCTCCCCCTAACAGTGGAGATGCTCCCCCCAATCTTAGAGTCAATAAAAAGTGGCTCTACTTTAGACCCCGCACCCCTTAATATCCTGAAGCTAGTGACACCCACTGTATTGCCTCTTCTGTCACTAACCTGATTAATGCCTCACTAACTCATGGCACTGTCCTACTGAATTGGAAAAGAGCCACAGTAAGAGCTGTGTTAAAAAAAACTCATCTAGACCCCCTGGAGATGGCCAACTACCGGCCCATCTCTTTACTACCAGGAATCAGCAAGGTTGCGGAAAAAGTTGTCAACTAACAACTCTCCGCCTACCTGGAGGCCGGTGAGCTTCTACGCTGCTCCCAGACAGCTTTCGCCCCGGACAAGGCCCTGGTGGCAGTTGTAGAAGAGGCAAGGAAGATCCTGGACTCAGGAGGCTCAGCAGCTGTGATCCTCCTGGACTTAAGCGCAGCCTTCGATACGGTTGATCACTGTATCCTCATTCACCGTCTCAGCAGCCTGGGAGTCACAGGGTCAGCTCTAGCATGGCTCAAATCTTTCATAGAAAACAGAACCTATCAGGTCTCCGAGGGCAACGTCTGCTCCAGAGCAATCCCTCTCCAATGCAGGGTGCCGCAAGGCTCGTCCCTGAGCCCTACACTTTTTAATGCGTACATTTCCCCACTGGAGGATATCGTCGCCCCTTTCGGTATCAAACTGATGACGTACGCAGACGACACCCAACTGGTCGTCTCACTAAACTAGTCGATCACTCCCCTGAAAATATACGGCCCTGCCTCTCAGAAATCTCCAGTTGGATGAACAATTCCCTCCTCAAACTCAACGGAGATAAAACGGAGCTTCTGGTGCTGGGCAATAAAGCCACATTCACCCCCAACTCCATGTGGTCGACATGCATGGGACCAGCCCCCTTCCATAAAAAGAAATGAAAAGTCTTGGTGTCTTGCTCGACCAGGACCTCACCTTCCAAACCCAAGCCAGGAAAACCGCTGGTGTCTGCTATGGCCTGCTCCGCACCGCACCGCACGTAAAAACCCTCCCCCCATTACCACCCCACTCTAGAAAACTCATCATTCAGGGTCTCATCTTGTCTAGACTAGATTACAGTAACGCCCTTTATTTAGGCGCACCGGAGTCTGTCATAAACAAACTCTAACTCGTCCAGAACTCGGCAGCCAGACTGCTCACAGGGACAAAAAATGGTTCTCAGCTAAACCTACCCTGAACTCCCTCCACTGGCTCCCAATCCGGAAGAGAATTAAATTTAAGTCCCTATGTATAATGCACAAAATCCTCCAGGACAAAGGCCCCCCCATTCTAAGAGCTTTGATCACTCCTTACAAAGCCAACAAAGAGCTAAGATCCGATAACCTCTTCCTTGCAAACACTCATAGAATTAAGAAGGCACGAACAGGTGGACGCCTCTTCTCCCAAAACGCCGCAAAGCTCTGGAACTCTCTCCCCCTTAACATTTGCAAAGAAGCCAACCTACTTAAATTCCGCAAACTCCTAAAAAACAGCTTTTCCCCTAGATTACCCCTGCTCCTTAGCCAGCTCCACACACTCAGCGCTGGGACGTCCACGGGTAGCCACGTGCTTTCCATATCCAATTCCATTCCATTCCAACTGAAGAGACCATCAGAGAAAACCACTAGAGAAGGTCCTGGCAGAATGGAGAGGCTGGGTGGGCGTTAAGGAATCTGCGGCTGGACAAGGTCTCTACCAGATACATCTGATAGAGACATCTAGTCGCAGATTCCTTAACTTAGAATAGATACCACAGCCATAGCCCAAAAGGGAGGCGGGTCTGCGACAGGACAACAAAGTGTCAAGCATCTGATCTGGCAACAGAGTGAAGGATAAAGGGGGGAAAGCTGTGGCAGAACAGCCCGACAGCAACCCCAGCAGCTCGAAGAGCAGAAGTCACAGGATAGAAGATATCTGAAAAACATGCCAGAATGGCACCACACCATACCCGTATAAAAAATGACAGATAGAACAGCATGAGTCCTATACCAGAGCAAGGAAAGAGAGAGGAGGAAGAAAGATGACCTTTAGCTAAATTGCGCACAATGAGTGCATTGACCGAAGCTGGAAATGAACTTGAAGAGATGCAGCCAGCGCCTAACAGACTAGCCTATAGAAGGAAGCCGAAGGAGCCGGTGGCAAGAGCCCAAAGGCATGAGCCAGAACCCGAGCAATGCTTTGGGAATAGCCAGTAGATCAAGAAGCACGCCAAGCGCACACCCAACCTCAAAGGGGTAAAGAGGGGCAATAACATCAATCCCCAACCCGCTGAAGCAGGTAGATTAAGCCGCCGTCAAACTGCCATGAAGACCTTAAAGTGGCTTGCACAGGAACAGAAGAGTGCGCTGGGCATCATGAAGCCAAAGTGAGAAACAACCCACAGTATAGACTTGCAGACAGTAATCAATTACCACTGCCATCAGAAGAAGTGTTCCGCAGGCGTAGGGTTAACAAGAAGAAGGAAGAGCCAAAAACACCAAGTTAACGGATGGTGGAAAGAGTCTCAGAATCCAAGACAAACACTCCAGAAAGACACGTACAGCGTCGAACACCAAAAAGGGAGCATATGTCAATTTGGAAACACACTCCAGTAAGCGGAAGCAAGGAGGAATCTAAGGGCAACTTGCAACAACTCAGAAAAGCTCCCCTCACACATGGAGATATCGGTCCAGACCTTGCGGCCTCGACAAGATGTTGCGACGTAAGAAGAGGATACCAAGGCAACCAGAATGTAGACATAAATGTATATACAGACAATTATGTAGAGACAGAACGAGCCAGGAGTATGAACATGTATATACCGGACTATACCTAGAACAGTAAGGGCAGGTAGGAGCCGTTTGTGAAGAGGAGACCATGAAACCTCCAAAGGAAGTGGATGACCATGGCGAAAACAGATGGCACCAGGGAAAAACATAGAACACCTTACAACGGACCACCAGGCAACGCATGGAGCCCACAAGATCTCCAGGCCCAGGTGAGATAAGCAAGGCTATATATTAGCATACAATTAACCCACATGGAGTATGCATACCCCAAACAACGGGGAACACCTCTTAGGGCAATAAGCCAGGCCAAAAGAACGCAGTAACAAACCAAACCTGTGAACTTAGTTCTGAGCCGTAATGACATTACTAAGCTGAGCCACCGGCTGAATACCACAGACAGAGGACACAGCAACCTATGGAACACGGCCACAGAGGGCCAACAGGCAGTTGAAAGCAAAACGCATCCAAGGGTTGCAAATAAAAGGGTAAGCACCCTTGACCACAGAAAAAAAGAAGATGTAAGGCTCACTGCCCATGTTAAACACAGCAAAACACACAAGATGATGGACGGAATGTTGCACAATGGCAAAACATTCAACCCCCAGACACAGATCTGGGTTTAATCCATCGTTATTTGGCTCACCAAGCCACCCCAGTTCAGACATGGCCATACGTGGGTCCCGTGCTCACTAAGCCACTGGAGTCAAGCTATCCTGGCTGAAGACGGCTGATAGCCAGAAACCAGTCCCAGGATGCTTGATTCCGGTCCAGGGAAGACATGTCTTGGCAGTTCGGGCTGGACTGTTCCCATGAGGCACAGCGTCAAGGCTGATTTGCATATGGCCAAGTCTGAACTGGGGTGATGTGGAGTGCAAAAAAACAATGGATTTAGGCCCAGATCTCTGTACTGGGGTGAATGTATGACATTGTTCTGCATTCTGTCCATCAACTGTTGTTTTTGCACATGTTAAACACAGAGCGCATCTAAAGGTTGCGAACTGAAAAAGTACCACAGAAGACAGGCCTAAATGGACTTAAGTGGGAGGACAAAAGCCCGCCAGGAGAAGGTGAAGCGCCGACTTGGCGTGAGCATCAAAGAGCAAAATCCCATCAAAGGGTAAGTCAACCAGTCGCTCCGGGAAATTTTCAGGGAAGACGCTATCTCGCAACCAAGTTTGACGCCTTAAGGCAGCAGAACCCGCCATGGCTCGGCCCAAAGAATCCGCAGTATCTAAGGCTGAACGGATTGTGAATTCAGCAAGGTCGCGGCAATCCCGGATGAGGTGTAGGAGATCAATGCGAGCACCTTCTGAGGTGGCAATAAGCAAAGACTCTGCAGAGTCCCACAGGGCAGAGTTAGCCCGAGCCAAAACACACTCCGTATTTAAGGACCATAGAGCAGCACTAGTGGATGCAAAGATGTTCCTACCCCATGACTCAAGCTACCTGGACTCCAGAGAGGGAGGAAGCATTAGAGGGGGCAGAGAAGGAAAGGAAGTCTGCAACACAAACCCCTGCGCATCAGGGTGCACAAAAAGACAAACCGAATCATGTGGAGCTGGGACGGTGGCGGTGTAAAACTGAACGAGCCACAGGGTCACCTGAGGCAGGCCGAACCCAGGTACCCAAGAGGGCATCATAAAGGGAAGCCTCAAAAGGCAAAAGAGGCTCCACATTTCCGGACCCACGGTGGAGGACCTCAAGCAAGGGGTCCACAGACAAAGGGGTAGAGGGGGGTTGCATATTTAAAATGTGGGTGACCAATGAGACCACTCTCAAAAAAGCTGCACCAGCCTAGGTAGCCCTCCGCGGTGGGGACAACAACTCATCAGTGGCGGAGGGTTGTGAGCTGACCCTCCTAAGACACAAAGGGTGTGCCCAATACCCCACGGAAGGAAGCCCCATGGAAGAATGAGGATCCTGACGGGGCTCCTTCGTAAATTCCACTGGAGGCACTGGTAACACTAGCTCCAGTGACGCTAGGCGGGAGGGCCGCACCGAACTCTCTCCAGAGGACTCTATATAAGAGTCCAGAACTCGGCGCCGACAGGGCGCCGAAACGACGCGTGTCGGCGCCGATTGTGCATCGTCAGACGTGGACTCGGCAGCATCCGGCATTAAGTCAGCGCTGTCCTGCGCCAAAACTATGACAAGTTCCCCCTCTGAAGAAAGAGAGGGCGCCGGGGCCGGCGAGGCAATCTTCCTGCGCAGCCCCGCCGTCGGCTCCGCCTCATTCAGAACAGGCTCTGATTCAGGAGAAAGGAGATGAGGCGGAGCCGAGGAGGCGAGCCTCCGGTGCCGGGACGGAGCCGACCCAGACTCCAGACAGACGGGCGCATGCCCGGAAGGCTGGGGTGTGCTCAAGTAAGGGCTATGAGGACCAGCAACCACCTGCAGCGCCACAGGGAGCCCCGCGGGCTGTGCGGCAGATCAGAGGTGCTGTGGGTCGAAGAGGGAGACCCAGCTGGGCCGCCTTAATGACTCCATGTGGAGCGTAAAGGGGACCCAGCCAGGCCGCGCCCTAACGACACCACATCTCCGACGTTCCTAGGAGGCAAGGGCTCAATTGGCACAAGGAGCGAACCCGCCGGCGAGTCCGTCGGAGACCCCACAGAAGCAAAGGTCCCGAGGACGCCCCAGGAACAGGAGAGGACCCAAGGGAGTCATGCAAAGCCATAGCATAGGCTTCCATTTGGGCCTGAGGCGCACCCACACCCGGAAAGGGTAGATAGAGGGGGGACGCCTGTCGGGAGCGCACGTCCGGAAAGTTCTGGGAACCAGTGCCCCTGACACAGGAGAAGGTGAGGTCAAAGACCTAGGCAACAAGAGCCTTGACTTACCAAGTGGAGAACGATGGCCCCGGACCACAGAGGGCGATCGACGGCAGAACCAAACAGTAGAGGCACCTGCAGTCGATGAAGAGGCCGAGGGGCGAGACAACGCCGACCGGGACAGCCGTGTCGAGAGAAGCTTCATAGGGCACTCACGCCGAGACTTCGGTTTCAGACTTTGGCAGGCTTCAAAGTCTGTGGAGTCATGGTGCTCGCCCAGACACCACATACAAATAAGATGCGGGTCCGTCGCGGACATTTGCAGAGAAGAGGAATTACAAGATTTAAAGCCCGAAAATATCGTACATTGTTCCTGACGGGAAGCGTCAAAAATGAGGCCTGAAAACAGGCCAGAGGAGCTCACTCCGGATCGGCGATGCACGCGGAAAAGAAGGAAACTGACGTCAGCGCGCCGGGAGGGACTTATATGACCTCGCTGATGTCACGTACGTGGACAACGTCAGGGCGGGGCATGTGGCGACGTCCCCCGGCGCGCAGAGGTGCTGTTGCAAAAAATTTCCGGATCCAGTCTCACGCCTGGGGATGTTCTAAGTCAAGGAATCTGCGGCTAGATGTCTCTATCAGATACTTTTCTGCACTTAGAAGGGTACTACTGGCATAATTTGTGCATGGGTATTCAGGAGATGGATGATTGGCAATAGGGTGAAAAAAATTCAAATTATATTTGATGTCTTTTTGTTGTTGTAAAGCACACACTGCACAATGGAGCTAGGAATAGCATGCAAGAGCGACCAAAAAGTGTGGAGCAGGAAGGTTAACAGACAAGAGCTTTCTGAAAACAGACATTATCAGAAATCTGATGAAGCTGAACCATCCGAGCAGTTGAAGGTCAAGGATCTGCAAAGCTCCTCTCTGCAACAATAAACCTTTTTAAAGTGTGGCACGTACAGCAGGTACAGAGATCCTAATTTCGGAGGTTGCATTGGGAAACAGGAAGGGACAAAGTTGGAAAGGAAGACTTTGATATATCTATAGAAGTCTTGTTGAACTCCAAGCACAAAATCTTGATTATCTTGACACATTTTTGCTGTATCAAGACTTATTTGAGATAGCTCTTCTTGTTTCAATCTGGAGATGGGATATTCTTTACTCACTTGTGCAGTAGGGCTTAGTTTTCCACCTACAAATGAATGAGGCGCAAAATACATCTTATTTTGAAAGCTGTCAGTTGAAGCATCTGTTTAATCATCTAATGAATCCCAGAATGCGATGTGTTGACAAGATGTTTACAGTAGTCACTTGTAGAACGAAATTCCCATCTATTTTGAAATACAATTACCACCAATTGGCGGTCTCACATTACCAGGCTGGTTTCCGCTGAGCCTGTGTAAACCATCACTCCTCTTCTGGGTCTATTCATATCTTATGAAACCATATTCCTTGCTATGGAATACAGTCGAAGGTAATCATAAAACAGGGACTGAAAAAAAGATGCAAAAGCAAGGATAAGATAATCTTTGTTCCTGCGCAAAAATACCTCTTGGACAATGAAATGGTGCAAGTAGTCTATCTTTTGTTAAATCTGCGACTGACTATCGTCTGCTGGGTATGCTGAAACTGGTTGTCATTGTCAAGGTTTCTGACCTGTACACCCTGCCAATAGATGTTAGCCATGCTTGACAGTACAGGAAGTGGTCATGACAACGTAGTCGTGAAGCAGAAACCAGATGTTTTCAAATCTGAACGTCTTTATTGATGCTTTGAGACCATTACGCCTTTTAGACAAATTGTGGACTACCTTAGTCTGCTCTTTGCCAGGGGATGATCAAAGCCATTTTCGAATTGCTTCCCATCATACAGGACCGCTTGGAGAGGGACAGCAAGTGGGACAACTTTTTGAGAATTCCTTCTTATTTCCTGCACTACTTCTCCAGTAGGGCAGATGCCACTGACACTAGGTTCACCAATCTTCACTTGGAAGCCTCCAGAGCAATTTCCAGGGAACTTTTGCATGAGCCTGGGCACTGTACATTTTGTCAGTGGCAGAAGCAGGGCTTCAACTGGTGCCAATGGCATCTCCTTTCTCATTTTGCTGCTCTCATTATCTATGCACACTATTGTATCATCTAGCTCTTCTGAAGAAGTATTTTTCTTTTCTCCACAACTCTTATTGGGAAGGTCCACTGTAGAAGGGCATGATGCCATAGGCAGCAGTATCAATCGTCTTAGGCCCTGCATGATGCTGAAAGCAGGACAGATGTTTTATGACTCCAGAGCAACTGATTCGACCTCAAAGTCAGTGTCAAGGGCCTTGAGTCAACATCTTTGAAGACAGGAGCCAAGACTTCTGGCATTACAGCAAAGGACAGGTATTTGTTAGTGATGGGTGGTGGGAGGGCTTTCAATATCAAGTGGTAAATAGGCAGCATTACGCTATACTGGAAAGTGCTCCGTGGAGCATGAAATAGAGGGTGATAACCGCATCAGGGATGTGACATGGTTGGTCATATAGTATATAGTATAGCTGTATGCCTCCTCCGAGCACCTAGGGATCTAGGGCACTCAAATTGAAGAGAGTCTTAGTAGTGCTTTGAGGGGTGTCATCAGTGCATGAGACTGCTTGACAATTAGGCCCTGCAAAAAGCAGAAAAAACACTTTATTTTTGCCAAATATTCACTTGTTGATAAGAGGGAACATTCAAAACACCATAGGAATCTATTAAAAGATCCAGGGTTGGATAACTAGTAATGTTGTAACCATAATGAAGCCAATGGGATCGGTGAACTAATGTTCGTGAACATGAACCAGGTTAATGATGAGGAGTGTGGGAAGGCAAATTAACAAGCAATGGTAAACGCATTAGGTTTCGCTTACGGATGATTAATATTTTTGTTGTTGTTGTAAAGTTTAGCTTGTTAAGCAGTTGTGCAATATAAGTTACTGAAACTCCATAAAAGTGTTATGACACATTGTACAGTAACTGGTTGTAATGTATTGCGGGGAAACTAGGTAAAACGCGTAGGACAAAGAAAAACAAACAAGCAGTGGCCAAGCACGTTTGGAATGAATACATCAGATTTCAGGGAAATATCAATTTCAGAAACCTTTCACTGTACAATCAAAAACGGAATGATTGTAACTCTTATCACAGAAGATATAAGGATAAGGAGTAGATGTCTAACTCTATCCCATTTATTTGCCTGTATGTAACCAACGTAATGATGAAATAGGCAACAACGGTAAGCAAACTGCCTTTAACACTAACTACAAGAATATTAATTGAAAAAAAGGACAAATAAACATAACGTACACCCAACAGAGACAACACATTTTTTAAATGTCTGCTTAAATGGAGTACATAAGCTTGTAAGCTAAAGGCTGCTGGCCTTTACAAACCTCTCTAACCTCTCTGACATACTGCCCCACTCCAGCTGCCTTGGATTAAGAAACAGACTCCTGAGCTACAAGGACTGTTGTGGTACAGTACCTGCAGCAGCTGGGGCATCTGGGCTTTGCTTGTGTGGCTGTTTTTCTGCGACCATGGGAAAGCCCCTCAGCACCGTCTGCTCCATCGCTTCTGACAGAATCAAGACCACACTCGTCAACCCCACAGCAAGCAAATCACGCTGTTATGGGGCTCTTGTGATCACCGGCTCAGTCTCTGTTCTGCTCCTGTGTACTGCATGCACAGAGCAGTAGATGTCCGCAGCAGCGCACGAACCCTCAGATGAGAGACGCAAAATCTCACGTTTACTGTGTGCAGCTCACTTTACCCATGCACAGCAACCTGCTCAAGTGGGCTGGCTGCCTTGACAGAGACATAAATGTGGCTACCACACATGTGTCAACGAAATAAACCAGCAATAGTACAGCCCGTCACCCATGGTTAAATGCAGTTGTCATTCTGATGTAGTCGTGTGTGAATCGGATTTGTATGTATGTATCGCATACTTTTATAGACTGTCACCCAAAGGGTATCCTGGCGCTTTGACTCTACCTGACTATGCACAGTCACGGAAATTTACACCGCCCTTGGGAAGAGATAAGACTTCAGCCCTTTCTTGAACGAGGAAAGTTCGGACATACTCCTCAGGAACAGGGGAAGAGAATTCCAAAGCGGTAAAGCCAAAGGAACGGCCGCCCCTCCGTATCCTCTGGATTCTAGGGACTGCCACCAGGCTTGCAGAAGAGGACCGAAGAGGTCTAGCTGGCAAATAACAGGAAAAGAGTTCCTGCAATAGGACAGGCCCCTGTCCGTGTAGAGCCCTAAACACAATGCAAGACGCCTTAAAACAGATACGCTGGTGAATGGGCAACCAGTGCAGATCTTTTAGCGCTAAGGAAGAGGAGGCCGAGCGCATCCGAGAGAGGGCAAGCTTCGCTGCCATATTCTGTATGCGCTGCAACTTCCCGATCAAAGTACTTGGGGCACCCAGAAGTAGTGCGTTGCAGTAATCAAGCCTGCTCAGGATGATACTGCGCACCACCTCCGGTCTAGCAGGTACCGGAAGCATGGGAAGGATCTTACACAATGTACGCAATAGCAACATACATGTAGCGATTGTTTTATTTGCAAAGGCATCAAGCTGAAGATTTGGGCCAAACATAACGCCCAAGTTGCGAGCAGCATCCGCTGCCACGACTGTGCCCAAGGAAGAGACTGGCTAGAAGCCCGTCGGCAAAGGGCGAGGAGTTCAGTCCGTTTAGCAGTACAGTACCTCTGTTTTGGATCCATTAAACTGGAGGGAATTGTGTCTCAGCCAATCCGCAGTGGCTGTCATGCAGTGATGGAAAGTTTCCTTAGAGATGGCATCTCTGCCTTCAAAGGAAAAAATTAGCTGCGTGCATCGGCGTAATTGATGACCGAGATGCCAAAGATTTAATCAGCCTAATCAAAGGATGGAGATATAGTATGCTGACCCCTGGGGCACCCCTTGTCCTACCCTTCTGGTACCATATCTAAAAGGCGGCAAAGCCACTACCTGGTGCCTATTATAAAGATATGAAGTTAGCCAATCCCGGGCCCGCCCAGCTACCCCAATCTCTTCCAGTCTACTAATTAATGTAGCATGGTTGACCGTATCGAACCCGCCCAGTTTCGCTCCACGAGCGAAGATCGTTCAGGACAACCACCAGCGCGGATTCCGTGCCATGAGCTGGCTGGAAGCCGAACTGGGCCACATCCAGGCAGGTGTTAGCCTCTATGAAAGTGGACAGAGATTTGGTGACAAATTTCTCCATGATCTTAACGGGGAATGGGAGCAGCGAGATTGGCCTATAATCCGCAGGGCAGGTAGGGTCCAGTGTGGCCTTCTACAGAAGGGGGGAGACCACAGCAAGTTTCCAGCTGTCTGGAAAAGTGGTGGTACTAAATGACTGACAGCAGATGGAGTACAGAGGGGGAAAAAGTTCCTCACTGAACATTTTCCAAAACTTATGGGGCAGCGGATCCATCTGGGAGCCTGAGGACACACCATTGACCAGAGTACAAAAGTACTTGTAGGATGGAAAGATAAAGCTGTCCAGTGGCCAGTACTCTCTGGCTTCCCCGGGAGCGCCTGACGTAGACAGAGATTCTAACCCAATCGGGGACCGCAAACCGGGGGTACAGGAAGTGGACTGAGGACAAGGAGTGCATGTATCAGACAGGCCACTCAAAATGGTGGCAATATTGTCCTCAAATGCTGCAGCCAAGGAATCACACAAAGTCTGGGAGGCCGGGATGTTATTGGTCGCACACACCGGATGGGAGAGATCATTGACAATTTTAAACAAAGTCTGTGATTTATTAGCTGCTTGATCCAACATCTCCTCAAGGTACTTGGCTTTAGCACACTTAATCTGAGCTTTATAGGCCAAGAGTGACTGTTTGAACCGGGCTCTATCTAGCTCAGAGTAGTGCTTCCTCCATGTTCTTTCCGCCTGTCTGCACTGCAATTTCAACTAGAGAAGGTCTTTAGAATACCAAGGGGTGGCATGCTTAGGCCTATCCTTCGTTTTCCGCACGGGGACTATCTTATCCAGGGAATCTGTAATTTGTTGACAGAGGCGCTGGTAGCTCTCCTCTACCACTTCCCCCAACCTGAACCCCCCTGGTAATAACAGTGGTAGTGTGGAGTTTTTCAAAAGTCTGGACCACTGCCTACTAGATTTAGTAATACCTAAATCACTATCTTTAGGGGAACCAGCTGGAAGAAGTAGGGAAAAAGAACAAGGGAGTGATCGGTCCAACCCTGGGTAATTATGTCCCTGATATTAACCTGTGTAACAGCCGCAAAGACCAAGTCTAAGGTGTGCAGCTTCAGGTGAGTTGGAGATAGCACCAATTGCTGGAGATGCATATTGCTGCAGGCCTGACAAAGATCTTTATAGGCTGTGTCTGTGGGCCCGTAAGGCCAGAGGTTAAACTCTCCCAGAACTATAAGCCTGGCATGAGTATTTGAAAGGTCATAAATAAGATCTATCAGATCGAGGGAGGCTGTCACAGTACTACTAGGTGGTCTATAACATAACAGACCAGAGTATAAGACTCCCTTCTGATTTTTTAAAGAGAAACCCATGAGTTCAAACCCCTGAACTTCTTTGACCTCAAACTGGGATAAATCCAGTGTTTCCCTATAGATAAAGCCTACACCCCCTCCTCTGCCCCCCACTCGAGGGTTATGCCTGATCTTAAAGCCGGGAATACAGGCCAGTCCAAGGTCTACCTCTCTGTCGACCCTAGTCCAAGTCTCCGTAAGAAATAACACATCCAGGCCATGGAATTCCATTAGAAGAGTGATTTCCACATGATGTTTGCATAGAGAGCGGACATTAAGCAGGCTACAAGACAGCATCTCTGGACATCTAGTGATAGCTGCCGGCCGGCTGCCTTTGCTGGAACACTGGCCTACCTGAATGAGCTCATCTCTAGAATAGACTTGTCGAGCTGGAGCTGGAGAAACAGCATGGCTGGAGCTGGGCGCGACATGTGCGCGAACGGGCGCATTCGGTCTTACCTCTTGCGCACCTCCGGCGCGCCATCGGCGCGCCCGCTGTGCGCTTGGCTGGTATGCATCATAAATGCCGTTAGGCGCGGGAGTCCTGCGAGGCAAACCTCTAGCCCCTCAACCAAGATGGCGCCTGTAATTCGGCACCTCCTGGCTCCCTCACCCAAGATGGCGGCCAAAACGCTGCAATGCTGTCACAATGAGCCCTGATTCGGCCTGAGTCCCGCAAAGTACGGGGTGGAAAAACAATTATGGTGCAGGTAAGAACTAATAATCGCCCCCAAGGATGTCCAAAGTAAAAATAAAAATAATCGCCTGCATCCAGAATTGAGCAGCGCGATAATGCAAAGTATTTTAAAATTTTGTAAAATCTCAGCAAGGTGTTGCAGATAAGCGAGCGCGCAGCATGCAAGTGAAGTCTACCTGTGCTGGAAGTAGGCACCTGCTTATGAATGCTCCTCCAAACGCGGGAGTCCTGCGAGGCAAACCTCTAGCCCCTCAACCAAGATGGCGACTGTAATTCGGCACCTCCTGGCTCCCTCACCCAAGATGGCGGCCAAAACGCCGCGATGCGGTCACAATGAGCCCTGATTCGGCCTGAGTCCCGCAAAGTACGGGGTGGAAAAACAATTATGGTGCAGGTAAGAACTAATAATCGCCCCCAAGGATATCCAAATAAAAATTAAAATAATCGCCTGCATCCAGAATCGAGCAGCGCGATAATGCAAAGTATTTTAAAATTTTATAAAATCTCAGCAAGGTGTTGCAGATAAGCGAGCGCGCAGCAGGCATTTGCAGAAGATCCAAAACTGAATTGACCTGTTAGGCCGTGTTTCCACAAAAGTATCCCACATGTTATATTTTCGAAGTTTAACATACATAATTATTGATCTTTTTTATATGTATTAAAAATATAGCAACATTTCCTCATGTGGAATTATTTTGAAAAATATAACTTTTTTAAATATTGAAGATAAAGTATTTTGGATTTTTCTTACAGTACAGGTTCTTTCAACAAATATACCATAAGCACTACAATACCAAAATGGCTGCCCATTTCATGCAGATCGTGGAGACTTTGAAACTGCTCTGACGTGCCGGCTATGTTAGGAATGGCTCCTATGTGAGGCAGCTTCATTTGGGGCAGAGTGCGCATGTACGCTGTACCCCTGGAGCACCTCAAATGTCGGCTCAGGGTGTTTGAAAGGAAGAGAGGTTAAAGGAAGCGGGGAATCTGTACAGAAGGGGCCATGTCAGGGGCAAGCCAGTGCAAGTGCTGTGCATGCAAAACCTTTAAAAAAAATTGTTCCACAAAAGCGGATGGAAACAGTACTTGGTTAATGGGAAGCTGATAAGAGAACCACACGAGTAGCAACACGAGGACAGTATGCTACCGTCAATTGAAATGGAGGAAAAGTGGCAAGCACGGGAATTAAAGAAAAGCAAGGAAAGTAAGGGGGCGGGATGTAAGTTCCCTTTAAGATGTATATTAAACACAACAGATTTCACAAGCACAGCAACAGTGAAACCTAAAAATGGCCCAGTTTGTGACTAACATTTTGCAAGTTGTTTTCAAGAAATAACTGATTGCACTGGTAGCAAAACCGTTTACTGGAGGAAGGCCACAGCAGTCAAACATTCATCTCACCTGCCAGATGTTTGTGTTCCTACACATGTGTTGTATACATGTGTATGAGGAAACAACTGTTCAATGTGTCTACGTATTTATTCTTTACTCTTGGAGGTGGAACAACAACAGAAAATCACTTAAACCAGGCTGTAGGTTTACTTGCTATTGAATATTTACGCTTTGCATTCATAATTCCTTTTTTTAGCAGGTGTGGGTGCAGTGGTTGAGGTTCACTGTGTAAGTTTCAAGCATGGTTGGTGGTGGGTGTACAGTATACAGCTTACAACAGCATAAAATTATAGACACCAGTAAGAGAATAAATCTTACCTGTTAAGAGCTGTTAGTGTATGAGTATGATGAAGGGAAAATGCAGTCTCTTTAGGAGCCACAAAGAGCAAATTGTTTAACAGGCTGCAAACTGCAGACATGAGTGGCGGTGTCACTATGGCATACTGCTCATTCACAACAGCTGACAGTCGAGAATGTTCTGGGCTGGGAGATGCAGTTGTTACAATATCATTGTGACCTACAAATAATATTGAAAAAATGCACTTTATCCCATATTTAAACACTTGGTAAATGTTTACATCTGATTAAAAAGATTTAAAAGAGAAGTAAAACCAGTATAAACAAATTTAAGTAATTTTCAATACAAACCAGAAATACAATGGTCATTCTCAGAAATACAGTCGAAATCCACTTATGAAGGATTTGCACATTGGAAATAAAGCCATATCTACATTTTAGCTTCAACTGTTTTAGGAAGAATCTCAAAGAAAATTATCTACATTTTTAAGCATAATATGAGAAAATCTAGGTTTTGGGATGGACGGCATGCTCACCATACAGAGCCACATTGATGTCACTATAGAATATTTCTTTTCTAGCTATAAGTGCTGTAGAAGGTACTCAAACAAATCACAACAGAAGAGCAGCAGATAATTATTAGCCTCACATATGCTTAACTAATGTTAGAGGCTGCGTGATAGCACAAAACAACATGATTAGTTGGCTGCAAATTGTTTAGGGGTTGTGATATGGCTTGGGCCATGTTCAACCTTCTCTGCAGCTGCAGCTCAGAATTCTGGACATGTCATGAGCTCTAGAATTCTTGTGTGAAGCTGTATTTAATTGAAAGATGGCACAGAAGATGGTTGGTGCTCTGTAAACTGTTACTACTGCGGTTACTACCTGAATTGAACCTCAAAGCTATCATTGAGAGGCTTACTTCCTTATTTAGAATCTTAACACTGGCGACAAGCACCAGAAGACATGTAAGGAAGAGGACTTTCTACTTCCTAACAAACCCATGATCTTCATTTTAACTGTTAGTGGAACAAACCACTCAATGAAATCAGCTATTGTTTGTCATCACATACCATTACTTCCTTCTGCAGCAGTCTGGAAATGTTTTAATGAGGTGACAAAGCGAGTGCTCATCTTTGCATTGATTCTCTCTCTGACGAACAAGTTACTTACTTTCGGTAACAATGTATCTGGTGGAGACACAGTCTAGCTGCAGATTCCTTTAACTTTGAATATCCCCAGGCGTCAGACTGGATCCGGAAAACTTTCTGCAGCAACACCTCTGCGCACCAGGGGCGGTGCCGCATGGCTCCTCCCTGGTGTCAGCAGAGCCATATATGCCCCTCCCAGCGCGCTGACGTCAGTTTTCGTCGGAGAAACTTTTCCGCACCACAACACGGAGCCAACACCAAAAACTGTGAGAATATGGGAACAGTGTGCGAAAACAAAGAAAAGTAGAGCCATAAAGGACAGTGCCAGGTACTGTATTTTGAAAGCTAGTAAAAGGAAACAGCAGAGCACCGCTCGGAGAAACAATCCCACAGAGTGAAGGCCAAACCACCTGTGGAGGTAGATGAAGATATGAAACAACAACATGGCAGACAACAGAAAGTCTGCAACTATAAAGCATAACTGTGAAGGAGAACAAGTCCAGAGCATAAGAACAAGGACAATTTCACTACAAGACGTCACCAGAAAGAGACATTGGAACCCCAATAAGAGAGCGAGAGAATGTGGCAGAGCCCATAGACTTGAACTAATGAGTCGCAGGGGTGGTAAGAGACCCCAAGGCGACGGAGAAGGGGAGAGCAGGGGGGAAACATGAATAGATCCCATACCGTACAATCCAGGCAAAGGGTTGTAAAGGACACATGACATATGAGCATACCGCCAAATCATGAGAATGGGCGGAGTAGAGCAATGAAAACAGACTGAACAATTCGTGTAGGAGTGAAGTGAAAATGTCACCCTGTAGAAAGGTGAAGCCACCTGGAGGGAGGCGAGTATAGAAACCCCAACCTGAAAAGGTCCTCACAGAACGGGGAGGGCAGGCGGGCGTTAAGGAATCTGCAGCTAGACTGTGTATCTACCAGATACATCGTTAATGAAGGTAAGTAACTAGTTCATCTGATAGAGACATCTAGCCACAGATTCCTTAACTTAGAATAGATACCAAAGCCATACCGATAGAAGAGGTGGGTCTGCGACTGAACCCCATTAGGTTCCCGAGGGACTGTAGCCATCAACAAGGTGACGAAACACAGTGGGGACCGCAAACCAGAGCAGCCACACCAGACCATGAAGCTCAGAAAAGAGCGGAAGACATGGGGTGGCAAAAGCACCACAACCCATCCAAGAACAGCATGAAAACACATACTAGACATGTGAGTGTGAAAAGAACAGATCATGACTTTGGAAAGAAGTGGAACTGAACCTAGGGTCTGATGGATCCGTAGTATCCGGCATACCGACTGCAATTAAAACTCAGGAAGATGGCAACTGGTATGACAGAGTCAGCGCATACCGGGTAGCATGCACAACAGTGGAAAGAAGCACTGTGAAAACCTGCAGCAGCCAAAATACATGGGACAGCATAGGCAGGATGGCAATTTATGGCTAGAAAGTGCTGGTAGTACTAGAAATAGAAGACACGCCAGTATATAGTCGGTATGTGACAAGGCATGCGAAAGGGCGGACGGCAACCAGCAGAAGCACCTAAAACAGGGCTACAGTGAGAACGATATTCTAGTGAAAGATCGGAAGACACATAAGCAGACCACGTGGACGCTAGAACCACACGAAGTATAGGAAAGACCGTCCTGTAGGGCAGCGTGAGCAGCCTAGATGAGAGACAAATAGCAAGAAGGTAACCATCAAAAAGGGTACCAGGCATGTTAGACACCCACAAAAGGGCTCGTAGTATGAGCCTACAGGGTCAAGGACAACTTACACCGTAAGAAGGGACGGTGCCTGCATGATTGTGCTGTGTAAGAGCACAGAGCAGATATATGAGAAGAAGAAATACAGTCAAAACTGAAGCGTAACACAATAAAAGATTAGGGCACGCGAAAAAAACCAACAGCTATGTGGAAGCAGAACTGGACATGACAATGTCGAGGCCTGCAAGCGACATTAGTCCCTCGCCTAGGAAGAGCAACGGTCCTCCGCAAGACAGATGAGGAGATGGAGCCAGACACGATAGTGGAAACAGACATGACCAAACCAATAGTCCAGGGGCCCAAGAAGCGAGTATCCGGAGGAGAACACTCCCCATGAGAGTGTGACAGTCTGAACCCAAAGCAGAAGTATGGAAAAAACCTGTGAGGAAGCAGCAGGGAATGTGGAAAAACTCCTTTTGGGAAAGTGGCCAGAAAACGAGCACATAAGACAATGTACAGCAGAGATGTACATGGTAAATCCACTACCTTCAAAGACAAGCCCAGGAAGGGCTGACCATAGAAGCAACAACGCAAACATCCTATAATAGCAGACATACAAGGGTGCAATCCAAGTTTGCGCCAATACTAATAAGCGTGCTGCACATCAGCTTTTTCCCTTGCACAAAACGAGGACAGGTCGTCAGCCGTGAAAGAACTGCGCCTGAACTGAACAGAAAACAGGCCCCACGAAACAGTGGTCATCAAAGAAGAGCAGCCATAATAGACAAGAGGATCACTGCAACACTGAAAAAAGACCTCGTCAAGGCAGGCGAGGAAGAGGCCGCACGGTAAGGAACCCATACCGAGGCATAGAAGTACTACAGACAACTGGAGCTAATTGCAACCTAAGTGCAATAGAGCGATGCTAACGTTAGGATTGCAGCAGAAAATAGGACAGCCTGAGCCCCAGGAGGATGTCCGTGAGGAAGATTCCTTAGGAGCATACCTAGGCTAAAGCAGTTACCCAATAGCCAGCAAATACCCCACATAGGGTAAGTCTCAATCCCTGCAAGAGGACTGAAAGGAAGACAGAACCAGCCGTCAGGCTGTACTGAATGAATACTGAGATAGTGGAACAACCGCTTACAATATCGGGGTACTATTCAAGAACCCGGGACATTTTTGAAAATCAAACCAACAAGGCAGCATCTCCTATGCAGAAGAAAAAGATACTACAAGGCAGAAAGTCATGCCTCAGAGTTACGGTAGCCCAGACATGAGGAGGTGCACCGCTGAATCTGCGTGACAGTCAAAAAGGACCACGCCATTGAATGGCAGATCCCGAAGAGCATCCCGAACCTTGTCTGGGAAACGACTGTCGCGCAGCCATGCAAGACGGCGCAAAGCCACAGACCGAGCAAGAGCCCTTCCCACACAGTCAGTTGCATCAAGGGAAGATCAGAGGGAAAATTGCGCCATTCCCCTGCCATCAAGAATAAGGTGATGTAATTCTGCCAGCGGCCCTTCTGGAATTGAAGGAAGGAGGATCTCGACTAAGTCCCAAAGGCCAGAGGAAGAATGTGCGAACACGCAAGAAGTATTTAATGCGCGGATGCCGGCACTGGCAGAGGCAAAAAGTTGGCGACCACGTGTCCAACCACCTAGACTCCCTGGTGGGAGGTAACATCGACAAAGCGGAGGAAGGCTGCAAGTCAAAAGCCGCCTGAACAACTAGACTCTGAGCTCTAGGGTGAAGGGACAGGCAGAGTCGATCATCGGGGGCAGGATTGTGTCGACGAGCAATGTCCCGATCAACAGGGTCACAAGAGGAGGGCCTCGCCCATGTGCCAAGCATGATGTCAAATAAAGATCCCCTAAGGGGCAGCAAAGGCTCCATGTGGAGAAGATCCAATAAAGGATCAGAAGGCAGGGAAACCACAGGGGGCTGAAATCGAAGAATAGCTGCCGCCCTGTGAATAGCCCGTGCGTAGGCAGCACTAGCCTCAGTTGCCATTCTGGGAGGCGCAATAAACTGTTGGTAGGAAACGGGAGGAGACTAAATCGTCTACTCAACAGGAAAAGTGGAGGAGCCTGAGGCTGATCCAAAGGCCACGCAACACTAGGTACCTGCACCATGGGGCACCGAAACGCCCTCGGACCCGGGGAGTCCAGAGGAACGTAAAACTCTTGCAAAAGAGGAAGCTTAGGTGCCGGCACTGGCATCAACTGACGCAGTGTGGGAGTCGCATCGACGTCCGAGGAGTCAAGAGGAATGTTAACCTCGTGCAAAAGAGGAGGCGTAAATGTCGGCACCAGCGAGTCGGAGTCGTCTCGATGTCGACGACCTCCAAAGGGGACTCGGCCTGGGCGCCTTCCGATGGCGATCCCACCGCAATATGCAGGGAGGAATGACGTTGACAGAGCATTGAGCCGGGCGCCGCTCAGACGTCAGCGCAGGAAACTGCGCAGGGCTATGCGGTGAATGGAGGGATGGGCTGGACGGGCGACTGGGAGGGCCCTCTGGGCCGTGTTCTGTCGGCGTTGTATCAACTCCGGAACCGGAGTCAATGCACATGGCCGGCGCCGAGGACGAATCTGCCGGCGAAGACTCGACATGAGTGTCTTCCACCTCTGTGGGACTCG
Organism: Lissotriton vulgaris; assembly: GCF_964263255.1. Classification (NCBI taxonomy): domain Eukaryota; kingdom Metazoa; phylum Chordata; class Amphibia; order Caudata; family Salamandridae; genus Lissotriton; species Lissotriton vulgaris. The sequence continues at coordinate 1,249,215,161 of NC_141691.1, read as the reverse complement.
AAGGCGCACCAGGGAGAGGGGTTGACCTAAAGTAAGAGTGGAGTACTTTTGAATAAGCCTTCATTTGGGCCCGCTCGCTCTGACTCCAGGACAGGGAGGGTACAGAGGAGACGACTGCCGGACGACCGTGCCTGGCAAAGAGCAAGAGGAATGGGCGCCAGCTTAACGCGTATGGAAGTAAGACCTCCGTGGCTTACATTTGGGCTTACCCGCCTCTGAACGATCGTCCGTGGGAATGTGCGGCCAGCAATTTCATACAACGCTACCGCAGGGACATAAGTTTCATTTGTTGACAGGAGTCGCACTGTTTGGAGTTGTGGTGCACTCCCAGGCACCACATAGAGATGGCGTGCGGGTCCATGACAGACATCTGGTGAGCACAGGTCTCACTCGCCTTAAAGCCCGAAAGCATTGCACACTGTTCTGTGACGCTGAAGGCGTTGAGAAGGCCCAAAAAACAGGCCAAGGAACCGCTGGTTTCCAGGTACCACGTTGGGACGCAGAAAAGAAGAGAATCTGACGTCAGCGCGCCGGGAGGGGCATGTATGGCTCCGCTGACGGTGCTGCTGCAGAAAGTTTTCTGGATCCAGTCGGACGCCTGAGAATATTCTAAGTTAAGGAATCTGTGGCTAGATGTCACTATCAGATGAATAATTCACACATAAAACGGACTTCGCGGCCATCTTAATTAAATCAATTACCGCTCTTAAAGGAAGTTAAAATGCTAGATATGAAATGTTGAATAAAGAAGCAACTGTCCATAATCAATCCCCCTGCAAATTCCTCTACTTCAAAAGGTATGTTTTGATCTGGTACTTTTTTAACTGTGGGACTGCTGGAACTAGCTGACGACTAAGTGTTTTTACTGTGGTCCCTAAAGACTAAGCTATTCTTGTTGGAAAAATCAATATTACTGTGCAGCAATATCAGAAAGAACCTGTAACTGCGGTTATCCAGTATTGGTATCTTTCATAGATTCATATTTTTAAATTATTCCACAAAGTGGGAGTCCCCCAGTACCATTGTCAAGCAGTAATATAAAATGTATCATAGGCTAGAATGGCACTAGGCTCTCAGTTTAATAGCCCATCTATGTTCTTTTTAAAAAAGGACCAGGCTTGAACCATAACCAATTGGCTGCTAGCAGCCACTAGAACACTCCCAAGAAAGGCTGAGTCCCTCAGACTTTCCAGCACAAGTGGTAGCAATATCTAAAGTATAAGGAAAGCCTCTCCAGGGAGGAGGGTGGGTTACATGTGAATGAATCTAAGAAAGATACCAATACTGAATAACAGCAGTTTCAGGTAAGTAACTTACTTTCTTATCCAGTACTGGAGTTTCTTTCATAGGTTCACATGCTTTAATCAGAATAGCAAGTAGTATCTATATAAATGAACGTACCCTGAGTAGGTGGTGGGTAACATTAATATACATTTGCAAGTAACACATCAATAGAATGTACAGATAGAAATACTTTATGTACATATGCAAACAAGCAAACATTATCACGCAGAGTAAGAGGATATACATTTAGCTGTGAAATTCTAAAAGCAAGCAAAATTTGGAAAAGGCTTAAGCATTTACAACATCTATATCCACTTTAGAAATATACCTTTGAATATAAAAAGAAAAAGACACCTCTTCTTAAAGAGGCTCTCCTTATTGGAATAAATGTTGTAATACCGCCTGTCCCACAGCTGCGTCGATACAGTGTTGATTCTAGCCTGTAGTGCTGCATGAACGTATGAGTGCTTTTCCACATGGCAGCACGGCAAATCTTCTTGAGTGGATTGCCTGCGAGCAGAGCAGACTTAAGTGGACACTGCTCTAGTCGAGTGGGTTTTAGGTTTTTTCGCCAGAGGTTTTCCCACTTTAGTATTGTGAAATTGGATTGTTGCTGAGATCCATCTGGCAATGGTTTGTTTTGTCAGAGTTCAGTTTTGACCACCTTGACCATAAGCTACAAATAACTGGTCAGTTTTAGAGAAATGTTCATAGTTCTTTGCATACTAAATTTGAGGAATCTTTTAATAGGCAAAGTTTGTAGCACCAGTTCAGTTGGTGTGGCTGGGTTAAGGAAAAAAGTTCAAAGAATGACAGGTTCATTGATGTGAAATTGGGAAGGAACCTTGGGGAGGAACTTTGGGTTTGTTTCAAGAAGCACAAACTCATCCGTGAAGCGAAGAAAGGGTTCCTGAGTGGTAAAAGCCTGAATCTCACTGACCCTTCTGGTAGATGTGAGAGCAAGAAGAAGAGCAACCTACCACGTGAACATTTTTAATTCAGCCGGATGAAAAAGGCTTGAAAGGCTGCTTCATTAGCTGTGAAAGGCCCACATTAAAATGCCATTCCAGGGGAGGGGGCTGTACCGGAGGGAAGGTTCTGAAGAGTCCTTTCATGAATTGCTTGACAAACTTGTGGAGCAGACGGATAATGTTTCCCGTGATCATCGGTACCAAGAGATTGCCGCAAGGTGAACCTTCACTGAAGAGTAAACTAGGCCTGACTTTGCCAGAAAGAGAAGGTACAGCACGATCTGCTCAGGAGAGGCTTTGAACGGATGTAAGTAGTTCTGGAGCCACCAGTGACAACATCTCTTCTATTCTAACCTGTATTCAGCCCTAGATTTAAAGAGAATATCCCTGCAGTCTTGCAGGACTATAAGATTCCAAAATTCGTACAACTCAGGAGCCATGCATGCATGTGAAGAGATGCTGGCTCCAGATGACATATTTGATCTTTGCTCCGAGTCAGGAAAGACGTTGTTGGTAGGAGGTGAATGGGCTTGGTCTCTGAAAGAATGAGAAGCTCCAAACACCAGGAAAATTCAGAGGTTTGCTGATTAATTTGAGCATGTGTCCTCGGATTATGACATCCATGACCCACTTATCCACTGCAATGAGGGACCATTGCTGGAGGTAGCGTGTTATACAGCCTTCAAGATGTTTTTTCAGAGTGTGGGGAGTAACCGGCACCTGTGTACAATCACTGCTTTCTAGCAGTATCTCGCCATCTGGTGGGCTGTTTTCCTCTTGCTGGCTACTTGTACGCCGCTGAAGGTGGTAACCGATATTGTTGGGCATACAGTGGGTGATACTGACCCTAGAAAGGCTGATAGTTTAAGGGCTGTCTTTTCATCTGCAAGGTTCCTAGGGACTCTGCTGTATCGGTGTCTGCCCTCATAGCCTGGAGAGCGTCATCAATGTGTTTACCAAATAATGGTTCTCCATCATATGGCATATCCAAGATTTTACTTTGGACTTCTGGTCAGAATGATGTTGCTATCAGCCAGCCTTGCCTTCTGAGTACTGCAGCTCCAGCTAATTGCCTGAACACTGTTGAGGAGATATCGATGGCACAATTAATGATCTCTGCAGGGACTTGTCTCCCTCTTGGAGAATCTTCTTTGCATCCACCTTAGCATCTTCTGACTGAAGGTCTGCAAATTGAGGCATATCAGACCACATCTGCCTGTCAAATTTCCCTAGGATCTCCAGAGAATTAATTGCTCGAACAGTGATGGGTGCCATACTAGAAAAGCTCTTGCCAACGTTTTCTTGACAGCATCCATCCCTGTCCAGTGGAGCTGTGACAGTGGTCAAAGGGTTCTTTGAACACCGCTGGGCTGCTTGAGATGACTGACTCCGGTGTGGGTTGGCAATTAGACAAGCCGGTGATTCATTCAGTGCCTTGTACTTTTTTATCTAGTCTAGGCATTACTGCCGATACCGTGGCTGAATTTTTCATAGTTCTTATTTCTTCCTACCAAATGAAGTCCACAATAGGAAAAGCTCTTATGGATCTCTTCATGGACTCTTTAAAATCATACAGAAAGTAGTCCGTCTGCTTGGCGGTCAGAGGAAGGTGAAACCTCTTTGCTGCCCTCTCCATGATGTTGAGGAAACCACAAATGTCATCTGCTGGCGAGTCTACTAGTGGCGTATCAGGAGGAGATGGCATTGGTATTAAGTAATCATACCACTCATTAGGAGTTGAAGCAGGGTCTCTGATCTATGCCTCCTCTGGATTCTCATCCAAGGAAGCTGGATCATCTGCTGGAGGGTCTGCCAATGTATGTGCCAGGGACGGTAAATCAGTCACTGGTAACTGTAAAGTATGTGACCGAGGAATTGCTGTTTGAATTTGCGGGGACCGCATAGGCATCTGTTGTCGAGGCATAGGATCAGATGTTGCCGGCTCTGATAACCTTTTATAGTAATCTTGGAGCATGTGCTGAAGGGTGCACAGACAAAATATCGAGATTTAAATTTCGATATACAATTATATTGAAGTTTAAATATTCAAGGGACATAATATAGAAGGTAAGTAATATTGACACTTTTAATATCGATATTAGTAATATCGAAGTTTTAAATATCGATGTCAGTAATATCGATGTAAATAATTTCGATGTTACTAATATCGATTTTTTAATAATTTTTGTGTATATTATATTGTATTTATTATGTTTTTTTATTTTTTTCTAATGTTATTTAATTAAATTTTGTATTTTAGTACTGTAGCGGGTTGTGGGTTTATAGTGGAATAGGGTGGGAAGTAATTTAATTATGTTAAATTAATTATTAATTAGTAGGAATTATCAATTAATTTTAAATAATTGGTAATTAAATGTAATTAATTGGTAATTCATTTTAATTAATTGATTAAATGATAAATATGTTCTGTAGCGGGTTGTGGGTTTATAGGGGAATATGGTGGGAAGTAATTTAAATGTAATTAAGTAATAATGTATTTAAATTAATTGTTTTGTTAATTATATAATTGTTAAATAATTATTAATTGGTACTTAAATATTATAAAACGGTATTTTTTAATACATTTTTTCGGTTAAATATATTTTGCTAATCATGTTTTTAATAATTATGTATAGGTATTGTAAATGGTTTATATTTATTTATTAGTTCATATTTTTATTATTAAAAAAAAGCTTTTATTTATAAGTATGTTATTTTAACCCCTACGGTAGCGGGTTGTGGGTTTATAGGGGAATAGGGTGGGAAGTAATTTAATTATGTTAAATTAATTATTAATTAGTAGGAATTATTAATTAATTTTAAATAATTGGTAATTAAATGTAATTAATTGGTAATTCATTTTAATTAATTGATTAAATGATAAATATGTTCTGTAGCGGGTTGTGGGTTTATAGGGGAATAGGGTGGGAAGTAATTTAATTATGTTAAATTAATTATTAATTAGTAGGAATTATTAATTAATTTTAAATAATTGGTAATTAAATTTAATCAATTGGTAATTCATTTTAAATAATTGATTAAATGATAAATATGTTCTGTAGCGGGTTGTGGGTTTATAGGGGAATATGGTGGGAAGTAATTTAAATGTAATAAAGTAATAATGTATTTAAATTAATTGTTTTGTTAATTATATAATTGTTAAATAATTATTAATTGGTAATTAAATATTATAAAATGGTATTTTTTAATACATTTTTTCGGGTAAATATATTTTGCTAATCATGTTTTTAATAATTATGTATAGGTATTGTAAATGGTTTATATTTATTTATTAGTTCATATTTTTATTATTAAAAAAAAGCTTTTATTTATAAGTATGTTATTTTAACCCCTACGGTATCCAACACTTTCCCTACTGTTGCACTCTCTGGAGGGGGAATAGTAATTTTTACCCCTACGCTATCCAACACTTTCCCTACTGTTGCAGTCTCTGGAGTGGGAATAGTAATTGTTACCCCTACGCTATCCAACACTTTCCCTACTGTTGCACTCTCTGGAGTGGGAATAGTAATTTTTACCCCTACGCTATCCAACACTTTCCCTACTGTTGCACTCTCTGGAGTTGGAAGAGTAATTTTAACCCTACGCCATCCAACACTTTTCCTACTGTTGCACTCTCTGGAGTGGGAATAGTAATTGTTACCCCTACGCTATCCAACACTTTCCCTACTGTTGCACTCTCCGGAATTGGAATAGTAATTGTTACCCCTACGCTATCCAACACTTTCCCTACTGTTGCACTCTCTGGAGTTGGAATAGTAATTGTTACCCCTACGCTATCCAACACTTTCCCTACTGTTGCACTCTCTGGAGTTGGAATAGTAATTTTTACCCCTACGCTATCCAACACTTTCCCTACTGTTGCACTTTCTGGAGTGGGAATAGTAATTGTTACCCCAACACTATCCAACACTTTCCCTACTGTTGCACTCTCTAGAGTGGGAATAGTAATTGTTACCCCTACGCTATCCAACACTTTCCCTACTGTTGCACTCTCTGGAGTGGGAATAGTAATTTTTACTCATACCCTAAAATGTATTTAGTTTTTTTAATTAGTTTTATGTTGTTATTAATTGTTATTTATATTATTTTATGTATATAAATGTATTTGTAATTTATTATATGTTTATTTATTTATACGTTATTAAAATAATTAATTTAGAGTTATTATTAATGAAAACTATACTATGTATTATAGCTTTATTATTATTAATTTGTATTACATTATGTATTAATTTTAAATATAATATATTTTTTAATATGTTTATTACGTTTATAAGTATTATTTTGTTAATATAACATTTTTATTTTATTAAAATAAAACAATATTTTACAAAAAACGATATTTTGACATTCTATATTTTTTTTCTCGATATTTTTGTACTTACTTTGTTAGGGATAGGATCTTGATATTTTTGCCATAGATATTTTTGTTGCGATAATTTTGTATATCGATATTTTTGTATTCGAGAATTTGTCATAGATTCGTGGTGAAGGTTGGTTACTAACTCCAGTGGTATCTGAACTGACTGCTCTTAGTGGTCCTGTTGGCTATAGGCAGTGTACTGCTCCTGAACATGTGTGGCTGTTCTCCCTCATATTATGCATCACCATCATATTGCTAATCATCATCATACTCTTAGCACTTTACTTCCAACTCAGAGGGGATATGAGCCACCCCAAACAGGGCCTTCATCTTCTAAATCTTCATCTACAGGTAAATGTGCAGGTCTGAATGGCAAAACTTTACTTGTTGGTATGTGAGCAGGGAAAAACAAGTCCTTGAGTGACATCTTGCATTGTGACAATATTGATCTAGGCATCAATGGTGTCTTTGTTTGGGTCAACAATGCTGTTAAAGCAGGTGTTTTCATTGATGGCGGTTCCCTAGACGTCGACTAGGTTTTCTTTGGCATTTCTGCCGTCATATGAATTTTGTTTAGACAGGGTTGTGGTTGACGGTGCTCTCGTTGACGAGGCTGTCAGCGGCGGTGTCTCCGTCAACGGGACTGCTGTCTTTAACTATGGTGTCGTCGATGGGCTCTTCGACAACGGTTTCAGCATCAGGTCTGAAGATGAAGGAACCTTCTCATATACCCTTTTTTATGACAGTCCCATCGTCGACAGCTTTTAAGGAGTAATAATCATCAATGTCGATGAAGACAAGGAAACAATCATTGGTGTTGCTGCAGTGGACAACGTCAACGTCACAGTCAGGGGGGTCACGGATAACAGATGTCGTTGACGGTGTTAAAGTGTATGAATAATGGAATTTTACCTCAGGGATTGTTGTCATTGGAAGAGATTTTGAGGATCTCTTGAGAGAAATGTATTTTATAGCTGGAGGTGTGGGTTCAGAAGGAACCTCTAGAAGTTTCATGGTGAGATTTTCTGTGAGCCTTTTTTGGTGGTTCTGAAGGCTCCTTATCATGGAATCAATCCCTTTCTGCAGGATTAGTCAGTTGTAGAGGAGTCATCACTCTCTTCCTCAGAGAAAGTCCTTTCTTTGGATTTTTTTAGTTTTTATAACCACAACAGCAATCTTCCATCTCTGTCCTTTAGAGTTTTCTGGGAGAAAGTGCGACACATTTTGAAGTCCTTGACTGTATGCACAGGGTAGAGACGATAAATGCACTCTTTATGGGGCTCTCCAGAGGGTAGTCTCTTTTTGCCACAGGAGTCGCATGAACTGAATCAGGAGCGCAACACCCATTGGGCTCACCGGCCTCCAGCCCCCCCCGTCTTGTGTGTCAGCCCGGGCTGAGACAGCTTTGAGGGCTGGCGAACCTCTAATTGTAGCCGCACCCGAGTACATCACAGGTCTCTAAAAGACCATTTACTAGTTAATGAGGCTTTTGTTGTGTTTTCACCCCTTCTTAGAGCCACTCTGCCTATGGGTGGAACAATTAGCACCCCCCCCCCCCCCCGGAATCTTTTTCAGACCCCTCCTACCCACCCCGGAATTTGTCTCTAGTTGCCCGCCTAGCCTGAATACTCCTTTTTGGGATGTTCTGACATAGTCAGGTGATTTAGTGAGATAATATATAAAAGCAATATCTGACCTGAAAAGAATCTTCTTGAATGTAGCTGTATTGAAGGAAAAACCGAGCAGAGCTGAGGGAGACTCCCATCACCCGACCTGTGGTAGAAAATCTGAGAGACTGAAGCCTCTGTGGAGAGGTTTTTAAAGGGTGATGTTGCCTGATTGGCTAGACTTTGTCTTTTTAATGAAGTGACTAAGCTAATAAAGCAAATGTCTTTAACATGAACCTCTATGTAGGTTTCTTCACTATTGCTTCATATGGCACCCACTTCATTGACCGGGAATGTTTCAAGCATATGAATCTATGGGAGATAAAATACTGGAGAATATCAAGGAATCACATTTTTTAATAGATTCCATTAAAGTAGTAGTAAATGATGTGTTGAAGTTTAACTTACTATAAGCATGAGCAAACTGACCTTTAAAATGGCACCCACATTAGAAATAAGTCAAACAGCATAGAAATTACCTTGGGATATCAGTCTGGTATCTGGCAACGAAGTGGTTGATAATGGAGGAACAGGAGCTTGTAGTTCAATCTCACTTCCAACAGATGGGGACAATGGGAGGATCTTAAAAATAAAAAAACACAAACTTAGAGAAAATTAGAGTTTAGGCCTGTTCTCCTCTATCAACAGGCAACTTAATTAACTATTGCAAAGGACCACTAACATTAAAAAGCTCCCCCACAACATTTGCATCAGGAGACAACTGAGAAAAAAGCAAGGTAGTGGAAGATTTATCCACAAAAACATGCTGTTTGTCCAAAAACAGCATTAGCTGTTTCATATATTCACATGTTTGAATCATTTCACTTGATCAGGCTGCAACTCCCTGGTAACTTTAAACAGCAGTAAATGCCCGCCTGGAACAACACCTTCTCTCTGCCCACGAGAAGTAATTTCCTGCCAGCTGCATCTCATCCAGGAAGATATACATCTACATGTTATAGAAGCAGCCAATATCTACGGTTAGGGTGATAAAAATTATTAAAATGCTGTACTGGCTGGTCTCACACTAACAGGCCAATAGTATCAGAGATTAGTGATGAAGCAGGTCATACACATTGGTCCCTGCCAGACATCGCCTGGGCCTTTGCCCTTTATTACAAGGAATTAATCTCTGTGCCAAGGGACAGGGCAGCCGGCAATCGCCTCTTGAATGCGGTTTGACGTCCCATGCCTCCCTCAGGAAGACTCCCAACTACTTGACGACCCCATCACGATCGAGGAGGTCCGGGATGCTTTCGCAGGGCTGAACCCCGGGATAAGTCCAGCCCCAGATTGGTTCCCCATGGAATACCTGATGAAAAACCGAGACTTACTTCTCCCCCATCTTCTTGCCCTTTTGGAAGAGACATGTCGCCTGAGTTCCTTCCCAGAAAACCTGGCTCTGCTAAAATAGTAGTGATCCCAAAAAAGCCTCTGCCTCCTGTGCCCACTACCATCCCATCTCCCTACTCAACAGTGAAATAAAAATCTTTGCCACGATCCTGGCTAACAGACTGAAAAGAGTGCTGCCACCGCTCGGCCACCCTGACCAATGCAGCTTCATGCCACAAAGAGCACACAACACTGCATTTGACGGCTCCATGTGGCTCTAGCCCACCGCCACTCCTTACTACACGACTTAGCCTTGCTCCTTATTGATTTCGAGAAGGCATTCAATAAGGTGGACTGCTACTACCTCCGTAAGGTGCTAGCTCGTCGTGTTTCAGAGGTATGGTTGATGTGCTCTACTCCCACCCCCAGGTCCGGGTGCTAGGAAATGGAATCCTTTCTGACCCGTTCAACATTAGGCACTGCACGAGGCAGGGTTGCCCCCTGATCTCCCTCTTCTTTGCCTTAGAAATGGTGCCCCTTGCCTAACTCATTCATGGCGACCCGCTATAGAGGGGTGGAGGTGGGATGTCAACTATGAGGACCACATTGCCCTATATGCGGACGTCCTCCTGTACTTGGCGGACCCAGCAAAGAGCGGCCCGATGCCTTCACCTACTTAAGGCCTTTGGGTTTTCCTCAGGACTGAGATTGAATCGAGCCAAATCAGTGCTGATTCCCACGGCCCCATCAAGGGACTGCTTTGATTGGCAGTCGAGTATCCCTCTCCGCAGGCTGAGTTTCAAATATTTGGGCGTGTGGGTGGCACTGCACTCAGAGCTCACCTGGGCACTGAACATGCAATCGTTGCTCCGGAAAGTAAAGGTGGACCTGACCAAATGGCAAAGCCTCCCCCTAAATGTGATGGTCCGTATAGCCTTTTATGAAATCATGATATAATCCCTCTTCCTCCATATCCTCCTGAACCTCCCTCTCCAGACACCAAGGACTTGGTTCCGAAAACTGGAGGGGGGTGCTCTAACATCTCTATGGCGAGGGTCACGGCAGCGACTAGCGCTCATCCACGGTCAATGAGGTCCCTATGATGGCAGGCTGGGCATGTCCAACTTTTACCTTTACCATCTTGCCTCTAAACTCCTTGTCGCCCACGGCTAGTTTAACGGATAGTGGTCAAACCCGGCCTATAAACTAGAACTCTCACGGCTCAGCTTCTCTACTCTGCAGGCACTGCTGTATGGCATCCGATCCCCTACTAACTGCAATGGGATGGATAAACTCATACAACAAACTAATCTATGGCACAGCGCCTGGCTGAAGGAAGTGGCAACACTCACAGGCTTCAGACATGGGATGACATCAGGATTTTCTAACTTGGGGGCATGTGGTCAGGGACAAACATGCACTCATTCACAAATCTACAGGAGACATTTGTCCTTGCACGCTCTCAATTCTACAAGTATCTCCAGGTTGGGCAAGCTCTCTATACCCACATACGGGACACAGAACCCCGCCCAGAATTCAAACCACTAGAAGTAAAAATCCTGATGGTTAATCTGGGACGCGGAGGGGGTCTCACAAATCTACTGCACCCTCATAATCAACTCTCCGGCTCACTCCATGGCCTCCGGATTTGGTGGGAGGTTTGTGTGGGTCCACTAGAGGTGGAATGCCATGACGCCCTGATTGCTTCCCGTGAGCTCACCAGCTCCTCCAAATTGCTGCTATTAGAAACGTACTACCGCCATGTGGCGTACCTCCCCCCCTCAAATCAGCACACCGCTGGACTTCTGCCTGACGCCACTTTCCCCAGATGCGTAGCAGCTTCTTCCACATGGTCTGGTCCTATGTGACAATACAAACATACTGAGCCGTAATACCAAGAGAACTGGCAGAGGTGCTGAGGTGGGCGGTTCCCCTCTGCCTCAACCTGATCCTTCTGGGAATAGCAGAGATTGCTGCAGGCATCAGGGCTGAGAAGGCCTCCCTAGGTACGGCCTTTCTGGTTGCAAAGTGGCTGAACCCTGCTCCCCCAACCATTGCAATGTAGCCCGCGGGGTTGACTGGTTTGACCAGCAGGAGAGGGTGGCGTTTGAGGAGAGGGAATGTGGGGGAAGGGCCTGCACCTTTGACTTGCTGTATCCAATCTGTGGCACTGAAGGGACTCAAAGGTCTATCTCTGTATATGTTCTGGCTCACTTGGTTGTAACTTGTGCCAAAGATACTTCTTGCTTAATTTGTGCCTTGAACTTGTTGTCCACACAGTGGCTGTTAAAACACAATAAAATCATTTATCAAAACAGAAAACAACAGTCAATGGTGTTAAAATGGCCAAAGGACTAAACCGAAACCTTAGCCAATGAGGCTGAAGTGCTGAACTCCTCTCTACTCTCCTCAATGCCTACCATAGCCCAGATTAAATGGCACAAGTGTGGAGGATACAGCTAATAGGTAATAGGTAATGAGCCTATGACTGGGAAGAGGAGGGAGGGTCACTTAATAATCAATAAAGCTATTGATACTGGAGAGCTGGAAATACAAATAAGTAACATATGTCTCAGTTTTCTTCTTCAGCAGTGAATCTTACCAAGATCCATATGCTTGAATGAGAACAGCAAGCAGTACTTCAAATGTGACTAAAGTGGAAAGTAGGAAAAACTGTACTGTACTGTACTGAAACAGGTTGTAGAGAACTGAAGTTTGGCTACTACATTTACTTCCAGGTAATAGTGCTTAGGGAAAGCGTGCCTGCTTTTATAAGTAGTTGAGCAGCAAATATTCAGGAGAGGTATTCGTGCTTAGAACATAGTTGGCGATGCCATGCTACTCATAGAATCCCCCTGACTCTGCTTTGAAGCAGGTTCATAGCTTTACAGTGACAAAAGGTGATGTAGGCCGACAGCCAATGGGGGATAACTGATTTAGATAGCGGTAAACACTAGGCTGGTGAAGAGCAAATAAATGGTTAGATGTACAAATGTCTTTAGTCTTGTCCATGTATAACCTGATACATCTGCGCACATCCAACAAATATATGGAGCTTTACACTGATGAAGATGATGTTTGAAATAAAAAAAAAAGAGCAGAGAGTGACAGCTTCACTTAGGTGTAAGTCTGAGGGACCTTTGTAATGAACCTATGGTTGATGCGCAAAGTGACTGTCCTCTGTGATGCAAAGGTGCTGTTCCTCTATGTTGTACACTGAAGCTCTCCAACTCTCATTGCTGAAGTTTAAGCTAGCCATACTGCAGTGTTCCTGGAGAGGAACTTGAGATGTGCCCAATGGATTGGCTGGAAGAGAGCAGATACGATGACCAAGCACTGTATATTCAAATCACAAGGTACTTGCAGGAGGGTTTGGGGAGGTGTAGCCAATGAAAAAGCCTAAACAAGGTCCTTCATGAATTCTTTGATGATCCTCTGGGAGAACAAAACAATGCATAATTTGTCATTCTAAATCTCAGTATTGCTGCTAAGGAGACTCTGACCAGGATTATTTGAGATCTTCTTGCACTAGATCCAGAAAGCGTGGAGTACTTGACAGGCTGCATTGGCAAAGGGGTTAAGACCTTTATCAAGACACAGAAGTTCATACACTTAGCATTGCAAGTCAGGCCAGTATTTCCCTACACTCCAATAAATGTTGAGATGGCCCAACTAAGCCATCAAGAACCAATCTGCCTGGTTGAGTGATTTCAGGTTGTGGTGTAGTATCAATAAGCTGCGTCTAGAGCAAAACTTTGGATTTTTCAACAGTGGATAACGTGATAGTCTCCGCAGCTGGCTGTATCAGAACAAGAGCGGCCACTGCAGACACTTCCTCAGCCCACTGGGAATAAGAGTAAATTAGGGAAAGGGAAAGTTAGTCAACCATGTAATTGAAAAGGTACTGCTTTGATCTCTGGTTGCCAACATCTGCTGAGATAGTACAGGCATTTTTTATTTTGCAGACTGGCACATAGATCTAGAGTTGGAGGACCCTATGGCAGATACTGCAGCTGATTGTAGTAGGCACTCTCATTCGTGGCAGTCTTACAGTGCCTGACTGAGTGAGTCTGCATGATTATTTTGGACTCCTGGAAAGTGCTCCATGGAAACGTCCACCCTGATTGCTATGCCCAGTCCCCCTGCATCTGTGACTCTTGATGGTGAACAAGACCTTATGCCCCCCAGCTGTACAATGTACTAAACTGTATTGTTTGCCTTAACCCAACACAGTTTGGCCCTCCAGTCTCAGCAACAACACTTGTTGTCCTAGTCTGATGGCCTTCAGCTCTAAGATATTTATGTGGAGTTATTTACCTCATTGTTTCCTGTGAACAGTTCCTGCATGTGGGCACTTCCATTGAAGCAGACGTTTTGATGATAACCCTGTCTGTGGTCGGTTCAAGCAGAAAGACGATCTTCTTGCTAGCTGGTAGCTTCCACCACAACAGCTTGTTTGAGGTTTCTGGAGATGACCATACTGTAATTCCTGGGTCCGGTTGAGTGTCATTATTGTTGGTCGATGTCCTGCTGAATCAGTCTCATTCTGTGACAGAATAAAGGCACTGGTCCTATCCATGATGACATTACATTGAGCAATGATTTGTGTGTCCTGACTGGGATCAACTGACTGCCACAGATTGTTGTTGCCAATTCTGAATTTTACGACACATTCTGCTAGAGTAAAGGCTTTGCCAAGAAGGGTCTCTAAGACTGCTCTTAGAACCTGCAGTATTGTTGCTGAGTGGATGGAAGGCTTCCACACATTTAGAGTAAGTCCCAGCTAATTGTAAAGATTGACACAAGTGGTGGTCGGTTCAAGCAGAAAGACGATCTTCTTGCTAGCTGGTAGCCTCCACCACAACAGCTTGTTTGGGGTTTCTGGAGATGACCATACTGTAATTCCTGGGTCCGGTTGAGTGTCATTATTGTTGGTCGATGTCCTGCTGAATCAGTCTCATTCAGTGACAGAATAAAGGCACTGGTCCTATCCATGATGACATTACATTGAGCAATGATTTGTGTGTCCTGACTGGGATCAACTGACTGCCACAGATTGTTGTTGCCAATTCTGAATTTTACGACACATTCTGCTAGAGTAAAGGCTTTGCCAAGAGGGGTCTCTAAGACTGCTCTTAGAACCTGCAGTATTGTTGCTGAGTGGATGGAAGGCTTCCACACATTTAGAGTAAGTCCCAGCTAATTGTAAAGATTGACACAAGTGGTTGTAGAAGCAAGAGCCTCTTTCCCTGAAGAAGCCTAGATGAGCTAGTCATTCAAGTAAGGATATATCTGGTGAATATGTTTGCACAGAAAGGATGCTTTAGGGGTGATGCACTCTGTGCATATCTGCGTGGTGGATTTCATGGTGAAGAGGTAGTAATGTACCGCCACAGAGGACTGGTGGTCTCGGTCTGTGGTGTGGGTTTATAGGGAAATGGAAGTAGGCATGATGTAGGTCCAGGGAGGTAAGGAGCTGCCCTTCCAGAAGCAACAGGTGAACATCTGAAAGGATTGTTTTTCAGAAGCTTGTTTAGTTCTCAGAGGTGTCCATTCTCATGTTTTCATTTTGAACAAAGAAACCTGGGAATAGATGTACTTTGGAAGAGATATACTTTATTGTAGATTTTTGAAGGAGGGGTAGAATTTCGTGGTGCAGCTCCCACTGGTGCATTTGGTGTCCTTTCCAGTGTGGCTGCTTGGGAGGTCATTCTATGATTTTCAGTGTGTACCCAGAAAGTGAGATTAGGAACACCCAGAAAACAGTGGCAATACATTGCCATGCAGAAGCAAAGCAGGACATTCTCCCCTCTTGGTCTATATTTGGGGGCAGTCTCTCGTTGCACCTCTTGGAAACAGTGGAGGCACAGGTAAGTGTGGTGGGGTGGAGTGTGGCAGGGCGGGGCGCGACAGGTGGGGGAGGAAGCTGATAGACGACAGAATAGGTGTTATTTACTTAATAATACCTATTCCGTTGTCTGTCGACAGACAACGGAATAGTGGCCCATCCGTATCAGATTTCATGCATTGCAAGGCATTGCCCACATGCTTGTCAAAGTGATTCCATCAAAAGTAAAGTCAAATATTTTTCTCTGCACTTTGGGGTGGAAAGAAGTGGCCCTGACCCAGATTTGCCTCTCAAGTATCACTGCTACTGGAAGCTGATAAAAACCAGCAATCAATGCATCCATTGCTGCATCAGTGATGGAAGCGATGGCCTGAGAATATTCTCTCCAATCTTCAGGAAGTAAGTCTATAACATGTGAGATTTTGTGCCACATTTGGCAGTCTACTGGACTTGGATGGCCAGTGTGTCTGCTGCCTGTAGGAAAGTGGATTCGTAGTAGGTAGTACTAATAGTGCCACAGTCACAAATAGGTCCAGTCATGTCTCAATAAATTAATCCTTGCTCAACCATTGGTAACTTGGCAAATGAACAGTCAGGCTTAACTTACGAGACAGATATGTGTAAAGGATTTAATATCACAAAAACAGTACACAAAACAATCTAAATCAAACACCAATGTATACAAATAGGGAACATTGCAATAATTAACATGACACCTAATGACAAAAATCCAATGTAGGGAACTGGCGATATGAATTTCTTAAGATAAATCAAAAATTGTGCATTCTAGCACCAAAAAGCTTAAATTGCCAATCAGGGTTATCTGGGTGTGCTAGACCTGAACAAAATAAACGTTTTAGGCCAACTGCAATGGAGCGCGGGTTGGATAGGATGAGTGCTAGGTCCTGGTCAAAAGTTTGCCTTCGGGCTTAGTCTTTTTCTTGGAGTTTTTCTCTTTGCGTGTCCTCTGGCTTCTCAGATCTGAAGTTTGAGTCAAGAACGGCCGTCTGCTGCAGCGTCATGCCACAGTGAGACTCTGGAAGTCTTTATCCTCAACGTCAAGGAGCTCTGGAGCTTTCAGCTGGACAAACCAGCGTGGTCAGGCCGATTCACGAGTCGACTAAGGCAGCTTGATACTCGAGGTCGAGCCAGTCTCCTCCTGGAGCTTTGCAGCAACACTTTGCCGAACGTTTTCAAACTTTCAGATCTTGTACCTTGTTGGTTCCTTTGGGGACAGAAGTCTCCAGAAGCACCAGTCAAGGGTTCGGAGACTCTACTTTGCCTCCTGGGAGCTATGACTCAATCTCCCACAATGCACCAGCACAGTCCAGGAAAAGCCCAGTTGCAACTGATCAGCTTGGGTGATCCTCTCTTTGGGCTTGCAGGCAACTCTTTCCAGCTCTGTTGTACCGGTTACTGATCAGGGAGCGCACTCCTTTTCTTTTGAGTCAGGCACAGTCCTTTCTTTGTGAAGCCTTGAGAGTGCAGCAGGTGCAGTCCTTTTGAGTGCAAGCCTTCTGTCCAAGGGTCGAGCAGGGCAGTCCTCCTTTTATTCAAAGACATTCTGAGGAGCTCCTGTAACTCGCCCATATTTATCCTTCATTCTGGGCTGGCAGCAGGGGGTGGACACCCCGCCCAATTGGGGTAAAGTTACCCCTCTCTGTTATGACCACTGTAAGTGTGGCATATGTTTTCACCCAGAATACACCGTTCTTCATAAATTAAGACAGGGAAAATTTCTCCTTAATGTGTGTGTGCCTGTCAACTCAGAGGTGTGGTTAAAAACAGACTACGTTCCCCTTCCAGACCCTCTCCTAATCTAACTAGGGGGGAGGGGGCTACCATTTGGCTGGATATCAAGGATGTGTGGTCTAGCCTGGGTCCTGTAACAACTGTTCTCCTGCCGCTGAAGTCAGGCTTATCTTCCATCTCTCTGTCTTCTCTAGGAAGTCAATCACCTCCCACCTGTATTGTATTGTTTCAGCCCTAGGCCTCTTCACAACTGCTCAGGGAGCAGCTTGGTTCAGGCTCTTCAATGCTGAACAATCAGAAGAGGCTGCCACATGGCTGCTTTAGGTAACTTCAGGATAGTAGGTTCTAAAACTATATCCTGTAATAGTTATAATAAATTCGACCTTGACAAGTTGTTGGATTTATTGTAACCATTATTTTGATCCTTTAAATGATATTGCTAGCTTGCTCACAAGCATAGATGGACAAGTTATTTACCTTGGGTAACACCTTATCTGGGAGAGACGTAATCAAGCCACAGATTCCTTATCTTAGAATATTCCAGGCGTCAGGCTGGATCCGGAAGACTCTTGCTCGAGCAATACCCTTGCGCACTGGTAGGTGGCTTTGTGTTGTCCTCACCAGAAGCAGTGTCCGCATCGCCTATATAGGTGCCACCTATATCGGTGCCACTATATATGTGCCACCTCGGTCGGCTAACGTAAGTTACTTTTCATGAGTTTCCACACCTGGAGCACAGAGCCATCAAGTGCACTGACAGTGGTGTGTTTAGAACAACTAGGGCCCTGAAAGGGATCAGCCCTGACCCTAAAAACCTGTCTGCAGTGCGGGGAGGATGGGTGGGTGGGTAAGGAATCTGCGGCTTCATTATGTCTCAATCAGATAAGGCGCTACCAAAGGTAAGTAACATGTCTATCTGATAGATATAGCTAGCTGCAGATTCCTTATCTTAGAACAGATACCCAAGCAATACCATCCGCAGAAGAGGGACTGTGGACAAGTTTAGACCAGGAAGTCCAGCAGGTTAAAGACCAAAAAGGCCATCCCTGTGGACTGGGCTGTCCAGACAGTTGTGCTTAGAGAACGAGTGCAGTCACGCCCATGTTGGTGCCTGACAAATGTCAAGGACTGGAACATCACGATGCAATGCTTTGGTCGCAGCCTTAGCTCTAGTGAAATGAACTCTTAAGCCTTCAGGTGGCTGCTTCTTGGCCAGAGCATAGCAAATATTAATGCAGAGAAATGGACTCGGACTGTAGGGAACAGGTGCAGTGGTGGTTCCAGGCGTCGAGTTTCTTTGTCCTCATCAGGCTCAGAGTCTGTCTTTGGAGATTCTTTTGAACAGCGCTGCTTTTCGCAGGAGATCCGGTCTTTGTTGAAGGCAGTCAGTCTTCCCAGTGGTTTTAGAGGTCGCTGGCCTTTGACAGGTTGACTTTGGGCGCAGGATCTTTGGAAACTGCAGACGGCCCAGTAGGGCTGGGGCCAAGCCAGTTCTTCTATGTAGTATCCTCTGCTGTGTGACTTCTTCCGTCCTTTTTCTTCATAGGTTGCAGAAATCTGCCTTCTTGGTTCAGGGCTGCCCCCTAAATACTGAATTTAGAGAGAATTTTAGGGATCTCTAGTTAGTAGCCAATGGGCAACTGACCTTATGGTAACTACACCCTTGGTGTGCTCACCCCACGTAGGGGGGGGGGTGAGCACAACAAGGGTGGAGAGAGTGTTTGGAGAGTGCCTGTCATGTGCAAGATGGAGGCACTGATGAGTGGGCTTCACCTCACCTCCCCCACCTGAGGGGTGGGGTTGGCAGAGGTGGGCACACCTTCTGGTCTGTTCTAATTTTTCCCGCTTGTCTTCCCGCTGAAAAGGGGGTGAGGCAGGAAGGGGGCCTGCTCCTGATCATAGGAGAGGCTTGCTGTCATGTTTCAAAAGTGGCAAGGCCTTTGAAGCAACCCTGCCACAAATGGCTTTTCCTGACCTGGGGAAGGTGTGAACACCTCCGCACAGGATCGACAGCTCTGACCTCAAGGGTCCAGAAACTTGTCTCGTGGTGGCAGGCTGGTGTTTACCAATCAGGGAACATCCAACAGGGGCTGGTTTTTTTCAGGGGGCACCTCTAAGATGCCCTCTGAAAGCATTGTATAATAAATCCCACACTGGCATAGGGGTGGGTTTATTATGCTGAGAGGTTTGCTACCAAACTTCCAAGAATTCAGTATAGCCATTATGGTGCTGAGGAGTTCATAGTGACAAACTCCCAGAGCATATACTCTTTATGGCTTTACTGTTCTTACAATGTCTAAGAATGGACTTAGACACTGTATGGGTACACTGCTCATGTAACTGTACCCTCGTCAGTGGTATTGTGCACCCAGCTAGAGGGGTGACTTTTCTATACCATAGGCAGTGGGTTGCAGGCCTGGCACACAGGTATGTGTGCCATGTCACTTCTTCACTTTTCTCGCCAGCCAAACACACGGAGATTATTATAAATTGTGTAGTAGATGCAGTGCTCGTTTTTAGTAGATATGCCCCTTGAAAAGTTTCCAAGAGACCGTTCAAAGGAAAACACCTAACTGGTTTGTTAGCAGGCTAGAAGTGTTCTTTTTGTTCAGACTGCACTTCAATAAGAGGGAACTGAAAGTTAGAAATCCAAGATAGGTTGTAATGCCCTAGCTTTCATGGGGATAAGGGAATATTTCATCGCAAAAACATATTTGCCCCTCTCAACCTTAAGTGCACTTTATACAACGTCCTTAAGAAGCAATTAAAAAATATCCTTCATTAAGGTGTTTGTGTGTGGGGTAAGAAGGAGGACAGAAGAGTGGTAACAAACCTCTCGCAAGAAGGGATTTAAGTAGCATGACATTCTGGCCTGAGTAGTTTCCATATGCTATCTTCTTCCTACTAAACTGATTGCTATGGTACGTACATTTTCAGTATTTTTTACAAGAAATGCTTTGCTGGGTATGCTACCCCCAGTGCTCAAGCTGCACTGTGGCCTTAATTCTGCTTTAAATTTCTAGGAAGAAGTATTTTGCCCCAAAAAGAAGCTAGTCATAGAAGGGTATGTACAGCATTTGTGTGTCCCCTTCTACACCTCCCTCCCCCACCCAAGAATCTTCTGGCCCGCATCCATTTGAAACTGTAGTCCAGAACACTAGGCTTGCCATGCTTAAAACAAACATTCGCTAATGGGGTTAAGAAAACAGTGTACAAAGCTATAAATCTCGAATTTAACGGAATAACAATACGATTGCATGAAGAAGAAAGCATTTTACAAAGAACAATACTACATAGACCCCATCCTTGTTGGGAACTTCATAACAATTTGTATGTATTCAAACTGTGAACACCAGAAAAGGCGGGTTCATCAAAAACACACACTGCACTTGCACTTACTGTAGTAGTTGATGTGGATCGAGAACCGTGTGACCCATTGGAAAAATTGGACGGAACTCTCCAGAAAAGAACAGTGTCATCCAACCCTACAAGAAAAAATAACATGATTCTCATGTCATTATTATTGTTCTATGTCTTTTTTTTATTTTGAGATTATGAACAACGGAAAAATGTTTCATAAAACCTACTTATATAAAATTAATGATTTATAATGATACATTAATTTGCTATCAAAGTTAATTAAACTTGAAGAAAAAGCTCCTTGATAACAGTGTTCTTAATTCAAATTCATTAAGTGTACTGACTGCAAATCCTCTTTGGAGCATACTTTATCCGAAAACCTGTTCACAGTGCCAGTATCACACAGGTGCTGCTAACCAGATCTGATGAAACCCTGTGGTATAAATTCCACTGGAACCCCTGTGCCATCAGATCTGGTGTATTCAGCGTGAACTGGAAGGCTCCAGTAAAAGAAAAGTAAAGTGGCAGTGAGATTAAGACTATAGAGGGAAGCAGTACTGATCAGAGAATCGATAATAGTAAGCTTCTTTTCTATAAAGACATTATTTCTCCTACAGATTCCTTATCTTTGAAAGACATCCCCAGCAATGATTATTAAAGTTGAAAGTAGTGCCATCAAATAAATAAAAAATAAAAAAAATATGCAGAACTACAGATCTTGCAAAGTATCTGCTGCCGTTTCAGAATGTAGGTATTATTGATTCAACAAGTAATGAACGACTTCTAAATGCTTGACAAATCTCATGTAAAGACAGTTTTACAAGATTTGCTTCCTTCCCCTATGGGGTTGAACAATCAGAGCCTACTCAATGTCAGTGCTGATTAGGTTGCAAGTCCTTGATGTTTTACCTTATCATATCATAGATCATATCAAATAGTATTTTTAATGCGTGACTTGTCACCCTGGGGGGTATCAAGGCACTGTGTTGCCGGTGACAGTCAAAAATCCAGGTCTTGAGTCCCTTCATGAAATGGTTGGGAGAGGGGTGGAGGTGGGGAGAGAGGTTGTTCCAGGCTTTGGTGGCGAGGTGAAAGAAGGAGCAGCCTCCGGTGTAGCTGAGGTGGATTTGTGGCATCTGTGGAAGGGTGAGGTGATGGTTGGTTTCTGGATGGTTGGTTGAAGGTCAGGCGGAGGTTCATGCAGTGTGGTCCTAGATAAAGGAGGGCTTTGTAGGCGTGGGTCAAGAGCTCAAACTGCCATTTCTTTTGGACAGGGAGTCAGTGGAGCTCCTTCAAGTGCTGGGTGATGTGTGCTCTCTTGGGCAGGTTAAGGAACAGTCTGGCTGCTGCGTTCTGGATTGTCTGGAGTCTTTGCATGAGTTCAGTGGTTGTGCCAACATAGAGTTCATTGCCGTAGTCAAGTCGGTTGGGGATGAAGGCCTGTGTCACTATTTTCCTGGTGCTGATGTGGAGCCACCTGCAGATTTTACGGAACATGTGGATCGTGTGGAAGCATGCTGAGGTGACAGTGTTGACTTGATGTTCGGTGTAGAGGTCGCTGTATAGTACGATGCCAAGGTTGCAGGCGTGGTCTTTTGGTGTTGGGGTAGGTTCGAGCTCTGTCGGCAACCAGGAGTCGTTCCAGAGGGGGGGGTGTCTGCCGAAGATTAGGACATCAATCAAAGTGTAGAAGTGTGGCTCAATGGTTAGAGCGGCAGACCCTGATGCAGAGGTCTAGCCCGGGACCAGGGTTCAATTCCCCGCCTCGGAGGGTCTTGGGCTCAAAATTCCAAGGACCTCATAATTCTCGCCTCGGTGCCTATTCCAATCATGGAGTCCCACTCTGCAACTCTGGGCAATAGCTTGCTTAATCTCCACAACGGCCCCCACAACGCTAAGAATGCCTGGCCTCCACCTTGGGAGTGCCCAGGAGCGGACGCCTCACAGGGAAAGCCAGGACGGGTTCCACAGCGGTATTCGTACAAGCGCCTTGAGACCCTTGCGGGTGAGTAGTGCGCTATACAAGTATCAATTTACAATTTTATCTATGTTCAGTTTGAGGCAGTTCTCTCTCATCAATGATCCTACGTTCTTCATGCTGTTGTGGAAGTTGGTCTTTGTGTGGGTGGGGTTC
This sequence comes from Lissotriton vulgaris, assembly GCF_964263255.1. Classification (NCBI taxonomy): domain Eukaryota; kingdom Metazoa; phylum Chordata; class Amphibia; order Caudata; family Salamandridae; genus Lissotriton; species Lissotriton vulgaris. Next base: position 1,249,192,426 of record NC_141691.1, on the reverse strand, counting down.
GCTGAGAGAGAGAGGACAAGTTGGGTGTCATCGACTGTCACCTTACTTCTCTGGTAGGTGTTCTAAATGTTCTTCTCTCTTGTTAGCTATGGTTGAAAAGTAAGCTCGGTACTAGTGGTTTTACTAATTGAGCTGGGAAATCTACATCTTGAGAGGTTCCTAACTATCTAGCAACAAATGAAGGTATAGATCCATGTTCGTGTGTACACTCCTGGTCAAAAAATACTTTACTTTAGTTGGCCACATCACTTTCAGGGAATGCTTTTGAGAATCCAAAGCTTTTAAATGAGATATGAAAGAGCTTCAACCCTCTATGTAACTAGGAGGTTATCTGCACAGGACTGATAACTAACGCTTGCTACCATTTTTAACCTACCTTTAAAACCTAATCAGTTAGCTATGTTGGAGGAGCAGAGTATCCCTGTATCACTAATTTATAACCCAGCACCAAAGAAGTCAATACTAGCACTACCAGTGACACTCCCGCTTACATTTCAGAGGATCAATACTACAGTCTCCATACGGCCAAACCCTTTCACAAAGGACTCCATGAGAATTGGAAAGTGGATGCTGCGCAGGTCAAAGACAGATGGTCAATAGACTTGCCAACGCCACTCACGGCTAGTAAATGGAAGAGAGCTTTTGCGCAGATATGGGATGTAGCCAGCTCCGCCCGTTTCTAGCTCAACAATTTAAATATCTGCACCGCACAAACCTGACACCCCATAGATGTGCATGCATCAATACGGCACGCTCCGCAGTATGCCCCCGCTGTGGCATATAACCGGCTACCTTTCTACACATGACGTGGGATTGTCCTCGGCTTAGGCAATACTGGAGGGGGTTACTGCAGACACTAAGAGCAGTGACGGGTCCACGAGCTGAGAGCACCATTAAACACTGCTTGTTAGGCGTACTTCCAACCCCAAAGACGACTAATAAAATGCACCACAGGTTTGCGCACTTGGGGCTGGTACTTGCTAGAAGGCGTGTTGCATACATTGGATGAAAGCTGCTCTGTCCAGGATACACAAGTGGTTGGTAGATATGCAGGAGTGGGGGGTGGCTGAGGAGAGAAGACTGCGGATCGTCCCCACCGACGAGAACGCCAAGTGGGACTTGGAAACATGGGGACTACTACTAGCTGAATTACAACCTCAGAACCTAGTAGAGGGGAGAACAGGCAACCCACCCACAGGGCGAGAACCGGAGTTGATAATGCTGCCTTGGCCACCTCAAAATCAAATCCATAGTGCACCACACCTGGTCGGGGGGGGAGGGGATCACAATCAGGGTGAGCTACAAGACATATGCCATTTGAGTCCACAGAGGAAGCCTCGGACAGACCAGACCCCATTAGCGAGTTATACAACGGAGGGGGATCTAGCACACCATTACACCCATGGCGATATACACTTGATGTAGGAGTTGACATATGGTTCTTAAAATAAACTGCCAGAACGCAAGTCCATGCGACAGCAACTGATATACTACAGATTGTCCAGTTAATTGCTGCCTAGTCCGGCTATGCCTTTAAGTTTTTGAGATGTTTGTAGTTTTATATGCCTAATGGCAAAATGTAAATATAGTTCGGTGCTAACGAGAAAAATAGGGACAAACAACCTCATATTGACATGCCTTGTTATTAGCTTCATAGCACACAGCGAGAACTAACTTGAATGAGGACAGCTAACAGAATGCGATATATGTTGAAATTTGCAATAGACGGAGTATTGCGTGCTCAAACTGTAATGTAATGCTATGGTTATCTGCAATATAATGCTGGAGTTAACCCGCAATAAAAAAAATATATTTTTTAAAAGTAGTCAAGGCGTTTGCCTACATGAACACTTCAGTCAAACATCAAGAGTTACCTCGCAGAAGGGAGATGCAGCCGTTTAATTTGGAGGTAAACGTTCCAAGAAGTCTCCATGAGAAAACTACTCGTTTTTGCCAATAATCTGTTCAATACTCAGTCTACCCTCTTTCCCCCGATGACTTTCCACGCGCTTGCAGCTCCATCTACCATTGTGACGAAGGAGCTCGTGAAAAGGGCACGCTCTTCAGAAACACACACAGCGTTGCTTCAGCAACATAAGTGGCCATGCAACCCCATCTCAGGGCTGCCAAACGAAACCACGTGACATGACCATGACTCACCATACGAATTATTTTGTGGAGTGCAACCTGCGAAGTTCACACTGGCGTCGAAAGTATGTGCGCTGAGGAAGCAATGTTTAATCATTTGATTCAAGTGCTCATAGAAGTGGCAGTGGTGTAATAAGGCCTGAAGAGCGGGCTTGCCCACCAGCGAGAGCCCGGACTCGTCGTCGTGCACACAGGGGCCCTGGAATGAGAAGCAGCATGGTCAGCATGTCTACAGCTGGTCATTTGAGAAGGCAAAACTGTTACTGTCAAAATGCATCCCTACTGCACACAACACGTTCAAACAACTTTACAAAAGTGATGATCTTTCAACGCTCATTTAAAGAGTTAAATGGACATTAAACACAGCGGTACCAACATACCCCAATAATATAATCCAATCGGCAATTTGTTTTAGTTGCAGCTCAAGCAAAAAGCCGTCACCCTCTTATCTGCGCATTTCTTGGCCAGCCATCGCAGACTTCGCCCATTCGCCTTTCAATATCAGAACGAACCAGGCCAGTCTTAAGTTTGTATTAAATCAATGCTGCTGAATATTCCCGTGCTGTGCTGCACTTTTCAAAATCCCATTGTTCATGACAAGGTCAACTCGTCATAAGCACAGGGCAGGTAAAACCAATGACGAGTTGACCATGTCACGTTTAAAGAAACAAAAAGAAAATTGGCAAACCCTGTAGGTTTTGCTTTTGCATAGTGGTTGGTTTGTACAAAGAGCTGCACAACATATGGATGAATGCATGCCCACCAATATGCCTAGCAACACCTCGTCACAGTCACTAACAGACACACACCAACATAGGCACACAGAGGTGCCCAGGCATGTGCAAACACAGACCAACAGATCCACAGGCGTCCATGCAAGCAAACCAACTGGTTAGTCCCTTGTTTATTATGGGCGAGCCATATTCGTCAATTTAATTTGAAATGCCTTCCACATTTGTACCTACGTGCAATGAATTGAATTCTAAAGCTTCCATTGCATATATATGGCAGTCATCCGCCACTCAACGTGCTGTAATGTAATTGTTAAGCGTCTGGATAACATCTTAGGTCGGGTTTGTGGTACATAACCTCTATGCAAATTCATAAAGGAACAATGTGTCTGCATTACATATAGAGTAGGGGTTAAAGTAGGAGAAAACAAAATCCCAAGAACATAAAATTACGTGAATAAATTGGGCAACTAAAGTCAAAGGTTCAAACAGGTGTCCTAATAAACAACAAAAAAAACACTTGACTTTCTTTCAGATCAGAATAGCATATTAAGCCAATAGTTATCACGCAACTGAGTTGCGCCATTTAATATTTTCCTAAATTAACCCTGACAGCGAACCACATCGTCTCTAGCAATAACTAGTAGTTCAAGGTGTTATGAATGTTAATTCCGTGATCAAATGTAGTCAATCAATTTGCCACTGACCTGCCAAGAGCAGCCCTCTGTCTCTTCTACATCTGCCGGCATCGGAATAACAAGCAGGTTCTGAAGCATGAATGCAGCCTGAAACACAAAACTTTGTCAACACTGCCACCTAAAGGAAATACGACAAAAAGCAGGCTAGCATTTGCAGCACGAAAACATCTCCTGATCCCCGTCTGGTCTGAAAACCACAATTATTTTAATTCACATGATCTAACCAGGCCCTAAAAGGCACGTTGCAGTCCTGAGCGGAATAAAACAGAGTGGCGAGCAGCTATGCATTGCCGATGTGTCAGAGTACAAACTTCATTTATTTTGAACTTTTTTGTGTGACAAATTGTAGGGATTAGTTAAACCTAAACAAATCCCCCATTTTCAAATAGACGGCGTTGCGTACAATATTTTTGGAAAGGCTGCGTTTGTTATATTTTCCCAAGATTCAATTTAAAGGGGCAAATGAGGAATAAAGGTGGTATTAACGTTAAGGGTCTACCGTATTTAGGTACACATTCATGACGATAAATACTTACTAAGTGCTTTCTGGATATCTTCTCTGGAAGATTTCTTCTTCGATAAAAAAAACAAAACAATCATTGGCATAGCCAATAGGTCTCGCCTTTGGGACCTTACAGGAGTTTAGCCATACAACAGTTGTTGTTGTACCAAGGATATCGTGCTGGATAACCAAACACTTATAAGGTCCCAAAGGCGAGACCTATTGGCTATGCCGATGCTTGTTTTGTATATTACTGACAAGGCTGAAGGGCATCTTCTTTGGCTAAGTAAGTGCCTAAGCATTAAACGGGTTTCCTGCATCATTACCTTACTCAAATGACACATGTTGCCATTTTTTTCTTAAGCAGAGATGGACAGATAAGGACAAAAAAAAGCCTGTTTTGTGACTCAACGCGTCCACTTTCTAGAGAGATAAAAGTTTACCCTGAGATGGTCCTATAGTGTCTGAACTCTGTTTGGGACTCCACAGTACCAAGGATAGGAAGAATGGTATCCCGCAGTGACTCCACCACAAACATCAGCAGGCTATTGGGCGAAGTCCTATTGTGCTAGGTCTGTTTTTTTTTAATACTACGCAACAATGTCTATCTAGGTCACTGGCATCCGACAAGGCAGACAGAAGCAGTAAGTGAGGTGCAGGGATTTGCTGTAGAAGTGATTAATTGGGCCCCAGCCCTTTCACTGCCGTCAGTAGTCACAGATATGTTCCAGCGCCAGACTCATTGTGGTGAAATAAGAGACAGACAAAAAGACACATGGACTTTAAGCAGGATGGAGCAGCCTCTCTATGCTCCTTAGATCTAGCAGAGGGGAACTGAACGACCAACAACCCCTTGAAGGGTGCAAAGTTGACCAATAAATATTCCAAGGAGGGGGGGGGGGGGGGGTAGGTAACATCTAGTCAGGAGTTTGGAAAACAGTCAAACTGGACACATAACTTTAATAGACACAAGATGCAGCATCAGCAGGGATTATCCAGATCTGGGGCATTCACAACTAGGTCTGTGGCAGAAGCAAGAGGCCTGCGATTCGGTCTGTTGGGCATACACAGCACAGTAGAATAGACAAGACTGTAATCAGCAATGGGTACCTGTATCAGGGCAGTACAAGATTCTCCTCTTGATCTTTAACTACAATTAGGAGCTGTCACACATTACAAGGTAAACAGGCTATACCCCGTTTCCTGCACAGTAGATGACTGATCATCACTGGTTTTGCTCAAGTGCGATATAACGTGCAGTGGTGAACAAAAGCAGCTAGTCACGCCACATTTACCCGTTTTCAGATGTGTGGAGATAGGAAAAAGGTAGCTTTGCATACATACAAAGATAAGACTGCTGGGGCGTCAGGCAAAAAGGAAAGCATAGAATCAATGTCTACGGCTTAGAATCTCAGAGACAAGAGATGCTGCAGCTGACACAGCAGCAGTGTGTGGGCTCCTGGTATGCGGGGGCAGTACTGCAGAGTACTTTTTCGCCGATGTCACTCAAACGAAAAATTAATTTAGGGTTTCCTTGACTGGTCATAAGAGCAGTTAAAACGATCTTCACAGTTCTCTACTGTGTTCCGACTGAATTACTGAAAAAAATACCAGAGAACGGCGGAGCTTACAGTTGTGAACTGAAACCACAAAAGGAAAATCATTACTTTGTGATGTCTCAGAGCTGCGTTTGTCCAACTGTTCACATGATATCAAATGGCATTTGCTAAGGCATACAGGTGCAACATCAAAAATGTAATGCTGCTTTGCGTGCAAAAGGACAATTGCTCTACAAAAGCTCTCATATGAAAACAAGTGGCAGCAAAAGTGAAAGCAGCTGGCGGCCAAGTGGCGGCAAAAATGAAAGCAGCTGCTGCGTCCCACGAGTGGTGCGCGCACTTGGGAGAGCAGTCTTCACTTGCTGTTTTCAAGCACACTTGTGCTTGTGGCATCATCCGCCTTGCGGGAGCAAGCAACAGCCAATTAGCACGTGCGCTGCTACTCGCTCCCGCAAGGTGGATGCCGCCACAAACACGAGTGTGTGCTTGAAAATGGGCTGAGCGACGGCTAAAGGCCCTCCTATGCCGCGCATGCGCTTAGTAGGCGAGACCTAAAAAACAAGCAGTTTTCCTGCGCGTCAAGTATGGTCTCAGAATGGTTAGGCGGGAATAAGTGGATATGGAACAAGGTAGCTAAGTTGCCTTCCGTAAAAAGGCCGACTCTCGCACGTCTTTCAACAGATGAACGTATAAGGGTGTTAATTAGAGAAGACCACAACAGACGCCCACTGGCTTACAACGCGGTTGATCTTGTGCCGCAGCGTAGCATATTTGAACACAAATTGGACCCAACTCCACTGGACTGAAATGCAAAGTGTGTTCCGTCTGGAGTTATGGGTCTTAGTACGCAATGTCATAAATGCTCCCCATCCTGGAACGCTGGTACATAAAGTTCCTCGGGGCTAGAAAAGGGCGAGAGAGCAAATTAAAAGGGTGAGGCGAACCATGGGTCTGGCTCGACCTTAGAGCCCGTGCATGAGCAGAGCCCTCAAAATATTTTCTATGTAAATCATACCAAAAAATCATATTAAATTGGATAAAGTCTTTAAAATTTCAACAAGCATTGGCATAGCCAATAGGTCTCACCTTTGGGACCAAGTGTTTAGCCACGCAACAGTTGATGTGCTTGCACCACGGATATTGAGCTGCATAACTAAATACTTAGAAGGTCTCAAAAGCGAGACATATTGGCTATGCCAATGCTGGCTCTAAATAATGAGCGGGTTGGGCGCTGTAATGTGGCTTTCTCTACAGTCTCGACCTGTTCGTCAGTCATTGGAGGCACATTGTGAATATGTCAGAACAAAAAGTAATTTATTTGGACTCTTAAAGACAATGGACGCTGCAAGACGACAGGAGCTCGTACATTGTCTGCCTGTGCGTTGTTAATACTGTATATTCAGATCATATCGGTTTTGCATTTGTATTTTGCACTTTAACAAATAAAACACTCACGATGCAGATGTGTCAGTTACATCGCAGCCTTCCATAAATGTCCCTGTTATCTTGTGTTTTCATAGGGGGGCGCATGAAACGCAGTATTGTAAGACGTACAAGGTACCACAGCCGGAGCCGTTCAGTCACCGTGTGCTCCCGTGAAAATGAAATAGCCGCACAAACCAGTGGACTGGACCACAGCAGGTGATTTCGCCAACCACCCCCAACCGGTCAGAGGACGGTGCATTACAAGGGCGTAGCTTGAAGGGGGCTGTTTGGGGTGTTATATCCCCCAGAAAATGTATTCTGTAGTAAACAGTTGGGTACAAGTGCTTTCAGTGTGTATGGTAAAGTGTCTGTCAGATTTCACAGAGGATTTTTACATGTCCACACTGACAACACACTCTCCTCTCTGTTGTGTAACCTCAAATATGTGAATTACTTTGAAAATGTGGTTTTAAGAACCTTTAACAATACACCGACCCCTCTCTTTCACTGCCTTCTAAGATCCCCGGCATGCTCTACTTATCACATAACATGTTTTAACAGAATGTCCCAGCGTGATTATTGGGAACTCTAAAGCTGCATCCCCCCCCCCTTTCATTCTTATTGACAAAGCTATGCCTCTGGGTGTATCTGGGACTCCAGAGCCAAACTTTATTCCCAAGCGTCTGTGCGCGCCCCCGGAGACGTGCGCCCTTGTGCCTGGTGTGCTGCGGGGGCATAAATAAAGAGCGCTGCTCACGAGATCACGGAGACAGTTAACTGCGTGTGTGTGGGACAGGCGCAGCACAGCTCATGTTGGTAAAGAATGGTAACATGTATATCCTTCTGTTCGGCATCTATCTCAAAATAATGTCCTATCCAGCTATCCATCTATCTATCTCAAAATAATGCCCTGTTAGTCCATCGAAATATCTACCTCAAAATAATGTCCTATCCATCTATCTATCTCAAGATAATGCTCTGTCAGTCTATCTATATAACTCAAAATAATCATCTAGCTGTCTGTCAGTCTATCAAAATTTCTGTCTCAAAATAATCTATCAATGAGTATCTATATCAAAATAACGATCTATCTAAAAATATCTACCTCAAAAATGTCTATCTAAAGATAGATATCTCTATCTATCTATCTAAAGACATATATCCCAAAAACATCTATCTCAAAAATATTTTTCTCTATCTAAAAAGGATGATCTATCTATCGCAAAATTATTTCTTTCCCAAATAAATCTATCCATTTATCTCAAAATATATATTTAGAATATCTATCTAAAAATGATCGATCTGTCCGTCTGTATATCAGTTTATTAATGGAGATGGGATAAGTGAATTAAACTGTGCATTGAGTTTCTGTGCTCATCGCCACAGCACAGCTCCGTCACCCCTGGGAGCTGCTCCCTCACTATAGGTACCAACTACCAACACAGCTCTCCCTTTGCCCTTATCTGCTCACAGAGTGCACCGCTGCACAAGAACGGGTTCACAGACCCCTTACCCCGTCCCTTTCATGTACCACGCTCCATCGCTTGTGAATTTTGAGCCGTTCTCTGTGCATGAATGAACTGTTCACTTTCCATAGTAGCGCTTAATACTCGAACCAGCCCACCCTGGACAGTTATTGTTTTCTAGATGTAAGAGTCCAGCCAGAGCGAGGCCCTTGTCGGAGCCAAGCCGAGAAACGAGAAAAGAAGCAGGCAGGCCAGGATGCTTTGCTTTAGTTTGAACTATCTCTCTGAAGGAGCCTGATCTGATCGTCTCTGTGATTTCTGAGTCCGTCGTCGCCTGTCTTTGCTTTCCTGGTTTGCTTGATCCGCGAGCCTTTCCCCTTGTGCGTGCGTGTCTGTTGGATAGCAATGGCCCAGGCACAAAGCCAATCGTGTTGGTGTTACAGTTCTGTGGCAGATCCCAGGCCGACAGTCTCTGTAGATCCGTCCCATCCTCCCCATGGGCACTTATTTCCTCTGTCTTCCTGCGCACCGGGGCCCGGGTTCAACGCACAGGTCCACGCCCACATAAAGCGCTGTGAAGCCTCCGTGCAGAGTCAGGGGACACATTTCTACATGTACAGATCCTGTGGCAGGCACAGAGGCCGACAGTTCCTATATATAACTCCATGTGTGCTACTGCTCCTGGAGGATCAACCCCGCCAGCGGCTTTCAAACTTGTTATCTGCAGCTCACCGCAAGCGTCGGTGGTGCGCGTTTAACTCACTCAATTATAAAGCCGTTTTCAGCAAACGCACTTAAAAAATGCAATGTGGGGGGGCTCAAAGTGTTCATAAAATATTATAAAAATTGGACTCGGCCTGTTTGTTCCACTAAAGGGTACCTGCAATTATGAATTAAGTCAGTGGGCCAATCTGCTAGTTTCCTGTACCGTTTTTGTCTCCTCTAATTTTGAACTTCGCTACAGACCATGTGAAATAAATAAAAAAGAACCCTGCACAAATAGAGAAAACACATCGTGAAACAGCCCAAACTGTATTTGACAACTTTTGCCGGTCAATTCTTCCACAACCATAAACATTATTTAAGAAAACTATACAGCGAACAATAGTTTATTAAAGAAAAACATTTCAATTTAATTAAGTTTAAACACAAGAACAAAAGCTCAAATGACTTTCCTCCAAGCTTAAAGAAAAACAACACGCTCGATTTTTAAAAGAAGGGAGTTACCTAAACAATAAAGAAAAAAACCCAACTTGCGCGCTTGACTCGCGCGAAAGAGGGCGGCAGCAGGGGGAGGGAAGAAAGGAAGAGGCCTGCTCCTGCTTCCCTTCCGTGAACGAGCAGGGGCACCATATCTTTGCAAAGTTAATTACAAACATATGGTGTAAACACACTCGATCCCGCAAGGGAATAGCCACACGTGCACGCGTTGCCATTGAAGGCAATGGAACGCATGCACGGTTTTAGGCGAAAAAGGGGACCGATGGCTAAAGGTCTCCTCATATGCAACTCATGCGCGCTACGTGAGTGAGACGTAAAAAGTGTATTGCTTTAACATTGACATCTTTGACGTTAATAAGGCACGTTTTAGCACTGCACTGAGAAGTACTTATTAAAAATGTTGTACAACTGGTCTTCTGGGCTCACATATTTGAGAGATATGGAGACTTTTAAATGAGTGCCAGTTACTCAAGGTAATAAGCTTTGTTTGGAGGCACAAGGGGATTAACTGATGTGCCCTGAATCAGAGGATATTGAGCCGGTGCCATGTCTCGAACCCGGTTCCCAGTCTTCAGCTCTGACCGTAAAGCTACACTTGGGTAGAGGGAGACAGGGGAGGAGGGAGGCTGAAGCCAAACGAAAGCTTGGCTCGTTATGGGCTTGGATTTTCACAGGGATTCGTGCAGAGCCAGAGCCAGGCTCGGGCTATCAGTGGCTTGCCCCCCTCTACTAGGGGCCCAATGAGCACATATTAGGAACACGGAATGGCCCACAGACACCTGTGTATCCCTTTCTGTAATACAGATTGCACCAAAGCATATTTTGTACAAAAGGAATTTCAAAGGGCTTTATTCACCTATTTGCATTGGTGATGGTCCCATGAATTGAGGTAACACCTCTGCCCATGCGTCCAAGCCACAGTGGCGGCCGGCATGGCTCGCGGGTGTGGGCCTGGCATAAGGGGGGGTCGCAACTGCAGGAGAGAGAGAGCATAACAAAAAAATATATCTTACCTTGACGCCGGGTCCAGTTTCTCTGCTCCTGCTCTCCTGCCTCTGACTTTAGGAACAGGAAGCAGGCAGCCAGGATTCCTTCCCTAAGCCAATCACAACGCTGCAATGCAGCGTTGTGACTGGTATGAGGGCCGGAGGGGTAGGCATGTTCTCCATGCATGCTGTAGTGCAGCATGCATGGAGAACAGGGAAAGTGCGCATGACTGGTTTGGGCGGCACGAGAGGGCCGACTAAAGAGTCATTGCGCACTGAGGAGTGGGCAAGCCACTCCTCCCCTACTCTGAGAGCAGAGCAGCCCCACCCGCCTGTCAACAAACAAAACAAACATAAAATGATAAAATGATAACAACAGAAAGTTATTAGCATTTATTGTTTTTGCTTTTCGCCCTGCTTGACAGCTGTAGGGCAAAGCTCCACGCCATAGCAGAGGAGCCACCACTGCCAAGCTGAAGCACTGATACAGATATAGGCGCAGGGGTGAACAGGCCAAAGAAAGGCACACTGATTGGGATCCGCATATGAAGTAGTGTACGGTCAGTGTGCAGTATAAAATACTTCACCTCAACAAAGCTCTGGTTTCCAAAATTCAACCTAAAACAAAAGTTCTCAGAGATCTGAAGAAAAGGTACTGAAGTAACACTCTTTCTGGTGGATACTGTACCTAACCGCAGATTCCTCAACTTTAAAACATCTCCTGCGGAAGTCTAGATCCAGAAACTTTTACACAGCAGTGCTATCACATGCTTCGAGCTGAATTAGTTTTTTCTCGCAGTGACAAGCAAAGCTGCATGTAAACACTACCCCTGCGAGCGGACATCAGTTTCTTTCTTGACCATGTCCACGCTCTTGGACATGGAGGGCAAAAAACAATCAGATTCCCAGTGTGCAGATCTCTAGCTTGTGAATTTTATAGATGGAAAAGAGAGGCCATTTCACAGAACAGAGAGACGGGAGGGCAGTCAGGAATCTGCAGTTAATTATCCACCAGAAAGAGAGTTACCAAAGGTAATTAATTTGTTCTGGTCGATACTTCTAAGTGCAGATTCTTCAACCTTAGAATAGATACCAAAGCAGTACCTTCTACAATGGAGGGTCTGTGGAATAGGCTCAGACAGAAAGTCTTGTAGGAGCAAATGGGCAAAATGCTCTTCATGTTAGATCTGGCTGCCAAGGCAGTAGTGCTTTGGAAATATGGGTATGGATACTCATGTTCCAGCCTGACTAATGTTGAGAACAGGCGCTCTGTGTGCCAACGCAGTAGTAACAGCCTTGGTCCTAGTAGAATGAACCCTTAGCCCTTGTAGAAGTTGCCTCTTGTCCAATACACTGCATACCTTGATGCAGAGAACTATACACCTCAAGTCCTTTTCTGCACTACAACAGCAAATAGATTTCAGCACTCAAATGAGTCCAAGTAGATTTTTCATAAATAGAGTCCAGAAAATAATGGCATGACCAGGAAGAATTGTCTGACTCCGTGATGTGGCTTTCAAATGCAGATTTCACTTTATTTTAATCGTCAAAAATGTTCATTACAAAGTCCCACATAGCACAGACAACGCGTTTCGTCTAATCAAAGACTTATTCAGGGCTTGGAGTAATGGTGAAAAATGTATCTCAATCCAAAGTGCAGTGGTTTCATTTCATTGACAGCCTGATAACTGCCTAACAGCAACATCCTTAAGTTTGAATGGACTACCTTGCCTTTCTTTGCACCAGAAACCCCCACAAAAAGATGATTGTCTGCCCAATGCGCTCTATGCAAATACTCAATGCTATCTTGGGGTTCAGCTGATGGAGTCTCTCCTCTTTCAAGGAGAGAGGCTGAGAACAGCATGTTGGCAGGGAGATGGATTGCCCAATGTGAAAAGTATTTTGGCAAAAAAGCAGCCTTGGTCCTCAACACTAGTTTGCCTGGAAAAAAGATGGTGTAGGACTACTGCACAGAAAGTGCCTGAAGCTCACATGACGAGCAGAAGTAATTGGAACAAATAACAAAGCGTCCCAGAGCCTGGTGTAACCTGACTTAGTAGAAGGGTGCCAAGCAGCAAGAATGCCATACACATCCTCAGGAGGGAGCTCAAATGCAGTCAACTCATGCCTCTCAAGATCTATTCAAAGAGGTGTATGTTGTGCAGGCCTGGGTCCAGAACCGTACCCTGCTGCTACGGCAGGAGCTTCTTCTGAAGTGCAAGTCTGACTAGAGGACTGATGCTCATGCCCAGAAGTTCTGGGTACCACACTCTTCTAGATCAATCCAAAGCCACTAGAATGGCTTGGGTACAGCATTCCAGATCCCAATCATATCTCGGAGTAGAAGAGGTAGGGGCAGAAAGGCACATAGGAGTCTGGTGCTCCACTCTTGCTGAAACACGTCTTTCAGAGAGAGAATTCTTGGGAACTCTGATGTGGAAAACAGTAGACACTGCGTGCTCTTGGTGGTGGCAAAAAGATCCAGGCAGGGTTCTGCCGATTGTTGGAAGATTCCCTGTGCCACCTCAGATGTAACCATTATTCATGATTAACCAGAGACCGTCAGCTGAGCGCATTTGTCATGGCATTTAAAGGGCCGTTAGGTGGTTGATGACCAGGGAAATGCCCAGACATCACAGTCAACTCCAAAGGCAAAGAGCTTCTTGACACAGAACACTGGACCACACACTGCCCTACTTGTTGCAGTACCACACAGTGGTGGTGTTGTCTGTGAGGAACTGCACAAGCCACTGTTTGATGGATGGTAGGAAGGCCTTCAGCACAGGTGAATAACTCACAACCCCATTAAGTAAATGTAGACTGAGGGGTTCTGCTTGAGACCAGAGTCTCCTGATTTCCACCTCTCCCATATGACCACCCGCCCTCACTACCGTCAGCTCTGAGTGGGCAAGGGAGAGGGGTTTCCAGCTATTCCAATTGCAGTCGAATAAACATCACTACAAATATTTGTCAGTCTTCACTGAAATCTGTATGGAATCCAACAAGTTTCCTTGGTGCAGGATCCACAGACTTCAGGTTCTACTGCAGTCTCCGCATATGTCACCTGGCTGAGCCAACAAGGAGGATGCAGTAGGCCAAGAGTCCGAGATGCCTCAGCATCCTCCAGTCAACCGATGAGGAAAGGAGAGGGAGCTGAGCTCTAGATCAGAGTTCACAGGCACAGAAAGAAAGGATTATATGTCAGCACTCAGGGGTGGTGCAAGGCAGCACCTAATGACACGTGGGAGCACTGCAGGTGCCTGGGGATATTCTAAAGCTAAGGAATCTGCGGTTAGAAGTATCCATCACAAAAAGAAGATTGTATATTTTGTTTAACCCCTTCCGTGCTCCCGTGGGCACCTCGCAGGTGCTGCCGCCGGCCAACGGCCGACGAAGCCCCGCCCACTCTTTAGAACGCCTGCACCGCGGCGGAAAAATTGCCGTGGTTAAGGCACTATGAAATGTATCTATCTCACAGGCAACAATACAGTCTACAACAGAAAGTTTCGGTAAGGCTCCCTTGTGAACACAGACCTCAAATGGACACACAACTCTTAGCAACACTGCACTAATTTATCTGCTGCTGACTTAGTGTATTATGGGTAGACTTGCCACTGGCAATGCAGATACTTTTCACAAATAACATTGTTAAAACGTCAATTATCCAAACTGTCATTATGGCATTAGACAGAGAAAAAGGGATTTGAACGAGTATCCTGCCATTCCAGGAATTCATATATGGGGTAAGACGTCATGAACTTCATGATGGTTCTATATTAATGACCCGTGTTAAGGTCAAGACACCAGACAGTGGTAAGTTCTTTAAAAATAAAAATCTTTAAAACCACTACCACTATCATTAATATAAAATTCGAATTTTATGGACATATCACTGGCCAATAACAGGTATAAAGTAGTGGCATACATAGAGGGTGCTATTTTGTTCATTTTGGGTATGAGAACTATCTAGCTGTTGCATACTTTTCATTCCATTAATATTTATTATGGAAGAGAAATGACCGAAGACTCAAAACTGCATTTCCTTCGGGAACTCCCTTTCAGCATTTGGTAGTATTTTTTAGGGCAGAAGAGCATGAAGAAACACTAGAGCTTAATTTAAAAAAAAGCCCATTGAAAATGTAATGAGTTCACACCGATGTGCTACCATAACAGCTTTCCTGTTGAGAGTGGGGAAGGACTGAAGCCTATAGACACATTATATCCTACCAAGACGCCTCTCAATTTCCTGCTCTAGGTACATTGGTTGAATTGTAAAAAAAATCAAATAGAGCCCAAAAGAAGCTCTAGTGAGAGAGGGCAAACTCGATTCTATTACCAACCCTCTTCACTTGCAGCCCAAGCCATCAGGTGGTTTGAAAGTGGGCATGCAAAAGAAACCTAATCTATTCAAGTACAAAGAGAAACAGTTAAACCACTTTATTAATTTGCATACATAAGACTAAATCTAAAATAATCATTTAAACGGGGACATCCCTTTGGAAAACGCAATAAAATATTGGTAAAATTATGTCCCCTTCCTTCACATCTAGTACTCTTTCGATTGCCAGGATATTCCCTGCTGCCCTTAAGCCTTTCTAAAATGGCCGACGGTGTTTAAATGTCTGTATTTACCTGTACATAGGTGGGTGGTTGTAGAACACTTGTGATGGAGCAAGGATTCGCACGAGAAGCGACTTGCTTGTAATCATTAACCTCGAATAACCCTAACTATGTAATCAACATGTTTGTCTTACTAATTTACCCTTTTTTCCCTCAAGATTGGGTATCCGAGTGAAGCTTGCTTATGTGTTTTCTAATTCTAATACGCTTGCAAATAAAATGGCTGCTGCTACGCGGGAATTTCTACTGCGCATGCGTCTGTCATACCCACGTGACATGACGTACTCGCAGTTTTGGAAGGAAATCTGTTGCATCTGTGCACTAGCGTTAATATGGCTGCTCGGTGTTCTCACATGCGAGAGGCTTGCACTGCTGCTTTTGCCAAGCTGTTCGTTCTGCCTAATCATAATGCTATAGTTTATTATACAGTAATGGGTATAGTGTAGAAATTCATGGTATACAGTGTATTCAATTATTCTGTGTTCTAAAACTGTTTTTTCCATTTCATGTTACACTTTGAAAACTGGCCTGTCTCGTAACGCTGTCCTCCATCTTTGTTGAAAATGCGACTGCGCGAGAACCGCAAGTCTCCGGAGAAGTGACCTTTGGACTATTGCCAAGGAGCTGACTGACTAGAAGGTGCTCCTGAGAAAGTCACTGCATGAACTCTAAATTGTATACATTGTAATAGACAATAGAACATCCATTGTTGGGTGTAAGGAATCGGCATGAGAACCTGAATTTGATGGGCGTGGACATAAATTTGAATAAGGAGACGGCAAAAGTCTAAAAGTTAGGTGGTGTGATGACCTGTCCTCCTCCTTTGTCCAATCGAAATTGGGGATCCTTACACCAACATTGGGGGGTGGTACACTGACCTGGAAAACAGTATAACTAGAGTAGGTTTAGCTAGAGAATTTGTCCGACTTGTCTTAATAGCTGACCTGTCACTGACCCAATGCACTCAATAGGTGACTAATAGCGGAGGGCTGCGGAGCACTCTGTCGGGAGGTTTGAGAACCCAATCGGGGTTCTGGGAAGCTGAAGTGCTGGCAAAGCACTTTGCTGGTGAAAACTGTAACCCAATGGGGGTTTTGGCTGATTCCTTCCAGAGAGGGAGTAGCGCAGGCGTTGCAACCGAAACTGCGGGTGCTGGTCTTAACCGTTGGTGGTCCGGTCCTGATCCATATCCTGGAGTTATCCTGTCCTGATTTTCCTGATCTGCACCTGCTCGCCTACTGGCACTGAAGTCTTTAGGGTTCCTCTGTCCTTAATTAACTGGCCCGTGGCCAGGGTTGGTCTTCACACCATTCTGGGTAAATATAAATCTGTGTGGGTAATTGTCAATATAATTTGCGTCCTTTTCGTTACCTTCCCTGAAATTTGCAAAGCGTGGATTGCATATGTACCTTTTTCTTATTCTTCCCTTAGTAAATGAATAATTAATGTTTTGTGGTATATTAGCGTGTTCCACTTTCTTACCCACCCTTTAGGCAATGTTAAATGTTTTTGCATGATTGCATAATTGTTCCTTTCTTCACCCTTTCTTTGTGGAGTTAAGCTTAATTGTCTGAATTTATAGTGTGTTCCAATTCTTACCTTCCCTATAGTTATGTGCTAAAATTTAGTTTTGATATTGCATATTGTATTCTCTTTTCTAAACTGCTAATAATTGCGAAAGCTCTGGGTTTTAGTATGTTCCCTTTCTTTACCTTCCTTTAGTCAAGTTGCGAAAGTCTGTTTCTCGAAATAGTATGTTCCTTGTTTTACCTTCCCTTTATTTCAAATGTTGCTAAATGGTTGGCATAATCTATCTTTTACATAGCTATACACTGTTTCTGATCCTGGTTATTGACAGTTTAATTACTTTTAATCTGTGGCTCATGACTTTTGATGATGATTAGATAAAGAGTTTGAACCTACCCAGAGTCTGTGGTTATAATATGAGTGCAAATGTTATGGTATTTTTGATTGCCTTTCTTTACATAACTCCCTGATCCATTGTGGTCATAGGTACCAGTGATAAGGATTGGCAAGTCAATGGTATAGGAACTAGTGGAATCAAATAAACTGGTAGTAGAGTGTGGGTTACCGGATTAAGAAAATGTGTAATTGAATTATGGGCCCAGGTGAGTATTGGTAAAATTATAGTCGGGTGACCTGAGCTCTCTATCAGTATATAAAAATTGATAGCAGTAGTAGGGTTAGGGATTAGTTAAAGATAGGCACTTAGTTCATTGGTTTTGGGTCATATTTAATTAATCGAGCAAATGTTGTATTATTGAGATGTTTTTTAAATTTTATGCTGCTATATTGAATTTCATGTATTAACCAAAATCGTTCGTACCTGTTATATGTTTGTCTGGAATCCCCGGGGGCAGAATAGCGGGTGGTAAATAGAAGCCACATCGCGGCGAGGTCACTTACCTAAAGGAAGTTAGTGCATGGTTGGGCAGAACCGGAAGCACTATTTAGGGTTTTTCTGTATGAATGTGTGAATAAATGATAGGAAAGAGTTCGCTAGCAAAACTTTTGTTGTGATATCACCTAGTAAGGGTCACATGGAAGGAGTAGCAGGTTCGTCTGAGCTTGACTGATAGAAAAGGGGTTCGCTGGTGAAACTTTGGCCTTAGTATATATCCCGGAGTGGATAAAGTCTGAAGGAGTAGCAGGTTCTCTAATGCTTGTGTGAAGGGTAGGCGGAAGGGTTCTACTCGTAGTGTATGAAAAGTAAACGGAAGGGATTTACTTGCAGTGAATTATTTCTTTCCTTTCTAGTTACTCGGGTACAGTGGCAAATGTTTTTACGTTGTTGAACAATGAAATCTGCACTTTAAAATAAAAAGAATTGAGTTTTCGTATTACCTTGTGAAGGAGGTAGTCAGTTGCGGAGCTGCTCAGACGTCACTCAGAGCCGCGCTGGTATAGGTCAAGACAGCGGGCGTGTAGCTGGGGTAGCATATTAAAGGAGGGGTGAGCACAGGAGCATGGGAACTCGTATGAAGAGAAAGGCCGCGCAATCATTGGTTGAAATTATTTGAAACCGCATTGTTGATTGTTTGGAGAAGAATAAAAGACGCACGAGTATTGGAAGCATTTAGTAAACAGAAATAAGTATTGTTGTACTTTGAATTTTTTGCAAAATATATGTGGTATCCAAGTCATCCAGAAACTCGACCTGATCCAAGATACTTAGGGTTTGCTAAAGAGCAGATGTTAAGAGGCAGACCTTGCAACACGTACGGAAATAAGAGAAAATTGTCACTTGTAGACAAAGTTAAGAACTACTTTAAAAAAGACAAGCCCATTAAAACTAGAGAAGGAGTCAGTTTCAGTTTCAGTAAGTCTTTATTTC
This sequence comes from Lissotriton vulgaris, assembly GCF_964263255.1. NCBI lineage: Eukaryota > Metazoa > Chordata > Amphibia > Caudata > Salamandridae > Lissotriton > Lissotriton vulgaris. The sequence goes on along the minus strand of NC_141691.1, from coordinate 1,249,173,715 downwards.
GAAATAAAATTCATAAAAGACAAAATACAATTTGTGAAATATTAAGTCATCATGTCAATAGAACATTTAAAAAGTTATTAAACAATTGATAAGGACTTTACAATAAAATGCCTTTGGACATTATCTATTATAAATCAGCATCAATATATAAAACCATCATAAAATGTTCAAATTCCTGGTACGAATTATCCAGGCCCAACCTAGGAACTTGGCCACACCGACCACAATAAACTCTGACAGGTTAGTACGAAAAATCCTCAGGGCTTCAAGGTACCCCTTGTTATCCAGTCTACAACATAAGGGTTTAATCCATTTTAGGCGTGGGGCACGATAGGCTGGGCAGGCAAAAAAAAAGTGACCAATGCTCTCTAGATGACCCGGACACCAAGGACAGCAATTATTTGAATTAACATTCCACTTAGCAGTAAAGGAGGTTATAGGGAGCGTCCCGACACGGAATTGATGATATAATTTCCGGTCGAGGGTTTAACAAATCACGTCCCAGTATGGCTCAAGGGAAGGTGTCAGTTTATAAGTCAGAAAAAGACCTGTTAAGTTAGTAACTTCCGATTGGATGACTGTAGTTAATTTAACAGATGCCCAAAACTGGTCTTTAAAATCTTGTTTGGAGGGAAAGATGGAACCCCCCGGATTAATCTAGAGCTGATGGAGACCCATTTCTAGCAAAACCTTTTTCACTTCCCTAAGCCATGGGATTCTAGAAGCTCCCCATAAAGATTTAACCTCGTCTAGTTCTTTGGCAAAAAGGCTGAGCTCCGGAGTCGTCCAGATCCGTCGCCATAATGCCACCAAGCGGAACCGGGCCATCTCATTTAAGTGTTTACAACCTAAGTCTAGCAACAGCGGTTTGTGGGTGTAGACTGAGGAAGGCCTACTAAATTTCGCAAAAACTTATTCTGTGCTTTGATCAGGAGGGATAAATCTTTAAAGCCCCAAATATCCGCACCATACAAAGTGGCTGCGTTTATCTTGGCTTCATAGATTTTAAGTACAGGGGTGATTCGTTTAGTCAAGGATTTCTTTTGTTCCAGAAGCAAACAACCCGTGAGTCGTACGAATTTGAGGTATAATGCCTCAATCTGGGGTTTCCAACTTAGATGATAATCCAGAGTCACACCCAGATAAGTCATTGTCTTCACCTGTTCTATCGGAACACCATTCAAGCTAACAGAGCTAGTGATTGGATTTTTATAACTGAAGACCATAAATTTGGTTTTATCAACATTAATCTGTAGGTCATTTACCCTGCAAAACTCTGCAAACCTATTCAGGGCTGTTTGTAACCCACTGCGAGTTTTAGAGAGAAGCAGGGTGTCGTCAGCAAAAATTAACATCGGGTATTTAGACCCGCCCAGAGATGGTGCATCTGTCTGGGATGTGGAAAAAAAATTGACTACCTGGTTGATGAACAGGAGAAAAAGAGTAAGGGCCAACACACATCCCTGGCGCACCCCACGTGTCACCGGGAAGCTGTCGGTCACCTGTCCTTGTTTACCCCACCTAACTCTGGCAAAGTTGTCCTCGTGTAATCTCATAACTATGTCCAGAAGTTCTACGGGTAGGCCCATAAGTCTCAGTGAGTCCCACAATTTAGCTCTTGGAACCAAGTCGAAAGCCGACTTAAGGTCCACAAAAGCGGCATAAATTACCCCTCCACCCAACAGAACCACCTTTCAATATAACATAGTAAGTCTAAAGACCTGGTCTATGGTGCTAGTGCCCAGTCTGAACCCAGCTTGCATGGGGGACAATATGTTTTCCAACTCGATCCACCCCTGTATTCTTGCCAGTACCATCCTAGCAACTATTTTTTAAAGTGAATCTATCAGACTTATAGGGCGGTAATTTCCTGGGATTGAACGGTCCCCTTTTTTGAAAACAGGTAAGATCTCCGCCCCTTTCCAGGAGTCGGGGATCCTAGCCCCTGCTGCAATGGCGTTAGCCAACTTGGTTATGTACGGGACCCATACATCAAGATTCAATTTAAAAAGATCTGCTGGGATTGCATCCAGTCCAGGTGCTTTCCCTGACTGTACCGAACCAAGGGCATGCTCTGTCTCAGTACATGAAAAGGTAAGCACGGCCCCATCAAAGGGAGTCAGATCTGCTGTAAGCACCTGCTGTGTTTCATGTACTGCACTCATGTCTTTAAATTGAGCAGAGTAGAAGACCACCCAATCTACTGCAGAAACATGGTTCACAGGTATTTGAGAATCCGGATTCCTGCCCCACTTTACAGTCTCCCAAAACTTTGTTTGGTTGAATGATTGGCACACCAAAAGGAGTTCTGCCCAATATTTATCATCCCACTCCCTCTTAGCTGCCCACAATACTTGTTTATATGACGTCCGGGCAATTTTAATGTCATTAATGTCCCTGGTTTTAAGTACAGAAAGTAATTTACTATGTGCTACCCTACAACTCTTATTATACCACCTTTTGCAAGCATAATCTTTCTTTGACCTTAGTGGCTTAGTGAGCAACATTTTTAGTTCCCAAAAGCATTTCTCATGTAAGTCGATTATTTGGGAGTTAACACCAACGTGAGATGGAAGATCCGCCATGACGCCCATTGTTTGCTTTGCTACCTCCTCTATGTCTTTGATAAGCGGTGGGTCTGCAATGACCTTAGTCCATTTTACCCGTCTTCTGTCATTACACAGGATGACATCAGATGTTAGAACTGCTGTTGCAGAGGGTCCAACCCCCGCACCGGGTATTCTGAGTCCCAATGAGAGAGGGTTATGATCACTCTCTGGCCGAACCACAACCTCCATATCAACCACGAAAGACCAAAGATCTAGTTTGACTAGTACATAGTCTATCCGACTCATACTAATCCCATTATTAAAGGTAGGTTGACCAGACTTATCAGAGGGTGTGCGCCCATTCGCTGCCCTCAACCCCCACTCCAAACAAAATCCCGTCCAGAGAAGTGCCGCCTTGGTTCCCCTGACACCCTTACTTATGGTCAATGGCGGGATGTTCCAAACAGTATCCTCATCGACACCCACATTCTCCACTAAATTAAGGATAGGTTCGAATGAACAATTTAAATCCCCTGCCACTAGGATAAAATTGTCACTCCCTAATTCCCTCAAAAGCAAATCAAGGTCATTCAAGACTGACTGTTTACGACCTCCTTGGCAGCCCCAGGCATAAATATTTATTAACACAAGACTCCGATCATTTCCCCTATTGAGTTTGATACATAAAAGGTCCGGGTTGTTCACCAGGATTTCGGAAGGTCGGTACCCCAGAGAGTGTCTAATCCACACCACCAATCCTCCAGAGGCTCTTCCCTTTAGGCCCTAGATAGCAGGTTTATAGTAATTTAAGTATCCTGATCTAAATAACGGGGCTGGTGCCCAGCTCTCCTGCAGCACAACAATGTCAAAGGTGTCGTTGAATTCGGCCCAATCTTCATTATCCAAACGTCCCCTTAACCCTGCTATGTTCCAGGAGACCACTTTGAGCGACCCCACTTGGCTACAGGCAGGGTTAGTCTCTAGTAGGTTAACATCCGCCACCCTGGTCTCAGTAATCTTAAGGACAGGGCTCAAACTCAGGCTCTGACTGGGACCTTCGGGCAGACGTACAGTGTCTTCACAATGTTCAGGTGATATAGAGACAGTACTCACAGAAAGGGGAATATGTTCAGGGTCATAAGCAGGTGCCTTTATCCTCGTAAGTCAGTCGACCTCATCTAAACATCCATACCGATTGAAAGTTGGGGCCCCTTCCCAACAACCATTGCGACCTTGCCATCCATCCATTCGCCAACCCCGCACTGGGATTCGAGCTAATGACCAATTCCCATCTTGATTTGAACTTGGCCGCGGGGGGTAGAAGAAGGTAAGTGGTCTAACAACAATTGTTGAATTTTCACCTCGTGCATCCCAAGAGCATAAATGTTGTGCCGTGTGAGGATCTGCAAAGGAGACAACAATGCAGTCACCAGGTATGGATTTAGAAGTTGGGCCTATCCAAGGGACCCTTCGCACCATTAAGACATTACTTCTTAAATGATTAGGTAATTGTCTATTTGTATTAAGCCAGTGAATTACCTTGTTTTTTAATGACCAGAAGTTCTCCTGGGATTGTGTCTCCAATACAGGCACTCCAGCCAAGATCACAACATAGGGCCTAGCATCTGGGGGTAGATCTATAAAACCCCCGCGAAAGTTATGTACATTTCGGGATCCCTGTGGGTATGTACGATGAGTCGCAGTGTTATTTGGTCTAGGGGCAGCAACCTGCTTTGTAGGTGGCATACATTGGGCCGGGCGGGGAGCGGGGGCAATAGTTTGGGGAATACTGGCTGTGGGATTATAAGTCTTTGTGCGTGGTTTGGGTATTGGTTTGGGCGGGGACTGAACAGGTGGGGCTGCTACTGGTACCTGTGCAATATTCTCTACTCCCAGTTAAATTTTTGGTTCCATTTGCTTAAGGCTAAGGCTAGCTAGTGTGACAATAGTCTTGTCCATTTCTAGCAGATGATTTTCTATGCGCGAGAGTCTGAGTTCAAGGGGAGATAAGAGCTTTTTCAGGGTCTCCCATACTATTCTTAAAAAGTTAATCCCCGCGACAAGATGTGAGCGAGCCTCATTGGCTAATGTATCTAATTCAACTTTATCTGTGCTTGTACAGGGCTCTACATCACTGAGACTTAGGTCAGCTTGGGGCACATCTTCATCCACCCTGCTTAATACAGGGGGTCTTCTATTGTTAAAGAATTGTGCCCTAGCGATTTTGGCCTTCTTTTTAGCATAAGCTGATCTAGCAATGCGTTTTCTTTTTTGATTAACAACCCTATGATGATTGGGGCTCACAACCACATGATTCTCCTCAGAATTTATTTTGGGGATATTTAAATCTAGTACGGGGGGTAGAGACTTTGGCTCAGGCTTGGGAGAAGCCGGGCCAGAGGTAATAGCTTGCACAGATGGAAAAGTGACTGTAGGGTGATGATTGACCACCTCTGTTGTTATTAACGGGCGCTCAGAGGTTTTGGCGGAGGCAATTTTACCTAAGGATGACCTTTTTGACATGGCTAGGTCCTGGGATAGTCTTCTAGCCACGTCTAACTCGATGGAAACTCTATGTTGCATTTTGGTAATTTCATTATCAATGGCCGTGTTGGTCTTTGTTATGAAGTCATCAAGTGTTCCGTTCACCATTTTCCCTCCCTTAGCGGTCTTACTGCGACTTCCTCGTGAACACATGGTATGTCTCTAACCCGAATGCAAGCACGATATAATGGGCAACGAGGAGAGTAAAAAGGGAAATGGCCCAGTCCAGTCCTTACCGTCCTCGAACGGCCTCAAACGACCCGCTCTTTGCCTGGTCTTCGCCCCGAGCTCCGTCCCGCGCGCGTCCCGCGTCGTGGAGGGGCTTACGCCGTTAAAGTACGTAAATATGGAGGCGTGGCCGCCGGGGGAAGAGGCACCAGCTGTGCAGACTGGAGAATGCTGGTCCTCGCAGTCCCCCGGTAGGCTGGTAACGCTGTGTGTTGCCAAAGTCCTCGACCTGGGCTGTCTCTCACTGGGAGCGCGTGACAAATCCGCCGACTGCGGAACCGCTCACACCAGGTGGGGCAGCCTCCGGGAGTAAGCAGCAGGGAACAGCCAACCCAGAACAATCCTCGTGGCAGAAAAGTTAATGGTGAGCGGCACCCGTGAATCGGGTGTCGCGAAAGGTAAAGTAGGCTGAAATCAGAGGCGTGGCCGCCGGGGGAAGAGGCACCAGCTGTGCAGACTGGAGAATGCTGGTCCTCGCAGTCCCCCGGTAGGCTGGTAACGCTGTGTGTTGCCAAAGTCCTCGACCTGGGCTGTCTCTCACTGGGAGCGCGTGACAAATCCGCCGACTGCGGAACCGCTCACACCAGGTGGGGCAGCCTCCGGGAGTAAGCAGCAGGGAACAGCCAACCCAGAACAATCCTCGTGGCAGTAAAGTTAATGGTGAGCGGCACCCGCGAAGCGGGTGTCGCGAAAGGTAAAGTAGGCTGAAATCAGAGGCGTGGCCGCCGGGGGAAGAGGCACCAGCTGTGCAGACTGGAGAATGCTGGTCCTCGCAGTCCCCCGGTAGGCTGGTAACGCTGTGTGTTGCCAAAGTCCTCGACCTGGGCTGTCTCTCACTGGGAGCGCGTGACAAATCCGCCGACTGCAGAACCGCTCACACCAGGTGGGGCAGCCTCCGGGAGTAAGCAGCAGGGAACAGCCAACCCAGAACAATCCTCGTGGCAGTAAAGTTAATGGTGTGCGGCACCCGCGAAGCGGGTGTCGCGAAAGGTAAAGTAGGCTGAAATCAGAGGCGTGGCCGCCGGGGGATGAGGCACCAGCTGTGCAGACTGGAGAATGCTGGTCCTCGCAGTCCCCCGGTAGGCTGGTAACGCTGTGTGTTGCCAAAGTCCTCGACCTGGGCTGTCTCTCACTGGGAGCGCGTGACAAATCCGCCGACTGCGGAACCGCTCACACCAGGTGGGGCAGCCTCCGGGAGTAAGCAGCAGGTAACAGCCAACACAGAACAATCCTCGTGGCAGTAAAGTTAATGGTGAGTGGCACCCACATACAAAACCCAATGCATTCCGGATTCCACTGAACCCTTCATCAGGGGTAAATGTGTGCTTATGATTTCAAATATATTCTTCTTGACTTTAGGTTCCGTGGCTGGACACTAGATTTCCCACGAATACGTGCCCAATAGTGTTGACTTCCACCACTGCCGTATTTCCGGTGTCATTATTCCACCACCGAATACTTCTGCATCATTCATGATGTTTGACAGGGGATACCACTCCTGTGTATGGTTAGAAAACTGGGTGGAATACACAAAAGATGATGGAATTCTGGCATTTCCTTTAGAAGGTACCTTTAATGGAAGAATTTTGTTTAATTTAATGACTCGAATGAATGATTTACATCCCAGACCTAGATTAACGCAATATGAGGCCCTAGAAGAATGGGAGATTGAGGCTTTTGCGCGAGATAGACCTAGAATTGACAAAGGACTGAGTAAATTTTACCCAAAGGTTCCACGAGATTCCAAAGATAAACAAATGAAACAATGGAGAAAGAATATGTTAGTGGAAGGGCTTTACCCAGTACTAACTGTAGAAGAGCCTGTGGGCGGTAAAAGGACTGAAAAAACCAAACATTTAATGTCTAGTGGTGATTCAGACGATGATTACATGGAGGATTTGTTAATGAAAAATCCACCACCTTATAATGAGGAACCAAGAACAGTAAATCCGACTGCCCTGTTTTTAAAGCCACCTTTAATTCTGCAAGTGATACATGAGACCTCCATCGAAAGGGTATTACAAGAAAGAAAAAGAGAGCTTTAAATAAACAGGGAAGTGAATTGATTCAGAAAATTTCTCAATTAAACACAAGTCCTGAAGCTTTGACAATTCGGGTGACTATTGGCCCAGTTGTTCCTTTGTACGGAGATAAGCAGGCTAGTCCAAAAGCTCCAGTTATATCTGCGAGTAGAAAAAGCTTTATTCGAGTTATAGACTCATAAAAGCACAACATACATATATATAAAAACATCACACTTAGTCAAGGCATTTCATCCAATACATTAAAACAGTTGCGCAAGCTTAATCATTGTAAAACAAAAAGATGTACAAGTTAAAACATAATCAAGAAACATTAGGCGAAAGAGAAAGAGCTCTCCGCCTGATGGACCAAGCCCACCCCAGGTACTTAGCTATTCCCATGACAATAGGCTCCTCAGAAGTAGTACATATAATTCTCTGCGCCTCAGCTGCACTGGATGTCCCAAGGTACTTACAGGTAGGGGTTAACCAGACCCTTCTTGGGGAGGCATAAGCCTTACAAGCAAATAGGAAGTGTCCCACACTTTCGTTGGTTGCGCCGCACGCTGGGCAGCACTGGGTATTCAAACTCTTCCACCTGCCTGTTAGATCTCTCAACGGGAGGGAACCAGATCTTAATTGGAAGAACAACTTTCTGTCCATAGGAACAGTTATACTGTCCCAGTAATTTTCTAGTACAGGACACATTTTACTTTCCAGAAAGCGACCTCCCATTGAGTCAGATTTAACCCCTCTCCAGAGCCTCACGTCTATCCATTCCCAATATAGCGCTTTAAGTGTATTTTTACTTGGGAATACTTCCCCCGACGGATTGTCCCAAAGGTTGGAAAGACCTAGTTCACCTAGCAATACCCTTAAGTTTTTCAGCCATGGTATTTTATGGAAGGTATCAATTTTAATTATTGCCATGAAGCCTTCCGCATAATGCCTAATTTCAGGGGTGGACCAAAGTCGTCTCCAAAATAAGATGGGACGCAGTCTGGCTCGGTCGGTTACCGATCTTCTTCCCAGGTCGAGACTAAGAGGGATTAATGGTGTACTCTGGGGCAGTCCCGTAATACCCCTAAGAAACCTGTTCTCAGCTATCTGTAATGAGGTTAATTTGTCGAAACCAAACAACTCCGCCCCATATAAGGCCGATCCTATTGCCTTGGCATCATATACAGCGAGGACAGGTTTTATGGGTTTTGTTTTGGATCTATTGTGCTCCGCCCGTAAGGCCCCCGATATTTGCTGATGTTTCAAGACCGCCTTTTCTAGGTGGTGGGACCAACCATAATTGCTTGCGATTTGCACCCCCAGGTAAGTGAACTCCCTTACAACCTCAAGCCCAATATTATTCAAATGTATCCTAGGGCGAGGTTTGTGTCCTCGGGAGAAAGCCATCAGCTTGGTCTTGCCTATGTTTACTTCCAGGCCATGCTCCTGGCAAAAGTCGTCAAAAATATTCAGGGCCCGTTGCAGACCAGCTGGTGTTTTGGACATTATCAAAGTGTCGTCAGCGAACATCAGGATCGGAACCCTGATGCCCCCCAACGAAGGCGCATCCACACTAGCGTCTTGCATCCTGCTGACTATCCCATTGATATATAATGTGAAGAGCAAGGGTGCCATTGCACAACCTTGACGCACCCCACGCTCCACAGGAAAGTCAATTGAGGATTGACCATTTGTCCCCCACTGTACTTTGGCAAAATTGCATTCGTGCAACCTCATAATTAAAGTGAGCAATTCTGCGGGAATGCCTATCTTACTTAGCACTGCCCAAAGCTTGCCCCTTGGGACTAGGTCGAAGGCAGCCCGCAGGTCGACAAAAGCGACATACAGGCTGCCCCCACCAAGAAGAACCATCCCCCACCGTAACATAGTAAAGCGAAACACCTGGTCGATGGTGCTAGTAGCCCTCCGAAAGCCTGCCTGAAAAGGGGAAAGAGAATCATTTTCGTCCACCCAGTCCATAAGTTTGTTTACCACCATCTTCCCAATTACTTTTTGGATGGTGGCAATCAAACTTATGGGCCTGTAATTAGCTGGAAGGGATCGATCTCCTTTTTTGTGGACAGGTATAATAATAGCTCCCTTCCACTGTTCTGGGACTAGCGCACCCTTTGCAATTGCGTTCCCCAATAGGAGCACATATCTGCCCCACCTATTTTTATCATTTTTAAAAACGTCCAAGGGTATCCCATCTAGTCCGGGGGCCCTGCCCCCTTGAACGGAGCTAATTACAAGTTCAACTTCCTTGGCGGAAAACAAATTATCCTTGGGAAATGCAGCCAAAATTGCATCCCCACCACCCCACTCCTTTGTCTCAGCATATTGGGGCCTAAAGTAGTTCACCCAGTCGGATTCAGTGACATTATTATCCGGTTTTTTTGGGGTACCGCCTCTGCCCCACTTTACTATCTTCCAGAAAAGCCTGGAATCCTTTGCTCCAGAGGCCTCCTTTAATTCCTCCCAATACTTCTCATCCCAGTCTTTTTTGGCCAAGGAAATGCTAGTGTTATATTGCTTCCTGGCAGCTTTGATTGCTACCCGGTCCCTGCTTCTGATAGCATTACCCAGTATTAATCTGGCTGCCCTGCACTGTTGGTTAAACCACCCTGCTGGTTTGGTGGAAGCTGTGCGATTACCCTTGCATGCTCTCATAAAGTGTGGCTTTAAGGTGGCGAAAAGATTATTGTGAATTTCAGTAATCGCCCTAGATCCTGGCGGTGTGGGGCTAGCTAATTCCATGGAAACGATTGCTTTGTCCACTTCAGACCCAATAAAATCCATGGAGGCTGCATTCGCCAACACCGAGGGCCATTTCAATCTACGCATATTATTCGCCATGTCTGGGAGCAACCCATTACTAGCATGTAGGTTAGGCTGAATGTTCTTCCACCAGGTGTGGGTCACGCAAAGAGGGTTGTGATCACTTTCTATCCTGCCCTTGACTTCCATGTCACAAACCCCCTGCCAAAGATTAAGACTACAAATAACGTAGTCTATCCTGCTTCTGTTATGACCATTATCATATGTGCACACACCTTCCTTATCTCCCTTTGTTCTACCATTGAGGGCACGCATCCCATATTCTAAACACATAGCATTTAAAGAAAGAATATCTTTTGACCAACGTTTGACAGGGGCAAGATTCAGGGAGGGAACACCCCATAGATTGTCCTCTTCCTGCCCTAATGGGTTTTCGGTACTGTCTAGAGGTTCAGAGGTCCTATTTAAATCCCCAGCTATTACTATTCTGTTCCCAAGGGACTTTGATTGCAGAAAATTAGATAGAGCCTCTAAAGTGGGGGAACTCCCATTATTGCAACCTCTGGCATAGACATTGTATAAATCTATCACACCCCACTCTACTGAGGAAATTCGCAACATTTGAATATCTCTACAGCCCAAGTCCCACATTTTCACAGTAGTTTCGGAACTCTGTCTAATCCAGACTGTGAGGCCTCCTTTGGGTCTGCCCCTAGGACCTCTACATGCCGGAATCGAAAAATTTAGATAGCCTTGGAGGTAAATAGGATCACAGGCCCATGTCTCCTGAAAGAAACACAGTTCAAACCCATTAATGAAGTCGGCCCATGATTGTAACATCAACTTACTCCCCAATCCTGCAATGTTCCAAGATACAAAGCTTCCTAGAGCAGGGCTATCACTACCCGCTATATTAACAATGGGCAAACCTATGGAACTCAATTGACTACCATCCTCATCTCCCAAGTTGTGATCATTGTCCACAATATTTTGTTCTGTTAACACCTCACCACTCGTGTTTTGCATAAAATCCCCGGTATTTTCCTCTACAGATGCAGCCTTTTCATCGTCTTTTGTTTCCTTCAGCACAACATCAATACTCAATGCCGGGGTTTCAGGGTTCCAACATGGCTTCCGGTATGAAAGGCATCCCCTTGTGTTAAGCTTTGGTCAATATCCCCAGTTCAAACATTGAGTGTCTTCCAAATTATTATAATTTAAACCAATATTTAGGGGTTGCCATTGCTGTAGAGTGGAGGGTGGGGGTGCAATCCTTACCATCGGGGGATTGGTGAAACTATTTAAATTCATGGGACCACCTTTTAATAAGCATGTCTGCCTTGGGTAAAAAAAAGAAAGATCCACAATGCCAATTCCACCACTACTTGTACCCCAACCCTGCCTTGTTATCCAACCAGCCACCCTGGGGTCTTGAAAATTGACGATAATACAGTCTCCCCCCAAGTTTTTACTGGTGTACCCAATCCAGTCAATCCTCCTTGCCCCTATTATCAACCCATCCAGCCCCCCCGGTAATGGTCTATTTTCCTTTAACCAGTGCATTACTTTGTTTTTGAGCATCTGGAAGGTTTCTCTTTGACCGACTAAAAGAGGTGGAACGTTGGTAAGAACCACCACGAAAGGATGGGAGTCCGGGGTAAGATTCACAGGGGGAATCTTTCGGGACTGTTTCTCCAAGTAAGTCGGTGGTGGTCTATTAACCGGGGCACTAGGACAGGAGTTAGGGATATTTGATTTTTGTAGAGAATTTATGGATAAAACATTGGTTATCCTGGGCCCATTAAGGCCCTCTGCTCCAATGTTTATTTGGGGATTGGAAATACTTGGCGTTGGCTGGTGGTTACTTGCAACGGTGTCGCTGTTTTGTAGACCCTTTCTATTCTTGTCCTTTGCCATAGGGTTTTGGACCTTAGATACTTTTTCCCTTACGCTAGTGCTCGGGCAGACCTGCTCTGGTGGAATAAGCGGTTGACTTGGTCCCTTTGTCTGGGTCTTACTTATAGTGCAGCCTGCTTGGTGGTGTGTTACTACAACAGGCAGATTTTGTGCTTTTTCCGAAATTTCCTGAGCCCTGCTAGACTCCGTTATCTTGGGCTGCAATTTGATTAGTGACTTAGTATGGAAAGAATTGTCCAGGGTAGCCTGCTCAAAGTGGTCTAATCGGTCCATTAACCTGTTTACTTTGGCCTCTATGGGTGTCAAAAGTGACCTTAGTAATTTTTCCAACTCAGGTATTAATGAGTCTATTAGAGGAACGTTCACAGTCAACCCGTTCCCCTGGGGGTCACTAAATGGTGGATTAGAACTCTCTAAAACGGCATTGTCCCCCTCATTTAATTGGTCGCTACTTCCACTTACCACACTATGTGCCTTTTGTGTGAATAAAGGATTTTTTGCCACTTTTCTAACCTTGTTGGGGGGTTTGGAAGGATGATATTTCCTTGGGGCAGTAATCCTTTTCCTTTTTACACATGGTTTTGGGTCTGACATACTAGTTTTAACTATGGTTTTCACTGTAGATGGATGAACAATGGGGTGTATAGGTAGAGATGTGGACAAAGTGGCATTGTCCGATGTTTGTGGTGAGCCACCCTCAATCTCCAAAGTTGAGGGGGAGGTGTTTTGTATTTCAATCACCCCAGGCAAAGTTATAGAAGACAGAGGGGTTACCAATGCCGGATAGGCTTGCTGCAGACGTTTTTCCATAGAACTTTTAAGAAGCTCAATGGACAGCCTACGGTCTGCACGTTTTTCTGCCAGTGAGATCTCTTTGTCTATATCTTGATTGGGACGATTAAAAAAGAATTTGTCCAAGGGACCTAGAATGGTCGTGCCACCCTCAGAATGGGGAGGTGGTAAGCTGGTGGTATTTAACATGTGAGACATTATTGGTAGGATTTACGAGTACATAAACACAGTGGGGCACACAATAGAATGAATCAATAGAGTCCCGAGAATAGATAAAAAACAGATCTCAAATCCTACTCGTCAGTGGGGTGGCCCAGCCTGGCCTCCTTCGGCCACAGACGGTCCCGCCCTTGTCCCGGGCTTCTCCCGGCGCACTCCCGCGCCGCGGCTACTACTAGTCCTTATGTAGTGGGAAGGTGCTCGTGGGCGGGGCGAACAGGGAGAGCGACCAGGTGGAGGTGAATGCAGCGCAGGGACTCCTGGGCAATGGAGTCCCTGTCCCTCGCCTGGCGCTCGCAGCCCTGTGCTTCCTCCTTCTCCTTCTGCTCCCGTTGTAGCGCTTCACCAGTTAAAGCGCCTTGTCACGCTAGCGAAGCGGGACCCGCGCAGCGGGTACCGCGAGGTGTCACCACAAAATGCAAACAGTCCTCCAAGGAACGCAGTTAATCCTAGAGGGATATCAGCACACAGAGGTCTCTCCTTGATCCTGTACGAACGGCGTCTCCCGCTGGGCCAGCAACTCTCAGGCGCCTTTCACTCGGCGCTCAGGGCGGGGCGAACAGGGAGAGCGACCAGGTGGAGGTGATTGCAGCGCAGGGACTCCTGGGCAATGGAGTCCCTGTCCCTCGCCTGGCGCTCGCAGCCCTGTGCTTCCTCCTTCTCCTTCTGCTCCCGTTGTAGCGCTTCACCAGTTAAAGCGCCTTGTCACGCTAGCGAAGCGGGACCCGCGCAGCGGGTACCGCGAGGTGTCACCACAAAATGCAAACAGTCCTCCAAGGAACGCAGTTAATCCTAGAGGGATATCAGCACACAGAGGTCTCTCCTTGATCCTGTACGAACGGCGTCTCCCCAGTTATATCTACATCCGTAGTACAGCCAAGAAAAGAACCACTGATAATTTATGGTCAGGCAAGTGAATGTGAGTCGGTGATATCCTTAATGGATTTACCAATAGGAGAACCAGAAGATGGTTCAATAAGGAGAACCACTTCATTAACTTCGAGAGAAGTGCAGATAGAGACATCTTCGGGAACAGGAAGTGCCACTGTAGTAACTCCTGAAGAGATGGCTGGAAATGTGGGATTGGAGAGATTAAATACCCTTAGTGAAGATGAATTACTGTTTATTTGCAAAAGTATCACAAGAAACACAAAGGTGTTTCATGAAAAATTAATGGACACTGCAGCTAGCAAGGGAATCGACATTGGTAAATCTAAAGTATTTCAGAAACCTGACCGAGTAGAATTTTCTGACAAAGATTTAGAAAACATGAAAGTGTCAGGAAGAAAGGTGCAAATAAGAGAGCTGATGAGGTTAATGCAAAAATGGGGAGAACTAGAGAAATGGAAAGCAAGATGGGCAAAGAAAAAGGAAGAGTTTCGATCAAGACAAATGATTTCAGAATATGTTTTAAAAGAAGCAGAAAAAGTGGAAAAATTATGTCCCATGCGAGAGGTACCAGGGGGAGGCTATGTGCATGTTCCATGGTCCCGATAGGATATTTTGTCATTTACGAATGATTTTCCAAAACTTCGAGAAAAACCTGTAGAGTGGTACAGACAGGTCGAGAGATTTGTAAAGGTGTCAAAGTGTCTTTTAAAAGACTTAGATGGCTTATTCGACATTGTAGTCCCCCTAGATTTGTGGACAGAATGCAAAATTGCTGTTGATTGGCCTAGTGACAAGTACCCAAGAGACCCGAAGACAGGGGCACCTTCGAGGATGTAATGAAAAAATACAATCAGGTAATACTTTACCTAAAAGGAAAGGTGCCTGCAAAAGAGACAGACTGGATGAAAATAGATAGAACCACTCAGAATAAAGACGAGTCAGTGCATTCATATTATGAACGCCTATTACAGACATTTAAGCAATACAGCGGATTAGACAACATTGAGATGAAAGACATGACACATTTTATTTATCGATTTGTGCTAGGATTGAGACCAGAAATCTCACAATGGATTAAAGACAATAACATTTGTTGGCAGGCTAAGCCCATAGATGAGGTCCTTAAATATGCAAAATATTGTGAAGATGAGCTAGAAAATAAGCGGAAAGAGTTGAAAGAGAAAGTCATGTGGGCACAAGTGAAATTAGCAGAGCAACAAGAACAACAGTTAAACCAGATGACTAACAACCAGAATAAGGGTGATGGAATGGAGGAAGGCCCAGGGGAAAATTCAATAGGGAAGATGCTAAGAAGAAGTTCCCATGCCACGGGTGTGGCAAGTTGGGGCACTGGAAGGACGAGTGTAAGGCTGTGCAGAATGGTAATGTGCAAAATAATTATTTAAATCCACAGACGCAGAATGAGGTGCCGCACAAGAGCCAGCAGCAGGTAATACAGAACCAGATACCCCCAGGGCCTATGCTAAATTATAGGAACAAAGCACAACAGAGTGTAGATACTTCAAATTGGGAAGGAAGGGAAAAAAGAGATGCAGCAACATCACAATTTCTTTTGAATGACACATTCTTTTGTGAAGAACCTTACTGACGGTGCCTGAGGGGGGAGGACGAGGAGTGCGTGCTTGGTGCCTCCTTTCCGGTAGACCAGTCAGGGCCATACATTGAAGGAAAGGTTGAAGGAAATGATGTCACCTTTCTGTTGGACACTGGTGCTACCCGTTCTACTGTGAGAACAGCAGACGTTCCAAACCTACCCCTCTCGGGAGAAGCGATCCAAGTAGTGGGCGTTTCTAATAAACAAATTAGTACCCCAGTTACAGAACCAATGGAAGTAAGAATAGGGAACTTTAAAGAAATGCATAGATTTGTTGTCTGTGACTCAAGTCCTGTAAATTTGCTAGGACGAGATTTGTTGTGCAAAATGAATTGCACCATCTTTTGCACTACAAATGGTGTTGAAATTCAGACTCCAGATGAAGACGGAATTTACAAACTAATGTTAGCGAGACCAGAGACAGAAATTACACGAATGACAATAAAGGACTTAACAGAAGAACTGCAACAGACGGTAAAGCCAGAGGTATGGGACTTTCCTGAAAAGGATGTAGGACTAATGGCAAATGTTGACCCAATAAAAGTAACCATAAAAGAAGACGCAGTCTACCCAAATACCCGACAGTATAAAATGAGTGCAGAAATAAAGGCAGGTGTTGCAGTAGAAATAAAGCGTTTGGTGGAAGCAGGCATTTTGCAAGAAGTAATGAGCAGTCCATGTAACTCTACCATAATTGGTATAAAGAAACCGAGTGGTAAGTACAGGGTTGTACAAGACCTTAGAAAGGTTAATAAGATTGTTGTTCCTTGCTGTCCAGTTGTGCCAAATCCTGCAGTGATTCTGTATCAGATACCGTGGGAAGCTGGATGGTTTACTGTCATTGACCTTTGTCACACATTTTCTCGATTCCATTGCACCCAGATAGCAAATTTCTTTTTTCATTTGAATTCAACAGTCATTTCTATGTCTGGAATCCTGTCCCTCAGGGGTACACAGAAAGCCCCTCGATTTTTAATCATATTCTGAAAAAGTGCCTTGAGTCATTAGTACTACCTGGACAGTCAGTCTTAGTTCAGTATATAGATGACCTTTTGGTGGCCTCCACAGCACAAAAAGACTGTGTTGTTGATACCATTGCTTTACTGAATCATCTGGGTGAAGGAGGACATAAGGTGTCCCCAGAGAAATTGCAATTTTGTGCTACCTCAGTGAAATATCTGGGGCATCAGATAGAGAGAGGTGTCAGGAAAGTTACCACAGAAAGAATCAGGATAATTAAAAACATGAATTTGCCCCAAACACAAAAAGAGATCAGAATGTTTCTTGGAGTTGTAGGGTATTGCAGGCAATGGATTGTGGGATTCGCAGTCCTTGCAAAGCCCCTGATACAAATGACAAGGAAAAGTGCCAAAGACCCAGTAGAGTGGGATGATGAAAGCATGACTGCTTTTGTAAATTTACGAGACTGCCTGTGTACAGCTCCAGCATTGGGAATGCCTGACTATTCAAAGGATTTTGCACTTTTTTGTGACACACAAGATAATAGTGCACTTTCAGTTTTGACTCAGATTCATAGACTAGTGTGACGTCCAGTGGCATATTTTTCGTCCACATTAGACCGAATGGCAGCTGCATTGCCTGGATGTCTGAAAGCAGTAGCTGCAACTTGCATGAGCCTTGAGCAGAGTGAATCCATCATCATGGGACATCCTCTAAATGTGTATGTTCCACATGCAGTTGTAATCTTGCTAACCAGGACTAAGACTCAGTATCTCACACCTAGTCGGCTGACTAAGTACGAGAGAATTCTTATAGGTGCAGGAAATGTAACCATTGCTAGATATCTCACACCTAGTCGGCTGACTAAGTACGAGAGAATTCTTATAGGTGCAGGAAATGTAACCATTGCTAGATGTAATATATTGAACCCAGCAACCCTACTGCAAAATTCACATAGTGCAGAACTTAAGGAAGAAGTTGAACATAACTGCATTGATCTGACTGGATACAGCACTAAACCAAGACCAGATGTAAGAGAGGAGCCCTTAATCGAGTCAGATTATGAGCTATTTGTCGATGGCTCATGCCTGAGACATGAGGAAGGAGGTTTAAGCGCTGCCTACGCAGTGTGTACCTTTCGAGGTCCAGTTGAAGCTTCCTATTTGCATGGAGTCAAGTCTGCACAAGTAGCTGAATTGGTTGCCCTGGCAAAGACCAGTACATTTGGAAAAAATTGGAAAGTAACCATATACACTGACAGCCAGTATGGTTACAGGGTTGTGCCTGACTATGGCCAATTATGGATGCAAAGGGAGTTTCTGACTCCTTCAGGTACTCCAATCAGAAATGGTCAATATGTGAAAGATTTACTGGAAGCAATCCAGTTGCCAAAAGAAGTGGCTGTGATCAAGTGTGCTGCTCACAAATCTGGCAATGACAAAGTGACAGCTGGTAATCGATATGCTGACCAGTTAGCTCAACACTGTGCAAAATACAAGATGGCTGTTAACAAAAAGGTTAAGGTGGGCAGAAACAGCTGCCAACTTATGTAAATGGATGGTGGGATACATGGGTGTTGTGAATGTATCTAGGACCCTAATTAAATATTCCTGATTCATGCCTTCATGCGGTTATGATAAATCATGTCCTAATGAAGACATACGAATCTTGCCCATATTCAGTAATAGCCCACGCAGCCCAAATATGGCAAGGCTACTTCCTTAGATTCCTAGAGAGCACAACGAGTTCTTTCGACACACCAAACCTTCAGCAACCTGGGAATTCCCCATGTCTTTGTTTTGATTTGTCATTGAACTCTTGCGAGCACTAAAGGAACAGTCAGTTCTTAGTGACATCTTTTATTGACGTCTTATGTCCAACCTTACGTCAAACACGGCACCTTCCAGGTATAAATATACCAACACTTGCCTTAAGCAAACACACGGTGGTGTGGAGCAGAGCGGCTATCTACTTATCCGAAGCCCAGCTGATGCGAGAGCCGAAGGAAGCTGCCCCTCCCCTTTGACACACTGGAGAAGCTGCCTTTTCTCACGCCGAGAAATCCAGCTCCGGTGTTTTCCAGTCACCCTTGCGGGTTACTGGGAGATCAAGTCCTGAGAAAGGAGATACAAGATCTCCTTCATTCTATAACCAAGGTACGGAGCCGATTCAAACCTTAAAGAGAATTCTTGATTCAGATTCTTGGCAAAAACCCAACTTAACTTAAAACTGCAACTTACTTACTCCTTCTCACGTATTAGGCTTAGGTCAGGTACACCGGGGTAGGAGTATCTTAGAAGCACCAGTTGAGTATGTTAGTCAATGTTTTTATGTATGTAAATATTTTATCCGTTTTAAAGTATCTTATGGCTAAGAAACCATATCAATGCTTTTACAGTATTATTTTATAATACTCCTTTTACTGTATGCACTTTACTTCATGATAAGTATTGCAATTGTGGCAATTCACTTCTCTTGCATGAGAAAGAAGACTGCTCAATAAAATAACACCTTTTATTGAAAACGCCCGTCTCTCTATTTCTCTGCACCCTGGTGAAATTAAGCATGCACGATTGACTGAGTGAAATAGCTGTCTATTGTTTTCACACGACTCTGGAGATACACTCCTTATTCTGGGGGAGCAAAGTTGTCATGTTATATGGTTGTCAGAAGCTAATCCCTTCTTGTCTAAATCAGGGAAGTTAACCCCTCCCTATTCATTCGAGAAAGTTTCTAGTGACCTCTGAGCTAGCTGGCAAAAACTAATTAAGTCTAACATAGTCAGTAGAGACCTAGATGACCTCAGTCCTACGTCTACACTGCTGTTTATGTTATCCCAATGCGCAGAGCCTATTGGGAATATAGGAACTACACTACATGGGAAGAAGTGAGAGATTTGCAGAATGAAGCAGAACCTAAAGAAAAGGAACAATGGAGGAAATTAGGGTGTCAGAGAAGGGCTGAAGATGGTGTCATTGTTTGCCTTGACGAAACAGCAGTGTTACCAGACTGTCTGCCTGTTCCTATGGCTAGGTTGATTCATGCAAACTCACATTTGGGAAGAGATGCTATGATACGTCTGTTCAGACGAACATGGTTTAATGCGAAGTTCAGGAACATAGCAGAGGCACTCTGCCAGAGGTGTTTAATTTGTCAGCAAATGAACCCAGGGAAGAAAACAGTGGTATTACCAGGAAAGATTGGAAAGGCAGAAGGTCCTTTTATTCGATTGCAGATTGATTTCATTCAGTTGCCCCCTTGTCGAGGACTAAAATATGTACTTGTCATTGTCTGCCTGTTTTCAAAATGGGTGGAAGCTTACCCTACACGCAGAAACAACAGCATCACTGTAGCTAAGCTGTTACTCAGAGAGCTTATACCTCGTTTTGGTTTTCCAGTAACAATTGAATCAGATAGAGGAAAACATTTTAATAGTGAAATAATGGGCCTAATTTGTGAAGCTTTCCAGATTAAGCAAAAACTGCACTGTGCATACCGCCCAGAGGCTTCTGGAGTGGTAGAATAATTGAATGGCACTGTCAAGTCAAGATTGGGATAGATGTATGAGTCAACTCGATTGGAGTGGCCAGATGCTCTGCCACTTGTTCTGATGGGACTTAGAAGTATTCCAGACCGGAACATAGGCTCAAGTCCCAATGAAATACTGATGGGAAGAGCAATGCAGCAAGCATGAGTGCCAGGACACAAACTGCTAAACATATCTGATGATTTAGTACTGGAATACTGCAAAGAACTGTCTGACCAAGTGCGTTATATCTCTCACCAGGTTGGGGAAGACGCTGTCGCCAGACCAGCAACACCAGCACATGACCTGAACCCAGGTGATTGGGTAGTGCTTAAGAAACATACTCGGACAACTTGCCTTACACCGAGGTGGGGGAAACCACTTCAAGTGATTCTGGTCACCACCACAGCTGTAAAGTGTGCAGGAGTTCCACACTGGATCCATGCCAGTCACACGAAAAAGGTGACGGAACCTGAGGAAACGGAGGCTGAAGGTTGCACAGCTGAAGGGTCCCAAGATATTGATCCTGAAGTAGCTGAAGAAGAACAACCGAGCACCAGTCAAGATGATTGGATTCCAGTAATCGACATACCTGCAGAATATGTGCGAACAAGAAGTCAAACCTACCTAGACCGACAGAGTGATAGCGAGGATGAGACAGGTGTAGAAAAAGATACTCAGATCATAGAAATCCAAGTCAAAAGTGATTCTGAGAATGACCAGATAGGGAAAGATCAAGTAATCGACACTCCACCTAGAACTCCTGAACCTGAGAAGGGACAGATAGAAACTAGGGCGAAAGCTCAAGCAGAAGAAAATCAAGGGTTCAAAGAGCTTGAGCAGGACCAGGTAGGAATAGACAAATGTGTTCAGGACGAAGAAAGTGAAACAAATAAAAGTCAAATCCAACAGATTCCTGAACAAGGCCAGCTCAGTGGCCAGGCAGAAGAAACAGAAATAAGACCTGGATCTAGTCAGATAGAGAGGGAAAAGGAAGATAGCACTGAAACCGATGTGCCACAACTGAGCGAAAATAAAAAAGCATTCGAAGAGGGCCAAAGCACAGTGCCAGTTAAAAGACTTGGAAAAGAAGACAAATGTCCTAGAAATGTCAAAAGACTGAGACTGCGTTTAAAGAAAATTAATGAAGAACCTGAACAAGTGGACGAAGTAACAAGTCAAACTGATCCACCTGTGATACAACCCAGAAGAAGAAGTCCACGACTAAAAAGACTGAACAACAAGTACAAAGGCCCTGAGTGGAGCTACATAGTTTTGGAAGATTTTGAAAATCTAGACATAAGTGACGAAAATGATGAAGAATTGATTACTGATCAAACTGACAAAGAAGTGAGACCCACCTGAGATTCACAGGGTAAAGACTCTATAAAAGTTACAAAGAGGGGTTGAGTCTCCTTTAGTCAGAAATGGCTGATCATACAGTTAATGGAAGACCGAAAAGAAATTGTTTAAAAACATGCTGCAAAGTATGTTTATGTAGTGTAGCAATAGTACTTGTACGTTGGATAGGACTAACAATAGCTATTCCTTACATGATGAGTAAAAATACAAATCTGTACCCAACTAAGCAATTGCCAATGGACACAGAAGAGCTACAAACGAGAGATACACCACAAAGAGTAGATACACAAGAGAGAGCACTTAGCCTTAGACAAGCTAAAATAGACTTGGAAGCACCAGATGAGGAAGGACTACATTAGAATAGAATCAGAAACAGAACTCATTTAAATGTATTTGCAAACCTGTTAGTACACTATGCAGAAGCGATGGAAATAGAAGACTGCTATGTCTGTATGAAGCTGCCTACTTCAGTAGCTGAGGGTGTGACGTACCACCACTTGCCGCTAACATATGGAATTTCCTGTAGTGTTTTAGCTAGCTTATTTTACAAGAAATGACCTTTACAGTATTATTATTCTAACTTAGATGTGATATTTTCTGAACTTCCTGTACGTAGAAACCTAAACCCTGTCCATTCTACTAGAGATGTAGCACGCTATATGAGTGAATATTTTCTGACTGTAGGAAAAATAGATATAGATGACGCACACAAGAATAACTTAACATGTTTATTACACGAAAAGGAGAAGATATTTCTGAATATGGTAGAGAAAAGAATAGAGAGTTTCCAAAGAAAAGCAAATGACAAGAATCAGAAAGTCCCTAAATGGGCTAAAGATTAACGTGGGTAAAACTTTCACCATGTGTTGCACCTCAACAAATAATTCTAAAATTGACTGCAAAACCTTCGTTAATCAAACAAAGATAGGCTTGACAAAAACTTTCTCATATTTAGGTATTACTTTTAACAACAGGGGAACATGGACCACAGCCGTCACCACTCGCAGTCTGGCCTTCACCCGCACCATAGGCACAGTAAAACAATTCGCCAAGAGATTGGGCGGGAAACCAATTGATACTCTGCTCAAGATCTATGCAGCGAAGGGCGTCTCTACTGCAATATATGGCGCAGGCATATGGGGGACGGCCGACTGCACCCAAATCCAATTAGTGGAAAACGCTTTCTTTAAGTTTCTGCTTGCAGTCCCAAGATCTATTTCCACGACCATATGTCACAAAGAACTAGATCGAGTCCACATCACTGATATTATAAAGATAACTCCAGTGATGTTGTGGCACAAGATATGGTCATCAAAGGACACAGTTTTTAGCAGGGATGTCATTCAAGACTGCATGAATCAATCAGCTGCTAGTAAGTTCATTTGGCTTTCTTATGTCAAAAAATTTCTATATTCTATTGGCCATCCAGAACTTTACACAACTCCAAGCTTATGCACTTTAATGTCCAAAAAAGCCTTAAAGGAAATTTGTTTTACGCTACTAGAAGACAGGCGGTGGTATCTGGATGGTAATAAGTCTACGATCATTTCCCACCGTCTTATTCTTCACGGGCCGGGCTTACATCCTTACCTGGCCCCGGCATTTTCCAGCTACCACAGAATGCTATTGACACGGATGAGAACAGATTGCTTTTACAGGTTGATATCATTCCCTGCCCCAAATGACTGGTCTGCTACTTTAATAAATTGTCCTTGCGATGACATATCAACCCAGTCAAACATTCATTGCATCTTCTTTTGCAAATATTATTAGTGGGGTAGAAAGCGCTATTTGTTACCCATTTTAAAGAAGTGGGGACTGAGGCAATGTAAACCAGCCTTGATCAGACTTTACTTGTTGCAAGATGAACTTACCATGCATGCAGCCATTACATTTTTGAAATATGCAGTAAGTTGCAGAGGGACGATCGCCTAATGACAAAAAAGTCTTGTATGTTTGTATTATATTGTACCTTATTATATTTAATAGTACATTACAATAATCTAGGTCCCTTTTTAACTGCTCTATGAATTGTCTTTTTACATGTCTCACCTAATTTTTTAAACATTTTTTAAATTAAAAAACTTAAGAGTATTAATGTGATTAAATGTATGATATGGATGACATGTTTTTACATTTTAATGTGCTTTTAGTGGTCTTTTTACAAATACCGAATAAAGCTATCTTTGAATTGAATTGAAATGCATTTGCAAACCTGTTAGTACACTATGTAGATGGAAATAGAAGACTTCTATGTCTGTATGAAGCTGCCTACTTCAGTAGCTGAGGGTGTGACGTACCACCACTTGCCGCTAACATATGGAATTTCCTGTAGTGTTTTAGCTAGCTTATTTTACAAGAAATGACCTTTACAGTATTATTATTCTAACTTAGATGTGATATTTTCTGAACTTCCTGTACGTAGAAACCTAAACCCTGTCCATTCTACTAGAGATGTAGCACGCTATATGAGTGAATATTTTCTGACTGTAGGAAAAATAGATATAGATGACGCACACAAGAATAACTTAACATATTTATTACACGAAAAGGAGAAGATATTTCTGAATATGGTAGAGAAAAGAAGAGAGAGTTTCCAAAGAAAAGCAAATGACAAGAATCAGAAAGTCCCTAAATGGGCTGAAAGTATATGGAGCACCTCAAATGTTGGAGCTAATGCTGCTATGTTGCTGGATTTCGAAAAGAACGGGAAACTCTGTCTTAACAGAGAAAAGACTAGTTATTATAACAATGTATTCATTGGTTCCAGTGAATGTGAACACAATTACAAGGTAATTGGGGGTTGGGGTTTCAAAGATGGGTCAGAACCTGTGTTTCCCAAAATTTATTATATATGTGGTAACAAGGCTTATTTCAATTTACCAGACCATTGGTATGGAAGCTGTTATTTTGGTATTGTCTTCCCCAAGATATACCATGTGGGTAAAATCCCTGGAAGCAATGAAGAAACTAATGGATTAGTACGTAGCAAAAGAGAAAGTGTTGGATAAATAATAGGTGATATATTTAGTGCATGGATACCTACAGTGGGAGTGGCTCTGAATACACACAGAATCTGCAAATTGTCAACAGTAATGGATCAGTTATCAACTGACACCGCTGGAGGTTTCTTGATGGTCAATACCGAATTGGTTGCGATCAGATCTATGGTTTTACAAAATCGACTTGCTCTTCACACGTTATTGGCAAAAGATGGCGGAGTCTGTAGAATGTTGAAAGCACAACCTTGCTGCACCTACATTCCAGACAAAGTGTTGAAATTAAGAGGTATGTGAGAAATATTACTAATTTGGAAAAAGAGCTTAAACCACTGGAGGTTGATAGTGCATGGAAGAGACTGACTGATGGTCTCTCCTCGGTAGGTAGTTGGTTTTCTAATCTAGGTAAAAGTCTTGTGAGTAAAATACTGATGCCAATGGCGGGAATAGGTTTATTAGTTTTAGTAATAATATTTTGTTGCAAATGTCAGAAACATAGGAAGAAATGTTCCATGAATAAGCGAGGAGTAAAAAGAAATATTGAAGAACTTGAATTAGAGGAACTGAATAGCCAGATCTATAAAAAGAAGAAAAACTCTCACAATAATAATAATGAGAAAAAGCAGAATAGAAAGTTTGAAGAGATTGAAATGGGTGAAATGTGAGAAGTTGGCATCTGTTTCATTAATTTGTGATGATATAAAATATCATCAAAGAGGGGATTGATGGAGCAAGGATTCGCACGAGAAGCGACTTGCTTGTAATCATGAACCTCGAATAACCCTAACTATGTAATCAACATGTTTGTCTTACTAATTTCCCCTTTTTCCCCTCGATATTGGGTATCCGAGTGAGGCTTGCTTATGTGTTTTCTAATTCTAATGCGCTTGCAAATAAAATGGCGGCTGCTACGCGGGAATTTCTACTGTGCATGCGTCTGTCATACCCACGTGACATGACGTACTCGCAGTTTTGGAGGGAAATCTGTCGCATCTGCGCACTAGTGTTAATATGGCTGCTCTGTGTTCTCACATGCGAGAGGCTTGCACTGCTGCTATTGCCAAGCTGTTCGTTCTGCCTAATCATAATGCTATAGTTTATTATAAAGTAATGGGTATAGCGTAGAAATTCATGCTATACAGTGTATTAATTTATTCTGTGTTCTAAAACTGTTTTTTCCATTTCATGTTACACTTTGAAAACTGGCCTGTCTCGTAACGCTGTACTCCATCTTTGTTGAAAATGCAACTGCGCGAGAACCGCAAGTCTCCGGAGCAGTGACCTTTGGACTACTGCCAAGGAGCTGACTGACTAGAAGATGCTCCTGAGAAAATCACCGCATGAACTCTAAATTGTATACATTGCAATAGACAATAGAACATCCATTGTTGGGTGTAAGGAATCGGCATGAGAACCTGAATTTGATAGGCGTGGACATAAATTTGAATAAGTAAATGTAAATGTAAATGTACAGGAATTTATATAGCGCAAATCACCAAGCGGTTTCTAAGCGCTTGCTTAGGGAACCCGTCCTGGTATTCCCCTGTGAGATATCCCCGGCAGGGTATCCGCAAGGTGAAACCCAGGCATCCCGCCACGAGGGGCCGTTGTGGAGATTAAGCAAGCTATTGCCCAGAGTCGCAGAGTGTGAACCCGTGAATCGAGTAGGCACCGGAGCGAGAATTGTCGAGTCCATGGACATTTTAGGACTCAAGACCCCGCCGAGCCGGGAATTGAACCCTGGTCCTGGGCTGACCTCTGCTTCCAGGTCGAGAAAAAGTACAGAATGGTTGTCGTATTTTTTACAGTCATACAAAAGTTTTGAAATCTGTACTGTTTAAGGTGCAGTAATTTTTAGTTTACGCACAATACACTTTCTTCGCAGTAAAAATCCCGAGCAAAAATGTAGGTGAAATCTAGTAGTCGATCTGCAATGATGGAGCCTTCTCTCTTTAACTGATAACAAAAAAATATAAAGGTAATATATTTTTGGATACTAAGTAGACACACAACATTGTATGTTTAAACGTCACAATACTACTCAATACGAATCTGTCACTAACATTCCCAGCATTTAGTTTACCATCTTTCGGGGGACAGCATTTCACAAAGACTTGTCAAATGTTTCCTGACATCTTCCTCTATGTGCTGTTTACTAATGACAACCTCCTCCCATTCTTTAGTAGCGGTTCGTAACCTAAACAACCAATAGGCTTTTGGATGTATAACACACATATGGCTGACCACTGTAGAAGCATATGAAATCCATATTTGATTTTTTATTATTTCACTTATCAAATGAGCAATAAAATAGCCTAATATTGCCTAATATTGTGAAATTTCGCATACCTCTCTTCGCACCATGCTACATTCTGTATGGTCTAGGAGAATGTTGAGCACAGTGCCCCACAGTCCTCCAGATATGTTCTGACAGCTGTCAGCCAATGCGATGCATCCTTCCTCGACAGATGCTACAGAGGATCCAATTGATAAGCTTGTAAATCTCACCTAAAGTAAATCAAAGATAAAAAACAGGCATGTCATAATTTGGAACAAAACACATTTTTTGTGCACTCTTAAAAATAGCAGATGACTGAACAACATGCCCAAATAATAAGTGCATATCAAAAAATGATCAAAAAGTGTCAACATCTTAAGTCTTTCCTTGCTTTATACCATCATGCATGGTAGGTGTGGGTTAATCTTATGAGAGTGGTATAACTTATATTTATTCCTTCACATTATTCTTCATATAAGAATTTATCTGTTTTTTAGCAATTGATCCAGCACACACGTGAATATTTCAAAAATCCGTTACACTAAAGAGTATTCAACACAAATTCAAAATTGTTCATTGAATTAAGTAGCAGAGTCCTTAGGTGTTTTTTTTGAAGTTTGAGTCTTTATTCATTTCTTCAATCCAGTAGAATTTATCTGGGTGGGCTTCTGTAGATTCTTTTTGTAAATAATGCATTGTGATGAAGTTTGGCTATTCTGTTATCTTATAGCTCAATATATACTGATGCAATTATTCTCAATTATTATAGCCAACCTGATTTTTTTAAATATTTTAACGTGTTCTACATTGATATCATTTTCCTTTTCAGATATTGGGGAGTGTCACCAATGAAACATATGCCAATTTTTCCCACCTGATGGGGAGAATAAAAACATGCACGACTTTTGCTTTACTGGGGAGGGATCAAAGAAAACTGCCAAAGTGAGGCATGTAAAAAATCTGTCAACCAAATGTAAAGAGTGATAGTACCAAAGTTTTTGGTCCTTAAATCACATCAACAAAAGGCTTGCTGTGATAAACTAGCCCTTTATGTAGATTGGTCCAGCTATCTTCAGACAAATAACCACCAAGTTTACAAAATAGAGAATGTAAATAAGGGAAAAAGAGAAACTGGAGACAAGATTTGCATCTGTAACTTTATCTGCATTGAAGGAAGATCTAGAAAAGTAATACACCATTACATTCTCCAGGATATCCTGGTACCAGGGATGCATACCTTGCTTACTCTGCCAAAGCAAAACTCGATGACTACCATAGCCAATGCCCTCACCTTGACTAACATGATTATGCAACATATGACAATGACCCATTAAATGAACACAAATGAACAGCAAAGAAAGCTAAATATTTATTAACTGTACCCAAAAATCAGAGTTCAAGGATGGTGTTATTCTTACTGCCCAGAAGTTTAAAATATACATAAGACTATCTGATTGTGAGGGGGTTTTGCAAAAACGTATTTGTGGATACCCTCAATAGGAAATAAAAATTTTATTTTTAGAAAATTACATTATAGCAGCAAGGCGTCAAGTATGCTGAAATATTTCACTCCTCTCCCCAAAAATGGAACCCCTTATGCATGTGAGGGAATATTGTAAGGGACTGGAAAATGACAACATTGTGACCATGCCCAATGTCATTCTCAATAGCATACATGGCATTTCCCAGAGGGGTGGCTACTACTTCTGCTACCTCCTGACTTGTCTGAAAAGAAAAGCCCAGGGGAATCCAGAGCTGTGTGGCTCCTATCAGTATTTGTCTAGAGTCAACTCAGCAAAAGTCCGAGTATGGCTTAAAAAAAAAAAAATCACAAGCACCAGAAACCACTACAATTGTCTACTAACAGCGCGAGTACTACCATCTTGCAGTCTCACCTTTATGAGGGTGGGTAGGGTGTTACAGCAAATAAAAGATGTAGGATGCATGCAAACCTGCTGTAGAAACACAAGCGGGTTTCCTTCCTCCTGGGAGCTAGGATTTGAGATCACATCCTCAGCACTACAGAGGAAGTACTGAGGGTTTGAGTTCCGCAACATTAGCACTACAGGGCGTATCAAAATGCGATCATAAAAAGTCAAAACTGCGAACAATGGTATTTATGGGGATTGAATTAAATGAGTTTCAACTTTCACTGCACTCTGAAATAGGTCAGCATGACACCCTTACAGTGACCATACTTTTTTCAATGTCGGGGACTGGCCAGCCTAGATCTTCTCCCCCCCCCCCCCCCCCCATTTAAATGAATGGAATTAAATTGGTTTCAAATATTTTAAAGCTTAATGTGTAATAAAATAGGTGCCTTTCGGTTGGGATTTAATAACAAAATAACGTTTTCATAAATTGTTCCTGGATCCAACGTAAGGGGAGATACGCAGTGTTGATGAGTATAAAGAAGATTACATGAGTGAGAAACAGCACTTTCTCATTTGCCTTAAAGAATGCGCCCAAAGTAAGTTTGTCTCCCTGAATGACACATAGGTTAGCATTTGTAAGCAAAGAACATTGCGATCCTACTCATGCATCATAAATTCACTTTTCTTCTACAGTTCAATATAAGTAGCTTAACTATGAATATGTCATGAACTAAAATCATTAGGTACATTTACAGACCTCTGGATCTCTGTCCACCCACAGTGGAATCAGCCAAGCCAGGCCTAGTGGAGTAGGCGTCTGTTCTTCATTGCCATGACCATATGGTATGGACCACAACGATACCCATTCCTGTGTGGAAAATATTACACATTTAGACATCAATTGTAGTTTGTTGTAAGAGATTTAGTAAATTCATTAGGCTTCCTGTGTTGGTTTTCGTAAGTGAATGCCTTTACTTTAAAGCAACATAGTTCTGAAAAGTATATTTGCATCTAAACTGTTCACAAGGTTTTAAAAACAAAAAAATACCGTTTACACCTTGAAACCTTAACCAGAATAAATTTACAGTATACTGAGCAATAAAAGACACCTTTGATGGCTTAATTTAAAATTTTTAAAACCTTTATTCTGAAAACATTAGGTTAACATGTCGTAGAAGTAGGATACACCTTTGTGATGGAAGGCTTCCTTTGTGAGTCTCTCATCATGAATAATCACATCAAAATCCAGCTATTAAATGCTGTAAAGTAACAACACTGGGAAACAAAAGTTGCTTTTTACTGTTGTTACTTCACAAGAAGTGCTTGATTTTCTTCTACTCTGGTGCTTTGCCCGAGAAAAGCAAGGTAGCAAAATGGTTGCAGGTGGCCTCACATTCCTTCTACCACCTTTTCAGGGTCTCCACAAACCCAAGAGAGACAGCTAAAAGCGGATCGCGGATTGATTTCTTCAACATTCTTCTCTGTAAACCTGCATTGACAGCTGAAAAACTGCATTGGCAAGAGTCTCTCACAGAGAAGCTCTAAGTATGGTGTCAGCTCTCTGAGCTTTGGACAGGGCTGGCACAGAGCCGTAGGAGGCTAGGTATTTATTTTATTTTTTTAGTTTTAGACAAGTGTGTAGAAATGCAGAAGGTGGAGGTATATTATAGGCATTTTGTTTTATCTTTGGTAGGGGGTGAGGACACTATGTTATCAATTACTCCCCAAATAATCTTCTGACCCTTCACTGATTTAGAAAGCAGGGCAGATATTTGAGGGGCCATATATAAAATGAAATTATAGATGAGTAACAAGCGAAAAATGGCGATGATGTTCACCACGGGGTTCTGAGTGATATCCTAGGCAACTCGAGCTTCAGTGTCATCATCTATTTGATATCATTCATAATCGGTCCCATGTGAAACATCCCGGTTTATTCACTTTTATCCATTTTTAGGTCGAGCCTAGCGCAGCAAGCATGCACTGCTGTGCGAGGCATGCTGTATCTGGTATATGTGATTCAAGAACCTCCCATCTTTTCAATTGGATTCTGCTAGTGCCCTTCTTAATTGCCTGCTTTTCTTTGGTGGAAATGCTTAATTAGTCTTGCCTTTTGGCATTTTGGACCCTCCCAGGAGACCACCCCTGTTACTGTGGCATTACTCTTTTTTAATATACGTTCGTTCCGGTTCCACAAATTTATTTTTGTTGCTTTTCCTCTGCTTGTGTATCAGCACAGCGTCTGCTTCACGGACGCCGAGCTTCATGTTTTACACAGCATTTATTGCATTTATATTACAGCCGCCTAATCTTTCCCTTCCGTCGCTGCCTCTCTTTATTTTTGGCTTTCCCCCTCCCTCCTTGTGGTAGGAGCCCTCCCCCACCCTCTGAGTACAAACACAGCTGTGGGTTTCTCAGTACACGCATTGTGAGGCTTTTGTTTTAAAACCTTACCCATGCTGCACATCAGATTGATTAAACAAGGTATCAAATTAGGAAGTAATACACCAGAGTTTTCTATTGTACAAAATACAGGCTGGTTACCAAACTGCACTTTGTAGTACGTTTAGAAGCGCTACCGCAAAATGTACAACAAAGTTCTATTTATAAGGTGCACGTTTGTAGTAACTTACACGTTTGTAGAAAGGCTCTAACTCCAATATTTTCTATTTGAGGGTGTTGAAGTACCAGTGGTTGACTATGTGCTTATAATCTTTCAGAAACACCTATCTTTAATACGTTTTGGAATCATATTTTGGAATCTTCTTTTTCTGTAACCAATCACAGCGCAATATTATTTTTTTTGCAATTTATACCTTTGAAGCCTTTCTTCTTAAAATTGTTCCACCACTTCTAAATGGAACGCAACAGAAATGTACAAGCACTGGTAAGGTAGATGTTTTCATTTAAATAAAACTCAAATAACATGATTAAGGGTCGCTACTCATGCCACACTGACTTTGGGGTTTACATACTTGAATGTACCTGTCACCTCAAGTATGTGGGTAGCACTAAGCTCCAGGTGTTTAACCGCATATTGCAACATTTGTGTGCTATAGTGAACACAGACCACAATTATCCAGTGGCCGTCATTTTAATCTAGTTCACAGTAACAACTTGAAAGATCTGTCATATTTTGTTATCGATGCGGTTCCTAAACATCCAAGAGGGGGAAATTGAGAAAAAAAGCTACGCCAGCTAGAGTCTGAATACATCTTGACACTAGACACTAAAATGTCAAATGGATTGAATACAGGAGAAGATCTCCACGACTTTCTGTAACTGTATTTTCTATCATATTTCGTGCCCTGTAAGATACACAATGTATTTATGGTTAGCGGTCACTAGGAAAACATTCTTTTTACCTGGTTTTATGGTGTATAGTTTGGATGTTGGTCGGGTGTTTTTTGCTATGTATTTATACAGCTTTTTATGTATTTATTCCAGTGAGTTTTTCCGCTATCCCATATTTTTAACCATGTTTTCTATTCTCAATCTTTAGCAGTTTTTAGCGAACATGTGGGTTTTTAAACTGCAGTTAGGGTTTTAGAGAATTGGTTTTAAATGGTGTTGTGGATACTCTATACTGGGAATTACAGAACAAGCAGATACATTTTTACTCTGATTTATGAGACACTCTTTTTTAGCATAGCAATCACTTGATAGTTTATCCTATTCACGTAAGACAGGAATTTGGTTTTTATATGATTGACATTTATTTTGCTGCTAAACCTTGGCACTTTAAAGCGGGCTATATTTTGCACGTTCTGATTAGAATGGATTTATCCTTTAATGTTTTATACACTATATGTATATACGATCTTTTGAATCCTCAGACATATTGTGAACTTTCTTAGGATCCATTCAGTAGGTTGTCTCCACTGTGTGGTATCACTTGTATCGTTTGTACAGTTCAATTACACAGTGATATCCACTGGGATCAGAAGGTTGGTTCCAACCAAGGAAATACATTTGACTAGGCGTAGTCATTTGTCAATTGTGGATCTCTTATCAGAATATATAAGAAATGTTGCCGATTTGCACATGTCCTTATACACATGATGGTTGACCCTAAAGGGCGGCATATATATCTAAATATTATTCCGGTTTCAGTCAATAATTTTGCATTACTCCCTGTCATATTGAATTACTACATGTGTCACTTATTTCACTTTTTTATGCACTTGCACTTTTCCGCCATTCCTAACTTTTATAGTATTCCATATATAAAGGAAAGTCAACATTTCGGTACAGGGTTATTTGTTTACATGACTTATTTACATCTCATGCCAATATTGGGCCACTTGGCCACACTATACTGTCGTATTTTACATGAATAGTCTGTTTTAATATTGGGTTGGATTTTAGAGCTATCAATTGTATGCTAGGATTTGTCATTATTTGTCTGCATAACCATCTGTACTGAATCTCATTGAAAGTATGTTGTCTAGGTCTACTTTATTAGTAGGATTGGCATTATGTTAATCACTATTTAATGAAACGCCTGTTACAAGCATGTCATGTGATCAAGAAGGGGGCGACCCAGTCGAAACGCGTCATGCTGTGGTGGTCTAATTGAAAATAAACGCACCTTATTCTACAAGCTGCTGTGGTCCGTACCTGTTCCTTTCCTTGCCCCGCATGGGTTAATGGAGTTTGCCGACAGGATTTGTTAGCATTGGTTTTGAATCTTGTGCACTTATTTACATGACAAAAGCAGAAACAATCATGTACTTGCACTGTTGGTTCCCATGTAATGAGAACAGGTAACATTAATTCCTACTGCAATTCCTGAGCATGTGACGAACTGTAAGCGTGTAACACAGATGTGATAGGGTACTTACAGTTTGCCTTTCTCTATACAGGAAAAGGCTGACTTCCAAATCGGTGATAATGTGGCCAGCAGCTTTCAATTCTCTTCCTGCTGATACTAGTACTGCAACACTACATGGCTCAATACTACGAGTCTGCCTGGCAGAAGGTCTGGTTAAGTCCACAGGCAGCACTGAAGTGACCCCATACTGACAAAGGTCATCTCACTCGTGTCTGTCAGTCCCTTCTCTCTGTTCTCTGTAGACCAGATTCACTGTTTTTAAATCTATATAACTTTAACCCATTATATAAAGACCAACAGGAGCTTAAAATCTTTCAGAAACACCTATCTTGAATACGTTTTGGAATCATATTTTAGAATCTTCTTTTTCTGTCGCCAATCACAGTGCAATAATATTATTTTTTTAGCAAATTATGCCTTTGAAGCCTTTTTTTTTTAAATTGTTCTACCACTTCTATATGGAACTCAACAGAAATGTACAAGCACTGGCAAGGTAGATGTTTTCATTTAAATAAAACTCAAATAACCTTACAATTACAAAAACCTTAGGAGATTACCTAAACTACCGCTGCGAAAGGCAGAAAGAGTCTGTATTTCACTAATGCTTATGGACAATGTCATGGACACAAGGCAAATATTTCTGCAATAAACAAAGTCCAAATTACTAGTTCCTACAGATTCAAACAACTTATCTATCAGTACTGGCACACAGATAGGATTAATGGCAGCATGCAAGATAGTGTTGCCGGGTGTGGGGTACCTCTGAGGCCTCAACTATAGCAGTTTGGCATTCACATATGGATTGGTGCATGCTTGAGAAACGTTGGTATACAAAGGTAGGGGATATCCTAGAAAATAAGAAACTATCTGTGGATCGTGGATAAAATATCGTAATGTCTCCAGAGTAGAGTAGCGCTGAAGAACAAGTTACTTACCTTCGGTAAAGATATATCTGTAAGAGACATAGATTAGTTATGGATTCCTCACCTTAGATTTACCCCCAGGTGTCAGACTTGATCCGGAGAATTTTTTCCACAGCAGTACCCGTGCTCGTCGATAGATGGTATCGGTTGACTCCGCGTACGTGGTTGAGGCCTTGGTCGCTGGAATGACGTTGCGGTATCTACTTAGACGCCGCCCTGGCCCGATGACGTCAGTTCTTTACACAACATTCCAAGCCAGAAGAGCAGAGCCTTGGAAGACACTGACCACTGGTGCACAAAAACTAGGGCACTGAAAGGGAAGTCCCTTACCCTAGAAGTCAGTTTGCACAATGGGGAGGATGGGAGGGGCGGTGAGAAATCCATAATTAATCTATGAATCTTACAGATATTTTGTTACCGAAGGTAAGTAACTTGTTCATCTGAAAGAGACAATTAGTTATGGATTCCTCACCTTAGAATAGATACCCCAGAAATACAAACCCCAGTGGTGGGTCTGCAAACCAAGTTCACACCAGAAAGTCCTGGAGAACTGAACGGCCGATGAAGCAGTCTCTCCGGATTTGGCTGTCCAGGCAGCAGTGTTTGGTAAACGTGTGCAGTGAACCCCAAGAAGCTGCCTGGCAGATGTCAAGAGGGGGAACTCGACGTCCCAAAGCAGTAGTGGCTGCCGTTGCCCTGGTGGCATGGGCACACAACCCCACTGGAGGCTCTTTTTTCGCTAAGGAATAGCAGATCTTGATGCAAAGAACGACCCATCGGGAGATGGTTCGTTTTTGCACAGCCCGACCTTTCTTGGCACCAACATAACCAACAAAGAGCTGGTCATCCACCCGGTATTGTTTTGTGCGATCCAGATAGAACGAAAGCGCACATTTTGGATCTTAGAAGAAAGGGCTTGGAGCTCACTCACCCTGCGAGCAGAGGTGATGGCAACCTGAAAGCCAGTTTTAAGGGTCAAGAGTCTGAGAGGGCAGTTACGTAGCGGCTCAAAAGGAAGTAAGAACCAGGTTCAAGTCCCACTGGGCATCACAAAAGGAGTTGGAGGGAACAAGTGAGTAATGCCCTTAAGGAAGCGATTTACAATATGAGACTTGAAAACAGAAGGCTGGTCAGGCAGCCGAAAGAAAGACGAAATGGCCGAAAGATAGCCTTTGAGAGTGCCCAGAGCAGAGCCCTGCTGGGCTAAAGTAAGAATGAAGAGGAGAACCTCTGAAAGGGCAGCAGAAAGGGGATCCACAGCCTTTGCTGGGCACCATGCCACAAACTTGTTCTATCTACAGGCATATAACGTTTTGGTGGAGGGGCGCCTGGTTGCCAAGATAACATTACAGACTTCGGGAGGAACGTCAAAAGCTGTCAACTGTCCCCGCTCAATCTCCACGCAAGGAGGTGGAGGCTGAACATGTTCAGGTGGAGGACTGTCCCCCGCTGCTCCGACAGAAGATCCTCCCGAAGAGTCAGTCTGATCGGTGAATCGATGGCCATGTGTAATAGTTCATGATACCAGACTCTTTGTGCCCAATCAGGGGCAACAAGAATGACTTGGGCACAGTCGCACTTGATCTTCATCAGCACTGTGGGCAGAAGTACAATGGGCGGAAAGGCGTACAGAAGACCGCAACTCCACGTGCGTCGAAAAGCGTCGCATAGCGAGGGCCGCCTTGGAAATGTTAACGCGCAGAATTGCTGACATTGCGCATTTTCTTCGGTGGCGAACAGATCTAACCAAGGCTCTCCCCACGGCTGAAAGAGACCTTGCACCACCTCCGAGTGAAGAAGCCATTTGTGATCCATCATGCACCTGCAACTGAGTTTATCCGCCCTGATGTTCAGAGAACCTGCCAGGTGTAGAACCACTAGGGATATGCCCTGATGTTCCAGCCATGTCTAAATGCGGAGAGCCTCTTGACATAGGGTCCACATCCCCACCCCGCCCTGTTTGTTGCAGAACCACATGGTGGTGGTGTTGTCCGTGAACATCTGCACCACTCTTCCTCAGACAGAGGGAAGGAATGCCTTTACTGCAAGACGAATAGCCTGAAACTCCAGAAGGTTGATACAAAGCCAGACTCTGCCCGAAGAGACCAGAGGCCACTGATCTCCGCCTCTCCCAAGTGGCCGCCCCACCCCAGCAGTGATGCATCTGTCCCCACTGTGAACTCTGGTTGGGGAAGGGAGAGGGATCTGCCGTTGATCCAATACCGGTTTGTAAGCCACCACTGTAATTCGCATACAGTGCCCTCCAAGATCTGGAAGCAATCGGAAAGATTCCCCGGATACTGAACCCACTGGAACTTCAGGTCCCACTGTAGAGCCCACATAGGCCACCTGGCATAGTCCACCAGCGGGATGTATGAAGCCATGAGGCCCAGTAACCTCAGAGTCATTCTGACCAAAACCCGGGATTGAGGCTTCAAAGATCAGAATTATAGCCTGAATATCCCAGACTAGCTGCTCTGGAGGATAAGCCAGAAACCGAGCTGTATCCAGAACTGTTCCGATGAAAAGGAGCTTCTCAGAGGCAATCAGGTGTGACTTTAGCACATTGATGGTGAACCTCAGCAAGTGCAGGAGATCGGCTGTAGTTTGGAGGTGGGAGATGACAGACTGGGGCGAGCCAGCCTTCAACAGTTAGTCATCGAGATAGGGAAGACTGGAACCCCTGGTCCAGCAGATGAGCTGCGAACACTGCCATCACTTTTGTGAACACCCGAGGGGCGCTGGTAAAGCTGAAGGGGAGCACGGTAAACTGAACGTGCTCGTGGCCTACCGTGAACCATAGGTAACACCAATGGGTCGGCAGTACAGGAATGTGAAAATAAGCGTCCTGCAAGTCCAACGCTACCATCCAGTCTCCAGGGTCGCAGGCAGACAGGACCTGAGCCAGGGTCAACATTTTGAACTTCTCCTTCCGGAGGAAGCAATTGATGTTCCAGAGATCCAAGATAGGACGCAGGCCCTTGTCCTTCTTAGGCACCAGAAAGCAGTGGGAATAACAACAACAACCTACTTCTGGGGCAGGAACGAGCTCAATGGCTACCTTGGTCAAGAGAGCCATAACTTCTTGTTGGAGAAGGGCCAAGTCATCCTCCGACATGCGATGGGTCTGAGGTGGCCTGGATGGAGGGGTAGTCTTGAAGGGGAGGGAGTAGCCCCTTCGGACTATCTGCAAAACCCACCTGTCTGACTGGATGTTGAGCCAGTGGGGGAGGTAATGGCGAATCCTGCCACCCACTGGCAAAAGGTGCCCCGGAAGGGTCGGACTAGGAGGGCTTGAAGGCTGCTGCAGAGGGGGCGCTGGTGGACAGGCCCGCCCGCTGGCCCCCAGACCCACGACGGTGGGTCCCACGTCCAAGGTCGCGCAGAAAATGGACAGCTTGCGCAAGCCTGTGGCTCTGGACAGAACGTGGTGGGGTACCCCTTCCGGTGCCACAAAAGGGGGACAGGCAGACTGCGCTGGGCGGGAGGTGGATGCGATTCTCAAGGACCTGCCCGCTGCCCTGGAGTCCCTAAAACGCTCAAGCGTGCTGCCCACCTTGTCGCCAAACAAGCTACAGCCATCAAAGGTCATGTCCAAAGCGTCGCTTGGACATCACCCGAAAAGCCAGTAGACCTCAACCAGGCGTAGTGTCTAAGGGCTACCGACGTGAACATCGTCCTGCCTAGTGAGTCATCGGTGTCCAGCCCATATCGGTTGGCGAACTTAGTTGTGTCTCTCCCTTCAACAACTGCACGGGAAAGCACGGCCCGGGCCTTCTCTGGGCACTGTGGCAGCACATGCACATCAGTGTCCCACACCGTGTGGGAGTAAGGGCCCAAGAGACATGCAGTGTTCACTGACCGCTGTCCCAAGCTGGAGGAAGAAAACATCTTCTTCCCAAGGTGGTCCAGCTTCTTGGATTCCATATCAGGTGGTGCATTAGGAAATGTGCCCTTGAAAGTCGAGGCTTGGACTACCAAGCTCAAAGCAGGTGGGGTGGTGAGAAAGGAAAATGGGGTCACCCGGGGCCGGGCCGTGGCGTCGGGAAATCATCCTATCCATAGGAGTCCCTGTGTTGGTCTTGGACCAAGTGCCCAAAAAGGATGTCTGTGAGGGCCTCATTGAAAGGCAGCAGGGGCTCCGAAGAGGCTGCAGCCAGCTGAAGCACCTCGGATCAGGAGGTTAGTCCTGACCTCCACCGTAGGAAGCTCGAGGTTTAAGGCCTCGACGCCCTACGCAACACCACTGCGTAAGATGCACCTCCTCCGTCGCCACGGTAGGGGGAGAAAGCATGCAAGGTCTGGGGAGGTGTACAGACCACTGGCATCACCCAACTCCTCTCTCCAGTCCAGTTACTTTAACTGGTCTGCAAGAGAGTCCACAGACCCCTCCCAATCCTCTTCACCCTTTCCTGGTAACCACTCACGGCAGTAGGAAAAATCAGGGGAGAACAGAAGTACAAAAGTACCGGCCGGCACTGGTCCGAAGTCGGATGACGTCGGTCTGGCTCCGTGTCCTCATAGAAGGGGGGGCTGGAGCAGACGTCAGTTGGGGCCGCAACCAGCATCAGAGGTGGCAGGGATGTCATCACTGCATTCAACGCCTGAGATGTCACAAGGTAGACCGGAGATGAAGCCACCGGCATCGAAGGCCTAGAGCCGCCAACCGAGTCCGCAGGGCCCGAGTATGCGCTAGCAGAGTCGGGCTGCCCAAAGATGGAATGCAAGGCTTTGTAAAAGCTGCGAAGCTGGGCAGGGGTCGCTCCGGCTCCCGGAAAGGGAAAGAAGGCCGGAGTCGACCCAGCAGGCTCTGCGGGCGAGCTGAACCACTACCTTCCGCTTCCTGTGTCGTTTCATCTGACGGACGGGGAGTCAGGGAGAACGAGAAGAGCGATGATGCTTCTTCGCCTTCTTCTTGTGCTTCGACTTACCCGAAGATGAAGACTTTGATGACAAGTGGTGGTGGTGGCTCAGCAACCGGTCCCACGACCTCCCTCTTGACTGGGACCTTGAACAGCGTGGAGCAGACTGCTGGGACTTGAGAAGCTTTCGGGACTGCTCTTGTCAAAATAAAGATTGCTGATGATGGTTTGTGTTCAGGCCTCCATTATATTTACCTCTGGCCTCACTTAATTTGGGTGCATCTACACCTACATCCGGGGCTTCCCTGCATTGTTTTTTTCTTCGACGCCTCCGATGGTCTGTCATTTCGGGACATTAGAGCATGGTAAGCGGTGCCTGCGGTCATACCTCTACATTGTACGCTAGATTCTATTTTCTTTGCTTTTGTTTTAATTCTGCCTTTCTGGTGCTTACACTGTTTGTGTTCAGGCTTCTATTGTATTTACCTCTGGCCTCACTTAAATTCGGGGGCACTCATGCCTACATCCGGGGCTTCACTGCATTGGTCTTCCGGGCACTCCATTTGAGATTGTTCCTGTGTACTCTTCCTTTTTAAAACTCAGGTAAGCGTCCTGTGGTATTCTTCTCCACTCTGGGTTTTAGACATATTTAGATACCCGCATGAGAACTCCCTTCTCATT
Source organism: Lissotriton vulgaris (assembly GCF_964263255.1). Lineage (NCBI taxonomy): Eukaryota > Metazoa > Chordata > Amphibia > Caudata > Salamandridae > Lissotriton > Lissotriton vulgaris. The sequence goes on along the minus strand of NC_141691.1, from coordinate 1,249,133,862 downwards.
TTTTGCATCTGTTTTGTTTAAATATTTGTAGCCTCCTAAATTCTGTCTTCTTGTGGCTGGCCATCATTTATGTGGCAAGATTTACTCTTTCCCTGCGGCGTGATTTTACCCTCCTTTGCCTTCAGGAGTACACTTCACCTGTATCTGCTATTGGATCTTTAGCATAGCTTTCTGTGAGTAATTGATTTTTTTTTCTTCCTATATTTTTTCTTCCTTCTTTACCTTTCTAGTCCCCAGATAGCACATTTAGCGCTGCCCTCCTTATTTCTGCCTTTTTCGTAAAAGTGTTGGTTGTCTTGGTATATGCCTTTCTGCTTTAGATTCCCTCCCTTTTTTGCATTAACGCTGCTATTTGGGCTAGTCCGTTCACTATTCAGGCATGTTTCATGTCCCCTGGCTGGTCCCTCGCAGTTTCTTGTGCTGATTATTTTTCATAACATTCCCCTATTGCCTATTTTCATATCAGAATCTCATTTTTTCTGGAGTACAGACCGGACTCCAGGTTCAGAGTAAAGCGTGTGATTTAAGATTGTCAAGGTGTGTGTACTACGATATTGGTGGTGGACATGCTATTCTGATTGCACACTGTTGGTTGGGATATAAGGTTTTAGCCATGGTTGGATTGTCAGGTGTATTTTATCCACTTTATCTCCTTTCTTTACCCTTGTTTTTTCCTATTTTTTTTTAGCTTCTTTATCATTATTCTGTGTACCTAGGGAATGTCTTGCTCAATGTTTGACCCTGATTGGTCCTGTTTTTAACTTTTTACACCCTATGTATTTTTCTCCCACAGACACGCTCCTCAGCCCTGCTGTTCACACTGTATTACGCTTCTATATATTGATGACCACTTCCGGGTCACGAATACTAATTAAAGCATGAAATGTGCGCCCTGACGAAGGAATTTTTGTAATCATTTCTGGTACTTTCCGAAACGCGCGTCAGCGCTTTTCCTTGTGTGTATTTTGTATGGTATTTTGTGAACTGTAGATTTTGTTTTTTGTAATGTCTGATGTTTCTCATTTTTTTAATACTTTTATGAGATTTATATTCATCGTATGTGTTTGCTGTATTTTTCTCTTGGTTGCTGGACATATAGTGTGTACCTTCAATTTTGTACATTGTTAATTGTGGGCTGTATTTGTGTTTTATGAATATTTGTGTACAGTATATATGAATATGTGATAGTTTTTGTACCGACATGGATGCATTTTTCTACTTTTCTTTCGGACTCCTTTTTTATAGAAAATGATAAAATATTTAATGATGATGAATAAATAAAAAGCATTTGAGCTGATCTGTGGGTGAATTCTCAATATGATGGAGCTACTGCCCTTTTTCTCGTTTATCATTAGGGACATCTCTTGATGTTCTTTAGTCTGTTTTTTCCCTCTGGTTGGATGTTCCCCTAGGTTTAGTTTTCTCAGGGTCCCTCATTTGTTTATCTACAAGTAGTTGGAGCGCGACTTTGTGTCGTGGTCGCGCTCCAAGGACCAAAGGCACACAGAGATGCAGGTCTGTGACTGACATCAATTTGTGACAGGACTCACAAGCATTGAAGCCGGTCCGACGTGACATCCCTCCGTGCACCAGGAGACGAACGACTCAAAAAAGATGTCGACAAAAGTTGTAAAAACAGAGTCAAAAAGTGACTCGAGGTACTGCTCTCTCTGGATCTGTGCTGGCTGGTGGCAAAAAATAAAGAACTGATGTCAGCGCGCAAGGGCGGCGTCTAAGTAGATACCTGTCTAGACAGGCTTTTTGGCCCTAGTGGGCAGTGATATAGACTTTAATCTTGCTCACATCTAGGATGTGTGTTCCTGGCTTGTGTTGGCCCTTTTAGGCCCTTTCTTTCAGACATAGAAGAGGCCATCTATTGCCTATTGGCTTTGGCCTGTCATTATTGCTTATAGCAGAGGTTGGATCCTGTGGTCCTGACTTTATATTACACATTGGTATGGTTTATGTAGGTACTCTGACAGAGCTAAGGGTTATTTCATCCTTCTCAGGCGTATAGGCCCAGAACTAGAGGGACTCCATGTTGATGGAGCTGAGAGGCTTCAAGGGAAAAGGTAATATTTTGGTTTTGAGCTGTTGTTCGCCCTAAGCGAACCGGAGAGAACCGGCCAGGGCTGAATCTAATCAGGAAGTGTCTCTGGGCTCAGGTCTCTAGACGAAACAAGCAGCTGGTCACTGTGGGAGCGTCTAGCGCAAGGAGCCTGGTGCATGGGATTGGTGGGAGGAAGCTGCTGGCTGGAACTTTCCATGAGGAAACAGCATTCTATATCAGTGAAGTGCAGAGGCGGAGTCAGTTAGTTGAGCTGGAGTGGTAGAAGAGAGAGTTGTTGGAGTTGCAGAGAGAGAGTTCGAGCTAGAGAGAGCTGAGCTGAAGTTGCAATTAGTTGAATTGGAGGAGCAGAGAGTGTTGGTAGAGTTGGAGGAGTGGAATTACAAGAGGAGAAGAGACAGAAAATGCTTGGAACAGAGAGAAGACAAACAGACAGTCAGTGAGCTGGAACTGAAGGAAGCAGTCAGAAGCAGTTACTTATCAGGAGGAGTTGTGAATAGCTGGAGTCTGAAGTAATGCCTTTTAGAAGAGACTGAAGTTATATCGTGGATTAACCTGTGGGAGCAGCTGGAGTTAATTTGACATTGGCACAGAAACATTGAAACAGAGTGAACAAGCTAGTGGAATGAACAGTTACCAGAGCGGCAGGAACCATTAGATTGAAGTTGGAATGTGGAGAGAGTCCGTGGGAGAGAGAAATCCAGTGCAAAGTGATCAGCGCAGATGTGTATCCAAGAGTGCAGGAGAGAGAGAGTCTGAGATGAGCCAAGATACAGACGAGAGAGGAGCCCAGATGACAGCTAGAGCAAGACTTCACACTCCCAAGGTGATATCCTTCCTTTATAATTATACCTTAATCTTGTCCTTATTCCTTAGGCTATTGTATGTCTAATCCTTTTCTTTCAGCGGTGTGTTAAAGTTCCTGTTAGTCAAGAGACCCCACTGATAACCTTGTATGTGCATTTTATCATTGTTAAAATAAACAGAGAGCCCTGTTCTTAGTGAACCGACATGTGCCTTGTATTCTTGTTCAATCAGGGTAATCTGCTTCTAGTCAGACATTGTTTGCATGAACGGATGCGAATCCCGATCAGGTAAGGAGGGACTGAGTAAGGGAGGTAGGGAACATTTGATGCCAGGAGCAGAAGGTACATATTATAATTTGGAAAGCTGTTCTAACTCCTAATATTGTAGTAGCAAGCCCTTAGTGAATAGAGAGAGAGAGACTTCCCAACATAGAGAGACAGAGAGCTGAAGGTATTCATAGGAAAGTGGTCGTCATTGGTAAGTGGCGTTAGTGAGAGCACTGATTGTGGTCAGTGTGTATACCCACAGGATTGTGGCTTGTGTTTGTATGAAATAGTGAGAGCACTGATTGTGGTCAGTGTGTATACCCACAGGATTGTGGCTTGTGTTTGTATGAAATAGTGAGAGCACTGATTGTGGTCAGTGTGGAGGTCTGCCAGATTGCGGGCCGTGTGTAAGTGAGAGCACCTAAGATAGAGGGGTGTGTAGGTCTGCCGGATTGCAGACCGGGTATAAATGAGCGCACTGGGACTGCAGGCCCATGTGTGTAGGCGCGCCGGATTGCGTGTCGAGTGAGCACTGAGGGAGATCAGTGCGTAAGGGTATATAATCAGACCTGCCCCAGGGTAGATTAGTCTGGACCCATGTGGTCGCGAGACTATGAGGTATGAGTGTGGTGTAGGGCATGGATGTCCTTAGTAATCAGTGAGTATTCTTAGTATCCCTATAGATTTAGTGGTGTTTCTGATGATATGAGCTTGTATATTGCGAGTTCCCCATCCTCAGGTAGGTACCCAGGTGCCCGGATAGATGGTCCTGAGGAGGGAGGTGGTTACGTTTTGGCCAGGTTGGTGTTGCTCAGTGAGCTGGTTCTATCTGGTCTGAGAATCTGGTCATTACAATACCGCAACGTCATTCCGGCGACCACAACGTCTGAGACAAACGCGGAGTAGAGAGACGCCACCTTTCGACAAGCAGGGGTACTGCTTAGGAAAAAATTCTCCAGGTCGTGTCTGGCGCCTGGGGCAATTCTAAAGTGAGGATTCCATAACTAATTGTCTCTTTCAGTTTGTTATTTATTAATTGGACAGCTGTTGACAGTATACTGTTTTAAAGCCTATAGTGACACTGGTGACTTGCTACCGGAGAGTCATATATTGCTGTAGATAACATTGAACCGTCCTCCTAGACAGGGTATTGTTGTGAAATTCATTCCACGGGTGGGGAAACTGCAGGTAGAAGTATTCATCAGAAGAAAAAGATACTTACCTGCGGTAACAGTTTTTCTGGTGGATACACTACCTGCAGGTTCCTCAGCAACCCACCTCCTCGTTTTGATGGAGGAATCATAGGGAAGGTTAACAAGAATCCATAATATATAAATATAAGTCCTAAAAAAAGAAGTGGGGGGGACGTTGTCACCGGAAGTGACGTCACAACAGGAAGTGACGTTACGAAAGGTGCCGAGCTCCTCGTCCCAGCGAGGCTGTTTGGCAGGGGGGACGGTGTCCCCCCGGTAAAATAAGTGGGGGGACGCCATCTACCCGCGTGGTACCCCGACCTCGAGCCCTACATATATATATGTATATTAAAACACTAAAATGAGAGACGATATGCTGGCGCGGATTTGTAAAGAGGAGGAGGCTATACGCAAAAGAAAAGCAGTTAAGTTTCCAAGAGACAAACAGGATTATGAGAGGGGACAGGTGTTTACCTTCGCTAAACGCTTCCAGGTTGTGAAAAAGAACATTGGAAAGCCTACGTTAGTGTCTGCTCCCCCACAGCAACAAGGAAATTTAACCAGCAGGGCTGAATCGACAACATCGCTCTCTGACTACAGCTCGGTGGCAGAAAGTGGATCTGATAGTGAGCAAGCAGGTCCCAGTGGTGAGCTGGGGTTTCGCCGATATACCCAGGCCCAGGAGTTAGACTGTATGAGGCGGGACCGTCTCGATACACTAAGGCCCAGGTATCAAAACCCGACAATTCCAAAATTACAAGAGTCACCAACGGAGGAAACTCAAGTGTGCGGGGAAGAAACAAGAAAACCAACAATTATTGGAAACGCAAGCAAACACCACAATAATGGCAGCAACTAATGCGAATTCTGTAGTGAACTTGTCTGAAATTGAGCTCAGCACAGCAGAGACGCAAATCCTGTCTCTGGGACTATCATATAGCCCTGCCAGTAATTTTCGGTATGCTCAAACGAGGGTTGATGTGTTTCAGTATATACGAAAGATGAAACTCAAGAAGTTCTTTGCCTCAAAACCGACAAAGGAGAGAACAACAGGTGGGACTGCGGCTGCAGTGGATAGCCCTGGTGTTCTAACAGCAGGTGATATGAGTCTAAAATTGGATTTAGTTGGTTTACAAAGTGAAAGTACTCAATTATCAGCAAGCGAAATGAACCAGGCAACAATGGGGGCCGGTCTTACGGATTTAAAAGCAAAATCTACTTTTTGTCCGATAATGGTCAAGGACAACATAGACTACTACCATGATTTAGTAACTACAGACATCAAAAAGTTGCAGCATAAGATGGCACGGAGCAAATCCAAATATTCTAAACATGATCAACAATACCATGATTTCGGGGAGTAGCCAAGATGGCGACCGGAGCGGACGTGTAGGCTCCCGGCTCCGCCAGCCCTTGAGCCCCGCATTACTATCCTGCCTGAAATCCTGCTCTATTTTGTCGGCTGTTAGACCGGGAATTTGTGCTGACTTCGCTCATGTTCCTCCGGAATCTCTGCTCGTCCGGAGCTCGGAGATAACTTGGTAACCGTCCCGATGCCTTGGACCCCGGTGTGAACCGCCGCTCGCTGCCAGACCTCACTGGAGCGGCGACGGCCGACCTGCCTGCATGACACCTGGAGCCTGGGGAGTGTTGCCTTCTCTATGGGACACGGATTGTGGTGAACTGGTTGCCGTGTATTGCCGCGTACTGAGACTACCTCGCGCTTGGAGGGGAGATCGTACTGCACGAACAGTTCCTTTGTCCGGAGCAGGGCGAGTGCTGTTTAGACCCCATTGCGGGGCTTGCCTGGAATCGGCGGATTGCCCACTCGCCCTGACTATCAGTCTGGGCCGATGGCGGCTCCTTGCTGACGACGCTGACTGCAGCTGGCAGCAATAGAGGCTGGGCGGTTGCTTATTTGTGCCGCACCCGCCCCTGCTTTTACCATCGGATCATCGGCATAATGGACATACCCGCTGGATCGCGGTGTGGGGAAGATCGCCCACCCTCGCCCTGGGACTGCGGCACCATATCCGGGCTGGGGACCGAATTGAATGCACCCTCTTGTGATCTTGATACAGGGGGACCGCAGCCTGCATTGTCCTGTGGTGATATCATGGCTGCCCTTTGTAATCTGCGATCGACGCTGCGTCATGGCTCCCGCAGGCTGGGCGAGAAGCTCGACGATATTGCTTTCGATTTGGGGCGGGAGCGGAGGAACTGTTCCCAGCAACGATTGCACACTCCCTTGTTGGTGCCTGAGTGTGCTACTGTGTTTCCAAGTACTTCCAGCGGCGGTGAGATCGAGGCTGACTGGATTGACGCCTGTAGACGGCCGTTCACCAGCTCTGCCAGTGATACTTTGTTTCCCCCCCCGGAGGCTGCCTCTTTGTATCTGCTACCATTGTCATCGGCAGGTCGGCCGGCTACGCGACTTCTGGCCCCCTTGAAAGCTCTTTCACTATGGCCTCCGTTTATTCCTCTGTGGAGCTTGTACTACCAGAACACTTCGGAGGCTCCTTTTGCTGAGGACAACGAACTTTTGGGTATTTGGCAACGTCCATTTGGTTTCTACGAGTCTCCCCCTCCCTTTGGGCGTCCATCTTGTCTCTTTGTTTCAGAGGGGGTTGGCTCTCCTCGAGGGGTGTGTTCAGGGGGGCATCCGAGATCGGGCCAGGGTTAGGCGGTTTTCTCTGTGGTACTGATTTCTTGACTGGCGGGGATTGGGTTGGGACTGCTACGTATATGGACAGTATGAACCTGACGCACATTGAGAGTTGACTTTCCCCATCTGTACTTGTATTTGCTATTAGCTGCTCTGCTGGTGATAGTTGGGGCGGGGATGTATGGGTGGCTGAGCTGACCGGGAGCATTTAGAACTGGCCCTCCTCTCAGTTCTTTCGTGATTCTCTTTTTCTTTTCCTCCTTTCTTTCTAGCTGTATTTCGGGTACTCTTTTGTGGGCGACAGACAGACTGCAAGGGGGGGGGGGGGTAGGCCGTAGCCTCTGCATGCGTGTTGGGTGGGGGGATGGGGGGGGGGGGCTTTTGTTGGTCTTTGGTTCTATGGGCCTTATTTTTCTTCTTCTCCTATGTTCTTGCTTTTACTTTTCTTTTTCTTTGGATCGGTGGGGTGGTGAGGTGGAGGGGGGGGGGTGACAATCGGCACGTGAAATGTTTACTGGTTGCTTGTCCTTTTGGATTGCTTCGTGCAGCTATATTGCCTACGTTATTGCTTGCTTACTTACTGCTGACGGTGTTGCCCGCTCCTGCTTCTTGATGGTCATCTGGTCCCTGATCCTACTTAGGTACTATTCTTTATATAAAAAACTTTTAAAATAAACCTTCATGTCTCCTGTTTCCCGGCAGTCCCATTGGGTACAGTGTAACTTGAACTGTTTGCTACCTTGTACTGTGACATTGCTGGGATCCGTCTAATTGCACCTTTGCATTGAATGTTTGCGAGGCCGGCCGGAAGGTTGTAGGCCCGTATTTGTTTTGCCCTTTTTGACAATAAAGGTTTTCAAAAAATAAAAAAAAAAAAAAAACAATACCATGATTTGATTAAAAAATTATAAGCAAACAAATCTGTGATTATTCGCCAGGCAGATAAAGGTGGGAACGTTATCATATGGCCGAGGGAGAAATATATGGAAGAGGCATGGCGCCATCTAAATGACAAAGATTGTTATAAAAGGATGGATGTGGCAACAGTAAAGGCATTTTGTAACAGATTTTATATAAAACTGGTGGCCTGGAAAGGTTTGGGTTTGTTAAGCTCTGATGAGTTTACATTTTTGAAAAATGATCACCTGGTGATACCCTGCATTTACTTTATACCCAAAATTCATAAACATCCTTCCAATCCACCGGGCAGGCCCATTATTTCCACCTGTAGGAGCCTCCTTGAAAACACTTCCAAATATATAGACTTTTTTTCTACAGGAGCACATGACTAGTTTACCCACCTTTATACAGGACAAAGGAGATTTTCTTAGGAAGTTAAAAGACATTACATGGCAGGGGGATTACTTACTTATCACGTTAGACGTGACCTCTCTCTACACCAGCATCAATCATGTTGATGGCCTTAAAGCTGTGAAACATTTCTTGGACAAGAGGCCACTGCACTGTCATTCGCATAACAATATGCTTGTGAACATGATTTAAATGTGCCTATACAATAACTTTTTTATGTTTCAGCAGATGTGCTTTCAGCAGACTAGAGGGGTGGCGATGGGTTCCTCCTTCTCCCCCAGCTATCCGTGCCTGCATATGGGGCTGTGGGAGAAGCAGGTTCTCGGAGTCCAGTTTGCTGAAATTATGCACAATAATGTTGTATGTATATATAGGTACACTGACAACCTGTTTTTGATTTGGAGAGGGGATGAGAGGTTAGCGAATGTATATATTGATGATCTGAATAATAATTCCCTAAACCTAAAATTCACCTCCAATGTAAGTTAATCCACAGTGAACTTTCTGGATGTTGAAGTTTTTATTGACAAACAGGCAATCCAAACTAAACTGCACCGTAAGGCCACAGCAGGCAATACACTGCTGCATGCGACTAGCCACCATCCTCGCCACTTGATTCATAGCATCCCCTATGGGTAGATGCTACGCATCAAACGCATTTGCAGCAGACAACAAGATGTAGTGGAAGCTCAAGCAGCCTGCCGCATGCGCTTCCTAGCAAGAGGCTATACGGATAAAATAATTACATCAGCCATTAAGCGCACAGAGGCCTTACCCAGAGATGTAGCACTGATTACAAAAGCCATGAAGCAAATAGACCACCCAGTGACTGAACCTAATCCCATCCGGTTAATAATAACCTACAACAAACAACACCAGGCGATCAGGAAAATCATGTGTAAACATTGGGCACTTATCTAGAATGACCCAATCCTAAAGATGGGGTCTTTGAATTCCCCCACCATCACATATAGAAAGGCAGGATCAATGCTAAACAGCCTGGTGAGCAGTAGCCCAGAGGTCTTGGCCAAGACCGATTGGCTCAGCTCCCGGACAGGTTTTTTTAAATGCATGACCTGCAAAGCCTGCAAGCATGGGGTCAATAAAAGATCTTATACCTCTCCCTTTTTTGAGAAACAAATTCCGACTAAACTTCCAGTACACAAGAGGGTGTTGCAGCACATGAGGGCCATCACTAACTGTGATGAGGCTTATCCTGTTGCGAGACATTTTAATGACTGTCACAAAAGAGATCGGAGATTGTTACAATTTTATGTAATAGATGCAGTCATGCCCCTGAGAAGAGGTGGCGACAGAGAGGGAATCCTCCGCAAATTAGAAACCCACTACATTCTTAACCTGGATAGTAAACATCCCAATGGTTAAAATGCAGGGGAGGATTTCTATATGTGCTTATAATCAGTTAGCATATTCACCTATTTGTTTTTGATCTGTCTTTTAATTGATAGCGAGTTATCTATTTGGTGTCTATATGGGAATAATATATCTGAAATAAATGATCTGTTTTTTTTTTAATTTTAAGACTAAAATTGATTTTAAAATCATAATCAATTCTTTTTAACACAAATTTTCTTAAAATATGCATTTATTATTTATTGGTTTTAGATAGTAAATTGCGTATTTTGCAAATCTTGGTTTGCACAGGTTTATTGCACTAGTTTTTGCACAATTTTGCACTTTGCTACTGATAAACTTTGTTTATCATAAATTGTGAACTATCATCTGACGTAATAAATCAGCAGAAGTACATAGCAGTGTCGATGTTTGGAATGACTACTGAGAGATGCGTAATATATTACATTTGTCAGTAATTGTATTTTACAATTATTTCCAGACACAATCCCAACAAGCATGTAATGTTTACATGATATAATGTCAAAATGGTTTTTAATTGCTATTTTAGCGGCAATTGTGATGACCTTTTATCTTTCTGGTTTTACTAATGATTTTTATTTATCATTTGTAAACAGGTTGGTGATTCTAAAACAGTATTCATTGTGTTTTTTTTGTATAATAGACGAGCTGCTAAATTTGTATTTCGTTTAGGTCTATGATGAGGATTTACACAGCAACGTGCACTGTCACTTTAAATTGTTGAGAATCACTCCATAGCGTGTCATGTGATCAAGGGCCAAGGGGGCCCGAAACGCGTCATGGCTGAGGTGCGGGGTACTTGCACAAATAAATAATTGCACCTTAAAGACTTGGGTCCGCTGTCTTCCTTTCTACAGCACAAGGCTTCGACTTTCATTTTTATATATATATATATATATATATATATATATATATATATATATATATATATATATCAATATATATATATACGAGGATATTATGCCTTGCGTTGGGTTAGCAGCTTTGCCGCAGATCCCCGTGAACATGACACCTGGCAATGTGGTTTATGCGGTGGGAATGGAAGGAGGCTTTGACAGGCAACTAATAGAGGGCACACGGGACCTGCACTGCACACCGTGCTGAACATCGCAATTTTCCTTTGACCATCACCGCCTTGGGACTCGGAACCGGACTGCTGCATTCTGGGTCCCGTAGTTAGAGTACCCACTGTACTAACTACACGAGGCGGAGCCCAACCTGGGGGAGGATCAGCCGCTACCACTCTCCGAGGGGCAAGACATTTTTAGTGTGGACTGCTTCCTGGCCCAATATTACTCCACGGCGATGACGAAGGCCACAGACGCCGAAATGCATTCGCCCTGGTGGAGTTGTTAAATAAAGGCTTCCTTTCCCGTGCTGGTCTCCGCCTTTTCTTTGGGGAAGGACATTGGTATATATATCTATCCAACGAAAAGGTCGGCGATGAAGCGTCGATGGCCACTTGCAGCGGAGGGCCAGGACGGGATCGCCACTCCCAAGTATTCCAACACATTCGTTCACCCATTGAATAAAGAACGATGTCCAGGCCAACAGCTCGGTTCACACAACTGGTGTTTATTCACAGCCCACTCAACGCGTTTTGGGAACATATATATATATATATATATTACTGGCGGTCGCCACTAGGTATATATAGTTAGGAGTAGTTTCCATAGGAAATCCGCAACATTCTATTGGGAATAACTTTGGCGCCGGTTGATAAATCTTCGCGAATTTCTCAAAGAAGATGGACCGCTCCGCTCCTTCCCTGAAAGTTTTGGGGGGATTCGTCAAGTGGGGGCTGAGAAAAAAGGGGGTCCCAAAACGTGTTTTCCCCATGTTATTTTCCATAGGACGATTAGACACGGTTACAGACCGAACGGCTGAACCGAATTACAAGAAATTTGGCAAAATGGTAGAGTCTGGTTCGCAGGTCACACTTTTGCTTAAATGGTGTAAATCCCTCCAGTAGTTCCTGAGAAAATCGAAAGGAAAAAAATATATATATCTATAAGCGCGCACGGTACGGTACGCGTACGGTACGCGTACCTTCCCGTGCACGAGCTGCATGCTGATTGGCTGCCTGTGTCTGTCAACACTCCAAAACAGAAATTGTTGGCAGCCATCTTGTGCCTCGATACCTTCCTGAGAAAGCTGCATGCTTATTGGCTGTCAACATTCCAAACCAGGAAGTGTTGGTAGCCATCTTGTGCTCGGTAGACCGAGGCACAAGAAATCAGAAAAACAAACGTGTAGAACTCAAAAAAGGGGCAGGGTAGAAGCACCCTGACCCCCTAGGCCTGCTTAAGGGGTCCCACAAGGACCCCCAAGGCCCAATTCTTTTTTTTTTTTAAACCTGGTCTTTTTTTTTCAAATTACCACTGGGGGGACCAAATCGCGGGGCATAGTCATAAAGAAGTGGGGGGGGGGCGAACCCCCCCACACTGCCCCAGGGACCACCGCCCCCGGGGCAAAGCAACGCAGCCCCCTGGCGCATACTGGAGGCTCCTGGTGGGCTATTTGGCCCCCAGAGACCCCCAGTATGCAAGGGGAATTAGTTCCCCCTCTGCAAACGTGCCAGGGGGCTGCGTTGCAGAGAAGTGTAAAAAGGGGCATAGCCTCATTACACCTCTCTGCAATCCAGCCCCCTGGCGCATACTGCAGGTTCCAGGTGGGCTAGTAGGCCCCCAGGGACCCCCAGTATGCAAGGGGAATTAATTCCCCCTTCTGCAAACGCGCCCGGGGGCTGCGTTGCAGTGAGGTGTAAAAAAGGGTGTGGCCTCATTACACCTCTCTGCAATGCAGCCCCCTGGCGCATACTGGAGGTTCCAGGTGGGTTAGTTGGCCCCAGGGACTCCCAGTATGCAAGGGGAATTAGTTCCTCCTCTGCAAACACGCCAGGGGGCTGCGTTGCAGAGAGGTGTAAAAAGGGGCGTAGCCTCATTACACCTCTCTGCAATGCAGCCCCCTGGCGCAAACTGAAGGTTTCAGGTGGGCTAGTTGGCCCCCAGGGACCCCTAGTATGCAAGGGGAATTAGTTCCCCCTCTGCAAATGCGCCCGGGAACTGCGTTGCAGAGAGGTGTAAAAAAGGGTGTGGCCTCATTACACCTCTCTGCAATGCAGCCCCCTGGTGCATACTGGAGGTTCCAGGTGGGCTAGTTGGCCCCCAGGGATCCCCAGTATGCAAGGGAAATTAGTTCCCCCTCTGCAAACGCGCCAGGGGGCTGCGTTGCAGAGAGATGTAAAAACATTTTTTTTCAATTTATAATAAAAATATGTAATTTAATTTAAAAAATAAAATATCTAAAAATAAATAATTTAAAATATTGTAGTAAATCAGTATAAAAAATATAACCATACATTTAAAAATTATCATTTACAAAACCATTGAAATTCACTGAAAAAACCATAGGTTTCAGCCACGTTATAGTTAGGAATTACCATTTAAAAAACCTTTGAAATTCACTGAAAAAACCATAGGTTTCAGCCACGTTATAGTTAGGAATTAGCATTAAAAAAACCTTGCAAATTCACTGAAAAAAACATAGGTTTCACACCAGTTATAGTTAGCTGGTCATTTTACTCATACAAAACCTTTGAAATTCCCTCGTTATAGTTAGTTCAGCTAACTATAACTCGCGCGCCCGCAATGCACTGTTGATGACGTCACATATTACATCACTCATGACATGGCCAGTGACATCACTCATGACATCACTGATGACATCTCAAATGACATCACTGATGACATCATCCTTGTGAAAGAGTGGCAGACCTCCTCTCACTCTAATATAACCTTTGATACACACATTCAAAAATAGAAACAAAAATGTTCAAAAACATGGAGATACCAATACCAGTTACAACAACCTATTCCAACATCTACTTCCACATCCACTCATTCACCAACAGTTCTATATAGTCACTCATACATGTACTCAATCATCATATGTACTCATACACCTATACATCCTGTTACACACCGATACTCAACCATAGAGTTACTTACACACATACTCACACATGCAAATATACTATCAAACATCCATTTACTTCCATATACAGCTATACACACAAACATACACATACAGACTCTCCTAAACGATCACTTATAGAAACACATACTTAGTTACACAGGAACTCTTCAAATCTCTAACTCTCAAATATACTCACTTATATACACCAATACTCACATACAGTAGTTTAACACATATGTACTTAGTCATCAAGACAGTATTGAGACAGTCATTCACTCACTAACACACCCATACACACACTCATCCACCATACAGTCCTGCACACATGCTGTCTTCAAAACACATATAAACAGTGAGTCACTCATTAATGCATCTATGTGCTAAGTAATATCCCCCACCAAACCATATAAACACTCAGACACTCATACTGATACTCAAAAAACCAACTAATAACCTATATAGACACTCATGTAGCTACTCACCAACCCATGCAGCTACTTATTCAAAAAATGTGTGAGACTGATACAGATATTTACATATTTAAACATTACTCACTAACCCATGTATTCACGAAGATAGAATTAATCAGTCAGTTATACAATCAATTTTACAAAAATGGCATCCATTTAGACACTTACACATTTATTCTTCCATCGACCTTTAGATATACATGTCATGAGTGATGTAATATGGGACGTCATCAACAGTTCAGTGCGGGTGTGCGAGTTATAGTTAGCTGAACTAACTATAACGGGGGAATTTCAAAGGTTTTGTATGAGTAAAATGACCAGTTAAATATAACTGGTGTGAAACCTATGTTTTTTTCAGTGAATATATATATATATATATATATATATATTCGCTCAAACCTCCTGCACAACAACGTGAAGGAATCACAAGCCGCACCAGCCGGGTAGGTTAACAGGTATTCTTTATTGGGCACAAAGAAGACGCGTTTCGAGCACACAGGCTCTATATATATATATATATATATCGTCCACACCTCCTCTTCAGGAATGAAAACGCACTCGTAGGATCTCTTCTTTTTAATTTATTTATTTATCCATAGTTCTCAGCATAACAAATACCAACGCGTTTCGCCGCCCACAGACGGCTTGCTCACGGTAGATATTTACATTGCCCACAAACTTCCTTTAAGGAGTGGTTACCAAAACCACGTGACTTAATTGTAACTTCCTGTCATATTTGCTAGGCATTATGGGTCTTGTAGTTTGTTCGATCTGTTGTACACAGAATTCTATTTACGAGCACACAATTGTTCTTTCACACATGATCAATGTCAAAACCTCATGTGTATATCATGCCCACAATATTTCGATGTCATTTTTGGCGCCATAAGGTTATAAACTTTTTCCCCCTTATCAATCACTACAACCCATGGTCATATCAGTATCATCAATTGGAATTACATTCATTGCCAACATTTCTAATAGAGCACGGTTTATCATTTCCAATAGAACGCGGGTTATCATTTATATTAATGGGGTGTCGCCCTCTAGTGGGCGGGTTCTACTTGGTGATTGATATTCAGATTGAAGCCCTCAAGTGGGCTATTTCATTTAACCTTTGCAATAGCACCCTGCAACCTTAAGCTAATTTCTATGTGAGGGCTTAGTGTTTGTGTTTCCTTGTTCTTGTGTGTTCATATTTGACCCATTTTTGTGTTTTATTCTTATGACATTACAGAAGATAAAAAATTGTTATGTATGTGTTTCACATTCCCTATATGACTATTCCACAGCTTGGTGTATTGTTCTTGTTTAACATTTTACAATTTTACAAGTGTACATAAAGTTCTTCACTCTGGTTCAGACCGTCCGGATATAAAGTTCTGAAATTCAAAATTTGTCGTGACTCCCTGCATCTTAATATTCGCTCTCTGTCCCCTCCCCTCTCATGAGGGACAATTGTTTCCAGAGCGTAAAATTTTAGAAGTTTCCAGTCCCCATTATGTGCAGCTTCCATATGTTTCGCGACGGCATTGCCTCTATCTTTGTTTACCGTCGATCTTACATGTTCAAGGATTCTTAGTTTCAATTCTTTCTTTGTGCTGCCAATGTATTTCAAAGCACATGGACATTCTATCGCGCAAACCACATATTCAGTTTTGCAGTTTATCAGTTGTTTGATTATCCAGGGTTTTTTATTGGGTAAGGTTACTTCTGTTTTGTTCATGGCAATCCGGCATACTTTACACTGTTGACATTTTACAAAGCCTTTGCTTTTCAACCACTGAATGCCTTTTTTCTTTTTGTCCGGATCTTGATGGTGGCTGTGTACCAGCTTATCTCTCAGACTAGTTGCCCGTCTGAATGTTACTTCAGGGTGTTTTCCCATTATTTTGCCAGCTGTATCATCTAGATGTAGGATTTTCCAATTCTTTCTTAAGATGTTTATGATCTGTTTGGATTCCCTTGAGTAGTCTATGATAAGTCTCACCTGTTGTTTTTCAGGCTGCATTTCATCCTTCTTTTTGGGTTTTATTTGAAGGATTTCTCCTCTCTTCTTTTCATTTGCTCGTGCCCAGCATTTCGTGATGACTCCTTGTTTGTATCCTCGTTGTTTTAATCTTTTTGCCATGTCGCAACTGTTAGTTTTCCATTCTTTTTCTTGGGAACAGATGCGGCGTAATCTTAAAAATTCTCCATACGGTATGTTGTCCTTCACTGAGGCTTTGTGGAAACTTTCAGCATGTAGTGTTGCATTCGTTGATGTTTCCTTCCTATATAGTGTGGTCTCTACTTTATTGTTGTGTATGTAGATAGCAGTATCCAGGAAAATTGCACTGTCCTCACTTATATTGTATGTAAATCTTAGATTTGTGTCTGTCGAGTTCAGAATTTTAAAGTAAGTTTCAATATATATACGTCAAATAACGTGGTTCCAAATCGGCGTGCTCAACAGCGGGTGCTCGTGTTGGGTCGAACCAATGGCCTAGGCTGATCTTTTTGAAAACAAATTACGCTGCACTCAGGAATCTCAATTAGTTGTTTTATTTCACATGCAGAGCCAGTATATGAAATAAAACAACTAATTGAGATTCCGGAGTGCAGCGTAATTTGTTTTCACAAATATATATATATATATATATATATATATATATTTTTTTTTTTTTAATATAGCACTAGCACTTTAGTCGTAAGCACATTATACACTCAGCACTTTTGACCTAGAGGCGTGGCTCGTAATTACTCTATTTGCCCTGACACAATCATTTTGTTTATCATTTGTGCCTGCTGAGCATAAATTGTAGATCAGAGATGTATCCCAATCTATGAATACTAGGCAGGTTCTTAGAATTTGTTGCTCTCTTTAAGTATACGGTATGAATTCCATTTTGATAGATTTCTTAGATTGCTAATATGTACCTTATTTATACACATGTTTTATTGCAAGGTTTTCATTAGTGGTTTTCCTAGTGCACTATGCAGTAATAATGTTGGCATACCATGATGGAATATCAGAGTTTCATGCTGTATTTTATAAATTTAAGCAACTAAAGAAATATGGAAGATTTTTTTGGTTTCTGTGTCTAAGATGATTTTGTAGTCTCTTTTCCATGTCTATAGCCATTGTGTCACTTGGTCAGAATCGCGTGATATTGTGTGTGTGTGTGCGTGCGTGCGTGTGTGTATATATATATATATATATATATATATATATATATATATATATATATATTCTGGTACTGCAAACTCTCACTATTTTTCACTCTCTCTCACCTCAAAGGCTTGGAAAAAATGGTGGGAAACTCCTTTTGATGTACTGGGGAAGGCGCTTTATGGACTTGGGTATGTCACCTGTCATCACTGACTGAGTCCAGCACCCTCTAAAGGGGGCATTGCAACTTTGAAATTTTCCAGATCCACGCTGATGCCTGGGGATTGTTCTACAGGTGAGGAATTTGCAGTTAGAAGCATCCATCAGAAGTGGGAAATTCCAACACCATCTCTGGGATGAAACCTCCAGATGTTTCTTCCATGTCAAATCTGGTACCAGGTATACAATTAGAACATTAAGGCCTGCTCTTCAGTTCACTTTTGGACCTGCGGAAGACTCTCAAGAGGACTGCCTTGCTGTCTGGTGTGTCCTTCAGAGGACTGCCTGCTTCTTTCAGACGACTGACCTGCTGCCTGAAGCCTGCCATGGGCCCTCAGAGGACTGCTCTGCTGCTTAGCCCGTTCGATGCTCATGACGGAACGGTTCCGTCATGAGCATCGGTCGAGCTGTGCTCATGACGGAACCATTCCGTCATGACCACGCCCGTTTTCATTAGGGCCCAGCACCGGCGGTAAATCTGCACCGCACGGATGAGGTTAAGACCTGCTTTTCTGTTTGAATCCAGGAATACTAAAGTGAATCCAAGGGCTAGTTGGCTGGCACCCTTATAAGAGCTTATGAGACAGAAAAGGCTCCAACCATCTTGAACCCACACCTGGGACCAGTTTCAGTGAATCCTGACCCTCCAAGTGGTGCCCCTCCAGTTCTGGACCCTTGGAACTTAAAACTTTTTTGTGACAAAAAGTGCTCTGAGAACCTAGAGAAGACCAGGACCTACCTGCTCGCTGATCCGACCAAGATGCATTAACTACCAGCCTAACTTCGGGCTGCATTCTTCTCCATACCAGCAAATCCTATTCAGCGACTCCTTGCATAAGAGGTATCTTGCCTCATGAAGCCCTCGTCGGCTACATCCTGCAACTTTGTTCTGCTGGAGATTTTCGACTTCCAAAAAGGAGACTAAGGGCCCGATGTAGGTAGGGCTTTACCGATCGGTATCGGCCGAAAATACCGATTTTTGGCCCTTACCGATCGGTAAACAGCCATCGAGATGCAGGGAACCAAAAACAGAACGAATCGGATAGAAAACCGATTCGGAATGACTACCGAATGGGAAAGAATCCGATACGTACATACCGAAAATCGGATATGTAACGAATCGGATAAACACCGAATCGGTTACAAAGACCGAATCGGTCCATGTACCGAATCGTTAGTGACACCGAATCGGAAAATCACTGATTCGGTCCTACTACCGAATCGTTAGTGACACCGAATCGGAAAATCACCGATTCGGTCCTACTACCGAATCGTTAGTGACACCGAATCGGAAAATCACCGATTCGGTCCTACTACCGAATCGGAAAAAATACCGATTCGGACATGATCCGAATCGGAAAACATGCCGATTCGTATGAATCTCCGATCGGGAAATTCCCCGATTCCGACAGTTGGGGAGATGTAGGGAGGCACAGAAACACCGAAATCGGCTCAAAATCGGTAGAATTCACTCGGTATTTACCATGGATTGCAATCAGGTGGTAACCAACTCCAACCCATATAAACAGTCCCAAAATGCATTGCAACTTGCAGGATGGCAGCTTTCTATGTCATTGCGAGGCGGCTACGGCTACAGCAGGAAGGACAGAGGGAATGGCTAAGAAATGAACAGGTCTACAGACAGAGGATAACCCTGTTCATGCTCACTGAGGCTGAGATCCTACAGAGATACAGGCTGGACTTTGACACCATACTTGAGCTCATCAGGGACCTTAAGCCATACTTGGACCACCACACCCCAAGGGCACACGCCATCCCTGCGCACGTCCAGGTGCTATGCAGCCTACACCTGGTAGCGTCTGGCAGCTATCAAAGTGGAGTAGCAGCAGCAGGAGGGGTGAGCCAGAGCAGCCTGTCAAGGTTCTTCCACATATTCCTTGACGCCATGATAGACAGGATGGACCAATACATCTCATTCCCTGCAACCCACGCAGAACTGCTACAAACCAAAGCTGACTTCTACCAGATGGCACAATTTCCCCAAATCATCGGTTGCATAGATGGCACGCATATTCCGATTTGCCCACCAGCGGACACCGAATACATATACCGCAATCGGAAATCTACACACACCATCAACGTGCAGGTGATCTGCAATGCCAAGTGCACCATCACAGACCTGGTAGCAAAATTTCCAGGAAGTACCCATGACTCCTATATATTCCAACAGAGAGGCATATATGCACGGCTGATGGCTGGCGAATTTGGAGAAGGATACCTCCTAGGTGAGCCACATCATCAGACCCCCATAACACATAGTAGGTAGGTGTAATACATGTATGCATGTGTCTAATGTGACCCCTTTCTCTTCCAGGCGACAGTGCATATGCCCTCCGCTCATTCATACTCACCCCCTACCTCAACCCCTCCACACCCAGCCAAAGGAGGTATAACCGGGCCCACATACGCACCAGGAATGTTGTTGAACGGACCTTTGGCATCTGGAAAAGTAGATTCAGATGCCTGCACAAGAGTGGAGGTGCAAGGCAGTATACCCCCATCACCTGCTGCAAGATCATAGCTGTATGTGCAATGTTACACAACCTTGCGGTCAAGAAGGGCACTGAGGTGGAGTTGTCTGACTACGAGGACTATGATGACGACGAAGCTGTGCCACTGACACAGCCAGCTGGGGTGTGTACGCCAAGTGATGGCAGATACAGACGTGAGGAGATCACTGAGAACTATTTCTGACAGAGTACAGATGCAAAGACAGCTAAATGTTGCTTGGAAACAAATATTTTTAATAGTGATGCACCACAGTTACAGCACTGATGTGCATCAAAAAATGGAGAATGTAAACTCAAATAAAGTCCAGGGTTCTGGTTTGCTCATCCCCCCTTGCCAGGCTATTTTTTGGCCCGCTTGCCAGACCCACTGGGGTGTCCCTCGGCCCCCTCCGAATGCCCAGCAGCATCAGCGGATCGCCTGGTGCTCCTCCGTGGCTCTGATGCAGCGCTGGCCGGGCTGCTGCTGTCTCCAGCATCACCCAGGTCCAGGGCAGGATTGGAGGCGGCGTTTGATATTAACATGGCCTCCATGGCCGTGGTGATCCTGGCCATCCCCCTAGTCAGCTCAGCCGTATGCTGACTGAGCACTGATTCCTGATTGGAGCTGCGATGGCACAGCTGTGCGGTCGCCGCTGCAAGGCGGGCCATGGCCCGGTTGAGCACCCGGGCATCCCTCCTGCGCGCAACCTCATGCTCCTCCTGCCTGGCAGAAGAGTGGGTGATGGCAGTGGGCAGTGGAAAGCCATTGTTAGGCCATTACTCAAAAAACCTTCACTTGACCCCACAATCCTGAAAAACTTTAGGCCCATATCCTTACTTCCTGCCCCCGCTAAAATGCTTGAGCTCCATCTGAATATGCATCTGTCTGCGTTCCTGGACTCCTCTGGGTTTTTAGATCATACCCAGCATGGGTTCAGGAAACTCCATAGTACAGAATCTGCACTTACTATGGTTACTGATAACATCAGAATGAAGGTAGATCAGGGTCAGACAACACTGCTGGTCTTACTCGACCTGACCGCAGCATTTGACACCCTATCTCCCTCAATTTTAACATCTCGTCTGAGGGAGATGGGAGTGGAGGGGTCAGCCCTGGACCTTCTGTCCTCTTTTTTAGACCTTAGAGAACAGAGGATTAAACTAGGAGAATACCTCTCCCCTGCTACATCTCTGCATTGCGGGGTACCACAAGGGTCGGCTTTAAGCCCGACCCTATTTAACATTTATGTGGCCCCCCTTGCGAGATTGGTTAAAGCTCAGGGAATGGAAGTAACGTCATACGCAGATGACACTCAGATTATGGTGTCACTAGCCCAACCGGTCAGTACCTCCGCCTCCAGCTTCAGGAGTTGCATGCAAACAGTCTCTGACTGGATGATAGTCAACTCCTTGAAGCTGAACGGCGATAAAACTGAGGTGCTGATCTTCGGAAAGGATCAGGATGTGTGGTCAAGTGAGTGGTGGCCGCAATCCTTGGGAACCTGCCCGGTCCCCTCCCATTCAGCTAGGAACCTTGGGGTTATGTTCGACACCTCGCTGGCAATGACCCTTCAGGTTAATAGAACAGTGGCTACTTGCTGGGGAATTCTTAAAATTCTCCGTCGAATAGTACATTATCTCTCCCCGCAAGCTAGGAAACAGACAGTGGTTGCACTTGTTGGTTCAAGATTGGACTACTGCAACTCACTGTATGCAGGGATTAACAAAGGACTAATACAACGACTGCAAACTGTTCAAAATGCGGCTGCAAGATTCGTCCTGGAC
Source organism: Lissotriton vulgaris (assembly GCF_964263255.1). Lineage (NCBI taxonomy): Eukaryota > Metazoa > Chordata > Amphibia > Caudata > Salamandridae > Lissotriton > Lissotriton vulgaris. The sequence goes on along the minus strand of NC_141691.1, from coordinate 1,249,112,044 downwards.
ACTCCCCGATCCTCCTCGGCAACACTAGCCAGAAAGAATCTACACTGGCTTCCTATAGAGCATCGTATTTCTTTCAAAATCATTTGTCTGGTACACAGCGCTCTTAAAACTGAAACATCAGTTGGGCTGGGTGCACTTCTATCCAGCTATGTCCCCAGCAGATGTCTGCGCTCACGGCAACAAAATCTTCTGGCTATCCCTAGGACCAAGAAGACCAGATGGGGAGGTAGAGCTTTTTCTACAGTCGCCCCCCGTCTCTGGAATGCACTCCCTCTGGAACTTAAGTCTCTATCTTCACTTTCCCTCTTCAAAAAGGCCCTGAAAACATGGTATTTTAAGAAAGCCTACCAGTAATCAGCTCCTGGGACAGATAATCTATCAATATTGAGCTAGGCGCCTTGATGCCCTTTGGGGCTTAGTCTGCGCGATATAAATTTTCCTTCATTTCATTTCAGGCAGTATACCCCCATCACCTGCTGCAAGATCATAGCTGTATGTGCAATGTTACACAACCTTGCGGTCAAGAAGGGCACTGAGGTGGAGTTGTCTGACTACGAGGACTATGATGACGACGAAGCTGTGCCACTGACACAGCCAGCTGGGGTGTGTACGCCAAGTGATGGCAGATACAGACGTGAGGAGATCACTGAGAACTATTTCTGACAGAGTACAGATGCAAAGACAGCTAAATGTTGCTTGGAAACAAATATTTTTAATAGTGATGCACCACAGTTACAGCACTGATGTGCATCAAAAAATGGAGAATGTAAACTCAAATAAAGTCCAGGGTTCTGGTTTGCTCATCCCCCCTTGCCAGGCTATTTTTTGGCCCGCTTGCCAGACCCACTGGGGTGTCCCTCGGCCCCCTCCGAATGCCCAGCAGCATCAGCGGATCGCCTGGTGCTCCTCCGTGGCTCTGATGCAGCGCTGGCCGGGCTGCTGCTGTCTCCAGCATCACCCAGGTCCAGGGCAGGATTGGAGGCGGCGTTTGATATTAACATGGCCTCCATGGCCGTGGTGATCCTGGCCATCCCCCTAGTCAGCTCAGCCGTATGCTGACTGAGCACTGATTCCTGATTGGAGCTGCGATGGCACAGCTGTGCGGTCGCCGCTGCAAGGCGGGCCATGGCCCGGTTGAGCACCCGGGCATCCCTCCTGCGCGCAACCTCATGCTCCTCCTGCCTGGCAGAAGAGTGGGTGATGGCAGTGGTCAGCCTGCCTAACCCTGCTGCCACCTCCTTGTTGCTGTCCACAACAGCCTGGAAACCCTTCACCAACTCCCCCATCTGCATGTTGTGCTGCAGGAGCTGGCGTTGGCAGGCCATGGTGGATCTGGCCTGTTGGCGCTGGATTTTGACCATCTGTCCCTCCAGGCCCAGGAACACACTGCCCTCCCGTGCTGGTGCAGCAGTGGTGGTGGTGGTGGTGGCACGGCGTCGGGCACTGCTGCTTCCGGCCTGCTGAGTGGGCTGGGGTGCCACTGGTGGGGGTGTGGTGCTGGCCGGTCCCTGAGCCCCTGCTCCCAGGACTGGTTGGACAGGTGGCAAGGCCACGAGTGTGGCAGGAGCTGATGTAGGCGGGATGGTCTGCCTTGTAGGGGAGTTGTCTGGTGAGAATTGCAAGGGGGGTGTGCTGGGCAGTAATGGGGAGTGCACTGCTTGGAAGTCAATGACCAGGACTCCCTCCATTCCTAGCCCTGGGGTGCCTCCTTCCTCATCCTCCTCCTCCTCCTGGCCAGCCTGGCTGGTGCTCGGCCCTGCAACTGCAGTGTTGTACGTTGCTGCTCCCTCTGCTGTCACAGTTGCGCCGCCTGATGGTGCCCCTAGGTACAAAGAAGCATTTGTAAACTGAGTGCCGATGTATTACAGTCAGTACAATTATGGCATTCCACATGTCCTTGCATCTCCTTACACCGTGTCACACTGTTTCCTGTCTTGTGATTCTGCACTGACGTATTTGGCTAACTTCTGCTGACTACATGTACCATGATGCTTGTCTCTTGTATGTTGGTGACAGTACTGTGCTGGTGTTTGCCTATGCATTGTGTCTAATGGGGAGGTGTCTGGTAGGGTGTGTCATGATGCGCATGCTTCTTACCTGTAGCTGTGGCTCTCGCAGAGCTGTCCAGGGTCCCGATTCCTACGATGCTCTCCCTCTCGATGGTGCTGGAGACAATTTCCTCCAGCTCGGTGAGGGGTGGCGCCGGTGTGTCCAGCCTGCCTTTGAATGTCCGCCAGCTTCCTCTTCGTGAGGCTGCGGAGGTCGTAAAACCTTTTCTTCAGTTCCTCAATGGACCTGGGGGTGACACCAGCAGCATTGACCTTCTGGGCGATGTCGGCCCACATTCTCCTCTTGGTGCTGTCTGGCACGTTGAGGGACAGCTTGCCAAACAGCTGGCGGTGCACCCTCACCACCTCCTCAACCAGCACCTGAAGTTCGGTGGTGGTGAACTTGGGCTTCCTCTTTTGGGAGGACTTCTGGCTTCCTGCCTGATCTGCCATTGTCTCCTGTTCAGTCTGCAACCTCCTTCTCCCACTGCTGCTAACTGTGTGTGTTGGGCTCAGGCAGGCTTTCCAGAAACTTCTAGAAACTTCTTAATTAGCTGCACCTGCCAGGGTTGCCACTCCCTGTTTGGGTGGGGGAGGGGGAGCCACCTCATTGGCTGAATCGCCTATTGCCGAATCGGCTTTTACCGAATCGGTAATATCCGAATCGGTAAAATCCGAATCGGTATTATCCGATTCGGTAAAAGCCGATTCGGTTCATTCAATGCATTCCTATGGGCTTTTTCGCCATGGGTCTATGATTGCCGATTCGGATTTTACCGATTCGGCTTTTGCCGAATCGGTATTCGCCGAATCGGGAATATCCGATTCGGTGGTAGCCGATTCGGTGATTTCCGAATCGTTGTTGGCCGATTCGGTAATTTCCGAATCGGCCCGAGCAGAATCGGAACGTACCGAATCTCATTACCGATGCCGGCCGATTCGGTATTCATTCGGTATTTTTTTCCTACATCTCGTTTTCCGATTTCAGAATACCGATTCGGCCCGCCTCGGTATTTTGAAATCGGAAAATCGCGTTTACCTACATCGGGCCCTAAGGGTCTGATTTAGATCCTGGTGGATCTGGTCCCACTGTCACCTTTTTGACGGTTTCACCTCTAGCTCTATTTAGATGTTAGTGGGTTCATGGACAAAAGACCGCCTGAGTGCTGCCGACTCCGCCAGGAATTTTCTTCCGTGTCATAAGCAGAAGCGGCTGTCAGAGGGAGTCCAGCCGAGATTACAGTTGGGCCAATCAATTCAATTTATTTTATTATCATTTGGAATTCCATGGAATCCCACATAAAATACAAAATAAAACAGCATTTCATACAGGTCAATGAATAAAAACACAACAAGTCACAACTTCAATTTTCCTAAATTACACCCAATGGTACATAATCACTTTTTCTTCATTAAACTCTTCACTACGGTGGACGGAAAAAATCAGCTTCTAAGGCACGAAAGTTAAAAACTTAAATTTTCCTAAATTACGTCTTCCAGAGGTAAGTAATCTATTTTCCTTAATATATACGTCACTTCAGTAGACAACAGAAACCTCTTAGAGTACACTTGCGGGCAATAACACTTATTATTCGATAGGATACACTTTTGGCTATCACCCTAGTTTAATACATTACTCTACATTTGGGCGGCTAATAGTTAAAAAATGTACAGTTATCATTAAATATACACATATCGATTTATAAATACAGTTAAAAACTTTTTTAAGGAGATGAACATGGAATAGTAATAGCAGCAAATATTTTACAAAGTACTAACTAAAGTGCTAATGCTTTAAATAAAGTGTAAGTGCGTTAGATAACCTTTCTTACAAGTGACTAACTAGCAGCTTGTTTATAAGGAGATGTAGGTGATAAATTGACTATCCTGCGAATATGCTACAACGCAATAAGGGTTAAATGTTGATTATCATCTTTAGCAACAGATTAATGTACCTAAAGTGTTTAAGAAAGTGCTAATATATGGGATAATTTCACACAATACTTTAGAGGACCTACAGCTCAAGCCCATTTTTTTTAAATAAACATTTAAAAATTCTTTAAAAAAGCGGAAAATTTTAAAACACATCAGTTCTGATGGGGGGAGCAAAAGAAAGTTGCGGGCCTGTTCTGCAGTTGCGATTTTATACTGTAAAAAAACATGCCTTAGGTATTTGCGGCGTATTAAGTGAAGCCCTGGACACACACTCAAGACATGATTAAGATCTTGTATACCGCCATTGCATAAATCACAGCGTCTTTCATTTTTAGGGATACCCTCCCAGGCACCTGTTACAATCCTCAAAGGCAGCAAGTACATTCTCAATAATAAGATCACTCTGCGAACTCCATGATTCAGGTTCCAAAGTACATACGGCTAAGGATTTTTAACAGTAGAGCTTCCTGCAATACAGTCCAACCTTCCATTCGCGTGGCATATTTTCAAATCTCTTTCACGTGAAATCACATATATAGTTTTTTTAATTATATGCTTTAAAGCTATTTTACCTAAACCCGCTACTTCTTCAAAATTTAAACCAAAAATGTTTAAAGCCTTTAAAAAAATTCTAAAAATTGCACTTTTCTGCAACATATTAACAAACATTTCCTTATGCAATGCTAACCTTAACAGATTCTCTTGACCATTTAACAAAGCGTTACACCACCGTAAACAAGCTGCCATTGATAACACGTATGTTGAAAGGAGGCCAAATTCGAGCCTAAGAGCTGCGATAGACGCAGCATAACTTAGAGTCCCTCCTAACAAGACTTGAGTCCATGTCGAAGAGTGAAGGGCAATTATTACTCTTAACAGGTTCCCTGGGATCCCCATAGCAATCAATTTCCTCCACAGCGTCCCTCGATCCACCCTATCGAACGCTGTGGAGAAATCAATAAATGCTGTATACAACGGAGTCCTCCGACCCACGGGATATTTATCAGGTAGGGTTTGCAGAACAGAGATGTTGTCTAAAGTTCCACTATTCTTCCGGAACCCTGATTGTTCAAGGGGAATTAAATTATTTCCAAATACCCACTCTTGCAAGTGAACAAGGATACTTTTTGCGAACAATTTTCCAGTTGCGTCTAAAAGGGAAATATCCCTAAAACTTGCCGGAGAGTTTTTAGGGCCCTTTTTATATTGTAGGACTATTATGCTTCCCTTCCAGGAATAAGGGATGTCCCCGAGATTGTAACAATGGACAAACAGAGGTTGTAATAATTTTGCCCAATCGCCACAGTCGTTTTTTATAATGCTACTGGGACATCATCCGGCCCCATTGCCCCGGAGAATCTCGCCCCCTTAATGTATCCTTCAATTTCCCTCACTGATGGTGCTTCAACATCATCGACCAATGTTGTGATTTTACTAAACCCCTCAACCTCATCAGCTAGTGGATTGGGGGCATACAATAAGGATATATAAATACACCATTCTGCTTCAGGGATCAGCATGGGTTGAGATTTTTCTCTACTGTCGCAAAATTTGGCTATTAGCGGCCAATACTTTCTAGTGTCCCCCGAAAGCGCCACTTCCCGAAGGTTACCCCATTTTTCATCTTCGGCAGCCCTACGGTCAGCTGCTATTTTTCTTTTCCGGACCCGTTTTAATCTATCTCTTTTTGTCTTAAGGCCATAGGGTCTTTAAATTGGGATCTAATCAGCCCATTTTTCTTCTTATTAAGTTTTTTAATATCACTGGGCAGTATTACTATAGGGGCGGCTCTTTCACCTTGCTTGTTTCTTCCCAAATCTTTTATCGCAGTCATGACTCTTTCATATCTCACAATCGGGCTCTCCCGGATTAAACTAAATGCAATATTTTTAAATACCCACTGAAAGTTCGGGAGGTTCTTGTATGACCAATAAGTGCGACCATTATTTCGAGAATAAGTTACATTGTCATTCCTCTGATTCCAGAGTTCAGGCTTCTCGATATGTATAACTAAGTTTACTGCCAAGATGTTATGGTCACTCAACTTAGTGGGAACCACCTTGAACTGTGAACATGCCCCAAACAATTGAAAAGACACTGCCATATAATCAAGTAGGTAATGGCCATATGTCCCATGAAAGGTAAGGGCTGCGGGTGAATCCTCTGTGAATCTGCCATTTAATAATACAAGATCAAGATCCCTAAGATTTTGCAAGAGCGAAAGGCCACGTTTGTCAGCTTTTAAATTGGTCGGGACTACTGGCTCTGGTATACACCAAACCTCCTCCAAATCCTCATTGGAAAAAGAGAAGATGGAACTGTTACTTATTTTAGCATTAAAGTCCCCTACCATCATTATACATACTCTTTCTTCATTACTACATAAGTTATGCACAAAAGAGCAAATGGAATCAATCAATGGGGTAGAGGCCTTCCCAGGAGGAATGTACATGCTTACGAAAAACAGAAACATAGTGTGACCCCTGTAATCTATTTCCATTTTCAACCTGGCGCATATACAACAATTTGATGGGTGTATATATATCACAGGGTCCCATGCTAACGAACAAGTTACTTACCTTCGGTAACGCTTTTTCTGGTAGATACAATATCTGCCTGTGGATTCCTCACCTTGTGAATATCCCCCTTGCGTCAGCAACATTCGGAAATTCTTTTTGTAGTTTCGCGCCGACGCGGACGTCACAGAGACACGGCTCCGCTCGCGACTCCGCTGACGTCACCGACGCCTATATTAGGCCCACGCCGGCGTGATGACATCAGTTCCGCCTATTTTTCCGTGCCTTCGAGGCACACGGACGGACCGATGACAGTATAAATGCACACAATATACACAGTATAGAAATCAAAGTAACACACACAGTGTGAAGTAAATGCAATAAAACATTTTACAATAAAATAATCCATTAAAGATACTCTGGCAAAGAAGAGTGGACAACGGGGAGGCGGGTGGGTCAGTGAGGAATCCACAGGCAGATATTGTATCTACCAGAAAAAGCGTTACCGAAGGTAAGTAACTTGTTCTTCTGATAGATACATCTGCCGTGTGGATTCCTCACCTTGTGAATAGAGTCCCACAGCAGTCCCCACTCCCGGAGGAGGGTGTCCACTCTTCTAGACCAGGAAATCCTGAAGGACAGAGCGCGCAAAATGACCGTCCCTCCTCACTTCGGTATCCAAGCAGTAGTGCTTTGCGAAAGTGTAGAGGGAAGACCAAGTTGCGGCCCTACAAATATCCTCTACAGGCACACCTCTAGCCAATGCAGAGGTCGAAGACTTAGCTCTAGTTGAATGAGCCCTTATGCCCTCTGGTGGTTCCTTACCGGCCAAAGAGTAGCAGATCTTAATGCAGAGGACGATCCATCTCGACAAAGTCCTCTTATGGACCGCTCTTCCCTTCTTGCAGCCAGCAAAGCCAATAAAGGGCTGGTCATCCATGCGACAGTCTCTAGTTCTGTCCAAATAAAAAGACACCGCCCTCTTGGGGTCAAGACGGTGTAATCTCTCCTCCTCCTTGGAAGGGTGTGGGGGAGGATAAAAGGTAGGAAGGGTAACGGATTGACCAAGATGGAAAGGAGTCACCACCTTTGGCAGAAAAGCAGCCCTGGTCCTAAGAACCATTCGATCAGCATGAATGGACAGGAACGGGGGCCTGGAACTAAGAGCTTAAAGCTCACTAACCCTCCTTGCCGAGGTTATTGCAACGAGGAAAACAGTTTTGAAAGTCAGGAGCCTCATGGGACATTTGTGAAGAGGCTCAAAAGGAGCACCCATTAAAAATGTCAGAACTAGATTCAAATCCCACTGAGGCACAATAAAAGGGATAGGAGGGAACTTATTAGTGAGGCCCTTCAAAAACCTCAAAACTATCGGTGATTTAAACAGAGAAGGCTGGTCAGGCAAACAGATAAACGCCGACAGCGCTGACAGATAACCCTTCACCGTGGCAACAGCAAGACCCTGCTGTGCTAAGGAAAGGGCAAACTGGAGAACATCAGATAAATGGGCCCTCAAAGGGTCTATGAACTTCTCCCTGCACCAAACAACAAACTTAGACCACCTATAAGAATAGATGGACTTAGTGGAGTCACGCCTGGCTGACAAAATGACATCCACCACATCGTGAGGGAGAGAAAAAGAAATCAGGTTGCCCTGTTCAATCTCCAGGCATGAAGGTGTAAGGTCTGGAGGTGGGAGTGTAGAACCTGACCCCCGCATCTGAGAGAGGAGATCTGCCCTGAGAGGGAGACGGAGCGGCGGGTGGGAGGAGAGGTGGAGAAGGTCTGAGTACCACACCCTTCTTGGCCAATCCGAGGCAATCAATATGACTCGGGCCCGGTCTTGGCGAATTTTCCTCAGAACCCAAGGAATCAAGGGTATGGGAGGAAACGCGTAAAGGAGTTGCAAGCTCCAACTCAACTGAAACGCATCCCCCAATTTTATTATTTATTTATTTTTTGCACTTATAATGCGCGCAGATACCCACAAAGGGTTTCCCGGCGCAAAAGATATGAGAGCTGAGAACACTGAAAGCGCAGAAGAACAACCTATTAGAAGCCTGCAATTATTTATTAAAGAGCCAGGTTTTTACACCTTTCTTAAAACTGGCGAGATTTACCTCCTTACGCAGGGCTAAAGGCAAAGAGTTCCAAAGAACTGGTCCCAGATGGGAGAAAGACTTTCCCCCCATACGGGCCAGTTTAAATCTAGGAACCACAAAGTTGGCTCCATTTGAAGAGCGGAGGTTTCGTTCAGGAACGTAGGGCCTAACCAGATTCTGCAGGTACTTTGGTGCGGTCCCTGCCTTGATCCTAAACATGTAGGTCAATGCTTTGAACCGGACCCGGTTCTCAACTCTAAGCCAGTGCAGGTCCTTTAGGTGCTTTGAGATCCTAGCTGTCCTAGGGATCTTACATAGCAGCCTGGCGGCGGAATTTTGGACCAGTTGGAGCCGCCTAATCACAGCTAAATTGGAGCCCAGATATAAGATGTTACCGTAGTCAAGCTTAGATGTAATCAGTGCATTGACTACGGTCTTCTGGGTATCCATAGGCAGCATCCAGATGATCTTCCGTAACCATTTTAGGATGGTGAAGCACGTACCAGCTACTTTGTTTACCTGCTGTTTCATTGATAAAGAGTCATCAATGCATACCCCTAAGTTTCTGACTTGAGTGGCCGGGCAGGGGAAAGCACCCAGGGAAGGCGGCCAATGGGTATCCTGCCATAGATCTCTCTTTTTCCCTAGGAGAAGAATCTCCGTCTTCTCCCCGTTAAGCTTCAGCTGATTAGTTGACATCCAGCTGAAGACTTCCTGAAGGCCTGTTTTCAACGCAGAGGGGGATGAAGGCTTTGAGTTGGTGAGGGAAAAAATAATCTGAGAATCATCCGCATAAGTCATAAGTTCTAGGCCAACTCGTTCAGCTAGATCGGCGAGTGGGCGGAGATACAGATTAAAAAACAACGGGCTCAAGATTGAGCCCTGAGGCACGCCATGTGGAGACAGAAAGGTGTCTGACTGAGCTTGCGAGGACGAGATCTGAAACGTCCGGTTGCTCAAGTAGGACGCGATCCAGTCAAGCGCTTTCCCTCCGACACCATCATCACTCAGCCTAGCAAGTAGTCTGTTGTGTGAGATGGTGTCGAAGGCCGCACTTAGATCAAGTAGGACAAGAGCAACCGTTTGCCCCTCATCCAAAAGTCCCCTGATCTTCTCGGTGACTCCCAAGAGGGCGGACTCGGTGGAATGGCCTGCCCTAAAACCTGACTGAGTAAAATGGAGTAGATTATTGTTCTCCGTGTATATTGAGAGTACACCGTGAATGTGCTTCTCTAAGATCTTAGAGAACGCAGGTAACAGGGAAATTGGGAGGTAATTGGCCAGCACCTCAGGATCAGCCGCCGGCTTTTTCAGTAGAGGGCTGACCATGGCATGCTTCCAAGCCGCTGGGACAGTTGCCAGATGAATGGAGGCATTTAATGTCTCAGCAATAGTCCCCAGGGCTGAGTCGTCCAGCTGCCTCAGGATGTTAATGGGGAGAGGATCACAGGGAGAGCCTGATTTAATGGACACAGCTAAGGATTTCAGAATGTCCAAGGAGATAGGTGGCCAAGAGTCAAGCCGTGGTCCTATTTGATTTACCAAAGGTGGGGACGGAACTTCCCTGTCATCCCTCACCAGAGGATTAATATTGGCAATAATATTCTCTATCTTTTCCACAAAATATGTGGCAAGATTTTGACATTTTTGAGGGGTCAGGGGAGGTGCGGCCGCCATTGAATTTGCTACGGCCAATTCCTTAACAGTGTTAAAAAGAGTCCGTGCTTTGTTTGCGGCTGTGTTGATAGTCTCAGTTATGTAGCATGCCTTGGCTCTAGTGCACGCTCTGTGGTAGAGGTTTCTGGCACTACGATAAATTTCCTTTTTCAAAGGATCGTAATGTTTGCGCCACTTCCGCTCTAATGCCTTACACTTGGTTTTTTCTAGCTTTAATTCATCGTTGTACCAAGGGGCTGGAGGGCGATGAACATTACCTCTGCACTTAGTAACGGGCAAACAGATATCGACTGCTCTCTCAACCCAAGGCTCCCTGCATCGGAAACTGGAGGCTGCAGAATGACAGGCAGTGAGCATTCTCGTGAGTGGCGAACAGGTCCACCCGAGGAGTCCCCCACATCCGAAAGATGTCGAGAACTACCTCTGGATGGAGCCTCCACTCGTGATCGGCAGAGAACTGCCGACTGAGACTGTCTGCACGAACGTTCTCAACTCCGGCCAGATGATTTGCCATCAGACAAATCTGATGGTCCTGAACCCAGGACCAGAGACGCAGAGCATCTCTGCAGAGACATTGCGACCCTACTCCTCCCTGCTTGTTGATGTACCACATCGCGGTCGTGTTGTCCGTCAGGACTTGGATCGACTGACCGCGAAGGGAAGGGAGGAAGGCCTTGAGCGCCAGACGTATTGCCCGCAATTCCAGAAGGTTGATGTGAAGCAACCTTTCCTCTGGAGACCAAAGACCTTTGACCTCCAGGTCCCCCAGATGAGCACCCCACCCGAGGGTGGACGCATCCGTCATAACTGTGGCCACCGATGGAGGAATCTGAAAAGGCTTCCCTTGAGACAGATTGCCTTCCACACTCCACCAAGACAGATCCGCTGCAGTTTCTCAGGAGATCTTCACTGACTCCCCGAGATCTCCGTTGTGCTGATACCACTGCCTGCGGAGGCACCACTGGAGCACCCTCATGTGCCAGCGTGCATGGTTGACCAACAGGATGCCTGAAGCCATCAGACCGAGCAGGCGAAGGATCTTCAGGACTGGAACAACCGCTCCAGGGCAAAACAAAGGAATCATCTCCTGAATGTCGCAAATCCTTTGAGGGGGAGGGAATGCGCGACATACAGTAGTGTCCAGTACCGCACCTATGAACAGGTTGCGCTGTGAGGGCACCAGGTGAGACTTGGGTACATTTATCGAAAAACCCAACCTGTGCAACAACTGAGTTGCCACTTTCAGATGATGGAGCACCTTCTCCGGCGACTCCGCTTTGATCAGCCAGTCGTCTAGATACGGAAACACATGTATCCCCGTTCTCCTGAGATGAGCTGCCACCACCGCCATCACCTTGGTGAAGACTCGAGGCGCAGTAGTAAGTCCAAACGGAAGGACCACAAACTGGTAGTGTTGTGACCCAACCGTAAAACGGAGATACTTTCTGTGCGACTTCAGGATGGGAATATGAAAATACGCATCCTGCAAGTTGATCGACACTATCCAGTCTTCTTCCAGCAGCGCTTGAAGAACCTGCGCAAGAGTGAGCATCTTGAACTTTTCCTGTTTCAGGTAAAGGTTCAAGATCCTGAGATCCAGGATTGGCCGAAGCCTGCCATCTTTCTTGGGGATCAGGAAATACCGGGAGTAGCACCCCTGACCCCTTTCCTGCTCTGGAACCACCTCTATCGCACCTTTTTTTAAAAGAGCCAGGACTTCTTCCTGCAGGCGAAGCAGGTGGTCCTCCGAACAATAACCCTGGCAAGGAGGGTAATTGGGAGGGAATTCCTGGAAAAGAAGTGCATACCCATTCTCTACAAGATTGAGAACCCAAAGATCCGATGTAATTAATTCCCAATCTTGTAGAAAATGAGTAAGCCAACCCCCCACTGGGCCCACATGATCCGGAATGGCGGATCTAGGGCTGCTTTGCTGCGTTGGCTGGGGGTTGGGAAGGAGAGGAGGAGGAGGAGGATTGACGACCTCTAGGGCGGGATCTTTGTCTGCCCCTGTACGACTTGTACAGCGTATTCTGTTGCTGCTGAGGCTGCTGCTGGGATGGTCTGTAAGAGCGAAAGGAAGATCTTCCGAACCCCCTGAAGCGTCTACCAGTAGTTCCTCTGGACTGAAGACCCAAGGATTTTGCAGTGGCCCTACTGTCCTTAAAACGTTCCAAGGCAGCATCATCCTTCTTGCCAAACAATCCTGAGCCATCAAAAGGCAAGTCCAACAAAGCAGACTGGACGTCCGCAGAGAACTCCGATGACTTAAGCCAGGCAGCCCTCCTGGTGGCCACAGATGAACCCATGACCCTTGCCACCGAATCAGCAGTGTCCAGGCCACTCTGAATCACCTGTCTCGCAGCTGCTTGAGTGTCTGAAATCACTTCCTGAAAATCCTTCCGGTCATCCTCAGGAATTTTCGGAATTAGCTGCTTGACAGAATCCATCAAGGCATGGATATACCTCCCCATCAGGGACGTTGCGTTGGTTGACTTTAACGCCATACTGGCCGAGGAGAAGAACTTCCTGGCACCCTGATCTTGCTTTCTGGATTCTTTGTCCCCAGGAACCTGTGGGAAAGCACCAGCAGATTTCTTTGAGCAAGCAGCCTGCACCACCAAACTCTCAGGCAAGGGATGAATTGATAAAAACGCAGGGTCCTCAGGTGCCACTCTGTATCTCCTCGCAACTGTTCTTGAAACTGCAGGAGCAGACAAAGGCTTCTTCCAAACCTCATAGATGGGCTCAGACAAGGCCTCGTTGAAGGGTAACACAGGCTCAACTACTGACGAGGGAGAATGAAGAACCTCAGTCAAAATATTAGGTTTGTAGTCAGCAGTAGGAAGAGTAATATTCAATAGACTCGCTGCTTTTTTTATAACAGTGTGATAAGGCACCACATCCTTTGATGGTACATTTGAAACTGATGCCAACTCCCACTCAGGTGACAGTTCAAGCCCACTGGCCTCACACAAATCTTCAAAAGGATCCTCAGAATCCTGAAACTCCCCTTCTTCAGTATCCGAATATTGAAACCGTTCCTCTTCCAGAAGTCTCTGAGCCTTTCTCCGAGACCTTTCCTTCACAGCCGAAGCCAACGGGTTCGGAATCGACTCCGACGGCGTCGGAGCCGGCGTCGAACCCGAAGTCGGACGAGGCTTCTCAGAACGAGGTCGAACAGAATCCTGCCTCGGAGTCGTAGGCATTGGCGTCGATGTGACTGGCGTCGACGGAGTCGGCGTCGAACGCTTCGGCGTCGACGACGACACCGGAGGTGTCGGAAAATGCCAATGCGGTGGTATAGCCGGCATAAAAGGCATGAAGGGCGCAGGGGCGTAAGCCTGGGGAACACCCAAGTTGAATGCCATAGGACCCGTGGGACCAACAGGTGCACCAGACGGGAACATTGCCCTAGAATAGACATCAAACATGGCGTTCAAGAACTGAGATGGATCCTGACCTGGAGCTGGAAACTCAGGATATGGATCTCTGGGTCGTTCTTGAGGAGGCGGAGTCGAAACGACGTCGACCTCTTCAACGAGACCTGGAACCGGGGTCGACGAACCCGCTGGCACCGGAACCTCGACTTCACCAGCCCCCTGCTCCTCACCTTCATCCTCCTGACCAGAAGGATTGGATGGAACTGGAGAATGGACCTGCTCCTGAGATTCGGGTGAACCTGGATGTGAAGCCTCACCAACAGAGACATGTTCCGACTCCGAAACCACCACTTCTTTACTCAGAAGCTTGACCTGGGACTTCGGTCTTGAACTAGAGTCTTTTCCAGAGTGATGACGTGACTCATGGCTCCTCTTCTTGTGCTTCTTCCTCGAAGACTTCGAAGCGTGAGCCGAAGACGACTCCGAGCGTGACCTCGATCGAGACCTCGACCTCGATCGACAAGTTTGAGACTTCGAAGATTTCTTATCTTTCTTATTCTTAAGCTTAGCGACAAGGAGCTTCGCCTCTCTTTCTCTTAGCGCCTTCGAAGTCATCTTCTTGCAGCAAGGACAGTCCTCGACGTCATGATCGGAACTTAAACACCAAACACAGCAATTATGAGGTTCGGTGATAGACATAGTCTTGCCACATTCGCCGCAAGCCTTAAAACCAGTCTTCTTCGACGACATCTCGAAGAATATAAAGTTAAACAGAATAACAGGATAATAGTAACAAAGTTACTGTAAAGCTACAGTACGATCCCTGAAAACCGTTAGCGTCGACGACGCGGAAAAAAGGGAACTGATGTCATCACGCCGGCGTGGGCCAATTATAGGCGTTGGTGACGTCAGCGGAGTCGCGAGCGGAGCCGTGTCTCTGTGACGTCCGCGTCCACGTCGGCGCGAAGCTACAAAAAGAATTTCCGAATGTTGCTGACGCAAGGGGGATATTCACAAGGTGAGGAATCCACACGGCAGATGTATCTATCAGAATCACAACTTAGCAAAATCGCTAAACCCCCACTTGCACGCCCCTTTATGGATTTTTTTGCCGCACTACAATACACATAATAGTTCTCTAACTGGAACACTTCGCTAGCCCACGTCTCCTGGAGGCAAATTATCTTGGGGTCTAGGTATGCTAAGGATTTAAGCTTCTGATTTTCTTTTCCTAGCCCCGCCATATTCAATGAGACAATTGTCCCCAGTAGGCTACCCCCCGCACTATTGGTTTTGTGAAAGTTGTTTTTGCCCCATTAAACCAACTTGCAATCCAACTCCATTTTGATACCTCCTCTGCTCTGTCTATGCTAAGGACCTCTTGGACCTCAGGTGCTGATAACTTAATTTCTCTTACACCTGGTACCCTTCCTACTGTATTTTCCAAGTCCTCAAATTTTTTTGGTATACACTCTCCCTCATGCTCAACGAATCTTCTCCCTTGCCGGTGGCAAGGTACTTCGAGGTTTTTGAGCGGGGCACCAAGCGGTACTGAACTAATAAGGACATCTATTCCTCTTTTCCTAAAGCCGTCCACATTTGCTAAGACGAGTGAAGATACTACCCCTGATGAAAAAATGGCTTTAGTTACATATGGTTTATGCCTCCCATCTAAATGGACTAGTTCGATATCTTTACTAGTAATTAGCTTTAGATCATCTATTTCAGAGATGATTCTTAGGAGGACGCTTCTATTCATGGTTAATAACTCAGCATCGAAGAGAGGGATGAAAACTAAAGCCTTATTCACTTGCCCAGTACTTGTCTCGGGAAGCTTCGTTAAATTAACATCCTGCACACTTCTGAGGAGATCATCATTTAAAATCCCCCCTTTGTTATTATTAACAGTTATAATCCTTCTCCGACTAACACCCCCACTATTACTTAGCTCGGGATTCATTGATGACAAGGCAGGACCAGCAGAATCGTGTGCTTCTCCACTTAATTCAACTCTCCGGAATGTGTCAGGGCTATTAAAATTGTCCTCTTTACTTCCTGTGTTACTATGCATGTTAGGACCCCTTCCTATCCTGCCTTCAGCTACCCCATCATTATCCAGAGTGGTGTTCAGCCTAACAATCGAACTATTCATCTGAAGAACAAGAGCCTGCTCATGATTAAGACTCTTGTTCAGTTTCAGTTGCACCACAGGCGTTGTGTTCTTTTTATCAACAGGAGCTATATAAGAAATTTCATTTGCATTTACGGGTTGGAACCGCAGCTTTCTATGCTTGCGTTTTGGAAACCAGCGATTTTTCCTAGTCTTTTTCCTCCCACAACCATTTTTAGCGGTCCCCTTTCTTACTGGAGAGTCTTCCCCTGCAACTGAACTCTCTAAGATATTAATTATTTCATCTGGTTGTTGAAGTATAGATTTTTTTGGCTTACTCATGTTAAAGATTGGGAAAACTCGCACTGTGTCCAATTCTGGGGAAACTATTACAATTAACTTTTCCCCCAAAGTGTGGACCTTTACGGACTCATTAAAGTTAACTTTAGACAGGCTTGAATTTGTATTTCTTACAGGAGGTGAACTTTCAAAGTCTACCAGCAGTTCTTTTGGCCCCCCTGCCCCAGAGACTTTATCAGCGTTATGTATTGCATTAGGCGTTTCACATGCATTACTAAATGTGGAAGTAGCACATTTCGCGCATACTTGTCTATGTTGTTTAAGATCTAAAACCTCTCCTAGTATGGGTGTGAGGACTTTAAGAATATGATCAAAGTTAGAAGTGCTTTTCTCCATCAGAGACAAAATTGCGGATAGGATTTTTTCCAATTTAAAAAACGTGGTCATTAACCCCTCTGCCCCTGCAGTCTCATTTGCAGATAGTGAATACGGGGGATTCCCTGCCCTGGTATCACATGTCATTGATAATTCTATGCCCGATAAATCATGTAAGTCCGAAGTCAAAGATAGTTTAGTAGGGGTACTACTATACATGATAGGCATATGTGATTGAATTCCTGTTCGAGATGACGATACTTCTTTGTTCGAATGAGACTCTGAATCCAAACCCTGCAAACCCATTTTTTCTAGCTGCTTCACTCGTTCAGCATTCTTCTCTGATGGGATGGCTATGACCGGGAGAGTAAAGTCCTCTATTTTCGCCTGCCCATTTAGTGGGCTCCGTTCTTTCTGCCGTTTTATTTTGGGTGTTAAGTCATTTACTTTTATTAATGAGCAGCCCAGCATATACCTCTGAGACACGTTTACATTGTCTTTTACATTTACCAATAAGGGTAATCAAGTCTGCTAGTGGAGAGTTTGGCATGACTTCCTTTCTTTCGCTGCCCTTACTTCTTAGGCGAACCCACTAGCTCAGGCCTGGATTGGACCATTTCCATCTCCATTTTGGAATTATCATCCTCACCTTCTACTTGCTGCACATCTGTACTTCTTTCTGTTGAAGGCGGTACTACATTGCGATCATTCCCATTTATCTTTAATATAGTCACAACGGGGAAAAGCGCCTCTGGTCTTAGTGCATGTCCTTCCACTCTATTCTCAACTAATATTTCAGAGTCCATTAAATCCTCCCTTAAATTCCCCTCAGTCCCTTCATCTCCATCTTTTGGTCCTGTTCCACACTTGAAGCTCCTTCCCTTTTTAGTAAACATTGACTTTACTGATGGGTAAGACTTCAATAGTGTCAAATGTGCACCGACTCTACGTCGACGGATAGTTTTTAGAGGTTTTAGGGGACTCAAGCTGCTCTTGTCACTCTGATTGGTGGATACTAGAGATTCTGCAGATTTTACTTTTGACTGTGAGCGCAATCGCCTAACAGACATTACCATTGCGTATGCAATGAGACACAACTTAAACTTATAGTTCCCCCAGCTGCAGGTAAAATAAAATTGGAGGGGAATGACAATAATACGTATGAGTGATTGTAAAACACAGTCTTAGGTGAATTTAGGCGAGAAAACTCCACCACAAATACTCCTCGGTGCTCCACAGATATCCCGCGGGAATTCACATACTACTCTGCCCGAGGCCTGGGCGATTCAACAGTGACCCAATCTGAGCCACACGCCGACCCCCGTCTGGCAACTGGGACAGTGGTGGCTATGGTAACCGCAGTAGACTTTGCGGATTGATGACAACATTTGGGCGAAGTTTAGGGCAAAATTTAAGGCAAAAATAGAATTGAATTGGGTGGCAGCTAGACAAGGTACTGCTCACTAAGGCTGAGTGCTTGCTGTGTTAATGCCACCGGACCAAGGGACTGTCCCAAGCCACTACCACCTCTTATAAAAGTGTAAGTACTTCTTGCCCCTCGCGTGTTTGGCACCCTCAGAACATGTCAGGGGGATCAAAGTGGCAGAGCTCTCCTTGTCGCAGTTCGCATTCACTGCCTTGCCTGTGCTGCCGTTGCTCCTCAGGACTTCTATGTCCCCTGTGATGTTCTTATCTCCACTGCGACTCTCCCCTCAGTTAACACCGCTGCACTCCTGAGTCTGGAATAATGGTGGTTTTGCCTCAAATTTGCCTCACAATTGTGGGTTGGATGTGGAGGCACTTGCTCACGCAGCCCTCGTGGCTCTCAGTGATTTCCCTCTGTGGCTACTGCCTACACTGACTCCTTTAGCTGCGTCTACTCCATGCTCTGCTTTATATCTCCAAACGTTATGACCCTCAAAGTATTTTAACATGGGGGGAATTACTTTTCCTTTATGCACCCGGCCTGGGGGGGGGGGGTAATGTAGTTAATCCAGCTCTTCACAGCACCAAGGCGCACACAGCACCACTCCAATCCCCGATCCCTTACACTGATGGCTTCCTTGGTTCCATCATGGCGTGAGAAAAGGTGGGAGAAAGGGTGCAAGAGAGTAGAAAAGCAAGAGGGCAAGGGAGTAGAAATGAGCCGCTACCCCTACCGGCTCTCCTCCACCTTGCCACTCTCTTCACTCTCCTCACTCGATCCGCTCCAGCAATGCCCAAAAAGTCTCATGCTGCACAGCAGTTTTCCGGCTACCGGCTCCAGTACTGGCTCCTGGCAGGCACGACTCCTTACGCCGCCTCCTTACGCGGCCGCTGCGGTCACGGCTCCTCGCTCCCTGCACCGCGCACACTTCAGGTCCTGCGGTTGTGGCTCCACGCACCTCACGCCACACGGTGGCTTCTCCCCTCCCGCGGTCGCAGCACCTTGCACCGCTCCGCACGCTTCAGGTCCTGTGGCTCCTTGCACCGTACACCACACGCAGCACACCATCCTCCGTCAGCAACTGGCGGCTGCTCTGGCTACTGCCGGTTACGTTTCAAAAGACCGCTCACCGCTTGCCGCTCGCTGGCTTCTCTCTCTCTCCCGGCTCTGGCTCTGGCTCTGGATCTGGCTTCCGCTTCCGCAATCACAATGTGGCTTTCCGCCGGGGAAACTGTAGCGGAGATACCTCCTAATTCGAGTTCGCAGAATCAAAGGAAATGAGGTAGAAATGTACCTTTTTTATGTTTCCCACTTCCATTTCTGTCTGAACCCCAATGTCCAGGTCCTCCCTTTGCTGCTACTACTTGACAATGACGCTAATCACCTCAGTTGTCACTGAGATCTAAGGTAAGCTTCTTTGACATGTATCTTACTATGAATAGTGTGGACAATTGCTTTAGCCACGTTCATTTTTACCTTGCTCTTACATGCAGTTTTTTTGTTATGTGTAGTACATTAGTGTTTATTTTACAACTTATCAAGGAAAAATGTACTCACCTGTGTTGATACTTAAAAATAAATTATGAGACAAATTGGCCCTGTACTTGAGGGCCATGTATGAGGATTCAAAGCAAGCGGGACTCTTGCCACTAGACCAGCGTACTGCCATTATATTAACAATTCACAAAGAAGGGAAACCCAAGACCGAATGTTGTTCCTACAGACCGATACCCTATTGAATGCTGAGCCCAAGATCTTGGCTAAGCTCCTTGCTACCCACCTCCTGATGGCGATTGGGACCTTGATCCACCCGGACCAATCTGGTTTCATACCGCACCGAAACACGGAGCTGAACCTGCGTAGAGTTCATGGGATTCTGGGCAGGGCGGTTTCGATAATGGAACCGGCAGTTATAGTCTCCTTAGACGCGGCTATGGCCTTCGACAACATCGAATGGCCATACCTGTGGGCAGTGCTGGAGAAACTTGGATTTGGCCCCAAATACATACAATGGGTGCAGCTATTGTATTCCCAACCTATGGCACAGGTAGTGGTTAATAATAAGAAGTCGCCCGCCTTCGAGCTAGGCAGAAGGACCTGTCAGGACTGCCCCCTGTGCCCATTGCTGATTGCCCTAGCGTTGGAGCCGCTGGCAGCATGGATACGTCAGGACCAGATGGTCAGGGGTATGCGTTGGTCCTCGGACTGGGAAGACAGGATCTCTCTTTACGCAGATTACATCCTTCTATACTTGTCCTCCCCAAGGAGATCGCTGATAGTGGTCTTGGATATTTTCACTATTTTCCGTCGGTACTCCGGTTATTCCATAAACTGGAGCAAATCCCTCCTTTTCGTGGTGGGGGTGAGCCCCCGATTACACCACGTGGGTGCCCACTGCAAACTTGTACAGAGGGGTTCACGCATGTGGGTATCTATCTTTCTCTAGACCCCTCTCTTCGTTATTCCCGCAAGCTCCAGCCCCCTCTGCTTCAGCTGCGCAAAGACATCGCCAGGCGGAAGTCACTCCCTCTCTCCCTGCTGGTTAAGGCCGCCCTTTTTAAAATGATGTCCCTACTCCGATTCCTATACGCCCTTCAGAACTCAATGGACCCGATACCTACGTCCTATTTCCGAGAGATCGAGAGTCTTCAACGAGACCTCCTGTGGAACGGTAAACCCCGATCGCTCTCAGAAAACTTTCCCTAAATTGGTATGATGGAGGCATTAGCCTTCCTGACATACAACTGTATTATTGGGCGGCTCACCTGTCCTCCATCAACCATTGCACTTATGCCTAGCCTTGTGATCCGGGATATAACATGGATAGGTGGCTCCTTTCTGGAGGGACCTTTGGTAGAGCCCAATATTCTAGGCCCCAACCCTATCCACTTACGGGCCCCACTAAGCATGCAGTACATGTCTGGCATGCAGCCACCAATCGTCTAGGATGGAGACAAAAACTGACGCTTGCAACACCATTATGGGACTCTGAGCAATTGGTTGACCTGTGGAAGAGCAAGGGATTCGACAAATGGGATCTCATAAGTATCGTAAATATTGGGGACAAATCAGATATTACGTTTTTAGCAGTGGTGCAGCAGCAGTATAACTTTGCCAAATCAGAGCGCTTCGATATAAGCAGGTTCGACATGCACTTCGCATGCACTTACAACCCGGGACTATGCTGCCAGAATCTTTCCCACTGGAGGATAGGATGCTGGATGGCCATCTCCCAGACAGCACAATTTTCCTGATATATAAAAAACTGCTAAATAACATCTCGGATCCTCTCCAGGCTCTGCGAGAAAAATGGACCAGGGACGGCATTGAAATGGATGATGAGGAGTGGCAGGAGGCGGTCTCCTCTCCCAGAGTTGTATCAATATCAGCTCGTCTCCTAGTGCAATTAAAAATCCTTCACCGTACTTACGCAACAGGGTCTCAACTGGTACGAATGGGAAGGGTGGAAGAGGGCGCTTGCAAGCGGGGCTGTGGCCAGCTGGGTACCTTTCTTCACATAATTTGGAAATGTACTCTTATCCAACCCTACTGGAGGGAAATTAATGACACTATCAATACGGTTATGTCTGTGTAACTCCGGGTGGAGGCCTGGAGGTGTCTCCTAAAACATATGGGATCCAACTGACCTGAAGCAGTGGGTAATGTTGGGACTGATGCTACCCAAGAGGAATATTGCCCAGTGGTGGGGGGCGGCGGGTCCGCCCACGGCACAGGAATGGGAGAAGGATATGGACAGGGCAATGTTTCGAAGAAAGACGGTATATGTGTCCTGTGGATGTCCCAAAAAATGGTCTCGAATGTGGGGATTGTGGAACTCCTATTGTGGAGACATTTTTCAGCCCCCCCACCCCTCTGTAGGATGGTCCCTCGTCACCCTAGACCTTCCACCATACATGCCTGTCTATTGTAATATTACCTACTGTACCACTGATGCCTATTGTATTGCTCCTTGTGTATTGTTATGCTTTTGCTGATGTTTGTTTTTCTTAATAAAAAATGTTTTACAAACAAAAAAATATATATATGTTATTGTGGTTGTGGGTGTTGTGCTTGTGGTGCCTGTGGGTGTGCATTTGATATTGTGTGGGTGTTGTTTGTGTGCAATGCAATATGTAAAAAAAGGGGCATTACACGTTACCCACATATATTTTATAAGCAAATACAACATATATGTGTAACTTTGGCCAAGTCTCTCGTAACTAGATATCGCAGTTGGCATTTGACCTTTTAGGTGTTATCTTTCACTTTTTAACATTTAAATATTCATAACTCTGGTTCTACTGGTTGCATTTTTATTGTTATAGTCTCAAATAATTTATTAATTTCACTCTATATTTCTACAATTAGTGTGGGAATTTTCTTGTGCTCTTTTTTCATTTTAATACTGTTCAATACTGTTCAAGTGCTGCTTAAATACTCCATTGCCTCTAAGTTAAGCCTGACTGCTTTTGTGCCAAGACACCATAGGATTAAGCACAGGTTAATTAAGTGACTTATTGTGGTTTACCCTGACAAGGATTGCAGCTGTTGCCTAAGAATGACTCACACCTCCTCTAAAACAACAGCCCAATTGCTCACAAATGTCTATTCTCTGGTAGTTGTACGTTTGCTGCAGCCATTATTGACCTGCAGGTTAAGAAGGGCATTTCAGAAAGAGACTTTTAATTCTCCTCTGATATGATTCCTTCCAGAAACTACATTCTCATTTTTGTGATCAGAATAGATTGTTTGTATATTACTTATGTTGGACATAACTGAGGGTCCATCTTGATAGCTAACAGATCCCTGGTAACAAAAACATTCATTCAGTCAGACACATAGCATCACCTCTCACATCCCTGCTCCAGAGTCAACACACACCATGTAGTGTATAAAAATCACCACATATGTGTAACTATATAAGGTGTAGTGAGGCTCTTTTGGCCCTCTTTGGTTCTCCATTTTAGTTTTATATTTTACATGTTTTAGCAGACTTCTTTTAGCTGTATTATTTTTACATACAGTGCTTCCATGATTGTAGGAAGGTAGGATCTTTCCAGCATGGTTACCCCCACTTTTTGTCTGGTGTCAGTATGGTTTTGACTTTGTTTGCTGGGTTCCTGCTAAATAGGTCTCTAGCATCTGTGCTCTCTACCTAAATTGGCTCCGGTACGTACTTTGGTACCTTCCCAATTGGCTACTTGTGTACCCTTATAAGTCCCTAGTAAGATACCCAGGGCATAGCTACACCAAGGGTATTCCATGGGCTGCAGCATGTATTGTGCCACCCATGGGTGGCACAATACATGCCACTGTGACAACAGGCCTGCCATTAAAGCCAGTGTGAGTTGGTGTTTGCAGCCCTCATGACAGATATACGGTCCTTGTATCTGAGGCCACTGCACTTAAAACCTATAAGTCACCCCTTTGGCAGGCTCTTCAGTCCTGAGAGCAGGGTGCTTAGTTACACGTGTGAGGGTGGCCCTGTAGGAGCAGGACAACCCTACAAACCCCAGAGTAGATTCTCCGGACTTTGTAATTACGGTCAGCCATTTTAAGGTATATAATGGACACCAGTCGTTACAAGATGTCTAACTATATAATGTCTGCACCAACTCTGGTCATGTTTAGTATCGAACATGTTGGAATCATTCCCCCACACCGATGGCGGTAGCTGAAGAATGATGTCAAGTACAGGGGTTCTCCCTAGGGGAGACAGCCTTTCAGGGTCTGCCAGCAGGTTAGTGCTGCTGCAGATCACAACACAATTCTGCTATCCTGTTGCTGAGCTGAGCTCGAGCAGGGGAAGATAGAACAATAGGTTTACTGTCACAGTGAGGTGTTATCACCTTCCAGACAGGACTTAGTGTATTAGGCTGGGGTGCTGGTACTTTCCAGCGCCACCAGACTGCTTCGAAGGGCACATTTGGTGCCCTCCTTGCACACTCCGGCTTGAGCCAGTTTAGGAACCCATGGTTTCTGCTCTGGCACGAAACTGGACAAATGATAGGGGACTATCCTC
Source organism: Lissotriton vulgaris (assembly GCF_964263255.1). Lineage (NCBI taxonomy): Eukaryota > Metazoa > Chordata > Amphibia > Caudata > Salamandridae > Lissotriton > Lissotriton vulgaris. Next base: position 1,249,088,150 of record NC_141691.1, on the reverse strand, counting down.
CTATGATGGGGCCTCCTCGGAGGAAAGCCCTTTGTGCCCCGGGGACACCGGACGCCTCCCACTCAAGCCGTCGCTAGACAAGTCAGCGGGGTAGAGACCCGCTAAGTCTTTAGACCCGGAAGAGGGAGCAGAGAGGAGGCCGGAGTTGAAGGAGGAGAAACCGGGAGAGGAAAGTGAGGAGGAGACGAACAACGGGGAGGAGAAAAATGAGGAGGACAATGGAGCAGAGCATCAGAGAGTGGAAGGAGGAGCGACCGAAGGAACAAGGATGAAGCAGAGAAGTACAGAGGACCTGCAGAAGAGGACAGGAGCCTCGAGAACAGTGGAGGAGTGTCCCAGGAGGAAGGCTCTAAGGACGGGGCAGCAGCGACCCTGTCAACCATCTCACGGCTTCAGGCAAGTGCTGAGGGGGGCTGGACATTGGCTAGGAGGCTGGTGGTGGTCCCAGGGGATTCCCACAGGGCTGGAAGGCAGGAGAAGGGAGGGAGCGGTGGTCTTCACCCTTCCCATTCACTTCCTGAATGCACTATTGAAAACCTGCAGGGTAGATATCAGCACGAAGGCCCCATCAAGTTGAAGAAAGAGCAGCACGTCACAACACTGTAAATAGGAGCACAAGGAAAACACCACAAGGGAAGAGAACCCCTCTTTCTGAATCAGCACTCCTCGAATGGTGTGAGAGAAACACCAAAGACCCTCACTGGCTAAAAGGTAGGGGCAGGGGACCCTATGAAGGGAGGGATAATCCACAGGTAGGAAGGGTAGGGATCAGGTCACTGACTACCTATCCTTGCTCTTTTTCCCGAGGGGACATGTGACGTACAAAGAACTCGAAGCAGACCCCAGCCTGGGACCAGGCAAACTCGCCAAAAGAGAAGAACAACACGGGGACAATCACGAGATTGTAGTGCATGGACCGCACCCGGCCCCACAGATACAAAAAAACCTTTTCACATACACTGCTGGTGGTGTGTGGTATTTGGGCCGGTGACACTTCCCCTCTGTCCAGCCCCTCTTCAGAGAGGACCTGAGTCATTCCAACCCTTTTCCTAGGGTACCTGAGGGCTCCCCTGTGGGTGGGTCCTTGGATTTGTCGTGGAACAAGACTCACCTCTGAAACCACTACACTCTTGGAACCCTGCTGCTCCTGGTCTTGCTGTTCTTCAAGTCTTCTGCATCGTCTGTGCTTCATCCAGGTTCTCCAGAAGGCATGTGGACATCAAGGACACAAAAAGCAATCTCCGTTGGAGTGAAGGAGTTACTCCCTTGCATCTGCAGGCACCACAACTAAGCTGACCGGTATCCTGCTCCTGTCATCCTATCGACTTCCAGAGGCCCAGCAACACAGATTGTGGTTCTGCAGCTCCCCAGAGGCCTGACCTGTCTTGTCTGCAATTATGAGGACAGTATCCCTAGTCGGAGCCACTTGGACCAACCCCTGTGCACAGCATCGACTTGATGTTGCCAAGGCTTGTTGGCTCTGCACTCCAGAGATCTGCGGCCTACAAGAAGCTCGAACCTCCAGCACCTCATCCCTCGAAGATCAGCATCCTCACTGAATCTTCTGCACTGTGGGCCTCCATCTTTGGTGAGCTGCTTAGGTCCTCTTGCGACTACTGAGCCTTTGGCCTGTGGGTACTCTCGAGGGTCTTCCTTTGTTTCAGTGGGCTCCACTGCTAGCTCGGAGCCTGCTCTGACTCTCCTGCACTTGGTGAGTCCTTAGACCTTGCTGGTCCCAACGTTTGCATCTTTTTGTATTCCACGCCATTTGCGACAATTAAGGCTTGATGGAGCTTCCACAGGACGCCGACCACTTAAGACGCCGACATCCCACGTGGGAGAGCTTGTGCATGGCTCCTGGTCTATCTCAGCGTCACCTGGTACTTACAGCTGCAGTGACGAGATTACCGTCTTCACTCCTGAACCTCTCAACATGGATGGTCATTGTGCTTCCATGCCTCCTGGCCACCTCTGAGTGGCATAGACTCTGTCCCTCTGCTTGCAGGTTCTCCTCTTCAAGAATCCACCCTTTGATTCCACTGGACTACTTCATAGGCTTCTCCAGAGGCATCTTCTTCGAAGTCTTCCATTGTCGTCTACGGCAGGTTCCAGCATCCCTTCACCGCTATGCTCCCACCTTCCCTGGTGCAGGTAATCTAGTTCCTGGGGCATCCACAGGTGGGGTGGCTCTCCAACCTTTCGCCCTCCAAAGGGTTTCTTCTGATCTCCCATCCTACAGAAAGGGATTGCCAATCGTACATCAGACCAAGTCATCTAGGTTTGGGGTTTCAGGCTAACCTAACAGATCGGGCAGAGGGTACATCCACCATGCCCTCAGAGTAGGGATAGTGCCTGGTAGGGCTTTACATAGGAATCAGACTGCCATGGTTGCACTGTTTATTCTTTTCACAATGTTCATAATGCTTGATACTTTGCTTTGTTTTATCTGCTTAATAATCACAGCTCATTCTTTCTATGCAAGAATATGATTGTTTCAATAAATGTATTGAAAACGTCCTTCATATCTATTTTATGTTTACCAAGGGATTGCATGAATAGACAACAAAAGGGTTAAGTTATGTTTTCACGATTCCCTTGGAGATCAGAGTGTCCTTTTCAAGGTTGTCAAAATCACTTGCTACCCCAGGAAAGTTACAGGTTCAGGTGAGGCACTGTGAGCTAGCTAGGAGTTGGGCCAATAGTTTCTGGCGGTGTAGATGGACTCAGTCCCTATATTCTTAAGTCCTATTGTCCTAATATGCAGTCCTACTTTTTTATTGGGAACCGTATAACACATGTTTGTTGGAACCATATAACACAGGTTTGTGTTTATAAGTTATGTCTGGTTTTTTTTTTCCTCATTTTTGCCACGCTTATAACAAGGAAGCAGTGTGGGCTTAAACCACTTGCATGTCTGCATCGGCATTTGGCCTTAAAAAGACTCTCCAATGACACCTCCCTACTCTCGAACTTGCAGCTCAAATGGTTCTGTGGAGGATGCCATCATGCAGGTGTTGCTTAGTTCCTCTCAGTGTTACTACGCTCCAGAGCGCATCGCACACAGAATTCAAACATCATGCAGCTCCCTTCGTTACCATCACAGTGACCCAGCTAACAAGGACTAGATAAACAATTAATTAAATGTTTCTTTCATTGCCTGGAACCGAGATGAGATGCCACCAGAGTCCCCGTATCATTGTGGATGTGTCTCAAGTACAGAGTATGACTCCCACAGCCAACTAGTGCATCAAACGTTATAAAACGTACTGACTAATGGGTTTTCCATACATGCTAGAACTCTCACCGTTTCTTGCTGTTAAATTCCAAAAAAGTAACCTTCAGTTTCATAGTGTCCAATGAATGAGTGAAAAGTAAATATTTCTAAAGGAAAGAAAGGCTACCACATTTGTCTCTGCTCAGAGTAGATAAAGTTCTAAATCAGGCCACACTCAACGATTGGATTGAGACCTGTGATATGTGTGGCCAATTTGCACACCTATTTTTGTCCTTTACAGTATTGCACTTCGGCTGCATGTTGGAATTCTTTCATACTATTTTCATGTTTTTGATGAATGTCCAACCAAAGTTATTCTCAGTACCTACATTCTCTAACAAAAACAACAAAAAAAGCTGTGCCCATACTAACTGATCCAGAGGTATTTATTCCAGTGGTAATTTCAATACACCTTAGACCACAAAGAGAGGTGATTAAATAAATGGCAAATTCACTGTTACAATTTGCATGGGACACTTTGCTCGTACATGGTGTTGAATTCTAATCTACTGATTTGGTGGTGCTAATGAATTTTCAAGCCACAAAATAGCACCTGGCTAATGTTTTTTAACTGCTGGAAGTGACTATTATGTACTTTGTGTATTCAGATGCAAAAACCACAGTTGATGGACAGAATGCAGAACAATGTCATACATTCACCCCAGTACAGAGATCTGGGCCTACATCCATCGTTTATTCAGAGCATTATTTGGCCAAGGTCTAGAGTATACCACACAGTGCCTCAAGCTCCTGCCTCCTTTAACGGCAAGTCAGTGATTACTAATATTTGTGTCATTCACACAAAGGATTCTAGTGTTCATTTATACTTTTGTTTAGATGGTTAGTCTTAGGATAGTAGGTTGGGTCAGATTCCTCCTTAGAGTGTAACTTGAGCAGAGCCACTCCGTGATCCTTCCAGCTCATTTCCGCACATTTCTCGATATTCCTTCTCATAGATTATTTGTCAAGCCTTTAGAATCTTGCTCAGAAATTATTAGGCCTGGGCGGTAAATTCCGTTCCGCTCGCGGAATTTGGGTAATTTTGCGTTTTGCAGAGAACGTGAAATTGCCCAAAATTCTGCGTTCCGCAACTTCGCAAACATTTTTGCTTGTTAGCATTCTTAAAATGCGTGTTTGCGAGATATTTCCCCCGAGCACGCAAACAGCGATTGTGAACAGGAAAAAAGCATCGCAAACAAGCAATTTCTGCGTGTTCGCTGACATTTTTTACCGTTTCGCGGAAATTTGCGTAACACGATTACGCAAATTCCACCCACCCCTAGAAATAATCCTGCCTCAAGTTCTCAATTTGGGCCATAATTCAAAAGTTTACGTTTCAGAGTTGGAGTGGAATCTGCATACCTTTTTTCTTATTCAAAGTACAACATGACAAAATGCACAGCAAAGAAAAATTCCTCTGTCATTGCGGAGAGACAGTACACGCTCTGCTCCAGCAACATGTTGTTTGGGGCACCATTAAAACAGAAGTGCAATAAGAATGGGAGACAGGAAAGGTATGAAAAATGTAATGGCTCATACAGCTGCTAATGAAACAAGGCGCTGATCCTAAGACCCTGAAAAAGTACCGCCCTACTTCCATGTCAAACACAAATTCTGGAAGCACATATTGCCCTCAGAACTGTGCAGCCACCTGACAGGCTCTCATTTTTTATATTCACTACAGGCTGGGTTTCATCCGGGGAACAGTACTAAGTCAATGACGTTATCAGCTACTGATGGCCTCAAACTGTACAGGGATAGCGGCCAGGTTACCATTATAGTCATCCTCGACCTGTCGTCCACCTTTGACACGGTTGAGCATGCACTTTTGGTCACCCGGATGGAGCTGGCAGGGATTATGGGTTTAGGGGTAGATGGCCTTGAATTGGCAGACCTACTTTATATTGGATAGAAAGCAAGCAGTCTGGCAGAGCCCATTCACCTCACCGATGCCAAAACTAAAGTAGAGTTCTCAAGGATTCATCCCAGTCACCACCACGCATGTGTAATGTGTATATCAGGCATCTCATAAAGGAGTTATCTGCAAAAGGCTGAAGCTTATACCACTATGTGGATAAGTCCTGTTCTGTATGAATAGTCCAACAGCCAACCAACAAGTATTCCAAAATATTATGAAATTAATTTGGAATAGGATGGGCTGCAACCAATTAAAACTCAAAGCTGACAAAACAGAGAGAGAGATTATAAACAATCCTATCGACCTCTCGACAAGCAACTACTGTCTTCCAGAATTAGACAACTCTCCACCACCTACAATGTCAGGAATGAGCCTAGGGATAATGGTAGATAGTCATTTTACAATGGGGGCCCAGGTGGGAGCAGTGACTGCAAATTTCAGTCTCCGGTTAGAAACTATTAGGAAGTCGGCACCTCTCTAGTCATTGGAGTCCCTACAGCCAACACTACGAATTGGATACAAATTATCCAAAATGACGCAGCCTGATAAAATTACAAACATCCAAGGAGAGCCCACTCAACACCTTTCCTAAGGAAACTTCATTGGCTACTGGTTAAATAGAGTGCTGTGAAGATTTGGCTGCATTAGGTTTAAATCCCTCAATATCCAGTCTCTGCAGTTTCAGAATAAGAAAATTAAGAAATACGCACAAGGTCGTGGCCTGAGATCTGCTGGTTTAAATTATCTCAGGCCTATATACCGCCGGAAAAGGCTGGGAGGCCTAAGCGTCTCTGTGCTTGCGCCCATGCTAGGGAACTCTCTTCCAGCACAGTTGCGACTAGAACAGAGTTTTACGATTCAAAAATAATTTAAAAGCTTGGCTTTTTAGACAAGCATATGGCGGAATCTAGACAGAGAGTCACTCGTTACCATTTAACTGTACAGCGCCAAGAAACCTTGGATGCATGTGCAATAAAACTAAGATACCATAACATTACAGCATAATAGAATCAGGTTAAATGTTTCTTTTAAAAAAAGACAAAAAGCAAACAAAGGCAGAGGAGTAGAAACAACTTCATTGAATACTGATATTTGCCATTGAGGCTGCATTTTCAGGAAAGGCTAGGGCTGTTTTGCCTGGGTTTCCATGTTGTTAGTGCCACTGTCATTAAAATTATGCATCAATTACATTACATTTTTATTATTGTTTTCTAGATTTTCTTTGGGCTGTTTGTGAAAACAAAGTGAATATAAAACAATATTTAATTGTACATGGTTCAGCAAAAGAAAGCTACACACATTAACTGACAATTCATAAAACATGAATCAGTAAAACTATTACAGAAATATTTAAAAAAGAAACTAGCTAAGAGAGGCTACTGAGTTGGACATTTCAATATTAAGAGTGGTATAATGTTTGTTTTTGATTGCAACAATACAACAACAACACTTTCTGTTAAGCGATGATAGTCACACACAGCAAGAGGGGCCATTATTGTTCATCCAAATTTACAACTCCAGTGGATTATCGTCCAATTTCAGGGCAAGTGTAAGCAATATCTAGTCTCATTCTGGCACCCTCTGTGTTCTCCATGCTCTTAACCTTAACCTCTACTTACAATTTTCTCGCATGTGTCAATTATTAAGTTCGGACTTCCATTTTCAAAAACGAGGAATATGGGCTAACACTGGGCAAGTTGTTAGCATACACAACCCAAAAACAAGGCCCATATTAATCTTTTGTATGCTTTATTCTAATAGATTCAACTGTTCCAGGGGCAATCTTGATTTGTGACAATTATAACAAACTATGAAAATCTCATGATAGATCAAATGATGTTATCAACACTTAAAGATAGCTTTCCTGCACTGGTTCCTTAAATAGATTAACAGGAAGTCAATCCTCGATAAACATTGGTAACATGCACGTTAATATAGACATTTCTTTAGCCCACATTAGGCTTTTTCCCTAAAGCATTAGGGCAGGTTTTCTCTCACGCGAGGCTCCATAAACATTTTAATGGACAAGTTGCTTACCTTCGGTAACGCCTTCACTGTTAGAGACATAATCTAGCCGCAGATTCCTCACCTTGGAATATCCCAGGTGTCAGGCTGGATCTGGAAGACTTTTGCTTGAGAAATACTCTTGTAATACCCTTGCGTGCCAGTAGTGGCGTCAGTTGGTTTTGCGTGGCATTATTCACGCCTGAAGTGACATCTGCGTCAACTATATATGGGCCATCTCGGCCTGCTGACGTCAGTTACTTTTCACGACTTTCCACACCAGGAGTACAGAGCCATGAAGTGCACTGATGGTGGTGTGTTTATAACAACTATGGGTGTGAAAGTGATCAGCCCTGACACTAAAAACCTGTCCTCAGTGCGGGGAGGATGGGTGGGTTGGTAAGGAATTCATGCAGAAAGAAAAGAACTGACAGCGTATTGAGGTAGCATCTATATAGGTGAAGTGGACGTCACTTTAAGCAAGGATAATGCCACGCTAGATTCCCTACCAATCCACCCAGCCACCCCACACTGTGGACCCAAGTTTCCAAAAATCACACTAGTCACTAAAAAATATTTAGTCAAAATAAAATAAAATAGGAACAACTTTGAAAGTACAGTCATGAGCTCGAAACCAAAAATATTACATTTCAGATTTGGTTCAGGTCATGAGATGTGAACATAAATGTCTACACCCTTACCGTGTTTTTGGCCTGGGTCATCATCTCATGGGACAAGTGAAGCAGACACAAAACTGTGCTCTTTGTGACACCTTTCCCCATATAGGATTGTGCATTTCCTCCCCATTCAACATAAAAAGAAGATATGACCTGCAAAGAGAGAAACAATTTCATGCTCTACTTGCCTGAGCGATCTTCAGAAATAAGTCCAAGGGCAAGAGAGATAGAATTAAAAATACAATGTTACTCCCTAATAGTTTTCTTCTTGTGGGAGCTTACCATCTCTGCGAAGACAGCCATTTTGAGTTTATACGGCGCAAGAGGACAACTATTGGTAAAGAAGGAAGAGATCAGGAGATCTGTGACCATTCGAGCTGAGGTAATGCTATAGCTGCTTTTGTTCTAGACTCTAGTTATTCAGAAAGCACCAGGCTTAACTTACAATGACGCTACTAGTCTTTAAGGTGCTACAGTCCGAGAAAAAGGGACTACTTGTATCTATAGCTGCATGCTGTTCCTACACAACCATATTACCTTAAAATTCCCCAATATAAAGTCAGAAGAATTTCTCCTTGCAAAATACATTTTCAGACCTTTTAAATGTACATACTTTTCACACAAAAAAAGAAAGAAAAAAGAAAACAAGCACTGGCTACGCAAATGGGTCTCTGTAGCGAAACTACTGACATTGACAATGCTTAGTTTAATTTGCTTAGAGAGTAGCTGCGAACCTGTGAGCATCTGTGGTGGCCATCTTGGAATGGGTTTTAAAACATAACAAAATACACTGAAAGATATGGCTATAGCCACTGATCTCTGTATATTCACAATTCAATGTATTTTGAATAGTATAAAAAATATGCTGCTCAAAGATGGTGGCAGGGGATGTCTGTCATTTGAGGTTATCTTTGAAAACATTGTGGTCTATTTTAATAGACTCTATTCAAAGATGGCTAAGAATAAATCCATGACAACCTTTTTTTAATGGGATTTGTTAAAATAAATTCATTCATAAATGCCTGCTGGAAATTCTCACAAACAAGAAGCCTTCTTGAAATGAACAAACAAAACCACTAACATTTGCTTGCTGGCAACAGCAAGGCAAAGATCAGCGATGGTTTTTGGGGCCAGTGGCACTGGGTGAAAGGCAGGATTATGGTGGTCAGAAAAAAGAAGAGGGGTATGGGGTGAAGAGAGGGGTAGGGGTCTTGAAGGGGGCTTAAAAAATAATATTAAAACATATCCGTTATTTTTCTAAATTAGTCTCAGAATTTTCTTGAGTGTATGTCTCATTTATTGACTCTGTATATACAACAAATGCATAACACTACCCTTTCATAAGCCTAAACTGCTCACCCACACTACCAGAAATAGAGCACTTGGAATTTTTAATTTAAGCCCTATCAACCGATAAGGGTCGACTGTACTTTTTGAATGGTGTGCCCTTACATTGGCACTACCACATAAAAAAACAGTTTCCTACTCTGCAAGACATCTGGCAAATTTGGCAACCTGTAGGAGGGCATCCTACAGCTTGCCAAATCTGGTGCAGATATGTAAGTCGGTTCCATAGTTATAAGGGGGTTTCACTCACCTTTATATTGAATTTTCCACAGGAGTTTTTTCTCCACCTGTAACTCTAAAACTGCTGAACAGATGGTCACTAAATTCTTATCTTATGGCACAGCACCTTATTGAGTCATTCAGTACCTTTTTCTGTGTAGTAAGGTAAAACACGTTCTTCCATTTTGGAAATACAACGCAAATGTGAGCAAACAGCGGGCATGTCAAGTGTTGTGCATTTTTCAAATCGGTGCTGATGCCTGTTTAGGCATACATGCAAAAACAAATTCTGGGAAGGAAACACAAGAGACCTAATGCTGCTTTATTCATAGGTGGTTGGATTAAACTGCCCACTTACGGATCCCTACCCTTAGCCTAGTTTGAATGGCCAGTGAGAAATTAAAAAAGAAAAGAAACCTGGTCCAGGAAACTAACCACATTTTCCTGCCACACCAAGGGCAAAGGGAGTTAATGAATTCACTTACAAGCATTGCTTAAGGGCAAGGGAAGAGGATAGCGCCTCAGTCCTCCCACCTAAACCAAGGGAAGAAGAGTAATGCAAAATTATACCAGGGCCTGAGGTATTCCCCTCCTCGCCACACACACTGCCAAAATGTGTGGGAGCAGTAAACCTTAAACACCTTATCTTGTCCAAAGGAGAGGAGCGGAAATGCCCCATAACCCATAACAGTGCCTTAGGGCTGCTTTCCACGACTCCCTCTCACATTACCCAAGTGTGACGGGGCTTCCAAATTAAGAACAGGGCACAGGAGTGTTAGTAGACAAATTATGAAACCCTACAATATTCTCTGGTGGAGTGTCCACTGAGGTGAGTGACTGAGATGATTGTGTAGAGATGAGGTAAGTCATCCCATTCGGTCTGGGCGTCAAGGAGCTCTCCTTCATCTTGCTCATCATCAGAGGTATCTGGATTATGGAGTAGGGCTGTCTGTGGTGTAAACCTTACTGGCATAGGCAATGACAAAGGTCTTTGTACTGGAGTGGATGGTAGAGCAATGGGTGATCTGGCAGGCGTGGATCCCTGTGGAACAACAGCTCTAGAAGGTGACAACCGCTTTCTATAATCTGCAATCATGAATTGCAAATCAAAAACTAATGATGTTTTTCATATCCCTCATCATAGCCCTCCTCCACTTCCTGGCATTTAACATGCAACTTGGAGGGACTGCGCACAACTGCAAAGGGCCCATCATCATCTGATTCTTTTTCTTCCAAGAGATGAGCTGGTATCAGGGGTGTCACCTAGCTTGGAGAGGTGAGTTTTGGTGTTCGCAACCTTGTTTTCTGTGTAGAGAGGTGTGGCTCGCTGGTTAGAGGCGGCAGACCTGGAAGCAAAGGACGGCCCGGGACCAGTGTTCAATTCCTGACGCGGCAGGGTCATGGACCAGGGTCAGCGGACTCGATAATTCTCGCCTCGGTGCCTACTCTAACCAGGGATCACACTCGGCAACTCTGGGCATTAGCTTGCCTCATCTCCACAACAGCCACCCACATACGCCGGGGATGCCTGGTTTCACCCTGGACATACCCAGCAGGGTCCATCTCACAGGGAAAGCCAGGACGGGTTCCCCAGCGGTCTACACAGCGCGGAGATACCCCATGTGGGGTGATTCATGCGCTTTACAAGACATCATTACATTACATTACATTACATTCTGCTGTTTTACCATTTTTTCTGTCGTCAAAGGAGTCGCTGATCGGTTAACTGTCGTCGGTGGTGGAGTCGTCAACAGTATCACCGTCATCAGGGAGGTTATCAACGTCGACGGAAGAGCCATCGACAGAGCCTTTGCCGAGGAGATGAGGGAAATCTTCAGCATTGACGGTCTAGTCAGAGACTCTGTTGTCATGGAGAAGAAGGTGGACATTATAGTTATTTTAGCTGTTGTCGATCATGCAGCTGTATACGTCGTCCTATGTTTTCGTCAATGGTAGGCTGCTCGTTGATGATGTATCCCCTGGTTGTGCTGAGGAACGTTCTTTGAAAGCGTGACTGAACTTAGGAGGGGGTGTAGGCGGCTCAGTTGATGACTGTTAGACCTGGCATCATTGGCCTGAGTCTCCCTTCCATTGGATACCTACACTGTGAAACAGCTCAAACATCTGTGCAGGAAATTGAAAGTTGCTACACCAGGCATTTCTAAAAAGGATGACTACCAGAAGGCTCAGAGGGCTTGGGTAGAAGCAAGAAATGCCCCTGATCTTGTGGTGAAGCCAGTTGTGGATGCAGATGGGCCCATTGAGAGGCCAGGGTTTTCAGCTAGGGGAGAGGGACTCTCGCCACCTGGCAACAGTATCTCTTCCAAAGACCTGTCCCCCAGAGAGTTGGAAGACAGGGAGAGAAATAGGGCACTCAAACTGGAGTTGGCCAAGCTTCAAATGGTGATTCAGACGGAAACAGAGAACAACAGGTTGTCTTTGGAAAGAGAGAGAATGAGAATGGAACACGAGAGGATGTTGAGGGAGTTAGAGATCAAGGCCAAGGGCTTAAAAATCAATCCCTCTGGTGGCAGCGCACCATCTTTGCCTTCAGAAGGCAAGGTACAAATTCCCAAGGATGTCATCAAAGATTTCCACAAAAATTAAGATATTCGGCAGTGGTTTCCAGCCTATGAGATAGCAATGTTGGCCCACCGGGTCCCTGAGAAGGATTGGGGAGCGGGGTTGTGGGGCCGCTTTTTAACTGAAGGTAGGGATACTTTGTTAGACTTGCCCAGTGATCATAGGATATCTTATGCCCACATGAAAGAAGCACTAATGACAAGATATGGTTTACCTCCAGAACTCTATAGACAGAGGTTCAGGAATTGTAAGAAGTTGGAGGGAACCACTTGGGTAGAATATGGGTCTTTCTTTTGCAGAGCTATGGATGGTTGGGTGAGGGGTAGCAATGTGGATAATTTTCAAGCGCTCTGTGATTTGATTGCTAGGGAGAACTTGTCTGCTAATTGTTTTCCAGAGCTACGCCAGCACCTTATTGATAGCAAGTTGACTAACCCTAGGAAGCTTGCTGAAGAGGCGGACTGCTGGGTCGGTACCAGGGTCCACAAGGGTCTTGTGGGAGACTCCGCCAAAGGTGGGCAGGGTCCCCAGCAGAAGAGTAGGTGGGACAATAGTAAACATTGGGTGTTCCAGAAAGGGCCCCAAAGTAATTCACAAGGGAACCAAGGTAAGGATTCCCAGCCTCCCCCTGAGAAGAAGTCAGGACCCCCAACAGGTAAACCTGTACATAGGGTGCCTGTTACCTGCATTCAGTGTTAGCAGGTGGGATACCTATGGTATGATCCCCAGTGTCTCCAAAAGGGTCAGTATATGCCACCCTGTGCACCACCCCGTCAGATGGCCAGTGTAGCCCTGGGTGGGGAGGAGATGGGTGCCAAAGGTGGGTGGGGTTCCGCAGAAATGTCCCTTTTCTCATTAGGAGACTTTGAGATGGTCCCTAGAACTCAGCTACCTGATAACACTAAGAAATACAGGCAGTGGGTGACCATCAATGGCCATAGAGTGGAGGCTCTGAGAGACACCGGAGCCAGTGTGACAGCTGTCAAGTGTCACTTGGTGTATGAAGAGCAGATAGTCCCCAATGCATTCTTCCCAGTTGTTGCTGCTGTCAACACAGAGAGCCATTGCAAAGTGGCTCAAGTTCCCTTTGAGTGGGGGGGGGGGGGGGGGGGGGGGGACACTCACTCTAGTACTCTTCAAGTAGTGACAGAGTTCAGCTTGCGGCAGGAGTCGCAAGGCTTGAAACCGGTCTGGCGTTGGGACATCCCTTGCACACTAGGAGTCGGAGTCTCAAAAAATCGAAAAAAAGTTAGTCAAAAAGATAGCTCTTCACAGGTCTGCACTAGGCAGGCCCGGAAAAAGAAATAACTAACGTCAGTGCGCAGGGGCGGTGTCTAAGTAGACACTGCAACGTCATCCCGGTGACTACAACGCCGACGATGGACATGGAATCAACCGATGCCACTTATCGACGCGCAGGGTTACTGCTAAGAAAAACTTCTCCGGATCCAGTCTCATGCCTGGGGGTAATTCCAAGGCATGAGTACTCACAAACATTTTATCGGGCTGCAAAGATTGGTCTTTGGTGTGACAGTGGGCCGCACTGATGCCAGTGGGGGCTGTAAAGTCGAAGTAGGAGAAGCAAAGTATGTTTATTTAGTGGCTGCAAATTGCACAATGTAAAACCAGAAAACCTGGGATGAATCCCGGCTTCTCCACTTAACCAAACTGTATGACCCTGCGCAAATGTTTTATTTCAATTTCCCTCCTTTTTCTCCATATTCACATAAAAGAATATCTCAAAATACATGACTGACATCAGCTTGGATGTAATAATGACATTGTTGTCAGGGTGGGGGGGAGAATGAACTTTTTAAATCAATGTTTGAAAACCATCACTTTAAGAAAAATACTACTGAATGCACTGCTAAAATTTGATTTACGAAGGTGAAATGGTTCTACAGGTCAACGAAATACACTTTTTGAATTTTGAAAAGACTATTATATTTTTACATGTTTGTTGTGTTTAAAAATGCAGGTGTTCCTTAAGTTAAGGGCCTAGTTACTTCCTTTCCCTATTTGCAATTAACCTTTAAATAAGTGCTTGCTGCATATTTAACATTTTTATACATGTTAGTGCTGATTCGAGTAAACAGCAGCCCTGTGCTGCTGCTGCCCAAGGGATCGCATGTCAAGGTCAGGAGGGCCGATATTTGAGTATCACTGTTCAAATGTATGGGATCTATAACTAACAGTCTCTTTCAGATATATGTCACAGTAATTTTGCAGGTAAACACTATATCTTACTGCAGAGTCTTCATCTTAAAAATATCGCCCAGGTGCCAGACTAGAGCTGGAAAACATTTTCCTCACCATTAGCTCTCCAGTGTCACCAGGTGATACCACACAGCTCTTCTGCCTAGGATGAGACATCAGCCAATACAAGTTGGCGAGTGGTGCACTGACATCAGTTACTTACTTTATTTTCTGTGCTCAAGTAAGGCACACAAAGAGGAACCAAGACAGCTCAATAACAGTAGATAATAAACAGTAAAACTGTAGGAAAATAGGATCCTTGGATCCTTCTAGCATTTTTACCCACACTTGTTTTTGACTAGTTTGACTGTAATCCAGCTAATCAGGACCCCACTCACTGTGCTTTCTCCCTGAATTTTACGATGGTAACTACTTCTGTACATCCACAATTTGGTGCTGGTGTTCCCTTGTAAGTCCGTAATATTTGGTACTAAGGGATCCAGGGCATGGGGTCTCCCATGGGCTGCAGCATTTATTGTGCCACCCATGAGAGACCACTCAAAGTGTGACTACACGCCTGCCATTGCAGCCTGTGTGAGTTGGTGCTTGCACCTCTTACAACAAATATAAGTTTCCTTATATCTGAGGTCACTACACTTAAAACCTATAAGTCACCCCTACGGCAGGCCTTTCAGTCCTGAAGGCAGGGTACTTGGTTCATAAGTGTGAGGAAGCCCCAGCAAGAACAGGACACCCCTACAAACTCGGGAGTCGATTCGCCAGGCTTTGAAAGTAGGGTCGGCCATTTTAATACATACTGTGAACATCAGTCATTATGAAATGTCTAACTATATAGTGGCTGCACCGAACCTGGTCATGTTTGGCATCAAACATGTTGGAATCATATCCAAACACCGATTGCAGTGTTGGAAGTCTCATCCCATGCACGGGGGCTCTCTTGGCTACCCCTCTGTACTCCTGGTTACAGCTTTTCAGGGTCTGACAGCATGCTAGTGCTGCTACCGACCAGAGACATGAGTCTGCCCTCCTTCTGCTAAGCCAAGCTCAAGAAGGGGAAGGTAGAACAATAGTTTTCCTGTCGCAGCGAGGTGTGACCACCTCCCAGACAGGACATAGTGCATTGGGCTGGGGTGGGGCGTTTGACAGCACCACCAGACTGCTTTGAAGGACACATTTGGTGCCCTCCTTGCATACTCCAGTTTGAGCCAGTTCAGGGACCCATTGACTCCCGCTCTGGCAAGAAACCACAAAAAGAACAATTGAGGAACAGAATTCAGAACAATTATGTAGCTCTGGGCCTAAATCCAGTTTTTTTGCACCCCATGCCATTCCAGTTTGAACCCGGCCATATGCAAATCATTCTTCACCTTTCTACTTTTGGGAACAGTCCGACCTGAACTGCCTTTCCTGGTCCACCCTAGACTGGAAACAGGCATCCTAGGATGGGTTTCAGGGTTTCACCCCTCATCAGCCAGGCTAGCTTGACTCCAGTGGCATGGAGAGAACAGGACCCTCATCTGGGCATAACCGTCCCACTCAGGTGACAAATGTAAAAAGAACAAATGATGGCAAGAAACTGGACAAAGGAAATCGGTGTATCCTCCCCTCTGTCTACCCCCTCCTCTGGGAGGGACCCCTAAGTCGTCCTAACCCCCTTCCTAAGGTATTTAAGGGCTTACCTGTGGGTGGGCCCTCAGATTTGCTGTGGGACAAGACTCAAGCCTGAAACCACATCACTCTTCGACCATCTGGACACTGGGACTTCCCCGGGAACCAAGACTGCATTAAGGAAGGCTCCTGTTGCTACTGGTCTCACTGTTCTGCAATTCCTTTTCATCGTTTGTGTTTGTGCTTCTTCCAGGATCTTCAACAGACCTCTGGGCATCAAGGACACTCAAAGCAATCGCTGTTGGAGTGAGGGAGTCACTCCCCTGCATCTGCAGGCACCTCAACGAAGCTGACCGGTCTGCTACTCTTGACGTTCCACGGACTTCGAAAGGCTCAGCAACACAGGCGGTGGTTATGCTACTCCCTTGAAGCCTGAATTGGTTTCTCTGCAATTGTGTAGCCAGTATCCCTCGTCAGATACGCTGGGACCAAACCCCTGTGCACCACGTCAAATTGCCGATGCCAAGACTTGTTGGCTCTGCACTCCAGAGATCTTCAGGCTACAAAAAGCTCCAGCCTCCAGCATCGCTTCCTACCTAGTACAGCATCCTCACTGCACCCTATGAACCGTGGGCCTTCTTTCTTGGTGAGCTGCTCAAGGTCCTCTTGCGACTCCTGTGCCTTCGGCATGTGGGCCCTCCTGAGGGTCTTCTCCTGCTTCAGTGGGCTCCTCTGCTTGCTTGGGGACTACTCGGACTCTCCTACATATGGTGAGACCCTTGTGCCTTGCTGTCCCAACGTTGCTCCTTCTTCGCTTCCCATGCCAGTTGTAGCTGCCAAGGACTGTAGGCTCTCCAGCTGGACACCTACCCCCTGGTTTTCGACTTCTGAGGTGGGACAGCTCATGCACAGCTCTTGGTCTTCTTCAGCATCACCTGGTCTTCACAGCTGCAGCGACATGGTCATCATCAACACTTCTGAGCTGTCTGACATCTGTGGGCATTGCTCTCCCGTGCCTCCTGGTCACCTACGAGTTGCATAAACTCTGTCCCCTCTGCTTACAGGTCTTCCTCTTCAAGAATCCACCCTTGGATTCCACCGGACTCTTGCACAGTGTTCTCCAGGGTCATCTTTACTGAAGTCCTCCATTGTGGTCTAAGGTGGTGTCTGACGTCACGTCACACCTATGCACCCAGCTTCCCTGGTGTACGTACCCTGAATCCTGAGGTATCCATGGGTGAGGTGACTCTCCAACCTTTTGTCTTCCACTGGGTTTTTTTCAGGGTCCTTCATAAAAACTGCAACCACGGCTTCCCCACTGACTTCTATTGGACATGCGGCTATGTTTCCACTCTGCACACAGCCTCCGTGGGGACCTTGGGTACTTACCTTGGGTGGCTCCTTGTGTCCCCAGCTTCTCTAAGTCTCCTGGTCATAGTCCTTAATTTGGTCGCAGTTTGCATTCCACTTTCTTAATATATGGTTTGGTCTCCCCCTGGAGATCACTGTATTTTGTGCTACTTACCTTATTGCAATTGAAGCATTATTGAGTATTTGTGTTTATATCTCACGGTAGGAGATATACCAATGTGTTAGTGAGTGATGTGTAATAAATAGACATTTTTATATATACACTGTGCGGTTCTTTTCAGTTTAACTTACACTTCAAGATTAGCCTGGTGAAACAAGCTACTTAACACTCCTTCAAGATAAGCCTGAAGGCTACTCTCCACAGCTACTGCTTTGCGAGCTTTCAAAGGTTATCAAAGACCACTAAAATCACCATAATGGTGCCTGGATTAGTACAACATGTACCACTTAAGTAAGTGTGCACCATATACTAAGCCATCGTCCTACAAAAACCAATACTGCTTACCTTGGGATCTTATTATGAAAAGCACTATCTCACAAAAAAGAGGCGAGGGTGAGGAATCTGCGGAGGGAGACTAACTACGAGAAACATTGTTACCTGAGATAAATAACTATTTCTTCTAATGGTCACTTCTTCCTGCTGAACATTCCCCTTATAATTGGGCCCCCAAATCATTACCCCCAGAGAGGTGGGACTGAGTATTTATTGCAGGGTGACCTAGGAAATTATGCAACCCCGCACAGGCAAAATATGCCTACCTGAGGAGTGAAACAGTAGTGCTGGGTAAATCTATGCAACAAAGAACAAGTGTTTCCCAGTAATTATGCAGTTCCATATTTTGGTTCCTCTTGATTTTACAAGAAAGAGATATATTTCTATGTCTGCTTTTCTTAGATGTTGCATGTGTCACACAATGGGAACCCTGGCAGGTAGGTCGAATAAAAAGAACGAGTTTTTTCGGTGCTATGTTTTACCTTCTATATAATTTGTTACTACATTAACAACAGAAATCCAACAGAAGTCCTTCCTGTTCTCTCTACCTTCTATTTGTTTCAGCCACTTCAGCCAAACAACAAATCAGTTAGCCCGGACCTCCACTTTTGGTGTACAACACTAAAAACTGCATTATGGGCACAATGAATTACAGTGGAGCTGTGTATGAAAAGAGTGGTGAAGGCTCGGAATATTTTCATAAAGAGAGTCAACTAGAATACAGAGCTCGTTATTGTATATCAGAAATACAAACAATACTTCTTAATCCAGGAACAGCAAAACAGACAGTGAGCCCTAGAGAGTTTAGTAAAATGTTGCAGTCATCTGAGCACTGCACAATAATCTGCATGTAGATACTGATAACATGGCAGCCGGTGGCAAACACTAAACATGAACACAAATATGCTACGGTGTACCTTTCATAGTTATACACAAAACAACAATTAAATTACCTCAAGAAGGCCAGTCAGATATTTTGTACAGATTGTGAAAGGCTCAAAGGTAGGTGAATATGTGCTCCACCCTGGCAGTGCCGTGACATGCACCATTCCTCTCAGCGTTCTCTCCAGAGAAGGAAGCCCGTAGAAATGGGGCGCATCTGTAACACGAAGGCACTGAAGCAGCTTTAAAGCCAACTGAGTCCTGAAGGCGCCGGCAAGCATCAAGCACTTCCTGTGCAAAAAAATTGAACCATTCAGTAAACTTTGGAAACATCCTTTTCATTTAAACTGTTTGTGATTAAGAGTCCAGTACCTGGTATAACCTGATCAGATCTTACTTTAGGGGTCCAGTACATCAAAGACCCATTATATTGCAAAGCTGTCAGATACAAGTATTGAATATAGATAGAAAGGAACTGTAAGGAAGGAGTGAGGAGATATCTCGAGACCAGTGGCAGCTTAGAGGGAACGGGGGTGGAAAAATATAAATTGAAAAAAACACTTACCTTCTCACGTCCGCAGTCTCTCCTCAGCTTCGCTTCCAGGTGAGTCCAGGAAGCAGGGCCAGCCGCGGCCAATGCAGGTAAGAGCAGTGGGGCCAGGTAAGGGGGGATATTGACAGACTATGACGAGGGAAAATTAAAGAAATAATTAATTTTCCCTCGTCATCGTCTGTCGAAATCTTCCCCCCACACCTGCATCCTCCCCAACCCGGCCCCACCGCTCTTACCTGCAGAGGCCGTGGATGAGCAGCACACACACAGGCTCCCTAAAGCCAGCATTGTGATTGATCTGAGCGCAGTGGTTTGGTGCTCGGATGGGGACTGGGAGTCTATGCATGTTCCCCATCAGGCTGCGCATTACAGCCTGGTGGGAACATGCAAAGTGCGCATGACTGTTTGGATGGCCCAAGACAGCCGGCCAAACCGCCTTGTGCTCTTAAGATTGTGCATGAACCACTCCTCCCTCTGTAACCCCAGTACCGACAAGAAAATGATAAAATCAATGTTATTAACATTTTATTTTTCCTTTTTCCTGCTCTGAGAGCAGTGGGGTGACGCTCCTCTGTATTAGCGGAGGAGCCGCCCCTGCTCGAGACTGAAAACAACTTTAAACATCCGCGCCCAGCACTAGATGGCAGGAGTATGCAGAGCATCTGGTCTACAGCAGCACATGCTACAAACTTATGATTTGGAAATAAAAGGAGTAACGGTTCAGCCTGATAAATAATTATTGAATGAATGTCTATTTAAGCAAATTGTTGTGGGGCCCATTTAGGTAGTTATGGACTGGGTAGGACCAGTGCAAGGATGTTTCTCACATCAGGCGAATTAGTGAATATGTAATCAATAGAGTTCATAGGAAAAAGACATGTCCATTCACCATTACCAGTGGTAACGGCCGCAGCAAGGATTCTCTCCCATCCTAGAAAGTACCCTAGATTATCAACCCAATGATATATTCATTTCATTTTTTAAAAGCAAAATGGTGCCCTGTGTTCATGGTAGCCAAACTAGCGGCGTACAGCCCGATTCATCAAGCGAAATTGCGCTCGCAAAGGGCCAGATTCTGAGAATCTGGTCCTTTGCGAGTGCAATTTTTGCATTTGGGATTCATCATCCCAAATGCAAAAATCGCTATTAGCGAATTCGCATATTTGCGAGGAATTGGAATTAAGGAATCTCTAATAGAGATTCCTTAAATGCAATTCATCAACCAATTTGAAATTGCGAATTCGCAATATTTGGTCGCAATTTACCACGAAGTCTGACTTCGTGGTAAATTGCGAAAAAAGAGAAAAAAGCACTTTAGTGCATTTTTTTCTTTTGCATGTTACACACACACATGTCCTTTGAACATGTGTGTGCGCAACACCTGTTTAAATTTGCATTTAAGGGGTGCCACAGGGTGTCCTTTGGACACCCCTGGCACCCTTGAAATCGCTATCTTATTTGCGATTAGCAAATTGCTAATCGCAAATAAGGAATACTCCCCATTCATTCCTATGGGCCTTTTGGCCCATAGGAATGAATGGGGAGTTATTCCTTATTTGCGATTAGCAATTTGCTAATCGCAAATAAGGATTGTGTAGGAATCGCATCTTATTTTGCGATTCCTACATGAATCCCGTTTTGCGAGTCTGTAATAGCGATTCCTTATGAATCGCTATTAAAGACTCGCAAAACGGGTCTTTGATGAATCTGGCTGTTAGTGTTTTATTGCCCTACATTTGCCTCTGTGAAGGAGAAGGGAGGTAGGAATCAATGAGATGTGAGATACAACTAGCCATTCGCCCACTGAAGAGTACCGCTATTATGAATTGACACCTGACAGCTTTTAGTTGTATCTATTACAAATGATAAATCTATGGAAAGAACCTTCATTTGAAGAAATGGCACATTAGACATAAAAAGGGGACAACAGCATATGACTGTCAACATAGCACAGATCATAAACGGTCTATAACACAGGGAGCTATGAATGCAATTTTTTTGCTTGACCATCCGTAATTGGCATCAATCTAAAGGATTAAAAGTCAAAACCTTTATTATGTTTTGTTTAGCTACTATCAAATTAGAAATAACTAGCAGCACCATCAAAATTTAGATTGATTTTGTTTTGCTGCAACTACAGTTTTTTTTTTCAAATCATTTTATTGAAAAAATACAATTACAAAGAAAAACACATACATGAATGAAACAACTGAAATAAATGAATTGAAACGAAGGAAAAGAAACAAAATTAAATGGCAAAAGAAATGGGCCAGACTCAAATAATAAATATGTAACAATTATTACAAACATGTTAGCGTAGTCAAGTGCGTGTACTTTCAATTTATGTGGGAGGTCCAATCTCAGGAGGGCACGCCTGGTGTTGAGGAGAATATAGCCCGAGTGAGGAAGATGAGACAGATCCATGATGAGTAGAGCAGATAGGGGAATTTTGTCGACGAGTGACCTCTCTATATCAAGCCAAACCGGTGTATAATCCGGGTGTACAGTCAGCCGGTTGGCTCCTTGTTTGCATAGAAATGCTGTTTGGTAATTCCTGAAGTTAGGGAGACCCAAACCGCCTTTTTCGTTAGATAGTTGTAACTTAGTCAGTGATATTCTGGGTTTCTTCCCCTGCCAAAGGAATGTATTGAAGAGCTTATCAATTTTGTTCAAAAAGTCAACAGAGAAAGTCATCGGCAGCATACTAGCTAGATAATTCACCAAAGGAGTCACCATCATTTTCAACATTTCAGCTCTGCCCCACTATAAGGTATTTAGGAGACCACCCTTCCAGTAATGTGGAGATCTTTTTAAGGACTAGAATTTCGTTGGTGTGAAGGGTAGAGATCAAGTCTTTGTCAAAGTCAAGGCCCAGGTACTTAAAACATGTTGGTTGCCAAGTCAGGCCGGAGTCCCCCAAAACCTCTTTGTTGCCTCGGTTATTCAGAAGTTTTACTTCAATTTTATCTTTGTTTAGCTTATAACCGGACACTTTAGAGAAGCTTTCAATTGTGGACATGAGAGCAGGGATGGCCTCCTCAGCTTTTTCCGAGACCACTAACACGTCATCAGCGTAAGTGGTAATCTTAACCGTGTAGTCGTTAAAGTGAACCCTTGATATGCGCTCGTTGTTCCTAATGTGATACAAGAATGGTTCAATTGCAAGTAAAAATAGAGAGGGAGAGGGGGCAACCCTGTCTGGTTCCTTGTTGTAACTGGAATGGTGACGAGATCGAGCCACCTGCCCGGACCCTAGCCGAGGGGCTGAAATATAGCAACATTACCATCCGCATGAAATTTCCTCCAAGCCCAAACTTATTTAGAGCCGCTTCTAGGTACCTCCAATCAACTTTATCAAAAGCCTTTTCGGGGTCAAGTGTGATGGCTACCGTAGGAGAAATACTACGTTTTGCCCTCTCCAAAACGTGGGCTAAGATCCTGGTGTTGTCGCTAGAAAGTCTATTCTTTAAAAAACCAACCTGAGAGGGGTGAATAAGTTTGGGAAGGAATTTCTGTAGGCGGTTAGCTAGGATCATTGCAAAAAGCTTACAATCTATGTTGATGTGGGAAATCGGTCTGTAGTTTTTAGGGAGTGTTGGGTCTTTCCCATCCCTAGGTAGAACTGCAATGATGGCTTCAGCCAGTGAACCTGTGATTTTGCCTGCCTCACTGAGTTCGTGGAACAAATGTAAGAGTGGTGGGGATAAAAGCGAGGTGAAACACTTATAGAATTTTGTGCTAAACCCATCGGGCCCAGGAGCCTTCCCACATTTAAGTGCTTTTACAATTTCCAGTGCGGTAATTGGGCTATTAAGTTCTGATTGCTCCAGTTCGCAGGGAGTTGGGAGGTCGCATTCGTTTAGATAATCCTGGATTTTATCATTATCAACATCTTTGTTTTTTTAATACAGGGAGTTGTAAAAGTCTTTGAAGATTTCCGCAATCTTTTCTGGATCAGAATATGTTACACCCTTTTGATCCTTAATACTGTTAATCATGTTTTTCTGTATCTTACATTTTAAGTATGCAGCTAGGCTCTTGCCCGCTTTATTTGATTCACAGTCTGAATCTCTTTCGCCTGTTTATCCAGACTCAAGCTCTATTGCTTATTATTTTATTATATTCATACTTTTTGTTTACCAATTTGTTCATAACTAATTCGTTTCTAGATGCAATGTGTTTACTTTCTAGGTCTGAGATCTTTTTTTCTAGGTCGTCGAGGGACTTGTTATAATCCTTTTTTATGGTTGACCTAATTTTAATGATTTCACCCCTAATAGTACTCTTCAGAGCCTCCCAGCGGTTCAGGTCAGAAGTGTCATTCCTTTTATAGTGTAAAAGGTAAGACTAGATTGCGCCTTCTATAAGTTTCCTATATTGTTCTTTTTTTAACACTTCATCATTCAATCTCCAGGTGGACTGACGACAGGACGGTTTTATATTGGAAATGGAGAGCGAGATATATGAATGATCTGATACCAGTCTGGGTTCTATCCACGTTTCCACGATTCTAGAGGTGGCATTACTTGTGATAAATAGATAGTCAATATGTGTGTATGAGTTGTGAGGTGGTGAATAGAAAGTGTACTCCCTCCCTGTGGGATTTTGTAGTCTCCAAGGGTCTAGCTGGTTAAAACGAGAGCATAGGTTAGTAAAGGCTTTATGAGATTTGTTGCTACGATAAGCACATCTTGAGTCTCTGTCTAATGCCGGGTCTAACGGTAGATTAAAATCTCCCGCTAGGCTACGCATGGCCGAGTCAGGGATAGTTTCAATCTGTTTAGTCAGATTGTTCCAGAAGTCAAATGCACTGGTGTTGGGAGCACAGATATTGGTAATAAAGAACTCTGTGTTGTTCTTAATCAATTTGGTAGTGTCAGCGGTATGTGACCTTATCTCAATATTTGATTTTTTCACTATAAGGGTCAGGACACCGTTTTTCTTACCTATTGCCTCAGAACCTACTACTTCATTGTAAAATCTATTTTTAAGTGTGTTTAATTGTTTGGCATCGATTCTTGTTTCCTGTAAAAGAACATCTTCCTTCTGTCTCTGAAGGTAATCCGTAATCTTTCTCCGCTTAACCGGGTGATTAAGCCCTTTTACGTTAAGCGAGAGTATTTTCAGGTTATCCAGCACAGCGGTCCCTAAGGGTTTTTTGATCATGGAATGCGACATTATAGCTGTGTGCAAAGAGTGATCCAGACTATACCAGTGTCACTGCTGTTGTTGAGATCATTGAGTACTTGTCTTATGTGAGCTGTCATCGTGACCAGAACGTACGCAGGGGAATAGGATCTTGGGGAATCAACTACGCATATAGCATGAGCACTGTTAGGGAGCCTTATGTGGCTATTAAACCACCTGTGTGTTGCATAACGTCTGTACCAGTAAGGCCCACCCATTTGACCAAAACAGGTATGTTGTGTTACACTGGTCCACATCGGCAGACGAATGAGCGTTAGAGCATCTTTTCTGTGTTAGACATGGGGCCATAGTTATACAGTGGAGTTCGGCACTTGAGCAAGGAAGATAATGACATACAGACAAAAATAAGCAAAATATGACAACAATACATAAAAATACCCAAATTGAAGTCGGACCCAAACCCCTCCCACTGGTGAAAAGGGGATAACAGCTCCCCTCCCATGGCAATGAACAAAACCATTGTAGACTATTAAGTCTAGTCCAGTATGCAAAACAGTGAATGCTAAACATTGAATATTGAAAGTATGGCTATTATTAGCCAAATGACTAATGTTAACTAAGTGTGAGGCATACCTTAACATAGTCCAAG
Organism: Lissotriton vulgaris; assembly: GCF_964263255.1. Lineage (NCBI taxonomy): Eukaryota > Metazoa > Chordata > Amphibia > Caudata > Salamandridae > Lissotriton > Lissotriton vulgaris. Next base: position 1,249,063,207 of record NC_141691.1, on the reverse strand, counting down.
GAGGTATCAGGCACGTTACCAACATTTCTTGGACTGTTAGACTGACAGATATAAAGGATATAACACCGACCGTGGTATGAGTAAGGTAGTGTAATCCTTGTAGAGGATACCTGAAGACTCGGTTGTAACTGAATTGCGAGGATCAGCAACACTGTGCCTGCTATGACCTAGCGGTAGATTGATGTTCATGCATCAATGGAAGGTTGTCTGCATACTACGAGTAGGAGACCAGGTAATGACATGTCTGTAATTTGTAATGGTCCAAACATTAAAAACGAGAAAAACCTGCAAAAATATATCAAGCAAGGCAAAACGGCATCATCCAACCATAACTTTGGACACCTCACATAGTGATAATTCCAACCAATTAGTGTAGTAATTTAGATGGAAACTCCAAGGTCTCCAAGGCCTGCAACAAAAGCATCAGTTATTATTGTAATCACAAGAACCCCTACCAACAGGTTGAAGAACATAGATGGAGATTCCAAGGCCTGCAACAAAAGCATCAGATATTGTTGTAATCACAAGAACCACTTCCAACAGCTTGAAGAGCTTTCAAAGGGAGGACTTGGCTAAGATTGTAATAAGACATTTCAGACAGTTGTAAGGCATTACAAGAAGTTGTGGGACAACCACAGCAAACAGAATGTAGAATACAATACAAAGCAGTAAAATCACAACCACGTTGACCATGTAACAGGACCATTTTAGAAGGATACTCATGTGTTTGCAGCGGAGGGGCCAGGTGGTGTCGTGTCCATAGAAAGTTCATCCGGGCCATCAAGGAAACTTTTGAGTCTCTGAGGATCCGTAAAGACCTAGTGGACTCCTTGGATAACCACGCGTAACCTTGCTGGGGCTACAAATCCAAATTGATAGTTTAAAGAGCGTAGCCTGGGTCGAAGAGCAAGAACACCTTTTCTTATGTCTACTGTCTCCTTACTGTAGTCCTGACAAATAAATATTCTACTAGATGTCCATAGGATATGGTTGTTTTCACGGATAAAGGCCAAGATCTGTTCGACATGTTGGTAACGCATGGGCTTGCATACGATTGGTCTTGGACCTTTTTGAAGGGGAGTGATTCTGGAAGGAACCCTGTGAGCTCTGTCAAATTCCAGTGGTTGGTAGAAGGTTAGGTTAGTTGCTTGCGAGAACCAGGATTCCAGAAAGGAGATCCTGGATGCCTCCTCCGAACCCTCCGGTATTCCAAAGATGCGTAGGTTTCCTCTCCGATTTCTGTCTTCAAGCTCAGACAGCCTCCTAGTCAGGGAATCCGTTGTGGTTGACAGATTTTTGAGGGATTTGCAAACCTTTGTTTCAGTATCCTCTTGGTGTCTTATTCTGGCCTTCGTTTCGGTTAACCTGGAGTTGGTGTCTCTGATGTCCTGCCTGATTGCTGAAATATCCTCTTTTGAAGACTTCGCCAAGTCATGCACTTCTGCTAATTTATTCAGTATTGTGTCCATTGTAGCATTGATGTCTTTTTTACCTTTCGTGGGTGAATCAGGGTTTGGTGGCTCTGCTTTAAGTCTCTTGAGGCTTTTTCCTTCTTTTTCACCCATGATGTAGAAGCAGCGTGAGCCAGAAAACATTGCAGACAGTACACTTTATGGAAGAACTATTAAACGTAGGTTGCTTAAAAAAAGTTATTGCCGAGGCTCCTTAAAGCTGGACAGGTAAACCTTGAATTTAAATGGATGAAGGTAGTGGCTGAGGAATTAGATGAATATCAGACAGTCAGATCTCAGCATAGGTTAGATAAACCATCCATTCAGTCGGCCATCTTAAGGTCAGGCAGGCTAGTGCTAGAGATAGGCATCTTAGAGAGCAGCCATTTTAAGGTCAGGCAGCATGAGATTAGATATGAGATTAAGACACCCCTCAGGTAAAGAACATCAGCATTTGTGCACAGCAAAAAGACAACAATGACTTGCCCAGAAACAGCCTGTAGTTGATCTAAATTTCTATATTTCTACCTCTGATACACGCAGAATAGTGTTAGCAGCCAGTTTCTCTGTATTGTGCTGGCTGTACCGCCATTTTGAATTCAGCACTTCCTTGCACAGCCCTGATTGTGGGGATTATGGCGATTGCGGCTGTGTGGGAGCGTGGCAGATTGTGGCCTTTTGTTTAAATATTGCCGATAATCAGAGCCCCTTCACGGGCTCCGAATAACAGCAATACTTAAACAAAATGCCACAGTCTGCCCCGCGCTTTACTAACAAAAGCGTAGACACTTTCCAAATACAGCGCGTACTTTAGCACACGCTGTGTTTGGAAAGTGTCTACGCTTTTGTTAGTAAAGCACAGGGCAGACTGTGGCATTTTGTTTAAGTATTGCTGTTATTTGGAGCCCGTGAAGGGGCTCTGATTATCAGCAATATTTAAACAAAAGGCCACAACGGCTGGGGAAAAGAGCGGAACAGAAGGCAAGAGGGCAGAAAGGCACAAAAACGAGTGGAACACAGGACAGAAGGCACAAAAACGAGTGGGACACAGGACAGAAAGGCACAAAAACGAATGGAACACAGGACAGAAAGGCACAAAAACGAGAGGGACAGAGGGCATAAAGGCACAAAAAACGAGTGGCACACAGGACAGAAAGGCACAAAAACGAATGGAACACAGGACAGAAAGGCACAAAAAACGAGTGGGACAGAGGACATAAAGGCACAAAAAACGAGTGGGACAGAGGGCAGAAAGGCACAAAAACAAGTGGGACAGAGGGCAGAAAGGACACCAAAAACGAGTGGGACAGAGGGCAGAAGGAAACCAAAAACGAGTGGGACAGAGGGCAGAAGGGCACCAGAAATGAGTGGGACAGAGGGCAGAAAGGCACAAAAAACGAGTGGGACAGAGGGCAGAAGGGCACCAAAAAACGAGTGGGACAGAGGGCAGAAAGGCACCAAAAACGAGTGGGACAGAGGGCACTAAAAACGAGTGGGACAGAGGGCAGAAAGGCACAAAAACGAGTGGGACAGAGGGCAGAAAGACTGGGACAGAGGGCAGAAAGGCATAAAAAACGAGTGGGACAGAGGGCAGAAAGGCACAAAAAACGAGTGGGACAGAGGACAGAAAGACTGGGACAGAGGGCATAAAGGCACCAAAAACAAGTGGGACAGAGGGCAGAAGGGCACCAAAAATGAGTGGGACAGAGGGCAGATGGGGCACCAAAAACGAGTGGGGCAGAAGGGCACCAAAAACGAGTGGGACGGAGGGTAAAAAGGCAAAATAACGAGTTGGACAGAGAGCAGAAGGGCACCAAAAACGAGTGGGACAGAGGGCAGAAATGCACAAAAAACGAGTAGGACAGAGGGCAGAAGGGCACCAAAAACCAGTGGGAAAGAGGGCAGAAAGGCACCAAAAACGAGTGGGACAGAGGGCAGAAAGGCACAAAAAAAAACGAGTGGGACAGAGGGCAGAAAGGCACAAAAAAACAAGTGGGACAGAGGGCATAAAGGCACCAAAAACGAGTGGGACAGAGGGCAGAAGGGCACCAAACATGAGTGGGACAGAGGGCAGAAGGGCACCAAAAACGAGTGGGACAGAAGGTAGAAAGGCAAAAAACGAGTGGGACAGAGGGCAGAAGGGACCAAAAACGAGTGGGACAGAGGGCAGAAGGGCACCAAAAACGAGTGGGACAGAGGGCAGAAAGGCACCAAAAACGAGTGGGACAGAGGGCGGAAAGACTGGGACAGAGGGCAGAAGGGCACCAAAATTGAGTAAGACAGAGGGCAGAAGGGCACCAAAAATGAGTGGGACAGAGGGCAGGAAGGCACAAAAAATGAGTGGGTCTGAAGGGCACCAAAAACGAGTGGGACAGAGGGCAGACAGGCACAAAAAACGACTGGGACAGAGAGCATAAGGGCACCAAAAACGAGTGGGACAGAGGGCAGAAAGAGTGGGACAGAGGGCAGAAAGGCACCAAAAACGAGTGGGACAGAGGGCAGAAGGGCACCAAAAACGAGTGGGACAGAGGGTAGAAAGGCAAAAAAACGAGTGGGGCAGAAGGGCACCAAAAACGAGTGGGACAGTGTGCAGAAAGGCACCAAAAACGAGTGGGGCAGAAGGGCACCAAAAAACGAGTACGACATAGGGCAGAAAAGCACCAAAAACGAGTCGGACAGAGGGCACCAAAAACGAGTGGGGCAGAGGGCAGAAAGACTGAGACAGAGGGCAGAAAGGCACAAAAATGAGTGGGACAGAGGGCATAAAGGCACCAAAAACGAGTGGGGCAGAAGGGCACCAAAAACGAGTGGGACAGAGGGTAGTAAGGCAAAAAAACGAGTGGGACAGAGGGCAGAAGGGCACCAAAAATGAGTGGCACAGAGGGCAGAAAGGCACAAAAAACGAGTGGGACAGAGGGCAGAAGGGCACCAAAATCGAGTGGGACAGAGGGCAGAAAGGCACCAAAAACGAGTGGGACAGAGGGCAGAAAGACTGGGACAGAGGGCAGAAAGGCACAAAAAAACGAGTGGGACAGAGGGCATAAAGGCACCAAAAACGAGTGGGACAGAGGACAGAAGGGCACCAAACACGAGTGGGACAGAGGGCAGAAGGGCACCAAAAACGAGTGGGACAGAGGGTAGAGAGGCAAAAAAACGAATGGGACAGAGGGCAGAAGGGCACCAAAAACGAGTGGGACAGAGGGCAGAAGGGCACCAAAAACAAGTGGGACAGAGGGCAGAAAGGCAAAAAAATTCAGTGGGGCTGAAGGGCACCAAAAACGATTGGGACAGAGGGCAGAAAGGCACAAAAAACGAGTGGGACAGAGGGCAGAATGGCACAAAAAACGACTTGGACAGAGGGTATAAAGGCACCAAAAACGAGTGGGACAGAGGGCAGAAGGGCATCAAAAACGAGTGGGACAGAGGGCAGAAGGGCACCAAAAACTAGTGGGACAGAGGGCAGAAGGGCACCTAAAACGAGTGGGACAGAGGGCAGAAAGGCACCAAAAACGAGTGGGACAGAGGGCACAAAAAACGAGTGGGACAGAGGGCAGAAAGGCACAAAAACGAGTGGACAGAGGGCATAAAGGCACAAAAAACAAGTGGGACAGAGGGCAGAAAGACTGGGACAGAGGGCAGAAAGGCACAAAAAACGAGTGGGACAGAGGGCAGAAAGGCACAAAAAACGAGTGGGACAGAGGGCAGAAAGACTGGGACAGAGGGCATAAAGGCACCAAAAACGGGTGGGATAGAGGGCATAAAGTCCCCAAAAACAAGTGGGACAGAGGGCAGAAGGGCACCAAAAATTAGTGGGACAGAGGGCAGAAAGGCACAAAAATGAGTGGAACACAGTGGACAGAGGGCATAAAGGCAGAAAAAACGAGTGGGACAGAGGACATAGAGGCACAAAAAACAAGTGGGACAGAGGGCAGAAAGACTGGGACAGGGGCAGAAAGGCACAAAAAACGAGTGGGACAAAGGGCAGAAAGATTGGGACAGAGGGCATAGAGGCACCAAAAACGGGTGGGATAGAGGGTATAAAGGCACCAAAAACGAGTGGGACAGAGAGCAGAAGGGCACCAAAAACGAGTGGGACAGAGGGTAGAAAGGCAAAAAATGAGTGGGACAGAGGGCAGAAGGGACCAAAAACGAGTGGGACAGAGGGCAGAAGGGCACCAAAAACGAGTGGGACAGAGGGCAGAAAGGCACCAAAAACTAGTGGGACAAAGGGCAGAAAGATTGGGACAGAGGGCATAGAGGCACCAAAAAAGGGTGGGATAGAGGGTATAAAGGCACCAAAAACGAGTGGGACAGAGAGCAGAAGGGCACCAAAAACGAGTGGGACAGAGGGTAGAAAGGCAAAAAATGAGTGGGACAGAGGGCAGAAGGGACCAAAAACGAGTGGGACAGAGGGCAGAAGGGCACCAAAAACGAGTGGGACAGAGGGCAGAAAGGCACCAAAAACTAGTGGGACAGAGGGCAGAAAGACCGGGACAGAGGGCAGAAGGGCACCAAACTTGAGTGGGACAGAGGGCAGAAGGGCACCAAAAATGAGTGGGATAGAGGGCAGGAAGGCACAAAAAATGAGTGGGACTGAAGGGCACCAAAAACGAGTGGGACAGAGGGCAGAAAGGCACAAAAAATGACTGGGACAGAGGGCATAAAAGCACCAAAAACGAGTGGGACAGAGGGCATAAAGGCACCAAAAACGAGTGGGACAGAGGGCAGAAAGGCACCAAAAACGAGTGGGACAGAGGGCAGAAGGGCACCAAAAACAAGTGGGGCAGAAGGGCACCAAAAACGAGTGGGACAGAGTGCAGAAAGGCACCAAAAACGAGTGGGACAGAGGGCAGAAAGGCACCAAAAACGAGTGGGACAGAGGGCACCAAAAACGAGGGGGACAGAGGGCAGAAAGACTGGGACAGAGGGCAGAGAGGCACAAAAATGAGTGGGACAGAGGGCATAAAGGCACCAAAAACAAGTGGGGCAGAAGGGCACCAAAAACGAGTGGGACAGAGGGTAGAAAGGCAAAAAAACGAGTGGGACAGAGGGCAGAAGGGCACCAAAAATGAGTGGCACAGAGGGCAGAAAGGCACAAAAAACGAGTGGGACAGAGGGCTTAAAGGCACCAAAAGCGAGTGGGACAGAGGACAGAAGGGCACCAAACACGAGTGGGACAGAGGGCAGAAGGGCACCAAAAACGAGTGGGACAGAGGGTAGAAAGGCAAAAAAATGAATAGGACAGAGGGCTGAAGGGCACCAAAAACGAGTGGGACAGAGGGCAGAAAGGCACAAAAAACGAGTGGGACAGAGGGCAGAATGGCACATAAAACGACTTGGACAGAGGGTATAAAGGCACCAAAAACAAGTGGGACAGAGGGCATAAAGGCACCAAAACCGAGTGGGACAGAGGGCAGAAGGGCATCAAAAACGAGTGTGACAGAGGGCAGAAGGGCACCAAAAACGAGTGGGACAGAGGGCAGAAGGGCACCTAAAACAAGTGGGACAGAGGGCAGAAAGGCACCAAAAACGAGTGGGACAGAGGGCACGAAAAACGAGTGGGACAGAGGGCAGAAGGGCATCAAAAACGAGTGGTACAGAGGGCAGAAGGGCACCAAAAACGAGTGGGACAGAGGGCAGAAGGGCACCTAAAACGAGTGGGATAGAGGGCATAAAGTCACCAAAAACAAGTGGGACAGAGGGCAGAAGGGCACCAAAAAATAGTGGGACAGAGGGCAGAAAGGCCCAAAAACGAGTGGAACACAGGACAGAAAGGCACAAAAACGAGTGGGACAGAGGGCATAAAGGCAGAAAAAACTAGTGGAACAGAGGACATAAAGGCACAAAAAACGAGTGGGACAGAGGGCAGAAAGACCGGGACAGAGGGCAGAAAGGCACAAAAAACGAGTGGGACAGAGGGCAGAAAGGCACCAAAAATGAGTGGGACAGAGGGCAGAAGGGCACCAAAAAACGAGTACGACAGAGGGCAGAAAGGCACCAAAAACGAGTGGGACAGAGGGCACCAAAAACGAGTGGGACAGAGGGCAGAAAGACTGGGACAGAGGGCAGAGAGGCACAAAAATGAGTGGGACAGAGGGCATAAAGGCACCAAAAACGAGTGGGGCAGAAGGGCACCAAAAACGAGTGGGACAGAGGGCAGAAAGGCACAAAAAACGAGTGGGACAGAGGGCATAAAGGCACCAAAAGCGAGTGGGACAGAGGACAGAAGGGCACCAAACACGAGTGGGACAGAGGGCAGAAGGGCACCAAAAACGAGTGGGACAGAGGGTAGAAAGGCAAAAAAATGAATGGGACAGAGGGCAGAAGGGCACCAAAAACGAGTGGGACAGAGGGCAGAAGGGCACCAAAAACGAGTGGGACAGAGGGCTGAAGGGCACCAAAAACGAGTGGGACAGAGGGCAGAAAGGCACAAAAAACGAGTGGGACAGAGGGCAGAATGGCACATGAAACGACTTGGACAGAGGGTATAAAGGCACCAAAAAAGAGTGGGACAGGGGGCATAAAGGCACCAAAAACGAGTGGGACAGAGGGCAGAAGGGCATCAAAAACGAGTGGGACAGAGGCACCAAAACAGAGACGCGCGGTTTGGTTCCTGGCGCACATATCCGTGGTTGCAGCGCACTGAGACCCTCCACTGCTGCACACAGAGGAAAAAAATTAGAGGGAACATTGGAGGTGACACGCTGTTATCTGCCCTGACAGCCGTGTAAATTCCTACAGAGGCTGCTTGTGGTAGGGACATCGAAAATACAATTACAAGAGGCAATTTCCTCACCGCTTCACGAGAGAAAAATCGCGACAGGCTTGTAATTCACGCTCAGTGAAACGTTCGGTAGAACCGCTACAGAGCCCTTATTTGAAGCGGAGTGTGACCGCCATTGTATGCGCAGGCGTGTGCAACATACCGGAAAGGTAGCGGGTTACCTAGGAGTCTTTATGCAAACCGTTAATGCCCAAAGCGGCTGCACACAGTCACACTCCGGTGTCCACAGCCTCCGTTCCTTGGTGCGGGTGGATCGGCGAATCCCGTCCGTGGTCGTCTGTTTTTGTAGCTGGGAATCGGCGGAGCCAGGGGCAAGTAGGATAGCGGCTGCGCTGTCCCACGCTGCTGCAAGGCCGCCCACGTTGTAAAAGTCCTCCGGAGCGTAGAACTTGCTCTCAGGCAGAGGCTGTAGGCGCACCCCACATTCCGCCACACTTTTCGTCCGCAAAAGCAGAGAGCTGCTTGAGTTTAGCACCCAAAAAGGCGATTAAAAGCTACGCCATGAGAGGAGGTGCTAGCTCAAGCCGCCATTTTCGCCGGTGTCCAAACCACGCCCCAACGCTACAACTGTAGTAGTGTCATTTTGTCTTTTGTACGAGTTTCAGGAGTGCTACTTCTTGCTCCTTTTAGTACAGAGTTGTCCTTGTGTTTTGACTATTGACATCTGTACTTAGGGTGTTGGATATAGTGGTTTTGGCTCTGACTTCAATCTTATCCCCCAGTTTTGAAATCGATTTTTTTTCCTGCATAATTCTGTTTGCTATCTCAGAAGTGTTCCATCTTGTTTTGGTCACTTCTGTACATGGCTGGTTGTTGTAGGGCAAGAATTCTATTGGAAGTAGGTCGGTGGAACTGATGTTAGCTAGGAACGGGACAGAATATAAGAGCGGAAAGCTGTCACTATTGGGTGCTGTGAGGGTTTGAGGCCTGAGTTGGGCATTGTTAATGTTATTTATTCCACAATTAGCACTGTTATGGAGAGTTGGCAGCAGATCAGCCGGTGACCAAATTTTGTCGTGTATGTTGGTTCTTTGCTTAATACTGTTCGTCTGTAGTTGCAATAGCTCTTTATGATTGCCCTGCGGATCGTTTCTCAAATTCTGTCGTAAGATTTGAACCCTTTCAGTGGGTGCACTAAGAGCTTGTGATGGTATGGCTGGCTCTGATCTAAATGGAGTGACCTCCTGATCGTCGCCCTGAGATGGTCAATTTTGGATTAGGATACTAATAGGGGCCTCCTGGTTGGTTCGTGAGTCAGTTCCTGGATGTTGTTGACTCTTGTTGTGGGGCATAAACCCCCGGTCAATTCCAGTGATTTATTGGATCTTATTATCAGGCATTCAGTTTTACCTTCCATGGCGGAGATGGAGGTTTTTAAGATGTCCTCAAGACTGAAGTCTGGTTCGGCTGAAATAAGCTGGAGCTGGAAATAAGCTGTCTCGTGTGCTCCCATTTGGATATTTGCAGAGGGCCCTCTTCCCTCTGATGGATAATTGAAGTTTGTTGATGTGGTCTCCTTTGGATGGGGTACAGGTTCTGTTTTTCCCTCTGTGAGTGACTCACTACTCGTGACGGTCTGAGGTTTGACTTTTGGTTACCATTGTTGAATTAGGCTTTACCTACAATCAAAAGATTTTACCCACTAACCACACTCGAGGAAAATGATTGACAAAGCACTGCCCGTCTACCTGTTGGGAAGGTGGGATTTGCAGGTACCGAGCAGACAGGTGCAGAGTTATCGGTAGATAGTGTATACAACACTGATGGGGATATAATTTCGCTTGCACCTAATTTATCAAATAGGGTACCAGAGGCCTACCCAGATGGAAGCTCAGGACAATATACTAAAGTGGTTAATACCTCACCCACATTGGACCCATTAATTGGTGAGGTAGAGGGCAGTATGTGTCTAAATGCCCAACTTATTGACCGTATAGGAAGTCCCTCAGTCAGCGGCTATACCATTGCCACCTGGTACATAGACGGACTAGATAGCAAAAAATATATGTTAGGCTGGATGGATTTTATAAATATACACTATATAATCTGCTTACAAGAAACATGGAGTACCGACCCAGACTATTTTGAAGGGTTTTCATCGTATGATTTGCCAGCATCACCCTCCACGACTGGCAGAGCGAGGGGCGGGCTGCTAATCCTTTTGTCTAATAAACTGCCTCTAGTACTTACAAGGTCTATCAATGTAGGGTTACAGTTACTGTGGCTGTATCATAAAGAAGGATGTTTTATTGAATAACTTCTACAATAACATATTTGATTCTACCCGCCAGAACGTAGTTACCGGACTAGAGATGGAAGTAGATAAGGTGGTCACAGAAGTAAATACTAACTTCGATATTGTATGGTTGGAGATTTAAAAATTCCAACTTGCACCTTGTCCATGACTAAAGTATGTGGGTTTAGGAGCGATTAAGGTGATGACTGTGTACATTTCCCACATAACACCTACGGGGATACCTTAAACACTGCTTGGCCAAATATTATCTTGATATTATGCAATGTGCAGGAGACGGGCATGGGAGGGAGATACCAACTTTCACAGGTAGAAATGCTAACAGCATAATTGATCATGTATTGGTATCTGCTAACATTGTACAACTTTGTTCCACCCCGTGGATTGATGAACTGTTGGTTAGCGACCATAATTGTATTATCATGTCAATGGCAGTGTGGAGCAATAGACCTATAGTTCTACTAACGGCCACAGGTAATATTGCCCAGAGTAGACCAAACGGTACGAGAATAAGATGGAATGGTATTAACCTTGATAAGATCTTAAAAAGGAAAATGCTACTTACCAGTATGCATCTGTTCTTGGCATGTAGAGCTGCAGAGTTGTACACTATGCATTAGATCGCCACCTGGTGTTGGGCTCGGATGATTGCAGGTCTTTGTAGTCACGAGATAGGTGACTCCTCCCTTGGACAATACTGCGCATGGGCATCAGCTCCATCCTTAGATTGTTTTTCGCCATGATGGGAAATGATGGAGTTAGTAGAAGTAAAGAAAAAAGGATGTCCATGCATGTGCATCTAAGTAAGATGAAAAACTGGAACGGACACAAGTCCCGGGGAGGCGGGAGGACGTGTACAACTCTGCAGCTCTACATGCCAAGAACAGATGCATACTGGTAGGTAGCATTTTCCTTTCGAGGCATATGAGATGCAGATTGTACACTATACATCGATTTTGCAGCAGTGTCTCCCTTAGCGGTAGTCACCTGTAACCATTGCAGTAGTTTGAAAGAGAGTTCTAAGGACAGCCTGGCCTACTGCAGCTTGCCGCTTGGCTTGCACATCAACACAATAGTGTTTCGTGAAGGGGTGTGGTGTAGACCATGTTGCTGCCTTGCATATGTCCTCTAGGGGTATGTTTTCTAAGAAAGCCATAGAGGCTTCTAGTTTGCGAGTGGAGTGCTCTCTAGGAGAAACTGTTAATGTACGTTCAGCTTTAATATAGCAACTTGTATAAACTTTACAATCCACCTTGCAATCCCACCTTTTGAGATGGGGTTGCCTTTGTGTGGAGGAGAGAAAGATACAAACAGTTGTTTTGTCTTTCGAAAGGATTTAGTTCTATCTATAAAGTATAAAAGAGCCCTTTTAACATCTAATGTGTGTAAAGCCCTTTCTGCTACAGAGTCTGGGTTTTGGAAAAACACAGGTAACTCTACGGATTGATTCAGGTGAAAAGGAGTGATGACCTTTGGAAGAAATTTTGGATTAGATCTAAGAACCACTTTGTTAGGATGTATTTGAAAAAATGGTTCTTGTATAGTGAAAGCTTGTATCTCACTTACTCTTCTGAGAGAAGTAATGACAACAAGGAAAGCTGTTTTCCATGTTAGGATTTGCAGTTCACATTTATGTAGAGGCTCGAAAGGGGCCCCATGAGTCTTGTAAGGAAAAGATACAGGTTCCACACAGGAGAAATTGGCAATCTGAGTTGGATTATTCTTTTTAATCCTTCCATGAATGCTTTGATTGCAGGTACTCTGAAGAGAGACAGATGTTGCCTGTTTTGTAAATAGGCTGCAATTACTGCAAGGTGCAGGCATATGGAAGAATATGCCAAATTAGACCTTTGTAAAGGTAAAGGTAGCAAATTATATTTTGGATGGAAGCATCCAGGGGATCAATTTGGTTATTGTTGCAATAAATGGCAAATCTTTTCCATTTAGCGGCATAACATGCTCTGGTAGAAGGTCTCCTAGCCTCTTTAATGATGTTCATACAGTCTGGTGGTAGCCAAATTCAGTTGGTTTGGGTCTGGGTGTCTGATTTCTCCATGGTTCTGTGTTAACAGGGAGGGTGTGAGCAGTAACTTTTGATGTGGAACTAGACAGAGATCTAGTAGTGTGGTGAACCCCGGTTGGCGTGCCCATGTGGGAGCTACCAGGATCAATGTGAGAGATTGTTGTCTGAGCTTCCGCACTACTAATGGAATGAGTGGGAGAGGCGGAAAAGCGTACGCAAATCTGCCTGACCAGTTCATCCATATCGCATTGCCTTCGGACAGTCGGTGTGGAAACCTGGCGGCGAAGGCTGGGCATTTTGCATTATCGTGTGTGGCAAACAGATCTATGTGTGGGTGCCCCCACCTTTGGAAGAATGGCTGAAGAACTTGTGGATGTAGTTCCCATTCGTGAATCTGTTGTAACTGCCGACTTAACAGATCTGCTATCTGATTGTGAACTCCTGGAAGGTGTTACGCTTACAGATAAATGTTTTGAGGAATGGCCCATCTCCAAATGTTCTGTGCAAGTTGGGACAGTTGCAGAGAGTGTTCCCCCCCTGTTTTTGAATATAGTGCATGGCTGTCATATTGTTCGTCCGGATTAGGACAGCTTTGTTTTGTACTTGAAGTTGAAAAGTCTTGAGTGCTAAGAATATTGCTAGCAGATCTAGATGGTTGATATGGAACAATGTTTGTTGATTGGTCCATTGGCCACGAGTTGTGTGATGTAAGAGATGGGCTCCCCATCCTGTGAGGGATGCGTCTGTTGTGAGCACTACTTGTGGAACAGGCTCGAGGAACGGCTGCCCCTTTGTTAAGTTTTTGGTGTTCCACCACTGCAGAGAGCGATACGTGCAGCTGTCTACCAACACCAGGTCTGTTAGTTGACCTTGAGCTTGGCTCCACTGTTGTGCTAGGCATTCTTGTAGTGGGCGCATTTGCAATCTTGCGTGTGGTACTATGAAGATGCAAGATGCAATCATGCCTACTAGTCTCATGAACACCCTGGCTTGCAGGAACTGCTGGTGTTGAAAAGTAGTGACTAAGGCTTGAATGCTTTGTATCCTGGCTGGACTGGGATAAGCTAGGGCTGTAGACGTGTTTAGTGTAGCTCCTAGATACTGATGTACATGCGAAGGCTGCAGGTGCGACTTGGTGTAGTTTATTGTAAACCCTAAGTCGTGCAATGTTTGAATTGTCTGATGTGTGTGTTGGACACAGTGATTGAATGACTTGGCTTTTATGAGCCAGTCGTCCAGATAAGGGAAGACCTGTATTTGTTGTCTTCTGAGATGTGCTGCTACCTCTGCTAGGCATTTTGTGAATACTCTTGGTGCCGTTGTCACTCCGAATGGGAGGACTTTGAACTGATAGTGTTGTCCTTCCAGTACAAACCTTAGATACCTTCTGTGGGCAGGATGTATGGGGATATGGAAGGAGGTGTCCTTCAGATCTAGTGTTGTAAGGAAGTCGCCTTGTTGCAGCAGTGGAAGCACTTGTTGTAGAGTGATCATATGAATATAATCTGATTGTATGTAATGGGTGAGGGGCCTGAGGTCGAGAATTGGCCTTAGTGTTCCGTCCTTTTTGGGAATTAGAAAGTACAGCGAGTAAACCCCTGTTCCTTGTTCTTCTTAAGGAACTATTTGAATAGCATCTTTTTGTAGAAGTGATAGAACCTCCTGTTGAAGCAGAGTCAGATGGTCTGTAGACATTGGACGCTGACGGGGAGGTATGGTTGGAGGGGCTGCTGTAAGTTCTAGGTAGTAGCCATGTTGGATAATCTGTCTTACCCACTTGTCTGTTGTAATGGAGTTCCAGACATGCAGGAACTGTGTTAATCTGCCCCCTACAGGAGTGGAATGTTGTGGGGGGAGCAGAGGGAAGACACTGTTTTGTGGCGGAAGAGGATCAGTTGCTATTGTTACCGCCACCTCTTCCTTTGTTATTATTGCATCTGTATCCTCCTCTAAAGTATCCTTCGTTAGAGGAAGTTTGGGATTTGAAAGATGTCGTAGTGTCTGCTCCAGTTTGTTTGGAGCCTCCTCTGTAAAAGGAGCGACGAAAGGAGGTTCTAGCTGGTGTGGACTGTAAAGCCCCCATAGACGTTGCGGTGTCGGTATCTTTCTTCATTTTTTCCAGTGTAGTGTCTACTTCTGGGCCAAATAACTGGTTATGATTAAATGGTTGATTTAAAATGGTGGTTTGCACTTCTTGTTTAAACCCTGAAATGCGTAACCATGCATGTCTCCTGAGTATGACACTGGTATTTACAGCTCTAGATGTTGTGTCTGCGACATCTAGCGCGCATTTTATTGAGGCATTGGATATTAACTTGCCTTCCTGTATAAGGTCATTTGCTTGATCCTTGTACTGATCTGGTAGGTGCTCAAGTACTTTTTCTAATTGGTCATAATGAGCCCTATCGTAACGAGCGAGGAGGGCTTGTGTATTTGCTATACGCCAAATGTTTGTAGCTTGTGCAGCTATTCTTTTACCTGACGCGTCAATTACTTTTGATACTTTGTCAGGTGGGGGTGCTTCGCTAGAAGTTTGAGAGTTTGCCCTCTTCCTAGCATTGGCCAAAACTAATGAGTCTAGTGGCAGATGTCCTTTAATGTAGACTGGATCTGAGGGTGCTGGTCTATATTTTTTCTCTATTCTAGGGTTTAATAGTCTAGTGTGTACAGGGTCTTTAAAAACCTCTGGAGCGTGTTTTATAACCCCCTTGATCATGGGAAGAATTAGAGCAGACCGCTGAGACTGCTCAAAGGTATCTAGAAGAAAATCCACCTCTATGTCATCGGAATGCATAGGGGCTCCATGTTAAACAGCAGCTCTATTTAACAGATGACCAAAACCAATGGTATCTTCTGGAGGGGAAGGTTTTGATGGGTATGACTGCGGTTCAGGAATGTCAGGCACATTTTGTGGGTTTGCAAAGTCCCATATGGGCACATTTTGGGCTTTGAAAAGTCCCATACACACTCATCCACATGGTATGAATCAGGTTCTTGCAGGTCCTCCCCTCCACCCAAATTGTATTCATCATCATTCTGCTGTGGGGAATGTGATGATAATGGAGAATGTACAGGAGAGATTTGGGTGATATGTGAGGGGGAACAGGAGAAGAAGGAAAGGAAGGTATAGGAGAGGAAGGGTGCATAGGAGATGTTGCACAGTCCTTTTTGGCAGGAACCACAGGTGTAGGTGGTGCATCTGCTGGTCTAGCACCTACATGGCCTGTCCTTGGGTCTATGTATGTCTTCTTTTGTCGAAAAAGGTCTAAAAAGTTCTTCCTCCTCCACAACCTTCTTGGGCATCGATTTTTTCGGTTCCAGAGGAGGTTGTTGTGTGTCTTTAGCCTTGGGAGGTGTTATAACGTCCTGTGGCATAGTTTTCGGTGCCAAAGGTGTCGTTTTCGGCTTTGTAGGCATGTTCGAGGATTTGGGCACCTCGGAATCAGGCTTTGAGTTCTTCGACGCCGAAGGTGTAGAAGTGGACGGCTTCGGAGCCGGTGCTTCTTTCGGTTTCGGTACCGGTACGTCTTTATGTTTCGGTGCTGGTACTGTTTTAGGCTTCGGTGCCGACGGGTCTTTTGGCTTCGGTGCCGAAGGGTCTTTTGGCTTCGGTGCCGAAGGGTCTTTTGGCTTCGGTGCCGAAGGGTCTTTGGCTTCGGTGCCGAAGGGTCTTTTGGCTTCGGTGCCGACTGGTCTTTTGGCTTCGGTGCCGAAGGGTCTTTTGGCTTCGGTGTCGAAGGGTCTTTTGGCTTCGGCGCCGGGGCTTCTTTATTTTTCGGTGCTGATGGAAGAGGCTTGCTCGGTGTTGAGGCACTGGAAGGCTTAGTTGGTTTCTTCGGAGCCGGGCTGGAGAGCGGGGCTTTCGAAGCAGGTATTCGGTGTCGACTGGGCCCTTTGAGCGGAGTGCTGACCTTTGCCTTCAGTTTGGGCAGAATATGTGGTGCAGGGGCAGAAGTACTCACGCACTGACCCGATGGAATGGAGTCATCTGAGTCGTCTGCCTCTGATACGATCTGGAGATCAGGTGAGTCTTCTTCGGGAGCGAGGGCAACCTCTTCGTCGAAGATGTCTTCCGGTGCTGGAGCTGATCTCCTCATTTCGTGTTGACGGGCCCTCCGGTCCCGGATGGTTTTCTTCGATCGGAAGGATGCACAAGCTGTGCAGGTCGACTCGTCGTGTTCCGGAGATAGACAGAGGTTGCAAACCTCGTGGTGGTCCCTATGTGGAAACTTTGCTTGACATACCGGGCATCTCTTGAACGGAGTTCTTTCCATGTGGTGTAGGTCGCACGGCGTCATAGGCCCAACGGCCCGCGTCGATGACCGGAATGGAACTGATGGCGTCGAAAAGTATTGTAGTTGATGTCGAAGGTAGTTTCTTGTAGTTTGAGGAAGTTCTGCGCTTCAAAGTTGCTAAAAAGTCTTTTTCTAGCCGGAGCGGAGAAACTTTCATCCGAACCCAGTGGCGGAAAAAACAATCTAAGGATGGAGCCGGTGCCCATGCGCAGTATTGTCCAAGGGAGGAGTCACCTATCTCGTGACTACAAAGACTTATTCCAAGAAGACAACAACCTGCAATCATCCGAGCCCAACACCAGGTGGCGATCCAATGCATAGTGTACAATCTGCAGCTCATATGCCTCGAACATATTGTTCAGAATGTGGTAATGAGATACAAGACAGTTTAGAAACTGAGGTTGAACCAGCTTCCATTCTAACTAACTTCTGTAAAATAAGCGCTACTATTGATAAGTTACTAACTGCACCACTAAGGAGGAAATATATTCAAACTAGGGGCTGGTTCAACCATTACTGTACCGACTCACTGAACCAGCTGAAACTAGCACTCTCTAGCAGTCCCAGGGACAAAGGGTTAGTTAACAAACTAAGACTAGTATATAAATTAACATTAAAACAGAGGAAGAGGGAACTCCAAGAGGAGGCTAGGGACAAACTTGCTCTGGCTGCAGATTCATCTAATAACAAGTTATTCTGGGAAACCGTTAACAACTTTTTTTTTAAATGACTCCTACCCCGAATTTTTTTGCCATGTTTGCAGTGAGGAGTGGGTGGCACATTTACTCAGCATTTTTAACCCATGTGATCCCAATACTGAGGACTCTACAAACTTAAGTTACGGGCCCGCTATCCCCCTAAAGCACAGGTTACTACTTGTGTAACAATATATCAGTAAGAGACATTAGTTAGTGATAGATTCCTTACCTTAGAATATCCCCAGGCGTCAGACTGGATCCGGAAACTTTTGCGTAGCAGTACCCTTGCGCGTCGGTAGGCGTCGTCTGCGGCTCCGCGTCCGTCGTCGGCGCCGTGATGACGTCGTCAGAGTACTTAGACGCCGCCTCCGTGTGCTGACGTCAGTTCTTAGCCACAGCTTTTCCGCGCCAGAACGCAGAGCCATGACAAAAACCAACACTGGTGCCATGAACCTAGGGCCCTGAAAGGGGATGACCTTAACCCTGGATATCGGTTCGCAGAACGGGGAGGATGGGTGGGTCGGTAAGGAATCTATCACTAACTAATGTCTCTTACAGATATATCGTTACACAAGTAGTAACTTGTGCATCTGAAAGAGACACGTTAGTGATAGATTCCTTACCTTAGAATAGATACCCCAGCAATACCATCCCCGTGGTGGTGGGTCTGCGAACCAATAATCACACCAGAAAGTCCTGGAGGACGGAAAGCTAAAGTAGCCGTCCCTCCGGACTTGACTGTCCAGGCAATAGTGTCTTGCAAACGTGTGCAGCGAAGCCCACGTAGCCGCCTGGCAAATGTCCTGCAAGGGCACACCTCGGCCCAAGGCAGTTGTAGTGGCCGTGGCTCGAGTGGAATGAGCCCTAAGGCCAACAGGTGGTTCCTTCCTAGCCAAGGAGTAACACGCCTGGATGCACAAGATAATCCACCGGGAGATGGTCCGCTTGTGCACCGCTTTCCCTTTCTTAGCGCCCGCGTATCCAACTAAGAGTTGATCATCCACCCGGAACTGTCGTGTGCGATTCAGATAAAATGAGAGCGCACGTTTTGGGTCCAGACGGTGGAGCCTCTCCTCCTCTCTCTCGAGGGGTGCGGAGGCGGAAAGAAGGTGGGCAATGTGATGGATTGCCCAATGTGGAAGGCCGTGACTACCTTTGGTAAGAAGGAGGGCCTTGTCCATATCACAACCTTGTCCGGATGGACTGAAAGGAAAGGAGGCTTACAAGATAGAGCCTGGAGCTCACTCACTCTCCTAGCAGAGGTGATGGCTACCAGGAAGGCAGTCTTCAAAGAAAGAAGGCGAAGAGGACAGTTGTGAAGTGGCTCAAAGGGAGCGCACATCAGAAAAGTAAGAACCAGGTTCAAGTCCCACTGAGGCATCACGAAGGGAACAGGAGGGAAAGTATGAGTGATGCCCTTCAGGAATCGATTAACGATAGGGGACTTGAACAAAGAAGGTTGGTCAGGCAGCCTCAGAAAGGCTGAAAGAGCCGAAAGATAGCCCTTGACAGTGCCCAGAGCAGAGCCCTGCTGGGCAAGAGAGAGAAGAAAGAGGAGCACCTCAGAAAGAGGGGCATTGAGGGGATCCACAGCCTTTGCTGTGCACCATGCCACAAATCTGTTCCACCTGCAGGCGTATACCGACTTTGTGGAGGGACGCCTGGCTGCCAGAATGATGTTACAGACTTCAGGAGGCAAGTCAAATGGCCTCAACTGTCGCCGCTCAATCTCCAAGCATGGAGGTGGAGACTGGACAGGTTCGGGTGGAGGACCGTCCCCTGCTGCTGCGACAGAAGGTCCTCCTGAAGAGGCAGAAGAACCGGGGGATCGACTGACATACTGAGTACCTCGGGATACCAGTACCTTTGTGCCCAGTCAGGAGACACAAGGATGACTTGTGCCCGGTCGCGCTTGATCTTCTTCAGCACTCTGGGCAGAAGTGGTATAGGCGGAAAGGCGTACAACAGACCGCAGCTCCACTCGCAACGAAAAGCGATTCCGAGCGAGTGCCGCCTTGGAAATTCCAACGCGCAGAACTGATGACATTGCGCGTTGTCTTCGGTGGCGAATAGATCTAACCAAGGCTCTCCCCATTGCCGAAAGAGGCCTTGCGCCACGTCTGAGTTCAGACGCCATTCGTGATCCATCGAGCACCGTCGGCTGAGTTAGTCCGCCCTGGCGTTCAGAGAACCTGCCAGGTGTTGAACCATCAGAGTCACGCCCTGATGTTCTAGCCATTGCCAGAGGCGCGGAGCCTCCTGGCAGAGGGTCCACGACCCCACCCCGCCCTGTTTGTTGCAGTACCACATGGCGGTGGTGTTGTCCGTGAACACTTGCACTACACTCCCTCGGACAGACGGGAGGAATGCCTTCAGTGCTAGAGAATCGCCCGCAGCTCCAGCAGGTTGATATGGAGCCGGGACTCCGCCGGAGACCAGAGGCCTCTGATCTCCGCCTCTCCCAAGTGGCCTCCCCAGCCCTGGGGGGACACGTCCGTCACAACTACGTGCTCCGGTAGGGGAAGGGAGAGGGATCTGCCGTTGACCCAATCGCGGTCCGTGAGCCACCACTGCAGCTGTCTCGCAGTGCCCTCCGAGATCAGGACATGGTCGGACAGGTTGCCCTGATGCTGGGCCCACTGAAACTTCAGGTCCCACTGCAGTGCCCGCATCCGCCACCGTGCGTGATGCACCAGAAGGATGCAGGAGGCCATCAGCCCCAGAAGCCGCAGCGTCAACCTGACCGAAACTCGGGATAAAGGCCTGAAGATCGGAATCAGAGCCTGTATATCCCGAACCCGCTGTTCGGGGGGGTAAACCCGAAACTGCGCCGAGTCGAGAACCGCTCTGATGAAAAGGAGCTTCTGAGAGGGGCACAGGTGTGACTTCGGCACATTGATGGAAAATCCCAGCTGGTGCAGGAGATCCGCCGTAGTCTGGAGGTGGCTGACGACTGTCTGGGGCGAGCCCGCCTTCAACAACCAGTCGTCTAGGTAGGGGAAGACTGACACCCCTAACCTGCGCAGATGAGCTGCGACCACCGCCATCACCTTCGTGAACACCCGTGGGGCGCTGGTAAGGCCGAAGGGGAGCACGGTAAACTGAAAGTGCTCGTGGCCTACCGTGAACCGCAGGTAACGCCGGTGGGCCGGCAGGACGGGGATGTGGAAATACGCATCCTGCAAGTCCAACGCTACCATCCAGTCTCCTGGGTCTAGGGCAGCTAAGACCTGAGCCAGAGTCAGCATTTTGAACTTCTCCTTCCGGAGGAAGCCGTTGACGTTCCTCAGATCCAAGATAGGGCGTAGGCCCCCTTTGCCCTTCTTGGGTACCAGAAAGTAGTGGGAGTAGCAACCACGTCCTACTTCTGGCCCAGGAACGCGCTCGATGGCCCCCTTGGCCAAGATGGCCGAAACTTCCTCCTGCAGGAGCCGCAAGTGATCCCCCGATACGCGGTGGTGTTGCGGTGGCATGACTTGAGGAGTCGTCTCGAAGGGGAGGGAGTAGCCCCTTCGGACGATCTGCAGCACCCACCTATCCGAAGTGACAGTGCGCCAGTGAGAGAGGTGATGGCGAACCCTGCCTCCCACTGGCATCATATGGGCCGAAAAGCACGGACTAGGAGGGTTTAGAGGTGGATGCCGCGGGGCAGGTGTGGACTGACTCCGCCTGGTTCCCCGACCGCCTCCGCAGCGGTTTCCACGGCCGCCGCCGCGCTGGACGACAGTCTGCGGCGAGTGGCTGGGGCACGTGTGGGGGCGCCCCTTCCCTGGCCACGAAAGGAGCGAAAGGCACCCGTTTGTTGGCGAGGGGCCGAGAGGCCCAAGGACTTGGCCGTAGCCCTGGAGTCCTTAAAGCGCTCAAGCGCGTGGTCTGCCTTGTCGCCAAAGAGGCGACGGCCATTGAACGGCATGTCCATAAGAGTGTTTTGAACGTCTGCCGAGAAATTGGAGGATCTCAGCCAGGCGTGGCGTCTCACCGCCACCGTCGTAGCCATCGCTCTGCCCAGCGAGTCAGTAGTATCCAGCCCACACCTGATGGAATACTTGGCTGCGTCCCGGCCCTCCACAAGGGCTTGGCCGAGTTTGGCCCGTACCTCCAACGCGCACTCTGGCAGCACTTCCGCCACCGTCTCCCACAGAGAGTGGGTGTAGCGGCCCAAGAGGCATGCGATGTTGGAAGACCGCAGTCTCAAACTAAGGGACGAGAATATCTTCTTGCCATAGTTCTCGTACCTCTTGGATTCCCTGTCCGGCGGGGCCGTCGGGAATGCGGTCTGGGAATTAGAGGCCTGGATGACCAGACTCTCGGGGGTGAGGTGGGAGGACAGGAAACATGGGTCGCCCGGAGCCGGGCGGTGGCGTCTGGCCACGTTCCTATCTACGGGCGAACCCGTAGCGGGCCTGGACCAAGTGCCCAAAAGAACGTCCGTCAAGGCCTCATTAAACGGCAGCAGAGGCTCCATGGAGCATGACTGCGGCTTAAGGACCTCTGTGAGGAGGTTAGTCCTCACGGCCGCGACGGGGAGCTCAAGGCCCAAGGCCTTGGCAGCCCTCGTCAACACCACACCATAGGTAGCTCCCTCCTCCGAAGCCACGGTAGGAGGAGAGACAAATCCAGTGTCTGGAGAGGTGTCCAGGCCACTGGCCTCCCCAAGGTCTCCTGCCCAGTCCATATTAGACTGACACTCCTTGGTCAAAGGGTCCTCAGACCCCTCCCAATCCTCCTCATCCCTCATCTCCTGAGATTCAGGGTCGTAATTGTATGAGGTCGGCTCGTTCGAAGTAAAAATCTCCAAACGGCGTCGGGGGGGTCGTAAGGTCCACCGGTGACGATCCAGAGCCCGTGGAAGGTCCAGCGGCGCCCTGCGGCGCCGGGCCCGAAGGCGCCGGCGGAGCCAGTGCCGCTGGACCCTGCGGCGCCGGGCCCGAGGGCACCAGCGGTGTCGGGATTGTGGGGCCCTGTGGCGCTGGCAGCGTCGGGGCCGAAGCACCTAACGGCGTCGGGGTCGAAGCACCCGACCCACTAGGGCCCCCAGACGGTTCCGCTGGGCCCGAAGGCGCTGCGGAGCCCGTCGGAGAAGAAAGGGACCTCATGGCCATGAGGAAACGCTCAATCTCCTCCGGCGTCGCGTTCAGCCCAGGGACCGGAGGGTATGGGGCCGGACGCGGCGCCCGCGACTCCCGAGGAGCCGCGTGGGCGGTGTCACCCGAACCCCCGGCCGCATCGCGCGAGCGTCGGGGGGAGTCAGAAGAGCGATGATGTCTCTTCGACTTCTTATGCTTCTTACCTGACGACTTGGATCCGGAGGAGTGGCGCCGACTCCCGGAGCTGTGACGGCTCCGTCCCCATGACCTGTCCCTCGACCTCCCTTGGGACCGGGACCGGGACCTCACATGGCGCGGGCCGACTGCCCGAGTTCGAGCCGCCTGCGGGACCGCTCCCGCCTGGCCTTCCTCGTTAGGGCCCGACAGTCGGGGCAGGCCTCGTCGTCATGGTCGACGCCCAAACACGTCAGGCACAGGCGGTGGGGATCCGTGACCGACATGGTACGGTCGCACTCGTCGCAATGCTTGAAGCCGGGCATCCCTACGGCACCGTCGGAGTCGTACAGACTTTGAAATGGATCAAAAAGATCACTAAAAACTCAGTCAAAAATAGACTAGGGTAGCTGCTCTTTCCAGATCTGCGCTGGCTGGCGCGGAAAAAAAAACTGACGTCAGCACGCGGAGGCGGCGTCTAAGTACTCCGACGACGTCATCACGGCGCCCACGACGCCGGCGACGGACGCGGAGCCGCAGACGACGCCTACCGACGCGCAAGGGTACTGCTACGCAAAAGTTTCCGGATCCAGTCTGACGCCTGGGGATATTCTAAGGTAAGGAATCTATCACTAACGTGTCTCTTTCAGATTATTACTCTAGATGAGGTCAAGCAAGGAATTACATGCAGCAAATGAGAAAAAGCTCCGGGCCCGGATGGTGTACCCATAGATGTTTATAAAACTGTGCCAGACCTCTGGGGCCCGATACTCACTAGAGTTTTTAATGCACAGTGACGGAGGGAGCCCCCACCACTTGGGGCGAATCCGTCATTATCCCCATTTATAAAATGGGAACAAATCCGAAGCCAAGAACTACAGGCCAATTTCCTTATTAGACTCATCAGCAAAGGTGATGAGCAGGGTTTTATTAGTAAGATTGGAAGAGTGGGTTGAGGATAAGGGGATACTGACACAGGCCCAATATGATTTTAGAAAGGGTTTGGGTATGTTAGAACAGTGTATTAATTTATGGTTTGAATCTTTTATTGAAGTTTCAAAACAGGAAAACATACAGACCACATTTTCCCCTCGGATGGAACAAAGTCAAGCTCTTCTTGTGGGACCCGTTCAGAGATGTGTGGCAGTGAGAGTGACAACAAGTCCAGACATGTAGGGTCTCTGCAAAGGGGAAAAAAGTCCAATCCCCCCCACCCCCCTCCTTGTCCACAAAGCAAAAGAAAAGGGAAAGAGGAATCACCACGCCACTAAGGGAGAGTAGCAGCCAAACCTCAGCCCTGTGTCTTGCGCCTGCGCACTGGGGCCCTCGGCTCTTTGATCGGAGTGTCAGCTAGGCGCAATAAGCGCAAGTAGCGAGGGCAGCTCAGTTCCCTAAACTCCCCCGTGAGCAGAGTAAAAAATGGTTGCCAAAGTTCCGCAAACTCCTCTCCTCTCCCTGCCCTTGGCAAGGACAACTTCTCCATCCCCAGAACCATCCATAGCCAGTGCAGCCAGCCGTTAAGTGGGGGAGGTTGTGTGGTCCTCCAGTGTACCAGGATGTTCTGCACGGCTGCCCCTGACGCAATCGCTATAAGCCTCCCTCTCCTAGATTTCAATGGGTACATCAGGGCATTGGGGAGTCCTAACAGAATGTAAGCGGGGAATCTAGGGAGCTGAGTATCCAGATGGGAATCTATGTCATCTAAGATCGAACTCCAGTAGGGTTGCAAGCGGTCGCAGCTCCAAAGTAAATGTTCCAAGGTGCCAAGCGCCCCGCACCCCCTCCAGCAGCGGTCACTAATGCGGGGATCCCATTGATGTAAGCGTTCAGGTGTATGGTACCAATAGGTGGCCACTTTGGTCAGGGTTTCGGTGAGGCCCATGTGGTAGGCTGAGTGTCTGGCCCTTTGGTAGATGCGATCCCATTCTTTGTGCTTGAGTGATCTCCCCAGGTCCCGTTCCCACCTGTTCCTCCCTGCGTTATGTGTGTAAATGTTTGTGAGGAGGAGCTGCTGGTACAAAGCGGAAATCAGCTTCTTATCAGAGGTTCAGGTAACCAGCCATTTTTCATACGGGGTGAGGGGGCGTTGCGCGCCCGGTCTGAATTCTGGCTGCAAAGCCCAATGTCGGACCTGTAGATACGGTAGGCAGTCAGATTCCGGTATACCATAGTCCTCCTTCACCTGCTGAAAGGAGAGGATACCGTTTAAGTTGAACATATGTCCCTGGGCCCTGCAGGGTGAGCGTCTCCAGGCTACAAATGCCCTGGGGTCCAGTCCTGGGGAGAACTCGGGATTATCGTACAGCGGGGTCATCGAGGAAGGAAACGAGGTGAGCTCGTGCCGGGTCAACACCCAATCCCATACATCCAAGACAGTGCTTGTAATCTGTGATGCGTATAGATTGGGAGGGCGGTTGCATCTGAGGAGAAACGGAACCCCCTGTAAGGGCCTGCCCGCCACAGCTTGGTCTTGAAAAAGCCAATTCTTGCCCGATTCCAGCTGGAACCACTCCACCAAGGTGCAGAGTTGTGTCGCTTGATAAAATAAAAGGAGGTCAGGCACACCAACCCCACCGTAGGCGGGCGGTAGAATCGCAATGGCATGCTTGAAGCGTGGCGACGACCGTTCCAGATAAAGCGCGCCAAATCAGACTGTGTCCGCTGAAGCCAGCCGGCTGGGGGGCGCAAAGGGAGAGTTTGGAACACGTAAAGGATTTGTGGGAGCAGGGTCATCTCAGTGGCTGCTATCGGCCCCAGCCAGGACAGCAAGTGATGTTTCCATCTCCGGAGTTAGTCGCCGAGGCGTGAGCAGAGCCTAGCGTAAATCACTTCCGCAGTGGCCTGGATGGTAGGGACCAACAGAACTCCTAGATAAGGGATGGTGGAGTTTGACCACTGCAAATCGAACTCGCCTTGAACCTCGACGAGTGTCTCCGGCGACAAGGAGATATTCAGGGCTTCCGATTTCTCCACGTTGATCTTAAACCCCGAGGCCAGTGCAAAGGTATGGAGTTCGATGAAAAGTGCTCGGAGTGACTGCATCGGCTCCGTAAGGAAGAGAAGGATATCATCCGCGTATAAACTGATCTTATGCACGTCACCGCCAAGGGGGATGCCCTTGATGAGGGGATGTTGCCTGACTCGTTGCGCCAATGGCTCCATGTACAGGGCAAAAAGGATAGGGGAGAGAGGGCACCCCTGTCTGGTGCCCCTGCCGATCGGGAAGCGCGGGGAGGTATGGCTATTGACACGGACCGTGGCATTGGGCCGACGATAGCAGTTCAGTATGCGGTTGCGGAGAACCTTCCCCACACCGAAGTGTTGTAGCACCAATTCCAGATAAGGCCAGTGCACCCTACCAAAGGCCTTTTCAGCATCGATGGTACATAGCATGCAGTCTGGCCTCGTTCGTGACCCAGCCTCGATGAGGTGGAGGACCCATTTGGTGTTATCGCTGGTCTGCCGTTGGGGAATGAAACCAGCCTGGTCCGGTTCCATCAGCTGCTGCATGTATGGTGCCAACCTACTCGCGAGGATGCCCGTGTAGAGCTTGAGGTCCAGGTTTAAGAGGGATATCGGCCGATAGGAACTACAGAGTGTGGGGTCTCGGCCAGGTTTGGGCATGACCGTTATCGCCGCCTCTAGAAGGTCCTTCGGGATGGCACCGGGTTGGCTGAAGGTATTAAAAAGGTCCTGCAGTAGCGGGGCAACCTGGTGGCAGAACGTTTTATAAAAGGCCGCCGAGTAGCCGTCTGGGCCCGGTGATTTCCCCAATTTGAGGCAAGATATCGCCGAGACCACTTCCTCCAGGCCAATGGGTCGATCGAGGAACTCCGCTTGCGCCTCGTTCAGGGACGGGAGGGGCGTGCCTCCCAGGTAAGCACGGCCAGCCTGGAGGTCGAGCGAGTCAGCTGCGTATAGAGATTCATAAAAGTCCCCAAAAGCCGAAGCTATGTCTACACCGTCGACGGCTAGGTCTCCCCGACTGGTCCGTATGGCTCTTATGACCTGCCTTTGGCGTTGCTCTCTTAATTTACTCGCCAATAGCTTCCCGCAGCGATCATCCCCAGTATAGTATGCGTGTCTGAGGCGTAGAGCCGCATATTCCGCCACATCTTGGTCTAGGTCCGCCAGCATCTTTCTCTCCGTACAGAGTTGGCCCGAGGCTCGGGCAGCCCCCGTTCGTTGGTGCATCTGCTCCAACTCAGCTACCCGTTGGGTTACTTCGGCTCTCTTCTGGGCGCGGTCTCTATTGTTAGCCGTGGCGATAGAGATGAACTCTCCCCGCAAGACTGCTTTGAGTGTGGCCTTAGTGGTGTCAGTGTTGGCGTTGTGAGACAGAAATTGGGAGATGGCGGCTTTAATCCGCTCCACCACGGTAGGGCTCTGAAGCAAGGCATCCCGCAGGCGCCAATGTCGAGGTGGGGCAGGCACATCCGAGAAGAGAAAGGTGGTCATTACTGGGGAGTGATCCGACAGACAGGTCGGGAGGATATCTACATCTTGCACTCGGGGCACCAGTTGTGAGGAGCAAAGAAAGTAGTCAAGCCTAGCATAGGATTTATGGGCCGCTGAGTAGTAGGTGTATGCCGTGGAGTGTGGGTAGAAGTGTCTCCATAGGTCGATCAGGCCCAGGTCTGATAGATGTGTGCGACCCGCTGTGGAGAGTGATCCCAGCTGCCCCGTTCGTTGGCAAGAACGATCCGCCGTGCTATGGAATACTAAATTGAGGTCGCCCCCCAGTAACAAGTGTGGTTGAGTGTTCGCTGTGGCCGTCTCTAAGGCTGTGTGCAGGAACATTTCCTGACCTTCATTAGGTACGTATATGGCGCCCACTAAAAGTGTCTGCCCTGCAATCAGAAAGCGGTGTATCAGCAACCTGCCCTTGATCTCTGCCTCTCTGTAGGACTTGACCCCTAAAGGGTCTGGATACTAGGATTGCCACCGCTGCCACCTTTTTAGATGCGGAGGAGAAAAACTGCAAGGGGAAGGCCCGGGATTTAAGTCGGTGGTGGTCCTT
This sequence comes from Lissotriton vulgaris, assembly GCF_964263255.1. NCBI lineage: Eukaryota > Metazoa > Chordata > Amphibia > Caudata > Salamandridae > Lissotriton > Lissotriton vulgaris. The sequence continues at coordinate 1,249,035,421 of NC_141691.1, read as the reverse complement.
TGGCAGCAAGTGTGTCTCTTGTAAGATGTCTGCTGTGGAGTGCTCTAGAAGGGAAAGTATCGCCCGACGTTTGATAGGGTTATTTAGACCCCTCACGTTAAGAGAGAGGATTTTCAATCGGAGCGGTGCCATAGGTGAGTGGTAGGATCTGCTCGTCTCTGAACAAGGCGCGGGAAAGCAAAAGGAAACTCAAAAATAGGTGGACAAGGAGGATCCCCCCTCCCTTCTTCCCCCCTCTCCCTCTCTGACCCTCCCCAACTGTCCTACCCCTCCTTCCCCCTTAACCCCTCCCTCTCCCCTCCCCACCCCACCCACCCAACAACCTTCTTCCTCAACCCCAACTGGACCCCCTCCCTTACTCCCCCCTCCCAAACTGTGAATCCCCAACAAACGGTCATTGTCCCAGGCCTATACAGTCTCAGTCCAGGCATGTAGTAGAGTCACGAGTGAAGGTAGTGTGTGGCAGTGGCGACCCTATAGGCCCCCGTCCCGCCCCACCCCCCAACCCAGTGCTAAGATGATGCGTGATGGTTCCCCCATAGATGCTGTATCAAGTCCAGTTTTTGTGTCAGTTTTTGTGTCTCCTGTATCGCTGCTGCGTGTTCCTGATCCATTGTCTTAGGATCCGGCTTAAGATTGCTCCTGGGTGAGAGGCGGCGCCCCACACGCTGCCAGCCACCTCTCGACGACCGCAGGGATTTCGGCTGGGAATTTTGCGTGGATGTGCCCTCCTCTGTAGCGTCCCCCTCATTGGCGATGCCCAACAGTTCACATGTTTCCCGTAGGGACCTGAGCTGGCGTAGGGCCCCCTTCCATTTGTAAATGAACCTGAAGGGGTGGCCCCAGGAGTACGGGATTCCATTGTCTCGCAGGAAAGTTGTGGCCACTTTCAACGCCTTTCTCTTCTGCAGTGTGATCACCGACAGGTCTTGGAATAACCCCACCGGGTGTCCTTGGAATTGGAGGGGTTGCTTTCAGTGTATTAATTTACAGCTTTTAATTGGAAAGTGCACATGTGCCAAGCGAGGGTGCCTCTTTTTATGGTTTGCTGATCTTAGTAGCGCCTTTGACCTAGTGGACCACGCTATACTTTGGTCAATCTTACTGAATCTTGGTGCCCAAGAGCCCATTATTTACTTTTTAACCAGGCTATATGAGAGACAATCAACTGGAGTACGGTTTGACCAAAGGGGCTGTTGGACTTGGCCCTTTTGGCAGGTTCACCCCAAAACGTTTTGCATTTGCCTAGCCTGTTTCTGTAACCTGGTGTTGGTGATTTTAGGCCTCTGCTCACTTTTCACTGTGGTCCATTGTAAAGTGCGTGCACTCTCTGTGTATGTGTGGTGAGACTGGCCTGCCCTCCCATAGGAATGCATGGGAATATGTGTGACCATGGCAGTTCCTGATGTGTGGGGAGTGCAGGGTCGAGTGTGGTATGTGCGAACTCGTGTAATTAAATGCTGCGCGATGATGTGCGCGGATTTATTGTCAGTTATGCTCTTCCCCTTTTGGCCCATACGTCCAAATCTGGTTCTGCTTTCCTAATTGGGTTAACGGGCGGCGAACTTTTTAAAGGGAGCGTGGGCTTACCTAGTAATCGTTTGGGTGATGCTACTCATGGGTACCGTGGCGTTCATACCTCATCTGTATTCCTTGGCTCCTTAAAATATGAGGGGTTTCGTCTTGTTGTATTAGATCTTGTCCCCACAGCATTGCCTGTCCCTTGTCGGGTTGGATCTAGCTTAGATTATGGCTTTGTTTTCTATTTAGAATTTTGAAACCCTCATCTTCGGATCCATTTAAAGGCTGACGCGTCCCCGCCTCCTTCCATCCCTCGACGTTGCGGGGGACCCGTTCCCTGGATAAAACATTAGATGAACTAGTGCTGCGGCGGTATGCTTTGAAGATGCTTGGTAAGTATCTATGCTCCGGTCCCCTGATTATTCCCGCTGGGGAACACTATAAAAGGGCCTAACTACCGAGATATAGACATGCTGTTTAACCTCCATCATTTCCTTTTAGACATCGCCCATTGAAGTACCCTCGGTGAGGCCCAGCCCTCTTCTGGCCCAGTGAGGAATATTTCATATCTTTTGAATATACAAGGGCTCCTCTACTTTTGATTGGTATGAGACCATAGAGGTTGTTTCCATCTATTTCCAGATCGACTAATATGGTATGCCGGAAACTATGTCCTTTGTCATTGTTTGAATGATGGTGTTTTTCCTTATATGTGGGTCTCGGGCCTATGTGAACACACATCTAGATCGTTCTTTGTGGACACTTTCTATCTTAATCCTACTTTTGTCTCTTCTCCCACTGAGGTATATCTGGATCTTTTCTCTCTTCTTGTTACCTTAATTCTCTCTACTAATGGATTCCTGATTAAACGGATGCATCTTTTTATATTGTAGCATATCCTTGGCATATTGATTTATTCATATTCCTGAAAAAATTACATTCTTATTTTGAACAAATCCCTTTGAATGCCTATATATTAGGACGTGTTGACTCTTTGCTGAAACATGTGTATGTTTTTATTTCAGAACTCTGTGTCCCACACTGGTCTGTACATTCCAGCCCTGATGAAGGTGTAGCCCCGGCTGGGGCCACACACCGCAATGCGCGTTGGCGTTTTTTCTCTTGGGGATATTTTGTCTGATCTGTTTTCCATCTCCCCAAGAACTTATGTCCATTCTGTAAAACATAGATCAGCCAGTTGCTGTTATGTACTGTGATATGTTGTGTGCATGTGGTATGGAATGTATGTTATTTTGGATTGTATGCTGAAATGAAAGATGTTTGAGATTGGTATGTGGGACTGTTTATGATTAAATTATGTCTTGAATTTTATAGATGAATTTTCTACATTGATTGTATCTATATTATTGATTAATTATATTATGTAATAAAATGTGTACAATTGTATCCTGTTTCCTTTCTGCTTTCCGTTGTCTGGAGCTGTTTGGGATTATCCAATGACCTCCTTTTGAGGCCCTGAAAAAAATAATTGGGCAGGTCCCCCTTTTCTATTGTGTTTTGCGGATTTATTGTGTCTAGTGTGGAAGTGCCACTTCTAGAAGTTAAGAAGAAAGGAGGGGTTTGGCCCTATGGGAAAGAGGGTAGGTTGGGCCTTAAAGTGATACAAAAGGGGAATTTTACCTATGCCTCTAATACTAATTGAAAACAATTAATGCATGAGGAAGGATAAACCCAACTTTATTAGTTTATCCTGACATTTGATTTGTGTCATTTACTTTTGATGAATTATAAAACTTGGAACATTTTTAGCCAGAGAAAGAACATCAACTTCACATTGTACCATACACCAATGTTGAAACAAGAAAAAAGCAATATTTACAATTGATGTGTGAAAATAAACATACAATACAATTGTGCTCTCAAATTACAAAACAAATCATATAAACAAATCATTAAACAGTTACCAAGGGACAGTACAAAAAACTGTGGTTGACAAATGAATTAAATTCCCAGGGGGTAAACATTATTTGATACCACCCACATTCCTGTACAAATATTACTGTATTTGGATATTGTTTTAAACAGGGAATGAACAAATGCCGATGGCACGATTCCTTTTGAGAATCAGGGGCGTGCTGCTGCTGGGGCCCAGGGGATGGCTTGCCTCCCTGGGCCCTGCCCTGCCCCTGGATTCCTGGAGGACTTTTCTTTGCTGGGAGCTGCCTTGCTCCACCCTTGATGCTCCAGGACCTTTTGGGCCCTTTGCCTTGCTTTCTCCTTTGCCCAAACCAAATGCTGCCTTTTTGCGCCCTGGGAGCGCTGAGATTTGGCTCCCAGTGGAGCCTGGAGCGTGGCAGCCCGGAGTGAATCCCCGCATAGGGATTCCCCCGATATTGCTGGGATTGTGCAGGTGCCCACCCTGCCTTATGTTTTTTTATACTAAACTTGGGTGCCACCCCGCTTATTTAATTATATAGGCGTGCGGGTGCCCACCCCGCGACTTGGTGCATGTTTATATTTAAAACTAAAGTGGGTGCCCACCCCGCGTCTCCCCGCCGCTGCACCGGGAAGGAGGATTACGGTGAAACCAGAAGTCAGGCAGCATTGTGCCTGGCGGTGGGCAGGACTTCTGGTTCCTCGAGGAAGTCCTGCGCATGCCGCCGCGTCGGAAAGCCTGCGCCATGCCCGGGAGAAGCAGTGCATGCTGCGAGTCCTTTCAGCGAAGGAGAGAGGAGTGATGGAGCCTCCAGGCCCTGCTGTGAAGTCCCGGCCCCAGGAGAGGAACCGAGCGAAGCACAGAGCAGCCGCCGTCCAGGAGAGCAGAGAAGTGCCTACGAGAGCCCAGGTGAGTGGGGCTCACAGTGCTTAGTCAGAGGGGCCCAGTGTGAACAGCGGGCGGCTCCAACGGGGAGATGGTGGCCGAGAGGGCCCCGCGGGGGTCCCGATGTCCGTGGCCATATCGGGGCGATTTGTCGGCGCCCGGGCGGCCCCGCTTGCGAGAGGGCCGCCCCAACGACCGGGGGCATATTTGTTTAAGGAGCCTAGTTGACTCCCCCACCACCATTAGTTTTCAGGGCCAGAGGGGCCCGTGGTTGCCCCAGTTATGAGCACATTCCTTGTAAGAGCCATATGGCTCCAGCGTTTGGCCATGTTTAGTTCTAGAGCCTAGATGGCTCCAACGATGGGCACAATCATTTAGAGGGCCCAGAGGGGCCCAGGCTTTTCCCTGTGCGGAGGCACCAGGAGTCTAGGGGCACAGTGGTGCCCACGTCTGTGGTGGATCTCAACTTCCCTGCGAGAGTACAGGCAGCTCCAACAGTGGCGCAGTTATGATTTAGGAGTCCCTGAGAGGGATAGAAGCGGCACAGTGGAGCCAGGCCTCATTGTAGTGTTTACAGCTGCCCAGCAAGTAGTGGGCAGCTGCACTGTTTAGGCGCAATCTTTGAACGAGAGTCCCTGAGCGGTACAGAAGTGGCACAGAGGTGCCAGGCCTTCCACAGCTGCGCAGCACTTAGCGCCAGCTGCAGCGTTTAGGCCCCATGTGATGTTCTCAGCTGCCCAGCAAGAAGTGGGCAGCTGCAACGTTTAGGTTGGCGGAGATGGTGCACCCCTGACTGGCGCTGCCTTAGCAGTGCGCCCCGACATTCTGGACACAGGGCATTTGAGCCCCTTCTTGGATGGCCAGTTGGCCAGGGGGGCTGGTATATGGATAGGGCACAAGGCCCTAATGTTATTTATGTGCTGAAGTGATTGTGGTGCTAGGAAATGTAATGCATTTAATATGTTTTACGCACCCTGTTCTGATACCTCTAAACTGTGGTTTATGATTGTGAGGTTATTTTGCATTTCATGTGGTTATGCTAGTGAGATTGTACTTCGCTGTGATTTACGCCTCTAATGTCAGTTACACTTAGGAGGTAGGGCCTAATGTGTTTAGACTAGTGAGAGATGACATAATGTGTTTATGCTGGCGAGGTTGGCGCAGGATGTAATTCGCTCATGATGTGACTGTGCATAATGTAAAGTTATGTTACAGGTTGAGGTGGAATACAGTGATTACAAGTGGCTACTGGATGTAGGTTTATGATCTATTTTTACTTGTACCAATTTCTGCTAAGTGTTGATCCTGACAGTGGCCCACGTGGCCCTGTCCTGTGTAAATAATCCCTTGTGAATATTGCCCATGCCAGTTGGCACAATGTATATTGTGTGATTGCTATCTGATATGTTTTGAGAATACAAAAGTTATTTTTATATAACCTTGTGTGGAGCTCCTTTTGTAGCGTGCCTGGGATGTTGTTGGGGTGTGCGTTAGCAAATGCTTTACACATTGCCTCCGGGATAAGCCTGTCTGCTCGTGCCAAGCTACCAAGGGGGTGAGCAGGGATTATCTTTGGCGTGTAACTCCCTTGCCCTGACTAGAGTGGTGGTTTCTGCCTGGCTTTGGCGCAAACCTTAGCCAACCAGAAATCCCAGTTCTAACATGGGCGAATGTACCCCTAATATTAAAGTAAAGCGTGGCATCCGCCAAGGCTGCGTCCTAGCACCATTGCTTTTTACTTTATTTACTAACGAAGTAGACGCAGCCCTTAAATTGGTCCAGGCGGAAGCCCCCCCGAGTTGAGGGCCAGGATGTACCATTTCAGCTTTATGCAGATGACGCTGTACTCTTATCTAGAACTCCGGTAGGCCTACAGCAGCTGATTGATAGGTTTGCTGTTTTTATAAAGGAGAGGAAACTGCTGATCAATAAGGCCAAAACATATACCATGGTCTCTGGTTTGAAACCAAGGAATTTGAAATCCTTTTTTATTGACGGGCAAAAAGTGCAAACCGTAGATAGCTTCTGTTACTTGGGGATACCTTTAACTGATGATGGCAAATGGGCACGGGAAATGTCTAACGTCCGGGCTAAGCTGTCTAAAAGTGTGCATGGGGTCTTCAGGTTCGCCTCTAAACTAGGGGATCGCCGAATTAAAGACATGACACATATTTACAAAGCTAGATGTACCTCTATTGCCTTATATGGTGTAGGTGTATGGGGTTATCATCCCAGCGAAGAACTGCAAATAGAGGAAAATTATTTTCTGAAAAAGCTTCTATGTCTGCCTGCTTCAGCGTCCTCTGAACTAATCCATTGTGAAGTGGGGCTCAACTACCTGACAGACTTGACTGCACTCAGACCGCTATTACTTTGGAAGTCAATATGGTCAAAAGAGGAGACAACATTGAATAAATCCATCATCAAGGACTGCTTGCAACTGGACAACTGTCTTAAGATCCCCTGGCTCAAATATATAGCCAATGTGTATAAAGACCTATTTAAACTTACGATCCTGGAAAATCCAAATGAAGTTACAGGGCTGTCTAACCAAGAGATAAAGAATACTTTTTTTGTCCCATAAGAGGGAATGCAGACTGAGATCTGTAGGGAAGCAAACAACATACCAGTTTTACCATTTGTACATAGATTTGATTTTAATGGTTTTCAACCCTATCTATCCCTGGTTACGAGACCTTCACACCGCTATGTTTTAACAAGAATGAGACTAGGTCTTGCCCCTCATTTAGTAACATTTCCTAGTATGAAACAGCGACCAGTCTCTCCTTGTCCATTTGATGGGCAGACTAAACAAAGCACCTTGCACTTTCTCCTTTTATGTGATTTGAATCTGAACTTCCGAATTGCTTTTTTAAAACCTCTTTCAAAAAAATATAACATCATAACCACTAATGCTGCTATGAGTCTGCTGTTTACACTAAGAGAGCCTGAGATTTGTTTTTTGCTGCAACATTTATTTTAAAGTCAATTCATGCAAGTAAAAGTATGGTGTTTTAACGTTTTATGAACTGTGATTAAACTTTTTCGTCTTTTATGAAGTTGTAACTAGATTTATATTATTGTGTATGTATTTATTTGCTTTTATGGTTGCTACTCTTTAACCGAATAAAGCTTATTGAATCGAAACGACTTTTGGTTTCAGTGCGGATAGCAGGTCCCCAAATATTGATGGTAGCGTGAGTAATTTATCAACTATTGGAGTGCAAGTGCATTCTTGTTGCGACATTTGGGCTTTGAAAGTCTCTTCTTGCCCTCGCTTTATTAAGTCGTTAAGATCTGCTAACTTCCTGTCAATCCCTGAGGTGAAGTCAGCCAGGGTTTGAAGAACTGTAAGCTGAAGGTCCAGTTTATGTGAGTGATATTGAAGCGCCGTTGCTGAGTATTGCATAGTACTTAGTATTGTTGCACAGATTGGGTCTTTGTTAGTTTGTCCCGCATCGCTTCTCTCAGACCATGCAGTGTTTGGTGGGGGGAGGGGAGAGGGGGGGCTGTGGGATTATGGTTGTACGAGGCGACAAGTTCCTCCCATTCTTGGGAGACTAAAAAAAGACATGTCCCCATTTGATATATGGGAATCTTCATAGAGAGACAGTAGGCAATGCTCCGGCGGTGAGCTTTCAGAGAACACAAATGGGGCCGTCGGGCCACCAAGTTTCTTTTTGTGTGATTGCCAGCTGTAGAGGGGAGCTATTTTCCGATTGTAATTTTTGGACCTTTACTTTTTAATGTTCTGCCCACAGTGCTGCTTCCGACAGGAGGGCATGGTGGAATTTTGGGTCTAGCCCAGTGTCTGGTCTCACTAGTTGTGGCGATTGTAAAATGTCTGAAACTAGATGACTCTCCTCCTCCAGGGAGGGATCTTGGTGGAGCTTGGGGTCTAGACCAGTGTTTGACCCCCTTTGTTGGAGCCATTTTGAGATGTCTGTCACAGGGAGGCTCTCTGTTGAAGCCTTGGGAAATTGCAAAGTCAGTGAAGACGTTTGAGCAGTTTGTAGACGGACCAATAGGCAATCTTGCATCTCCTTTACTTGATTGCTGCTGTCGGGCCTTTTGTGGGCGGCGTCTTTACCTGACCCGTTGATATCTTTAACCTTTGGTATTACTTCAAGGTTCTGTTGAGTAGTAATCAATTCTGCGCTGGCATTAGCGCTGATATTGCAGCAGAGTTTTTCCTCCAAGAGGATTAGAGGGTCAGTCATTTTGTTGTGGGTCGCAAAGTTAGGTCGAATCTCCCTGGCTGCAGTGGGGTATGCAGAATATTGCTGTTCCGGGGTCTTTCAGGTAGGAAACGTTTGTGTATATTTTAGGCTGTAGGGTGCATGGATTTCTCCTTTTGGGTGTCTCCCCAATATTTATTAACACTTGGCTTTCGAAGTCCAGCTTCGAGAGGTCTTCATTTCCTGTTGCTGTTACTGTTAATGTTTTATCCTCCAGGCTATGTGTTTCACTGTAACTTGTGCCTTTGGGGGGAGAACAAGCGATCTAATTGGCCGTCGCTTTGTTGCTCATCTTGTCGAGTTGCTCTCTTTTTGTTGGGTGAGTATCCAGGTTCTGGCCATGGGGGCCATTGCCCCTGCTCTCGCTCTCATTTTTCCTTTTTGTTGTTTTTGGATGGAGCCTTGATCTTACTGGGGTTTTTCTCACTCTGCCCGACCTCATAGTCCTTCCTGTGATCCTTCCTACTTTTGAGTTTGCCTGTATTGCCTTGGAATTAGTTTAGTTTTATTTAATTTTTGCCAGCTTTTATTTAATTTTTAATTTTATGTCAGCTGCCGTGCAGTGCTATTTGTTGGACTTATTGTGCTCTTGTACTCTTGACCTTACTGTGGGAGTGTTATCCTGAGAGGTGTAGAAGGTGAGGAAAAGACGAGCTTTTGGCAAAATAGTAGACTCCAGGAAAACTGGCAACAACTGCCCACGTTGAGAAAAGCAGTTGCTAGTAAGTGCTAGCAAAAGCTAATACAAGCTGGCAGATACTGTTGAAGTCAAGCTGTAGAGCTGTAAAGCTGTAAAAAAAAAAGTAAAATTAAAAATTGAAAGGTGCAAGCAGCAGGTCACAAGTTGGAGAGCTTTTGAGCGGTGGCTCTATGAGCGGGGCTGACCGATGAGCTGCAAGCTGCACTCAGACCTAGCCAGGCCGCCTCCGCGGGGTCACCGAGCTCACGCTTGGCAGCCTTCCTAGTGAAGGACTGCGCTCGATTTACACACTCAAGCACGCTCACCTGTACCTAGGGACGGGCTAAATGGCCGAGAATCGTGGTGCTCTGTTCCGCCTGCCGTCTGTCTTGCAGAGTGGCCGCGCAGCCAGTGTGGTCATGCAGCCAAAGCCACAGCACTCTCCTCCTCCTGGGCGCCCGCCTGGCGAATCTCAGGGTAAACGGGCCGACCCAGGCACTGGAGAGGGCAGGCCGAGGCTTGGGGGCACTCAGTTGCGCTCGGTTGCACTTGCCCGCTGGATGCTGAAGAGGTGAATTCGGCACTAGACTTGGCGGCCTCGATCGGATGGAGTTGGGTTTGATTGAAGCTCCGGCGAGATGAACTGTGCTGAAGTCGGTGGCGGCTAAAGTCAGTGACTGGGGAGCCAGGAGAAATGGCGGGAAACCATGAGCTCGTTGTCCTCCCTCTCACTCCTGCAGCTAATGGTCAAAGCGAAAACGTGGAACTGGACAAATTCTAGTGTTTAGCTAATGTGTGATGTGAGCTCTGCTGTCTGTGCCTGGGAAGAGCTGCTGTCAAGTTCAAGAAGGAAATGTCTTCTACAAGATATTTTCTAACCTACTCTCCCCTAGGCAAAAATTAAGTGAGACTTCATGCCCAGACTTAACTTATCAGCCTGCAGGTCCTGAATTTAGGAATCTAGAACAGCTGCAGATAAGACTTCATGTGCACCTTTTTGAATAATTGTGCAAAAATGAGAAATGTGAATTGCCACATAGAAAGCTCTGTTCAAGCAAAACAAATGATATACAGCTTGAGTGGCTGCGAAACTATTTCACTCTAGTGTGTGCAAACACCTTTGTATCCTAGCTGAAAACCTATAAATAGACTTCTAATTGACAACACTTGAAATAGATATGGGAGTTCAGGACAAGTCATTAACTCAGTATGGGAAAAAGAAAGGAACACTATCATAAATAAATAAATTAAAAAAAGACCACACATACCTGTCAGTCACAGACATGAAGCTGGCCAGTAGGGTATTGAAAAACAACACAAGCTGTTTTTGAAGATGGTGTCTTACAGCAATATGTGCATCATCAGACTCATTTTTACCCTGGGATTCGCTCTGCTCCAGCAGATCTAGAAGTGGATTTGGGTTCTGAAAATAAATAAAAACAAGGAAATTTTTCAATCATGTCAGAGCACATAAGGAAGTTTGCATTCTCACCTCTCCGTACCCTACACTGGCTCCCAGTTGCCCATAGGATTCTATTTAAAATCCTTGTCCTCGCCTACCGAGCTGTCAATCAAACGGGCCCAACTTACCTGAGGAAAAGATTCTCCCTATATGTCCCAAACCGCCCCCTCAGATCAGCTAATCTGCACCAAATGACTGTCCCAAAATTCAAATACAGCAGGCTCGGTGGCCAATCTATCTCTGTTAGAGCAGCCAGAACATGGAACACCCTTCCGCTCCAGATAAGAACAGCCCCATCTATCACTCTGTTCAAAAAGGGATTGAAGACCCACCTTTTTAACATCACTGTATAGGGTCTCCCCTGCTCTGTTTGCCTCGCACCTCTTCCGCGCCAGGATACTATTTTTTTAGTAACAGAGCGCGTTACAAAAGCCTCTATAACATAACATTCTGAAAACTGATGAAACACAAAACGACTTAATCAGACGTGGAATTTACACAAAGAATGTGGCATATGAATGAGAAACAATCTGCCCGTCTACTACTCATAATTCAACAAAAGTGAAATCAGGCTTGTGGGACCTGGACTTCCCTGCAGGGTCACCCTCAAACATTTTGCCTTACCCTCTACTTTTTGCTGAATTCGTTTTTGCTAGCTTTAGGACTGTGCACTTTACCACTGCTTACCAGTGCTAAAGCACTTGAGCCCCCTCCCTAAAACGTGGTAGAATTGGCTTATATCCAATTCGCATATTCAATTTACTTCTAAGACCCTAGTAAAGTGGTACTACATGCTCCCAGGGCCTGTACATTGAAATCTACTAGTGAGCCTGCAGCACTGATTGTGCCACCCACATAAGTAGCACTTGTCTCAGCCCTGCAATTGCAACGTATGTGTGTGCAGTTTTAAACTGCTATTTCAACATGGAAAATAAACCTTTTGCCAGGCCCAAACCTTCCTTTTTAATACTTATAAATCACCCCTACGGTAGTTCCTAAACAGCCCACAAGGCAGTTAGCAATGTATTTAAAACGTAGGACATGGAACTTTAAGTTTTAAATGTCCTGGTAGTGAAAAACTCATAAATTAGTTTCTTCACTACTGCAAGGCCTTACCTGTCCCATAAATTAACATGGGAGTTACCTTATTACATTTAATAAGCTGTAATTTCCAAATGGGAACATGTAATCAGTTCATGTTTGGTGTCTTAGTAATCGTAATGAGAAATCCTCTTTTATAGTAAAGTCAGATTTAAAATTACAATTTTCAAATTGCCACTTTTAGAAAATTGGCATTTTCGTGCCTTAGCCATTTATTGCCTGTAGTCTGTCCCTGGGTCACATGAGTGGGTGTAACCGACAGTTTGGCTTTGTGTAGTCCTCCAAGACAGCCACATACAATAGAGAGCTTAGGTGTGCCTAGATGGGTCATCATTGGCAGAATGGGAGGGCAGAGCTGGGCTCAGCCCTATTTACACTTGGATAGGCTGTGTCCTGTTTCCACACAAAGGACTGCATACCCACCGTAGTTGGTCTGGAGCCAGGACAGGCACCCTCTCTTTGGGACACTTCTGGTCCTGTGGACTCTGCCAGGAAGCAGGACGGCTGTACTGCTGGAAGGGCTTCTATTCTGCTGGACTGATGCTCTGCTTGACCCTTGCCTTTCTGCCCTGCTATCCTCTTGCCTAGGAGTGGTGAGCAGGACCTGCAACTTCATTTTGAACCCTGGGCTACCAGAATGGCCCAAAAGGCTAGTATGCTGGCCTCCTGATCTGAGCTTCAGGGACATAAAAGGTTCTTCAACATCCTAAACAAGCCTCTGGGCCCAGCTGAAGTGAGTTCCTGATCCTCAAGTGGAGCCCCTCAGGTCTTGGACTCTTGGTGTGGCTGAGAACTGTAGTCAAGTTTTTGGGCTCTTCATGACCGGGAAGAGACCCACACACACAAAGACCTTGCCATCCACGCTACGATTCAGCACAAAGCTCTGGTCAGCCACCTCTTGGTACTACAGCATCCACCGCACGCGGGGACCACCAACGCGAAGCTCCAGCAGCGACCGTCCGTGACCCCTCGCCTGCTCTTAACGTTACTCCAGCAGACTCCCACAATGCTCTCCCTTCTCATTAAGGCCCCCTTCCACGCAAACAGGACTCTTGGTGCTGACTTGAGAAGCTAAACTTCAGCAGGACTAATCTGGTTGCTCTAGCGGACCCTGGCTCCATCGCAGTCGGCCTTAACTTGTGATTTTGACCTGGCCCAGTGCGACCAGATATCTATATAATCCAAATATTTTAAATAAGGGGTCAACCTGTATTTCTGCAACAAACTTGCCCCAACTTTAGGCGTATACCCTCTTAGTGGAGGGACGCCTGGTTTCCAAGATGACATTACAGACTTTATGCAGAAGGTCGAACACTGTCAATTGCCTTCGCTCAATTGCCATGCATGAAGGCAGTGCTTTAACAGGTTTCGGTGGAGAACCCTCTCCTGCTGCTGCGACAGAAGATCCTCCAGACGAGGCAGTCTGATCAGAGGACTGAGGGCCATGCTCAAAATCTTGGGACACCAAACTCTGAGTCCAGTCAGGAGCAACAAGGAGGACTTGGGACTGGTCATTTATGATCTTCTTGAGAATTCTGGGCAGAAGTGGTAGGTGAGAAAAGGCGTAAAGGAGGCCTGAGCTCCACTCGAGACGAAAAGTGGCTCTGAGCGAGAGCCTCCTTGGAAATTCCAGCATGCAGAACTGCTGATGTGCGTTCTCAACGGTGGCAACAAGATCTAACCAAGGCTCTTTCTACTGCTGGAAATGATCTTGCACCACCTCCGGATGGCCATTCGTGATCCGCTGGGCATCTTCGGCTGAGTTCGTCCACCCTGGCGTTTAGAGAGCCCGCCAGGCGTTGAACCACCAAGGATATCCCCTGATGTTCCAGCCATGTCCAGAGGTGCAGGGCCTCTTGACAAAAGGGTCCATGGCCCCATCCCACCCTGCTTGTTGCAGTACCACATGGCGGTGGTGTTGTCCGTGAACACTTGCACTAGCCTTTCCTTGATGGATGATAGAAAGGCTTTCAATGCAAGCAGGATCTCTCGGAGCTCCAACAGATTGATGTGGAGTCCAGATTTTGCCAAAGGCCATAGGCTTCTGATCTCCACCTCTCCCAGATGTCATCTTATCCCAGGAGTGACGCAGTTGTAACTTCTGGCAGATCTGGTTGGGCAAGGGAGAGGTGTCTGCAGCTGAACCAAACACGGTTTGCTAACCACCCCTGCAGAGCTTTTGCAGTTCCCTCTGAGATCTGGACCTTGTTGGAGAAATTCCCTTGATTCTGCGCCCAATGGAACTTCAGGTCCCACTGCAGAGCCTGCATATGCCAGAGGGCATGTGTCACAAGTAGGAGGCCATGAGACCCAGTAGCCTTAGAGTCAGTTTCCCCGAAACCCAGGATAGAGGCTGAAAAATCTGTATCATAGCCTGAATATCCTGGACTCTCCGTTCGGGAGGACGAGCCCAAAATTGAAATATGAAATGTGTCCATAACAGCTCAGATGAAAGGGAGCTTCTGAGAGTGGGGCTGGTGTGACTTAAGCACATTGATAGTGAACACCAGTGAGTGCATGCGGTCTGCCATAGTCTGGAGGTGGGAAGACGACTGTTTGGGGCGAGCCCGCCTTCAACCGCCAGTCGTTGAGCTAGGGAAAGAGTGGCACCCCAGATCTCCGCAGAGGAGCTGCAACCAGGACGATGTAATAGTAAGTAAGTAATATTTTTATTTGTACATGATTAATTAAAATCTTTACAAAAATATAAAATACCAGTAGCGACATTAAAAAAACAATCTGTAGTTAGGATTAAAAAGAACACTGCATTGCTGTGATCGGATCAAAAATTTCCTCAGGTGCTAGTGAAGAACTTCAAACGGTATCAAGTCTTTTTCTTATTGAGTCAAAGAACTTCACGACCTGGCAGTAAAATTTTGTGTTGCTAGAGGTAAAGCATAGTATAACTGCCTGCCTACAGGTCCGTACAGCATGTGACTTAAAGGATGGAAGCAGGAGGTTGCGCCTCAAGTCCCTCAGTCTAGGGCATATACATATCACGTGGACAATATCCTCTATGCCGGACTTGCACAGACAACACTGTTGTAAAGCGGGTGGTCTCACCCAGGGGGGCAGGTGCTGCAGTATCGGGATTACACCAAGGCGTAGTTTTAAAAACTTTTCTTTAACTTGTATTTTCATCCCGATGTTAAGATATGCTTGTGGCTGTGTTTTGCCATATCCACCCAGGGTTGTCCATCCGTGCGCTCTGTTTGCTAAGTCTTTCTTATCTTCAATCGCAGAGATACTGCCTGCTGATTTTTTGGCCAGTTTTTTAAAGGACTGGAGGTCTGTAGACGTTTCCCAAGTGCCAGACAAACCTAGGACTTCAATTGATTCAAAAAGATCTATGCAACGACGTGCGGTGCCGTAGTAGCTCAACCCATATGTTGGCATTTAGGGAGTCGGCCTCTGCATTGCGGATTTTGCGCCAGCTTGCTACGTACGCACTCTGCCTTTCTAGAGTTTGTCTGATAATACTGAATTCCAAATGAATCTAGGCAGGGGTGACATATGTAGGAAGGTAGAAAATGGCCCTATAGGAGTAGGCTATGACTATGTCCAGCAGTTCGGCATCCTTCCCATGAAGTGATTCACTCCCATACGTGAGCGTTGGTTGTCGTTTCGCACACAAGTTTTCAAGGAATGGTTTTAGTGTGAGATCAGGGAGTTTTGCCTTTAGAGATTTTAGTGCCAGGTAAGTCATTGTGGCTTTCCCTCGGATGGAGTGGAGTTGAGGTCTAGAGTTGTTGTTTGAGTCCAAGAGGACAACCAGATATTTGTATGAGGCTACCCTGTCATGTTTTTCTCCATTCAGGTACCAGCAAGGATTCAGTTTTTTCCTATAATTGACCGTCATGGACTTTGACTTATTAAGATTTATTTGGAGGGGGTTCTTTGCTGAGAAGGCATAGGTTGCGTTCAGGAGGTGCTGGAGACCTACTTGAGAGCGGCTTATCAGCACAAGGTCGTAGGCATATAACAGATTTGAGAGGGTGATTTTCCCTAACTTGGGTGCGTGGTTGCGGCATTTTTCTAATTCTGCAGGCAGATCCGCTAGGAAGAGATTAAATAAAATGGGCGCTAGTAGGCAACCCTGTTTTAATCCCTTTGTCGTCCCGATCGGCTTTGAGACATGTGTGCCTGCCCCAAGCTTGATTTTAATCCAGATATTGGAGTGTAGCAGTATTAGGACGTCTAAGAGGCGCTTCGGAATGCCCAAATTGTAGAGTTTCTGCCAAAGTTTGTTACGATCCACGTGATCAAAGGCGGCAGTGTAATCAATAAATGTAAGGAATAAGGGTGACTTAGCTGCTTTTGCTGCACTAATCAGGAGGGACAGAGCCATGATGTTGGTTATTGTCCCTTGGCCTTTGCAGAAACCCGTTTGATTAAGCGGGATGATAGCATTTTCGGAGGCCCATGATGATAATTCCTCCAGGATAAGTCCTGCAAAGTATTTTGCTTCAACATCAAACAAAGCAATAAGACAGTAACTATTTGGATGGCTCTTGTTCCCGTGTTTGTAAATAGGACTTATGACGGACCCATGCCATGAGTCAGGAAGCGTCAAAGTGAAGTTTATGTTGGTGAATATTGGGGCCAGAGATGCACTCCAAAAACCCGCATCTGATTTGTACAGCATAGATGGTATTCCGTTTGGCCCTGGCGCTCCATTGGGTCTCCCTTTTTTTATTTGCCGACTGATGTCTGCTGGGATTATTTTCATTCGCTCTTGCTCATGGTCCTTTGCTGGTCTTTCTTCCTCTCTTGGGTGGTCAGGTTTCGTTAGCCTTATTCCTTCACACTCCCATGTTTCTTGTATGCTCGCGACCATGTGATAATTGAGTTGTTCCTCGTTTCCAGGCCTTAAAGGTGTTATGCCAGGAGACATTGTTGCCATGGCACCTGTAGTGTCATCCTCATTGAAGTGTGATAATGGGTATTTTGTCCATACTTCCTCTGATATATGAGAGTTTTGCCCTAAATGGTCAGGGTTCTGCAACCTTTTTACCATTTGCCAAAACCTGGAGCTATTTTTCTGCTTCCCCTCGTGGACTAGTTTTACCCAAAAATCGTCATTTCTTTGCTTTTGACTTTCCCATTTCATCCATTTGAGCTGTTTTTTTAGCTTCCCGCAGAACTGTTTGCAAGCTGCAGTTTGCCTGGTCCTTTCTCATTAGTCTCAAGGTTTGATTTATTATTCATTTTTGTGCTTTCATGTCCGTGGTTAGATGTTTCCAGACCGAAGACCCCTTTGTTTGGCCCGGATTTTTGGACACCATACTTCTCATTTTCCCCATCATGGCATCGATGAAGTTTTGCCAGACGTCCGACAGCTTGGTTGAGGACCCAGAAATTTGGGAAAAAAGGGTTTTCGCTGTGAGGTTGATGGAGTCAATGTTGCCGGAGTAACACCGTAGCCGATTTAAGTTTGAACTAACGTCTGTGGCTGGGCCAGTAAAGGGCGCAATTTCCAGTTTCGAGCTAGGTCTTTTTTCAGCCACTAAAGGCAAGTGGTCACTGAGGTCGCTAGGTCCTATTTTGAAGGAAGAAACCCAACAAAACATGTTCAGAGAAACGAAGATGTAGTCGAGGTGCGAGGTATGCAAGTTAGAGTGGAAGGTGGCTACTGGGGGGTCGTCTTCGGCGTAACGACCGTTTAAGGCCCTTAGATTGAGTTGTTCCAAATGGAGAAGGAATTTTTTCGAAAGCTTCGTTCGGGTGATATTATTTATGGCGCCTTGAGGCGGCAAGCCCCATGCTGTGTTTAGTTCTTGAATGAGGTCGCTGTCTTGATCTTTGCTGATGAGAAGCTTTTTGAAGTCACCAGCCACGATGAATAGATCAGACACTCTGGCTTCCCTTATTTTTTCTAAAACTTTCACCAGCTCTTCTACCGTCTTATGTTTCTGCTTGGGATGGACATAGGTGTTGATTATGATTGCTTCTTTGGGCTGCATTTTTAGCCCAAGTGAGAGCTTTACCACCTGGATGGCACTTGGTGGAGAAATGCGAAAGTCCATTGCCTCGATTTTGCCTATTGTTGATATAGAGGCGAGGACCGTCAACCCTCCCGATCTGCGTCGGTATGGAGCTGGACGTGAACCCCTGAAGGTCGAATGCTTTGTCTTCCCAGGTTTCTTGTAATAATAGGAGGTCAAATGTGAGTAGATATTGTAAAAATTGAGGATCAGTCTTTTTGCTTTCTAGGCCGTTGATATTCCAGGAACAGATTCTTATATCCCTGCCCCTTGCTGAGTGATTGGAGAGAACTTGCCCTATTTGTCAGTTGTCTGCAGTCGTGATGCGGATTGTGCGCTGAATTGACTTCCAATTGTGGTCGGATTTAAACAAGAGTTGACTTCCATGGTTTTTGTTTTGTGCAAGCCGAGGACTTTTTGTGGTTCCGGTGAGAGACCCAGGTGAGCTGCTCCTGGCTCCCTTTAGTATCAAACTGATGTTTTTTTGAGATTGTGACCAAGTAGGGGGTAGAAGAGGAGTCGGGTAACAGGGTTGCTTTTCGAGCTTCAGGACAATCCCCCATTGTTGGAACATTGCTTCTTCTTTCATTATTTTATGCGCTGTCTCCGAAGAGTTCCAAGTTGTTTTTGTTATGTCTGGGCATTGAGGGGAGGTGTTAGACTGAAACCCTACTTGCAGGAGGTCAGTGGAACTGATTTTTGCAAGGTTTGTTAGTAAGTGCATTAGTTTTAAAATGTTGCTCCTGTTCAATATATCTTCCTTGCCTCTAGATCTATATTCAGGAATGAAAAAGATTGAAGTTGGGATGCTCGGGTGCTTCGTTGTTGCTGAGACTATTGCTGGACTCTTGTTCTCCTGTTGCATCTGTTCAGTCTAAGAACTTGAGGATGTTATATCTGAGGCAGGGGAGAGCCCACTTTGGTCGTTGCCTAACCTCGTTAACCCCAATGTGCTGTTTAGTTTCTATGTGGGCTGTTGGGGTATCTCCATGACGTTGGCCATGGGGGTGTCATCGTATCCTGTTATTGAGGCCTCATCAGCTGGTTTGGGTTTTGTGGAGGCAGTGTTTTGGCCTAGTTGTATTGGTTTGAATTGTAAAAGTTTCTGTTTGTATTTTATAGGTGACAATTTCTTTGTACATTTGAGACCTGGTTTTGCACTCTGTGATAGAGACACTAAAGGGGTACTACGTGGGACCTCGTGCAGTGGAGATGGCTGGAGATTGGTTGTCAGGCTCTGGGTAACAGTGGCTGACGAGGGAGAGGAGCTCGAATGATCTTCAACCTTATGCATGGCGCATGTTAGTGCCCGATACCTGCCTTTCCTTTTATTCTTTCTCCGGGACCTAGCATTTGAGTGTGAAGGGGGATCAGCTATGATCCGAGTGGTAGGCGTTGACTCTGTTTCCTGTAATCCAGGAGATAGTGATTGAACTGAGGGTAAGATGGTGGCAGGGGGCTTGGTCACTGGCCATGTTGTCATCACAGAGGGTGCTGGAATTGGGTCAGGGGTTTGTGGCTTTAGGGTTTGAAGGGCTGTTGATTTTAGGTCACTTATCAAGACCCCTAGCATCAATGGAAGAGATGAGAGCTTGTCTAGGAGAGGGTCGCAGGGTGACAGTTTTGACGGAGATGGTTGAGCTGCAAAGACGGCGTCTTGGCCTCGCCTTATGAGGCCGTTCAATTCCGAGATTTTCCGATCAATCCCAGAGATGGAATCAGCCATTGATTGCTGGACGGAAAGTTGTAAGTCCATTTTTTGTGATTGGAAGTCCAGAGCGGTGGCCGAGTATTGCAGGGTATTTAGGATTGTTATCCATGGAGTGTTGAGGGCTGGTTTGTCTAAGCTGAAGTGCCTTTATTTTTTAGGTGAAGCGCTGGTAGTCAGTTTCCCTTCAGGAGGGTTGCGGTTGTATGTAGCGACTAATTCCTCCCACTCCTGGACTGCTATTGAGGACATGTCATCATTGATGGAATTTTTTATGGAATGGGAATTGTTAAACAGCAATAAAGTGTGGCGTTGAGATGCCGTTGGTAATGCCATTGGTGTTGCTGGCCTAGTATTTGGAGGTATTTGAACACTGATACAACTCAGGTTCGAGTGAAGTATTTTGGTCGGGGACAGGGGGGATCTTGGGAGGTGGGGGGATGGAGGCTCGCCTCCTTGTCCTTTGGCGTCCTTTTGAGAAACCATGCACTCATCTCGGGTAAACTTCGCTGCAATTGGTGAACTGCTGACAGGCTGGAGATTGGGCGCATCGTCTCTTGCCTCCTCTCTGTGTATCATGGCCTAGAATACCATTGGCGCGTTTTTGCTTCCTAAGGACAGTAGACTGAGATTTCTGCGTTGGATCTCTCTCTGCTTGACCAGATGTCTATCAGTTACCGCTTCAAGGAGAA
The DNA here is from genome assembly GCF_964263255.1 of Lissotriton vulgaris. Taxonomy (NCBI): domain Eukaryota; kingdom Metazoa; phylum Chordata; class Amphibia; order Caudata; family Salamandridae; genus Lissotriton; species Lissotriton vulgaris. The sequence continues at coordinate 1,249,015,254 of NC_141691.1, read as the reverse complement.
TGGCATTCAATGGAGGGCTCCAAACTCTTCGGGAATTTTTATTGTCCGAGTCCTTCCCAGGGGGTTGAGCGTGAGAGGATCATGATCAGCTAGAATGGAGTCGGCAGCAGTTTTTTGTAGATCAGGTGATGTTTGTGTGTAATTACCCGCTGCGGCCCCGTTCCTAGATGGAAAGAAGACGTTGGCCGGTTGGGGTGGGCCGTCGTGGCTCATCACTGTGTGGCTACAGGGAGATTCAGCTTGTAGGAGCGGAGGTTGAAGGTCACGAATGTTCCCAGACTTGGAGTAGATTGCTGTCCCCGGGTCTTTAAGAAAGAAGAATTTGGTATAAATCTTGGGCTGAAAAGAACATGACCCTTTCTTTGCTGGGAGGCCGTCGATGATTATAAGATTATTCGGCGTTGTTGGTGAGGTCTTTGGTAAGGACTTTGATGTTAACGATGATTCAATTTGTGCAGGCCTATTTGAGCCCTGATGGGCCGAAGTTGGCCGGAGTGAACCCAGGGGAGTATTTGCCTGATCATTTTTATTTGTCGTCGGAATTGGAAGTGAAGTTGAAATTTGATTTGAAGATGGTGTTTCCATAGCAGACATAAGTGGATCCTCCTGAGTCTGACTCTACCTGATCTCATTGCTCTGATTGGTTGACGCCTCTCTGTTTGGACCTTATCTGCTTGTGCTTAGGCTTATACACGACCCTAACAGGAGTTATAGTTGTAGTTGTAATTTGCGCCGATGGTGTGGCTGTGCCTTCTATTGAGACCTACTAGAAACCAATTGGTCAGATAGCTGGGATTTCCTGGGTTGTTCACAGATGTAGCCGGTGAATGCTAGTGATTGCTAGTTGCTGGCAGCTAGGTGCAACTGGCGGCTGGTGGTTGATGGCACGCACGAGGAGTGGCAGGTATTTTCTAGGCGGAGACTATCTTGTAATGGCAGGCTGTCGGACGGTCTAAGGCAGGCTGGCGCACTAAGAGGTCAAAGGGAAGTCGCTGCTGTTGCGAGCGGTGCACGTGGGGAGGACCACAGGTGAGCAAGACCTAGTCGAGCAGCCTTCCGGCCACCCCCCAGGCTCTTACTCAGCGGCCGCCTCTATCGGCAGCCTCGCTCGCGTATGCTGAAAAGCCTTGTGGAGCCCTGTGATGCCTTATGCCTTATACCACCACCGTAAGATGTCGTGAGAATTCATATGTGCTGCCGATCGCAAACGCCGCTGCTGCCCACCCCCGGGTCACCGACTCACCAGGTATCGGCTGCTGCTGCTGCGGCTTGCAGGGTTCCCTGGAGGTCTTGCTGCTTTTCCGCAGCTTTTCCTGACCTTGGAGTTCCTCCCTGGAGCTGAGGGCTAGCGGCGGTTTTGTTCTCACAGCGCGGGACTCAGCGCTCACACCTGCACGCGGCTCGGAGCCTGACTCCTCTGGTCTCCTCCAGCGGGCTGACGAGCTGCTAGGTGAGCTGCAAGACCTGACGTTGGACGTTGGAACTAGTTCTCCTCAGGGAGTACCAGCAACTCCCAAAGCTCCCAAAACCACCTGAGCTTAGCTTGGCTTGGCTTGGCGGGATGGAGGGGGCGGACTTGCCGAGCGTGCAAGGACTCGGCTCTACCGCAGCTCCATCTCCAGGCACCGGCAGTGCAACTGCACCAGCACCGCTCCACTCCGTGCTCTTGTGGTGCTCTTGTGCTGTACTGCCACAGGTTCCCCAGGCTCAGCCTGCCGGTGCTTCGCCCCACTCGCGCCCCTCTCTCCTCGCTTTTCCGCTAGCCGCGGCTGATTGCTCCTCATTGCTCCTCGTTGGTCAGGAGCACACAAAGCACTGAGAACAGCCTGTGCGCTTCCCCTGCACTGCACCGCCACCAGAATCGGAATCAGCACAAGGATGGCGACGGTAAACAGTAAGCGGCACCTCAGGGGGGGTTGGGGAGGAAGAGCGTAGCTCACAGCGATTCGCCGCAGTTCGCGGCTCGCTCCGTAGCTCCGTTACTCTGCTCTGCTCTGCCTGCCTGCTCGTGTCTCACGTGACCGAGAACCAATACTGTTGATGCTATACACGTTCTATACACGTTCCCAAGCTCAAGCTATTGGATAGGATAGGACGATGGTCTTTGTCCTTCTTTGGCAAAGGAAAGTAGTGGGAATAAAAAACACGGCTTACTTCTGGAGTCGTCACCCCCTCTATGGCTGTCTTGGCCAATAGAGCCGCAACTTTCTGGCAGAGTAAGGAGAGATGGTCCTACATCAGCTTGTCGCAAGTGGGTGGGATGGGTGGAGGGGTGCGCATGAAAGGGAGGGAGTAGCCCCTTCGGACTATCTGGAGAACTCACGAGCCGGATGTTATTGATCTCCAGCGGTGCAGGAGATGGCATATCCTGCCTCCCATTGGTTGCCAGCGTTGGCTCAAGGGCAAACTAAAGAGGCCTGGAGGCTGTAGCTGAGGGGCGGTGATGGACTTGCCCGACCTCTGGCTGCACACCCATTGTGTTTGTGGGTATTGCGTTCTCAGCCACGCAGAGGCTGGGGAGGTTTTTTTTTTTACATTGGTGTGATATTTGAAAGATTATTTTAATCCGCAAAAAATTGCCAATGAAATAAGTCTTGTGCCTGAAATTTTACTATTTGGTTCTGCTTCTTCATCACAGTTGTTAATATATGATAATCTTGTTCAGAAAGGAAAACATTTTAACCGAATTGCAGCCACCAGTGCTGCAGATTAAAAAACAGTGCACACTCCCTACCATCTAGTGCTTTAAGCTCACTAAATCTTGTAAGAGAGGTAATAACTTAATAAGAAATGCCACCTTTGAAGATAAAAATTGCAGCAACCATCAATGTGGTTGCTTAAAGGGGGTACCTTAAGTTTAATGAGAGCAAAATTAACATCCCCAGAGGGAACTGGGAGTAGTCTGAAAGATTACCTTTTTAAGGCCTTTCATGAATGCTTTGATGACTGGAATTTTAAAAGTTGAGTGGCGTATTTTGGTATGAGACAAATGTTGCTTCTAAGGGGGGTGGAAACCACACTCTAGCAACAACACAATCCTGGTCAGGGTGAACCACAAAAGTCACTATATTAACCTGTGCTTAACCCTGCGGTAGATAGGCGCAAAATCAGTCAGGCTTAACTTAGAGGCACTGTGCAAAGTATTTATGCAGCACGCAAACTGTAATAAAGTAAAAACACAAGAAAGTCCCACAACAATTTAGGAAAATATAGAGAAATCTAATACATCAAATGACACTAAAATGAATTCAATCCAATCAGTAGAAACAGAGTTTTTAATTTTTAAAGTTTTAAGTCTAAAATAGAGCCTAAAAGATAAAAAAACAAAAAACAACCGCAGATACCTGCTCTTGGGAGACTGGGGCAAAGCCAAAAGTTAAGTACGACCACGATGGAGTGCTGTTCAGTTACATAAGGATTGGTTTGGTCCAGTCTCTGCTTGCCTTTAAGTTTTTTTTTGGAGGGGTGGGGGAGAATCTGTGCAAAAAGTCAAGGAGAAAGTAGTATTCAGTGAGGCAAGGCAACAAGCAGTGACTTAGGAGGAGGAGTTGTCACCGGGGAGTGCTGGACGAGGTCTCGGTGAAGCAGTCAACAATAAGAGGAGTGGGAGAAGCTGGATTTCTAGGCCGAGGAGCGTGTTGTTGCCGATGGGGAGCCTGTTGCCTTTAAGCCGTGTGAAGTTTTCACCTTCAGACTACAGCATCTTTTTAGAAGTTGAAAACCTCTGGTGGGACAAAGTTTCAAGGTTGAATACTCTTGTTTAGAGGTCCGGCTGAGCAAGATTTTTGACTGAGGAGAAGATAGCAGAACCTACTGCGAAGTCAGATCGACCTTTGAAGCACCTTGGGCAGATCGGTTGGCAGGTAGGGCCACTCTTTGGTCAAAATTTTTCTAACTCCCAACTTTTAGGGTTAGGCATGAGAAGCCCTCTAACACCGCAGAGGCCATGTGCAGCATGTTTGCTTTGTAAATATAGGTACAGGTTTATAAGCTGGTTGTTACTTATGGTTGTTACTTATTGTTGTTGATGTTGGAGGACACCCTTAGCCTCAGTGTCCGTACCTTTTTTCCCCACCTATATCACACCCAGCTGTGGTCCAGGAAGGTGTTGACCATCTAAAGCTAGACCAATGAGGCGTTGCAAGACAAATGAGGCATTGCTGGATCTTTGACCTGAATCCAGACCGTCAATGCTCTGGAGCTGGTTATGTCCCTGTAGCTCACACAGGATGCCAACCAACTAGCCCTTGGAGCTACTCTGGTAGTCCTAGGTTCAAGGAGGCAGTCCTCTTTGCTTCAAGCAGCGAAGAGAGGCCTCAACCAGCAGGTCAGTTCTCTGAAGAACAAAATCATGCTTCAAGCAGCATGGCAGTCCTCTGGTAGCAGCAGGGCAGTCTTCTAAAAAACCAAGGCGGGCTTCAAGCACAGCGCAGTCCTTTACAGTACAGGGCAGCCCTTCTCAAGTCTCAAGTAGGTGGTTTAGGAGGTCCAATATGTATACCTGGTGCCAGCCTTTGAAGTGAAGTTGACATCCTAGCTACCCTCACACCTGGTTCTGGAAATGTCTCACCTTCCCCTGCCAAGGCTCCCAGACTTCTGGGGTGACAAAAGAATAGTGTCAAGATCATTTGTGAGTGTGTTGGAAGCAGCCCTTAGAAATATAATTGCCACAGGAAACAGCTCCACCCCACAATCCTGACAGGATGTCCCATCCTGCCAACAACTAGCCCTTTTTCATCTCACAGTCTGGGAGGAATACAGAAAGACAAACTTCCAAGCTATTCACAGTCGTGTGACCCAGGACACTGACAGCAGGCACCAAATGGTTAGGACAAGAAATTGCCAATTTTCAAAATTTTTATTTTTAGAAATGTGACTTAAAATTCAACTTTAACTTAAAGGGAACTTTAAATTACAATTCATTTAGACTAAATATGACATGTCTACCTGTTATCAATCAAAAGTTAGCACTTATTTAATGAGATAAGGTAAGCCAAATGTATCCCATGAGAGAGGTAGGCAGTGCAGTAGTGTAAAACAAATCTAGGAGTTTTTCACTACCATGGAATGTAAAACTTAAAAATATATGTCCTACTTTTTAAATATAATGCATCCTGCCCTAGGGTCTGTTCAGGGCCTATCTTACGGGAAACTTTTTTTTTTTTGTCCTCATTTTCCACCATGGTTTCATACTACTGGTAAGGGTTATGCAAGCTGCCTGATGCCAACACCCTTCAGCATAGGAGAACCTCTAAGAACCCATACATTGAACCCAGTTTTTAGCGTGCCGACATACATGGGGAGCCGATCCTGAGCCATACCCAGATCTTGGGATGCAGACCACAGCAGCTTAATCATTAGACCGGGGGAAAAAGAAGAAAAAAAAAAAAACGGAAATTAGTTCCATTCAAGCAAATGCCAAAAAGCCCTTTTATTCCTGTTCCCAGATCTGACCAAGTCAAGTTTGGATACTTGTAAGACAGAGGCTCTCCAATCTAAAAGTGTAGGTGGATGGTGGTCCTTCCATTTCTTGCAAATCTCTCTCCTGGCCAACAATATTGAGTAAAAGAGAAGATTGTTTGCAGGGCTCCGCACTTCCTCCCTTACTCCCAGGATTGCCAGGGAAGATCAATTGTAATTTGCAAACCCAGAGATGATGTAAGTACTTTACTGATAGAGTCCCAAAATGTACTGATAGAAGGGCATTCAAAAAACATATGGGTGTCTTTAGCATTTATTAAGCCACATCTAGCACAAGCCACAGTGGAATCTTGAGCGAACTTTGCCAGCCTATGTGGAGAGTAGTATGCTCTGTGAAAGGTGTATAGATGGTTTCTCCGCAACCATGCAGGTTTCACAATATCCCTCACTGCACCTTCCACTCTCTCAAAGACAAACTTAATTACCGGACTGCCACTCGGATCACCCTGCTTCTCCTGCTGCTGCTCCAGGCTTTTCTGCAAATCCACAGCGATCTTTGCTGCCTTCCCCAAGCCGTGGCCTGCAGTAGCGCAGCCTGCTCCGCAAGAGGCGTTCAGAAGGCTCCGGAGCCGCCGCCCCCTTCTTAGCTCCAGGGCGGCCCGGAACCAGCTCAGCGATCCTAGCCGAACCAACGGCTGGCCCGCCGCAACTCCAGCAGATGACACCCAGCTTCCCTCCACACGCCCGATGGAAGGGGGCGAGCACGCCTCTGCCAGCACATACGGAGTAAAGTCGGTAGAAGCACAGAAAAACGCTGAGACTCTGGAGCAACGGGTCGCAGGGACATCAAGATGTCCGCTATCAGCTAGAACGCCCAGACCTCGAGAGTAACGAACGCGAATACCGCAGTATGTCGGCACAAAAGGCACTTTTCAGGCAAGAATTAATAATTTCCTCACTATGATCTACCAATTCGACATAAAAATGCCCTTAAGTCACTGCAAGTTCATAGAAGGTAGGAGCGCTGAGCCGGAGCACCGCGGCAGCTCAGCTCACTGCCGCCATGTTCCCCATCTTACGGGAGACTTGTATGTTTTGGAAAAAAAGGTTTAGGCATGGCAAAAGTTTTTTTTTGCCACATTAAATTGACAGTTTAAAAAATGCACTAATGGCTGCATTGGCAGGCCTGAGGCATGTTTTAAAGGGCTACTGTAAGTCAGAGGGACAATGAGGGCTGCAGGCCCACTAGTAGCATTTAATTTACAGATCCTAGGTACATGTAGTACCAAATACATTTAAGGAAGAACGCACAAGCACTTTAGGAGTGGTGAAAGTCCTAAAGTCAACAATAATGGTTTTCAGAAAAATAAGAGGGAAGAATGCAAAATGTTTGTGATAAGATCACAGCAACGATGACAAGTCTAACACTGCTAAATGAGCCTGCATTCATATGCAAGATAATCATGTTTTTGCAGGCATAACAATGTGCTGAACTGTAGCTTTTACTGTATACATCTGGAGATTGGAACAGTAAATTACAGTATTTCCAATCAGCAGCTTATCATGTCCAAATGTAAAGTTTTCATGCCTCCTTTAGAAAATGTATACAGTACGGAAGAAATATAAGTTCCCATATCGTAAGGCCTCAGGTGCCAGGTCGCAAGTCAGAGTGTCTTAAGGTTAGGAAGTAGTAGATTCCCTTTGCATTTACTGTGTAAGTCTGGGCAAAGTTGAAGCTTTCAGCAGGCTGAATAGACATCTCGAAGTAAAGCGTACAAGGTTGATGTGTGCACTTATCTCATTTTCTTTTATCACAGGAGGAATCGATGGTAGAGGGGGAATGCATGAGCAAATATCCCTGTCCACCTTAACAATACCTGGAGGCAACTTTGTGGCATTTTGCTTTTTTTGGGGGATGCAAACAGGTCCACAGTTGAGTTTTCCCAATGTTAGAAGTATGAGTGTAGATCCAGAGAGCAGATATCCATTTCCTGAGATTCTTGCTGCGTACTGTGTTGCGAATGTATCTAGGACCCTAATATAGACATTCCCGATTTATGCCCTTATGTGGTTATAACAAATCATATCCTTATAAAGGCATAAGAATCATATCCATATTAAGTCATAGCCAATGCAGTCCAAATACGGCAAGGCTACTCCCATAGACTCCTAGAAAGCACAACGCGTTCTTAAACAAACCAAGCCTCCAGCAGCCCGGGAATTCCCCCTGCTTCTGTTTTGATTTGTCCTAGAACTCCTGGAGTCCTGGAAGAACTGCCAGTTCTTAGTGACGTCTTATGTCCAACCTTACGTCAAACTCGGCACCTTCCAGGTATAAATATACGAACATCTGCCTTAAGCAACACACGGTGGTTTGGAGCAGATCGGCTATCTACTTGCCCGACGCCCTGCTGATGAGAGTGCCAAAGAAAGCCGATCCTCCCTGCTGACGCACTGAGAGAGAGGCTGTCTTTTCTCCTGCCGAGAAAATCCAGCTCCAGTGTTTAACTGACACCCTTGCGGGTTGCTGGGAGATCGAGTTCTGAGAGAGAGATACAAGACCTCCTTCATTCAATACCCAAGGTACGGAGCTGATTAGACCCATAGAGAATTCTTGATTCAGATTCTTGGCAAAAACTGTAACTCATCTACTCCTTCCCGCGTACTAGGCTTAGGTTAGGTACACCGGGGTAGGCGTATCTTAGAAACACCAGTTGAGTATGTTTTGTCATTATTTTATCATTGTATGTATTTTATCCATTTTAAGTATCTTATGGCTTAGAAACCATTTAAATACTTTTACAGTATTATTTCATAATACTCCTTTTACTGTACGCACTTTACTTTATGACAAGTATTGCAATTGTGGCAATTCATTTCTCTTGCATGAGAAAGAAGACTACCCAATAAAAAACCCTTTTATTGAAAACGCCCGTCTCTCCATTTCTCTGAATTTCTGGTGAAACGAAGCATGCACGATTGACTGAGTAAAATAGCTATCTATTGTTTCCGCGACTCTGGAGATATACTCCTAATTCTGGAGGGAGCAAAGTTGTCATGTTTATGCGGTTGTCAGAAACTAATCCCTTCTTGTCTATTCAGGAAAGCTAAACACCTTCTTGTTTACTCGAGAAAGTTTCTAGTGACCCCTGAGCTAGCTGGCACACACAATTAAGTCTAACATATTCAATAGAGACCTAGCCGACCTCAGTCCTACGTCTAAACTATTGTTTATGTTATTCCAATGCGCAGAGACTATTGGGAATATAGGAACTACACTACAACTGTTCAGAAGGTCGGCAAAGTCATTGTTGATCCCCGAGGAGATATTCTGCCAGAAGAATTTTTGATCACCCAATGCAACCAGGCAGCTGTGAAGAATGTGTACCCCTGCATTTCTGTATGCAGAACACAGTGGTCATATCTGTTAAAAGAATATCAGTTTGCGTTGAAGTGTGGATAGGAAGGTTTGAAGGGTCAAGTGCACTGCCATTGGTTTCAATACATTGATGTGAAGGATGCACTCCTGTTGCGACCACTGGCCCTTTACTCTTAGATTGCATAAATGCACTACCCAACCTCACGGGGTTGCATCTGCATTTATTGTAACCTACGGCTATGAGTCGCAAATTGATCTGCCCAGTAATAAATTATTTTTGCTACACTTTACAGTTTGTAGTGTGCTACAACATTGCTTCCAACTTCCCTGTTATTTGTGACTATTGTCTGTCTAGACCTTTCAGCAAACAACGCTTATGTATTCATGCATTTAAGGTTAAGGCAACACATGATGCCATCATTCCTAATAGTCTGATTATCATTCTCACAGTCAGAGGACACATTATCTGGTAACTATAAAGCAGCCTTTGAAATGTCTCTCTTGTGTCAGGGATAAGTATTCCCTGTGATTGCATTGAGCTTGGCTCTTAGGAAAGTATTTGTCTGTTATGGACGCAATTAAGACGTTATGGATGTACAATCAAGCCTAATTTGTCTAGAATTGTACAAGGCATTGCTGCTGACTTGCTCTTTTGTCAGCCTATCACAAATACAATACACAATAGTTATACATTTCATGAACACTCTTAGAGCCGTCATTGCTTCGAACATTAGGACTATGAATTTATAATTAACTCTGATTACCACAAACCTCTGGTACTGCTGGAGGTCCTGATGGATTGGGTTGGAAATGTACGTACACTTCAAGTGCATGGTTGTCATATAGTTTACCAGTCAGACGATGGATGACAACTCGGAGGGAAATCATTTTGAAGTGGCATAGAGGATAAGCGCTCCCAGCATAAATCAGTCATAATATATTGTTGTTTTTGGGTATTATGAATTATAGGGAGCATGTTGCTTATCCCTGTTGATGTATTTGCATTACTTAGATGGATCCATTTTGTAAATTGCCTGCAGCAGTTTCAATTAAAGCCTAAGATGAAGTGAAGTAGTGTGGCTCACTGGTTAGAGGCGGCAGACCCGAGAGCAGAGGACCGCCCGAGACCAGGGTTCGATTCCCGGCGCGGCAGGGTTCTGGACCAGGGTCAGCGGACTCGATAATTCTCTCGCCTCGGTGCCCACTCTGATCAGCGATCACACTCGGCAACTCTGGGCATTAGCTTGCCTCATCTTCACTAACGGCCCCACCAGACCGCCGGGGATGCCTGGTCTCACCCTGGAGATACCCATTAAGGGACCATCTCTCAGGGAAGTAAGGAAGGGTTTCGCAGCGGTCGAAGCGCCTTGGGACCCCACGGGTAAGTAGTGCGCTATATAAATGCCAATACATACATGTATTTCATGAAGTCGGGGCAGCGAATTTGGAGGGATGGTGTGAAACTCCAGGCAATATCCGTGGGTAATATTGGATAACACCAACAGATGTAAGGCCATTTCTATCAGCTTTAACGTATAACCCAAGACTTCCTCCCAAGAGGTGTTTTGGGGTCGGGGGAATGAAGAGATGGTCAATGTTTAGTGGCAGAGATGCCTCTACCATGTACTCCTATGGCCTTTCTCCTTCTGTTGTTGCAAAAGTCTCCTACTGAATATGGTGGCTGTCTACATTAAATGTGTCCCTCTTGGACGGCTTGCTACTAATAGTATTTTTGCTATGAAGTAGTAGGTGCAGGTTTATGAGCTGGTAGTTCCTTCTTGATGCTAATGTTGGGGGACACCCTTGCCCTCATCAATGTCAGTACCTTTTTCTTTTTTGCCTAAATCCCACCCACCTGTGGTAAAGGGAGATGTTGACTGTCGAAAGCGGACATGTTGCTGGACCTCTAATCTCAACCCAGAACTTCAATGTTAGACACATCTTCTTAATGGTATTGGTTTGTCTAGAACAATGGTACTCAACCTTTTGACTTCTGTGGACAGCCCCATTATCATTACTGCAATCTGGGGACACCAACTGAATCATTATTGGAATCCAAGGACCACCCTCCACGCAACCCCCATCCTGGTGTCATTACTGGAAGCCTGGCACCCTGGCTTTAGCAATTTAGATGATTTGAACCTCAAAACAAACACAAATATAAAAACAAGCATTAATTTAAAATACAAACACTAAAGATGAAATATTTTATTTCATTCACAAATATAAAAATCATAAAAAAATCAATATGTTCATTTTAATGTGAAGGTTGGGGCTTTTAAAATTAAACTGAGGCCACTCATTTTCCATACTATATTCTGTTTGATGCATTTACAATGCTCGCACAAAACAACCTGAGGGCACCAACTTAATTTTCAGCCTCCAATTGCAAATTCATTAACGTTTACTTAACAGTTTAATTGTGAAATGTTTTAATTGTGTTTCTTTATTTACATACACTTTATTAAATGGTTGATATCACTTAATTTTGTTATCAGTCGCGGACCCCCTGAGTAGGCATCACAGCCCCCAAGGGGTTCCAGGACCACAGTTTAAGAACCACTAGTCTAGAAGCAGCATCGAAAGCAGAATTAATGATTTTTGATATGATAGGTGTCTGGGACTTGAAGCACTCAAATGTCATTCCATTTATTACTGTTGTAATTGAGAGGAGGGCCATTGAATTTGTAATGTTCCAATGCAAAGCCACCCCATACAGACGCAATTACTTGCAGCATCAATCTTTCACTTTGTCTGTTGAGTGGTGTCCCCTGTTCCTTGCATTAGTGCCCTTTCCCTAGTATGTACCACTAGTGAATCAAATCGATACAGCTTCTAATGAAAATTGGATCCTATGGATCTAGTTTGTATTTTTTTCTCCTGGTTTGGTGTTCCCACACAACGCTTCATCTTTGTTTTTTGTAGTGGCAAACATTGTGTACTCATTTCTGTTTCGGTTAATGTTTCAATAAAAAAATTATTCTTGAAGTACAGCTGAACATAGAGATGGGCGGCGGCCCTTGCTATTACCTTGTGATAAATAGATGTTTCATCAGGTAGGGAAGCCTTAAATTGCTACATGTCGAGAGAAAATTCATATTACACATCCAACCTATATTCATGCCATGTAACCTCCTCTTGGTGCTTAATAGGCCCTGTGCCCTCCTAGTGGCATTGATCTAGTGTGTATTCTGCATCTAAATCAGAAAGTATAGAATGTGATCGTGTGGTATGTAGTCGAGAATTGTATCATCCCATCTTATGTTTCTTTGGAATAGAGAATGTTCGGATTTCTCTATAATTTCTCCCTCAGTGGTGAGTCTTTGTTGTGACTTGTTACTACAGATTGGAGTGGACATGCAATAAAATGACCAGTAATTCGGTCAAAATAAATTGCCCTCTATTTTGGGACTATTTGCGGCGCAGTATTAGGGTCAGTGCTCTCCTGTGTTGAATGTGCGCCAGTAGAACTTATCTGCTTGCGGTTGGAGTGTTTTGACTTCTAGCCTCCTCAGTTGTTGAAGAAACCTTCTGGAATCGAACAGTCTCAACTACCTTTGGTGGCACAGCATATCAAGGTTTTTTATGGCACCAGCATGTCGGTGAAGGCTTGACACTCCCAGGTTTGTTCCTTGGCAGGGAGATGTGGCTCATTTTGAGGTTAATCCCCTAAGTAAATCCTCTGTGAGTGACTTGAATACATCCTTTTGCGTCTATGGGTGTTTTTACCAGTCTATCAGTGCTGGACCCAGCAAACCTTGGTACTGTCATTATGCTGGGTCTTAGTTTCACTGGGGGATAAGGGAGATACTGATTCTTGGGAGTCAGAGTATTCACAGGATGGAGGAATCTCGCAGAAATTGGGCTCCACTCCATGTGTGCTTCCACAATCCTAGTTCTAAATTCTAGGAGACGTATCCCTTGATGTCAGCAGCCCCCACCACCTGAAGGTGCCTTGCTAGAAACCTGGAACAGTATCCCTGCATAGTGCCTCCCCCTTCTGTCCAGAATTGTTTTTTTGCCAGGGCAGTCATTGCATGCCTAACAGACAGATTCATCATAGTTCTTGGAAGGACACAGGTTGCAGATTCCATATGGGTCAGAGCAAGGAAATTTGCTATTGCAAGAGGGGCAACATTTGAACTATGTATTGTACACACTTTCATCCCATATGAGTCCTTCTCATACGACCTGACACCAGCTCTCCAGATCACGGTTCTGAAGTGACTAGCCATTCGGTAATTTCTACAGCACTGAACGGTCAAAAAATATAGATCTCACTGGAAGAAAAAAAAACAATCTTAGATGGAGTTTGTGTCCTGGTGCATTTTGGGTCTCAGTTAGATATCATGAGCCAACTCGAAAATGAAACTCCTTTTTTGAAGAAAAACAACTTGTAGCATACCAAACCCACATGCTGTGTGCACAACATGGGATGTAAAGCTATGTATGCTGAAAACAGACAACTGTGCAGGTCACTTGAGCCCTTTTCATGAAAACAAATGGGACCGGTTTGTCTTTTTCCCTGCGATTGACACTGGATGCTTCACTATAACTCATTATGTTCCTTTTCATGTTTTCTTTGTTTATATATAGTTTATTTTTTATTGTTCAATCAATATCAAGATCATACGCACATATATCATATACTAAAATACAAAACATATTGATAAAAAATTATCAGTGCAAGAATTTAAAAAAACAGAAAGTAGCAGCAAAAATCACCATTCTAGGATTTCAGAACAAGATAAAATGAGTTAAAGAGGAGAAACGCTGTTTTAGGAGGATTTGCCATACTTGGTTTAGCGGGAGGACTCTGTGTACCAGGAGCCCGGCGTACGTCACCTGAGGCTCGTTAGCCCCTCCTGCCTCCACCTACAAAGCTCCACGCCGCACCCGCTCCACCGGTGCTGACTCGTGGAGAGGAGAAAAGCTGTTTTAAGGGGATTTTCCATACCTGGTTTATCGTAAGGACTCTGTGTACCAGGAGCCCCGGCACGTCACCTGAGGCTCGTTAGGCCCTCCTGCCTCCACCTACAAAGCTCCTCGCCGCACCCTCTCCACGGGACGCCACAGGCACGTGCGAGGCGAAACCCGGGTGAAGGGCGGGCCGTTTGAACCCGGAGGAGGCTGGGCTGCCCCCCCCCCCCAAACATCGACAGTCTGCAAGGTCAGTTATTTGTACTTATTCTTGTTGTCCCAACGTGCCTCTTAATTACTATCTGCATAACTTCAGTACATCAGTAACTTCGACATGGCTGGACGTGAAGGAAAGGGGAGGAAGGCTGCAACGGGTGGATGTATATCTGGGACACTTGACCAATTTATTTTAAGGGCTACATCGGTATTGGCACACGAGATTGAAATTACTGAACGCCGCCTCTCACAGGACCTAGCATTCGCGAAACATCATCTCTGGGGAATCTAATGATGTCTCGCTCTCCAGAGCAGCATCTACAACAAGCAATCGATCTAGAGGTCACAAGCAAGGCCTGTAATCAATCAACAGAGGAAACTGTGACTATCAGGAGAGACGGGGATTCTAGTTTGCCGGTTCAAATTAATTTTATCTTATCAACTATTCCAGCCGGCGGGGTCGCTACTCGTGTATCCCAGGGGCGTAACAAACGCCCCCGCAGACCCCGCAGTGCGGGGGGGCCTCACTCTCTACAGTTAATGAAGGGGGCCCCCAGGGGGCCCGGCCCCCTCAGCTCTTCTGAGGGCTGTGAGAGAGGCCTGCGCTGAAGCAAGCCTCTCTCCCTCCCTCTGTGTCTGAAGCAGGTGCAGCCTGCTCCGTTCCCCTCACCCCCTCCCTCTGACTAAAGAGAAACAAAGTATCAACATTGTTTCTCTTCAGTCAGAGCCGGAGGCAGGCCCGGGACAAGGACGGGCCCCAGAGACAGCAGTCCACTGCTCCTCTGAGGCAGCACAGAGCCCGGCCCCCCACTCTCTCCTCTCGATAAGCAAAGCCCACCCCACAAGAGAAGAGACAGGGACACGGAGGGGGTGGGGGTGGGGGCCCCACCCCACAAGAGAAGAGAAGAGACAAGGACAAGGATTGGGTGGGGGCCCGGCCCACCCCACAAGAGAAGAGAAGAGACAGGGACAAGATGGGGTGGGTGCCCCATCCCACAAGAGAAGAGACAGGGACAGGCCCCCACCGAGAAGAGACAGGGACAAGGATTGGGTGGGGGCCCCACCCCAGAAGAGAAGAGAAGAGAAGAGACAGGGACAAGGATGGGGTGGGGGCCCCATCCCACAAGAGAAGAGACAGGGACAGGCCCCCACCGAGAAGAGACAGGGACAAGGATTGGGTGGGGGCCCCACCCCACAAGAGAAGAGAAGAGACAGGGACAAGGATGGGGTGGGTGCCCCATCCCACAAGTGAAGAGACAGGGACAGGCCCCACCCGAGAAGAGACAGGGACAAGGATTGGGTGGGGGCCCCATCCCACAAAAGAAGAGAAGAGACAGGGACAAGGATGGGGTGGGGGCCCCATCCCACAAGAGAAGGGACAGGCCCCACCCGAGAAGAGACAGGGACAAGGATGGGCTGGGGGCCCCATCCCACAAGAGAAGAGAAGAGACAGGGACAAGGATGGGGTGGGGTGGGGGCCCCAGAGACAGCCCTCTCCACTTCCCCTCTGAGGCAGCTCAGAGCCCGGCCCCAACGCTCTCCCCTCCATAAGCAAAGCCCACCCCACAAGAGAAGAGAAGAGACAGGGACAAGGATGGGGTGGGGGCCTCAGAGAGCAAGAGCAGGAGACAGCACAGAGCAGTGCTCGGGACTCTGACAAGGGTGGGAGTGGGGGCCCCCAGAGAGAGCATTCTCCAGGGCAAAGCTCACATGAGAAGGGACGAGGCAGCAAAATGGTGCCCTCAGGTAAGCCCTCTTGTTAGAACACACCATGGGCATCCGCAGGAGGGGAGGAGGGGGGCCGAGAAGGGTGCAAGGCAGAGGGGGAAAAGGGTGCAAGGCAGAGGGGGAGAGGGATGCAAGGTAGAGAAGGGTGCAAGGCGGAGGGGAGAAGGGTGTAAGGCAGAGGGGAGAAAGGTGCACGGCAGAGGGGAGAAGGGTGCAAGGTGGAGGGGAGAAGGGTGCAAGGCAGAGGGGTGAAGTGTGCAAGGCAGAGAAGAGAAGGGTGCAAGGCAAAGAGGAGAAGGGTGCAAGGAAGAGAGGAGAAGGGTGCAAGGAAGAGAAGAGTGCAAGGCGGAGGGGGAGAAGGGTGCAGGGTAGAGGGGAGAAGGGTGCAAGGCAGAGAAGAGAAGGGTGCAAGGCGGAGGGGAGAAGGGTGCAAGGCGGAGGGGAGAAGGGTGCAAGGCAGAGGGGAGAAGGGTGCAAGGCAGAGAGGAGAAGGGTGCAAGGAAGAGAGGAGAAGGGTGCAAGGAAGAGAGGAGAAGGGTGCAAGATAGAGAAGGGTGCAAGGCGGAGGGGGAGAAGGGTGCAAGGTGGAGGGGGAGAAGGGTGCAAGGCAGAGGGGAGAAGGGTGCAAGGCAGAGGGGAGAAGGGTGCAAGGCAGAGAGGAGAAGGGTGCAAGGAAGAGAGGAGAAGGGTGCAAGGTAGAGAAGGGTGCAAGGCGGAGGGGGAGAAGAGTGCATGGCAGAGGGGAGAAGGGTGCAAGGCAGAGGGGAGAAGGGTGCAAGGAAGAGAGGAGAAGGGTGCAAGGTAGAGAAGGGTGCAAGGCGGAGGGGGAGGCGGGTGCAAGGCAGAGGGGAGAAGGGTGCAAGGCAAAGGGGAGAAGGGTGCAAGGCAAAGGGGAGAAAAGTGCAAGGCAAAGGGGAGAAGGGTGCAAGGCAAAGGGGAGAAGGGTGCAAGGCAAAGGGGAGAAGGGTGCAAGACAGAGGGGAGAAGGGTGCAAGGCAGAGAGGAGAAGGGTGCAAGGCGGAGGGGGAGAAGGGTGCAAGGCAGAGAGGAAAAGGATGCAAGGTAGAGAAGGGTGCAAGGCGGAGGGGGAGAAGGGTGCAAGGTGGAGGGGGAGAAGGGTGCAAGGTAGAGGGGAGAAGGGTGCAAGGCAGAGGGAGAATGGTGCAAGGTAGAAAAGGGTTCAAGGTGGAGGTGGACTAGGGTACAAGGGGAGGGGGAGAAGGATACAAGGGGGAGGGGGAAAAGGTGCAAGAGGGAGGGCAAGAAGGGTGCAAGGCAGAGGAGAGAAGGGTGCAAGGGGGATGGTGATGAAGTTAAAAATGTGCCCCCCCTGGAAACATTTCTGCGGACACCCATGGAACGCACACTACTTTGTGAGGGAGAGCGGGAGAGAGTGGAGAGAGTGGAGAGAAACAGTGGAGAGAAACAGTGGAGAGAGAGAGTGGCTAGAGAGAGAGAGAGAGAGAGAGAGAGAGAGTGGAGAGAGACAGTGGAGAGAGAGTAGACAGTGGAGAGAGAGTGGAGATAGACAGTGGAGAGAAAGAGAGTGGAGAGAGAGTGGAGAGACACTGGAGAGAGTGGAGAGAGAGAGAGTGGAGAGAGAGAGTGGAGAGAGAGAGAGAGTGGAGAGAGAGAGAGAGTGGAGAGAGAGAGAGAGTGGAGAGAGAGAGAGAGTGGAGAGAGAGAGAGTGGAGAGAGAGAGAGAGTGGAGAGAGAGAGTGGAGAGAAAGATAGAGTGGAGAGAAACATAAAGTGGAGAGAGAGAGAGTGGAGAGAGAGTGGAGAGAGAGACAGTGGAGAGAGACAGTGGAGAGAGCGAGTGGAGGGAGCGAGTGGAGGGAGCGAGTGGAGAGAGCGAGTGGAGAGAGCGAGTGGAGAGAGCGAGTGGAGAGAGCGAGTGGAGAGAGCGACTGGAGAGAGAGAGAGAGGGGAGAGAGAGAGTGGAGAGAGATAGAGTGGAGAGTGGAGAGAGAGAGAGAGAGTGGAGAGAGAGAGTCAAGTCAAGTCAAGTCAAGTCAAGTCAAAACATTTATATAGCGCACCACATACCCAGAGGGTTTCAAGGCGCTTAGGAAGGGGAGTAGGATTATTTGTCAAATATCCACGTTTTAAGCTGCTTTCTGAACGCTAGGTGATTCTGGGTGAGGCGAAGGTAAGCGGGGAGTGAGTTCCATGTTTTGGCAGCCAGGTAAGAGAAGGATCTGCCTCCCATGGAGGTCTTGTTGATGCGAGGTACAGTAGCGAAGGCTTGGCTGGAAGAGCGAAGTTGGCGGGAGGGGGAGTAAAAGGACAGTCGAGAGTTGAGGCACTCTGGTCCGATGTCGTAGAGTGATTTGTGTGCGTGGGTAAGCAGTCGGAAAGTAATCCTCTTATTGACGGGTAGCCAGTGGAGGTCTTTAAGGTGACCAGAGATGTGTTCGTTGCGTGGGATGTCTAATATGAGCCTGGCTGAGGCGTTTTGGATTCGTTGTAGTTTCTTCTGGAGTTTTGCGGTAGTACCTGCGTAGAGGGTGTTTCCGTAGTCCAGTCGGCTCGTGACCAGAGCGTGGGCGACTGTTTTCCTTGTTTCGGAGGGGATCCAGCGAAATGTTTTTCTGAGCATGCGAAGAATGTTAAAGCAGGAAGAGGATACGGCGTTGACTTGTCTGTTCATTGAGAGTGAAGAGTCCAGGATGACGCCTAGGTTCCGTGCGTGGTCTGTCGGGATGGGTGCTTTTCCGAGGGCTTCCGGCCACCAAGAGTCGTCCCATGCAGAGGGGGATTTACCTAGGATGAGGACTTCTGTTTTGTCTGAGTTCAGTTTCAGGCGGCTTTGTTTCATCCATTCGGCGACTTCTTTCATTCCCTCGTGTAGGTTAGTTTTGGCGGTGCTGGGGTCCTTGGTGAGAGATAGGATAAGTTGAGTGTCATCCGCGTAAGAGATGATGTTGAGGTTGTGTTGGCGGGCGATGGCCGCGAGGGGGCTCATGTATAAGTTGAAGAGGGTGGGACTGAGTGAGGATCCTTGTGGTACGCCGCAGATGATTTCTGAGGCCTCGGACTTGAATGGTGGGAGGCGGACTCTCTGGGTTCTTCCGGTGAGGAACGAGGTGATCCATTCCAGTGCCTTTCCTTGGATTCCGATGTTTCTGAGGCGTTGTAACAGGGTGCTGTGGCAGACTGTGTCGAAGGCTGCAGAGAGGTCGAGGAGGATGAGGGCGACTGTGTCTCCATTGTCCAGTAGAGTTCGAATGTCGTCTGTTGCTGCGATGAGGGCGGTCTCAGTGCTGTGTTTGGCTCGGAAGCCAGATTGAGAGGGGTCGAGTGATTTGTTGGCTTCGAGGAAGGCGGCGAGCTGGTTGTTGACAGCTTTCTCGATGACTTTGGCCGGGAATGGAAGAAGCGAGATGGGGCGGTAGTTTTTGAGTTCGGTGGGGTCTGCTGTTGGTTTTTTCAGAAGGGCGGTGAGTTCAGCGTGTTTCCAGTCTTCTGGGAAGGTAGCGGAGTTGAAGGAGCAGTTGATGACGTCTCGGAGGTGCGGAGCTATGACGGAGTCTGCTTTGTTGAAGATGTGGTGAGGGCATGGGTCTGTGGGGGATCCAGAGTGGATGGAGTTCATCAGGCGGATGGTGTCCTCAGTGGAGATTGGGTTCCAGGCGTTAAGGGTGTTAACGGGGGGAAGATGGTCAGCTGATGGTAGGGTGGGTTGGCTTCCGGGTTGGTTGTCAAAGCTGTTGTGGATGTCAGCAATCTTGTTGTGGAAAAAAGAGGCTAGGGAATCGCAGAGAGTTTGAGAGGGGGTGATGTCGTTGGAGTTGGCCGAGGGGTTGGAGAATTCCTTGACGATGTTGAAAAGTTCCTTGCTGTTGTGGGCGTTGTTGTCAAGTCGATCTTTGAATGCTGTTTTCTTGGCTTTTCGGATCAGTTGGTGGTGAGTACGAATGGCGCTTTTGAAGGCGTCCTTGTTGCTGGTGGATGGGTCTTTTTTCCAGGCCTTTTCAAGGGAGCGGCACAGTTTCTTGGACTTCTTGAGGTCGTCGTTGAACCATGAGGCCTTCTTGGTGCCAAGTTTGTGTTGACGTTTTTTCAGTGGTGCTAAGTTGTCGGCGGTGTTGGATAACCAAAGGGTGAGGTTGGAGGCGGCTTCGTTGGCGTTAGAAGAGAGGGCTGGGGAGGTTTGAAGGAGCGATGTGGAGATCTGTTCTGTGGTGATTTTGTTCCAGTTTCTTTGTAGAGTTGGTTGGAGGTGGATGATGGGTTTCGGCTTGTTGTAGGTGAAGTGAACGCAGCTGTGGTCAGTCCAGAGGAGATCCGTAGTGTGGCTGAAGGAGACATGGTTGCTGGAGGTGAAGATGGGGTCGAGAGTGTGACCTGCGATGTGGGTGGGGGAAGTGACCAGTTGTTTAAGTCCGAGGTTGGCGAGGTTGTCCAAAAGGGTGGTGGTGTTGCGGTCGTTGATCTTTTCAAGGTGGAAGTTGAGGTCTCCCAGAAGGATGTAGTCTTTGGAGGGGAGCGCGTGTGGAGTGATGAAGTCCGTGATGTCTTCACTGAATTTTGCGCGTGGTCCTGGTGGTCTGTAGAGGAGGGTGCCTCTGAGTGTGGTCTTGGGGTCGATGTGGATCTGGAAGTGAAGGTGTTCGGAGTTGGCGAGGTTGGCATCAGAGCTGGTTGAGATGCGAATAGTTTTCTTATAGACGATAGCGATTCCACCTCCTGTATGGTCGGTGCGGTCCTTGCGTGTGATCTTATAGTCATCAGGAATAGCGATGGCGATGTCAGGGGCGGAGGAATTGTTCATCCATGTTTCCGTTAGGAAGGCGACGTCAGGAGAGATGGTGTCTAGTAGGTTCCAAAGGTCAATGGCGTGCCTGTGGACCGAGCGGGTGTTGAGAAGGATGCATTCTAGGTGGTTGGGGTCGGGAATCAGTGTTGTGGTCGTAGCGTAGAAGTTATCGGTGCCGCTAAATTTGCAGGAGTAGCAGGAGAAAGGTCCATGGGTGCGTCCAGGAGCGGCTTGGACGCAGTTGGGGGCGCGACCGGGGTTGAGGGCTAGGAGGGTGGCTGCATCGTAGGTAACGCGGGGGGGCTGGGCAGCGCGAGGGGCAGGGGGTATGGCGCTGGGCGCGGTCCAGGCGCGGACGGGCGTAGACGGGCTTACCTTTGGCGCACCTTCGGCGCGGATTGGGCGCGGACGCCGCGCGTGGACGCTGCGCGCGGGAACAGCTGCCATATATGGATAGTGGAGGGGGAGGGGCGAGGGCGTCACAGCTGGGAGGCGGGGCGGGCACACGAGGACAACAACAAACAAAATGGAGGCGGAGGGGGGGGCACAGCGTAGCGCTACAGACAAACGCGCTTACAGGACTAATCAGTGAGGAGACTCAAAGTTAAAGCGCTAGCGAAGCAAAAGCGGCAATAGGCAACAAAGCGCTATTAAAACAGCAGGCGGAAAGTAACTAAACAGAGCAAACTAGGCAGCGCTAACAACAATCAATGCAAGCTAAGCAGCGCTGACAAATAATCAATGCAGCAGGCTAAACTAGATGACAGACGCTCTACAAGACAAAGTTTTGGAGATGCAGCGCGGTAAAAACCAGATGCCTGCAAGAGACACTGGGAGCGACCACTCAGCTGTGGAGAGAGAGTGGAGGAGGAGAGAGAGAGTGGAGAGAGAGAGAGAGAGAGAGAGAGAGTGGAGCGAGAGAGAGAGAGTGGAGAGAGAGACAGAGAGTGGAGAGAGAGACAGAGAGTGGAGAGAGAGTGGAGAGTAGAGAGAGACAGTGGAGAGAGAGAGACAGTGGAGAGAGAGACAGTGGAGAGAGAGACAGTGGAGGGAGACAGCAGAGAGAGAGTGGGTGGAGAGAGAGTGAGTGGAGAGAGAGTGAGTGGAGATAGTGAGTGGAGAGAGAGTGAGTGGAGAGAGAGTGAGTGGAGAGAGTGAGTGGAGAGAGTGAGTGGAGAGAGTGAGTGGAGAGAGAGTGGAGAGAGAGACAGTGGAGAGAGACAGTGGAGAGAGCGAGTGGAGGGAGCGAGTGGAGAGAGCGGAGAGTAGAGAGAGACAGTGGAGAGAGAGAGACAGTGGAGAGAGAGACAGTGGAGAGAGAGACAGTGGAGGGAGACAGCAGAGAGAGAGTGAGTGGAGAGAGAGTGAGTGGAGATAGTGAGTGGAGAGAGAGTGAGTGGAGAGAGAGCGAGTGGAGAGAGCGAGTGGAGAGAGCGAGTGGAGAGAGCGAGTGGAGAGAGCGAGTGGAGAGAGAGAGAGAGGGGAGAGAGAGAGTGGAGAGAGATAGAGTGGAGAGTGGAGAGAGAGAGAGAGTGGAGAGAGAGAGTGGAGAGAGAGAGTGGAGAGAGAGAGAGAGAGAGTGGAGAGAGAGAGAGAGTGGAGAGAGAGACAGAGAGTGGAGAGAGAGACAGAGAGTGGAGAGAGAGTGGAGAGTAGAGAGAGACAGTGGAGAGAGAGAGACAGTGGAGAGAGAGACAGTGGAGAGAGAGACAGTGGAGGGAGACATCAGAGAGAGAGTGGGTGGAGAGAGAGTGAGTGGAGAGAGGGTGAGTGGAGATAGTGAGTGGAGAGAGAGTGAGTGGAGAGAGTGAGTGGAGAGAGAGAGTGGAGAGAGAGAGAGTGGAGAGAGAGAGTGGAGAGAGAGTGGAGAGAAAGTAGAGAGAGAGAAGGGGGAGAGGGTGGAGAGAGAGGGAGTAGAGGGAGACAGTGGAGGGAGACAGTGGAGGGAGACAGTGGAGGGAGACAGTGGAGAGAGAGATAGTGAGAGAGTGGAGAGAGAAAGTGGAGAGAGAGACAGAGGAGAGACGGTGGAGAGAGAGACAGTAGAGATAGAGTGGACAGAGTTGAGAGAGAGAATGGAGAGAGAGTAGAGACTGACTGACTGAGAAACTGACTGAGAGAGAGAGTGACTGACTGACAGAGAGAGAGAGACTGATTGAGAGTGAGACTGACTGACTGACAGAGACTGACTAAGGTAGAGAGAAACTGACTGAGAAAGAGAGACTGAGAGAGAGAGGCAGAGACTGACTGACAGAGAGATAGACTGATTGACTGTCAGAGAGTCTGACAGAGAGAGACTGACTGAGAGAGAGACTGACTGAGAGAGAGACTGACTGAGAGAGAGACTGACTGAGAGAGAGACTGACTGAGAGAGAGACTGACTGAGTGAGAGAGTTTGACTGACAGAGACTGACTGACAGAGCGAGAGAGAGACTGACTGACTGGGGTAAAGAGAGAATGACTGACTGAGAGAGACTGACTGACTGGGAGAGAGAGAGACTGACTGGGAGAGAGAGAGACTGACTGGGAGAGAGAGAGAGACTGGCTGACTGAGAGAGAGATTGACTGACAGAGAGGGAGACTGACTGACAAAGACTGATAGAGAGAGAAAGAGACGAGAGACTGACAGAGAAAGAGAGACTGACTAACAGAGAGAGAGAGAGACTGACTGACAGAGAGAGAGACTGACTGACAGAGAGAGAGACTGACTAAGAGAGAGAAACTGACAGACTGAGAGAGACTGATTGAGAGAGACTGACTGAGAGAGACTGACTGACAGAGAGAGAGACTGAGACTGACAGAGAGAGAGAGACTGACTGACAGAGAGAGAGACTGACTAAGACAGACCGACTGAGAGAGACTGACTGAGAGAGACTGACTGAGAGAGACTGACAGAGAGAGACTGACTGACAGACAGATAGAGAGCGAGAGACTGACTGACTGACTGACTGAGACTAACTGAGAGAGACTGAATGACAGAGAGTGATAGACTGACTGACAGAGAGAGAGACTGACTGACAGAGAGGGACTGACTGACAGACTGACAGAGAGAGACAGAGAGAGAGAGAGAGAGAGAGAGAGAGAGACTGACTGACTGAGAGTGACTGACTAAGAGAGACTGAATGACAGAGAGAGATAGACTGACTGACTGAAAGAGAGATACTGACTGACAGAGAGAGAGAGACTGTGATGGAATTGGTGTCAAAGTGTGTATGAAGCTATGCAATGCCTCTTAAGATTGCTATTGTCTAATAAAAATAAAAATGTATTATCAAAATGTGCTCTTTGTAGTTATATCTGCTTTTGAAATACTGCATTGTCGCTTTGTCCAATATTTTAAAACGGAAACGGGAAGGAGCAGTGAATGCACTTTTGTCAAAACTAAACGATGAGTGGGCCCGATGTTGTATATCATGACAGGAGTCTGCATCAGGAAACCCACCTAAAATTGGGCAAACTTCCCCGGCCTACTGATGGCAGGGACCCTGTAATGAATGGACCACCACCTATGACAGCCTGCTGGCAGACTAAGCCCAACCTTTAACTCCGCCATCCAGTGTTACTATTAACGGCTGCATTGGTGACAGTGGCGTAACAATCGCCCGCATCCCCTGCAGTATGGCGGGTCGCTGGCCTGAGAGCTCTAGACAGGCATGGAGGATGGGAGGGGGGCCCCCTCCATGTAGTTTGCAGGGGGGCCCCCTCATGTTTCGTTACGCCACTGGTGTATCCGCGATGTCTGCACCCGAGGTTCTGCCCACCTCACCAAGGCATACAATAGGAGTGGGCTCTAAAAGGAAGCGAGGTGGGGTCGCACAGAGGGGGAAAAATCCTAAGGTGGCTAAACCAAATAAACCAGGTGAAATGGTGTGTGCTGCACCTACTAATGCCCCTATTACACCTGGGCCCCCACATGTAACAATACCTGTACCAAGCACCCTACCTATGATTACCCCAGCTGGTTCCATGTCGATTATGAATGAGGATTTCTGGCCAAAAGTGTGTGATCTTATTATCTCCTCCATACAGCCCATTCTTGCTAGGTTGCTGTCAATTGAGGACAGAATAGAGAAATTTGAACGTATGACCACAACCAATTTGGAGAGCATTAAGAAAAATATATTTGAGGCGGCAAAGAGAAAGAACTGCCGATCAATGGACCTATGAACATTCTCGATACCAAATTGATCTCCCATGGGATGGTTCCTGATCCAATGGAAGGAACTTCTCGGGTAATTTGTGGATCTGGTCTCAGTACAGTACTAAGGGAGGTGTAGATTCACTAGGTACTTTAGATTCCACGAAGGACAAGCCTATAGAACATCATACACTGGGCGAGGGCACGGCAAAAAATATCCTGCAAGAAGGAAGAAAGGGATCTCATAACATCAATGACCATAAGAACATGTTGCCATACATTGATCTGCCATCAGAGTCTGTATCCTATATTGTTGTCCTGACAGGGGTTCCAGAGCTAGACAAGGGCCGTGTTGAATCGTACATGGAATTAAAGAAAAAACGATCCACTGGCTGAATACAAACAGACCCCCTCCCCCTTATAGCCATAGTCAAATTTCGTTTGTACGGAGAGTGAGTTGGGTGGGCAGAAGAACGAAAGACATAGTGGGTGACTGTATATTCATTAATTTTCGAGATAGCAGGGTTGTCCGCCACATTTGCGAAAGGCCTTCTCACAATACGAGAACTAGTATCCAGACCTTTGACCACAACCATTTCTATTCCCCCCTTATTGTATAAGGAGAATTCTGGCTTTCAGGGAAAGACAAGTGATAGGGGATCTCGATATGGCAATGCCAGTAATAGAACATGCCCTGATGAGTTGGGATGTGTGTCGAGTATCCCTCTTAGCAATAGATTCAACGTGCTTGATATAGTGGACTGACTGATTACATACAAGACTAACCAGCAGAGTGACACCACTCTGGATGTGAGGGCTGAGAGTATGAAACTACAGTCAGCTCGAAGTCATGTGTCAGGGAACTTAGATGGTGGCAGTGAGGAGGTGGAGCATTCTATAGCTGTTGCCAAATCAAATAGTCCTATATCTAGCCGGGGGGATCTTATACCGGATATATATAGGACTATCGGGGATAACCTCGTGTCCCCTACAGCTATGGATAGACAGGAATCCATGGTGACCCCAGAGAGTAAATAATCTGCAGGTAAACACAGAATTAATAAAGGAGAATCTAAGA
The DNA here is from genome assembly GCF_964263255.1 of Lissotriton vulgaris. Taxonomy (NCBI): domain Eukaryota; kingdom Metazoa; phylum Chordata; class Amphibia; order Caudata; family Salamandridae; genus Lissotriton; species Lissotriton vulgaris. The sequence goes on along the minus strand of NC_141691.1, from coordinate 1,248,989,612 downwards.
ATGACCTGGGGATACCAGGGGGAGTTACCTCTAATGCAGCAGACCCAAGGCCCACACTTGAGACATCAGAAACTAGAAACATTTTCATGTTCTTATTACGGAATGTTGCAGGGCTTGCATCCAAGGTGAGAGATCCCTCTTGGTTAATGTTCATCAAGGCGTACTCTATTATTTGCTTACAAGAATCATGGGCAATTAAGGCATTACATATCATTGGTTATAGTATCAATCAATAAAAACTTTATTTCGGTTTAGATTGCAAACCACAAAAGTACAATACAGCAATCCCAAAAGTTCATTATTTAAAATTCAAATAAGATAAAGATCCTTAAAAAAGTACAATAATACCTGACTAACAGCAAGTATAGCAGCACAGATTTTACTAAAGTGAATAGTGCAAGTGCAAAGAGGATTAAAAAAATTATTTACGAATCCAAACATTTTCTGTACTTTACAATTAATTTCAGGAATTCTAATACAAAAAGAATACTATCACTATGTAATAGTTGTAAATACATCATGGCAGGTCTGATTTGACAAAAATTAAATTTCTTTAAAAGCGGGACCAGATAGCGTTTACGGGGAAATTCATGAAATTTTCATAAAAACATATCCTGCGGAGACTTTCCATCGCAGCCGCAGGGAGCTGTTACTTCGTTAAAAGTGATTGATCATGGCCCAACAAGCAAATAATAAAAATGATTCATTCGGAATCTGGTTAGTAAAAATTTCTCGTGCGAGGTCAGTGAGCCCATTAAATAAGGTTCAATGAGTGGAGTGGTTTTTAGCATAACATATGTTCTGACACTCAGTTTCTGAACCTCAATGGCTTCCCTCAATGTTCTCCTTTCCAAAAGGAATGCCATCTTAGTTGCTTCCACGTCCTTCATAGTAATACAGTCAGGGGTTTCAAATAGCTCACTCCGCCCTAGTCTCAGGAAGCTTTTCTGCAGGTAGTTCAGCCAGGGTATAGCGGATGAGGTATCCATAGACATGCAAACCTTTAAAATCATATGCGTCAGAGGAATATCGGGGCTTAGCCAGAGTTTTAACCAGCATGACAGCGGACAAATTGAAAAAATGTCACTGACATACTGGACCCCCAGTTCTTCATGAGCGGCTAAATTAGACGCACTTTGCGAGAGGCATAGTATTCGCTTTAAAAACTTATTCTCCACAATCTGGAGGTGCTCTCCCTGAATATACCCCCAGATTTTGCTGCCATATGTTGCAGTACCTACAGATTTAGCAGTGTATAGTTGCAAAATTGCTCCAGTAGGGTTTTTCCCCAATTTAGATGCAAAATAAAAAATTGAGGCATTTACCCTTGCAACATCCCCTTTCTTTTTTAACACATGCGGTCCCCAGTTTAGTTTATTATCAAATAGGACTCCAAGATAAGAAAATGTGCTTGTTATGGGGATTATTGCACCACCAACGTTAAATTGGAAGTTAATTCTAGGTGGTTTACCTACTTGCATGATATATGATTTAGAATTATTTATAGGTAAGTCGCTGTCTGACATGAAGGACTGGAAAGCATTTATAAGAGCCTGTAGGCCCCTTTCGGTCCTAGATACGAGGACCGCATCGTCCGCGTATAATAGGACCGGGATACCCCGATGTCCTACTCTGGGGCAGTCAGCCCCCACCTCCTGTAGAACGCCATCTAAATCGTTAATATAAAAATTGAACAAAAAGGGAGCCAAAATACATCCTTGACGGACTCCCCTTTTGATGTTAAAATCCTTTGTCGCACTCAGGTCTTGGGAAAATCTAACATTTGCTCTGGTATGTCTGTGTAAATCATCAAGGAAGTTCACAATACCTAAGTCAACCCCCTTAGCCCTCATGGACCGCCACCGCTTCTGCCTGTTGACACAGTCAAAAGCTGAGGATATGTCCATGAAGGCAAGGTGGACAGTCCCTTTATATACTACTGTGTATTTACTTAGAATTAAAAAAAGGTTAAGGCATTGGGTTGTCGTGGAGCGTCCCCTGCAGAAGCCATACTGGGAGACAGACATTATGTTATTGTCTTCAACCCATGTAGTAAGCCTCTGCAGGAGAACCCTTCCTTAACTTTCACCATGGAGTCTAAAAGTGATATGGGTCGATAGCAGTGCGAACTGCTTTTGTCTCCTTTTTTGAAAACAGGTACAATAGTAGAAACCCCCCAAGATTGTGGGCATCCACTATGAATCGCAGCATTAAAAACAGACTCAAGAATTGAAGCCCAAAAAGAAGGGTCAGATTTATATAAGTCAGGGGGAATTCCATCAGGTCCTGTGCTTTCCCGACGGTTAACACTAGAATTCCTTTGTGTATTTCACCCCTACCAATAGTGATTTTATTGTCATTAGGGTCAGGTACCAGGCTATCATGATCATCTAAGGGGGAGTCATACATATGCTCAAAGTGAGCCTCCCAAGCCTCCTTAGCTACATGACATTCAAGACCATCACCTATTTCCTGGACAAGAAATGTTTTTTTTTACTATTCCCCAGAACTTAGAGCTGTTCTTGAGAGTTTCAGGATCGAGTAGCTCATTCCATGCCTCATTCCTTAGGGTCTCCTTACGAGTAGCTAATGCTTTTTTGAAGTCCTTGCGACAATCTGTTACTTCGGCTTGCACTCTAGGTTTTGAGGCTAAAGCTGCCCTTAGATTTCATGCTGATTTTGAACAGTGCTCGTCAAACCATTTGGGACCCCCATTACATTGCTGCTTAATTGGTATAGACAGTAATTCCGTGACCCTATCAAAGATAATCTGAAAAGCTGCTAATACCTTAGAGTGTTCTTGCTCCCATTTTGTACAGGTATCAAGTTCTTCAGCGCACACAGATTTGATATTGTAATAAAACAACTCAGGGGCAACTTGGGTCCATCTAAGTCTGCGCTTGCCATCCGATGTACGCAGTTTTCCCTGGTTAGTATTTGATCCTAACTTTGAGACCCAAGGACCTGTTAGGTGCAAGGAAAGGGGATTGTGATCACTGAATTCGTTCTCCTCAATTAGAAAAGAGTCGACAAAGGACTGCATAGGGGACGAAATCAGCATAAAGTCAATAAATGTCCCCTTCCCATGGCCCTTGAAAGAAGGTACTTCAAATGTAATATAAGGGTCCGTTAAAGCCATGGTGGATGTTGGATCAAAATCATTAATTAAATCACTAAGCAGCTCCCCCTTGATCGAGTGCTCAAAATGAAAACCTTGGATTCGGGAGCCGCTCAGGCGAGAAGTACATACAGTCACGGGGTTACCACAAGGATAAACGTTAAAATCGTCCATAACCATAAGATTGTGAAGACTATGATTCATGGACTTGTTAATAAAAGCAGTCGGAGCAGTTAAATGACTAAAATCCGAGAGTGGAGTAGGTGAATTGTTAAAGTTTATCAGACCAACCGTGCAGTTCCCTTTTGTTAAAGTTAAGGCGAGAATTCCCGGATTGGAGGTAGTGATTACACGTACTCTGCATGCCAAAGCTACAGAGACGTAAATGACCAAACCCCCCTTGGGTCTGCCCCTGATGGAATCAGTAGCTGGCACAAACTGTGCTGTGTATCCTTCCAGGAGAAGTTCACAATCAACTGACCAGGTTTCTTGCAAACAAATAATCAGAAATTGTTTAATATAAGCAGTCCAGTTAGGGTTCACTAACTTAGCAGCTAATCCTGCAATGTTCCAGGACATAAGGTTGCTCAAGCCTCCCGTAGTTGTTTCAGCCATCCCAGTACCTGAGACATCAAGTCTCCCTCTGCCCAAGACACTGGTCTCTTCGAGTCAATCACAAGACTCCAGGCCAGACAGGATTTCATACCTGTTGTGGACTTGGAGTCTTTGTCTATTGGGTATTGGGTTACCATGCATATTCTGCGATGACTGAAGGGAAACATGGTCGGGGAAGGATCTCATCCTGGACCAGTCCCCTGACCGCCAGTTTTTCTCCTGGACAGATCTACATGGGTACCTCCCTGGTACTGTCTATAAAAAAATCCCAAAGGTAGTAATTTGATGTCTGTGCCCTGCAACAATTGTAACCGGGATCCTCTTCGTAACAAGCAGCCCGCAGTGTGAGGATTATCGAAGTTAATAATAATACAATCCCCACTCCCTGTCTTATTAGAGCTACCAATCCAGTTTACCCTACGCACCATTATAATGTTATTAATGGCGCTTGCTCCCTCAGGGGTGTTTTGACTGAGCCAAAACGCTGTCTTATTGAACAGCTGATCATAACTTTCAGTCTCTCCTGATGGAAGAGCAGGGACATGGCTCAAAATGACCACGTAAGGAGTGGCCTCTGGCGGGAAGTCAATACCCATGGGTCTACGTGTCAAGTGAGGACCCTCAACAGACCTCTGAGCTGGGTCTGGAGTTTCCTCCTATTAGCTATGGGTTGCACTGGTGGTGAGGTGTATTGAGATCTTTCAGGCAAATTGCTGGTACCACTTTTAGCAGTTGACCGAGTGCTAGTTGGTACTGGATTAGCCACTTTAACATTGTTGTGAACTGTTCTTTCCATCGCACTTAGAGGTCTAGGGTTAATGTTATGAGAGTCTCCTGTACCAGTTAAGTTCAGAAAGTTAGCCAGTGAGGACTCCAAAGACTGTAACCTCCTCTCCAGCCTCAGTACTCATAATAACCCCATCACTTTGATCGATATTGGGTAGGTCTCTCCGATCCCCCTTTTCCGCGGCATGTACATCCACTATTACTGTCCCTTTGTTTCATAATCCTGTGTGACCCTGCTTAGATGCCCTGTTTTTTTAGGGATAACACTAGGTTTTCTAGGAGGAATGGAAGCCATTTTTTGTTTCTGTGATCTTCCCCGGAGTTTATACCTATCCGGGCTAGGTATCAACTCTTGAGTCCCAGAAAGCATACTATCATTTGGTTGAAATGTCTCAACCTCTATCTGTGGGGACCTTACTTGAGCTGGGGGTGGGGTAGATTGTGTCTGTGTATCTAACAAGCCTGGTGTGGTAGATAACCTGCTATAAGCAGGGACCAGGGATAGCCTACGTTCAGTCAGTATAATTTCATTATTAATGACTGATTCTGCCCTGGTCAAATCGGCATCTATAGTCCCAACCATCCCAGGTCCACCACCAACTTTCCTTCTTGCCATTTTAGAAAACAATGCCAGTTGATTTTAGGACCTAGTACACAAGGTAAATAACAGTAAACAACTCTGTACAATGTAGAATTAGCACCAACTTGGTTATAGTACATTCCACACCCCTGCTAGATCTAGTTTGAAGGGACTTAATAAAGTGGGATTATGTACTTATGTGTCTAACCTCACGGGTGATCTGGTAGTGAAATATGAGAATGGATCAGAATTCTACCAGATATTGTCAATAAGCCTTGGGGCCGAGAAGGGAACTTTTTAAATACATTTCTATAACAATATTCAGAAAACTGAAATTATTAAGGTATTAGCAGAACTATGTCGAACCCTGAAAAACATAGAAGAACATCTGGCGGGTGATATGTGCTTAATATGGGCTGGCGATTTTAACTGCTCCCTATGCCCATATAACCATTTGGGCATTTGTGGTATGGGTACAGACAAAGAAGATCCTTTAATACATTTCGCCCACACTATTGTGGGGGACATGTTAAATGAAATAATTTTTCAATTTGATTTGGGCTTTGCTAATGATCTATGCATACCGCCTGTACCCTTTAAGCCAACCTTTATAGTGAGGGGTTGCAACTGAGTAATTGATTTTGTCCTTTTGTCAAAACGGTATTCTTGTAATGTTTATACTTGTAAAACTTCTGAAATAGCAATGAGTGATCACCACCCTATTTGCCTATCCTTCTTTCTTGCAGGGGGTAAATGCACCACCAAGGAAATACAAGCAATGTATAACTACAACATAAATCTTGCCAGGACAAATGGTTCGCTATAAACTGGGCCAGAGTGGAACCTACGGTTTTTCTTGAAACTCTAGTAAAAAATAAACTTGGGGATTTTGAGATATGTCTCTCACAGACTGATGATAACGTACTATTGTTTGAGGCCTTCCTTAGAATTACAGCGGAAACACGAAATCTTCTTACTAGGAGGCAGAAACAGGCTATGAATAAGGCACAGGGCTGGTTCGACAGGGACTGTAGCAAGGGCCATGCTCATTCAATGAAGGTTTTAAAACAAGAAAATAGAAACAAGGAAGAATTGAGGCTGGCCAGAATTGACTATCAACAAACAATTAAAAAATCAAGCCTGTATAATAAAGGACAACACAGGCTTTTGGAGTGCTGTTAATGTGCCCTTTTTTACAGATAGAGACACTGATATTATTGATGTGGCAATTACGGAAGACAAATGGGCCAGCTACTTCGAGGACCTTTATAAGGCTGATGTTTTACCCCAGAGTGAGGGAACTACCACTATGGAGGGAGATGAAAATGCTCATATTACACCATTCCCCTTGAACATTGAAATCTCTTATGAAGAAGTTTTAACAGCGATTAACTAGAGTGTCCTAGAGAAAGCCCCAGGCCCTGATGGTGTCCCAGTAGTTTTATAAAAGTCTAATACTGAGCTATGGGCCCGCTCCTAACTAATGTCTTGATTAGCTGCAATAGACATAGGCTTATTCCCACTTGGTCAGACGCTATTATGATTCCCATCTTTAAAAAGGGTGACAGAAATGAGCCCAATTGTTACCGTCCCATTTCCTTTTTGGATTTGTTAATGAAAGTTGTGGGAGGGTTATTTTAAATAAATTGCAATCCATGGTGGAAGAGACAGGTTTACTTTCAAAGTTCCAATACGGGTTTAGGAGAGGAATAGGAACCACTGAACAGGGATTAAACTTAGCTCTAATCATAGGTAAATATGTATTAGCAAAAAGGGAAAAACTCTTTAACGTTTGTCGATTTAAGTTCAGCTTTCAACTGCATAAGTCATGACAAACTTAGGAGCACCCTGAGAGAGATGGGTGTTGATCCAAACTTGCTACTATTTATTAAGGAGATATATAGGGGAGCGGGGCAAGGGACGGTATGGGAAACGGGGAGAGTGTACAACCAAATTTAGCATAAACAAGGGAGTGAGACACGTTTGTATACTCGCCCGGTTCCTATTTAACCTTTACATAAATAGTGTAGGCTCTTATTTGGCTCAGGACAGGCAGGATTATCCTATGATAGAGAATGACCCAGTTCCCATTTTACTATATGCGGATGACGCAGTTATAATGCTGCGGACACAGATAGGTCTCCAAAGAGCTGTCACTAATTTTGCAACCTATATGAAGGATAGAGGAGTGAAAATAAACAAAAGTAAAACTTTTACTATGTGCTGTGGGATAAAAAAAAGGCAATACATGTAAAATCTTTATTGATAACAGCAAAATAGACACCACAGACAGATTCTCTTATTTAGGTATCAATTTTGATAAGTCGGGCTCGTGGTTATCAGCTGTAAATGTAAGAAAACGGTGTTTCTCTAGAGTGATAGGCGCAGTTCGCAACTTTTCAAACAAATTGGGCGGCCGACCAATCCCGGTGCTGGTGGATATCTGTAAGTCCAAATGTGTATCAACTGCGATATATGGGGCGGGGCTTTTGGGAATAGCTGATGATCAAAAAATTCAATGTTGCGAGAATTAATTTTTGCGTCTCCTTCGAGCTGTCCCGGGTTCGACTGCTACATTTGCATGTCATAAGGAACTGGGCCTGTCTTACATTTCCGATATTATTAAAGTTAATCTCCTTCTTTTGTGGAACAAGGTGTGGTCTTCTGTTGAGCCCAGTTTTAATAGAGATGTGAATAAGGATTGTCTCAAATTGGAGGGGGTATCTAGGATATTATGGATCAAATATGTAAAAAAACTATCATACGACATTGGCCAACCTGAATACTTTGATTCTCCAAATTGTTTAGAAAGTATATCGGGGAAGAAGAAAACAAGTTTCTTACCTGTAACTTCAGTTATCCAGTATTAGTATCTTTCATAGATTCACATGCCTGGTAGATTCACATGCCTGAATCATTCCCCATCGCCGAGGCAGGAGTCCCACGGTATATAAAAAAGCAGTGCCAAAAGTAAACTATAGTAGTAGGCCTAAAAGAAAGGCCTGAGGCCTAAACTGCAGTAGCTTATCTACCTCCTTATGCCAAAAAGACCAAGAACGTTGTCCCAGCCAATCAGCTTACAGCACCCTCTAGAACCCTCTCTGCAGAGCCAGTTCCCCTCAGATTTTAGTTAGCACAAGTGGGAAATGAGTATCCCAAAATTAGAGAACTGACTCTCCGGGAAGGAGGGTGGGTGCATGTGAATCTATGACAGATACCAACAATACTGAATAACTGAAATTACAGGTAAGTAACTTGTTTTCTTATCCAGTATTGGGGTATCTTTAATAGATTCACATGCCTGAATCAGAGTAGCAAGCAGTATGCCAGGTAAAAGTTGGTTGCGGATGGTGGGAGACTTATGATACACTCCCATAAACATTATATTTACCAACCAACAATTGTGAAGTAAGTACATTGCTAATGATAAAACATGACTAGATTCCAAAGAGTAGTCAAATCAAATCAAATATAACTTTATTTGATTGTTTCAAAAGCAATCATAAAACTGTACATAAAAAACATTCCATTTAAAAAAGATTCATTAATTCATTATATATTCACAAAGGCGTACAGGAACAGTAATCTGCAAAGATAAGGTGCTTCAACGTCCATGATATCATATTTCACACAGTGCATCATAAAAGCATACTCTTTCCAGTACGAGTCACATTTCTCAGAAACAAAGTCATTGTCGCAACACATAGATGGTTGTCCAAATATTGGAGGCTGAGCAAAGCCGCACGGCATTGCCAAAGGCCCATCTCTCTCAGTAAAGGCAATAAAATATTGTGTCTGATTAAACCATAAAATTTACAGAAAAGGACTACATGTAATGTACTCTGGGGGATACATTATCACATGGACAGGGAGGTAATTCAGGCAACCAGTTATTTACTGTCGGATAGCTAACAAGTCTGTGGAAAATTCCAAATCTAAAGCGGGACAAAAGAAATCTATCATAGTTATTTGGCACATACATCAAATAGGGTTGAATATTAAAAGTTGATAAAATCGTTTGGTGATGCAGGACAGTGGGTTTTAAAACCTCAGATGTAACTCTTAAAGAATCCAAAAAAGCCAAACCCTCCCTCTTAAGTTCTTTGCGTGAGATGGCTGAAAAGGTAAGCAGGTTTTGGAAATACGCTGACTTTCCCATATCTGTTAAGAATTTTCGTATATAGCTCAGCCATGGTATCCTCATAGCTCTCTCTAGTTTTAAGATATCTGTCGAAATATCCCTATTAAGCTTAGTTTCGTCCTCTGCCCATAGCTTGTGCCATAAGAGCACAGGCTCCAGCTTAATTAGGTCAGATATAAAAGCAAGACCCAATTCTGCATGGCAGTTATTATTCGGGGTGCTACTGGGAACTGCAAGAATAAACTTTAGGAAGGAGTTTTCCACCACCTGGATAGGTGTAGGGTCAGCAAAGCCCCATACTCCACTACCATAGATTGCACCAGACAGGCATTTAGCTTGGTAGCTCTAAATTAGCTCCACTGGGGGTCTGGTGCCCAGTTTCTTTGAGAAACTCTTGAGGGCCGCAGTTGAGCGAACCAACGCAAGTTTTTTCGCCATCACTGCCTGCGACCAAGAGTCACTCTGAGTGAACAGTATACCCAGGTATGAGAATTGCTTGGTTGATTCAAGCTTCTGGCCTGCAATAAAAAAAAAATCTTAGGTTTATAGCACTTGCCGCAGTGCATGGTAAAAGTTTTAGATGTATTAACCCTCAAACCCAACTCCTTCATGAAGAGGAAAAAACTATCCACCACACGTTGGAGTCCCACATGAGTATGTTACATTAGCACAGCATCGTCAGCGTACAAAAGTGCAGGGATTGGGCGGCTGGCAACATATGGGGGATCTAAACTATTGTCACAGAGATCTCTATCCAATCCATTAATGTATAAAGGAAGGGAGCCAGGACACAGCCCTGCCTGACACCGCTCCTGATTGGAATTTTATCAGTAAGTTCCCCCTTCAAGCCATAGCGAACGCGGGCTGATGCGTCGCTGTAAAAACGTTTAAGATAATAAATAATATTGTCGGCAACCCCACGTTGTCCCAATATTATCCACAGTTTGGAGTGAATCACACAATCAAATGCGGCCGAGAGGTCAACAAAGGCCAGGAAGAAATTCCCTTTTATGGCCCTTGTATACTTCCCGACCAGCATTAAAAGGTTTATACCCTGTTCAAGGGTACCCAGCCCAGAGCGAAAACCATACTGTAAGTCAGATAGGATGGAGTTTTCACTGGCCCAAACCAGGAGCCGATCCAAAACTATCCGACCCGCTATTTTTGTAAAAGAATCTAAAAGGGAGATGGGTCTATAACAACCCAGGTCGTGCCTATCCCCTTTTTTATAAATGGCCACTATTACAGACTGTACCCAGGTAGGCAAAAATTCTGAACAACAGCTAGCATTAAGCACCTGAACAAGGAGGGGGCCCCACAGGCCGGGGGTAGCCTTAAAGATGTCTATGGGAACACCGTCCGGACCAGGGGAATTTCCACCCTGGCTTATATGCAGTGCTTTTTCTACTTCCTCCAGAGTGAACAACAAATTACTTGATGCGGAGTGTGCAGTAACAATGGTTTGGAAACTTGACCCTCCCTCGCCCTCGTATACTTTAGAGAAGTGCCTATACCAGTCTGCTTCGGGAATGGCCATTTCCAACCTCGGGCCAACCTCTTCCCTAAGAAAGGGAGTTCTAATAACCTTCCAGAAACCTGCACTATCATTCCTGGAGGAGGCTAGGTGCAGGGCTTCCCAAGCTCCCTTTTTCAGAGAATTCTTTCTCTCTCTTAAGGCTATTTTGTACTCTTTCCTGAGTCTGCTGACTTCCTTGACACATCTAGGTTTGTTATGTAATTCCTTTTATAGAAGTGAATAAGCTCTAGTACAACTAGAGTCAAACCAACTTCCTTTTTGTTTATTGCTTTTAATCTGTCTTGTAAGGGAGGTCCTAATTTCATTAGAGATAGTCAGGAAGGAGGCAAGAAGCATCTCGGGAGTAGAATCTTCCCCTAAGCAAGTTGCTAACTCAGATCTACATTTGCCAACCACTAGTTCAAGTATTACCGGCTGGTCCACCATAGCCCATTTCAATGAGTAACCATTTGTACTACCAATAGAAAGTTCTTTGTCTATACTATCCATTATTTTTGTGTTCTTTAAAATGGACGATTTTGGGAACAAGATGGCCACACAGAGCGGGAAATGGTCACTTAGTGCAACATCGGATACCTTGTAGGAATAAATTATTTTATCATACTTGTTTGATACTATAGCGTAATCGATAGTAGATGCACAACCCCTTCCATGGAAGGTAGGATGTGGGGAAGATGGAATAGTGCAGACTTCATTAGCAAATCCCAAATCAAACTCAGCAAGTAAGTTGTTAAACTGATCCCCCTGAGAAGAGTGATTGAAGTGCATATGAGACGAGGCATCATCCCAGAACATTCCACACCTATCGTCCTCTGACATGCTACACAGAGTACAATTAAAATCCCCAAAGAAAAGGATCATCAAATCATGTCTAAACATTTTATCATGCAGAGACAGTGTTTTGGCAAATTTACTTAAAACGCAAGATACTTCACCAATGGGTATATTATCGCGAGCAAGAACCAATATCAGAAGACTGTAATAAATATCTGCAACAGGCTCTGTTACTCTTGTTATTTTCAATTTTTTTGACAGATGTATACTCAGTCCACCCTTAGCTCTTCCATGGAGAGCATTGACAGCTGGAGTATGGAAGGTCCGAAAACCGTTTAAATGGACCGGATCCCGACTCCATATTTCTTGGAGACAGAGCACATCTTGGGTCTCGATAAAATCCCCCCACACTGGGTTCAAAAGTTTAGATCTAATGCCAGCAACATTCCACGAAGAGAATTTACATATCATCGGGACCAGCGAAGAGGTCAGCCTCTAATCCTTCGTCTATGACCTCTTGACTTCCTATATGATCCACACACTCTACCATATTGATGTTTTTATTGGGGTCTTCCCCCCCATCTATCATTGCCCTTTCCTCAATGCTAACAGCATAGATGGTGTCAGTTTTAGCAACTAAAAGACTTAGTATTGGGGTATCTGGCTGTAGTCAATCATTACTTTCTAGTCCGCTTAAGATGTCAAAAGGATTTGAAGTTGGGATGCTATATCTTCCAGCCCATAATCCATCCTGTATTAGAGATGGGCAGGGGGGAAGTAGGCACCCAGTTGATCGGGTTGGACAGTAGAAGAAACCGAGAGGGAGAATGTTAAAGTTGGGGTCAATTGACCCAGTCCAACCCCTCTCAATTATTTTACGAACCATTAGTGGTGACCGAAATGTAAGAATTACACAGTCCCCACTTAAGGATTTATTTGATGTACCCAGCCAGCTCACCCTTCTAACCATTTTAAATTCCGAGAAAAGGGAGTTGTCTAACCCAATTTTAGCTGATATATAGTGGAGGGATTTGTTCCTTAAAGTCGACCAATGTTCAAAGACATTAGAAGGTAGAGAAGGGACATTAGCTAAGACCACCGTATAAGGCGTTGCTTCAGGAGGCAAGTTTAAAATAGGGAGGTTTGAGGTTATATTGGCCTCTCTTACGTCCTCAGCTCCTCTATTTAAGATTGGAGTTTCCTTGACATCCGGTAGGGTTGAGCTAGACAAGCCAGGTACATGAATTCGGGATTCCCCTCTATGTTTATTGGATTCCAATCGTCCCTTAACCACTGATTGTTTAGTTTGACTCTGATTTACTAAGACCCTTGAGGTATTATTAGGATTTCCATTAGGGACAGTGAGATTAGATTGGGGTACTATAGGAATTATTTTGTCCTGATTAGGCTGCTGGTTCCTAATGATTTTTTCCTCCAGATTGGTCATCCTTATTTCAATATTCGCAACCTTTAGGCTAATGGGTTCTAGGAGTGTCATTAAGAGAGTCTCCATTATTTTTCAAAAGCATGCATCCGCTGGTGAACCTCTATCACTAGTTGAAGTGGATAAAATCTCTGATTGATTATTATTAACTTTATTTTTTTTATTCCATTAGATTTAACAGCAGCTTTCTTTTGTTTATTGCCACCTGCATTCCCTTTAGCACTTTTTGCAGTTAGGCCTTCCTTATTAATATGTTTAGATTTGCGCCTATCCTTTTGCCCTCTAGTTGTTACACGCGGACTGTCACTGTTTACACTCAACGGTGAAGCAGAGACAGAGATTTGACTTAATAGCGTGTCACAACCCACATTTCCTATAGGATCCTCTACCTGAAGTGGAGGGTCAGGAATAACCTAATTTAGGAAATTAGTGGGGATCAATGATAACCTTGTTAAGGAGGGCACAGGTTTGAAAGATACATTGCCCATCGTAGGAGCAATATCCTGAATTGTTGAAATATGATGAACCCCTGGGAGAGCAGCACATGATGGGGCCAATATCGAGTCCTGGGAGTTAATAGTAAACATTGATGTATTTGTGGGAGGCAGGGGGGAAGGGTACCAGCAAGGAGCAAAAGGCGCCGTTCTGTATTTTCTATGGCACAAGCCACCACCCCGATGGTTTTCTGCAGCATACGGACGATTGCTGTCAGACTGGGTAGCGGAGGATTTAAAGCTACTCTTTGTCTTGGGACAGGAGCAGGTATGGCAGGATTGTTCTTCCCCATTATTTACCACTATGGCTACAAGAATAAGTATTATGAGTGTTATGGACACCAATAGTATGATGTCACCTGACGCCAAGGAATACAATACTTTAAAATACACCAAAAGAAAGGGTACTAATTAAAGATACTCTATATCCTAAGTACAAAGATTGCTATAAATTGGAATTACACTGATAACTATTTAAAACCTATATTGCATTACGTGCTAAAAAAGCATAAGTCCACAGACCTAGAGGGGTGGCCCGGCCAGCCTTTCCCGGCCACTAACGGTCACAAACGGTCCCGCCCTTGTCCCGGGCTTCTCCCGCGGTGCTCCCGCGACGCGGGGGGTGATGCTAAATTTAAGCGCCTCCTGGCGCGGATTCCCCGATTTTCGGCTTCCGGCCGCAAGGGCACTTGGGAGATGTAGTTGTGCCCTCTCGGTACCCACCGCACTGCGGCCGCTCTCATTTAGGAAAGGCTGCGGCGGCAGGGGGAGACCGGGTACGGCGGTGGATAGCACAGGGAGGAAGCGGAGCCAAGAGAAAAGTCCGCAGCAGGGACAGAAATGCGGCAAGGCAACCACAGATTTGCAGGTAGAGTCCCAAAGAGTAGTCATATAATATTAATCAGGAAGAGTAACATCACACATAATAAGTAGGCAATCTGTAATACGTTTATATCTTTACATACACAGATATATTGAAAAGCATAGTTTTACCATAAAATGAAGGAAACACTGGTTACCTGAAGCTGTTCTTATGAAAACAGATGACGTAAGACCGCTTGACCAACTGCCGCAGCTTTTTGACTTGCCGATTGCAGGCAGTAATGTCTTGTAAACGTGTGGACATTCTTCCATGTCGCAGCACGGCAAATATTTTCTAACGTCACTCCTGCAAACAATGCTGTAGACGCCGCTACAGTTATTGTAGAGTGAGACCTGACATTTCTTTGTAACGGCCTGATGGATTTGACATGACAAAAATGGATCGCAGAGGCTATCCACCTGGAAATTGTGGCTTTAGTGACCGCTTTCCCCAGCGTAGCTTGGCCATAAGGCATGAATAACTGACCTGTTTTTCTGAAGTTTCCTGTTCTTTGAAGATAAAACTTCAAACATTGCTTGATGTCCAAAGAATGCAGTGTTCTTTCTGCTGTAGTAGTAGGATTTGGGAATAAAACTCGTAATTTCACTGGCTCGTTTAAATAAGGGCACTTTGGGTATAAAAGTTGGATTCGTTCGAAGAGTGACATAATCCTGAGAGAAATGCAAGAAGGGTTCTTTTATAGTGAAAGCCTGAATTTCTCCTACCCTTCTAGCAGATGTCAGAGCTAGAAGTAAGGCGACCTTCCATGTTAGATACTTGAGGTCGGCTTTGTGAATAGGTTTGAATGGGTGCTTCATCAGTTCTGAGAGGACCGTGTTGAGCTCCCATTCCGGTGGGGAAGGCTTAACCAGAGGATAAGCCCAGAAAAAAACTCACTAACTGTTTTATTAACGATGAACATAGTGAGGGAACGTTAGCTACCTTCCTGAACCTGGATAGAGCCGCTAGATGGACCTTTATTGAAGAAAAAGAAAGACCAGAGCGAGCCAAATGTAAAAGGTAAGGAAGATTTTTTTCTGCAGGAGCTTCAATCGGGTGTAAAGTGTTTGAGACACACCAGGAGCAGAATCGCTTCCATTTAAGACGATAAGTCTTCAATGTGCTTTTGGCTCGCGCCCTTTTCAAGATGTCACGGCAATCCTGAGGAATTTGGAGTTGCTGAAACTCTAAGAAGTCAGGAGCCATGCGTGTAATTTCAGAGATTGAGGGTTTAGGTGAAGTATCTGACCCTCGTTGCGTGATAGCAGTGTTGGAGCTGGGAGAAGTTTGATTGGAGGCTCCTGTGATAGCAACATGAGCTTCTGAAACCAATACTGGCGGGCCACCTGGGAGCAATTAGGATGAGACGGCAGCTCTCCAGCTTCATTTTGCGCAACACTCTTGGAATCAACGGGATCGGAGGAAAGGCGTAAGCATAAATCCCTGACCATCGCATTGACAGGGCATTCCCTCTTGATCCCTGTTGAGGATATCTGCTGGAGTAATACCGGCATTTCTTGTTTTGCTGCGTTGCGAATAAGTCCAATGTTGGCTTGCCCAATGCCTGGAACACTCTGACCAATTGAGTGTTGTCCAGTTTCCACTCGTGGCAATCTGACAAGGATCTGCTGAGCTTGTCCGCTAGGGTATTGTGGAGGCCTCTGACATGTTCTGCTTTGAGAGTTATGTTGTGAAGGGTTAGCCATTCCCATAACTCCTGAGCTTCTTTTGATAGTGTAGCTGATCTTGTTCCTCCCTGCTTGTTTACATAAAACATGCTGGTGGTATTGTCCGTTCGGACCAGGACTGAAGACCCTGCGATTCTGGGAAGGAACGCTTGTAGGGATAGAAAGATGGCTCTCAATTCCAGACTGTTGATGTGACATTGTTTGTATTTCTGAGACCATTTGCCCTGCACTTGTAAGTCTTGGAGATGACCTCCCCAGCCCTCCATGGACGCATCTGTCGTCAGAACGAAGTCCGGAGGAGTTTGCAGGAATGTGAGTCCTTGCTTCAGATTGCGCAGTTGCGCCCACCATTGAAGAGCATCTACTATGCATAGTGTTACTTTGATGATGTCGTCGAAAGAACCTGTCGCTTGCTCCCACTGAAGATGTAGCTCCTCCTGCAGAGGCCGCATTTTCAGACGTGCTAGTGGGATGAGATTTATGGCAGAAGAACACATTCCCAGAAGTGAAGCAAACAGGCGAACGGAAAGTGACTTTCTTTTTGACACTTGTATGGCTAATTTCTGCAGACGGAGTTGCCTTTCTTGAGACAAGAATGCTCTGCATTGCATTGTATCAAGACGAGCGCCCAGGAAAGGCAGGATTCTTCTTGGAAGTAATTGGGACTTGCTCTTGTTCACAGTGAGATCCAGGGAAGCAAAGAGATTGCGACACGTTGTTATGTCGTTCTGTAGTCTGTACTTTGAGGGACCTTTGATTAGCCAATCGTCCAAGTACGGGAAGACCTGGATTCCTGAAAAGCGTAATGCTGCGGCTACTGGAGCCAGGCACTTTGTTAAACTTCTTGGAGCCGATTTGAGGCCGATACCTTGAACTGATAGTGGGCGCCAACCACAGTGAAACGGAGATACTTTCGATTTTTTGGGTGAATTGGGATGTGAAAGTATGCGTCTTCCATGTCCAAAGAAGCCATAAAATCTTCCTCGTTCAGGCAGCTTAGAATCTCTGAAAGAGTCACCATGCAAAAACCCTGCTTCTTGAGAAATCTGTTGAGATTGCGCAGGTCCAAGATCGGTCGCCATTCTCCTGATTTCTTCTTTATGAGGAAAAAACAGGAATAGAAGCCTGTCCGCCTCTGATGAACTGGAACCTTTTCTGTAGTGTTCTTGAGGAACATTGAATGAACCTCCTTGAACAGTAAATGAAGACGAGGGGGAGGGGGTCCCCTGGGCGCAGTAGTTGGTGGTTTGGTGACAAACTCTAGGGTGTGTCCATGTTGAACGAGGTCTAGCACCCATTGATCGGATGTAATCTGTTGCCACCGGTGTAGAAAGCCAGATATTTTCGCGCCCACAGGGAGGGAAGGAAATAAGGGTGGCGCCCGGCTGATCTCACTGTTTTCTGTGAGTATCTCGCCCTTGATTGCTAGAGCATTTTCGGCCTCCTTGGCAAGAGAAACAAGCCTTACCAGACTGACGGTAGGATGACTGAGAATACTGCTGGTATTGAGGCTGATATTGTCTGTTTTGTTGGTAATAGCTTCCTCTAGAGGAGTATCCACGTCCTCTAGCACCTCTAAAAGATCCCTGCTTGTACTGCAGGGAACCCAGAAATCTTGCGGTATCAGTGTCCGTTTTGATTGCCTGGAGGGCTTAGTCTATGTGTTTCCCAAACAAAGATTCGCCATCATAGGCCATATCCAGAATTTTTAGTAGGACCTCAGGCCGAAAAGTGGTGGCCTTTAGCCAGCCCTGACGCCTGAGAACTGCAGCCCCTGCCAGTTGTCTAAAATTCGTATCTGCAATATTCAAAGCGCAGTCGATGGTTTCTGCCGCTGCACGCTCCCCTTCCATCAAGATCTTCCGAGCCTCCTGTAGTTTATCTTCTGGAATTAGATCAATCAGACCAGCCATTTCTGATCACGTTTGGCGATCATAACGTCCTATGATCGCCCAAGAATTTGCAGCTCTGATTGAGGCAGCAGCCATGGTGGAATTTTTTTTACTGATAAGGTCCAAACAACGTCCCTCTTTAGCTGGTGGCGTAGTGATGAGAGTGGCTGGGTTTTTTGATCTTTGTTGTGCGGCCTGCGAAATGACCGAATCTGGACGCGGGTGTCCAGTAAGGCATGAAGGGCTACCGAGAGGAGCACAATATTTTTTAGCAATCCGTGGAAGCAGGGCAGGTACAGAAGCAGGATTTCTCATTACCTTGATGCCCTCCTTCCATATGTAGTCTATAATAGAAATGGCCCTGGACACCTTTCTAGTCTCTTCTTTAAAATCGTGAAGAAAACAATCCGACTGTTCCACTGTTACCGGCAGTTTAAATCTACTCGCAGCTCGCTGCATAAGATTGTTTAACCCACCTATGTCTTCAGGTGGTGAGTCTGAAGGTTGTGGAGTTGGTGGAGATGGCATGGGGATAACATAATCATCCCACGGATCCCAAGGAGGATAATCTGGTAATTTGCCTTCCTCTACTTCTTTGTCCAAAGAAGTATCTGGAGTCTGAGTAGGCAAAGTAGGTTGCTGAGGTTCCGCGACCGAAGACAAAGGTGCTGGAATCTCAGGTTGAGGAATAGGGTCCGGAACTGCTGCAGGCTGAATTGGAGAAACTACCTGCTGTAGTGGAAAGCATTGTCTATAGTCTGCCAACATGGCCTCTAAGTCCTGGATGAAGCTCAGTGGCATATGGCTGGAATCTGAAGCACGAGACTGTCTCTGGTATGCTGTGCGATGAGGAACTACAATGTCTTCTTGATAGTAATGCTCAGTGTACTCATTATCCTCCTCATCATCCTGACATTTAATGTTCAATTCCGAAGGATGGTCAGCTATCCCAAACGCTCCTTCGTTGTCATCATCATCATAGTTATCCTCCTCTTCATGAGCATAAGTCTCAAGGAGGTGAGATGGCCTAAGCGGCCAGATATAAGAACATCCTTGCCTCTGGAAAGATGTTAGTTGGAAAGTCTTTGAGGAAACGGGCATAGAAAATGCCTGTATTGTGACTGGAGGCTTTGTAGAAGCAGTGTCTATTGATATGGGTGGCACCGTAGACAATGGAGACATTGGCAGGCGTCGTCCCTGGCTTAGTCGACGGATTCGACGTCGACGGACTCGACGTCGACAGAACTCTCGTCGACTGACTCGACGTCAACAGAACTCTCGTCGACGGGAACACCGTCGACGGGATCGTCGTCGGACTCGTCGTCAACTGAAAACCGTCGTCGATGGACTTGGCTTCTTCGTCTATGAGACGGTTGTCGACTGCACCGTAGATTCCTTAGTCGACGCCGATGGTACCTTCGTTGATGAGTGCTTAGACTTCGACGACTAGGCTGTCGTCGACGATGATTTTTTTCGCCACAATGGAAATCCTAGTTGACAGGATAGGAGAGGGGATGGCTGTGGTAGAAATTGTCGCCGTCGACGAAGGGGCAGAAGACGTAACAGAGATGGTAGTCATAGGAAAAGCTGAGGAGACAGATCAGCTTTTACTCACAGTTTTATGCTCGTTAGATTTCTTGAGAGCTGAAGCTTCAGAGAAAGAAGATGAAGATCTCTGCGAAGACCCAGAAGTGGAGTGGGAGATTTTGACATGTTTTCTTCCCTCACTTGAAGAACGATCTTGTGATCTTGCTCTTTTACTGGACGTCGAAGCTCTGTCATCATCATCAGAAGAAGAAGATTTGAGCCATAATAGGACTCTGGCCTCCCTTTCCCTTAAGGTCTTAGAAGGGAAGGTGCGGCAGATCTTACGATTTTTTGCCTCATGCTTTGGATAGAGGCAATAAATACAGTCCTTATGTTGATCATCAACATGGACTCTTTTCTTGTCGAATGTTCAGCAAGGTATAAACAAGGCCTTCTTGTCAGACATGCTGCAGTAGAGAAAAAACTGAGTAGAGACTCCCTTCCACACGACGTGCAGTGAAAATCTGAAGAGAACTGGCTCTGCAGAGAAGGTTCTAGAGGGTGCTGTAAACTGATTGGCTGGGACAAAGTTCTTGGTCCTTTTGGTATAAGGAGGTAGGTAGGCTACTGCAGTTTAGGCCTCAGGCCTTTCTCTTAGGCCTACTAATATAGTTTACTTTTGGCACTGCTTTTTTTATATACAGTGGGACTCCCGCCTCGGCGACGGGGAATGATTCAGGCATGTGAATCTATCAGGCATGTGAATCTATGAAAGATCCCTCAATACTGGATGACTTGAAATTAACTTATGTGATTTATCTAGAGAACAAGCGCTGGCTTACTGAAAAAGAAAAGCCTTCAGTTATGGAGAATCACCGGATGTCGCAGTGTAATGGTATTCAGTCTTATTTGGTACAGGTTCAAGGATGCTACCCACGTATGCTGCTAACATGTTTTCGTGGTGGGTCCTTTCTTAGAATGAAAACTTTTCTAGAGGTAAATTCATGGTCTAAAAACCTCCTACCGTGCCTGTGGGACGATGTTTCCATCCAATCTATGTTACATTGCATATTTTTCTGTAAATTCTATGATTTCCCTAGGAGAAGATTTTTAATACCTATTTTAAAGAAGTGGGAACTTTGACAATGCAGAACAGCATTTTTTAGGCTTCAAATGTTAGAGAATGAATTTATTACATTTGCTAAGTCGTCCTATTTAAAAGCTGTTATTAGACATAGGAACACAATGCACTAACTTTCTGGGCGTTACTGAATGAGTTCAATATTCTTGTGTAAATAATATACCCACTTTTTTATTTAATCAATGACCTTGGCTTAAAAAGGATTATGAAGAAAACTGTTAATGTTTAGGTGTATATGTCCGTCATATTTTATTCTATTTATTGTGCTTTTATGTTTTTTAAGAAACAAAATCGAGTAAAGCTAATTTTTATTTGATTTGAGTTAAAATTATATAAAAACAAATATATGTTAAATATATCTAGGGGTCTAGTGTGCGACACAGGGCTTAGGTCAAGGCACTCCCTTGGAATGCCTCCTATTTCAGTGGAGAGCATTCATTTAGCCACTTTGGGCCTCAGCCACCAGGAATTTAGGAGATATAGAGTATAGACAAGCCATTTGGTAGTGTCAGATGTGAAAACACGCAGAGCGTCTGTGTGGCAGGAAAAAGACAGGACACGACATAGATGAACAATCTATTTTTTCCTCAGTGTAACGTAAGCAGGGCACAAGAAAAGATAATGATCAATAGTTTCAGTGGGGCACATGGGGGTAGAAGTAGAATGTGTCCATTTGCTTCTCACAGCCATTAGAGGAAGGGTGCCAAATCTAAACTGAATGTAAAGTGCACATGCTTGGGGGGGATTCTACATCATCCATATACATTTCGAATTTAAACAACTTTTAACATATAAAAATTGTGTTAATATAGTACCTATTGACCTCGATTGAGTGCAACTAGTATTAATAAAATTCCAATACATGGTTTTTAGTTTGGGGATAATTTTTTTTAGATATGGAGCAGTGGTCATCCCACATGCTGCTCAATCCTATTTTAGGAACCACCCCGTAACTTAACCTTCCCAAACCAGGCAAGAGACGGGATTTCCTTTGTAGGGACAGAAATTCTTCCACGGCATCCTTTACGGGTATTTGGGTTTTGCTAGTCCACAATCTCACCCAGAATGTGAGCACCTTTAGGGCAGCACAATGGGAGATAGATTTTACCCAAGGTTGATATGTGATGGCAATAAGGGAGTGTTCTTTGGAATATTTTGAAGCTCTCTTAAAAATTATTGTGAGAAGTTGGCCTGATATATGATGCTCACTAGTTCTAGTGATCACCTTGTATCAGTCCAAACAACCCTTATGGTGATTGGTTGTAAGTCAACCTTATAGACCAGCTATCCTAATGGTAGCATGGACAAAGCAGCCTTAGGCTAAACTCTTTTGGCATGTGAAGCCAGCTGTTTTACCACATATAACCCCTTGAATACCAAGTGAAAGGACACCACACAGGTTGTTATGAAAATAAACAAGATATTTATTAACTAACATACACCTCTGAACTCTTTATGAGATCAGAGGGCTAAGCACATGACAATCTCTTAGGAAAAATATGTTTAAGTTGCACAAATTACAATGGTGCCCTAGTGGCACGACAAACCATATACTAAGTAAGTGGAATGTGAAAGTCGATAAAAGGAATGGAGCTGTCCAGAGGCTGTAGGATCTCTGGGACCACGCTATACTAACTCTAGGTAGGTAATAGGAGACCCACGGAACGCGTGTGCAGAGTGTGAACTCACACGCGAGATGCGTAACAGTGTCTATGGACAGTACAGTTCAAGAAAAAGGTGAGTACGGACAATCCTGACTAGGTAGAACTAAAACGACTGTGGAACTGGACACGAGGAGAGTCAAGCTACCCTTGAGCACCGAAATGCTCGTGTTACCTCACCCACAGGCTGCGGGTGCATAGGTGCCAAGTTGTGTTGGGTTCCGGCGTTGAAGTCTATGGAGCCTGGAAGAAAAGATGCTGCAGGCGGCCAGAAGGAAGATGTCCGGAGCGACCCAAGGGTGGATCAGTGAAGAGCAGAACCTGAAAGCAGAGGGGACAATGTTCAAAGTCACTAGCCAGTAACTGGAGTGGAACCAGATGTCGTTGTCGCGATCAGGTGAGGGTGGACGCTTGTCTCTGCAGCCACGTGGACCAGGTGGTGTCTTCGACGACCAGGATGGAGGCACGAGCTGTCCCACGCAGGCTCTCGCTGTCGGCGGTGTCGGCTTCGGATTCGGAGTCAACAGGCCTTGGCAAAGGCAACCCACGCGGTGAGTGGAAACGGCGTCTGGAGTGGACCAGGAGGGTCCGGGGTGCTCCTCTTTTGGAAGGGAGCAAGGGCCAGTCTGAAGCAACCAGACCAGCAGTGAAGATTTCAAGGTTCGTCGTCTAGGAGGTCACTAGCCAGCCGGCAAGTGACCAGACAACGCGTCGAGCAGCAAACAGGCAGAAGGGCCCCACGCAGATCTCGTGGATGCTGGAGGGCTGGTCTTCGGTGCAGGAGCTGCTCGGGGTCGGGGCTTTTCAATCCCCAAAGCACTTGGACGAGGTTACCTCAGAAGTCGTGCTGGAGCGAAGGGCTGCTTCTTTCAAGATGGCCGGTCCCACGTGTCTTGTCGCACCCACGGATCTCAGCTGTCACTGCAGATGTAGGTAGAGGCCGGAGAGGTCTGGGAATCCGGGTCTCGTCGGGCTCTGAAGTCTGGATCCTCGAGGGAAGACCACAAAGGGAAGCCGCTGGACGCTGATGGTGCCTGCTTGTGCAGGGTAGACACTCCTTGCCCACAAGGGAGATTTTTTCAGTCTTCTGTGGAGCAGAACGTCGAAGTCCAGAGTTTCTTCTTGTAAAGTTGTTCAGGATAATCTAATTTGGAATGGGACCAGCTCCTACCTTTATCCAGCTAAAGGGGGCTGTACTACGACTAGGTCCCTCCTCTGGGTGGGACCAGGAAGGGGGGTGGTTACACCCCCTATCCTTTGTCCGGTTTTGCACCAGAGCTGGGGCTGGGGGGCCACAGGAACTGGTTTAGACCGGTGTATGCACAGGGACACCTTGTTTTCCCCAGGCATGTCTCATTCCTTTCAGCCCTGTCCTACCTAATGCACAAAATCCTGTCTGGGGTGGTGCTAGCACCTCCCAAGGCAGGAAACCCTTTGTCCAAGCCTCCCTCGCTGGAAGGACTCCCAGCAGCAGGAGGGCAGACTTGTGTCTGTGGTGGCAGCATCCATTTTGTGATGCTGTGGCTCGAGTTAACTTTAACCGGGGTTCACAGTTACATACATGTCGTGTCCCTCTAGAAGGGTGGAATGCTACCCCCGTCGCCAGAATTGGCGCGGGGGTAGTATTCCAATTCGTATGACACCTTACTCGACATGTTTTGATAATGCTATACCAAAGTTGGCAATAACCGCGAGGATTATAATGCACTTAAGAGTATATGGTATAGCGTTATCATGGAAACAGCTAAAGGACTTGGTTCCAAAAGCTGCAGACAGGCTCAGCTCATGCTCGAGTACCATCTCACATAATTCCAAGCACTCTGCCTTCAGGATTGATAAGGCCTGCCATAGGAGTGACTGATAGGAGGATGTGTGTCCATTTTAGGGTTAGATATAGGAATACTATATCTAAAGCAAAGGGTGATTACACCACCTTGCCCCAGCTGATTGATCAGCCAGTTGTGTCAGATTTGGATGGCCAGCCAGGGGTGGCATAATACATGCTGCAGCCCCTGGTAGGCACTGGGTGCACGTATGCCCTGGGTACCTAAGGTACACTGTACAGGGGCTGATAAGGTGACTCAGTATCCAATTAGATATGTACCTAGAGTACATGGAATCCATTTTACAGAGAGAGCAGTGGGCCTGGGGTCCTGAATAGCAGGGTCCCAGGTCAACTAAGTCAAAAAACCAGCAAAACACCAGGCAAAAAGTTGGGGGCAACCATAGTCAGATATCCACCTTCCTACAATTATTTTCAGCAACTTCTAATTGTTTGGTGTCCTCGAGGCCCCAAAGTTCAGCCCCTTAGATAGCTGCGCCCAAACCTTTGGCCCAATGGATTTCTATTGTAGGGGAAACTGGGCGAAAGGCTGAGTGTTTAGCTCTTTTAACCATTGTGCAGTCTACTTGTTGTAGTGTCAGGGCACTTTTCAGAATTTGAGGGGACCATGCTAGGTTTTCACAAATTGTAACGCCTAAATAATCAAACACTTTAACCTGCTCTAAGAGTTGACCTTCCCTTAGCAAATTTGTGGGTGTTAAAAACCATATACTTTGTTTTCAGACAATTGATTTTCAAACCCCGGGATTCACATGCTTTTGAATATTTCGTTAAAACATTTTGGATGCCCATAGGGGTTTTAGATATGAGTAACGTGCTGTCAGCAAACAGGAGCGATGGTATTTGCTTGCCTCCCAATTTCGGTGGGTCACCTCCACAGTCGTATAGCTCATTTATGAGCTCATTCATAAATAAAGTAAACATGGTTGGTGTTAACACGCAACCCTGGCTTATTCCTTTCCTAATTACAATATCTCCAGATTGCCTACGATCTTGATTCCATCTGACTCTGACATAGTTATCCCGATGTAACCTGATTAAAAGATGGAGAAGGGCAGGGGGATATCTCTTGTTTATATATTATTCCTTGGTCTCTGATGCACTATAGCGATGTTCTGTTTCAGAATTACATTTCCATCTATATCCAGTAACCAATTTGGTTTCTTTATTTTTTGCTTGCTAAGGTGGGTCTAGCCTTTTAGCTTGATATCCTAGAGTTCCATCTGAGAACTCGTTTGGTGTTGAGTCTTAGCAAAACGTTCCCCTGAATAGGAGTGGATAAGGTAGAAGGAATATAGGTTATAGGGAACTACATACGAAGCCAACTCTACAGTTTACAAGGCCAGGAATGTTTATACAACTTCTTAGAAAGATCTCTCTTTTGGGTTTTGAGATTACATCTGGTGAACTCTTAGGGTCTGTGGAAGCAATGGACATCTTGCAGTGCAGTTTAACCATCATTCTCAGTCAGTCACTAGATCTGCAGAAGCTTATATCATCCCTTTAGGTTATTGTTGAAGGTTTAGGCCTTGCATGAAGTTCTTCCAATCTCACTAGTCTCCTCCTCTGGTTTCAACACGTGGTGGCGCAGAAATCATTACTGCTGCACATACTGATTGAAAGATGTCAAACAAACTTAAATCTGAAGGCCAAACAAGCAAGATGAATTCGATTCTCTGTACCTATTTGCTTGAACCTGCTGTACAGTTAGGTTGCCTCTCCTTCAGTGAATATTTCTGAACCTGTGATTCCCTTAGACTGATTTCGTTCATATTAGTGTTTATATTGTGGTCTTACATTGTTATTAATGCTTGGTAACTTTCTGGGTTTCTAGGTAGCAATTCACAAATATAAAAAAACGAAATGTTAATTTATTCTGTTTGATGCATTTGCACTGTTCTAACAAACAACTAGGGTGGCATTGGTGTGGCGAAAACAAATGTTCTTTTCTAAGCAGTTTATCCAAGACCTTAATTTCATAGAAAAGTTGTGCCAGCTGGCCCTCTGTTTTTTTCCTAAATATGCCCCTCCCACCCCAAGTGGCTGGATAATTTGCTGCATATTTTAAAAAGGGGAAACAATGGCAGAGACTAGGCTCTGGTTGAACTGATGATAGTTCAGCAGTACAGACTTGTTAGCTCATAGCCCTGATGAGGGGGCTGCCTATTATCCCTATACACATAAAATACAGACAGTCTTTCACAATTGCCTTTCTTAGTTTAGGTTTGTGTGGTGTATTGTGTTACATGTGCATCATATGAGGGACTAAAACGTGTACGTTAGCTGGAGTCTATTTGGCACAGTATGTGGACCTGAACAAGCTAGGGTGTTTTTTACCTCAGCTTTTTCTCATCCACTGTAGATGTGGCAACCTACAAGTACTATGATCTTGGTCTCTAACTAGTCGATAATGTAGCTTTGTGCTGGGCAGAAGAAATTCAATTTTTGCATGTCCTATACAACCAGTTTCCTTGCTCTGCAATGAACCCAAATATCTGTGTGACCAACTTTGACTAGCCAAAACTTTACAAAGAGCCAAAATGTTCTTCCTCTTTACTGGACGACTTATTGGACATTTGAAAGGAAGTAGCAGTTTCGTTGGCTCCAGGTCCTTTCAGTGCCTCCTAAGTTGTTTAAACAGAGAATTTTATTTCAGCATTGAGGAAATTGTGCATGAGCACACTGAAAATGTTAGAGGACTTTTGCCATGGAATAAATGTCACAATGTGCATGGTTTTCTATCTATTTCAATGTGTGAGCAACTAAAAGATTAAAGTGAGCAGCTTACTTTTAATTCTGGCACAATATTTTAACCTATTGCGTGCTCCCGTCGGCCAATGGCCGACGGAGCCCCGCCCACCGTTTAGAACGCCCGCACCGCGGCAGAAAAACCGCTGCGGTTAAGGCGTTAACAAACAGGACTCAGAAAAAACCCACAATACAAAACAATTGTTGTTCAAATACAACGGGGCTTATCCTGAATGACCTGCTAAACCTCACCCAGTAGCTACTGATACTGCTAGTTGAAGCATCTACGTGGCACACAATTACTTTCCCTTTCCAAGTTCTACACCTCAGAATTGGGGATTACATGGTAGTGCACGGTAATTTCCACAAGAAGATTACACCATGCTTTTCCTGAGGAAATATACAAAAAAGTGCAGCATTACCACAGCAGTTTTTATTCTAATTTGGGTGCAAAGTCCTATTTATGCCTGAATCTGGATCTGCATGGGACTCAGAACAAGGCTCTTAAAATTGTAAACATTGCAATATTATAAGTGATTTTAAATTAACAGTCTGCCTATATCCTCTGCAGCTGGTACAGGTTTCTCAACCTTCAAAGACTGCACTTATACAGTTTTGCACTTACAAGTTTGAGAAGACGCTCTAGAATCCAGGTCAGATCTTCCACATCTGATTCTCTCCTCTGGCCCCTTAACAGCTTAGTTAGGAAACTGATCACATCAGCCAGAAGCTTCTCATCTTCAATGCTAGCAGGAAGTACCTGCCAAAATCTGCATTATAAAGGAGTACAAATGTGGATGATTACAATACAACGCAAGTATGCTTCAGGCACAGTATAACTGAGAATAATGTAATAGTACATTCATTTAGAACGGTGAAATAACAAGCATTAACAAACACAACAGTATTGAACTTGCCTGTCTCTATAACTGTGGCAATGGGATTGTAGAGAGACTTAACATGTATGTACACAGCTGACAGCATTTTAGATTCCTTAAGTGTGCACTCCTATGGATTGTTCAGTATGGCACAGGAGTGGGGCGTAGTACAACTCTGCACAATACAATTAGGAATTCTTAAAATCACAAAAATCTAAATTATGGCATATGTTCTGTGCACCTCAGAGGGATTTTTGACAGCACCTTCACAAAATGAAGTAGTTATGATCAAGGAGTGGTTTGGTTTCAATTAGACTGTTTCTGTGTGTGCTGTTCAAAGTCACTATTACACTAAGGGCCATGGTCTTATCAGAGACAAATTTAGAGAAAATATCCTTGTGACAATGAGGTAAGAGGGAAAGAAGTGGCATGACACTCTGTGACCTTTCTGCAGTCTATGATAGAGTTGACCACAAACTCTTAAAGGCAGAACAGTGGGGCAGTAAGTTACACAAAGCAGAAGGGCTAGTAAGCAGAATAGAAAAACACAATGTAGCCAACAACAGATACCATGTTGTGCTAAAATCTCACTCAATGAAAGAAAAACTACAGGCAACATAGTACAGGCAAAAGTCAGTTGGCAGCATTGCGCTATTGCTTAAAATGAAAATAAATTATGCTTTGGCATCAATGCACCAAAATGTAAGGGGCAGCGAAAAAAACAAGTTACTTAATCGGACACTGTGGTTCTCCAGCATTGATATCTTTTATAGATTCAGATGTTTGAATCTTCCCCGTTCTCATGGTGGGAGTCCCACGGTAACAGTAAAAGAGCAGTAAAAAAGCTAAAAGGACAATCTCCCTTGAGAATCAACAGTATTAAGTAACCAGTTAGCCTCATTACAGAACACCCAAACTCCAGCCAATCACATCGCAGGCCCCTAAGTATCCATCCCCTGCAGACCCACTATATCTAAGATTTCGAGCACGAGTGTAGTTAGTAAAATAAAAGAGATATGGAAGGCTGCACCTGTAAGGGGAGGATGGAGGGTCGCATGTGAATCTATAAAAGATATCAATGCTGGAGAACACCAGTGTACAGGTAAGTAACTTGTTTTCCCTCTAGCATTATATAATTTATAGATTCATATGCTTAAATCAGACTAGTAAGCAGTACATTATACCAATTGGAGTTGGGAAGAACAGGTGAACCATTCCACCATGCGACCTAGTGTCAATGCCTAAACTGAACCAAGAAACGTAACCTTTGCGGGTATAAAATATACATATACATAAAAAATATTTGCCGGACATAATATCCATAATAATAATAATAACAATAATGATGATGATAAACAATTCTAACTGAGGCCTACCTTAAGCGAACATACGATAAAGAGCCACTTGGACAACCGCAGCATTCGTCTTTCGCAAAGTATCCAGGCAGTAGTGTCTTGTGGAGGTATGGACGCTTGTCCATGTCGCTGCCCTGCAGATGTCTGGTAGGGACACACCGGCAAACAGGGCTAAGGATGTTGCCATCTTTCTTGTGGAATGGGCAGTCACTTTAGAAGCAAGCGAGCGACCAGCCCCTTCGTGGCAGTAGGTTATAGTAGAAGAAACACAATGAGCAATTGGCACTCTAGTCAAAGCCTTTGCACCACGTCCGAGCTCAGACGCCATTCGTGATCCATCATGCACCGTCCGCTGAGTTTGTCCGCCCTGGCGTTCAGAGAACCGGCCAGGTGTTGAACCACCAGGGCCACGTCCTGATGTTCCAGCCACTGCCAGAGGCGCAGAGCCTACTGGCATAGGGTCCAAGACCCCACCCGCCCTGTTTGTTGCAGTACCACATGGCGGTGGTGTTGTCCGTGAACACCTGCACTACACTCCCCCGGACAGAGGGGAGGAATGCCTTCAGTGCAAGCCGGATCGCCCGCAGCTCCAAAAGGTTGATGTGGAGCCGGGACTCCGCCGGAGACCAGAGCTTCTTATCTCCGCCTCTCCCATGTGGCCCCCCCCCCCAGAGCCCTGGAGGGACGCGTCCGTCACAACTACGTGCTCCGGTTCGGGTAGGGAGAGGGATCTGCCGCTGACCCAATCGCGGTCCGTGAGCCACCACTGCAACTGTCTTGCGGTGCCCTCCGAGATCAAGACATGGTCGGACAAGTTGCCCTGATGCTGGGCCCACTGAAACTTCAAGTCCCACTGCATCCGCCACCTGGTGTGATGCACCAGAAGGATGCAGGAGGCCATCAGCCCCAGAAGCCGCAGCGTCAACCCGACCGAGACCCGGGATAACGGCTGAAAGATCGGAATCAGAGCCTGAATATTCCAAACCCAAAGTCTAGAACCGTTCCGACAAAGAGGAGCTCTGAGAGGGACACAGGTGTGACTTCGGCACATTGATGGAGAACCCCAGCAGGTGCAGGAGGTCGGCCGTAGTCTGGAGGTGGCTGACTACTGTCTGGGGCGAGACCACCTTCAACAACCAGTCATCGAGGTAGGGGAAGACTGAAACCACTTTCGTGAACTGCCGTGGGGCGCTGGTAAGGCCGAAGGGGAGCACAGTAAACTGAAAGTGCTCGAGGCCTACCGTGAACCGCAGGTAACGCCGGTGGGCGGGCAGGACGGGGATATAAAAATAAGCGTCCTGCAAGTCCAACACTACCATCCAGTCTCCTGGGTCCAGGGCAGCTAAGACCTGAGCCAGAGTCAGCATCTTGAACTTCTCCTTCCGGAGGAAGCCGTTGACGTTCCGCAGGTCCAAGATGGGGCGTAGGCCCCCTTTGCCCTTCTTGGGGTATCAGAAAGTAGTGGGAGTAACAACCACACCCTACTTCTGGCCCAGGAACGCACTCAATGGCCCCCTTGGCCAAGAGGGTCGTAACTTCCTCTTGTAGAAGTTGCAAGTGATCCCCCGACACGCAGTGGTACTGCGGTGGCATGTCTGGAGGGGTCGCCTCGAAGGGGAGGGAGTAGCCCCTTCGGACAATTTGCAGCACCCACTTGTCCGATGTGACAGTACGCCAGTGGAGGTCGTGATGGCGAACCTTGCCCCCGACTGGGTTCACATGGGCCTGAAAGCTCGGACTAGGAGGGTTTTGAGGCGGATGCTGCAGGGGCCGGTGTGGACTGGCCTCGCCGTTGTCCCCGACCGCCGCCACAGCAGTTTCCACATCCGCCACCGCGCTGGATGGTAGTCTGCGGCCCGTGGCTGGCAGGACGTGTGGGGGCGCCCCTTCCTTGGCCACGAAAGGAGCGAAAGGCAGCAGTTTGCTGGCGCGGGCCGAGAGGCCCAAGGACTTGGCCGTAGCCCTGGAGTCCTTAAAGCTCTCAAGCGCATGGTCTGCCTTGTCGCCAAAGAGGCGACGGCCATCAAACGGCATGTCCAAAAGGGTGTTCTGGACATCAGCCGAAAAGTTGGCGGACCTCAAACAGGCGTGGCGGCGAATCGTCACCGTCGTTGCCATCGCTCTGCCCAGTGAGTCCGTGGTATCCAGCCCACACCGGATGGAATACTGTGCCGCATCTTGACCCTCCGCAAGGGCTTGGGCGAGTTTAGTCCGGACCCCCTCCGGACATTGTGGCAGCCCGTCCGCGACGTGTCCCACAGAGAGTGGGTGTAACGGCCCAAGAGGCACGCGGTGTTGACTGACCGCAACCCCAAACTCAGGGAGGAGAATACCTTTTTCTCGTATTGCTCATACCTCTTGGATTCCCGATCGGGGGGAGCCGTCGGGAATGCGGTCTGGGAGTTAGAGGCCTGGATGACCAGGTTCTCAGGGGTGGGGTGGGTGGACAGGAAGCAAGGGTCGCCCGGTGGCGTCTGGCCATGTTCCTATCTACAGGCTGACCAGTAGCGGGCTTGGACCAAGTGCCCAGTAGAACGTCAGGCAAGGCCTCATTAAACGGCAGCAGAGGCTCGGCCCAGCTAGCCTGTGGTTTAAGGACCTCAGTGAGGAGGTTTGTCCTCACGGCCGGGACGGGGAGCTCCAGGCCCAAGGCCTTGGCCGCCCGCTTCAGCACCACACTATAGGCAGCCCCCTCCTCCGTAGCCACGGTAGGAGGGGAGACAAAACCAGTGTCTGGCAAAGTGTCCAGACCACTGGCCTCCCCTAGCTCACCTGTCCAGTCCTGATAAGACTGGCCCTCCTGTGCCAGAGGGTCCTCAGACTCCCCCCAATCCCCCTCGCCACCCATCTCCAGAAGCTCAGGGCCAAAGTATGGGGCCGGGTCATAGAAGTAGAAATCTCCCATGGGCGTCAAGAGCGGCGCCGGACCCGGATCGAAGGAGGGATCGGGGACGGCACCGCCCAGTGGCGGCGCCGGAGGCAACACCCTGGGGGCCGGCGTCGGCGAGGTCGTAAGGTCGACCGGCGACGATCCGGATCTGGATCCTGCGGGGGCCTGAGGCGCTGGGACCAAAGTCGCCGGCGGCGTCGGGACCGAAGCACCCGACAGCATCAGGGCCGAAGCACCACAACTCGCTGGGGCCCCCAGTCGGGGCCGCTGGGCCCGAAGGCGCCGCGGAGCCCGAGGGACCGACGGGTATGGAGCAGGCAGCAACGCCTGCGGCTCTGGCAGAGCCGCGAGGACTGTGTCGCCTTAACCCCCGGCCGAGTCGCGCGAGCGTCGGAGGGAGTCGGAAGAGCAATGACGTCTCTTCGACTTCTTGTGTCCCTTACCTGAGGACTTCGAGCCCGATGACGACTCCCGGAGCTATGGTGGCTTCGACCCGCGAACGGTCCCTTGACCTCCTTGCGGACCGGGACCTCGAGTGGTGCGGGGCCGACTGCCGGAGCTCGAGTCGCTTGCGGGACCGCTCCCGTCTAGCTTTGGACGTCAGGGCCCGGCAGTCGGAGCAGGCCTTGTCGTCGTGGTCGAGGCCCAGACTGTGAAGACACCGACGATGGGGGTCGGTAACCGACATCAGTCGGTCGCAGTCGGTGCAGGGTTTGAACCCGGGCATCCCTACCGGCACCGCCAGAGTCGATAGACTTCGAAAAAGGATCAAAAATGATCGAAAAAGTTTAGTCAACAATTGACTAAGGGTACCACTTTTTCCGGATCGGTGCTTGCTGGCGAGGAAAAAAGAAGAACTGACGTCAGCGCGCGAGGGCGGTGTCTAAGTACTTCGGCGACGTCATCCCGGCGCCAATGACGGATGCGGAGCCGCAGACGACGACTACCGACGCGCAAGGGTACTGCTACGCAAAAGTTTCCGGATCCAGTCTGACGCCTGGGGATATTCTAAGGTAAGGAATCTAATACTAACCGGTTTCTTTCAGATATTTTGGCGTAGTCTGCAGGATGTGAACGTTGATTTAAAAGGGTAAGAAATATGTTTATTAGAAATTGATGGCAGACTTTCGGGTACCAATTGGAATTCTAGGAAGAAGGGGCTGGATTTCCTTAAGTGTTTATTATAAAATGCATGAGAAGTATGTACAGCTGCAGCGTGAATTTGAGATATGAGAGCCAAAAAATACCTCTGCAATGTTAACCTGTCAGAACAAATTATTGCAAAGCTAAGTGGGAAACCTACAAGACTGTGGCAGGAAAAGGATATGGGGTTGAAATTGACTGGAACCTTGACATGCGGGATGTTCTTTGTTTGACATCTTCGGAAAAAGCGCTTGAAATTGTTTGGTTTCTTTAAGAACATGATGAAGAAAAAAAGAGCATTTGCAATGGTTTTGTCTGGGCAAATTAATGAATTTGGTCCTTTTCTGAAAATGCCTGGAATGAGTTTCTTGTTGTCCTGGTTGTTCTTAATTTGTAAAATTTAACAAATGTAAAAGATATGGTCAGATTAGAAGTACTAGAATGTACACATTTATTTTAACATAGGAATTGTGCAACATGATAGAAATGTCAGGAAAGAAATGTGCGTTTGAATCAAAGGCAGTTCTGTGACTGTTCAGGCCAGTGTAAATTTGTGCTGCGCAGACATGCATTTAATGTGCACTAGGACAAGTGAAATACAGACTCATGATCTGACAAAATGTTGTTTACGGCTTTGAGATAAGAACGAAAATGTGGTCGGTCTTTGTGTGAATAAAGTCATGTTTTCTTTCCCTGTGCTTGGGCTCTGAAAGGGAGACAGTTTATGCAAGATTTCTTTTTTTTTAAATGCAGGCTGAAGATTACCAGAGCCGTTATTGTTTTAATGTGAACAGCTTTTGAAAAAGGGATGAAAAAGAATGTGAAGTCTTGCTATGCCATGGGCTGTAAGACATGCTCAAAAGTGATATTATTTAAGGGTGCAGTGGTAAAAAGTACCCCGCTTTGGTTGAGTGCTGGGTCTTGCCTCAGCCTAAGGGGGATGTTGCAGTTAGGATCTGTCCTTTTTGTGAAAAGCAGATTCAAAACCATTGTTTCCATTGGGCGTCTAGCTGCTCCTGAAGAGGCCTCATTCGCAATCAATAGTGAGGAATCCGCAGAATGCAAGATGACATCATCCCCAACATTGATTTGTAAATCCTCAGAGAAACAAACTTTTTTGAAGAAAGGGACTGAACCTTCTTTAGAAGACGAGAAATTATTTCATCAGTGGGAAAAGCATTGAGAGGTCGGTGTCCAACCTCGCTCCCAGAAACACCAGAGACTTAGAAGGAAGGAGTGAAGACTCCTCTTCCTTGAGATTGAGTCCTTGGGAGCGAAACAGGTGTTCGGGTACTTTCTTGCACCATGAAATGTTGTAGCCTTGACCAACCAATCTTCCAGGTAGGAAAAAACCTAGTGACCAGAGCGCCAGAGATAAGCTGCTATTGGCGCCAAGCATTTGGTGAAAACCCTGGGCGCATACCTTAGCCCAAAAGGCAGCACCTTAACTGGTAGTGGCACCCTGCCACTTTGAACCTGAGAAAACGACGATGCTTTGGATGAATAGGAATGCGAAAATACGCATCCAGAAAATCCAGAAAGGTCATTTAATCCCCTGAATCCAAGAGAAAGAGAATCTCCTGGAATGACAACATCCGAAATGGCTGACTCTTGATGAACTTGTTCAACTACCGGAGGTACATGACCTGTCGCCATTTTCCGGTTTTCTTTATGAGAAAAAAGTGGGAGTAGAATCCCAAGTTGCCCTTACTGCTTGGAACTACCTCGATTGCCTGCTTGTCAAGAAGGAGTTTTATCTCCCTTTTGCGACGTGCCAGATGGCGGTGATCAGATATTCTTGGGGGGAAGTCCGAAAGTTGTTGAAGAAATTCCAGGGTGTGACCATGGTTGAAAACGACTAGCACCCATTGAAGAAAGAATTTGGAGCAATCCTGGGCAGAGTGTAGTGGCACCGGGGTGGCAGGTGCCTGATGAGTCTCATTGTCTTCTTCCCATGTCATGGAATTTTCCACCGATGCGGGAAGTCTCCGAGCTGGAGCCCTGGAGTAAGTCGGTGCAGGCGTCTGCCGAATGGAATGGGCGGAGTATTGAGGTCGAAAACCTTGCTGGTATTAAGGTTGAAAACGTTGCTGAGGTTGGGGTCGAGCTGTAAATTGACCCCTTCCTCTTCCTCGAAAAGAAGACAACTTTCTCTGTTGCAGATTGGCTAAAGATTTCTCCATAACTGTGTTCGATTTGATTGCCTTAAGTGCTTCATCAACATGCTTGCCGAACAGGTTATCCCTGTCAAATGGCATGTCCAGTACCTTAGCCTGGACTTCTGGGCAAAATGTTGTCGCCTTCAGCCAACCATGCCCGCGCAACACTGCAGCTCCTGCCATCTGCCTAAAGACGGTGAAAGCAATGTCCATAGCCACATCCATGGCCTCCGATGAGGCTCTCTCCCCCCTCTGAAAGAATCTCCTTTGCCTCCTTTTTCTTTTTTTGGGACAGAAATTCCAGAAAAGGCATAATGTTGGCTGCATCTGCCTATCGTACCTCCCAAGGATGGCCATGGCGTTGGAGGCTCTGATGGCTGTAGCAGCAAGCGTGGAAAAACTTTTCCCGATACTGTCCAACCTACGCCCTTCGTTGTCTGGCGGGGTGAAACACCGGGAAGCAGGGCTCTTAGATCGTATTTAAGCCACCTGCATTATTACCGAATCAGGGTTCAGATGGCCGATGAGACATGCCGGAGAGTCTTCCGGCGCCCGGTACTGCTTATCCAGTTTTGGGATGACTACTGGCACAGAAGCTGGACTCCATTAACTTGATACCTTCCTGCCACAAGACATCGATAATAGGGACTGTCTGCCCAACCAGAACGCTGTGTAGAAGCTTTGAAATCTTACAAAAAGCCTTCCGCCTGCTTGACGGTCATTGGAAGGTCAAAGCGTTTTGACACTCTTTCAAGTAGGTCGTGGAAGCTTATATCTGCAGAGGGAGAATCAGCCACTGGAGGCGTGGGAGAAGGCGGTGCATGTGCTACATAATATATCCACTCGTCATGGACATCAGTGTCCACTTGTATCTCTCCTTCTTCCAGTTGATGGTCACCACTGTCCAATGTTCTAGAGGAGATCTGCAGAGGAGGGAGGGACCTCTGTTTCGGTGGTGCAAGAGGAGTTTCCTGACCTGGAGTCATGGCAGGCTTCTCCTGCCAAGAAACTACATTGGCCTCATGGAACCTTTTAGACTAGTCATCTAGGATCAAACTTAAGTTTGTGTCCAATGACATTGGGCACTTTAATAGAGGGTTCTTGATGACAGTCCAGCTCGTCCGGCTCATGGTATAGGTAATGTTCCTGGAAGGCATCCAGGCATAGCGTTCCAGAGCATCTGTTCGAAAAGGAATAATCATCTTTTAAGTATGCCAAAGTGTCATCGGGTTGATCTTCATCAGATTCCTGGCACTTTAGTTTCAGCTGAGAAAGGCTATAAGCAGGGCCAAACGGACCTTCGTCCTCAGATTCCTGAAAATCCAGGAGGAGAGAGGAAGGCAGATAGTCCTGGAAAAGTGATTTGGAGACTGGCATGTCCATTTTCCTCATCAGCAGGATCATCGACGGGATCGTCACCAGCGACCGCACCTATGGTGTAGAAGTATCCTTCGATGGGGCAGAGACACTCGTTGATGGCGCAGCACCCAATTGGACAGTTGACGGCGAAACTCTCGTCGATGACAAACTCCTCACCGAAGCTGACAACGACATCACTACTTCCTTCTTCATCGACGAGACAGCCTGTGTCATCTTCACAGGTGAGGTCGTCGATGTCGCAAAACTGTGGATGGAGACTTCCTTTCAGCGGTCGTAGGTGGAGAATGACTAGTCGACGGGTCCGACGACGGGTGGATTTTTTGAGAGGGAGTATGAGGCGCAGAAGGAGGAGCAGAACCAGATCTTTATTGCCCCTGCGACAAGCCAGATTCCTCTTTTTGCTGTTTTCCACTGAAGACTCCTTGCTCTGAGATCTTTGTTTCTTTGGATCGCTCTGACCAAAAGAAGGATCCTCTTCCTACCTTTTCTTAGAGGAGGTATTAAGCCTCTCCTCACTCTTTGAGTCAGATTCCCTCACAGATCTTCTCTTCTGAAGCCAAATGAGAAGTCTTCCCTCATGATCGTGGGGGTTTATTGAGGAAAAAGTCTGGCAGTGCTTACAGTCTCTAGGTTTGTGGTCTGGGTAAAGGCAGTATAAGGACTCTTTAAGAGGGTCCTCAGAGAAAAGCCTGGACTTTACACAAGTTTTGCAGGGCCTAAACAGCCTTTTTTTTTTTTAATTACAGAAAATACAGTAATAAGGAGTAAACTCACTTTTTAGCAGCCCTTCAGTTGAAGAGAGGGTTGAAGAAAAAGAATTGCTAGCTGAAAGTTGAAAAGTTAAATGTAGAAACACTGACTGAGCAGAGATCAAGGAGACTCCCTAACACACAACGTGCTTTAAGAAATCTGAGATAAGGTGGCCCTGCAGGGGATGAATACTTAGGGGCCTGTGATGTGATTGGCTGGAGTTTGGATGTTCTTTAATGAGGCTAACTGGTTACTAAATACTGTTGATTCTCAAGGGAAATTGTCCTTTTAGCTTTTATACTGCTATTTTACTGTTACTGTGGGACTCCCACCATGACGACGGGGAAGATCCAAGCATGTGAATCTATAAAAGATACAATGCTGGAGAAGTGACACCACAGGCCCTTTGTCCTTCACTCACACACACACCCACATTCAACATACATACACTTACTCGCACATAAACCCTCTTTCACCCGCAAGCACGCACACAACATACATTTGAAACATGTTTTTTTCTTACCTTCTGCCAGGTAAGGTCATCTTTTAGCTAACTGTACTCTAACTGTTACACTAACAGTGAATAACGCAACATTATTCACTATTCATGTAATGAAAAACTGACCGAAAATAAGTGCCAACCAACATCCATATGGACAATATCCTGCTGTGTCGCAGGCACTGATAATGCTACCTGAGGCAACAGGTCACAAAGGAAGTTCCAGGGGTCGCAAGGGACATGTTGGGGGTTGCATCTGCGACCCCTGGTGACGGCTAAATGACAGCCATGAAATGATGGCAATCCCAGCTGCAAGATGACGCAACCACCCAACCGAGACTCCCCCTCAGCCTGAGGCAGAAAATCATGGAAGCCAAGACCCCTTCTACCCGATCATCCATACTAATATTATAAAGAGAGAGCCTAAACCTTTGAGGCGGGTAATCTCAGGAACCACAGCACCAATCACAACACCCAATACAGCATTGGAAAGGACAGTTGCAGCAGATGGACATAGGCCATACAGCTGGCCACCATATACATTATAAGGGGGAAAGAACGTTAGGGGAAAAGTAGTCCGTTGTGACTTGGGCGTTCTGCTGGAAAGCGATGGGAGTGTGCATGGGCGTGTGCATAGAGCGATGGGCACGGCCTGCTTGGACTACGAGGGGGGCATTGCATTTACCATTGTTGTGGGCGTTGGCCGTTGACGTGATGTGGGGCATGTAATAGCCGCCGGATGGAGCGGAGCCGTCCCAATACGAGTGGGCGTCGTCCCAATACAAGTGAGCGTTGCATTTACCATTGTTGTGGGCATTGCATTAACTATTGTTGTGGGCGCTGCACTTTGACGCGATGTGGGGCGTCTAATTGCCGCCGGCTGGAGCGGAGCGTCAGGTGGAGCGCACAAACACGTTCGCGTCTGCAGGGGACACAAACATTCCCATATTGCATTGAGGACACGGCATCACAGTGGACGCATTCTTCTGCGGGGGCTGAGCCGGGTGATGAGGCGATTCTGAGTTGCAGGGCCTGAGCCGGGTGATGGGGCAATTCAGAGTACGTTTTTTTTTTAAACGCGGGCCTGAGCCGGGTCATGGGGCGAGTCAGGTGGAGCGCACAAACACGTTTGCGTCTGCAGCGGACACAAACGTTCCCATATTGCATTGAGGACACAGCTTCAGAGTGGACGCATTCTTCTGCGGGGGCTGAGCCGGGTGATGGGGCGATTCAGAGTAAGATTTAAAAAAAAATTGCCTTGCAAATTCAAAGCATTGCAGACATTAGATTTCATCCCAGGACAACGTTGGGACGGGCTGCTAGTCATTAGATATAAGGTGCGCTTTAAGAGAATCAAGCACTGTTTAAAAAAACTGTGTTGAAATCAGCAAACACTTCAAGGATGTAGATCAATAAACTTCATATACGATTATTATGACAAGAATGTACCGCATACGACGATCACTGCTGCTTCTGCCATTACCACGAGGGTCCCACTGATGCAGCGCTCTCAAATTGACCACTCTCAACACCCTAGTCATTTTCTGGCAAGACTTCTCCAATCTCTGAAGGCACCTCATATGAAGAGTAAATTAACTAGTAACAGTGTAGAATGTCTTTAATAAAACTGTGTTGCCCCTACACGTCAAAGTCAACAAAATGTTCCCAATGTAGCTCCCAAAACACAATCAAGAGGGGAAAGATCCTATGTATACTAAAGAAACCCATCCTGGCGGCACAGCTAATCTTACAAACTGCCATCCAGTCACCAACCTATCCTTCTTGAAGATGATCAGGGAGAAGCCCATTGATAACCAGATTCTTGATAAGATCAAAAGCAACACCTATCATCAGAGCTACAAGTTAGAATTGAAGCTGCTATGCATCACAGGGAAGGCAACTATTTCCGAAACTGTCCCTTTTCCTTCTCAGCTTTCAACACCATTTAACAGTGAGCCATAAGGGAAAGCATGAATATGCTGCCATGGTACTGACCTGAAAATTAGTCAAACGGTCAAACAACTCCCTCCCCCTTCCAATGATCCTGTGAGGCTCCCAAGGCACCAACTTCTGGGAAGTACATTAGGAGGAAGTTCTAATGTTTCTGGAGAAATAAAAGCTGAGAGTTGGCATACACCTACTTTAACTTAAATGATGCAGAGCTAAGAGACGAGCAGTGGACAAGAGTATAATAGGTTGTTTAAATAGAAGAAGCCTGTGTCACTGCAATGGGCTCTTTCTAAGCCTATGTTGTGAACACTGTGGCAGTTTCCGTTTGACTATTTCCATAGTTTAGCCCTTTCAGACTGCTCTGATTTCATTCTGTGCCCATCTACGGACTCTCTTATCCTTCATAGAATGTGTAAAATGTTCAAGACAACAGAAGAACAAGTTACTTACCTTCGGTAACGCTTTTTCTGGTAGATACAGTATCTACCCATGGATTCGTCACCTTGTGAATATCCCCCTTGCACCAGCAACGTTCGGAAAATTCTTCGTAGCACGCCGGCGTGGAACAACGTCATAGGAGCACGGCATCACGTGTGACTCCGTCTGACGTCACCGACTCCTTATTAGACCCACGTCAGCGTGATGACGTCAGTTCTGCCCTTTTTTCCGTGCCTTCGAGGCACCCGGACAGACCAACGACAGTAAATATACATATATACAGAGCACATAGTACATACAAATCAATACTGCACACACAGTGCGTAGCAAAGGTATCAAAAAACAAGAAAAATAAATACATAAACCCAGGTATAGCAGAGCGGACAGCGGGGAAGCGGGTGGGTCAGTGAGGAATCCACAGGTAGATACTGTATCTACCAGAAAAAGCCTTACCGAAGGTAAGTAACTTGTTCTTCTGATAGATACATCTGCCTTGTGGATTCCTCACCTTGTGAATAGGGTCCCACAGCAGTCCCCACTCCCGGAGGAAGGTGTCCACTCTGCTATACCAGGAAATCTTGGAGGACAGAACGCGCGAAGTGGTTGTCCCTCCTCACCTCGGTATCCAAGCAGTAGTGCTTCGCGAAAGTGTGGAGGGAGGCCCAAGTCGCGGCTCTGCAAATGTCCTCAACAGGAACACCTCTAGACAAAGCTGATGTTGCAGACTTTGCTCTAGTTGAATGAGCTCTGATACCCTCAGGAGGGTCCTTACCAGCCAGAGAGTAGCAAATCTTGATGCACAGGATTATCCATCTGGAAAGTGTGCGCTTGTGCACCGCTCTGCCCTTTTTGCAGCCAGCAAAACTCACGAAGAGCTGATCATCAACACGATAGTCTTTAGTCCTATCAAGATAGAAACTGACTGCTCTCTTAGGGTCCAAGCGATGAAGCCTCTCCTCCTCCTTGAAAGGGTGAGGGGGAGGATAAAAGGTAGGACGGGTAATGGATTGTCCTAGATGGAAGGGAGTTACCACCTTAGGAAGAAAAGCAGCCCTGGTCCTGAGAACCATTCTTTCAGCATGAATGGCCAAGAATGGGGGCTTGGAACTAAGAGCTTGAAGCTCACTTACCCTCCTTGCCGAGGTAATTGCAACCAAGAAGACCGTTTTAAAAGATAGAAGCCTCAAAGGACACTTGTGTAGGGGTTCGAAAGGAGAACCCATCAAATAGGTTAACACAAGATTCAGATCCCAATGAGGAACAACAAAAGGGGTAGGAGGGAACTTATTAGAGAGACCCTTCAAAAATCTTAAAACCAAAGGTGACTTAAAAAGAGAAGGCTGATCCAGCAAGCAAAGAAATGCCGACAAGGCCGAAAGAAACCCCTTGACTGTGGCAACAGCAAAACCCTGCTGCGCCAGAGAAAGAGCAAACTGCAAAATGTCAGACAAATGAGCCTTCAAAGGGTCAACAGCCCTCTCCCCACACCAAGAGACGAATTTAGACCACCTATAAGAATAGATGGACTTAGTGGAGTCACGCCTGGCAGAAAGAATGACATCCACCACATCGTGAAGGAGAGAAAAGGAATTCAAGTTGCCCGTTCAATCTCCAGGCATGAAGGTGTTATGTCTGGAGGTGGGGGTGTAGAACTTGCCCCTCCATCTGTGAGAGGAGGTCTGCCCTGAGAGGGAGACGGAGCGGCGGGAGAGAGGAGAGGTGGAGAAGGTCCGTGTACCACACCCTTCTTGGCCAATCCGGGGCGACCAATATGACTTGGGCCTGGTCCTGGCAAATCTTCCTCAGAACCCGAGGAATCAAAGGTATGGGAGGAAACGCGTAAAGGAGCTGACTTCCCCAACTCATCTGAAACGCGTCCCCCAAAGCTCCTTGCATCGGATACTGGAGACTGCAGAATGACAGGCAGTGAGCATTCTCGTGAGTGGCAAACAGGTCCACCCGAGGAGTCCCCCACATCTGAAAGATGTCGTGAACAACCTCCGGATGGAGCCTCCACTCGTGGTCGGCAGAGAACTGCCGACTGAGAACGTCTGCACGTACGTTCAGAACTCCGGCCAGACAATTTGCCATCAGACAAATCTGATGGTCCTGAACCCAGGACCAGAGACGCAGAGCCTCCCTGCAGAGACACTGCGACCCCAATCCTCCACCTTTGTTTGTTGATATACCACATCGCGGTCGTGTTGTCCGTAAGGACTTAAACCGACCGACCGCGAAGGGAAGGGAGGAAGGCCTTGAGCGCCAGACGTATCGCCCGCAACTCTAGAAGGTTCATGTGAAGCAACCTTTCCTCTGGAGACCAAAAACCTTTGAGCTACAGATCCCCCAGATGAGCACCCCACCCGAGAGTGGATGCATCCGTTATCACTGTGGCAACCGATGGAGGTAGTTTCTCTGGAGATCCTCACAGACTGAGTTTGTGGGACCTAAATAGTGTCCCTTCTGTAAGACAAAACCAATAGGTTAATGTATCAGACAAAACATTCCAATGGCGTGAATGGAGAAACACAAAGGAGAGGGAGCTCAGAAGAAGAGACTAAAAAATACTTGAAAAAGTACCCATCAGCC
Source organism: Lissotriton vulgaris (assembly GCF_964263255.1). Lineage (NCBI taxonomy): Eukaryota > Metazoa > Chordata > Amphibia > Caudata > Salamandridae > Lissotriton > Lissotriton vulgaris. The sequence goes on along the minus strand of NC_141691.1, from coordinate 1,248,946,730 downwards.
CACTCAATAGCGGAACTTCGTCATCTGGGTTTTTTTGGTTGGAATAATGGTGTCCAGTGTGCCCTTCCTCTGGAAGAACCCGGGGCTAGCAAACCTGGAACCACATGATTGACCCCCAACCATAGAGGATGAGCGAGTATAGGCTGTAAGGGCAAAGTTGCAGTGCTCAAAAGAAAAGTAAAGATAAGGAAAAATTGTGATCCAAGTGTGATTAAAAATACCTATCTTGATGTCATAAGTACAACTTTATTGGGTCAGTCCATCAAGATGGTATGGTTAAAAACAGAGTGATAATAGCATGCAAGGAATTGCTATTTACCAAGATTATAAGCTGGTCGACATGTTTCAGCCCGGATGGGCTTTCTTCAGGACCTATGGTTCACTACTGCAACATTTATTTTCTATATTGTGAGAAAAAACAAATCCAATCTCTTGAATAAGAGAAATGGTATATCCTCTCCTATGCGGAAAAACAAAAAGACATAAGCTCAAGTTAGAGTTCATGTTCTAAGGACTCACTTTAGTCCTAATCAACATTTTAGTGACATTATGTTCCACTCACCCAAATTGTAGGGAGGAACTACCTCACCTCACCTGGCACCCGCTCAGGAAAAGGGAGGCCACGGGCTGGAAAAATAGTAAATAAAAGCTATTCAATTCATCTTATTCATCCTATCTAGGTGAGTCACAACACACTTGTGACTCACCTAGATAGGAAGATTATCATCTTGCCTATGGTCTCCTTATCTGCTGTTCATATGTCACTGTTGAAGTAAACTATGTGGGGTTTTTAATAATAAAAAAAACCCCATTTTTAAGATAAATTGAATAGCTTTTATTTACTATTTTTCCAGCGCGTGGCCTCCCTTTTCCTGAGCGGGTGCCAGGTGAGGTAGTTCCTCCCTACAATTTGGGTGAGTGGAACATAATGTCACTAAAATGTTGATTAGGACTAAAGTGAGTCCTTAGAACATGAACTCTAACTTGAGCTTATGTCTTTTTGTTTTTCCGCATAGGAGAGGATATACCATTTCTCTTATTCAAGAGATTGGATTTGTTTTTTCTCACAATATAGAAAATAAATGTTGCAGTAGTGAACCATAGGTCCTGAAGAAAGCCCATCCGGGCTGAAACATGTCGACCAGCTTATAATCTTGGTAAATAGCAATTCCTTGCATGCTATTATCACTCTGTTTTTAACCATACCATCTTGATGGACAGACCCAATAAAGTTGTACTTATGACATCAAGATAGGTATTTTTAATCACACTTGGATCACAATTTTTCCTTATCTTTACTTTTCTTTTGAGCACTGCAACTTTGCCCTTACAGCCTATACTCGCTCATCCTCTATGGTTGGGGGTCAATCATGTGGTTCCAGGTTTGCTAGCCCCGGGTTCTTCCCGAGGAAGGGCACACTGGACACCATTATTCCAACCAAAAAAACCCAGATGACGAAGTTCCGCTATTGAGTGGGCTGATGGGTACTTTTTCAAGTATTCTTTAGTCTCTTCTTCTGAGCTTCCTCTCCTTTGTGTTTCTCCATTCACGCCATTGGAATGTTTTGTCTGATACATTAACCTATTGGTTTTGTCTTACAGAAGGGACACTATTTAGGTCCCACAAACTCAGACTTCAGGCACCTCCCGTGTTTTTTACTGTCAAGTTGGGGGACAAGGTACCTAGAGGTCTATAAATACGGCTCCCCTTAGGCCCTCCATTACTCTTAGTTTTTTTGTGATCCTCACAGACTCCCTGAGATCTCCGTTGTGCTGATACCACTGCCTGCGGAGGCACCACTGGAGTGCCCTCATGTGTCAGCGTGCATGGCTGACTAACAGAATGCAAGAAGCCATCCGACCGAGCAGACGAAGGACCTTCAGGACTGGAACAACCGCTCCATTGTAGAATAAAGGAATCATTTTCTGTATGTCGCGAATCCTTTGAGGAGGAGGAAATGCACGACATACAGAAGTGTCCAGTACCGCACCTATGAACAGTTTGCGCTGGGAGGGCACCAGGTAAGACTTGGGTATATTTATCGAAAAACCCAACCTGTGCAACAACTGAGTTGTCTCTTGCAGATGATGGAGCACCTTCTCCGGCGACTCTGCTTTGATCAGCCAGTCGTCCAGATAGGGGAACACAGGGACCCCCGACCCTCTGAGATGCGCAGCCACCACTGCCATCACCTTGGTTAAAACTTGAGGCGCAGTAGTAAGCCCAAATGGCAGGACCGCAAACTGGTAGTGTTGCGATCCCACCGTAAAACGGAGATACTTTCTGTGCGACTTCAGAATGGGGATGTGAAAATACGCATCCTGCATGTCGATCGACACCATCCAGTCTTCTTCCATCAGCGCCTGAAGAACCTGTGCAAGTGTGAGCATTTTGAACTTCTCCTGTTTGAGATAAAGGTTCAAAATCCTGAGGTCCAGGATTGGACGTAACCTGCCATCCTTCTTGGGGATCAGGAAATACAGGGAGTAGCACCCCTGACCCCTTTCCTGCTCTGGAACCACCTCTATTGCACCTTTCCGGAACAGTGCCAGGACTTCTTCCTGCAGGAGAAGCAGGTGGTCCTCCGAACAATAACCTTGGCAAGGAGGGTAATTGGGAGGGAACTCCTGAAAAGGAAGTGCATACCCACTTTTCCACGAGATTGAGAACCCAAAGATCTGATGTAACCGATTCCCAATGCCGTAGAAAATGAGTAAGCCGACCCCCTACCGGAACCACATGATCCTGAATGGCGGATCTAGGGCTGCTTTGCTGCCGCGGGTGGGGGTTGATTGTTAGAGGAGGAAGTTGAGGAGGAGGAGGCTTGGCGTCCATGAGCACGACCCCTTTGTCTACCTCTGTATGATCTATAAAAAGGGTTTTGTTGCTGCTGCTGCTGGCCTTGTTTATAGGGACGAAAAGTGCATCTACCAAATCCCCTAAATTTCTTAGTGGTAGAGCTTCTAGCCTGCAGGCCTAAAGACCTTGCCGTTGCCCGGCTATCTTTGAACCTCTCCAAGGCTACATCCGCTTTCTTCCCAAAGAGGCCTGTCCCGTCAAATGGCAAGTCCATTAAAGTAGATTGTACATCTGCCGAAAATTCTGAAGATTTAAGCCATGCGGCCCTTCTCGTGGCAACAGTGGAGCCCATTATCCTGGCCACAGAGTCCGCCGTGTCCATGCCACTCTGAATTACTAAGCGGGCTGCTGCTTGTGTATCAGAGACTACTTCAATGAAGTTTTTTCTATCATCCTCTGGAAGCCTAGTTGACAACTGTTTCACAGAGTCCATCAATGCATGAACATATCTTCCTAACAGGCAAGAAGCATTGGTAGATTTTAGAGCCATGCTACCCGAGGAGAAAATCTTTTTCGCAGACTGGTCCAATTTTTTTTACAGTCTTTATCTGCAGGCACCTGAGGAAAAGAACCTGCAGACCTATTGGAACAAGCGGCCTGCACAACCAGACTTTCCGGAGAAGGGTGTGAAGAGCGAAACTCAGGGTCACCAGGTGCCACCCTGTAACGTCTTGCCACCGACCTGGAAACCGCAGGAGCAGTAAAAGGTCTCTTCCATACCTCCATTATTGGCTCAGTCAAAGCCTCAGTGAATGGGAGTGTAGGCTCTATGACAGAAGAAGGCGAATGCCAAACCTCCGTGAGAATATTAGGCTGGTACTCAACAGTGGGTAAAGTCAGATTAAGGAGATCCGCAGCCTTCCTAATTACTACATGGTAGGGTGCCACGTCCTTAGATGGAGCATCAGAAACTGATGGCAAACCCCACTCAGGAGAGAGTTCCAGGCCACTAGCACTATGCAGATCCTCAAAACAGTCCCCTTGATCAAGAAGTTCTCCTTCCTCTACTTCAGGATCTTCATACTCCTTTTCCTCCAGAAGGCGCTGAGCGCTGCACCTCGACCGCTCCATACAAACCGAAGTCGACGGATCCGGTAAAGACTCTGACGGAGCCGGAACCGGCGTCGAACGAGGAGCCAGGACAGCTGGAGGACGAGATTCTCGAACCGGCGTGGCACGTCGATCCAATTCACGAGGCGCTCCGGAGCCGGCGAAGCCGTGTGTGGAGTCGATGACCTCGGCGGCGCCGTACCGAGCCAAGGTGTAAGCGTCGGCATAAACGGCATAAAAGGCGCCGGGCGTAAGCTTGAGGGACACCCAAGTTAAAAGACAACGGACCCATGGGACCAGCTGGTGCACCAGTGGGGTACATTGCCCTCGCATAAACGCCAAACATAGCATTAAGGAAATGCAAGGGGTCCTGTCCAGGACCAGGAAAGGGAGGGTACGAACCCAACGGCTGCTCCGAAGGAAGCTGCTCAGGCGTCGGTTCATCTTGGCCCTCTTGATTCTCAGGGTCTTCCAGTCGGGGCCCGAGGAATCCCACCATCTCCTTCATGCTCCGAAGAATGACGCGACTCCGGATCTGGTTCCTGCTCCGGAACAGGGGAACCTCCACGAGACTGCGTAGGAGAAGGAGACACGAAGTCTTTGCGATGTTTTTTAGACCTCTTCTTCGAATCTGAAGATTCTTTACCAGAGTGATGTCTTGAGCTATGCTTCCTCCTCTTGTGCCTCTTTTTCGAGGAGCCCGAAGCATGACCCAAAGCCGACTTTGATCGGGACCTCGACCTCTCTCTGGACCTCGACCTCACTCTGGATCTCGACCTCGAAGCCGATCTGGACCTCGACTTCGATCGCGACTTCTGCCTCGACCTCGAACGTCTAGACGTCGACCTCGAAGACCTTCCAGCCTCTCTTCCTTTCACCTTCGCAAGCAGAAGCTTAGCCTCCCTCTCTCGCAAAGCCTTAGGGTTCATCTTGAAGCAGGATCGACAGTTCTTAACATCATGGCCCGGTCCAAGACACCACAAACAATCGTCATGCGGATCGGTAATAAACATCATTCGGGCACATGTTCCACAATGCTTAAAACCCGTCTTCCTCGATGACATCCTCGACGAAGAAGAGACACTCGACAGAGAAACAGTAACACAAAATAGTAACAAGTTACTATCTGAATCAGGGAAGATCCCAGAAACCGTTAGCGTCGACGACGCGGAAAAAAGGGAACTGACGTCATCACGCCGACGTGGGTCTAATAAGAAGTCGGTGACGTCAGACGGAGTCACGCGCGATGCCGTGCCCCTATGACGTCGTTCCACGCTGGCGTGCTACAAAGAATTTTCCGAACGTTGCTGGCGCAAGGGGGATATTCACAAGGAGAGGAATCCACAAGGCAGATGTATCTATCAGAAGAAGTGTTACTATCATGTCTTGAGACTACCTAAGCTGATACACTAGCTTGTCTCCTTACTGCCTAAGCTGACATAATATGCCCCATTACGGTCTAAGCTGACCAGCTTTTGTTATAGTTAGTGGTGCATATAATCAAAATAAGACGGCACATTTGTTGTTATTAGTCTTGTTGATGCTTTAGTGTCAGCAATTTCTGCATTTGTTTTCATAATACATGATAAAATCAGGGATATGATACAATAAAAACCCAAATACCGAATCACAGTTGAAGTGGGACTTTGTGCTAAGATGATCACGCCTGAAGTCATATGAGTTAGCAGCATCAACCAGCTTCAGTCGGCGGGGACATTGGGAGAAGAGAGAAGTTGCATTCAGCCTGTCGCTGTTTATTTTCCACCTCCAAACAAGCTGTGATAGGTAAAAGATGACTTGCCACTTAATTATGAAAACACAGATATGCTGTGCGATCCATCTTGAGAAACTCAAATTCAGGCTTGCAGTTTGATGCCATAACTAAAATTAGTGTAGCGCTCAGAAATAACTTACGCGTGTAAGATGCTTTGAAGTCAATAACAATTTTAGAAATGTTGTTGTTTTTGCAGCCCAGGAGATGAACAATAGTCACTTACCTGTAATCTGTGGTTCTCCAGTATTGGTGTCTTTCATAGATTCACATGCCTGAATCATTCCCTGTTGTCGGAGTGGGAGTCCCACAGTACATAAAGCAATAATTATGCACATAATAACCAAATAACCTTGGTAACATAAAACCAGGAAGTAAAGTAGCCCTAAGCTACAAGAAAAAACCTCCACACTCATGACTATCATAGTCATTATATATAGTCCAAACTGCAGCCAATCAGGCAACAGCACCCACCAGAATGTTCTCCCCAGAGGCTCAGGCTCTCAGATTTTCTAGCATAGGAGTGAACCAAAGCATGATAGCCTAAATTAGCCTCCGAGGGGAGGTGGGCGGGTTGCATGTGAATCTATGAAAGACACCAATACTGGAGAACCACAGATTACAGGTAAGTAACTATTGTTCTTCTCCAGTATTTGGAGTTTCTATCATAGATTCACATGCCTGAAACAGAGTAGATAGCAGTACAGAAACATAATGCTTGTGAGACGCTCTTTGTACCATAGTGTGCGTGTGTGTATATATATATATATATATATATATATATATATATATATATATATATATATATATTGCCTACTGGCGGTCGCCAGTAGGTAGTTCTAGTTAGGATTTTTTTCAATGCAAAATCTCAAAATTCTATTTGGAATAACTTTGGCGCCGGTTGACGAATCTGCCTGAAAACTTGCTCAAATTTGCCTCGCGGAGCTCCGGTCCTTCCTTGAAAGTTTCGGGGGGATTCGTCAAGCGGGGGCGAGATAAGAGGGGGGTCCCAAAACGTGTTTTCCCCATGTTAATTTCCATAGGGCGGTCGAACTCACCTTTAGCCCGAACGGCTGAATGGATTTGCACCAAACTTGGCAAAATTGTAGGGACTGGTAGCCCGATGTGCCTTTGCTATGTCTCAAGATATGTGCTCCAGTGGATTTTGAGTAATTTAGGTTCAAAAAAATATATATATCTATGGCAGCGCCCCGGTACGCGCACCGGGAAGCGCACCGGGCACGCCACGTGACTTGCGCACAGAAAGCTGATTGGCACTCGGGTGTCTGTAAACATTCGAAACAGTCCGAAACGGCCGCCATCTTGTGTCTCGGTAAAATCGAGACACAAGAGGTGGCAAAGACAAAGGGGGAAATGACCATAAGGGGGCAGAGTAGACCCCCTCTGACCCCCTAGGTTTGATGTGGGGGCCATATGTGCGCGGGGGGAGCGCCCGGTACGCGCACCGGCGAGCGCACCGGGGAGCGTACCATGGGGAAAAAAGAATGACCGATTTAAAAAAAAATTAGCATATTTTTAGAAATTGGAGGTAGTTCTAAAAAGAACTGTTTTTTAATTCTTTTTATTGTTTTATATTTTTTGTATTGGTTTTTTAAATTTTTTTTCTTTTTTTGGCTTTTCTGAAATTTTTTTGTTTTTTTTGTATTTCTTAAGGGGAGAAACAAAAAACGGAATTCTAAAGGGCTCAACAGGAGCAAAAAAAAAAGCGGAACAAATTAATGTTTCCTTGGGCACTTGTGGTTATCCCAAGCACGATTAATAAGTGTGATGCATTGCTCTCCATAGCATATTGTTTGTCCACAAAAAATACAAACAATTTTAAAATTGGAAAATTTGGTTTGTATGGTGGAGCATATCTCCCTAACTTCTGGTCCCGATGGGGTGGAAACATTAGTTTGGGAGGTGCTGCCAGAAGATTGGACAGGGTTTCTGGCCAGTTCCCTGACCTCTGCCCTAGCATAGTTATTTGGATGCTTTCTAAGCATATGTCTGATCATCGTGTGGTTGCCGAAGGAGTATTTTTTGTTGGGATTCCCCCTTGACAGCTCCTGATGACAGATTAAGCAGGTTGCCTTAGGTGCATTGACTTTTTTTTTGTCGTTGGGTTTTGAAAAAAATTGCCAGATGATGTGCTCTTTTGGTTTGTAGGTAATATTGTCCTCTGGGACGAATCTCCTCTCCTCCTCCTCCTCATCCTCCTCCTGTTCTTGATCTCCACCACTGTGAAGTTGTGGAGGTCCTTGTGGTGGTGGTGGTGGTGGTGGTCCAGAAGATCCAGCAGTTGCAGCTAATGTAGCCATTTTCGAATGATATAACTGCAGGTCTACCTCTCTCAAAGCACAAAGGTAGAATAAGGAAAAATGGTGGGGGCTTTCATCATTTGGAAAAAAAAAAGATCCTGAACCAATGAAAAGTGTTATTTTCAGGTCACATGACCAGGGGTTTCATCATTATGAAACCAAAACTGTTATGAACCAATGAAAAGTGTTATTTTCAGGTCACATGACCCGACGCGCTTACCCTACGCGCCCCGGGGCGCGCTCAGGGGCGCGTCGCGTAAGCGCGTCGAATGCTTCCGGGTGCGTTTACGCCGTGCGTATCACGCGGACGCGGCTACGCGATACATCACAATCATGTTTTCGTTCGCGACATTGGCGCTCACGGGACGCTTCCCGGTTCGCGCACCGGGGCGCTTCAAAATACTACGCTTTCCGGGGCGCTCACCGGGGCGCGCTCCAAGAGCGCACCAGGGCCAAATTTTTTTTTTACAAAAAAACAATATACAAAAAAAAAATTGGGGAAAAATTGTAGGGACTGGAAGCCCAATGTGCCTTTGCTATGTCTCAATATATATGCTCCAGTGGTTTTTAAGAAAATTAACTTTGAAAAAATATGTATTGGGCTACATTGGGCTATATATATGTTAGAGCCCAAATGTAGCCCAAATGTAGCCCAATGTAGCCCAATGTAGCCCAAAGATGGCCACCAGAGACAAAAAAATACAAATGTAGCCCAAATATCAGCCAGATGTAGCGCAACTATAGCCCAATGACAGAATGTACCAGAGTGTTCTAAAGAACAACTAGAGCGCTAACAGTCTTACTTTTAAAGTGAGACTTATAGTTAGGAATTAGCATTAAAAAAACCTTTGAAATTCACTGAAAAAACCATAGGTTTCACACTAGTTATAGTTAGGAATTAGCATTTAAAAAACCTAAGAAATTCACTGAAAGAACCATAGGTTTCACACCAGTTATAGTTAGGAATTAGCATTTAAAAAACCTATTAAATTCACTGAAAAAACCATAGGTTTCACACCAGTTATAGTTAACTGGAAATTTTACTGTCATAAAACCATTGAAATTCCACGTTATAGTTAGTTGGACTCACTATAACTTGCGCGTGCAATGCACTGCTGATGACGTCACATATTACATCACTCATGACATGGTCAGTGACATCACTGATGGCACCATCCTTGTGACAGAGTGACAGACCTCCTTTCAGTGTAATGTAACCCTTGAAACACATATTCAAAAATAGAAACTAACATTTTCAAAAAAATGGAGATACCCATACCATTTACAACAACCAATTCAGAAATTACACCATCTATATACACATCCACTCATTCACCAACAGTTCTGTTGGACCCGGCCCTTTAGGCAGGTTCACCCCTAGACTTTTTGCTTTTTCCTAGCCTGTTTCTGTGACCTGGTGTTGGTGATTTTAGGCCTCTGCGCACTTTTTCACTATGGTACAGTGTAAAGTGCTTGAGCTCTCTGTGTATGTGTGGTGAGTGACCTGCCCTCCCATAGGAATGAATAGGGAATATGTATGCCCATGGTAGTTCCTGATGTGTGGGGAGTGCAGGGGCGAGTTTGGTATGAGAGAACTCGTGAGACTGAATGCTGCCAAATGGTATATGCGGCATGACTGTGTCAAGTCTAGAAGTGCCACTTTTAGAAGTTGGCATATTTGTGTAATTTGTGTCTGGCGTGTGATTGGCTGGTGAGCCTGGGTCCAGGAGTGCCTGGGCCTGCTTGTGGATTGACTGTCTGGTTTGAGGGTGACAGAGGCTGGAGAGCCCAGGAGGTTGTCTGAGTCAGCCCGTGGATGAAAGGCAGCATCTGCTGCCAGGGAAGTGGGAGGAGATGGCACCTGATAGTGAAGGGCTGTGCCTGCCTGACTACAAAGCTGGCTCCACCTCCCGCTGGGCGACTGTCACCTCTGTCCCTGATACTGAAGGGACTTCCCTATAACCAGTTCTAGCTGGTTCTCACACTGCCTGCTCAAAGGACTTCAAAGGACTTCAAAGACTTTTCTGTGTATAAGAAGGGGCTGTGTCCCCTTCCAAAATGTTCTTGTTTCTAACTTGAATCTGCCAGGGGCATGCTGCTGCTGGGGCTCAGGCCAGGGGCTGCCTGCCCAGCCCCTGGACTCCTGATGGACTTTCCCTGCTGGGAGCTGTGTTGCTCCATATTTATTCTGCCAGGACTGCTAACGACTTTGCTGCATCTCCTGAAAGACTTTACTGGACTTTGGATGTCCGCTGGGGGCGCTGTAGGTTGATTCTCAGCGCTGATAGCGTTTTATTTTTAATCCTGGGCTTGAGGGCGCGTGTTCTTGCCCCTTTAGCGCTTTGGAGCGCTTTATCTTGCCCAAGCGCTTAATAGCACTTATCGCACTTAATAGCACTTTTATCATTATATTTTTTTTCTATCGAGGGTGCCACCCCTGGGATCGTGATTCCCCGCCTGCCTGCCTAAGGAGAAGGGCCGCTGCGCTGCCCGCAGCGACCCGGAAGTGGTTGGCCCGCCGGCCAATCCCAGCGCGGCCGGCCGGAAGTCACGCCCCCGCAGTCGGGGGAGAGAGAAGGAGATGGCGTGCAGTCGGTGCGGGGCTCCCTTGAGCTAGAGGGAGCCCCGAGATGGACAACGCGGGAGGTCGGGAGCCCACCCCGCCTCCCGGAGCAGGGTGATCGAGTCCCGAGTCCCGGGCCCTGAGGAGGGAGGGGCCCGGGGGAAGTAGCGCGGCCTCTCGTCTTGCGGAGGGGGTGCGAGGCACATTGCCGGTGCCTGGCCCCCACCGCGCCGGAAGAAGAAGTGAAGAGACTGCCGCCGGGAACCCTGCTGGTTCGGCACTGAGTCCCGGTCCCGAGACGGGGTACCGGGTGAGACGGAGCCCGCGCTGGAAGTTGGCCTGGAGCGAGAGGAGCCGCGCCTGCTGCACAGAGGAGCCCCCGCTGAGTGACGCCCGTACTGAGGAAGGGCTGGGGGGGCTCCGCGACGCTGATGTTGGTGCCGGTCGAGGCACTGAGTAAGGGCGGCCCCGAATGGCAGTGGGTCGTCCCAACGTGTTTTGAGAGCCCAGAGAGGCTCAAGGGGCCTCATCTTGTTTGGCGAGCCCAGAGAGGCTCGTAGGGGCATATTTAACAATGGTGCATTTAGGGCGGCCCCAGATGGCAGTGGGTCGCCCTAACGTTGGCTAGAGCCCACGAGGCTCCCCAAGGGCATTTGCAATTTAGAGCCCTGAGAGGCTCCAACGTGGGGGGCATCATTGTTTAGAGAGCCTGTGTGGCTCAGAGGGGCCATATTTGTTTTTAGAGCCTGAGAGCTCCAACGTTGGGCATGTTTGGCGGCAGCAGTGGGCGCAGTTTGCTCCTGAAGAGCCCTGCCGTAGTTCTGATCCCCAGCTGCCCAGCAATTAGTGGGCAGCTGCACCGTTTAGGTTTTGGGATGTTCTCAGGTGCCCAGCAAGTAGTGGGCACCTGCTACGTTTAGGCTTGTTCTTGGACTGGCTTGCATGGCAGCGCGCCCTGACATTGGACACAGGGGGTCTGAGCCTCAACAAGGCCAGTCGGCCTAGGGACTGCCACAGGTGGTGGCTTATGTAAGTTATGCGCAATGTGATTTCTATGTTTTTAATAGTAGTTGCCTACTGTGTGTTTTTGCGCTATTGTGTTGTTCTGGCACCTCTGAATGTTTTTAGGCATCATGTGTCTTTCTTTCCATGCGCTGCACCTCTGAATGTTTTAGGCATCATGTGTCTTCTTGCGCTGCACCCCTGAATGTATTTTATTGCATCATGTGCTTTATTCTTAACACCTCTGAGTGTTTTAGGCATCATGTGTTTCTCTTTATTACTCCTCTGAATGTGTTTCATACATCATGGGTAATGTGTTCTTGTGTATACCCCTAAATGTATTTTATTCTTAGGTGGTTGTACTTTTTAGTACAGGTGGTCCTAGTAAGGTGGTCCTAGTAAGGTCCTGGTTACCAGTGGATACTGGTTGTTATCTTTTTGATTACCATTTTATGTTAATTATTCCTTATTCTAAAAGTGCTATATCTGATTCTGACAGTGGCCCATGTGGCCTTGTCTTGTAAATAATCCCTTATGAATGTTGCCCGTGCCAGTTGGCACAATGTACATGTGTGATTTTTATCTGATATGTGTTTTGACAATACAAAAGTTATTTTATAATAACCTTGTGTGGAGTTCCTTTTGTAGTGTGCCTAGTATGTTGTTGCTGTTGTGTGCTGGCGCAAATGCTTTACACATTGCCTCAGAGTTTAGCCTTACTGCTTGTGCCAAGCTACCAAGGGGGTGAGCAGGGGTTATCTTGGCGTGTGACTTCCTTGCCCTGACTAGAATGGTGGTTTCTGCCTGGCTTTGGGGTCAGCCTTAGCCTACCAGAAATGGCCAGTTCTAACAAGTTCTATATAGTCACTCATAGATATACTCACTTATCATATGTAGTGATACACCTATACATCCTGTTACAGACCGACAGTCATCCAAACGTTACTCACACATGCAAATAAACTATTGAATATCCATTTTTTTGCATATACAACTATACACAAACTACTACCTTACTTCTAAGGAAACTTACACATACTTACTCACTTAAACAATCACTTATAGAAACACATACTTATTTAAAAAGGAACTCTTACAATCTCTCACTCTCTCATATACTCACTTATATACATCAATACTCACATATACTACATTAAAGCATATCTTGTTACTGATAAAGACACTAGTGAGACAGCCATTCACTCACTAACACACACATATACACACTCATCCACCCATACAGTCCTGCACATATGCGGTCTTCAAAACACATACAAACAGTGAGTCAGTCATTGATGCATCTATGTGCTAAGTAATACCCCCACCAAACCATACAGACACTCATACTGATACTAAAAAACATCTAATAACCCATATACACACACATGTAGCTACTCACCAACCCATGCAGCCACTTATACACAAAGTGAAACACTGATACATATATTTAAATATTTAAACATTACTCGCTAATATATGTATTCACTAAGATACACTTAATAAGCCAGTTAACCAATGATTTTTTTTTAAAATATCTTTTTAGACACTTATTTAAACATTTATTCTTCCATCGACCTTTACATATACATATATAAAACATATTTATTTTTCAGAAAGACACACATTCACTGGATGGTGTCATCAGTGATGTCATGAGTGATGTCACTGACCATGTCATGAGTGATGTAATATGTGACGTCATCAGCAGTGCATTGCACGCGCAAGTTATAGTGAGTCCAACTAACTATAACGTGGAATTTCAATGGTTTTATGACAGTAAAATTTCCAGTTAACTATAACTGGTGTGAAACCTATGGTTTTTTCAGTGAATATATATATATCTATATATCTATACTTACTATAATAAAGTAAGAAATTTCAGGCTTTGAGGAGGGTAAACTTGGGAACCACTGCGCCAATCTACACACCCAATACACCGTTAAAATCGTCAGGGTGTGTAGATGGTTATAGGCTAAATAAATGCCAAAATAAAACGTGAATTACAATATTTATTTTTTTAAAGTAGCCCCCCCCCCAAAGTAGCGCCGGCCGCGACGTGCGTGCTCACGTCACCACGGGGAGGAGAGGCGTCCGAGGAGCGGTGGACATGGCGCGGGGGAGGAGCGATGATGTGAGTCCAGCGGCGGTGGGAGCTGTGGAGAGGCGGACATGGCGCGGGAGAGGAGCGGCGGCGGACAGGCGGTGAGGAGCAGAGAGGCGAGGAGCAGTAAACTAAGAAGCGGCGGTTCAGGTAAGTCTCCGGGGACAATGTCGGGGCAGGCGGGTGTTGGGCCGCGGTGAGGAGCAGAGGAGCGGGGTCGGGGCAGGCGGGGGACGGGGGCACGGGCTGCTGCGGGGTCGGGGCAGGCGGGGGACGGGGCGGGCGGGGGCACGGGCTGCTGGGCAATGTCGGGGCAGGTGGGGGTAGGGGAAGCCTGAATGCTCCCGGACAAGGTCGGGACGGGCTGCTATATATACTACTACTATACTACTATTATAAATAGAGAACTGAAACCTTTGAGGCGGGTAAAGTCAAGAAGTACAGCACCAATCACAACACCCAATACAGCATAGTAAAGGGGAGATGCAGCAGATGGACATAGGCTATACAGCTGGCCACCATATACATTACAAAGGTCAAACAACCTTAGGGGTAAAGTAGTCCCTTGTGGGCGTGTCAAAGTACACTTGGGCGTGGGCGTGTCAAACTACACTACATTATTCGTATGTGGGCGTGCAGCGTTGTCAGAGGGGCGTGGCACAACAGCATTGTCAGAGGGCCGTGCCACAAATAAAACAAAAAATGGCCGCGTACTTCAGTAGCGCGCCTTTCAGAACCAACGTTCGCGCCCATTCACGCTCCACCTTCGCGTCTCACACGTCCGTCTACAAACACCAAGCTGCGCTGCATTCACGCCCATTGCCATTCATGCGCCATAAATTATATATAGTGCGGCGCAACCTTTGTGGGAGTCAGCATTTTTAGAGGGGGCTGCACCAAAATTAAAATAAAAAGGGGCGCGCCTTTCGCCAGCAATGTACGCGCACATTCACGCTCCACCTTGGCGTTCCGATGACGCGACATTAATGATATATAGTGCGGCGCAAACTTTGTGGGCGTCAACGTTGTCAGAGGGGGCTGCACTAAAATTAACAAAAAAAAGGGGTGCGGCTTTCGCCACCAATGTGCGCGCACATTCACGCTCCGCCTTGGCGTTCTGATCACTTTTCACACGGCCGTCTCAAAACACCAACGGGCACCGCATTGACGGACCTTGCCATACTGCCTACAAAATTTCACTAACAAAGCAAAACTTTACTCCTTTATGCAGGTAAGATTTTGTCAGAAGTGGCTGCAGGAATAAAAAAAGGGGGGCGCGCAAGCGCGCCATTCACTCACCGCGACATTCACGCTCCAACGGCTGCAGCGGACACTGAAGGCAGGCAGCGTACCACACGATCAAAGCCACTTCACAATCAAAATTTAGTCTGGGGCTCAGGCGGAGTCTCAAACCAGCCCTCGCAAGCACGGGATCACACCGGGCACTGTCAGCGTACACACATTAACGTCAAAGACAACACACTCCACAACACACAAAAGCTGCAAAACTTAAAGCTGAGGACGCACACATAATGAAGGACATGCAAATAGGGGACAGCTAAGAAGGCACATATGACGAATGCTGTTTCTAACAGTGCATGCACAACTGCTTCACTCATGGACAGTTATATGTCGCACTCTCTAGGTCCGGCAATGTGCAAAATCAATTTATTCTACGGCCATATTCAAATGAGACCAAAAATGTTGTATACTGTGAAATCTTACAATAAATTAAGATTTACTATTACAAACATTACACACATAACATTTCATACCCGGACGTCGTCGGGACGGGCTGCTAGTATTTATATATATATATATATATATATATATATATATATATATATATATATATATATATATATATATATATATATATATATATATATATATATATATACATAAATCATGCAATGAAGTACCAATATTATTGCAATTCAACATAAAGACATTTGTGTTCAACAATTTCAAGACATAGAAACACTATGTCAATAAGCATCTAAATAAAAGGAGCATAGTGGAGGAGGGAGAACAGAGGCTCACCTTATTTAAAAAGCTTGCGGAGAACAGCCTGTCCCACTGACGTATCTGTATCGCTTGAGGCGTCCAAACAGTAGTGTTTGGTAAAAGTGTGTCTGTTGGACCAAGTTGCCGCTCTGCAGATTTGATGAAGAGGCAAACCGGCAAATAGAGCGGTAGAGGAAGAAATTGCTCTCTTAGAATGCGCTCTTGGGGTTTCCTCCAAAGGTCGTCCCGCCTGTTGATGGCATAGATAAATCGCAGCAGAAATCCAACGAGCTATGGTTGGTTTGGAAACAGAATATCCTTGACGTAATCTACTATCGGCCACAAACAGTTAGTCCATTTTACGGATTGTTGCAGTCGGTTGTAAATTTAACTTGAGACATCTTCTGATGTCAAGGGAATGCAAGGCCCGTTCCGCAGGTGTCAGCGGATTTGGAAAGAATGTCTTTAAAATTATTGTTAATTAAGGTGAAAGTCCGCAGGTGCTTTTGGCATGAAGCTGGGATTGGTGTGTAGCACTACTGATTTTGAGGTGAATTGAAGAAAAGGTGGCTTAATAGTGAAAGCTTGAATGTCACTGACTCTCCTTGCTGATGTTAGAACCAATAGCAAAGAAACTTTCCAGGAAAGGAACTTTAAGTCCACTTTATGAATAGGCTCAAAGGGGTGCTGCATAAGTTGTGTAAGCACCACATTAAGATGCCAGGATGGAGATGGATGCCGAATAGGGGGAAACATATGAAAAAATCCCTTGGAGAATTACTGAATGACTCTAGTTGAATAAAGAGAATTAGATCCATCCTGCCTAAACCTTGAAATCGCCGCCAAGAACACCTTTAAGGTAGAATGAGATAGGCCTGATCTTGCCAAGTGAAGAAAGAATATTAAAATGTGTTCTGGTTTTGCATGAATCGGATGTATATTGACAGATTGACACCACATGCAAAATCTCTTCCATTTTAGCTTGTATGTTTTAACATTAGCAGGCGCTCGAGCATTAGCTAAAACTTCCTGACATTCCGCAGGAATAGTTAGGTGTGCGAATTTAAGGTGTTGAGGAGCCAGGCTGCTAATCTCGGAGATGCTGGGTCCGGGTGACAGATCCGTCAGTTCTGGATGGATAGAAGGTTCGGTATTGGTTGAAACTGTATGAGATCGCACTCCGAGAGAAGGAGAAGTTCGGTGAACCAGTATTGGCGAGGCCATCTGGGAGCAATGTGTATCATGCGGCAAGGTTGTTTCTTGATCTTGCGGGGAACCAACAGAATCAGAGGTGAGGTTCTGTGGAATTCTGTCTGGTCTCGTGAGGTCATGGTTCCGTCATGATTTTGGTGATGTCGAACCGTATTTAGTGAGTGCGGCTAATATAGAGTGAATTTGTCACGTTAACTAGTGAGTTCATTACGTATTCAGAGACTTCGTTTTCGAACATGGGTTCCATTTTGTTTGTGACTCCATTTTGTGTTGCCATCACGTAGGCCCGTGGGCCCGTGGAGGTAACCGAACGAACGAACTTGCATGAGCTTCGCTGTTCATACACTAATTAACTAGGCCTTTTTTTTACTTTAACGTGCATTGTAAGAAACTGGCCCCTCCATCAGAAACTGACCTCGCTAAGCCAATTTCCTTGGTTGATTGTTGTCTGAGATTGCGAACCAAGGTTCAGGACATCGTTAACTTCTGTCATTGTTTCCTTTCCTATGCTCTTTCATTACATGTATTGTGCTTTCAATTATGGGTTTGTCCAGCTTGTGGAGATTGGATTTGGGACATTCCTAATAATTAACTTGAGGTTTGGGGCAATGTAAACTGAGAGTTTTTGCTATGTGATACTTTGTTTGAGAATGTACCTTAATGGTTAGAATTTTGCGCAATGGGTGTGTACTCGTATTGTGAATTTTGGGATAAAAAGGGATGTCTTGCCTTACAAAAATTGAACAGTTTCTTGAGTTGTACACCGTGTTATATTGCTGAGAATACTGTTACTAGCTGCAGCTAATAAATTTGGTCTCGGACGCCACCCAAAAGTATTCCGTGTCTCTGTATTACAAGACAGGGGAATCCGAAGACTTTGGGGGTGTCCCTGGCGCCGCTGGGTTTAGAAAACCGGTTCTTCAACTGGCGCCCAATGTGGGGCGACTTCAGCGGTACCGGTCCAAGCCTGAAGATCGTGAGGAGCTTCGTGAGGAAATACTGGAGGAGGGCCCCCACTTCATCGACCCCTGCATGTCGACTGTGGACCGAAGGTCTTTAATTCGAGGCTTCCCCTTTCCGACGGCTACGAAGGACTGCTGCCCTGACTGTCGCCCTGTCTTGGACCCGTTTGTGAAGATTTGTAAGGCGAGATGATAGACGATCTTCTGGTGGCGTGACAAATATTTTGGTTAAGTACAAGTGGGTCACTCCCACGACTTTGTTTGGTTTCTTGGCTTTCTTTGATTTGGTCGTTGCAACAACCAAAGCCGAGGGGCTCGTATATTTGCGAGTATATCGTGTTGATAACCCCTTGAAGTTTGAAGCTAGATTAGTGAGCTATAAGATGCCTGATCTTAGCAAATTTAGGAAATGGTTTTGTTGTAGTTGTAGAAGGGATTCCCGGTTGGAGGATTCGTGTCCGATACCTCCGATTGGAACTCCGACTTATGAGCTCTATTCAAAGCATAGTGTGGGTCCAATTACGTATAATGAAGTATGGATCCGCTATACTAGGAAAGATGGTATCTTAAGATGGCCCCACCATGGCAGTTTCGAATCAGAGGTTTCAGATAACCTAGAAGTTGCGCTATTTAGGAAGAAAGCCCGGCCGGCGATGTTTGACCTTTTCCGCCTTTGGCGTAACGAAGCCAAACAGCGAGAAATTAAGCAAGCGAAGAAATTTAGGAAGGAGAAGAATATATCTATTATGCAAGCTGCTAGGCAGTTTAAAGAAGATGAAGTGGATCGTGCATTTGAGGTGTCAGATAGACAGCATTGCATGGCCATTGACAAATGTTATCCGGCTTTGCCACCTCTTCTTTCGAATGCGACAAATGACCCTGAAAAGGATCCTTTGATGTCGCATTTGTTGAGATTACCACCCCCTTATGTGCAGAGTGCTACAGCACCTCAGCAACCCCCAGTTGCTCAACCCCCTGGTGTCGCTCAGCCGCCAGCTGCTATTCCACAGTTGGTTCTTTCTCCATTGGCGCAGCCTTCTCTAGGGCCGCCAGCTTTGCTACCAGTCTTGCCTCAAACTCCTTTGCCTTCTTCTTCTGTGCCTTTGACTCCCTTTTCTACTGACCCTATGTCTCTGTCTCCTCAAAACACTTTGTCTCCTGTTCTTATGTAAACTTCTTCTCCTTCTGCTCGGAAACGGATGTCTGAGACTGTTGTAAGTCTCTTGTCTCCATTCTTTGGGTCACTGAATATGACCCCGGTTTCGGAACGTAAGCAGAGTCGTAGTCAGCTTCCTGGTCCCGAAGAGCGGATAGTGTTGGATCTCTTGGCTCGTAGATGGGTTTTGAATGCTTCTAGGTATGATTTACAAGCAGTTATGGATGTTTTCTTGCAGTGGGGTCCGCCTAAGCAAAGGTATGTTTTTGATGTGATGTGTACTTTCCTTTGTGAAGAATGGGAAAATAACGAGTTGGGTCTGATCCCGCAGGAAGTGCTTGATGTTCAGTCTGAATTTGCTAAAGGGTCGATAGTGGGTCCCGATGTTGAGGAAGCGGTAGAGACGCTTCTTGCGTTTAGGTGTAAACTTCCTTCTCAGTCGTTGTTTGAACCAGATCCTTCTGTTAGGAGGAAAGTGAAGCAGTATCCTATGAGAGGGGTTCCCCCTGTATGGAGAGAGGAAGTTGTGGCTAATGTTAATCAGGGTATTCAGGGTGTTCCGGCGCATTTTTAGCGTGTATGGGTACATGTCTCTTGGAAGAGAGCTGAGGTCTTGGCTCTTAAGCAGACCTTGTCTGATCCCCGTAAGAATCCTGCTGATTATTACAAGGAGTTGTCCCAGACAGTTGATCCGTGTGTTATGAATTTAGCTGACATAGATATGTTGTTGGGTAATGTAGTTCCTCAACCTTTGTGGGCGAAGATCCGTCATGAGGATCATGCACAAGAGTTAGAAGATACATGGGTTAACATTGCTGCTGCAGATGGTCAACAGGTAGGAGGTGACAAACCTGAGCCTTTAGTTGCAGAATTACCTGGTAGGATTATTAATTTAATGAAAACTTTGATGCCTCGTATGCGAGTGAATTGGGACAAGTTAGCAGCATGCAAACAGAAGAAAGATGAGAGTGTGTCTGATTTCTTCACTAGGTTTGAAGAAACATTCATCGATCACAGTGGTCAGGACATGAGTACAGAAGGTGGTCAACGATTGTTGGTGGATAAGTTTGTTTTTAATTTGCTTTCCGAACTTTGTAATAAGTTGAAGGACTCAGAGTTCATGGGCTGTTTCTTCTTCGGCCCAGATATTGGCCACTGCACAATACTATGAGAATAGAGATAAAGAAGAGAAGGATAAAGCAGAAAAGAAGACTAAAGAATTAAAGACGAAGGTTCTTTTACAGCAGGCGTATCCGCCTCGCTCGAATCCGCGTCAGCAACCTTCCCAGTTCCAGCAGCCCCCACAGTTCCAGAGATTGTTGCAGAAGCCTGGGTCTTTTCCTCTGCGACTTCCGCTAGGTCCTAATCAGTGTGCTTATTGTAGGGAAGAAGGTCACTTCAAGAATAGTTGTCCGGTTTTGCTACAACGTGCAAATGGTGTGTCTGGTCAGAGAGGCAGTGGTGGTTTTCAACAAGCATCTAGGGGTAGAGGACGTGGTACGTTCTGAACGTTCCTTTTCCCCCTCAGGATAGTATGAATTATTTTGATCAGTAGAATGTTTCGTCTGTTCAGTCTGCTCAGTATTACACAAATTACTATTATGTTGAAGGTGAGAGTGCTGGTTTTAATGATAGCTAGGACAGCCATGGACAAAGAGAGGGAGTAGTGTCAGTTCCAGTAGACCAGAGTGGACCTTATGTTGAAGTAATTACATCAGGTGTGTCAGAACCTTTTCTTTTGGATACTGGTGCGGCTAAGAGTTCTATCACGCACTCTAAACTCCCTGGCGCACCTTTGTCTGGCTTGACGAATGTCTCGGTAGGATTTTCTGGCGCCCCAGTTCGTAATCCGGTTTCTAGTCCTTTGTCTCTTTCTATTGGTCCTTGTGAATTGGAAGCATGCCTTATTCTAATGACAGGTTGTGGTGAGAATCTGTTGGGTTTGGATTTGTTGAAAAGATTGTATGTGACATTACATTGTTCTCCTTCAGGAGTACGTCTTACGTTGGGTAAGAGAGTGATCTCTCCGATGTATATGTCTAAAGATCGGCTTCCACTGGAATTGCGTTCGCTTCCTGATACTTTGTGGGCTACAGGTCCGAATGATGTTGGCCTTTGGCAGATTCCACCCTATGTTGTTACTCTCAAGTCGAATGCTAAGCTACCTTGCATTCCCCAATGTAAGATCTCTAGTGATGGTGAGAGAGCTCTTTTGGCGATTATCTATGATTTGAATGAGAAAGATGTGATAGAAGAAATGAGAGGTAATGTGTGTAACAGTCCTGTTCTGCCTGTCCTTAAGCGTACTGACTCTTCTCAGCCACCTGTGTATCGGTTTGTAATTGACCTTCGAGAGGTCAACAAAATTGTTGTGCCACAGTTTCCTGTTGTTCCGGACATTACTGCCTTATTGACTATGATCCCTGCTTCGGCTGCTTGGTTTTCTGGTATTGATCTGAAGAATGCTTTCTTTAGTATTCCGATTGCTGAAGAAAGTAGAGATATTTTTGGCTTCTCTTTAGGAGGCCGAAGCTTCCGGTTTAAGCGCGCCCCTCAAGGTTATTGTGAGAGTCCCTCCATCTATAGTCAGGCTTTGAAAAGTCAGCTTGATGCTTTCGTTCTGCCTCCTGATGCGACTCATATCCAGTACGTGGATGATTTGTTGGTCGCTGCTGATGATGAATAGATTTATAAAGCAGCTACGCTTTGTTTGTTGCGACATTTGCCTGACCTTCACCATAAAGTTTCGCCTTCGAAGTTGCAATATTGCCGCCAAGAAGAGACCTACTTAGGTCATCTCTTGTCGAAGGAGGGAAGACGATTGACCCCAGAGCCTATTCAAGCGATTGCTCAGATGACTGTGCCATCCACACAAAGAGAGGTGCGTGCGTTTTTGGGTATCACCTCGTATTTTAGGCAGTGGATTCCGAATTTTTCTATATTGGCGAATCCTTTGTTGGCACTTACCCTTAAGGATACACCGAATCCTATTCCTTGGTCTGACGACTGTCAGAAGAGTTTTTTTGAGTTGCGTGATGCATTATGTTCTGCTCTGGTGTTGGGTACTCCCAACTACAGTAAGCCTTTCACACTCTACGTACACGAGAGAGAGGGTTGTGCGTTGTCAGTATTGACACAACAATTCGGGGACAAGCAGCGCCCATGTGCGTATTTCTCATCTACTTTAGATCCGGTAGCTAGAGCGTTGCAGAGTTGTTTGAGAGCTACAGCGGCAGCGGCTGTTTCTATCCGACAGTCCGCTGGTTTGGTATTGGATAATACATTGATTGTGATGGTCCCACATGCAGTAGATACCTTATTGAATAAAACTAGAACTCAGCACCTTACTAGTGCACGTTTGTCAGGTTATGAGTTGACGCTTTTGGCTAGTCATGTGCACATTAAGCGGTGCAACACGTTGAATCCAGCTACATTGTTGCCAATTTCTGTAGAGACAGATGCTCAGGAACAGCATGATTGTTTTCTTCGGACAGAGGAGGAAACGAAGGGTAGAATTGATTTGAAAGATACTCCTCTCGAGAAACCAGATCATACCCTATGGGTAGATGGTTCATGCTTTAAGCTCCCGAATGGCGATACGACTGCAGCGTATGCGGTTACGACTTTGCACACGATTGTTGAAACTGCACGTATTGCACAGAATTCAGCTCAAGCAGCAGAGTTGATTGCACTGACGAGAGAGTATGTATTGTCGAAAGGAAAGAGAGTGAATGTGTATACTGATAGCCAGTATGCATTTGGTGTTGCCCATAGTTTCAGACGTTTGTGGAGAGAAAGAGTTTTTATTACCTCTCATGGTACGAAAATTCCGCATGGACAATTGGTGAATGAACTTCTTGAGTCACTTACTTTGCCGACACAAGTTGCGGTTGTGAAATGCAGTGCACATAGGAAGGTTACGGATGATGTTGGTCGTGGTAATGCGTTTGCGGATGAAGTAGCGAGGGAAACGGCAAAAGATGTGATGAGTCGAATGTATGTTGCAGGCCCTGCTAGATGGGTTATGGCAGGAGGAATGTGTGAAGACACGATAGAAAGTGTGAAATCGATTCAGGCAGAAGCTACTGAGAAAGAATTGAATGTGTGGAGAGAGACTATGGGAATGTTGGACTCGACTGGTTGTTGGGTTGAATTGTCGGAGCATCAGCGATGGTTGTTGCCTGATGCGTATGTGCTCCCAGTGGTACAATGGCTCATGGATTGGCTCACATCAGTTCGAAAGGAATATGTAAGTTGTTGGCTCCGGTATGGCAGAATGCTGGAATTCCAAAGTGTGCAGAGAATTTGGTTAAAAACTGTATGATTTGTTTGATGCATAATCCTGGCAAGGGAACCCCAAATCCAGCTGGTCATTTTGCTCCTCCAACGTATCGTTTGAGGTGTTGCAGTTGGATTTTATCCTCATGGAGAGATGCAACAACCTAAAGTATGTCCTTGTGGTTGTTTGTGCCTTTTCCCGATGGGTAGAGGCCTACCCCCAAAAGCAGGGGTCTCCAAACAGGTCCTGGAGGGCCGGATCCATGCCAGATTTTTAAAATAACTACATGTATCTCAATGGGGATATCCAAAAAATCTGGCATGGATCCTGCCCTCCAGGACCGGTTTGGAGACCCCTGCCCTAAATTATAATACTGCTATATCTACAGCCAAGGTTTTGCTAAAGGAATATTTCCCCATATTTGGTTTGCCGAGAATGGTATGGACAGATAACTGAAGTGAATTTGTGAGCCAGATTATGAAGAAAGTATGTGTGGGTTTGGGAATCAAACAGAAATTTCATGCTGCGAATCACCCCCAGTCAGCTGGTTTGGTCGAATGCTACAATGGCACTCTTAAGCTTAAACTGGCCAAGATACAAGCGAGCACTGGTCTTACATGGCCCGATGCTTTGCCGTTGGCACTTTTGTCAACAAGGACGACAACACATTCTTGTGTGGGACTTAGTCCGTATGAGATTGGTTTTGGTCGCCCGGCAAACGTTTGGGGTGTGCCGAGGCCGAATGAGTATAGCGACATCGAGTATCCTACGTTGGTTGATTACTTACATGACTTGACTGCTAAATTGCGTATTCTTCACCAACAGGTGCATGATACCTTACCTTCAGCTTCTGTGGATCCAGGACATTCAATACAACCTGGAGACTGGACGTTAGTGAGGAATTTCCAGAGGACAAAGCATCTGGAACTGAGATGGGTAGGACCATTCCAGGTTCTACTTGCAACAAGGACTGCCGTTAAAGTATTTGGCAAAAAAAAACTGGGTGCATTCCACCCATTGCAAGAGGATTCCTTTGCCCTTACCATATGATCAGTGGGTGAGGGAAGGAATTGCAGATTCGGAAACTGAAAGGGTCCCTAATTTTGTGCCTTTTAGTGACGCAAGTTTGAGATAGACTCAGTCGGAATGTGCAGATGACGAAGTTCTACAAGAAGCTGTGCCTCCTCAACTGAAGCTTGATACTACCCAACCAGAGTTGCTTTTTAAGGATCAGACAGTGTCTGGTAAAGAACGCTACAATCTGAGATCTAACATGGACAAATAAAAGTTAAGCTTTTTGGGAACTATACTCTTTCAGACAATAAACTTTTTTGTTCTATTTTTCTTTTTTGAGCTACCATCCGAGCTCAGCTGTAGGGTCGCGGTATAAAGATTTAAGGTTGTGAGCCGTGTGGACGCAAGGTCAGCGGTTCTGGTTTGTTCTAGGGCGTTCCCTGGACTTACAGACGCACACTTGAGCGAAAGAAACAACTGCCGCGAACAGCGCGGTTAGAGGATGGAGTTTTATGTAACTGAGAGAGTTGTTGATGAAATGAATTTTAAAATGAGATTATGTACATTGATGCGTAGCAAATGTTTTATAATACTGTGTTCTTTTATGTTTTTAAGTATCACATTAGCTTTTGTGGGTTAGATTATTCATGCTACCCCACTGAATTCTGCACCTACGTCTCAACCTATGCTTTCTTTTTCTACTGTTTCTTCGCACCAATTTTACACGTTGCCTGAACATGAACAGATAATGAGATCAGAATTTGTTAATAATTCTTTTATACAGCTGTTGCATCAGCATCAGTTGGTAGTGAATACCACTAATTCCTGGGTTTGTGGTCTTATGCCTCATACGACAGATAGAGGTATGCCTTATTTGGTTTTGCCTTTTTCTTTTAATGGGTCTGTATGGGCTTTTCAGACTATGTTTATTTATGCAAATGAGGTATATCCTTTACGTTCCATGAAAGACAATCCGAGAAATAGTGCCTTGATAAAGGGAATAGTAGATATGATCCGAGATATTGATGCATATAATGCTATCCCTAAGGATGAGGTGCAGGCTTACGTTGGTTGGAACGTGACTGGGTATAGTACTAGTCTGACAGAGAAGGAGAGGCGAAAAAGGTCTCCCCCGATTTGGATTGTACCACATCGAGGCCACTTTTGTTTGGAAGGTAGTGGTCACAATCCGAGAGCTCAGTTAGGTAAGAGTGGGTAAGAGTGTGTGTGCTCACACCTATGTTTATTCATCCCAGACTTCTCCTCCGTTCGTGCCAGCTAAAGGCACGTATTTTGTTTGTCACAACAGAGCTTACACATGGTTGCCACCTGATTTTTCGGGAACTTGTTATGTGGCATTTTTGCTTCCCCCTACGTATACTGCTACTCCAGACTATCATAGGACAAGATATGGTAGAGGTGTCTTTGATCAGGAAGATACCGCAGCACAGGAAGTAGGAGACTTTTTCAAGGGTTTCCTACCGTTTTGGGGTCCTATGGCCAATAGAAGGAATATACGACACCTTACGAGAGTGGTTGAGGCCACTATCAATGAAACTGTATGTGCCCTTAGTAATGTCACCGCTAAGCTTCAAGCGGATCGTCTTATGACGTTACAAAACCGTATGGTTTTAGACATTATCCTTGCAGATAGAGGAGGAGTATGCAAATCGACCAAGCCATGATTGGCCGACCGAAGGTCTCGCGTGGGGATGTAGAGCCTGAACCTATTCTGACAATCCTCTGAGCCACCACCATACCGTGCTTTGTGCACCAAGCAGAGAGCCTTAAACTCAATTCTCTGCTGAACGGGAAGCCAGTGAAGTACCTGTCTGCCTTGAATAGTGGGATGACCCTTTGGAAGCTTTAGAATCACTCTAACGGCAGCATTCTGCAGTGATTGAAGTTTGCTAATCTGATGCTTGTCGATGCCTAAAAACATCGCATTGAAATAATCCAGTCTGGACATAAAAAGGGCGGCCATAACTGTTTTCTGAAGTGCCATGGGAATGAAAGGGAAGATTTAACGCAGGATCTTGAGTAAGAAAAAACTAGCTGATGTGAGACTATGCACCTGAGCTGACATGTTCAGTTTGTCATCAAAAATGACTCAAAGATTCCTCACTTTTTTTACTGGTAAAGGACATTCCCCGGCCTCCAGCGGCCACCCCGAATTACTCCAGGTCAGGGATCCAGTCCCAAATTCCATCACTTCTGTTTTCTCTGTGTTAATTTTTAGGAAACTACAGCTCATCCGTTCCATGACGTCCTTCAGACAGGAAGGGAATCCTTCCGCGGTTAGTTCCGGCCTATCTGAAACAGATACCACCAGCTGGGAGTCGTCCACATACGACACGAGGGTAAAACCATGCTTCCTTACAAGCGTAGCCAACGGCTTCACATAAGCATTAAACAATGTTGGGGACAGAGCTGAACCTTGCGGCACCCCACAGGGCAAATTAAAACTGTCCGACTGAAGACCCTCCCAGTTCAGGCTTTGTTTCCTGTTTTCTAAAAATAATGAGAGGAGGGCAAGAGCCGTCCCCGTTGATTCCAATCTCCTTTAGTCACCGCACCAACACTGTATGATTAACAGTGTCGAATGCGGCCGACAAATCCAGGAGAACAAGGATAGCCCTCCCCCCTCCATCGACTACTGTCCGAATCCCCTCAGCTGCAGCGATCAAGGCAGATTCAGTGGAGTGTCTGGGGCGGAAGCCATGTTGGGATGGGTCCAGTAGTCTATTACTGTCCATGTATTTGATTAATGTATTATTCATCGATCTTTCCAAGATCTTAGCTACTAATGGCAAACCCGGGATTGGTCGGAAATTTCTACATTCCGTAGGCTCCAAGGTGGGTTTCTTCAAAATCGGCCTAATACTGGCTGTCTTCCAGGCTACAGGGTAAATGCCAGATGTTAAGACTTGATTAATCAAGGAGGTAAGGGTCTTGCTAATCCTCTCAGCCGCAAGATGCATAATGGCCCGAGAGCAAGGTTCGCGGGATGAACCAGATTTGATAGATTTTAAAATATTTATTACCATCTCCTCAGATAGAGAGTTAAAATATAGCAATTTACATGGCAGTATCTCCTCCTCCGGGGGTGGTTGATATGTACCCAATCATCGTATATTGTTTGGACCTTGTTTTGGAAGAAAACCGCCAGCTGATTGCAAAATGCCTGGTCCGGTTTAAACACGCTGCCCTGCTGGGGTTTAGTCAAAAAAGACACTGATTTAAACAGCTCCTTTGCAGAGTTTCCAGCTTCCTGGATTTTCAAGGTGAAACATGCAGTCTTGGCAGCCAAAATGACCCCCTTATATCTGTTCAAGGCCTGATTGTAGGCATCTTTACCATTCCTGCTATAATCCACTCTCCAAAGACTCTCAAATCTTCTGCATTCAACCTTTAGTTGTTTAAGTTCAGGGCCATGCCACGGTCACCCCGAAGGACGCCTGTTAGCTGTGACGGTCTGCTCAGGGGCAACACAGTTTATTGCACTTTGAATCCATTCATTGAACTGCATAGCAGCCATTTCATTGTCCTTGTCTAAAATTGGAAAGGAATGGTCAAGAGCAGCCTCTAGTCCTTTACTTGTAATCTTGCTCCAACGACCAAACTTCACCTTAGTAGCTTTATGAAAGGAACACCTCCCCAATTCCCTGGCCCTGCCTCAAAGAATATTGCTTTGTGGTCGGTCCAAGGGAGTGCCTCTACACCACCCAGTGAGATATCCTGGTTGTTAGAAAAAAGCCCATCTAAGGTATGACCCCATTGATGTGTAGGTACAGATACTAGCTGATGCAAGCCATGCACCTCCATAAAATCTAGAAGTCTGCCCGTGTCTGAATCGGTGGCCAGCTCCAAGTGATAATTAAAATCATCTAAAATTGTAAACGATTCGTAGTTAACACACAATTCCATATAGGACATAAGCACTGTTGAGAAAGCAGCTCTAGTACCCGGCGGCCAATAGACCAATAGGCCATGAAGTGCAGTCTCATCCTTGAGCCTGACACAAAATTGCATTGCTTCGGCCTGGAGGTCAGCCACTACTTCCGTCTGCACCTTCAGGCCCTCCCTATAGATAATGGTGATACCGCCCCCTCTACTACCTGCTCTGTCTTGGTTAGAAAGTACATAACCCAAAGGCAGGGCCACATTCCAATCAGGGGTTGAAGTTGTGTCCTCCAGGTCTCCGTAATAAAGACCAAGTCAGGGCTATGAGCATTCAATAATAATTCCAGTTCATACTTATGTTTAACTACAGAGCGTGTGTTTAAGAGCATGCACTAGAGCCCGTTTACTGGGGCAGCCACCGGCCTTATCGCCGACCATTTATTATTAAGGATGGGGGATGTCTTATCATGTGGCCAGTAACCCTCCGCGTTTCCTCCTTGCGTACAGTGAGCTACCCTGCCCCTTGTTCTAGTGCTCGTATTCATGATGCCATCAGCTTGATAGCAGCAATGCGGGCAGAGAAACGTTCCCCTTCTCACCGTCCAAGTTAATCGTGTCACCATCCCCGCAACGCTCCCCCCGAAGCATCAATAACAACTCTCTTGAGTAGCTAAGGGGCACAAAATGACCAGGGGTCCTGGCCCTAGGCACTTTCCAGGCACAGACGGGCTTGCCTTTGGCGCGCGTGGCTTTTAAGCAGTATTGAAAAAGAACTAGCGCGCTAACCGAATTGATGCGGGCCCGCTCTTACAGATGGACACAGCAGGGTTCTAGCGTTTGTCTTTTCCCAGGAGAGTGTGTAGATCAATGTGTACCGGCCAAAATTATAAACAGTAAATTTGCATTAAAAACAATTCCCCATTAAAATTTGCAACAGTGAGTACACTCGCAGCCCGAGTATCTGCCTTTCAGCAACACTCAGCCCCAGCATTACACACGCTGCGCGTTCGCGCCAGCGTGGCTTGTTAGCAGTTTTGAAAAAGAACTAGAGCGCTAACCCAATGGAGGTAGGCCCGCTCTTACAGACGGACACCGCAGGGTTCTAGCGTTCGTCTTTCTCCTGGAGAGTGTGTAGATCAATGTGTACTGGCCAAAATTATAAACAGTACTTTTGCATTAAAAACAATTCCCCAATAAAATTCGCAACAGTGAGCACACTTGCAGCCCGAGTATCGGCCTTTCAGCAACACTCAGCCCCAGCATTACATACTCCCACTCGTGATTTGATATTGTTGACCTGCTGAGGCAATCAGCTAGGACATTGGAGACTCCTGAACCATGAATAGCTGAAAGGCTGATCTTGTGACGAATCACCTAGTCCCAGATCTCTTGAACTTTTTGAGAGAATAAGGCTGACTTTGTCCCTCCCTGCTTGTTCAAGTAATGCATACTTGTAGTGTTGTCTGTTCAAATTAGTACTGAGGCTCCCCGAATGACGGTTCAAAATGATTTCAGGGCCAAGAAAATGGCTTGCTACTCCAGAAGGTTGATATGCCACTTCTTTTGTTAGATGCTCCACTTGCCGTTGACAGTCATCCCTTGAAGGTGCGCCCCCCTTCCCTCGAGGGAAGCATCTGTGGTTATAGTGAAAGTCGGCAGTTCGACAAGGAATGCACTTCCTTCCCTGACGTTCTTTATGTGAGTTCACCAAAGGAAGGCTTCTCGCATCCGAGGTGTGATGTGAACAATATCGTCGAACGACCTCGAAATCTGCAACCACTGAAGATTGAGCTCTTCCTGCAATGGTCTCATTCTGAAACGGCAGTTGGGTATCAAAGGGATGCAGGAAGAAATCATCCCTAGGAAAGACTTGTACAGTCTAACTGAAACGCACCTTTTTGATAGCAATACGCGAGCTAGCTTGCAGATCTTGTGTTGTCTTTCTTTCGAGATAAAGGCCTGAGTCAGCTGGGTGTCCAATGTGGCTCCCAAAAAGTTCTTTCTCTGTGATGGAATCAGATGAGATTTTTCAAAGTTTATGGAGAGGCCCAGAGATTTGAACATCTCTGAACATGTGAGTTTGTTGTTTGAAAAGAATTTACCTGGATAAGGCAGTCATCTACATATGGAAAATTTTGAATTACTTCCAGACGAAGGTGTGCGGCCACCGGTGCTAGGACCTTTGTAAAAACACCGGGTGCTCAACGCAGTCCAAACGGAAGGACTCTGAATTGAAAGTCCCTGCCAGCCACTCTGAACCGTAAACATTTTCTGCGTCTGGGTAGGATTGGCACGTGAAAATAAGCGTCATGGAAGTCGAGGGTGGCCATGTGATCCCCTGCCGAAAGTAGTTGAAGGATTTCTTGAAGTGTTAACATTCGGAAAGATAACTTTTTCAGGTATTTATTGAGGGCGCGAAGGTCGAGAATAGGGCGCCATTCTCCCGACTTCTTTAGTATCAGGAAAAATCTTGAAGAAAATCCTGTTCCTCTTTGTAAAGGAGGGACCTTGTCGACTGCTCCTTTTCGAATCATTAGATTTATTTGGGGAAAAAGCTCCTTGAGATGAGCAGGAGTTGGGCCTTTGGGAGGAGAGTTTGGGGGAATCTTTATGAACTCTAGAACATGGCCTCAGGCCACTATATCCAGAACCCACTTGTCTGTAGTAATTGCGGACCAGTTCGAGTAGAATTGTGATATTTTTCCTCCAACTTTTGACTGGGGGGACGCAGAAATGATGGCAGGTGACGGGTCTCATTGATTTTTAGTTGAATCCTGTCCACAGTAGGAGGGCTACCTTCTTGATTGCGAGTAGGAGTTACCTTGCTGTCCGTATGATTGCTGCCTGTAGGGCTGGTATCTCTGATTACCTTGAGAGGTTTGGTATGACCTTTGTTGGTTGTAACCTCCTCTATTAGAGAAGGATCCATGCCCTTTAGCATCTCGAAAGGACGACTTGCGAAATTGAAGGCTACCAAGAGATCTCCGTGTCTTTTTTAATAGCCTGAAGGGCCTCAGACATGCTGGCCAAATAGTAACTCCCCATCAAACGGCATGTCAAAGATTTTTGCTTGGACCTCTTGGAGAAAAGATGTAGATTTCAGCCAACCTTGTCTCCTTAGCACTGCTGCACCCACTAACTGTCTGAATCCTGTGGATGCAACATCCACGACTGCGTCAATTATTTCCGCAGAGGTACACTCTCCTTCTTGTAAGATCTTCAAGGGCTCGGACTTGGAAGGTTCTGGCAGCATGTTAACATAGGGGGCGATGTCTGACCACATCTGCCTGTCAAATCTCCCTAATATGGCTAGGGAATTTGCGGCACGGACAGTCGTCGCTGCCTTAATGGAAACTTTCTACCCAATCGAATCCAGCCGTCTGCCATCTCTGTCTGGTGGAGCTGTTACAGGCGAAGAGGAATTCCTGGCCCGTCTCTGCGCCGCTTGGGCGATGACCGACGATACAGAAAAGGGGGTGGTGATGAACAGAGTGTCTGAATTAAGCAGACCACTCTTACCCAGTCAAGAGATCAGGGCTTAATCCATCACCGTTTTTTAGCTCACTGCATCACCCCAGTTCAGAACCTGGCTATATGCAAATTAGCCTGACCCTGTGCCTCATGGGAACAGGGCAAGCCAAACTACCAAGCCAATTCTTCACTGGTAAGGAGACAAGCTTCCGGGGACCGGTTTCTGGCATTTCAGCCGTCGTCGGCCCGGCTTGCTTGAATCCTGGTGGTGCAGTGAGCAAGTGACTCATGTCTGAGTATACCCTGCCACACCTGTAGTGGCCAGAAACGATACAGAAAAGGGGGTGGTGATGAACAGAGTGTCTGAATTAAGCAGACCACTCTTACCCAGTCAAGAGATCAGGGCTTAATCATCACCGTTTTTTAGCTCACTGCATCACCCCAGTTCAGAACCTGGCTATATGCAAATTAGCCTGACCCTGTGCCTCATGGGAACAGGGCAAGCCAAACTACCAAGCCAATTCTTCACTGGCAGGGAGACAAGCTTCCGGGGACCGGTTTCTGGCATTTCAGCCGTCGTCGGCCCGGCTTGCTTGAATCCTGGTGGTGCAGTGAGCAAGGGACTCATGTCTGAGTATACCCTGCCACACCTGTAGTGGCCAAAAACGATACAGAAAAGGGGGTGGTGATGAACAGAGTGTCTGAATTAAGCAGACCACTCTTACCCAGTCAAGAGATCAGGGCTTAATCCATCACCGTTTTTTAGCTCACTGCATCACCCCAGTTCAGAACCTGGCTATATGCAAATTAGCCTGACCCTGTGCCTCATGGGAACAGTGCAAGCCAAACTACCAAGCCAATTCTTCACTGGTAAGGAGACAAGCTTCCGGGGACCGGTTTCTGGCATTTCAGCCGTCGTCGGCCCGGCTTGCTTGAATCCTGGTGGTGCAGTGAGCAAGGGACTCATGTCTGAGTATACCCTGCCACACCTGTAGTGGCCAAAAACGATACAGAAAAGGGGGTGGTGATGATGAACAGAGTGTCTGAATTAAGCAGACCACTCTTACCCAGTCAAGATGACCGAATCAGCTTTTGGCTGACCTATGAGGCATGCAGGTGAGTTGCTTGGTGCCTTATATTTTTTGTCTAATCGAGGTAAGACTGCAGGAAGAGAATTAGGTGCTGTCATGATCTTTAACCCTTCCTTCCAGATGAAGTCTATGATGGGAATGGTCCGTATTTGTCTTCGTGGTTGATCAAAGCACTCATCCGTAATAAGGAGGGAGTAACAAGCCTATAATGAATCCAAAGGCAGCATTTAGGAAGGACAAAGACACAAGCCAATGAAAAATATGGGCGGGGAGTGGGTGGGGCTTCCCTCACATACTGAACTACAGCAGATCTTCACCAGAGCAGCGCTTGCACGCCGACTCTAGACTCAACCTAATTATTAGGATTTGGTAGCTCAGATCTGCCAATCCTGGGAGAGGTCTAGTTATACCAGTGCCACCACTTGTATCCCCCCTTCTAAATGTGAGCACTGACTGGAGAGACATTGCAACAAAACTATACAAACCGTTTTATCCATGTGCTATTAGAAAGTGGGCGATTAACCAGTTGAACCAGATTAACCAGTTGAACCAGTTTCTTAATCGAACTTTTACCTTTTTTACCATGGCACATATCTTCGCTCATCTAAAACTGAACAGTATGTTTAAAAGGTTTATGAGACATAAATCATATTTTATCTTGCACATTTCAGAAAATAGACAACAACTAGGATTAGTTAGCCTTTTATTTCTCACACAACATTTTGAGGTTAGGACATGTTTGATGCAATTTTCTATGCTTACCTGTTTAGTGCAGTGTGCCAGGGCAAGCACTTCAATGTCGACATACTCGAGTCAGGGCTGCATCTTAGAGAGAGTCTATCGTTTAAAAGATAAAAACTCATTCTTGCAACCGCAGTCTTAACTTCTCCATGCGACATTGCATGGTTGATAGAGTCCAGGCAGTCTTGAAGTCCACTGGCAATATGCGTAACTCTCAGTGTAACAATCTCTTCATAAGATAACATCAATGTGTCTAAAAAT
Source organism: Lissotriton vulgaris (assembly GCF_964263255.1). NCBI lineage: Eukaryota > Metazoa > Chordata > Amphibia > Caudata > Salamandridae > Lissotriton > Lissotriton vulgaris. The sequence goes on along the minus strand of NC_141691.1, from coordinate 1,248,912,965 downwards.
CTGAAAGTGTATCAAGAAAAGTATGAGAATTCAAACATGTTATCATGTAAACTAACATGAATTATGTGACGTCAAAAACTATTATAAAATGGGAAGCAAGTTACTGAAGGTATTAGACACCAATTCAAAAACCTTTGGGAGGAAGCAGCAGAATAATGTTGTCATTAAGGCTATTACAGGAAAAAAGAATAACTAGCATTCCCAGAAGCAGTGCTTCGATTGTAAAAAAAATAAAAATAGGTGGCGAGACTCTCGTCAGGACACCGCAGCTTGCAGCACACATTGCCCCTACCATGCTGCCAATGATAGTAACAATACAACTACGAACCATCACACGCCTCAAAGTTTGTCAATTTGGAATATTCCAGGCCACCATAGCTATAATAATGGTTTGGCTGGCAGGTAATAGTCATTTTTAATGTATATTGAATTGAAAAACAGAAGTAGAGGAACCATTTTTGGCTTTACAAATGCAACGTGATGACAAAAATCTGAAAGAACTTTTTAACATGTTTATAGAGACCCAAAGTAAATAAAAAGGTAATTTTTGACTTAGGCTCACCGTAGTTTTTGTATCAGGACCAATAGTCACACTTTAGCAGATCGCCCAGCTTTATGCAGTGCCAACCATATACATCAAAAGGCATGTCTAAGGTCCACACTTGTAGCAGGACTTTGGTTGAGCCACATTAAAAAGCTGCGATAACCAGCTGTATAAACCCAGATTTAGTCATCACTAAGGCCCTCATGACTCACTGTATAGTGCATAGAAAGAATCAGCCAAAATTGCAGCTCCTTGTTCTCATTCTGTTGCATGCAAAATAGGGATCCACTTCTTCATTATGTTTTACTTCTTCCCTTTGTATTTTCTCACAGCAGCCAAAAAGAAAAATTAACTGTAATGCACACCATAAATGACAGCTTTTTCAAAAAGCATCAGGGATCTTTCTCTTTCACTCTGGAAGGATTGTTGTAGCTGGTCATGCACTAGATGGCCATGTTGTAGCAGCCACAAGTATCACTGGATCCAGTCTGCATTGTGAATGTGAAGATTGTGGTGCAAAATCTGCATCATTAGGTTTTCTTTTCTGCTTTGCAACCAATGCTGGAGTTTACAGCTCCCAAATATGATTCAGAATAGAGATGGAGTTGAATCCTAAGAGGGCGTATTCTTTGGTTTGTTCCAGAAAGCAATAATATCAATGCACACAGACTCACCTCATCTGGAGATGTTAAAGAACTTTTTGGCCTCAAAGTTCTGACCAGAAATGCAGGTGTTGGTGATTTGGTCAATGTAATGGTGAAAAGGATATCATGAGCTTGAACACTTTGGACAGAAATTTCCAGTGATTATTTTTTAGAATGCGGAGAAAGTAATAATAGAAGTGCCAAGATATGACAGAATATAATACCATGCTCTCCTCATCTACAGCCCTTGAGGTAACGTCCTCTGGCATATGCTGGGCAAATCTAGGCTCCAAAAAAAGTAGAGCCTACTGAACTGTTAAGCATGATGTCTTTTTGTAGAGCATGTGTTCACTCTCTTGGCAGTATAGAAAGATAAAGGATGTTTATTGTTTACAAACCAAATTAAACTCATTCTTTCAACCTATGCAGAATTAAAAGTACAGTGGACCAGCCTGGATTTGAACATGTGACCATGGTGGTCCAACTCTGATTTCTTGAGTGGATGTATTGGTCTAATAAGCCACGAGACCTGGCTGAGAGAGGGAAACACTGTATGCATGGAAAATAAGATTTTCTGAAAGAGCTTTAAAAAATGTAGGGGCACATGCATCAAGCCTTTTTCGATTCGCAAACGTGCCGATTCACAGAATCAGCCTTTTTGCAAATGGAAAAAGGCCTTTTCTTATGCATGTAGGTTTTCGCAATCACAATTTAGGCAATCGCAATTATTTGTGATAACCTAAATTGCAAATGCATTTAGAGTATCGCAATTTGCGATTTCCTATTGCCGATGCATGTAGCCTTTCCTAAATTTTAACTGTGCATTTAGGATACGCTAATTACCATCAACTTCAAGTTGATGGTAATATGTGCATGCTTTCAAAAATGCATTTTTCAAAGTGCATTTACATGTGCTTCACATGTGCATACTTACCTTTTTTGTGGGGTGCTTCAGGGGAGCATTAGGCCCGGGCACCCTTGCATTTGCATTAATTATTTGCAATTACCAATTTGGTAATTGCAATTAGCGAATGCAATACCATTCATTCCTATGGGCCGCTAGGCCCATAGGAATGAATGGAGTCACATTACCCAATAGCGATTTAACATTCCCGAATCGTTATTAGGTAATGTTAAGGAATGGCAAATTGATTTGAGATTCCTACATAAATTGCATTTAGTGATTCCCAAATAACTAAACGGTAACATTCACTATTTGGGAATCGCAAAATACAGGATTGAAGCATGTGCCCCATAGAGTCTTCTTCTTACTCCTCTTCCACAGCCTAGGTCACTACTCGTGGATATCCAACGTCGCTCAAGAAGAACAAGTTACTTACCTTGGGTAAAGATATATCTGTAAGAGACATTAGTTAGATATAGATTCCTTACCTTAGAATTATCCCAGGCGTCAGACTGGATCCGGAAAGGTTTTCGTCAACAGTACATCTGCGCGTCGGAAGGTGGGGTCAGTCGGCTTCACATCCGTCGCTGGCGTCGTGTCGCTGGAATGACGTCGCGGCAGCTACTTAGACGCCGCCCTCGCCCACTGACGTCAGTTCTGTTCACGACTTTCCACGGCAGAAACGCAGAGCCATGCAAGACACTGACCACTGGTGCACAAAACTAGAGCCCTTAAAGGATATCCTTAACACTAGAAATCAGTTTGCAGAACGAGGAGGATGGGTGGGACGGTAAGGAATCTTTAACTAACTAATGTCTCTTACAGATATATTGTTACCGAAGGTAAGTAACTTGGACATCTGAAAGAAACACGTTAGTTATAGATTCATTACCTTAGAATAGATACCCCAGTAATACCAACCCCGGAAGTGGGTCTGCGAACCAAGTTCACACCAGAAAGTCCTGGAGAACAGAACGGCCAAAGAAGCCGTCTCTCCGGACTTGACTGTCCAGGCAGTAGTTCTTGGTGAACATGTGCAATGAATCCCACATAGCCGCCTGACAGATGTCGTTCAGAGGAACACCACGTCCCAGGGTAGTAGTGGCTGCAGTCGCCCTGGTGGAATGGGAGCGCAGCCCCACTGGAGGCTCCTTCTAAGCAAGAGAATAGCATGTTTTGCTACATAAAACGACCCATCGGGAGATAGTCCGCTTGTGTACGGCCCGAACTTTCTTGACACCCACGTATCAAACAAAGAGCTGGTCATCCACCAGGAACTGCTTGGTGCGACCCAGGTAGAAGAAAAGCGCCCGTTTTGGGTCCAGACGGTGGAGCATCTCTTCCTCTTTTGAAGGATGCCGAGGCGGACAGAAGGTGGGCAAAGTGATGGTCTGTCCAATGTGAAAAGCAGTGACAACTTTGGGCAAGAAGGATGGACGAGTTCGGAGGACAACTTTGTCTGGATGCACAGAGAAAAAAGGATGCTTAGAAGAAAGTGCCTGGAGCTGACTCACTCGTCTGGCAGACGTGATGGCCACCAGGAATGAAGTTTTAAGAGTCAGAAGCCTGAAAGGACAGTTGTGAAGCGGCTCAAGGGGAGCGCAAATTAAATAGGTTCAAAACCTTGTTTAAGTCCCAATGAGGCATAACAAAGGGAACAGGAGAAAAGAGATGAGTTATGCCCGTTGAGAAACGATTTACAACTGGGGAAAAGGGAAGGCTAATCTGGAAGCCAGAGGAAGGCAGAGATGGCTGAGAGATAGCCCTCGATAGTGCCCAGAGCAGAGCTCTGCTGGGCCAAAGAAAGAAGGAACAAGAGAACCTCAAAAAGAGGGGCAGAGAGGGGATCCACAGCCTTTGCTATGTACCATGCCACAAATGTGTTCCACCGGCAGGTGTATACCGTCTTAGTGGAGGGACGCCTGGCGGCCAGAATGACATCACAGGCTTCGGGAGGCAGGTAGAAATACATCAACTGCTGCTGCTCAATCTCCATTGAGGTAGTGAATGCTGGACAAGTTCGGGTGGAGGACCGTCCCCTGTTGCTGTGACAGAAGATCCTCCCGAAGAGGCAGACGGGTTGGAGGATCGATGGCCATGTTGAGCAGCTCGGGATACCAGACTCTTGGTGCCCAATCCAGAGCCACAAGAATGACTTGGGTCCTGTCACGCCTGATCTTCTTCAGCACACTGGGAAGTAGTTGTATAGGCAGACAACAGACTGCAACCCCACTCGTGACGAAAAGCATCGCCTAGCGAGTGCTGCCTTGGAAATTCCAAAACGCAGAATTGCTGACATTGCGGGTTCTCTTCGGTGGCGATTAGATCTAACCAAGGCTCTCCCCACTTTCGAAAGAGACCTTGCACCACCTCCGAGTTAAGACGCCATTCGTGATCCATCATGCACCTGCGGCTGAGTTCGTCGGCCCTGGCGTTCAGGGAACCTGCCAGGTGTTGAACCACCAGAGATATGCCTTGATGTTCCAGCCATGTCCAGAGGCGAAGGGCCTCTTGACATAGGGTCCACAACCCCACCCAGCCCTGTTTGTCACAGTACCACATGGCGGTGGTGTTGTCCATGAACACCTGCACTACTCTTCCCCGGACAGAGGGAAGGAATGCCTTGAGTGCAAGACAGATCGTCCGAAGCTCCAGAAAGTTTATATGGAGCTCAGACTCCTCCATAGGCCAGAGGCCTCCGATCTCCGCCTCTCCTATGTGGCCGCACCATCCTAGAAGGGATGCCTCTGTCACCACTGTAAGTTCTGGTTGGGGAAGCGAGAGGGACCTGTCGTTGACCCAATTCCCGTGCGGGAGCCACCACTGCAGTTGTCTGTAATGCCCCCTGAGATCTGAACGCAGTCGGACAGATTCCCCTGATGCTGTGCCCACTGGAACTTCGGGTCCCAATGCAGAGCCTGCATATGCCATCTGGTACGATCGACTAGCAGGACGCTTGAGACCATGAGGCCCAGCAGCCTCAGGGTCATTCTGACAGATACCCGGGATAGAGGCTGAAAGATCAGAATCATAGTCTGAATATCCTAGGCTTGCTGTTCGGGAGGATAGACCCAAAACCGCGCAGTTTCCGGAACCGCTCCGATGAAGAGGAGCTTCTGAGAGGGATCCAGGTGTGACTTCAGCATATTGATGGAGAACCCCAGTGAATGCAGTAGGTCTGCCGTAGTCTGGAGGTGGGAGATGATTGCTTTGCGCGAGCCCACCTTCAACAACCAATCGTCGAGATAGGGGAAGACAAACCCCTGATCGACGCAGATGGGCTACGACCACCGCCATCACTTTTGTGAACACCTGAGGGGCACTGGTAAGGTCAAAGAGGAGCACAGTAAACTAAAAATGCTTGTGGCCTACCGTGAACCGCAGGTAACGCCGGTGGGCCGGCAGGACGGGGATGTGAAAATAAGCGTCCTGCAAGTCCAACGCTACCATCCAGTCTGGCGGGTCAGGGACAGACAAGAACTGAGTAAGCGTCAACATCTTGAACGTCTCCTTCAGGAGGAAGCGGTTGACGTTCCTGAGGTCCAAGATGGGACACAGGCCCTTGTCTTTCTTGGGAGGCAGAAACCTACTTCTGGGACAGGAAAGCACTCAATGGCTCCCTTGGCCAAGAGAGCTGTAACTTCCTGCTGCAAAAGGGTCTGGTGATCCTCCGACATGCGGCGGTATTGCCGTGGCATGGCTGGAGGGGTAGCCTCGAAGGGCAGTGAGTAGCCCATTCGAACTATCTGCAAAACCCACCTGTCCGACGTGATGATGCGCCAGTGGAGGAGGTGATGGCGAATCCTGTAGCCCACTGGCGTTTGTTGGGCCTGAAATGTCGGACTAGGAAGGTTTGGAGGCTGCTGCCGGCGAGGAGGGCTTAGTGGACTGGTCCATCTACTGGCCCCCGGAACCACGACGGTTGCTCCCATGTCCCGCCACGTGAAGGTTGGGTAACTTGCAGCGGGCTGTGGCCCTGGGGGTACGTAGCAGGGCACCTCTTCCGTAGCCACAAAATGGGTGAAAAGCAGACTGCGTGGGGCGGGTTGAGATGCCCAAGGACTTGACCGTAGCCTGTGAGTCCTTGAAGCGATCTAGAGCATTGTCTGCTTTGTCGCCAAAAAAGGCGACGGCCATCAAAGGGTATGTCCATCAAGGTGTTCTGGAAATCCCCTGAAAAAATAGTCGCCCTCATCCAGGCGTAGCAATGAAGCACTACTGGCATGGAAATGGTTCTGCCCAGAGAGTCTGCGGTATCCAGCCCACAACGTTTCCCAAACTATGCTGCATCCCTCCTGGCGGCAATAGCCTGGGAGAGCACTGTCCAAGATAACAAGGCCAGTCCATTGTTAGATCATGCTGTGGTTTACTGGTCAAACAGCCAGGTCTTTAACTTTTTACGGAATAGTAAAAGAGATTGCGTTGACCTAATAGAAAGTGGAACAGTGTTCCAAAGTCTGGCTGCAGTGACAATGAATCATCTGTCCCCCCTGGAGACAGTCTTGGTTCGTGGTACTACCAGTTGATGCGATGTCGTGGATCTAAGTTGTCTGGTAGGATAATAGACTGTGAGCTGATCTATGAGGAACTGTGAACCTTGTTTGTGTACGGCTTTGAATGCCAGGCAGAGAGTCTTGAATTTAATTAGGTTTTTAATGATCAACCAGTGGTAATTCCGAATTGTTTGAGCAATTGGTTTAAATTTGGGGGTCCTGGAGAGCAATACAGCGTTGTGTCAATGTCGGTCCGACTCTGGGATGGATGCCGGGGTCGACGCCGCTGGGGGGCCTACCGGCGTCGAATGCGGTAATTGTGCCGGAGGAAGCGGCGCAGGAGGAGGCGTAATGAGGTCAACCGGCGCCGATCGGATCAGGCCATGTCTGAACTGGGGTGGCGGAGTGAGCTAAAGAACGGTTATGGATTAAACCCAGATCAGTTGACTGGGGGTGAGTGTTTGTATTGTCAACGCTTCGTCCATCATCCCCTTTGGTTTTTCTTTGTTCGCCCTAAGTTGGCAGGGTATGCTCAGACGTGAGTCCCTTGCTCACATTGCCACTGGATTCAACCAAGCCCGGCTGAAGACGGCTGGAATGCCAGAAACCGGTCCTGGGAAGCTTGATTCCGGTCCAGGGAAGTCATGGCTTGGCAGTTTGGGCTGAACTGTTCCCATGAGGCACAAGGTCAGTCTGATTTGCATATGGCCATGTCTGAACTGGGGTGGCGGAGTGAGCTAAAGAACGGTGATGGATTAAACCCAGATCAGTTGACTGGGGGTGAGTGTTTGTATTGTCAACGCTCCGTCCATCAGCCCCTTTGGTTTTTCTTTGTTCGCCCAAAGTTGGCAGGGTATGCTCAGATGTGAGTCCCATGCTAACTTTGCCACTGGATTCAAGCAAGCCCGGCTGAAGACGGCTGGAATGCCAGAAACCGGTCCTGGGAAGCTTGATTCCGGTCCAGGGAAGACATGGCTTGGCAGTTCGGGCTGGACTGTTCCCATGAGACGCAGGGTCAGACTGATTTGCATATGGCCATGTCTGAACTGGGGTGGCGGAGTGAGCTAAAGAACGGTGATGGAGTAAACCCAGATGAGTTGACTGGGGGTGAGTGTTTGTATTGTCAACGCTCCGTCCATCATCCCCTTTGGTTTTTCTGGACCCAAGGAGAGCCTGCGGCGCCAGGGGCGGAGCTGTCGGCAGAGAAGACCTAGGCCCCCCCAACCGGTTCCACAGGGCCTGAAGGCACGCCGGCAGGTCCGGGCCGCCCAAAGATGGCATGCATTGCCTCGTAGAACGTACGAAGCTGGGCAGGATTCGCTCCAGGTCCCGGAAAGGGAGGGAAACGCGGAGTCGACTCTTCAGGCTTCACACACAGAGCCACGGGAAGGGCACCACCCACATCCCTTGTCAGATCAGCCGACCGACGCGGAGAAGTCAAACAGCGACAATGCTTCTTCGACTTCTTCTTATGCTTCGACTTACCCAACCCCGAATGCGAAGACTTCGATGACTTGGACAAATGGTGGTGGCTCCAGGACTGGTCCCTCGACCTCCCTTGCGACTGGGACCACGAACGGTGCGAAGGTGACTGCCGGCGCTCAAGCAGCTTTCGGGACCGCTCCCCCAAAGCCTTCGGAGCACGACTTGGGGTCGTGGCTGGGCTCCAGGCAAAAAGAGGCACACGCGATGCAGATCTGTCACCAACACCAGTTGGTTACAGGAACCGCAGGTTTTGAAGCGGGCATCCCTCGTGCACCAGGAGTCGAAGACTCAAAAAAGAAGTCTGCGCTGGCTGGTGCGGAAAAAGAAAGAACTGACGTCAGCGTGCGAGAGCAGCGTCTAAGTAGCTGTCGCGACGTCATCCCGGCGACACGACGCCAACGACGGACGCGGAGCCGACCGATGCCACCGTCCGACTCGCAGAGGTACTGCTGACGAAAAACTTTCTGGATCCAGTCTGACGCCTGTGGGTAATTCTAAGGTAAGGAATCTATAACCAATGTGTTTCTTTAGAATAATGAGGCTTTTTGTTTTATTTTCACAAACATCTGCAAGTGCAAGGTTTTTGGCTTTGGAGGAGACTGTTGGGGGGAGAAACTTTCACCGGAGCAGAGGAGGTGGTTGTAGGGAAGATGGATGGGAACGATCTAGAATATTTAAGTTCTGAATTTTGGTGGTAGAGGGCACTTCAAACACTGAGTTCTTGGCGATGTGCCAGGAGATAGGGATGCTCAAACTCCACACAGACTTGTCAAAGAAGAGCAGTTTCTTTTTCTCACCTCACACTATGCATATTATCCCCCTTCCTTTATCCTATTAAGTGCAAGATATCTGTATTATCTTGCTTTTAGTGCTTCGAAAACTAAAAATCTTTGTAAACCCGGGAATTCTTAGATGACAAAGTGAGAATTTACAGTTATGCCAATCTATATAGTGGTGAGAAGGATGGATGTTATGGGCTATGACGGCAAGTAATAAACATAAATAACAGCATGTAGTTGGAATCAATGTGGTAAAAATTGACTTCAGCACGTTGCTAATATTGCTGGTGGTGGTGAGTTAGTTGTTAATACGGTTAAACATTAGCCCTCAGCATTTTTAAGAAAAGGAGGAGGGAGTGAATATATAGAAGTGGTGCGGTTTAAGTTGCAGGTTCAGGTATTTAAATTTGGGCACCCTATAACAAGAAAATAGACCAGGGGGCATATGATGACGAGATATAAAAAGTTCAAGAGCAGACATATGTGGCAGTGAAAGGGTGAGATATTTAATAATAGCTGCAGCCAACAGGTTTGAGGATAGAAGGCAGGAGAGAAAGGCAGGATGGGGCAAATAGAGGTTTTGGGCTGTACTGTAGCCTTTGTATAGCACCCACTACACCTGTGTGGGCCTCTGAAGGGCTTACCCATATGGATATAGGGGGTGTGACTGGAAGGATGATGCTTTAATTTTGAACTTAAGTGGGAACTGTTTTCATATTGAGAGTGATGTGTGCATTATCGAGGTACAAGATGTAGAGCTTGGCGTGTGAGAGACATGAGCAAATTACAAAATAATAATAAGGACTAACAAGCTTAGCCACAAGGGTAGTGGGAACTCTTATCCTCTCAAAAATTCACTACGGCAATGCATTACTTTGGGGAATTGACCAGTATCAGACTGCTAAACTCCAGTCATTGCAGAATGCTGCAGTGTGAGTACTACTTAATATCCTTAAATAACACTCCATTTCCGCCAGCATTAGGAAACTTCTTTGGCTCCCAATCCAACAGCGCGTAGAATTTAAAGCCCTTTGTCTGGTACATAAGGCGCTGTATGGTGGGGGAGCCATGGATATGCGGAAACTAGTTCTCTGGTATTCCCAGTGACGGTATCTTAGATCAGCCAATACAGGGCTAGTTCAGGCTCCCAAGACTCAAAAAAACTGATGGGGTTGCAAAAGTTTCTCTCACCGGGCAGCCAAATTGTGGAACAAGCTGACGATTATTATTAGGCTACAGTCCAACAGGCTTCTCTTTAGGAAAAATGGTCAAGACCTGGCTTTACCCCCTCAATAAACTTTGGTTAAACCTGGGCAATTGAAACACGTCACCCCTAGAGCCAAGACGCTTCGGCATTTGTGCGCTTTATAAATATGTCACTTACTTTCTTACTGTGTGCCTGTATACAAAAAAAGGGGGATAAGCAGCTATGGCGGAGTAATCCATATGGCAACAATCATCAAGAAGAGATTCTGTTGAAAGAGTAAAAGCTTTCCAATAGGGAAATAATGTGAAATGGCTATAAAAGTAGTAGACAAGCACCAGTTTATTTTTCTTTTAATTTATAGTTGGCAGGGGGAGAAAATCATAAAGTAAAAGTACAAGATCTTGGCCTAATCAAGGCTGTAGCAAAGGATATAAAGAGACAGCTTTAGGATTAGAATTTTCAAAGTCTTTTGATGAGTAACTGTAAAATAAAATATTAAAAACTTACTGTTGTGTTTCAGTACCAGAGTCAATCGGCTTTAATAGGACTCCATCAATCCCATGGTACCATGAAATATTCCAGGCCATCTTTAGCATGTCAGACACGGGTTTTAAAGCCAAGCAGTCATCAGATAAAGGTAGGGGTACACAGTATGGGCTAACTACATGATGACCCATTACTGTTACAGGAAGATGAAAGCTTCAACCAAAATAAATACAAAAGAAAATTAGGAAAAGTGTGGTTTCATTTTTCAACCAAGTCTTGAGGAAAGCTAAACAAAATTATAAAGTTGTAAATCATGAGAATAAAGAAATACAGTACTTAAATAAAGTCTTCGATAAACACATAAAAATGATCGTATCTGAATGTTCCTCAATTAATACATATACTTGGTGGTGAGAGAATGTGTCTAAAAAGTACGTCACAACTAAGGCTGTCTGATCAGTTGACACTGCATGTGGAGATATGGGAAGAAATTCTAACTACAATACCAAAAACAAATAGCTGGTCGCAGGCTTTCAGTCTGGCCGTGAATGTCCTTGAGGCAAAAGAACTATGGGAATCAAGACTCCTGCATGCCCTCTTTAAAACATCTCTAAACAATCAATTCAAGAAGATCTTATGAAATAGGGATAAGAGAGACTTTAGTAAACAAAGTAACGAGTAGATGGTCATTGACTCTTATAAATAACCCCGCCCGCAATCATACTTAACTGCCTTACTGAGAATATTTTATTAAAAACAAATTTCTTCATGTGCATTTCCGACTATCTCAAACCACCCATTGCCTGCCAAATTGTCTTCTAAATGCAGGCTTTGTCATCTACACGTGGAAAGTCTAACTCATATCTTATCATCTTGCCCCAAACTGTTGACTCAAGGTAAGGCTTTAGCGTTCAACCTTTTTAATCAGAACCTGCTGCACACCTTAGTCTTTCGTTTAAAAGGTGAATGTCCCCGAGTGGTTGCGGCTTTCACAAAATGTATCATAAAAGCTGATAGGCTGTTGTCATAGAAAGGTTTAGATGCCGCAGTGAGAAGGAAGTACGATCGATAGGTCCCCATTAACGCTGTTCAATGTTTCCAATGTTCTCCGTTGCACACTGTTAGCGACTTTGCACAGTAACTTTAGCACTTTATTCTAGATATAATGAAAGTGGCATTGCATGACTTGATGAAGAACAACAAGATCCAAGGAAACACGAGGGAATACTATTGAGGAAATATCCAAATTTGATGCTTCTTACTATCATATTTCGTACTTTACTGCAGATTTTGCACCAAAAGGAAAGTGGACAGGTCCCTGTCAGATACAATGTTAATTGAAGATAGTTTACTATGAGGAGGTCCGCGCAATTTTTTTCTTCTTCTAACTTGACGTCTCTTTTTTCAGTTTTAGCAAATTTAATTTTGTCACACCTGCAATTTATATTTGGTATGGAAGAGGCAATGAAAGATAATTGGTAATAATGTGAAATAAGAGCATACAGGGCGAGACTGCTGTACAGAATGAGTCTTACTCTTTCCCTGTTTCTCTTTTATGCGACCCTTGCACTTTCAGCACATCTTGTGCTGTCACGTTTGCACTCTTCACTTTTATGGACAGGTCATTGTTAGATAAAATGCTGATTACAGATATGATAGTATGATGGGGATTGCGTAATTTTTTGGAGGAGTTCTTCCATTTTTAGCAAATTTTATCTTGCCACATTTGCACTTTATATCAGGCATATTGAAGGGGGAACCGTAAAGTAATAGTCAACAATGCAGAACAAATCACCTCAACGAAAATTGCACCACGCCTGACTAATATGTTCCATGAAAGCTGCGAAGCAGGATTGCTCCCAACAGACCAACGGCTAGCCACTATAGTGGTCATCCACAGGAGTGGAAACCCTAACACTTATGCTCCTCCTATAGGCCAATTTCCCTACTCAACGAAGAAGCCAAGATTATGGCTAAAGTACTTGCTACTCGTCTGCTACAAGTCATTACTAAGCTTGTACACCAGACTGGTCTGGCTTTATGCCAGCCAGAAATACCGCACTTAACTTTAGTGTCTAAGATCGGGCTGACACGATACTGGAGGACGCGGTGTTGGTGTCGATTGACACGGCCACGGCGTTCAACACGATCGAGTGGCAATACATGTTTGCAGTACTAAGAAAACTGTTTTTGTCCCGGGCTTCTTGCGATGGATACGCCTCCTATACGGAGCCTCAGGCCCAAATAGTGGTCAACAACCGAATTTCCCACACATTCACGCTCGGAAGGAGAACCAGGCAGGGTTGTCTCCTCTCCCCATTGCTCTTGGCCCTCGTGTTAGAGCCCTTGGCAATGTGGATACGGAAGGACCCGGTTATTAGAGGGCTTCGATGGGCTGACGAGTGGGAAGACAGCATATCGTTGTATGCTGACAATATCTTACTATACTTGGCATAGCGGGTGGCCTCCCTAAACAGAGTGCTACATATTTTCATTGTCTTCGGTGCATTTTCTGGATATATGAATAACTGGTCCAATTCTGTTCTCTACGTTCTTAGTGGTAAATCACCTACCCTACACTGGGGCGTCACCATTGTTGAAGTTGACTCAGGATTTAAACACCTGGGGTTTCAGGTATCTAAAAACCAGACTCTTTTCCATGAACGCAACCTCCACCCCCGCTGCAAAGATTCAGGACTGATGTCCTGCGCTGGAAGTCACTTTCAATGTCCTTGTTAGGAAGTGCAGCCCTTTTCAAAATTATGTCCCTTCCCCGGTTTTTATATGCCCTGCAGAAGACGCCACACCCAGTGAAACCGGACTATTTTAAATCTGTTGTCAGTGCCCCGACAGACCTCCTGTGGGAAGGCAAACCACCACGGATATAGATCCAAAAACGTATGAGAAGCTGGTATGATGGGGGAATAGCCTTCCGGCATCTGAAAAGATATTACTGGGAGGCTCAACTTACTGCGGTAAATCAATGTATGTACAGGCCACAGGGAGATCAGGGATTTAATATGGATCGGTGGCTACTTCCAAGGGAACGTTTTATGGGTGCGCTCTAGGCAAACCATTCTAAATTGATATTGTTGGGACCCACTGGACACACAGTGTAAGTGTGGCGGGCTGTCACAGCCAGTTTGGGCTGGAAGGACTAACTCACATTGGCTACTCCACTTTGGGATACTGCACTCTTAGGTAAGAAAACAAGTTACTTACCTGTAACTGTAGTTCTCCAGTATTGGAAGCTTTCATAGATTCACATAACTGAATCATTTCCCCGTCGTCGATACAGGAGTCTCAGGTACATAACAAAGCAATGCTTAGTAGTATAGCCAACTGAAAAGAGGCTTAGGCCCATTTCTCTTTTGCAACCCATAACCTTTGTTATGTAAAAAAGGGCAAACGTTTCCCTTAGCCAATCAGAGCTCCTCACCCTCTAGAACCCTCCTCAGAGAACCTTCTTCCCCTCAGATTTTCGGGCACTTGTGCTATAACACCCTTTGTGCCTAATCTGAGGTGAGCCTCTCAGGGGAGGAGGGTGGGCGTATGTGAATCTATGAAAGCTTCCAATACTGGAGAACTACAGTTACAGGTAAGTAACTTGTTTTCCTACTCCAGTATTACAGCTTTCATAGATTCACATACATGAATCAGAATAGCGAGCAGTAAAACATAGCACATTTTGTTTTGTAACCTACTTCTCCCAAATAGCAAAACACATGATCTTCGCTCAGAGCAGTAGCTGTATATAAATACGCATAGACAAAGTATTCATAAAATATATACCAGACAGCATACAACAATAAAATTTGCTTTTCTTACCAACAAAGGAAGGAGGGATGACATAGAAGGCTGACCATTACTGGAAAAGGTTCCTCAGTACAGCTTGTCCCACTGCTACATTCCCTCTTGCATGAGCGTCTAGGCAGTATTGTCTGGTAAAAGTATGCGTACTCCTCCAGGTAGCCGCCCTGCAGTTGTCCTGAATGGAGGCGCCTGAAAACAGAGCAGTAGAAGTTGACACCGCTCTTGTTGAATGTGCACGAACACCGCCGCCTGATGACAAAATTGAATGGCGTTTGAAATCCATCGTGCAATTCCCCGTTTTGACAATGGGAACCCTTTCCTAGAGGCACTAAAAGCCACAAATATTTGTGTAGATTTTCTGAAAGCTCTTGTTCTTTGCAAATACAATTTCATACAACGCTGAACATCCAGAGCGTGGAGAGTCCTCTCTGCAGCTGTAGATGGTGGAGGAAAGAATATTTTAAGGATCAATGGCTCATTCAAGTGGAAATCCGTTGGTACTTTCGGAATAAACTTCGGATTTGTTCTGAGCACTAACCTGTCCTCTCTGAATTGCAGAAAAGGTTCTCGCGTTGTAAGTGCCTTTATCTCTCCCACTCTCCTGGCTGAGGTTAGAGCTATCAATAGAGCCACCTTCCAGGATAGGAATTTTAGATCAGTTTTGTGAATTGGCTCAAATGGTGGTTTCATCAATTGTGATTAAACAATGTTCAGCTGCCATAGAGGAGGTGGAGGCCTGATAGGTGGGTAGGCTCTAAACAACCCCTTCATGAATTGTTTTACAATCCTTTCCGACCACAGAGACGGACCCATTGAGTTTCTTCTGTATCTAGAGACCGCCGCTAGATGCACTTTAATTGAGGCATGGGCCAAACCTGACTTTGCCAGCCATAGTAAATATGGGATGATCTGACGTGCCTCTGCCCGCAGAGGTTGTAAGTAGTTCTCTTGACACCACAAGCAGAATATTTTCCATTTCAACTTATATGTTTTATTAGTGCTTTCAGCTCTTGCTTTTGCAGGATCTCTCTGCATTCTGCCGATATGTTTAAGTGATGAAATTTTCTGTATTCAGGAGCCAGGCCCCTAATTGCAGTGATGTCGGGTCTGGATGCCGCACCTATCCCTGAGCCATAGTCAACAGTGCTGGTATTGGCTGTAAACGTATCGGTTCGGTTTCTGATAAAAGGAGCAGTTCTGTGAACCAGTGCTGCCTAGGCCACCATGGGGCTATCAGTATCATCCTGCATGGCTCCTTCATCTTTGTGAGCACTTGCGGTAGAAGGGGAATCGGCGGAAAAGCATAGGCAAAGACTCCTAAGCATGCCATCAAAAACGCATTCCCCCCACGATCCCAGTTGGTGATGCTAGCTTGCAAAGTATTGGCATTTCTTGTTCTGGGCTATGGCAAACAGATCCACTGTCGGCATTCCCCATTTGCCAAAGATTTCCAGTAGTATGTCCTGATTGAGTTCCCACTCGTGAAAGGTCGTCTTCTGCCTGCTGAGAGTGTCCGCTGTCTTGTTTTGCTCCCCTGTAAGATGTACGGCTTTTAGAGTTACTTTGTGACTTATAGCCCATTTCCATATCTTCTGAGCTTCTCTCGACAGGGAGAGTGATCTTGTGCCCCCCTGTTTGCTTATATAGTGCATCGCGGTCGTGTTGTCTGTCCGCACTAACACCGATCTTCTTTCTACTCTTGGCAGGAAGGCTAACAATGCCAAACCTATTGGCCTCAATTCCAATAGGTTTATGGGAAGGTGTTGTTCCTGTTGTTTACATCGGTCGCTGACCTGTAAGTCCTGGAGGACTACTCCTCATCCTTCCAGAGAAGCATCCGTGGTAACCACTAATGGAGCTGGTTCAGTAAGGAAGGAAAGGCCCACCGAGATGTTGCTTCTGTGAGTCCACCACGTTATTTATTTATTTATTTATTTATTTTATTTGATTAATATAGCGCGTTATAACCCGGGGGTCTCTAAGCGCTTGTCAGGTAAGCACAGCAGAGATTCCTAAAAAGCCCTACCAGGAGTTATAGCCCAGCCCAGGCCTTCTGGAAAAGAACAGTTTTCAACTTCTTCCGGAAGGACATCAAATTGGATTCCTTCCGCAAATCCGCCAATAGATTATTCCAGACTGCTGGGAGGGTATTGGAGATGGCGCGGCCACCCACTGTGGCCAATCTGAAGCGTGGTTGGGTAAGAAAAGTTGCTTCAGCAGATCTTAACGACCTACCCGGTGTGTATGGAGTCAGGCGGGTCTTAATATATCTTGGCGCCTTTCCATAGAGCGATTTATGTGCGATGCAGAGCCCATTAAAGAGCACCCTCTGCCTTACTGGCAGCCAGTGTAGCTCGCGCATAAATGGGGACGCATGCGAGCTCCTTGGTTTCTTAAAAATGAGCCTGGCGGCATCATTCATCATTTTTGGGGCAGTCCTAAATAAAGCGAATTGCCATAGTCCAACCTTGATAATATCATTGCGGACACCGTCCGTCTCAAGGTGTAGAAGGACAATAATGGCACAATTTTTCAAAGTTGTCGGAGAAGACAGACACAGGTTCCTACCACCGTGGTGACTTGCTTCCGCATGGATAGTTTATCATCCACCTGGATGCCTAGGCTTTTTACCACCACTGCAGGTTCTGGGGGTGGCCCAAGTTCTCTTGGCCAAACCCGTCGTGCCATGGGTTACCAGCGATGGTGATTGGTAAAACCTCCGTCTTGTCAGGCTTGATTTTTTAGGAGTTCAAAGACATCCAGTTGGCTGTATGCTTAAGGATGTTTTGCAGCCTTGCTAACGCCCCAGGAGCATCATCCATTTGGATAATGATTTGGGTGTCGTCAGCGTAGTTATACACCTGATAATCCATTTGATTGAGGAGTGAAATCAACGGTTGAAGATATATATTAAATAAAAGGGGCGACAAGGCAGACCCCTGCGGCACTCCACAAGAAATTGGTGTTGCAGTGGAGAGCAATTCTCCCAGCTGTACTCTTTGCGTCCTCCCTTGTAGGAAAGAGGCAAACCAGGCATGAGCTGTGCCCTGAATGCCGAAATCCCTCAACCGCGACAAAAGTTGTTTATGACACACGGTGTCAAATGCCGCGGAGAGGTCTAACAACACCAGGGCACCAGGTATCTTCCTATCTGCCCTATTCCTGAGCTCATCCAAGATAGACAACATGACCAGCTCCGTGCTGTGATTCGCACGGAACCCCGATTGATTTGGTTCCAACAGACCATTCCTTTCCAGATGATCGGAGAGATCGGACAAAACGTGCTGTTCTAGCACTTTGGCGAGGAAAGGAATCTGGGAGATACGCCTGAAATTTTTCAGGCACTTCACGTCTGCCCCAGTTTTTTTTTAGCAGAGGGATCAGTCGTGCTTCCTTGAAGGCTAACGGAACCTTGCCTAATGCTAAGGATGAGTTCAGGAGAGCCAGGACCTCTTCTTCTATTCCTGGCATAGCCAGTTTGAATACTTCAGGAGACCAGGGATCGGCCTGGGAGCCAGACCCTCGCCCCATAAACAAGGACAGTCCATCCTTCGCAATCAAGGGTAGAGTGTCCAGAGGTCTGTCCACCAGCTTCTTACCTGGGGTGGTCTGTAGGGGGCAGGCATGCATGGGAGTACGAGCAATTTCAGAGATGAGGTCTGTGATTTTGCTACTGAAGAAGTCCTGAAATCTCTGACAGTCCTCTAGAGTGAACTCCGGCCTCTGTTCTTTTGTTTTCCTGAGTTCATTTAGGACTCTAAAGATTTCTTTTTGTGGATCTTTGGCTGTAGTGATCCTCCTAGCTGTTATTGCCCGTTTATAGGTCGCTAGTTCTAGCATATAGAGACTTCGCGCATTAGTGTCATAGGCTCTGCGCCAAGCTCTCTCCGCCTTGCGTAAAGCCCTCTTCTTCTCCCTAAGAGAGTCATTATACCAAGGGGATCCCGAGCCTCTATTTACTAAGTTGACCCTTCGTGCTGGCGCCACGTAGTCGGCCGCCCTTCGAAGTCTATCGTCCAAATTACTGCAAAGAGCATCCGGATTCTCATCCAGAAAATTCTGGGGTGGATTCGCTAGGAGATGTGCTACCATTTTGTCTCCATTAATGTTCTTCCATTTCCTCACCACCCTCTGGCCTTCTACAGGTTTCGCTTTTTGTAAGTTCATCAGGAGATCTCCCTTCACCAGATGGTGATCCGACCAGACACAAGGCAACGTAATCGTCAATCCCTGTACCGGAAGTGACGTCCACACCAGATCAAGCGTGTGACCTTTCACATGTGTCGGCCCCTTTACTTGTTGGGCTAGCCCTAGTGATGATAAAGCCTCATCAATCTGGCTAGCCTGCCCTTCTTTCGGGGTAGTTTCCCAGTGGTAGTTGAAGTCTCCCAATATAACCATATTGTCGTACCTCGAGCGCAGATACTGCACTAGTTTCAAAAACAGGTCTGGAAACTCCGGCATGGCCCATGGAGGACGATACACCACCAGGACTGTCAGGCAGTCTGTCCCCAACCTCAGTTTAACACCAAGCACCTCTGCCCCTCCCAAATTTTCTGCCAGGATTGTTTCTCCTCGCATACGATCAGCGAAGAAAAGTGCCACCCCTCCGCCTCTCTTCTCTCCCGCTCTATTACAGTATAGAACCGAAATATTTGCCGGTAGAGCAGCCACAAGATCCGGTAGCGAGGAGTCCTCCAGCCACGTCTCCGTGACTCCTAACAGGTCGAATTCCCCGTCCTCCAGTAATGAAAACACCCCTCCATTGTATTTTTGGAGGGAGCGGGTATTTAACAGCCCGTAATGCAAGATCCCGGCTTTATGAGCATGAGGCCGTCCAGACCCTTTCTCCGGAACCCTCCACAACCCTTCCCACAGAACATTGGTTCTGTGGGAACCAATGTTACCGCCTGCAACTTTGGTTGCGTGACGTTGATTTTGTCCTTGAAGGATCCCTTTTGCTTGGCACCACTGTAGATCTAACGCCTCTTGTAATGGACGCATTCTCAATCGACACCACTGAAAAGACGGGGTAAGAATCTAAAGGCTGTCCCAACAAATGGATATAAATATAGAACAAATGGAATTGTTATAGAGGAGAGAGCTGTGAACCACCGTTGCCAAGGCGAATACATGAAACAGAGCAGACTGTTCCCAACTCTGCTCACTGTGTAAAGTCTGTAACTTGATGATTGCTTTTATAATTGGGGGGGGGCTCTATCAGTGGACGGTGCATTGGCATTAATGACATATCTTTGTTTAAACCTATAATACCTTGTCCTAATAAAAAGAAAATTAGAGCAGATGGGGTGCTACTGCTGTCTAGAAATCAGTCTACCCTTTGAGTGATCCCCTGTAATGTTGACCTTCTACTGTCACATTTGCACTATACATCTGGTTTTATGCAAAGAGGTTTTGCAAGATGGGATGGGGCGCAATGTGATCAAGAGAATATGCAATGATATTGGTCCCCTGAAAGAGGTGGTTATTTTTATTTTCTGTGATCCTTTCAAATGTATTGTATTGTTATGTGTAAATCTATGGTTTTAATTAATTGAAATAAACTTGACTAGAATGTGTCTACTATCCTAACATTGCTACCTATTTTAATCAGTTCAATTATTTTGTTAAACTAACATATTATCATGCATGGTGACTTTTATTGCAACATTTTTATTTTCATGCTAAGGCTAAGCATTCAATGAAGAAAAGCTAATTTATCTAAAACAAGGTTAGAACAGCAAAGTACTTTAGAACATTACATCACCAAAGGGCATAGACCATGCTCTGCAGAAACCCCAACAGAAGCAGAAGAGGGCATTTCACCACCACACAAACTGCAATAGAGAGTCAGCTATACATGGGGGGGGGGCTTGGGGGTTAGTGGAGCTTTGTTACTTGGATTAATGCCAAAAACAATGTTTACATTCTACTAAAAGCCACTGGGCAGGAATAAGTTCACTAAAAGTCAAATAATCTGTTATACTCAGCAAAACAACCCAGCCACTGAAATCCCTTGCCATTCAATCAAAATTATATGAGTGGCCCTTGAAGGTCTTCTCATAGTAAGCTGGCTCCTATCACCAGTTAATTAAATGTTGAATAGCAATATGATTACCTGCTGTAGAGCAGTCACAATATTGAATAGTATTACAATATTCACCAGTCTTTTTCTCCATTCATATTCGTATATTTCTAACACATTACAGTAAATATTTTAGGCTGTGAGGCTTACCGTCTGACTACTGTGGCAGGGAGACTGAAAGGAGGCGCTGTAGAGTAATCGACTGAAACGCCATCTGACCTGTTTTTGTTTAAAAGGAACACAGAAAGAAATTAATATTG
Source organism: Lissotriton vulgaris (assembly GCF_964263255.1). Classification (NCBI taxonomy): domain Eukaryota; kingdom Metazoa; phylum Chordata; class Amphibia; order Caudata; family Salamandridae; genus Lissotriton; species Lissotriton vulgaris. The sequence continues at coordinate 1,248,892,265 of NC_141691.1, read as the reverse complement.
AAAGAGTTGTTGTGCCTGCCACTTCTTAAATTTTCATTTTTGTTTTAGTTCTCCATTCAACAAATCAAAGGCGAACTGAAGGCAGTCTTTTGGATGATATAAGAAATTGAGTTATTAGTTGTGCAGGATGAGAGGCCTGCACAAGTGACACATCCACACTTGCCCTACTGGGTACCAAGCACCCCATTGTAGCGCTAGATGTTCTCAGGGTATCAGGAGGTGGTGAGGGCTAGTAACTACTATTCGCTGGCACCCACTAATAACACTCAATAAATGACTGTACTTTCCCTTTTCCAAAGAAAAAGCCCTGACGGGACATTACACACACACTACAGAATACTATGCAATCATTTACAAATATATATACACATCATATAGATTGAATTAACTGTGGTGACATTCTGAAATCACATTTGACCTCTATTGGGTCATGACACCCAAATTCACAGTATTGCGTTACATAAGACAGGCCTACGTTCACCACATTAACATGCAAGGCAATTGGCTTTGCAAAGATTCATCACATAAATATACCAATAATCCACTTGTAAACAACTACTATATCACTGTTATCGTTAACCATGAATAAATGTAATCTTTACTGCCAATAAAGAATTGCAATGTTTATCAAAAATCATTGTCAGCAACAAACTTTCAATAAACAATTTAAAACCAACATAGCATGTGTCTGACTATTTCTTATACAGTTTTAAGCAACAAAACATTCAGTCATGGCATGTTCCCTTTGACCTTGGAGAAACAGTTAGAGGAAGAAGAGGAAGAGGAAGAAATAGTAGAGAAAGAGGAGGAGAAGGAAGAGGATGAGCAGTAAAAGGAGGAGGATAACAGGGGTGGGGGGTGGAGCCCTCCCATCCCAATAGCCATTGATGGTATTCATTGTCGTTTAGTGCAACTGCAAGCCAAGACAGATATGCAAAATGACGATAAACTCTCCTGGGGTCAGAAATTCAATGACACTGGAGACCTATTGGTGACCCTTACATTTTTTCTGGGAGAAAGGGGATTGCTGCAAAACCCTGCAGCCCCCACAAGCCTTGAAATTTATGTTGTTGGTGCCCCTGCCATCGTCGGGCCACCCAGGAACATATGCACAACAAGTTCCACGGGCATTATGGGGCACTCCCCCTGTGGAGCAGTAAATGTTACAGTAGCGGCTCTCTCGCTGTGTTGAGAGAGCCACGATCCTTATTCTTCCTTTTTTTCCCTTGAATGGTTGCCAGATCCCGCTCAGGACAACTGGACTCTAGCTTTAATGTTGGGGGTATCAGTGGCAGCCCCAATGCCTTTTGGCTCCCCGCACACAGCTCCTGTGTTGTGCGCTAGCTCGCAGCTTTTCCACTACAATCGGCTGGGACAGACATGCGTTCCGTGCACACTGTGCCACTGGAACCAACCTATGCCTGGCTGATCAACCCTAATCTGGGCTAAACCGCCCCTTGGTTGCTTGTGTTCGGGTTGAGGGAAGACCTGGCCCAGTATTCAGGCTGGACTGTTCCCATTAGAGCAGGGTGAAGATTGATTTGCATATGGCTGGGTCCAAACTGGGGTGGCACAGTGGGCAAAAAACAGTTGACTAGGATGCGCCCAAGCGACTGCCAGTGGTTGAGATTGATTCAAGCATTCCATGCATTACCTTGTTGTTGTTGCAACTTCTTTAAAGTGGCATTTTTAAAATAACTTAAAATCCGACCTCACCTTTAAAGAGGACTTCAAATTACAAATCCTAAGAGTGTAAAAATTACTTTTATAGCAGCTACTAATCCAAATTTAGCATTTAATAAATCTAACAATGTAGCCCAATGATTCCCTTTGGCAGCAGCCAACCTTTCTACAATGAAAATAATTTTTGGGGTATTTCACTTTAAGGACATGTTCAACATTAATTACGACATTTACTACCTTTACATATCTGCACCATGCCTTTATTGGTGAAAAGTCCTACATATGGGTGACTTCATATTTAAAAGGAAAGTTTAGGCCCATCAAAAGAGGTATTTTGACACGTCAATTGTGAGGTTACATTTGCCATAGGTGGTTTACCCTGTATGCCACTATCAGGCCGCACACAACAGTAGTCTCTTATGCGCAGCCTGTACCCATACATAAACCCGTGTTAACATGTAACCAGCCCAGTGCAAATTGCCCTAGTCGCATTGCAGCGGCTTTATCTTAAAAGACAGAAACTGGCAGAAAACATGCGCAATCAAATTTACTGTGATACTACTGGGAATGAGACTCAGGCAGTGATACTCATCCCCAAAAAAGGTTAAAACACAGGAGATCAAAAAGCAAAAATGTGGGTGTGCAAAATGGGCAGAACACAATTGCAACAGATGGCTACATATTACAAAAGGGGGGAAAAGAGGAGGATAACATAAAGTATATTTGGAAAATCAATAACATGAATTATTTTAGGAGTTTACTACCACGTCTCAGTCTGAAAGAGCATGGATAGCCTTTTATGCTCCAGTATGGTATTGCAAAGCTCAACCTAATTAGCAACACAACCTAATGTGCCGAAGATAAACCTAGAAAGTACAAGCTATTTTACATTCAATTCCTTTTACAAAGCTAGCCCAAAAATGTATTTAGATGCAGCCAATCGTTTGCTTGTATAGTTGGCATAGAGACGAACACAACCCATGGATTTATAATACACCTTCTTGAAATGACAGAACGGTATTGTTGTTAATGATTCTCTGTCAGTGGCGTTGCCCTTAACACACAGCATTTCTGCAATAAACAGACTAATTCATTGATATTTATTATGATGAAGCAACACTCTTTCAACATGCTTGTAGGAAACTGGACTACTGGTTGGGGAGATAGGGGGGGTGAAACCCTACTCCAGCAGCAACCACCACCTTTGACAGATGCGGCACAAGCAAACCCCAAATTTACTTGTGCTTCAAACTGTGCCAGCTTGGCACAAAGCAGTAAGACTTAACTAAGAGGCAATTTGTATAGTATTTGTGGAGCAATTCACACAGTAATAAAGTGGTACCCTGCACGAGTCAGCCGGCGCATTCCAAGCCAGATCTTTACACCTGCTGAGGGAGTGACTCTGGTAGCGGGAGCGGGACTGCGAGGCAACGAAAGGTGCTAGCGCCAGGTAATCGCGCGCACCTGGGCCTCTTCCCGCCCCCTCCTCCCTGCAAGCACTTAACGACTCGCGGCCCCCGAACCGCGGGCGCCGCTCGCAGTCGTGCTTGCTGTTGGAAGCGTGGGGAGCCCTTTACACTGCTGCTGTCTTACCGGATTTGGGACTCTTGCACCTTGACCCTGTGTGCTCCGTTGTGTTTTCACCGCCAGCGATCGAATGCTGAACTGTGCCTGGGCCCGTGTGCTCTATTTCTTCACTGCAACTGCCCCAAGGGAATTGATCTTGGTACCCTGCACGATTCAGCCGGCGCATTCCAGGCCAGATCTTTACACCTGCTGAGGGAGTGACTCTGGTAGCGGGAGCGGGACTGCGAGGCAACGAAAGGTGCTAGCGCCAGGTAATCGCGCGCACCTGGGCCTCTTCCCGCCCCCTCCTCCCTGCAAGCACTTAACGACTCGCGGCCCCCGCTCCGCGGGAGCCGCTCGCAGTCGTGCTTGCTGTTGGAAGCGTGGGGAGCCCTTTACACTGCTGCTGTCTTACCGGATTTGGGACTCTTGCACCTTGACCCTGTGTGCTCCGTTGTGTTTTCACCGCCAGCGATCGAATGCTGAACTGTGCCTGAGCCCGTGTGCTCTATTTCTTCACTGCAACTGCCCCAAGGGAATTGATCTTGGTACCCTGCACGAGTCAGCCGGCGCATTCCAGGCCAGATCTTTACACCTGCTGAGGGAGTGACTCTGGTAGCGGGAGCGGGACTGCGAGGCAACGAAAGGTGCTAGCGCCAGGTAATCGCGCCCACCTGGGCCTCTTCCCGTCCCCTCCTCCTCCTACTTACCCCAACTTCCGCACGCGCACGCGGGACGCGCGCGGGCGAAGACCGGGCAAAGAGCGGGCCGTTGTGCGGCCGTTAGGTGGCTGGAGAGGCTGGGCTGGGCCCTGTCCCTTTAGTCGTGCTCCCTACTTAGACCCGGGCTCTCTGTGACTTCCACTGTTTGTATACACTGCTTAAGTGTTACTATAGTTGTTTCAGTTTTGCTGGTTTAGTATTTCTAGATATAGTCACCCCTGTATAACTTCATAGCTGTGTAACCTCTTCCCATTATGGATACGGCTTCACCTGGGACTTCGGGGGTTAACCCTAACAAGGGCACTCTAGATAACTATTTCAAGAAATCCATCTCAGAAATTGAAAGGGAAGAAGCCTTAGCAGAGAGAAGGGTGGAGCGTCGACGCTCCATCGAGGGTTACAAGGCAAGAACTCCCTTGGTTACGTCCCCGCATATTTTAATACCCAGTACAGAGGTGTCCCCCATTACTGAGGACCCCTTCACATCCCAGGAAATCCCAGAACTTTTAAGGGATATTACTTCCACACCTCCTTCTTCTTCAGGGAATCCCTCTAGTTTGCCTACTGTCGCTCCCCTAACACCTAGCAATCCTGATGCAGCTCAGAAACTTATGCCACCTCCTATCCCTATGGCAAAAACCACTGCTAAAAATCATTTGAGGAAGACTGAGGCCCAGATAATCCCTGGCCCTCCGCCCAAAAAAAGGATGAGGAAGGGGGGTACTATACAAAAGGGCAAAATTAGTCACTCCGAATTTGGTAAGGGGAAAGGGGGGGGGGGGGTGCAGTCTCTGTTTCTATACCAGCTGTGGGTATCAGACCTGCACAAGAAATACCACCCCCTATACTAACTACTACCCTTCCATGTGCATTTCCGGAGGAGACCCCTCCGCTTGCCCCTACCTTAGAGTCAATTGCGCAAATGCTCAGGACGTTTACTTCCCCTATTGTAGATAGATTATTGGCCATAGAACAACGGTTAGGGAACTTGGAACAGGCTATTTTAAATAGACCGGCCAATCAGAAGGTCCCTATAACACCTAGTATAGTTCAGACTGCAGTCAGTTCACTTAACAGCTCAAAACCTTCTACTTCCAAGATGCTCTATTCAACATCTAACAATCTAGCCAAGGAGGCCCATACGATTTCTACCACCACTACAACAGCCTCATTCCCTTTGCCCAACCCTCCTACTAAAACATTGTCCCACATTCCTCTAGGCACTTTAACCTCCACCACTCCTTCCGCAACTGCCATTAATAAGAATGGTACCAACTCGAAGGGTGGAAGTAGTACCGCCGCAAGATCAAGCCATCCGGTGGGAGAGAGGGCACCCTCTAGCAACGCACCTAAACGCAGGATCCCCCAGGTTGAACTCCCTCCAGAATCACTACCCTATGTAGTGGTGCTTACGGGTGTGCCCACTCTAGACCCCGACAAGCGAGAAGGCCCAGAGCAACTTAAAAACAAAACCATGTACTGGTTGTCTAAAAATAGACCTCTCCCGGTGAATGTTAATGGAGACATAGTGCATGTGCGCCGACTCTCCTGGTTAGGGGGACGGGAGAAAGACATTGAGGGCGACTTGATTGTGATTAACTTCAGGGATCCTGAAGCTGTTAGGCATATTCTGAGTTGGATGCCGGGGAACCTAGGCAAATCAATTATGCCGTGTGACCTCACTTATTTCTATCCTAGAGCCCTAGTAGCTCCTCTGTCATGCCCATGGCCCCCCATGCCCCCGATAGGGATTAATGGTCCAAAACAAATTAACCATTACTTACCCTCACACCCAGGTTCCACGATCCCAAAGAATGTTCTTGGGTGGGAACATGTTCCATCAAGGGGCTATGGAACTAATTACAGGAGTATGGAACATTCTTCTCATTCAGGGGGGATGGACCACTTGCTTCCATTTACACCTTTGGAAGTTAATAACAGATTTGAAGCTCTTTCTGGTTTGGACTCTTGTGATTGACGCCTGGGGTCCCTTCCTGGTTATTCTGCTGAAGAAAGAGCGTCAAATGGACTGAATGAAAATTCTCACGCTCCCGGTGCCAACTCCCCTTGCCAACTGTCAGCAGACCCTTATGGTACGATCCCAAGTCTCCCAGTCACACCTAACTTTAGCCCACCCTCTTCACAAGGGGTTCCCATCCCAAAAGTTTGTAGTGGTAGAAACACCTCAGGGGGGCATGGACTAATCCTGCACACTCCCTTTAGTGCCCTGCGGGTACTATCTTGGAATGTTGCAGGTATTTCCAACAAAATTCACACGGATGAATGGGATTCCCTTATAACAAATAGTGATATCTGTCTCTTTCAAGAGACATGGGCGAGGGAGCCGATTCTCAAAACTGGCTATGCCATATTTGAGATCCATGCCACCTGGAACGGCAAGGGGAGGCCCTCGGGTGGTTTGGCGGTGTGGATAGCTTCACATATTGGCTGCAAAGCGGAATCCCTACCTACGTCTTCCCAAGACATTCAGTGTGTCCTTCTAAACTGGAAGGGGGCTCCAACGTTAGCAATAATAAATGTTTATTCCCGCCCAGTAGGACCAACGGCAGAGTCCACCACACTTGAAGATCTTGTGTCCTTTTTGGGCCAGCTGCCGGCAGACTTCAAGGTGGTCATGGGCGGTGACTTTAATTGCCACTTCGAGCCCCTAGAGGGCTTGAGGGAAGGGGCCCTCACTGCAGAAGACGATTTCTGGGGCATACCAGTGTGTCACTCGCCTCATCCTAAATCCTGGTCTCCACTTGCGGTCCAAATTATGTCTTTAACTCTTAATTTCGCCTTAAGAGCCTGTAATGGACGCACTCCCTCAGATACTCCCTCCAAGTGCACTTTCAATAGACTCAATCATGAGTCACGACTGGATTACATCTTTGTTGACACCAGCCTCTGGCCTAAGGTGGAGGACTTTTATATAATTCCACGCACTGATAGTGACCATAATGCCCTCCTCCTCTCCTTGGCCTATCTCCCCGAACCTATAGGACCCTCTCGCCCAGAGGAAAGAGATGAAAGGGGAAATCTGGTATTAACTTCAAATAGGCGTAGGGTGAGATGGCAGAATTTCTCCAAATCGGAAGAAAATATGGGGAAAATCTATAATCTGGTGCTGCCCAAATTTGAGGCCCTGGAAGAACTAATTAGTCTACCCAGTACCCAGGCCTTGCAGGAATCCTTACCTTCTATTCACGAAGAGTTAGTGGCTGCATTGGGAGAGATCCTCTACCCAGAGGTGCCGAAGCCCAAGCACAAGACCAAAACATCTACTTGGTATAACTCTGAGTGCAGAAAGGCCAAAGCTGACCTTATCACTGCAGTCAAAGAGGGGGAACCCCGGACCAGGGTGTCCGCTTTGCGGCGACAGTACAAAGACACCATGGCCCGTGTGAGGTCAGACTGGGACTGGGATAGATGGCAGGACCTTTCAGCAGCTCTAACAGCCAAGGACTCAAGAAGATTTTGGTCCTTGGTTACTACCGGCTCAGGGGAACCCAAAGCCGCAGTAGAACCCAATATAGCAGCACAAATATGGGAAGATCACTTCGGGAAACTCTATGCAGATGTCCATGAGAATACTGATGCCACTGTTGCAACACTCCTCTCCCTTCCTGGTGATACTCTGGAGTTCACGTTAGGGGAAGTGGCCAGTGCAATTGATGGCTTAGCATTGGGTAAGGCACCTGGCCTTGATAAATTACCTGGTGACCTTTTCAGGTCCCATTCAGAGATCTGGGCGCCTTACCTCCTCATCCTCTTCAACTCACTTGCACGTGGTATGGCGATCCCCAGTACTTGGCTGGGGGCAGAGATAGTCCCTATCTTCAAGAAGGGCTGTCCTCTGCTCCCATCCAACTACAGGCCGATCAGCCTGATAGATGTCCCCCAGAAGATCTACTCGCGAATCCTACTGGACCATCTGTTGGTCTGGATGGAGGATAATGAAATCCTAAGTCCTCTCCAGACTGGCTTCAGGAAAAATACGTCCACCATGGACCAAATCTTCCGCCTAGTTCTCCTCTTTTGGAAAACGGTGACCATCGAGGGCGGGAGATTGTACATGGTGTTCGTGGACCTGAAGTCAGCGTTCGATCTGGTACCGCGAGGAAAGCTCTGGGAGGTCCTGAAGGAGATAGGAGTGCCCACTAATTTGCTCCAGGCTTTAATTAGACTTCACCAGGGCAACTTCGCTCAGGTACGCTGCGGACGGGGCGGAGCACTGACAAATAGGTTTCCTGTTTCCCGGGGTGTCAGGCAGGGCTGCGTCCTTGCCCCTACTCTTTTCTGTTTATATGTGAATAGCGTCATCTCACACTTAGCTAACGTTGAGGATAATGACGCCCCAGTCTTGGCAGGCAGGAGGGTACCAGCGATTATGTTTGCTGATGATACCCTCCTGCTTTCCAAATCACCCATGGGAATTCAGAGAATCCTTGATGGCTTCGATCTTTTCTGTAGGCAGCATGGCCTCGAGATAAACGCAGGGAAGACCAAATACATGATTTTTAACCCCTCCTCTACAACTAGACCTAACCCAACCTTAAATTCTACGGTCCTAGAGAGGGTCAAAACATTTCAGTATTTGGGTGTTACCCTTCAAGAGAACCTCTTATGGGGCCCACAGATTGCAAGCTCGCGATTAAGGCTTTCCCAACTGTCTGGGGCTATTTTAAAGGTTACCAACACCTCAACATACAAACCTATAGCTCCTGCAGTTGAGATGTATAAAGTGCAAGCGAAACCGGCCGCACTTTATGGAAGCGAGCTGTGGGGGCACCAAGCGGCAACTGAGTTGGTTAGTGCTGAAAATAACTTTATGAGGCGTCTCCTGGCCCTCCCAACTGCAACTCCCCTACTTCCCATACGTCTGGATCTGGGTCTACCTTCCATCAGAGAGGATCTCAAATCTAAACCCATTAGATTTTGGCATAGACTGTGGTCAACAAAGGAGCTTAGTCACTACAGGCAAGATCTGGCAAATGTCATGAACTTGAATCACAATGACAAGATACCTTGGCTAGCCTTTGTAAAAAAAGAATTGTTTAGGCTTGGTTTTAGCGAGCTTTGGGTGACTCCAGAAATAGGCTGTAGCAAGGTACCCCGGAAAAGACTAGTGGAAGTGTACAAGAAACAAAATCTCACATCTCACATGACTGCACTTAGCACTGGCACCCTAACTCACTGTTTTACCCAATCCAAAAATTCATACAAGTTTGAAACTTTTTTGGATTTTATATACCCAACCTTGGCAAGGAAGCTGTTTTTACAGTGGCGGTTTGGCTCCCTGCCAATCAAATCCTTTACTAGTAAATGGACCAATGGGGGGGATAAGTTATGCCCTGGCTGCAATCTGTGCGATGAGGACGAAATCCATGTTCTATTTTTCTGCCCCACCTATAAATCCCCAAGGAAATATTGGTTGGTGCCCCTATGCAGGAACATGGCCATAAGGAACTGTCTGTCATCCTATAGAATACTGAAATCTGACTCTTCCCCCCATATTGTATTTGCAGTTTCTAAATATCTCCTTGCCATGTGGCGTATGAGGTCCAAGCTGATTAAGGATAAACTAATATAGATTGAATATTCTGCCACTGTCTTATTGTTATTTACGGCTTCCGTTGTAAATGTCCTTTACCATAATGTCAATTTTACTCTCATGTAATGAATTGTGCTGTTCCCTTTTATGTATTTTATCTATTCGATTTTAAAATGGATAAGAAGTCTCGTTACTTGTATCTGTGTACATTCCAATGATGTTTTTTATACTGTTGTATGTATTTGAATGTCTCTTTTATGGCCTAAAAGGCCGAAATAAAGATTTTTGGATTTGGATTTGGATTTGGAAAACACAACAAAAGAAATATCCCAAACCAATTTGGAAAAACAAAGTAATTTTAATAAACAAATCAAGACCAATACAAAAATGCAATCAGTAGAAGCAAATAAATGCAATTTAAAAATGTCAGTGAAATAGAGCACCCAAAGAAAATGCAAACTGTGGCTGTCCAGTCACGTTGGACCGGGACAAATTCAAAAGTCCAAGTCAACCATGATGGACAGTGGGGCTGGCTACAGGGACCCAGTTCGGCTTGCTAAACAAAAGTGCCTCAAATCCTACTTGTATATACTTGTAGAATCCTGTGTCAATGATGTGTCACGCTGCAGAGGCGATCTAAGGTCCTGATCAGAGATGCATCGCACAGCGTCGGATCAGAGGAGCTGAGATGCTGCAATGTGAGATTCTATGACATCACTGAGGAGGCTGTCGACGACAGGGCTTGTGGCTCCAGGTCATGCGTCGAGTATGCGTCCCGCACTGGTTGATTCCGAAGGAGCCGCGGGGCTTGCAATGCGGATTCCTGCATCGTTATCTAGGGTGCCACTGACAAAAGGCTTGAGATGTGAGAGCCTGCGTTGGGCATGCATCGGTCATGTGTCGTGGAGCAGCAATTTCAATGAGGCTGAGATGCAAAGTCCTTGTGTCGGGAAAGTCCACGCAACAGAGGCGATGCATTGGTTTAGCTTGGGGCTGCACCGCACAGCAGAGGAAATGCTTCGGTTCTGCTGGTTCTACAGAAGGGCTGGTAGAACACCTTCGGGCCCACTTACAAGGATTTAAGACAGGGGTGGCACCACTTGGCAGGGTATGACTCTCAACTGGCAGTGTCCAGGTGCTGGGTTCAAGTTTGTTTGAGCCTTCTGTTCCTGAGGCCCTAGTATGGAGGCAGGCTAAATAGCCCTTGGAGTCCCTCTGGGGTCCTGGATTCAACAGAGGCAGATCCAGGCCATCTCACCCAGGCAAGAAGACTGCAACAGGTCAGGTCAGTAGGACAGCAGTCCTTCACAGTGGCATTCCAACACAGTGGCAGTTGTTGCGCCAGCACAGCAGTCCTTCCTGGCAGAGTCCATAGGTCCAGAAGAGAACTGAAGAGTTAAGTCTAAGGGGCTAACATTTATACCTGGTGTCCACTTTGAAGTCGAGGAAGCTTCACGAGTTTTAAGGCATTCTCTTCCTCCCTTGTCCTGACTCCAGCTTGTCTGGGGTCACAATGGAATGTTGACAATCCCTTTGTGAAAGTGCTCAAGCAGTGCCTTTGTGGTGTCCAACTGTAGTAGGTGACAACTCCTCCATCTCCTTAACTCAGAGTGACCCATCCTGCCAACATCTATTTACCCTTGTCTCACTGTCTGGGAGCAATAGAAAAAAGACAAACTGCCAGCTACACCTATTTATGTCACCCAGGAAAAGTCTGCAGGCACCAAATGGTTAGGAAAAGAAAATACCAACTTTCTAAAAGTGGCATTTTCTCAACTTTGAAAGGGGTATTTTAATTACAATTCTTTAGACACTAAACTCAACTTGTCTACATGTTCCCAATACGAAATTACAGCTTATTAAATGTAATAAAGAAACTCCAATGTTATCCTAAGGGAGAGGTAGGCCTTACAATAGTGAAAAATTACTTTAGTAGTTTTTTGCCACCAGGACATGTAAAACTTAAAAGTACATGTACTACTTTCTAAATACACTGCACTCTGCCTTCTGGGCTGTTCTGGACATACATTAGGTATATTATACACTTGTATATAATAAAAAAGAAAGGTTAGACCTGACAAAAAAGATTTCTTTTGCCAGGCACACAGCCTTCTGAACAGGCTTGAGTGGGTGGCAAAATCAGTGCTCCAGGTCCTCTTGTAGAATTTCATTTACAGACCCTGGGTACAAGTAGTACTACTTTACTAGGAACTTAAAAGTTAAATAAATTTGCCAATTGGGGGTAAACCGAGTGCACAAATCCCTCTTAGCAATGTTTAGCAATGGCAAAGTGTGCAAAGTACTAAAGCCAGTAAAAACAAAGTCAGTAACACAGGAGGGTTGAAGATAAAAAGTTAGGGGAGAACCACGCTAACGATGTCAGGTCTAACACATATCCCCACTCCCTCAGCTGAAAGTGGGGAGAACTACCCAACCCCCTGGGAGTTCTAATCACCAAGGCGGAAAACCCTAGAAAGGCCATCAGCACTGGAATGGCCTGTTCTAGGGCGGTGTTACACTGTTAAGTCCATTCCCTCGAGGGAGATGGATCACCTCAACAGTTTGGGATTCTCATCACACTCCACCTCTGTTCCCTGTGAAGTAACCTCCTGCTATTTAAGGCTACAGGTTGGTCCAGGTCCTCTTTTTTTAGCTGTGACAGCAAGACCCCTATGCCATGCTACGAGGAATCATCTGCACAGTTAATTCCCTATTGAAGTCAGTGGCTTTGAGCATGGATACTGTGCACATGTCCTCCTTCAGGGTGCCTAAACCTTTCCTGCACGCCTCCGTTCATATCACCTGTCTGGTCTGTTTCTTGGTGGTCAGTTCTGTCAAGGGTAAAACAATGGTGTCATAACCCTTGACAAATCTCCTATAGTAAGCAGTGAGGCCCACGAAGGCCCTTCCCATTGCCTGGGTCGTGGGGTGTTCCCCAAGCTAGAAAAGTTTGTATTTTGACCTGCTGGGGCAGCACCCCGCCACCTCCCAATTGGTGTCTCAAGGAGACCACTGATCTGTGCCCTAGCTGGCATATTACAATCCTATGCACTGCCCCTTTATGTCACCGCAGAGCTCTAAGGCCACTGATTTCATCTCGCTTACGGCATTTCTGGCAGCTAGTCTAAGCGATATAGAGACATTAATTGGCCAAATTAAGACAGGATCCCCCTCAGACCTTATTCCTGCCAGAGTTGTTCCATCCTTGGGCAAGTCACTCAGCCCTTTGGTTCAGTCCTTGGTTAACCTCTCTCTTTCGGAGGGTCAGGTACCACGGGAGTGGAAGAAGGCTCTGGTGAGACCCATTCGTTAAAACTCCACCATCCCTTGGACTGATTTATCAAACCTCCGACCCATATCTCTCCTCCCGCACCTGAGCAAGATAACGGAAAAACACGTTAACACTTTATTGAACTAACTGGCGGCTTGGATTATTCCCAGTCTGGATTCAGGCCCAACTTTAGCACAGAATCAGCGCTCCTCTCTGTGACCGATACCATCAGAATGGCGCAGGATAAGGGGAACTCTATGATTCTGGTGCTGTTGGACCTGTCCGCAGCATTCAACACGATATCGCACGACATCTTGCTCAGTCGCCTGAAGGAGGTAGGGATTGGGGACACGGTGCTGTCCTGGATGAGGAGCTTTTTATCTGGCCGCACACAGAGCTTTAGTATGGGCTCTTTCCGTTCTGCATCTGTGGAGCTCACCAAGGGGGTGCCACAGGGCTCATGCTTGAGCCCAAAACTTTTCAACATATACGTGGCCCCCCTGGCGGACCTTATGAGATCTCATGGATTCATCGCTGGGTCATATGCTGATGACACTCAGCTTCTCTTCCCTTTCCAGACTTTGACCAGGCAGTCCAACAGTCCTTCTCAGAGGGTATGAGGGCTGTATCTCAATGGATGGCTTTAAATTTCCTGCAGTGCAACGTAGGGAACACTGAGGTAATGCTCTTCGGGGAGGCTACACTCCTGTGGACCCCGGACTGGTGGCCATTAGATCTCGGCCCCGTCCCCAGCCCTAAGCAGGTAGTGAAGAACTTGGGTGTCCAGCTGGATCAAGGTCTGTCCCTAAAAGAACATGTCAATCAAACAGCTGGATCCTGCTTCCACGTAATTGACTACTTAGAAGAGTGTTTCCATTACTACCAGACTCCTCCAGAAAAACCCTTGTTCAGGCCCTGGTGCTCAGTCGCCTGGATTATTGTAATGGGTTACTAATATCAGCGAACGATAGTTTGCTCAGTAGGCATCCAGGTGGTGCAAAACACTGCCGCAAGGTTAGTTTTGAATGACCCTCCTAGATCTCCCTCAGGCCCCCTACTGAACCAGCTTCACTGGCTGTCGATTCGACAATGAGTCTAGTTCAAAACCTGTTGTATCATCCACAAGGGTATACACAATCTGGGGCCCAGCGTCAAGCATGTGTCGCTCATTCGAGGCGGTGTCAGTTTAAAGGAGCTACAGGGCTGCAATGCAGAGTCAGTCGCTGCCAAGGTTGTCTTCAAAGAGGAATTTGAGGGCTGCACCGGCGATGCATCGCGCCCGGACAGTTCCAAGGAGGGTGCAGGCTGCGAGGGTGATACAGGTCTTTGGGATGGGGTTGATCCATGCAACAGCGGCGATCTGTCTGTTCTGCATGGGGTTGGCCCGTGCAGCAAAGCAGATGCATCGGTTCGCTGGGCCTACAGATGCAAGCAGAGCACCTTGAGCCCACTTCCAACGGTCCCAGACTGGAGCAGCAAGTTGATGTGGTTACGGTTGTTGGAGCCTTCAGTCCCTGAGGCCCAAGTCTGGAGGCCAGGCAACTAGACCCTGGAGCCACTCTGCGGTCCTGGGTTCAACAGATGCAGGTAGAGTCCTTCTCACCCCAGCAGGAGGGCAGCAGGTCAGCACAGCAAGGCAGTAGTACTTCAGAGCAGTGGTTCAGCAGAGTGGCAGTCATTTCAGCATCACAGCAGTCCGTTTTCCTGGCAGAGTATCCACAGGTCCAGAAGCATATTGAAGAGCTGGTATCTGATGTCCATTATTTATACACAGTTCTGACTTTGAACTGAGAGAAGCTTCTAGAGGCATGCCTTTTGAAGTGTACAGGTGCCTGCCTACCTTCCTTGCCCTGGCTCCAGACTAACTACAGAGCGGTATGCAGCCCTTTGTTTGGAGGCAGAATACAGCATATTCAAGTATAATAGAGGGTGTGCCCAGATCCTCCCTTCCATCCTGGCACATTTAAGTTCCCTATTGTGTGTGGCTGTCTAGGAGGAATATACAAAGCCCAACTGAATGAATTAATCGATTTTATAAAGCACCAGAATCCCCCTAAGGTGTATCTCCACGCTATAAGAGAAGGACACAGGACCAGTAGAATCAGTTGAAGAAGAGTTCTGTTTTGAGAAGTTTTCTAAAGAGGAGGAGGTCTGTGCACTTTCGAAGGTGTAAAGGCAGAAGTTCCAATAGAGGGGTGCAAGGTAGAAGAAGGCTTTGACCCAGTGCGAGACTTCCTAAAACTGGGATTACTAAGGAGGGATTTCTCCCCCGAGCTTAAGGATCTGATCGGCTGATAGAGGATGAGTTTTTCAGTTAGATGGCTAGGTCCCTTGCCATTTAGTACTTTATGTACAATACAATAGATCTTAAACTTGATCCTCTGGCATATAGGGAGTCAGTCAAGTTGTCGCAGCAGTGGGATAGAGGCTGTTCTGGGTGGCATATTAAGGACCAGTCGAGCTGCAGTATTTTGGACCGCCTGAAGTTTATTCAGTAAATATTAATTTGTGGCACCTACTAGTGCGTTACAGTAGTCCAGACGACTGATCACCAAAGCCTGAATCAGAATTTTTCGCACAGATAAAGGGAGGAGATGGAGTGTTCTACGCAAGAGACTCAACAGACAAAAACAGGTGCCAGTGGTAGCCACTACCTGATCTTTCATAGTGAGAGATTGAGCCAAACAGACACCCAAGTTTTTAGCCACGACTTGTTTGAACATTGTCAAAAAGCATAATTCCTTTTGTTATACTTGGCCCCTTTGCAAGGTTCACACCGAAACTTTTTGCATTTGCCTAGCCTGTTTCTGTAACCCGGTGAATTTAGGCCTTTGCACACTTTTTCACTGTGGTCCAGTTTAAAGTGTGTGCGTTCTCTGTGTATGTGTGGTGAGAGTGGCTTGCCCTCCCATAGGAATGCATGGGGATATGTGTGTCCATGGTAGTTCCTGATGTGTGGGGAGTGCAGGGTTGAGTTTGGTATGTGCAAACGCATGAGATTAAATGCTGCGCGATGATGTGTGCAGATTTATTGTGTAGAGTGGAGAAGTGCCACTTCTATAAGTTGGCATGAATGAATGAATGAATGAATAAAGTGAGATTTATACATGCGCAACTTAGCCCAGTGGGCGTCAAGGCGCCTAACTCAATATAAAGCTGATAACACCAGGTGACGGGTCTGTGCAGTAAATGTGAATTGACTGTCTGGCTTGTGATTGGCTGGAGCTGGCAGGTGTGCTTGGCTCCAGGAGCCAGGATGGGTCTGCCCAGTGGTGAATGGGGGGGGATCTGCATGTTGATGGAAGGGAGGAGTGCACCTGGGACCTGAAAAGGGCTGGGCCTTCCCTCCACAATGCTGGCTCCACCCCTGTGGTGTGTCTGATGTCCCTGACCCATCATGTGAATAGGCAGAGGGGCTAAGCAAAACAAAGTGCTCCAGAACCAAATGTATCTGGCTGCCCGTTGCCTGCACCTTTGGAGACAAAGGATTTGGTGTATAAAAGAGGGGCTGTGACCCCATGAAAATGTTCTTGTTCCTGACTTGAATCTACCAGGGGCGTGCTGCTGCTGGGGCCCAGGGGAAGGCTTGCCTCCCTGGGCCCTGCCCAGCCCCTGGATGCCAGAAGGTCTTTTCTTTGCTGGGAGCTGCTGTGCCCCATCTTTTATGCCCAGGACGTCTTGGAACCCTTTTGCTCCTGTTGCTCTGTTAAACTGAGGTTTCTTTCTCCCTTAGCGCCTAGGAAGCACTTTATTTTAAAAAAACGGTTATTGAGGGAGCCTACCCCTCATTTCTGCATTTGTTATTGCAGCGCGGGTGCCCACCCCGCTTGTTTGCGCCTTTGCGGGTGCCCACCCCGCTCCTACATTGTTTCTTTATTTCGAGGGAGCCTACCCCTCGTTGTGCACCGATAAAGTCACCACCGTGGCCGGGCCGAAACCGGAAGTCAGGCAGAGCTGCCTGACATGGGGCGGGACTTCCGCTTCCCCAAGGGTAGCACCGCGCCCACCCTATGGCCGCTGGACGGAAAACGGATGTGATGCTTCGAGGCGTTGACGCAGGGCTCCCATGCGAAGGGGAGAGCCCCGCGGTGGCGCCTGATGGGGAAAAAGCCCCGGGTCCCAGGAGGGGGCCCGGGTGAATCAGAAATGGTGGCCGAGGGCGCCAATGGCAGTACGGGTATCCCAGGAGTCCAGGGGAGACCCGCCGGAGAAGTACTGCTGCCGCCCGAGTTGAGGTGGAGGACGCCGCCGGGACGCCTCCAAGTAGGAACCGGTGAGTGAGCCTGCACTGGGAGCACTCGTAGTGCTCCTATCCTCCCTACCCTGAGCTGTGCTACACGTCTGCGCCGCAGTGGTGGGCAGCTGCCTCAAGGGGGAACCTGTGGTCATGGAAAGGCCCCGAGGGGCCAGTATCCCCCTACTTCCCAGGCACCATAGTGGTGCCCCTTTTTCAGAACGGCCCTGGATGGCAGCAGGCCGCTCCAACGCTTTGCCCATTACTTCCAGAGCCAGATGGCTCCCTCGTGGGCATGTTTATCGCCAGTGGCTCCTAGGGGGCACAGTGATTTTAAAGCACCAGTGTTTGGGGGCCAGTGCTTTGTCTATGATGGGCGCATGAGAAGTCTAGGAGCCAGAGGGCTCCAGGGCACATGTTTATTTTCAGAACCTAGAGGGCTCCAAACCTGTGGCGCAGTTCGTTCGAAGGACCAGTGAGAGCCCAGGCCGCAGTTTACTCTCCTGCTGCCCAGCAAGCAGTGGGCAGCTGCACTGTTTAGGTATTTCCCTTAGGGGACATGTGCTTTTGGACTCAGGAGTGGGACGCACTCCTTCGCCCCTACCTTGGCCTTACACAGCTGCGCAGAACTTAGTGTCAACTGCAGCGTTTAGGCCTCCAGTTCATTGTCCTCAGCTGCCCAGCAAGTAGTGGGCAGCTGCAACATTTAGGTTTTGGCGCAGTGGCGCAACCTTGACCTTCGCTGCCTTAGCAGCATGCCCTGACATTCTGGACACAGGGCATTTGAGACCCTTCTTGGATGGCCAGTTGGCCAGGGGGGCTGGTAGATGTATAGGGCGCAAGGCCCTAATGTGATTTATGTGCTAATGCTTTTGGGTGTTAGGAAATGTATGGTGTATAGTATGATTTGCGCACCCTGTTTTTGATACCTCTAGATATGGGTTAGGCTGATGAGGTTGTTTTACCTATTTAGGTTGGTGTTAGTGAGATTATACTTCACTCTGTGATTTACGCCCCTAATGTGAGTTATACTTAGGAGGTAGGGTCTAATGTGTTTAGACTAGTGAGAGATTGCATAATGTGTTTATGCTGGTGAGGTTGGCGCAGGATATAATTTGCACTTGATGTGACTGAGCATAATGTAAAGTTATGTTACAGGTTGAGGTTGAGGACAGTGATTACCAGTGGCTACTGGTCCTAGGTTTATGATCTATTTTTACTTGTAACAATTTCTGCTAAGTGTTGATCCTGACAGTGGCCCACGTGGCAACTGTCCTGTGTAAATAATCCCTTGTGAATATTGCCCGTGCCAGTTGGCACAATGTATATTGTGTGATTGCTATCTGACGTGTTTTTGAGAATACAAAAACTATTTTTATATAACTGTGTGGAGTTCCTTTTGTAGTGTGCCTGGGATGTTGTTGCTGTGTGCGTGCGCAAATGCTTTACATATTGCCTCCGGGATAAGCCTGACTGCTCGTGCCATGCTACCAAGGGGGTGAGCAGGGGTTATCTTTGGCCTGTAACTCCCTTGCCCTGACTAGAGTGGTGGTTTCTGCCTGGCTTCGGCGCAAGCCTTAGCCAACTAGAAATCCCAGTTCTAACACCTGTCTTCCTAGCATTTAGTTGGAGAAGGTGTTCTGTCATCCAACCCAAGACTGCTAGCATTCCTTCCGAGAAGAGGGATTTGGTAGACATAGTTCAATTGTCAAAAGATAAAGAAGTTGGGTGTCATCAGCATATAAAAAAGGGGGTAAACCCAAAATCTCTAGCAATCTTGACGACGGGAGCCACATATACATTGAATAGGGCTGAGACAAGAGACTTGTGGCACACCCCTAATAAACTCCATAGTGCGAGAGTGAAAAGGACCCAAGTTAATGGTCTGTTGTTAGAAATGGGGGTCTCTAGTTGGCAAGGGTTTGCACCTTTGTCTAAGTAGGGACTGTTCCTTCTAGTCGGGATAAGGAAGTAACACTCCTAAAATAACCCCTGTTCGCCCCCTTGGTAGTTGGGCACGAGCAGTCAGGCTTATCTGAGAGGCAGTGTGTAAAGCATTTGCACATAACCAACAGTAACACCGTGTAAGCACTACAAAAGGACACCACACCAGTTTAGAAAAATATCCAATATTTTTATATACTTAAGACAAGTACAAAAACGATAAAAATCCCCAATACATTACTTAGAATTCTTCAGTTATTCAAATACACTTGAAATAAAGTTCCTTGGAGTCAATAGCTCCGCCTGGGTCTATCACAGCATCGTGAACAACACATTTTAAACAGTTCTGGCTGACAGCGGCGTCGCGGTCCAGCTACGGTGTCGGGAAGACCCGCAAAACAGTACCTTTAGAAATGCAGGGCGTAGGTAACGTCTAGTTGAGCTCCGAAATCATGGCATCCGCAGGCGTCGGTTCCAGCGGTCAGTGCAGGAGTTGTTGGGCCATTGAAGTCACACGCGTTGCAGATCGAACTCCTCGCGGTTGAAGTTGGGAGCGCTGGCATCGGCAGGCATTGGGTGCTGCCGTGCGAAGTGCGGTTCAAAAGGGGGTGGTGATGGACGGAGCATCTGAATCAATCAAACACTCACACCCAGTCAAAAGATCTGGGTTTAATCCATCACCGTTCTTTAGCCCACTCTGCCACCCCAGTTCAGACATGGCTATATGCAAATCAGTCTGACCCTGTGCCTCATGGGAACAGTCCAGCCCGAACTGCCAAGCCATGTCTTCCCTGGACCGGAAACAAGCTTCTGGGGACCGGTTTCTGGCATTCCAGCCGTGCGAAGTGCAGCGGTGGTCATTGGGGTTTTGGCAGGTCACGTTGCAAGTAGTGGCGTCGTAGTTGTTGAAGAGCTGTCGGTGGCTGATGAACTGGATTTGATGCCGCTGGCGTCGATAGGTCAATCCGGCAGTGCAGGGTGAGGCTGGTGCGTCATGCAACTTACAAGCTGTGCCCTCAAACCATGGTGCAAACAGCAGTGTCAATGTCGGAGTAAAGGAGCAGCATTGAGGATACCAAGGCGACAATGTGAAGTGAGGTGGTGCGGAGTGTAGTGCCCACTGGTCACGGTGCAAGCAGCGGCTCGGTGGAGGCGTCGATGAGACGAGGGTTGCAGTGCAGCGGTGCCCTCTGCGGTGCCTTCAGGACACAGAGTCAGCAGCAGCATCATAGACGGCGTTGGGTTGCTTTTTCTCCTGATGCAGCACAACACACACAGTCCCCAGTGCTGAGAATAGAAGAACTTGAAGTCTTTGCTGATCCTGGGACTTCTTGAACAGGGGGCAAACTCTCCCCCAAGCCCTTGGAGAAACTGACAAAAAGAGATTTCAGAAAGTTTAAGTTCAGTCCTTTCAGTGCCCAAGACAGAAGCAGCCTCTGCAGGCTAACACAGCAAATATGTAGTTCCTCCTCACAGCTTCTAAAGCTCTTCTTCTTGGCAGTCTTCTTGGTCCAAAAAAATTGTCAAGTTCTGGGGTCTGGGCCCCAATATTTATACCACCAAATCATTTGTTCTCTGAAGGCAGAGAGTGTCTGTACCCAGCCCAAACCAGTTCTGTCCTCACTGGTGCAGCTTCCTGGCAGGGGATGGAGACAGCATTGTGCAAGGCAGACCAGGCCCATTCAGGTGCAAGGAAATCTGCTCCCACTAATCTAAATGCAGCCCAGGTCTATTCCCGTCAGCCCTGACCCGTCAGGCTCTCTGGAGCCACTGCTCCTCTCCAGCCCCTCTCATCCCAAAGCCAGGCAGTCAACCCCCAACCCCAGCAGAGGCACACAGGATGGCTAAACAAGAAAATACCTACTTTCTAAAAGTGGTATTTTCAAACATAGAATGTAAAAATTCAGACATACTAAACTTTATTTTTCTACCTTGTATCCTTTAAAAGATTATTCATTATAAATGTCATTCTTCAAAAACATTTACACCTGTGTAAGATCTTTCTCCAACAGATTAGTTCAAGTGCAAACAAGTGAAATAGTTTTTTAAAAATAATTGAATGCAAGCGACGGCATTGAGCTTGTTATTGTTATTTGTACATTGAATGTTAAAACTATGTGTGCTTTAGAAAATCCCTTGTAAGCACCTTTACCTGATATGGATTGATCGCCAGAGCCTCCAAGGGTATATTGGGTTTCCCACTTTCTCTTAAGCAGATCCAATAGTAGCATTTAAATTATAAGCCCCTGAGCACAGGTAGTGCCACTGTACTACAAACTTACAAGTAAATTAAATATGCCAATTGTGCATAAGCCAATCTTACCATGGGAAGAGCACACAAGCACTTTAGCCCTAGTGGCTAAGTGCTTTAGCAGTGGCAAAGTGTGCAGAGCCCTAACGCCAACAAAAAGGAAGTCCGCAACACAGGCGGGTCGAACGCAAAGATTTAGCAGAGAACCATGCCAAGGATGCAAAGACTTATAATGCTAATACAGTGTTCTAATCCTGACTTACTCTTTTTTCTCACAGATGCTCTGCTTTGTTAAAGAGTAAGGCAAGGGAGCAACATTTTCACACCTCAGACTATACACTTGGATAACTTGGCTACATGCCAGTCTGGACTTTTCGTTGCTCTGCTTGTAGCTGGGATGTAGGTGGTGGGGGACAATGTCAAAGTACTGTTGAGAGGTAGGGGACAGTGTCAAAACATCAACAAGCCTTCCTGGCATCATTTAGTTAGTAATATCAGTAATTTGCTGTGATACAAAACTAGCAAAACTGTGGAAGTAAGTGTTGCGTAATTATTAGATCCCTCCTCTAATGCTTACTGCTAGTAGGGCTTTAGTGATAGCTACGTCCTTAATTAACTTTAACATAGTCATTGTTGTCCTCTACAAAACTTCTCTAAATACAAGACTAATGTAGTTATAAGGATTCTATCTGGATTCCTAGCACACTGACACGGCTACATTTTGGCACTCAGAAAAATTATTCATTTTAACTGTGTTGTCATATAAAAAGAGGCATGTGATGTTGTGTGTTCATTATGGCTTCTTTATTGTCCAACTGCTGCCCAAACAAGATATGTTGCCACTTAAAGCATTCAGAACCTAGCCGCTAAAAAGGATTTAACAAGTTTTGTCTTTTTACACCAGATATAGTCCACAACGGGCACTGGCATCATACTCATAACATTTGATAAAAAACTAAACTTCATTTTTATTCTCAGAACCAGCAGCTTTAATTGGGACTGTGTCCACTTACGGATGGAAGCCAGAGGTCACCGGCATTGTCCTGCAATTAAGCTGTAATTTCAATTGTAGCTGTAATAAAGACAGGAAATCGTCACTACTCCACTATGAGGAATGCCGGGTTAGTAGGAGTATGATGATATGCACAATTTAGAACGAGGATTAAAGGTAAGTGAATTTCTTTTTGCAGCATGGGATAGTCAACACAGTTATTAACCTCAAAGTATAGTTAAGAATAGCCACAAGACGAGAGATGTGGAAAGCAGAGAGAACCAAAATTGATAGCATAATAAAATGAAAGAAATGAACCACAGATGTCCTTAAACAGATTGCTCCATGAGTTGACAGCTGGGTACAAGGTGCAAGGTAGTTTGGCACTCATCTGCATGGTCTTTGCCTTGTGCCTGTTCCTCCTCCTCTTGGTGCCCTAGAGATACTGCACAAGTAGCACACCACAAAGCTGCAGGTGCTACAAACTGCTGCCTGCCAGAGGCTCAAGTGTTCACGTACAAAGAACCTACTAAAGGAGATACAAAAATTAGAAGGATGCTATAACTGAAAGCCCTCATGTTCTGCGTACCTGAGAGCAGATGTAATCGCCACCAATTGATCCTAATCTAGTAGATATGGGCAAATGCCAATTGGCCTTCAAGAAAGTCAAAACAAGGTTCAAATTCCACTGAGGAACAATAAGAGAACAGGGAGGCAAACAGTTAAGGAAAAAGGAAAAAAAATCAGAAAATTTACTACTAGTGGTGAGCTAAAGAGGGAAAGTTGGTCAGAACACAAATGAAAGCAGACAGGCGATAAATAGTCCCACTGAGCGAGGGACAATGCAAATTTCATGAGGATGGAAATGTTAGATTCACCCCTGAACAAACTTAGTCCAGAGGCCTCTCTAGATAAGTTTAGAGGCAAGCTTGCTAACAGCAATGATGAGATCTGCAAACTCATAAGGACTCTTAACTGATGTAGCTGCAGCATCTGGGGACTGGGGTGGAGGAACTGACCATACTGTAGTAAGAGAGGCAGAGGAAGGGGTGGCTGAATGCCAACCGATCGTCATACCTAATGTTCCACACAAAATGGGGAGATCAGATTCAATTGCGACTGAGCCTCCTGCGCCTTCTGTAAGACATTCGACAAAAGCGGGATCGGCTGAAATGTGGACAGTGGGTCCTGAGACGAGTTGAGACTAAAGCATTCTCCTTGAAATTATTCAGTGGAAAGTGTACAACTCAAATGCAAAGATGCATCCTATTGTGGGACATGGCTAGGAGATCAATGAATGGAAACCACAATCTGGAGACGATGATGTTCATCACTTCGCATGCCGCTGCCATTTGTGACACTCCAGTAAGAGACAACAGAGCATCCGCATGCGTAATGAGGAAGTCTGCTATCTAAGCCATTACCAGGAAGGATTAGTTACTTACCTGTAATCCTAGTTCTCATCCAGGGGTATACTCATCAAAGTCATAAACTATGAATAATCCCTGCCCATGTGTGGGATCCTGGAGCATATAGAAAATACATTATATATATATATATATATATATATATATATATATATATATATATATATATATATTACCTACTGGCTATCGCCAGTAGGTATATATAGTTAGGATTAATTCCCTATGGCATTTCTGAAAATTCTATGTCTAATAACTTTGGCGTTTGTGGACGGAATCGGCTGAAATTTTCAGGAAAATGGCACATTTTGTTTCTGAGCAGCCCCTGAAAATTTGGTGGGGTTTCGTCAAGGGGGGGCCGAGAAAAAAGGGGGGTCCCAAAACGCGTTTTTCCCATTCATTTTTCCATAGGGCGGTTGGACTCACTTTTAGCTCGAACGGCTGAATGGATTTGCACGAAACTTGGCAAAATTGTAGGGACTGTTAGCCCGATGTGCCTTTGCTAGGTCTCAATATATGTGCTTCAGTGGATTTTGAGAAATTAACGTTTAAATCAAGATATATATCTGTAACAGCGCTCCGGGCAGCGATCCGGTCCACTTACTTTTCGCGTTTCGGAACTTTGCGCGCAGAAAGCTGATTGGCTATCCGGTGTCTGTCAACATTCTAAACAGTCCGGAGCGGCCGCCATCTTGTCTCTCGGTAGGATCGAGAGAGAAGAAGAGGTGAAAAACGAAGGGGGAATTTAATGAAAGGGGGCAAGGTATCCCCCTCTTGACCCCCTAGGAATGTTGTTGGGGTTATTAAAGGGTCCCGTGGGGAAAAGAAAAAAAAAATGATTTTTCACGGTAGAAGCGCTTCACGGGCCGCGAACTGGGCCGCAAACTGGTAGCGAAACGGGAATTCGCCATTTTGTGCTTCGTTAATTAAATTACTAGGTATAAGGGGGTGCGGGAGACGTATCCTAATCCCCTATGTTTCCTGAGGGTGGCTGAGGAGGCTGATATATGTTGATACATCTCTTCCAGCGGCTGTGAGTGAGCTTTTTTTTTTTTTGCTGCGTGACAGTCCGGAGCGGCCGCCATCTTGTCTCTCGGTAGGATCGAGAGAGAAGAAGAGGTGAAAAACGAAGGGGGAATTTAATGAAAGGGGGCAAGGTATCACCCTCTTGACCCCCTAGGAATGTTGTTGGGGTTATTAAAGGGTCCCGTGGGGAAAATAAAAAAAAAAATGATTTTTCACGGTAGAAGCGCTTCACGGGCCGCAAACTGGTAGCGAAACGGGAATTCGCCATTTTGTGCTTCGTTAATTAAATTACTAGGTATAAGGGGGTGCGGGAGACGTATCCTAATCCTCTATGTTTCCTGAGGGTGGCTGAGGAGGCTGATATATGTTGATACATCTCTTCCAGCGGCTGCGCCATCTTGCCTTTTTTCCAATGCCACAATTTTGTCGTGCACGGCAGCCATTTTAGATGCCAGGCTGGTCCCAGGCTATCACCTACCCCTGCGGATGTAGTTTATGGCCCCAGCTGTAGAGAATTCAGACATGCCAACCCTCCCGATTCAGGCGTGTGACTACTGATTTCAGTGCTAGTCTCCCGCCTCCCGATTTCTGCAAGCAAAAACCCGGGGGCATATTACGAACAACTAGCGATAATTTTTGTCTCTAACTTGTTTAGAGACAAAAATTATCGCCGCACATCGGCGATTTTTATCGCAGATAAACCTTGCTATTATCGCAGAAAAGTCAGCGATATTCATGTATTATCGAGCAAATGCTCTTAGCCATGTTATCCACCTCCCATTGGATAACATGGCTAAGAACTGCTCAGGGCAGGTGTTAGATTTTGGAGATATTCGCGCTTAGCACGAATATCTCCAAAAGTTGGTAATAGGAGATAGCGATGTTAGGGACTGTTTCCAGTCGCTAACATCTTGGCACGCCACTTTGCATGTCATTAGTGATAAGTATCACTGACATTCAAAGCGGGGCCCAAGATGGTCGCTATCTCCTTTTAGCTGTCACTAACTGGTGTTAGCGACAGCTTGGTAATAGGGAGATAATTTTATCTCCGCTTTCATGGCTTTTAAAGCCAAAAAAGCGGAGATAAACCCCCTTGATAATATGCCCCACGATTCCTTGGGGGTTTCAGCTGACAGGGCTTGGTATTGTGTTACATGGTAATTTTTCCAGGAAACGTCAGAGGGTCGATGCAGGGGTTCTAGAAGAGGTGATAAACCATTTAAGCCTCATGAACAAGCGCATGGTCTTTTAAAGATTTGTGAAGTACTCGGGGCGGCGGTGTGTGTGTGCCCTCTTTCAGGAGCGGGCGGGGGGGCACTGCCAGCAACTTGCCAGGTCAGGTAGTGTTCAACACGTGCATCACCCTTTCTCTGCCTGCTATTGCGCTCCATGCTTCGGAAAGGTAAGAAAAAGAACGTGCATTTGAGTTTGAAATGTCCGATCCTGCAGCAGCACACTTCCAAAGCCCACACATGACAATAACCCGATTCAAGGCCCTATTCACCCGTTTTAAAAAAAATAGATAACACTCCAACAAAGTAAGATTATAAAACTTTATTAACTTTTAACTATAATGAACGGAACAAAAACTAAAAACATTTAAACATTTTTCAACTCAAAAAGCAACAATGGTTAGAAGCTGTCTTTTGTGCGAATAGTCCCAAGGCAGCACAACGTGCAGAGTTCTGGACGGCACCCAGGTGATGTCGCCTGGGTGCCGCACTGGTTTTGGGATCCTACAATGCAGCACAGAAAAACAGCGTGGGGCGTCCCGGGTGGTGCGGGGGGAGGCCTCGTCAGTAGCGGTCTGTTGTGCGAATAGTCCCAAGGCAGCAGAACGCGTTGAGATGTTGATGGGACTGTGTCCAGTGTCCCATGGCTGACACAACATGTACGACAGGCACCCAGGTGATGTCCAGTAAACTGCCACACTGGTTTTGGTATCCTACAATGCTGCTCCGAAAATTGGCGTGCGGCGGCCCGGGGGGGGCGTGGGGGAGGCGGCGTGAACGGGCCTCCCCAGGTGGCGGCCATCTAGCTGAGTTGCGCCCGCTCTTGCGGCTACAGCGTCTCGCTCACCATGTTGTTGAGTTGCTCCCACTCTTGCAGTGCAGCGATAGGCGGCTGCCACATGGCTCTTAAAATGGCGGACGGCTCCTCGGTTTTGGGCCTGGTCCACTGAAATGGCCCTGGGACACCTTGGAACTCGGACGCTTGCCTGTTAGGGCTTGGGCTCCATTCTCGAAAAGCGTCCCCTCAGCCGTGAAGATTCTACAACAGTCTTGGGGGCCCCCGACTCCCGCAGGCTTCCGGTGGGGAGCGGCTGCCATGATTGCTCGCGGAATGACCACGACGGAGCCACGGGATGGTGGTGCTCTCATGCTGACGCCAGCTTCAGTCTGAATGATCCAGAAACAAGGTGGGGCTTTCATCGTTTGGGAAAAAAAAATGTTCTAAACCAATGAAAAGTGTTATTTTTAGGTCATATGACCAAGACTTCCATCTTTAGGAAACCAAAAGTAAAATGAACCAATGAAAAGTTTTATAAACAAGTCACATGACCTGTTATGCGGCATAGGGCTACAAAAAGCGTAGAAAATCCGTTGGCACGTGAGGCGGCGTCAGTAGCGGACCGATGTGCGAATAGGCCGAAGGCAGCACAACGCGCCGAGATCCGGATGGCACCGAGGTGGTGTCCAGCAAATTGCCGCACTGGTGTGGCCATCCTACAATGCTGCGCCGAAAGACGGCGTGTCCAGCTGAGTTGCGGTCACTGTTGCGGTACAGTGACTCGAACGCGCCGAGATCCGGATGGTACCGAGGTGGTGTCCAGCAAATTGCCGCACTGGTGTGGCCATCCTACAATGCTGCGCCGAAAGACGGCGTGTCCAGCTGAGTTGCGGTCACTGTTGCGGTACAGTGACTCGAACGCGCCGAGATCCGGATGGCACCGAGGTGGTGTCCAGCAAATTGCCGCACTGGTGTGGCCATCCTACAATGCTGCGCCGAAAGATGGCGTGTCCAGCTGAGTTGCGGTCACTCTTGCGGTACAGTGAGTCAAACGTGCCGAGATCTGGATGGCCCCGATGTTGTGTCCAGCAAGTTGCCGCACTGGTGTGGCCATCCTACAATGCTGCGCCGAAAGTCGGCGTGGGGTGCCCCGTTGGCTTATGAGGTGATGTCAGTAGTGGACCGATGTGTGAATAGGTTGGAACCAGCACAAGGCGCCAAGATCCGAATGGCAAGTTCTGGATGTTGAGTGCCATAGTTGAGAGTTCTGAGCAGTGCTTGTAAGACTATCTGAAGTTTATTATAAGAATCAGAGTAAGTTGAAGACTGTCTGAAGCTTATTTGCACCTTTTGCAGCTTCACTATTGCCCAAGGTGGTGTCCAGCAAATTGCTGCACTGGTGTGGCCATCCTACAATGCTGCGCCGAAAGACGGCGTGTTCAGCTGAGTTCCGGTCACTCTTGCGGTACAGTGACTCGAACGCGCCGAGATCCGGATGGCACCGAGGTCGTGTCCAGCAAGTTGCCGCACTGGTGTGGCCATCCTACAATGCTGCGCCGAAAGTCAGTGTAGGGTGCCCCGTTGGCTTATGAGGTGATGTCAGTAGTGGACCGATGTGTGAATAGGTCGGAACCAGCACAATGCGCCAAGATCCGAATGGCAAGTCCTGGATGTTGAGTGCCTCAGTTGAGAGTTCTGAGCAGTGCTTGTAAGACTGTCTGAAGCTTATTTGCACCTGCTGCAGCTTCACTATTGCCCTGGTGTGGCCAAAGGTCGCACATGACATAGGCGGCCGGCTCCCGAGGTCCGGCGGAACTTTTTTCCTTTTCCTTTCTGCTTCTTTTCGTACAATCCGTTTCATCTGAAGACACGACCAGGTCCCTGAATGTGTGTAGGGGGACGCTATTGATTGAATGAAAATGGCGGCTTGACACAAAGCTGACTCAAGCGTTACTGTTGATGCTATACAGACAAAAATTGGTTTTCAGTTTGTACATTCTTCATGTTTTTTTTTTCCATCCAAGTCTGATTGAGAGTTTGTAGAAAAATGGCTTCAGATTTTCCACATACTACTCTTCAACATTCTTCCTAAATGTAACAATGTGAAACTCACTAGGAGAACGGCTGTTTCTGTTTCCTTTCAAAATGCTGCCAACAATATTTTCTGAATGGAAGACACCATCTTGTAGCATAAAGGGCCGAAAGGGGTTCTGGTCTGGCCGATGGTTGGTGGAGACATTTTGACTATATCTTGGACCTGCCCGGCCTCGCCCAAAATGGCGCCGGTATAAATGGGACTCGTAACTCCTTGCCCGCAAATGTATATCTAGAAAATGTTATTGTAAGTGGCCCTGTCGTATTTTAATTACAAAATGTACGTCCACCGATTCCGCAACTGTTAGACACCTTTGTTCTTGCAACCTAATGGCCCGCTCGTTACGTTCTTCTACAGTGTAAATGTCTCCTCATCATATACGATTTCAGTTTGCTCCGTGGCCGGCCCACGTGGTTATAGGCCCGTATTTGTATACTGACATTTTCACAATAAAGGTTTTTAAAACAAAACACGGTAGTAGTATTTACATTGGTAAAGTTTTTACTTTTAGTCACTGTTTTCGAATCAGTAAAAGGCAAGTGAAATAAAGCAGTCCAATTACATGACGGATAAAAGGTATAATATGTAGGAACGCAGTAAAGATAAATGGTCAAGGGCAGTTGTGTTTTTCATGTCTGCAACATAAAGTGATCGATAAGAATCTGATAATCAGGCGTATCGGCGACTAAGACAGCAGGCCGAATCTCTTTTACTCAACGGCTCCGTCATGGAAGGAAGAAACGCCCTTTTTCTCGAAAAAGAAATATATTTTACTTGCAAGACAGTTGTAAATTTTCCGGGAAAGTACATTAGCCTGGAATATTATAACATATGTTTGAAAAAAAAATATTGTTCGAAAACAATAAAAAGCGTAATTTTTAGGTCATATGATCAAGCTTTTCATCATTAAATTAACAAAAGTAAAATGAACCAATGAAAAGTTTTATTAACAAGTCACATGACCTGTTATGCTTACGTTACGCGCTGCGCGCCGCGCCTCGGATCACTTCCGGGTGCGCTAACGCGGCGTGTCATATAACGCATTACGCGACAACGTAGGTCAAGAATATAGTCAAAATGTCTCCACCAACCAGCGTTCGGAACACAACCCCTTTCAGCAGTCCAAAAAGTTCTGTTAAATGACAACAGAGGGGACAAGCAACAAGAACCATCAGTCAAAGAGGGGAGGGCAAGTTCTTCTCTTCCGGGTCATGTTGGGGCGCTACCGGAACTGATCGAATTGGTAGTCTACAGTGTTTCTGGATGTTTCAGACTAAAGCTGGCGTCAGCATGAGACCACTACCATCTCGTAGCTCCGTCGTGGCCATTCCACGAGCAATCATGGCAGCCGCTCCCCACCAGAAGCCTGCGGGAGTCGGAGGCCCCAAGACTTTTGTAGAATCTTCACGGCTGAGGGGACGTTTTTCGAGAATGGGACCCAAGCCCTATCAGGGAAGCGTCCGAGTTCAAAGGTGTCCCAGGGCCATTTTAGTGGACCAGGCCCAAAACCGAAGAGCCGGCCGCCATTTTGAGAGTCCTGTTGCAGCCGCCTATCGCTGCACCGCAAGAGCGGGAGCAACTCAACTACATGATGAGCGAGACGCTGTAGTCGCAAGAGCGGGCGGTAAACAGCTGAATGGCGGAAGAGGCACAGTGTAGCAAAAGCGGGCGGAATGGCAACTGAAACGGTAAAGGGGCGCCCCACTACAGCGTGTCTTCAGGTCAAACGGATTGTGGGACAAGGTTCAGAATTGAAGAGTCATCAAAAGGCAAAAAGTTCTGCCGGACCCCGGGAGCCGGCCGCCTATGTCGGGGGCGATCTCAGGCTACACCAGTGCTATAAGACTTGGGGAGGGTGTCGGAGCCAAGCGTCTTCTCCGAGTCCATGGCCATCACACCGCCCCTAAGGGGCCTCCGTCAAGCTGTTTAGGAAGGTAACATATCACATTGTTTTCTAATGCAGTCAGGTCCACAAACGACACTCACTTACTTTGAGAATAGTGAAGCTGCAGTAGGTGGAAATAAGCTTCAGACAGTGTTACAAGCACTGCTCAGAACTCTGAACTATGGCACCCAACATCCAGAACTTATGCCATTTGAGAATGGCAGTGACATCGAAGCAACTCAGGGACCAAAACCATTAACGTACTTTCACGTATGAAAATCTTACTTGGGGAGGGGGCAGGAGCGAAGCGCCCCCTCCCAGTCAGCGCCACCACACCGTATGTTGAAAATTTGAAGCCATCGTTCTACAAAGTCAACCAAACTTGGATTGAAAAATCTAGAAAAATGTACAAACTGAAAACCAGTTTTGGTCTGCATAGCATCAGTAGCAACGCTTGAGTCAGCTTTGTGTCAAGCCGCCATTTTGATTCAACAAAGCACAGGCATTGAAAAAGGCTCAAACTCAGAACTCTGAACTATGGCACCCAACATCCAGGAGGTTGCCATCCGGATCTTGGAGCCTTGTGCTGCTTTCGACCTATTCACACATCGGTCCACTACTGACATCATCTTATAAACCAACGTTATGTAAATAGTTTTTTAATAAAATGTTTTACCCTGTTTCTTTGCTGGTGTGTTGTCTATATTTTTAATATTTGCATAGGGTTTGTCGTTATTTTGTGCGGGATGGGTGATGGAGCCGAGCTGTCTTGCAGCCCTCATGGTGTGGAGCTCAGTTCATCTCACTATTTTCGTATTTCTCATGAAGGGTTGTTCCTAATATTTCTATTTTAGCGAGGTCAAAAAGAGATCCAATTAGTGGCCTACTGATTTTGCTCGATTACTTTTATTTTTTTACACGATTTTTCACTATCTGCAAAGACTAAACAGAGTATTGCGACTTTGTGCTTGTTTGTAAATAGCGAATGATCCAAAGAGAACCAATTCTAAAACAGTAAATGCTTGGACAACAATCAATCAAATGGAGAGACAAGCAGGCACGACGGATTACAACGGGGGTAAAGGCCTGCGTTAACTACCCTTCAGTATCTGCAAAGAGAGAGTACTACTAAGACAAAAGAGGGGAGGGGGGGGTGCAGCGTTCAAAGCACATCAGCGTGCATAAATACGAAAATGTTTTTATCTATCACGTACTTGACATTTTAAAGCTTTTCATATTTGCTATTAAAAAACCAATGAAATTCACAGAAAAAACCATAGGTTATAGTGGATATATAGTTAGGAATTTGCATTTACAAAACCTTGAAAATTCAATGAAAAAACCATTGGTTTTAGGCCATATATAGTTAGGGATTTGCATTTACAAAACCTTATTTAACTCGCATAAAACCATTGAAATTCCATATATAGTTATAAGCGCTAACTATATATCGCGCACCCGCAATCCACTGCTGATGATGTCACATATTACATCATTCATGACATGGTTGGAGACATCACTGATGACATCACTGATGACATCTCAAATGACATCACTGATGACATCACTGAAAACATCTCATTTGACATGACTGATAACATCACTGATGATATCATTCATGTGATAATACGATGAACCTCTTCAGACTCTAATATAACCTTAGATACAATCAGTGTAAACAGACACTCACAGACTGTCACTCATCCATGGAGTTACTCACACACCTAGTCAGTCATGCAAAGAATCAATCACACCTCCATTTCCTCAACTATACAGTTATACAAACTTTACTTATTCAAACATATACTAACACATATTTACTCTATTATACAATCCCTGATACAAGTTCACAATGATCCATACAGCCACTCACACATTCACTGGCTCTTATGCACAGTTATTTATATATGTCAACTCTCACATGTACTGTGTTTTACATATGTACTTACTTTGACATGTAGCACTGAGATATCCATTCACTCACCAATACACTCATGCACACAGTCAACCGCCCATACAGCTGTTTCCACATGCACTTTTGAAACCATACATCTAGTGAATCAACTGCTCACACATCTATGCACAGAGTCACACACCTCCCAGCCACCCACACACACACTCAGTATCCCATACAAATACTTGGGCAACCAATCAATAACCCATATAGTTACTCATATAGCTACTTATCAACACATGCAACAGTTTACAGAACAACAGACATAATGATGCACAAATTAAGACAGTTTAGTCACTAACCCATGCACTCAGTGAGACACATTTAATCACTCACTCATACAGTCAGTCATGCACCTACTAAATCCTTCATCCAGACACTTATATATCCACTCATTCTTCAATATGTAAGAGATATTTTAACTTTACAGAAACATACAGTCACTGGATGTTGTCATCAGTGATGTCATCAGTGATGTCATTTGAGATGTCATCAGTGATGTCATCAGTGATGTCACTAACCATGTCATGAATGATGTAATATGTGACATCATCAGCAGTGGATTGCGGGTGCGCGATATATAGTTAGCGCTTATAACTATATATGGAATTTCAATGGTTTTATGCGAGTAAAATAAGGTTTTGTAAATGCAAATCCCTAACTATATATGGC
Source organism: Lissotriton vulgaris (assembly GCF_964263255.1). NCBI lineage: Eukaryota > Metazoa > Chordata > Amphibia > Caudata > Salamandridae > Lissotriton > Lissotriton vulgaris. Next base: position 1,248,858,983 of record NC_141691.1, on the reverse strand, counting down.
CTAAAACCAATGGTTTTTTCATTGAATTTTCAAGGTTTTGTAAATGCAAATTCCTAACTATATATCCACTATAACCTATGTTTTTTTCTGTGAATATATATATATATATATATATATATATATATATATATATATATATATATATATATATATATATATATATATATATATATATATATATATATACATATACACACACACACACACATATATATATATATATACATATGTGAAAACATATTAATATGCAGCCTAAAATATTTCCAAAATGGCAAAAATGCTGAAATTACATAAGTTTGCATAGTAGCAGCTATACTCTCCCAACCCCTAAGGAAGAAATAGAGCAGTAAACATTTGTCATACAACGATGCTTTCTTGCCATAGAGAGACCTGTAAGTGCAGGCATTTGCCAGTAGGCTGCAGTAGAGTATAAAGAAACAAAGAAACTGATAACTTGCCTTTAAGGCATTAGAGTAGGGCTACCGTGCCTTTAAGACCTGTAGGCGACCCCCTGCTCCCATGATGCACCACAGGCGGCAGTTAGGTCAGTTCTTTTTGGAGGTGCATAAACACCTGAGTAAATCTGTAAGTAACATACCATAACTTTGCAGTAATGCTTGTCCGGGGAGGTGGGTGGGTCGCTTATGACTTTGAGGAGTATACCCCTGGACGAGAACTAGGATTACAGCTAAGTAACTAATCCTTCTCATCCAGGGGATACTCATCAAGAGTCAAAATCTATGAATAGATTAGCAAGCCCATACCCAAAGTCTTGCGGACGAGTAATCAAGTATACAGCAAAAACATGAATCAACATCACATTTATAATGCAGTTATGCAAACAAATTCTTTAAAGAGGCCTGTCCCACTTGGACATTGACCTGTGGATCTGAATCTAGGCACTAATGGCGGGTAAAGGTATGTACTGAGTGCCATGTAGCCGCCTTACAACTCTCAGATATTGGAATGTTGGGAAGGAGAGCTGTAGTAGAAGCTTTCCCTCTAGTAGAATGTGCATGAGGTTTGCCCTGTAAAGCTTTGTTAGCTAAATGGGAAGACAGAGCTATACAGGAGACGATCCATCTCAAGATAGACCTTTTTGAAGCTGGCAGACCGGTATTAGTTGTCCCATAATTAACAAAAAGCCGGTCAGACTTCCTAAGTGGAACAGTTTTAGCCAGGTAAAATTTCAAAACCCTCTGGAGATCTAGAGAGTGTAAAGACCTCTCCGGGGGAGTGGTTCTTTGGGGGAAGAAAGTAGGCAGAGGGATTGACTGGTTGATATGGAAATCCGAGACCACCTTGGGCAGGAAGCCTGGATGAGTTCTCAGCACCTCTCTATTCGCATGAAACACTGTGTAAGGTTCCTTGCAACACAGGGCCTGGATCTCGCTCCCCCTGCGGGCTGAGGTGATGGCTACCAAAAAAGCAACTTTCCAGGTCAAGTGCTGCAAAGATGCCTTATGAATAGGTTTGAAAGGAGCACTCATCAACTTGGTAAGTACGATGTTAAGCTCCCAGGGAGGAGAGGGGGATCTCACTGGTGGAAACACTCTCTTAAGCCCCTCTAAGAAATCTTTGACCACAGGAAGAATGAGGTCAGAGAAGGAGACTTCCCATAGGATGTTATTTCCGCTAAGTGAACCCTGATGGCGGGGTACTTCAGGCCTGACCTTGCCAAATGCAAAAAGAATTGTCCATACACCAAATGTAAAATGTCTTCCACTTGAAAGCATAAGACTTTCTAGTGAAGGGCCTCTTTAGGAATGTTCATGCAGTCAGCTGAAAGGTCTAGGTGGCCATATTGGATGACCTCAGGAGCCATGCCGTCAATCGAAGGGAAGGAAGGTTGGGGTGAAACGAATATGCTACCTACCAGTATGCATCTGTTCTTGGCATGTAGGGCTGCTGACATTCATATCTGTGCATAGATCGCCGCCTAGTGTTCGGTCCGGATGATTGCACATTGTTGTCCTGGAAGAGTCTTCGAAGTATCACGAGATAGGTGGCTCCTCCCCTGGACTACAGTGCGCATGGGCATCAACTCCATCCTCAGATTGTTTTTAGCCATTGTGGCCAAGATGGAATGAAACTAAGTGAATGATGACCATGCTAGAAGAATATGTGAATCCTGCAGCTGCTGCGGGCGCCGGGGAGGAGGGCGGGCGATATGAATGTCAGCAGCCCTACATGCCAAGAACAGATGCATACTGGTAAGTAGCATATTCGGTTCGAGGCATGTGGGTTGCTGAATTCATATCTGTGCATAGAATACATAGCAGTCCCTCCATTAACGGCGGCCGCCCGTGCCAGCTGCAGCAGTTTGGAAAAGTGTTTTTAGAACAGCCTGCCCTACAGCTGCCTGCTGCTTGGAGTGCACATCAACACAATAATGCTTTGTAAATGTGTGTGTGGTAGACCATGTGGCTGCTCTACATATGTCTTCCAAAGGAATATTTCCAAGGAAAGCCATGGAGGCCCCCAACTTTCTGGTGGAGTGGGCCCTTGGTGGAATGGTGAGAGTACGCTTGGCTTTCAGATAGCAGATCTGAATACATTTAACAATCCACCTAGCTATACCAGCTTTGGAAATGGGGTTACCTTTGTGTTGTGGCGCAAAGGCAACAAAGAGCTATTTAGTTTTCCTAAAATCCTTGGTCCTATCGATGTAATACATCAGGGCCCGCTTGACGTCAAGGGTGTGGAGCATTCTCTCCACCAATGACTCAGGATTTTGGAAGAAAGCAGGCAATTCAATAGTTTGGTTAATATGGAATTGAGACACTACCTTAGGAAGGAATTTAGGGTTAGTGCGAAGCACCACCCTGTTAGAATGAATTTGAATAAATGGCTCTTGGATAGTTAGCGCTTGGAGCTCACTAACCCGTCGCAGCGATGTAATCGCTATAAGGAAAGCCACTTTCCATGTTAAGAATTGAATCTCGCAGGAATGCAGTGGTTCAAAAGGAGGACCCATCAGCCGGGTGAGGACCACATTAAGGTTCCACTCCGGAGCTGGTGGAGTCCGCGGAGGAATGACTCGTTTAAGTCCTTCTAGGAAGGCCTTAATGGCAGGCACCTTGAAAAGTGAGAGGTGCTGCCTGTTCTGGAGATAAGCGGCCATTGCGGATAGATGTATGCGAATAGAAGCATAGGCCAGATTACATTTGTACAAATGGAAAAGATAACAAAAGATGTTCTGAATAGAAGCATCTAGCAGGTTAATGTTGTGGTCTGCACAATAAATGACAAACTGCTTCCACTTTGCCGCATAGCATGCTCTCGTGGTGGGCTTCCTTGCCTCCCGGATGATGTCCATACAGTCAGGAGGCAATTGCAGGTAGCCAAACTCTAAGAACTCAGGAGCCAGATCGCCAGGTTGAGCTGTTGCGGATCTGGATGCTGAATGTCGCCATGGATCTGCGTCAGAAGGCTGGGTGTGAGGCGTAGCCTTTGATGCGGTACCACGGACAGTTCCAGAAACGTGGTGTACCATGGCTGTCGAGGCCACGTCGGAGCAACCAGGATGAGAGTCATCGAGTGCTGCCTGAGCTTGCGTGCCACCAGCGGTATTAGAGGTGCTGAGGGAAAACCGTACGCAAATTTGCCTGACCAATTCATCCATATCGCATTGCCCTGCGAGTGCGGGTGTGGGAACCTGGCGGCGAAGCTTTGGCATTTTGCTTTCTCCCTTGTGGCGAACAGGTCTATCTCTGGATGACCCCACCTTTGGAAGTACGGTTGGAGTACTGATGGATGTATCTCCCACTCGTGCATTTGGTGGCTGTACCTGCTGAGCAGGTCCGCCATCTGATTGTCCTTGCCCGGGAGGTGCTCGTCCATGAGGAAGATGTTCCTCTGAATGGCCCACTTCCACATGCTCTGAGCCAGATGAGACAGCTGTGGAGAGTGTGTTCCTCCCTGCTTTTGAATGTAGTACATGGCCTTCATGTTGTCCGTCCGGATCAACACGACCTTGTTGCACAGATGTACTTTGAAGGCTTTCATTGCCATGAAGATCGCCATCAGTTCCAGAACATTGATGTGCATCTTCCTCTGCTGTTGTGTCCATAGTCCCTGCACAGTGTAATGGAGTACATGAGCTCCCCATCCCTGGAGTGAAGCGTCCGTGGTCAAGATGATCTGTGGCACAGGCTCCTGGAACGGTCGGCCCTTGCAAAGGTTTCGTGGATTCCACCGATGCAGAGAGTTGTATGCCCGACCGCTCACCAACACTAGGTCTTTCAACTGCCCGTGAGCCTGAGTCCACTGATGTGCCAAGCACTCCTGAAGCGGGCGCATATGTAGTCTCGCGTGCGGGACTATGGATATGCAGGAGGCCATCATGCCTATCAACTGCATGAACACTTGCTGGAAGCGAGTGTTGAGGTCTGAATTTTTGTATCAGCGATTGAATGCTGTTGACCCTCACTGAATTTGGCTGTGCTGTGGCTGCCAGAGTGTTTATGGTAGCACCCAGATACTGCTGTATGTGGGCGGGTAGGAGGTGGGATTTTGGGTAATTCAGTGAGAATCCCAGATCGTGCAGGAGGTGAATGGTGTGGGACATGTGGGCGGCACACTGCTGGGCCGACTTTGCTTGGAGGAGCCAGTCATCCAGGTAAGGGTAGACATGAATGTTCTGTCTCCTGAGATGCGCCGCCACTGTCGCCAGGCACTTTGTGAACACTCTGGGTGCCGTGGTGACACCGAAAGGCAAAACCTTGAACTGGTAGTGCTGGTTTTGTATGGTAAACCGTAGGTACTTCCTGTGTGAAGGGTGCAGTGGAATGTGAAAGTACGCATCCTTTAGGTCTAAAGTTGCGAGAAAATCCCCCTGGCTGAGCAACAGGAGCACCTGCTGCAGGGTCAGCATATGGAAGTGCTCCGACAGGATGTAGTGGTTGAGTGGCCTGAGGTCCAGGATGGGCCTGAGGGACCCGTCCTTTTTTGGTATCAAGAAGTACAGGGAGTAGACCCCTGTGCCTCTCTCCTGCACGGGCACGAGCTCTATTGCTCCTTTTTGCAGCATGACGGTGACTTCCTGCTGCAATAAGTGCAAATGCTCGTCCGACATAGGACGGTGTCTTGGGGGCATGTTGGGTGGAGTGGATGTTAACTCCAGACAATACCCGTATTGCACAAGTTTTCTGACCCACCTGTCTGTGGTGATGGACTTCCAGACTGGCAGGAACTGCTGGAGTCTCCCCCGGACCGGTGTTGTGTGGTCGGGGGGCAGTGACAAGGCGTCACTGTTTGTTGGTGGCAGAGGATCTGGAGTTGTTGTTTCCACGACCTCTGCCCTTGGCGCTGTTACCACGATATCCACCTCGACTCTTGTTGGTGTATGTGGACTGAGTGCTGCCCTTGTAGTACTGCGTGGACTGGGAGAGCTGGCCTCTGGAAACGCCTCTAGTGTTGAGCGACCAAAAGACCCACCCCGAAACTGCAGGGACTGCAAGGCACCCATGGATTTAGCAGTTTCCGTGTCTTTTTTAATTATTTCTAGGGTGGTGTCAACCTCCGGGCCAAACAGGTAATCTGGATTCACTGTTTGATTAAGGATGGTGGTTTGGATTTCCGGCTCAAATCCAGAGATTCTCAGCCAGGCGTGTCGTCGTAGCATAACACTAGCGTTGACAGCCCTGGCTGCGGTATCAGCCGCGTCCAGAGCGCACTTAATTGAAGCATTAGAGATCAGCTTCCCTTCCTGAATAAGCATCTCAGCTGCCTCCTTGTACTCATCAGGCAGGTGCTGCAACAGGGTCTCCAGTGTGTCATAGTGTGCCCTGTCATACCTCGCCAGAAGCGCTTGTGTATTTGAAATGCGGCAGATGTTGGCTGCCTGTGCTGCCACCCTCTTCCCCGAAGCCTCAAAGACCTTGGATTCTTTGTCTGGGGGAGGAGCATCACCCGTAGTCTGAGAATTAGCCCTCTTCCGGGCATTCGAGACGACAAGGGAGTCCAGAGGCAACTGTCCTTTGATGTAGGTAGGATCAGTAGGCCCCGACTTGTATTTCTTCTCAATCCTTGGGTTTATCACCCTTGCTCTGGTAGGTTCTTTGAAGATCTCGCCAGCATGTTTCAAAACACCTTTCAGCATAGGCAGAGTCTGAACAGTTCTTTCTGAGACTGAGAAGGTATCAAAAAGAAAGTCCACATAAACAGGGTCAGCATGGAGCTGGACGTTGTGATTGTTAGCTGCCCGTTCAATGAGGGCATTGAAAGCTGCAGAGTCTTCTGTAGGAGACGTTTTTGCAGAAAATAGTTGCGGGTCTTGTCCCGCTTGAGGGTCACCTGGGTCAGCACCAGCTGCCCAAGGTTCGTTGGTATCTTCAGGGTCTGTATAGACAGGATAACTGTACTCATCCTCCTCATCCCCCTCAGCAGCGTCCACATCAGAGTAAGTGGGCGAAACATTATGAGTCTGTGGTGAGAGTGGTTCCACCAAGACGGGAGTGAAAGCAGAGTCCTTCTTTTTCTTGAGAGGGATTTTGTAGGACTCCATCGGGCGTTCAGGGGCGATTTTCCGCTTGTGGAGGGAAAGCCTGCCCGTTTCAGCATCAATGAAGTGTTCTTGACGCTCATCCACTGAAGGTCGTCGAGGCTGTGGGCTGGGGACCACCGTAGACGACTTTGGCGCCGAGGAAACCTTCTCGGGAACGTTGGCGACCGGTTTAGGAGCGAAAGCCTTCGGCGCCGTCTTCGGCGGCAACGTAAAATGGATGGGCGTGGACGCCTTATGCTGTCTCTCCACCGGCTTCGGAGGCGGTGGATCCTTCGGACCAACCGATAAGGTCCTGTCCCTGATGCGCTGTAGGGAGTCCGTCACCTTCTTGGTGAACTCGGCGGATGGGCGCGCCGGTTCGACGGAATCCCTCGAGGCCTCACCCGGAGTCGACTCTCGGGATGTGCTGCTCTTGGACCTGTCCTGTTGACGCGGAGTCACTAGAACCTTCGGGTCATCCAGCCGTTTCTTCGGGTCACTGAGAGCTTTCTTCGGGTCGCCGAGAGCTTTCTTCGGGTCGCCGAGGCCTTTGCCGGCGTCGACCACCTTGACTTTAGTCTTCGGCGCTGCAGACTTCGTCTCGACGCCCTTGACTTGAGCCTTCGGTTCGACAGCACCCTTCGACTTCTTCGGCGCCGAGGGCTCAGAGGCCTTGGAGCCCACCAGAGCGATGCGCACTTTCGGTTTCGAGGACGGCACCTGCGCAGTTTCTTGTGTCGAGACCGTAGGTTTCACTTTCGGTTTCGATTTGCCAGGGTGCGGCTCAACAGCAATGTCCGTGGCCGAGCCCGAGGGCGGGGCCGTAGAACCCATTGTAAGATCTTGGGTAAGGCCCGAAGGCGATCCCTCGACCTAAGCCTTATGAATTGGCACGGCCCCAGAGTCAGTTTGAGGAAGCTCTTCGTCCGAGCTATCCTCCATGGCCCCGAGGGCCCCGTCGTCGTCACCTACCTCATCGACGACTTCTTTGGCCTCGAACATCCCTGCATCCGCGTCGTAGTCTTAGTCGACGTCCGATGCGGGGTTCGACTCACTAATGTCCTGGATAGATTCTTCCTCGACATCCCCTGCATCGAAGATGTCCACCGGTGCCGGTGCAGCATGCTGGGCCTCTTGGCGCGCAGCTCATCGAAGTTTAAGCGTCTTCTTGGACCTGAAGCGTGAACAAGCCATGCACTTGGCTTCATCGTGGTCCGGCGACAGACACTTGTTGCACACCGGGTGGACGTCGATGTGGGAATACTTCGAGATGCAGACGGGACATCTCTTAAATGGACTGCGGTCCATGACGAATGTTCGATAGGGTCTGAAGCGTTGACTAGGCCTTCCGCGTCGAAAGCACGCGGGTGTATGGAATCCGGCTAGGGACCGAGCTGGAAGAACTAAGACAGAACGCAAGACTATACCGACGTATTAGACTAAAGACCTTTTGGTCTTAAGAAAGTTATTTATCGATTCCGACAAGAGGGAATTCAAAGACATCCGAACCCAATGGCGGAAGAAAACAATCTGAGGATGGAGTCGATGCCCATGCACACTGTAGTCCAGGGGAGGAGCCACCTATCTCGTGATACTTCGAAGACTCTTCCAGGAAAACAATGTGCAATCATCCGGACCCAACACTAGGCGGCGATCTATGCACAGATATGAATTCAGCAGCCCACATGCCTCGAACCACCCTATCCTCGTCCTTGGTCAGTAAGTCTGGGCGGCAGGGCAGTCTTCGGTGAGGAACCTCGACAGCTGGAGGAGATCCGGGTACCACCTCCGGCGCTATCAGGATCATCCTGGTGTTGGTCCTGTAGAATTTCTGTATCACCGCCGGGATCAGAGGCAGTGGAGGAAAAGCAAATCTAAAAACGGACTCGGGCGTCCCTCAACAAAGAAACACACAAGTTGAGTATTTTACCCAAGAACAAGCATGCCGTTATTCCGGCGGGAAAGGTAAAGTTACCAGATTTAGAAAATAATCTCTAAAAGCGTACTTCAACTGGGGAGGAAAAGCATACAGCAATGTCTGAGACCAGCTGATCAAAAGTACATTCCCCCTTGATCTCTGCTTGGGGAATATGGACGCGAAGACGAGGCATTTTGCGTTTGCCGAGTCTGCGAACAGATCTATGTCTGGTTCTCCCCTTTGCTGAAACACCTCCTGAGCGACGTCTTCATTGAGCACCCAGTCATGCACTTCTACGAAGTCTCAACTTAGGCCGTCCGCCTGAACATTCAGGATTCCTGGAAGGTGAACTGCCAAGATGGAGAGACCTCTCACCAGAAGCCAGCGCCCAATGGTTTGAGCTTCCAGAGACAGAACTTCTAACCTGGTGCCTCCTTGTTAGTTCAGATAGAACATTGTTGTTGTGTTATCGGTCTGAACTTGAATGTGGTTGGTGTGTAGAGACGGGTACAGGAACTTGAGCGCCGGATAGACAGCCCGGAGCTCCGAGAAGTTGATATGGTAGCTTCTTTCTGTTTCGGACCAGAGACCTTATACCTGAAGCTGATCCATATGAGCATCCCAGCCGTGCATTGAGGCATCTGTGACCACTGTCTTCGATGAAGGTGACTGATGAAGCGGGACTCGTTTCATCCAGCATCTGATGGAAACTCTGGCACTTTGGTGGAGAGAGACATGATCTTCCCAGTGGCCTGACCAGTGAGACCCTTGGTCCTCGAGTGCCTGCTGCAGATGCCTCATGGGAATGCGTGCATTGGGCACAATGTAGATGCACAAGGCCATCGATCCCAGTAGCGACGTCACTTGTCTGGCTGTAGGGCTTTGGGTGTCCAGCAGGGTGTGGCACTTCAGAAGCATTGATGATAACCTCTCCTTCGAAGGTCACACGCTTGCCTCTACAGAGACCAGGGAGGCACCCAGATAGTGTATTCTTTGGGTGGGATTGAGTACCGACTTCTTGTAGTTGACCTGCAACCCCAAAGAATGCACAAGGTGGAGACAGTAAGGGAGATGGCTCTGAAGCAGAACAGGTGTGGAGCTTTTTAGGAGCCAGTCGTCTAGGTAAGGCTAGGCGAAGAACTTCCGTCTGCGGAGGAAGGCAGCCACCACCGCCATGCACTTGGAGAATGTCTGTGGGGCGGATTTGAGGCCGAACAGAAGCACTCAATACTGGTAGTGGTGCGGGCTATCTGAAACCTGAGACATTTTTGATGCTTTACTGAGACAGGTATATGAAAGTAAGCGTCCTGCAGGTCGATTGCACACATCCAGTCTACCTGGTGAAGGTGTGGAAAGATCTGGTACAGGGCTAGCATTCAAAATGTTTATTTTCAGATAAACCTGTTCAGAAGGCGTAGGTCGAGGATAGGTCTGTACTCTTTGGCTACTCCTCGCTTTTGGACTAGAAAGTAGCAGGAGTATACTCCCTGATTTCTTCGCATGGGAGAGACCTCCCCTATGGTCTTTTTTGCGAGAAGGATAGAAACTTCGTCTTTCAACAGCTGACTTTGAATTTGAGGAAGGCGCTTGAATCGCGGGGGCACTTGTGGAGGAGGAGACTTGAACCTCAGCAAGTAACCATGCTGCACAATACTCAGCACCCATTTGTCCCTTGTTATTGTTTTCCACTCTTCCAGGTGTCATGCTACACTCCCTCCCACAGGAGTGGCGAACGGTTGCGGAGGAAGCAACGACTCAAAGTTTGTGAGGCTGCTTGGAGGTGGACTGTTGCTTGGTGTTATTGCCTTTACCTCTCCCAGCGGTACAAAAGGGGGTGGTGATGGACGGAGCATCTGAACCAATCAAACACTCACACCCAGTCAACACATCTGGGTTTAATCCATCACCGTTCTTTAGCCCACTCTGCCACCCCAGTTCAGACATGGCCATATGCAAATCAGTCTGACCCTGTGCCTCATGGGAACAGTCCAGCCCAACCTGCGAAGCCATGCCTTCCCTGGACCGGAAACAAGCTTCCAAAGACCGGTTTCTGGCATTTCAGCCGTCTTCAGCCCGGCTTGCTTGAATCCTGTGGCAAAGTGAGCAAGGGACTCACGTCTGAGCATACCCTGCCAACTTATGGCGAACAAAGCGGTACAAAAGGGGTTGGTGATGGATGGAGTATCTGAACCAATCAAACACTCACACCCAGTCAACAGATCTGGGTTTAATCCATCACCGTTCTTTAGCCCACTCTGCCACCCCAGTTTAGACATGGCCATATGCAAATCAGTCTGACCCTGTGCCTCATGGGAACAGTCCAGCCCGAACTGCCAAGCCATGCCTTCCCTGGACCGGAAACAAGCTTCCGAGGACCGGTTTCTGGCATTTCAGCCGTCTTCAGCCCGGCTTGCTTGAATCCAGTGGCAAAGTGAGCAAGGGACTCACGTCTGAGCATACCCTGCCAACTTATGGCGAACTGGCATGGTCTGACAGAACCTGGAGCTTCTCCCAGATACAGAAGGAAGAAAGACATTCAGGGTGAGGCGGGCCAATCCATCATGATCACCTACCACTGAGGTGACAAAAATTGGACACCCTTGCCAAGCTAGAAGATGGTTTTTGAAGAGGGAGCCAGAGGTGCTCTGAAGCAGTGGAGAGTGAAGAGGATGGAAGTGGCTCGATCTGCTGCTGCTGCCTAATAGATCTACTCCTTCTTGGAAAAAAGCACTTTATTTGCTTTTGTGTTTGGAAAGGCTAAGATGTTCACTATGTCAGGACTGCACAACCCTAGAATAAACTCATAACTTCCACTACTGTTGGTGAAAGTACGTTGCAGGGGAGGCCAGACCCAAAACTTTTGCAGGAAGGAATCACTCCTCTCTGAATTGCTGTCCTGTCAAAGGATACATCTGTCAGCGTACCATGCACATCTTCTGAAAATCCAGTTGAACACATCGAAACAGGTTTATATAGCTTGAAATTCACACCCACTGACTTAGTAACAGTGTCCAAGAGTCAAAACCACACTTTAGCATCTGTTTGGATACATCCAAGCCATCATACACCCGGTCAGAGTGGCTACAGCCAGTTAGACTGTGACATAACTGGCAAATAGCCATTTGGATGAGCTGTGCAGATACCAATCTTTTAGACACAAAAAATGTTCAACTCAAGGTGTCAAGTTTCTGAGATTCAATCCCGGAAGCTGTAGGGAAGGCATCTGGATTCTATTTGGAAAACAACCTCAGAACCATCAGACTCTCTAGTGACGGTTAAGAGAACCAAAACTGTAGGCAATCTGTAGCAGGTCTATGGCATATGGAGATGACAGTGGACAGCTGGGCATGAAAATAAACTCACTGATGCGCCCATAGTTGAGGAGAGGCTCATAAATAGGGAATTAAGGGTTCAATTGTACATATGTCAGATTGCAATATTTACATCAGAATGTTGGGCTTTGCTTCCACAAGAAGCAAAATCAGCTCCAAGGTCTCTGCTTCTTTCCAAGAGACTGTTGCTAAAGATGGTAACACCTCCAACGAAGGGGCAGAGGGGTAGGAAACATCCTCTTCTAGTGAAGTACCTAGGCCACTGGCATTCTGTAAGTAGCACTATATTGTAAGGTGACAGGAAATTATCATATTTTAAATCGAATGATACTGTTCGCTAACAATATCTTGGCTAGTGATGACCCCATGGGAGGCAATGTTTGGGGCTCCCAAACAAATGGGAGATATTGCCCTAGCTTTTGATTTTGGAGACATCGATGTCACCTGTGGAGGCACAGTATAGGGGTCATTGAGGTCTGAGCAGCCGGTGTATCAAAGCCTGGAGGAACGATTCCTCCCTTGAGGAATAGCCTAGACGGTTAAGGAGCCATCCTGAAAGAATCCAGCATCATGAGCCAGTGGACTAACATGAGTCGGCTAAAGGAAAGGGCAATTGTAGTCTCATCTTTTTAGGTGCCGAGGCAAGGGTTAAGAGAGTGTGCCCAAACATTGAAGGAAGGTCCTACTTTGGAGAGTGGCATTGGGACCTCCGAATACCCAAGGAACACGTCTGCTTCCTTGAGGAAAAGAGGACTTCTCCTTCCTATGAAACTGGTTTTGTGGGAAAAACTCCTAGGAAGATGTCCCTGGAAGAATACTCATCTTTGGGAGAGGGATTATACTTGGAATTCTCTTTGCTGGCCTTAGCTATAAATAGGTTGGCCTACCACTCTCTGATGGCCTTCAAGTGCATGGAGGTGCACCAGGTAGAGTCCTGACCCCAGAGACCATATACTGTCATTGTGGGTCCTAAAATGGTCATCATCGTGGGGCCATCTGCAGGGCAAGAAGCTCTAAGTCCTTTTCATGAGACATTTGACTAAATTGCTGTCAAATAGCTAAGGAATTTGATGGTAAGACACTGTGAAAGTGCTCCAGACGGCATCCATGAGGCATAGAACAACATGGCCAAATGCTGGTGCCCTGGTTTGTACTAAATATACCTCAGAGAGGTCACATAACAAGGTGGAGGTGCGGCTGGCTGCGCTGGGGAGTCATTACTGGGGAAAATGTTTCCAGGATAAGACTGAAGTCTAGAAAAAGTGCTCATATGGCGAAGGAAACTGTTGGAAGATGTATCCATTATAAGGGTTCTGCCTTGGAAGCATGCAATAAGCTGACTGGTATACCTAAACCTGCATTAGCCAGATCTTGTAGAAATATATTGGGCCTATATAGCATATTGTGAACTTCTGTATTACTGTTGAGAGCTACTTTCAGAATGAATAATTCATAGATGGTATGTTTTCTATTTGCATGTCTATGCATGTAAGACGCATCATTCCACTGAAAGCACATTTAAACACAGAAAACAGAACCACACCTAAATAACGGTATAGATGAGTTTGTTTACATACCATGCATCTGCTCTAGAAACATCATCAAACAGCAAGAGACAAAGCAATGCAGCAGCTTCTGTGAGAATGGTACTTTCATTCTGCATAAGCAATGACACTGAAAAAGAAAAGGCACATCCAAACATTGTAAACATCAACTACTAATGAGCAGCATTTTATATTTAAACAAACTGGATAAAATATGTATATGTATGTATATATATATATATATATATATATATATATATATATATATATATATATATATATATACATATACTACAACATAGATTGCCAATGTGTTAATCCATATGAAAAGAAGCAACCTGTAAGCCTAAACAAACACTGATGTAGGAGGCAGAAAGTTAAGCCATTAGTGTAAGCAGTTGCTATAGGCTGAAACAGCAAGTATGGAAGCTTAAGTGTAAGAGGAGGGAGCTATTACCCACATTATAAATAGTCAACTGAGAGGGAAGCAAGCTGTCAAGCCATCCGCTACAGGGGGACATAAACTTCTTAGTAGGAAGCAAGGAGATGGGACAGTCATAGCAGCAGGGGTTGGATAAGAGAGGAGTTGTTGCACCATGGCTGTCAGTTCCCTGGGCTTCGGTTCTCAGTCCTAGCCCAAACTCCAAACTTTTTGTGAAAAGTCTTGGTATCAAATGGACACCAGTCTAAAACTCAATGCACAAGTGTTTTTTGGAGGTCTCATATTGATCGAGGAATCTCTGCGAGCTCATACACCCATCCTCCCATTGCTGTCCTTTTATGTCAGGAAAAACACTGTGTCCATTTACTACCAACTCTTGTCTTGATTATTGTAAGTCTCTGTACACTATTATCTCAAAGACGCAACTTAACAGACAAAAGTTGATTGAAAATCAGCCCGCAGGATTGCTTGTACTGACCTCATGCTGTTCCTCATCTAAAGCTAAAGCTTTCTTACACAAGTCACATTGATTGCTTCCTTACGAAAGGATTATTTTTTAAATACTTGTGCATTGTCCATAAATGTTGATATTAAAGTCCTTTGCTCATCTAATACTGATAGGTTAGCTGTTCCACGTAACTATAAATCTCTTTCTGGAGGCAAGTCATATTCTTACCTTGTATCAAGCCAATGGTCCAGAGACTTTGCTCTACATCTGAGGTCAATTTCCTCCTGTACAGGTTTAAAAAAAGTCTAAAGGCTTTCATTTTCTGTCTCTGAATCTAGGTTTTTCAGTCAATCTTTGCTTTAGCACCAAGCAACCTTTGGGTGGATGCAGTGCTTTACAAATGTACACTAACATAGCATGAAGGTTTTATCTAACATTCTCAACCACAATATGCAACAATACATTGTCACCTGAAGGAGCCTGATTTTAGTCTACAAAATCCAGATAAAATAGAAAATTGTGCAAACATGTTTGGGCTACCTTAACAGGATGTATCTTATACTGCATCAAGGTGGGTAAAAAGGTGTCTGATGTGTGTAAAGTTTTGTTTCCATAATAGTACAGTGAAGAAAGGTATTTGGTTACAGGTCCTAAATGGATATGGCTAAGACACTGGGAATATGGATTTACTGCTTCTGAGAGGGAAAATCATAGCAATCTAAAAGAAAGTTTACAATGGAACAGTCATATTATCTCTCCCTCCGATTCCGGTTTGGTGACCAAGTAATTTATGTTGTACCGTATATTACTGAATTTGTCTTGTGACTTCACTTTCTTTTTCTATTGCTTTCCTCAGGAAAAGAAGATTTAAAATTACTTGAAGTTGGATAAGATGGTGGGTTGTTTCAAAGTAGAGCAAATATCACATGTTTATGTATTTGGGTACTTTCTCTTCAGCCGGAGATACACTGATGTTTTGATGAAGGGACAGAGTTGGGAAAAACTCCACGGACTGTACTAGTTTTGGAGATAAAAAATGGTGTTCTAGAAGGGTGGTGGCACTGGCACTCTAATTTATGACTTGTATGTAATTTCTGATTTTCATATTTTTTACACAAATAAATTATACATGGATTTCAGAGTGGAAAGTAATATGGGGGTTTCCCATAGTTACTGGTGTTTTCAACTTGCAGACAATGTATACTGTTTCCTCAATTGGCTGGGTGCCCTATGAACTCTGCTGCTATATTATTCCATATCCACTACACTGTATTAGCTTTCCCTATATAGATATTAGATTGAGTGTGAATCACTTCAGTGCACGTGAGGGAATGAAGCAAACTCATTGCATGTTTGCTGCTTTCATTTTGATATTAGTATGCTTCTCATTGCATCGTTTGTTGGACACCTCAGGCTCTTGTTTAATTATGGTACACCTATTTGTTGGGGGATTAGGACGGGGCACAGCTATGTCTGTCATAGATATCCAAGAAATAACCAGGCTCATCTAAAGGCATTCTTCTGACAGGGTTCTAACTTCTACGGGTCTTGGATTTGTGTCATCTTAATGAATTACCGGGTCAGTTTGCTGTGAGGGCATTGTATCAATACCATTTTGCACTATGGAAGATACTTCCCATATTAGGATTTTCATTTTGAAATGTACAGTTGAACTCCGGAGCGAATATGAGGTTCTGGATGTGACAGCCATATAAGCAGGACCCTTCATAAATTGGTTGAACTCAAATGTATTTATTTATTTATTATAAGTTTTGTATAACGCTAGCTGGACCCCAGGGTATCAGAGCACTTCAGATCAGGTACAATAATGCGCCTTAACAGCGAAGGCAGAAACCACATCTGGTAAACTTAAGAGCATTGCATATATCATAACCATACAGTTCTTGTGGTCAACAGGAGGGTTGCGGCTGTGGGGTATGAAGCAGAGGAGTTCCTTTGCTAATTGCGAGAGGGGATTCCATCAAGTCGGAGGTGGTGTGGAAGAATCCCGGTAATTAAAATTCGGAGACGACTGATCTTCCGACCACAACTGGGATGTGGTGCGTTGTCGAGTTTTTTCCGGCGTGTTCTTCCCGTTAAGTTCAGGTGCGCTCAAGGAAGAGGGCTTTAAGTAGTGTCTTGAATTTCGGAAAATAGGAGGTCGTTCTAATGTGGGGGGAGAGGGGGGATGGAGTTCCAGATCTTGGGTGCATTTACTTGTGGTTTTGCGTTTCCGAGATTTAAATGGAATGAGAAGGAGCGTGTTGGAGCTTCTGAGATTCCTGGACTGGCCGGCCCTTTTGAGTTTTGCAGCCAGGTATTCTGGTTTGCCTGCGTGAAGGGCTTTGTTTGTAAGACATGCTGTTCGGAAGTTGGCTCGTTGTTCAATTGGGAGCCATTTCAGCTCCTTGAGAGCGGGAGAAATGTGATCAAATTTCTTGGTTCCTGTGACCATTCTAGCTGCGGCATTGAGGGTGGTTTTCAAGGGGCCTAGGTGAGATTTGGCTGATCCAGTCAGGGCTGCGATTCCATAGTCAACTCTCGAGAGCACCAGTGCTTGAGTGGCCTGTTGAAGGTCTTTCGGAGGAAGGAAGGGTTTTATTTTGTAAAGAAGTTTCAGATTGAGAAACGCGCTTTTGACGGAACTCAAAATGTGTTTTTTCATGTCTAGTTTGGGGTCTAGGGTGATACCTAGGAACTTTACCGAGTCCGTTGGCGTGAGGGTGCCATTGAGGGCATCGACGGCTTTGAGCCATTCTTCGATTCGGGGGTTTTCTTCCCTGTTGGAGATGAGTAGAACTTCAGTTTTCTCTTGATTAAGCTTAAGGTGGTTCTGTGAGAGCCATTGTTGAACCTCTTTGAGCGTGCCATTTAGTTTGTGCATGTCGTCCATGGAGGTGGTTTCCAGATATAGCTGTGTGCCATCCGCGTAGAGGTAGAAGGGGATGTTGGAATTCCTGAGTAGTGTGGTGAATGGTTCCATGTAGATATTGAAGAGTTGGGGAGAGAGTACTGACCCTTGTGGGACTCCTCTGATAACGGGTAGTGGGTCGGATGCAAAGTTTTTAATTGTTATTCTTTGCGAGCGGTTGTGTTGTGTTGCTTCTATGTTCTTCCCTAGACCTGTACGCTTGTTCTCAGGTATACTCAATCCATATTTTGAATTCCTGTGCTATTAATATTATTAGATCCCATGCCTGCAAGTGTGAGGGCCCACAAGATCTCATCCACAAACTGATTAGTCAACGTTGTGTGTAAGATAGATAAATGATTTAACAAACAAGGTATATGCATCAAATAGGCATCCTCCGATAGTACACAGGAAGAATTGCTATGTGGTGTCTCAACATCCGATGCTACACCTTTAGATATTCGCCTAGAAGACAGTACACATCAACATTAGCAGCTCACCCATGCAAGCAGATGAGCTGTTTACACACATTATGTTAGCAGAGCCAAAGGTATAAGAGCTGGTTTAATGAATGAAGTTGTGCAGTCTGAGGTAGTGTTTTATGCTTAATGGGGTGAACAAAACTTTGATATGAAGTCAGGTAAAGATGAAAGATTAGGGAAGGGTTTCATTTTTTTATTTTAGTGTTCATCTTCAGCAAATTCCTGCTTTATGTTTTTAATTTTTTTTTTATTAGCATTTCAACAAATACTTTGCACTGTGACATCAACAAACAGCAGGCACGGGGAGGAGATAAGGAAGGGGGGAGAAGGTTTTACACATAAATTATGTTGAAGGGAGAGGCAGCATGCTGTATAACATATTGAACATAAGCATTTCCGATACTACTCACAATTTCCGCACTTGACAAAGCAGTTTTAACACAGGGGCCCACGCACCAAGACATCACCAATTTTGCGTAAGAACATATTATCATATACTAATGATTCAAGAGTTGGTAGTATTACACCGCTGGCGTTGAAGGGGAGGTGGGAGCTCGTGTACGCCTGAATGATAGGAATTGATCCCAAATGTCTTTTGGGCGGGACTGTGAAAGCATCATCTCTCGGAAGTGGGTAGCTCATCCCGACAATGAGTAATATCACGCAGCGATGCCGACGCGGAGGGACCTGCCCTGCTCCCCAACAAACTCCTACTTTAATACGAATGTTTTGTACTTTGGGTTTGACTCTTTAGGATAGGGCTTCCATTGGTTTGACTCATGTTTTCCCAATTGTCCCCCTTAGAGTTGAGATTTATTTTAGGTGCTCTATACTGCAATGACAAAGAAGCAGTTAATAAAAAGGTCTTCTTGGTATCACCTTCTGTTTCGCTGTAAGGTTACAATTGTTTGATTCCAAATGTACCTTCGGTGATTAGGAACATCAGGATTTCACTGAGTTTAGAATCAGTTCAGTATATTGTGAGGGTCTCTTTTAAAATGGTGCTCAGCCAAGCTATTTGCTCATATTTGGAGTGCCACTCCGACTGTCAATGATTACCAATACCATTCGCAGATTAGACTTTGAATGCCTGGTGATGACACAGCATTAGCTGAGGCTTCCAACAATTGTGTTTTACTAGACTGCTCTGGGCTGCTTCCACTACAAAGTGTGGGATTATTTGACTAATGCAGTTTCACTGTTCTTTGATGAGTGGATACTGCATTGTCCTTGCTCTCTCTCTTTAAAAACAAGGATGTGAGCAGGTCATAAGTCAGTAATCTACAAGTGGGATTCACTCTTACACTTTTGAGTAGCTTTTCTACTTTTAGCTATTCACAAAATCTGTGTGTAACATTACTTACAAGTGTAAGAGTAAAATACATGTGTAAATTACTTAAAAGTGTGAATTATTTTGTGGATAGCCCCCACATGCCTTTAAATTTGAAGGATATGTAAGTTACACTTTTGGAGTAAATGTATAGTCAAATTTTGAAATTAACCCAATTTCAGGGAAAAAATAGGTTTGCCTAAGTTTATTACTATAGTTAAGACCTAACACTTGAAGACGTTGGTTGACTGATATCCCTAAGAAAACATTTTCAGGAGAGAATGTTACCAGGTGCATCCAATTATTGGAAGCAATTAGACGATCAACACATGGGAAATATCCTAAACTACAAAGTATTAATAACAAATCACCTGAACTACGAAGTCAGAACAACGATAAATCCTGATTAACGAAGTCTGGAACAACGAAGACCTGAACAACGACTTTTCCCGGACTGCAATGCAAAACTGTGCAAAAGCATGTTTTGTTCAGGCTTACAATATGTCCTAAAAGATTCAGAAGGCAAAGTTTTGGAATGATTTTGAGTGAAGTAGCTGTCAAGTGCAACGTTCATTAATATATCTGTGGAGTCCACTTACGGCACCCAATTTGCATTTTTGTCACCAAAAAGCCTACACATGGCCAAAATAATTTTCCCTCAGACTGGAGGGTGGTTGCTTGAATCACACACATGTGATTAGGAAATGCTTCATGTAGGACAGTTAACATTTCCTGACCACTTGTGGGATAAGTAGGGTTGGGAGAAGGTTTAGGCAAATGTCCCATAACAAATTAACAATATGGCAATGCCCTTCACTGCAACTGTGGGAACATGGAGGTGAAGTCTGGGAATTTCTGGGTTTTATTTGAAGCAAATCTGTGGAAGTTGCCATTCATCAAAAATATCCTATATCACCATTCTCTGATTAGTGTGTCAGGTAATGGTGTTGTGATATCCCAGAGGGTGTTAGGAGGCACAGTGAACTTTGCTCCCGCTTTTTCAGTGTCAGATAGTGCCAAGCTTGAAAAGGGAAGGGTATTTCACCACTCCCCATTGAGGAAAAACATTACTGTAGATATTTTCAACAATATATTAACCACACCCCCCTGTATGTCTGGTTGAGGAAAATTAAGTCTGTACCCACAGTCCAAGATGAAAGCTACATTAGAGAATTTTGGTGTGATCTCACTTAGAATTCCTTATTTCTACCGCACCGCAACCCTCTTTGTAAAACATTCATCATAGTAGTTTCCTACAAACAAATTCTGTGTCATCCACCAACGGAGGGTGTTCTGTGCTGACTGTTCCACAATTACCTTGTCCCAGTCGATCAGAAGGGAATCTCCCTTCCCCATCGCCTAGGTTTGAGAACACATTTTTGGCTTTAAGGCATACATGTGAATAAATCTCTGGAAAGCATTTGGCAAAACCACTTGGAGTCAATTTGATTTCAGGTGGCAGAACATGGAAGTGATAATATTTACAACATTGAAAAAATTCTGGAGGACTGAATGCCTTGGGTTAAAACAAAATTATTCTTTATTTCACTCATCATCAGAAAGTTGTCTTGTTCTATTAGGTGAATTACATTTTTCAACACCTTCATATTGAATTTAGTAATAATAATAGCAAACAATTATTCAGTGGTTGAAGGTCAGGCACAGTGTTCTGCTTTTCTTTTGGATCAAGAAGTACACCTAATACCTCGTCTGGCCTCTCCAGTGCATTGCCCCTTGAATGCTGAAAGTTTTTCATAGAGGAACTTTTTTGGTTTCATGACAAACTATAAAACACCCATAAAAAGCAATTTGTGGCACTATATGTTTGGCATGTCCTGTTCAGGGGAGTTTACAGCTTGTAAACACTTCATTATGACATAATCCTTTCCTTGGACTGAGAGTGTGTGTGTGTGTGTGTGTGTGTGTGTGTGAGAGTCTGAGTGTGTGTGTTTGCGAGTGCCAAGAGTGGGTTTTTGGCTGCTTCTGGTATCCTTGGGTACATACTTCTGTCGTCCATGACATCTATTTGAGGATGGGAACACTACTTGGAAAAGATTACCTCTGTTGCAAAGTCCCTACACAGCCTCTGCAGTATTCGAGCACCAGTTGTTTCTATTTATTTTATTCATAGCGCTCACTCGGAGTAGGATTCTACCTGTCTGCAAATATGCTCTGATGCATTGTCGGAGGTATGCAAAGCCATATATATGCGATTACACTACATTGTGGTTCTAAAGTATCATCCTTCTGGTCAACCAAGACATGATCGCCATAAAGGATGAGGATATCACTCTGCTCTCCAGGCTGAAAGGCAAAAATGCATTACCACCAGAATCTAGATAGAGGAAAACAACTTGAATGACTCCTGGCTGCATCAAATGATTCAAGGGAGATGCTGTTGCAGGTGCTAAAGATAAGTCTGCCTTACTGCACCATTTCAAATGCATTTATTAGTGTCCTCTTGCCACTGCTGATGCATATAACATAACAGTTCAGGAGAGCAGTGGAGTTGGCAATTCATCACTGTGTAGCTGTTGCCGCTAATGCCTTTTGCCTACTTTCTCAAGTTTCTGGATCTACTAATCTGGAACTAGGCGACATTTATTGAGACTCAGAATACTGATCTCTTTTGAGCCAGGACGACATTATAGAGAGTAGTGTAGATTGGAACTTCATTCTGGCGGGCCCTGGAAAGCTGATTGAAATTTCAGCACGACCCATAGTGTTAATGATTAGTGGTGGCTGATGTTTTAAATATACTTGTTCCCAGGTAAAGCACACATTAGGGAATGAGCAAACATTATTATTGCAATGTAGAGAAATTAAAATCGCCATTGAGAAACGTAATTCCTTATCCTACTCTCTGTAGGATACCATGGTAATAATCCACTAGTTAAATGGAGATCTCAGAGTGATCTTCCAACAAGCATGCCAAGGAGCCAATGAGATTCTCCTATCACATTAACCAAGAGTATATTTCTGAAATGGATTATAAGGCCTGTCCTTTGTTGGAAGACCTGCCCATCGACTTTGCGGACTGTGCTTTTTGTAGACAAGAGTAACAGCTCAGGGTATTAATATTATTAATTTTTGGGGGTGAAAGACTTTAAAATTGTTTTAAACTCAGACTTTTGGATGTCCGGAAATTGTCAATATAAAATGTGTTTAATTTCTTGATCAATGCAAGTCCATTAGTTTCAGTGCTGGCTCAGAAGAAATGTTGAAAAGACTGAGCAGCACTTCGGCCTGCTATGAAGACATTTGGCTCAATGGCAAGTCTTTCATCATAAGAGTAAGCAAATCTTAGTCCTGCCTTGAGGCCAATGGCATCACAATGGCAGAAATGTATTTTTCAGGCCCCCTTAAGCAAGACTGTGGCCCTGATTTAGGATTCAGCAGATGAGTTACTCTGGAGAAACCAGTCTGCCGAAATCTAAATCAGGCCGTGTGTGTTCTGGTAGCCTATCACTGTTGGGGGTTGTTGATTTCCCAACATTAGAGCATAATGACTTTAATTTAGGCAACTCTAGAAAAACTTCACATAAAAAAGTGTCTCCAACTCATCAAGTTGGTCATTCTATGCAGACTCTGTGATCTCAACACTTAGGGCTTTAACTCAGGAGACAAACACCGGTTTCCCCTGTGCAGCGTCATATACCTAGCTGCTACTCAGTGTCAGGCACAAAGCATCACTGAAAGATATGAACTTGGTACACTGGGTAGGAATTCAATATGATCTGTGAAAGAGCCGTGTGTCAATGTCTAAAATCCTTCCACACTGTGTAGTGTAGTTCCTATATTCCCAGTAGGCTCTGCGCATTGGAATAACAAATGATAGTTTAGACGTAGGACTGAGGTCGACTAGGTCTCTATTGAATATGTTAGACTTAATTATGAATGCCAGCTAGCTCAGAGGTCAAAGGAAACTTTCTCGAGTGAACAGGAATGAGTTAACTTTCCTGAACTGACAAGAAGGGATTAGCTTCTGACAACTGCATAAACATGACAACTTTGCTCCCTCCAGAATAAGGAGTATATCTCCAGAGTCGTGTGAAAACAATAGATAGCTATTTCACTCAGTCAATTGTACATGCTTAGTTTCACCAGAGTGCAGGGAAATAGAGAGACGGGTGTTTTCAATAAAATTTGTTATTTATTGAGCAGTCTTTTTTCTCATGCAAGAGAAGTGAATTGCCACAATTGCAATACTTGTCATAAAGTAAAGTGCGTACAGTAAAAGGAGTATTATGAAATAATACTGTAAAAGCATTTATATGGTTTCTGAGCCATATGATACTTAAAACGGATAAAATATATACAATACATACAATGATAAAAGATGACTAAATGTACTCAACTGGTGCTTCTAAAATACGCGTACCCCGGTGTACCTAACCTAAGCCTAGTAAGTGGGAAGGAGTAAGTGAGCTGCTGTTTAAGTTAAGTTAGTTTTGCCAAGAATCTAAATCAAGAATTCTCTAAGGATCTAATCAGCTCTGTACCTTGATTTTAGAATGAAGGAGGTCTTGTATCTCTTTCTCAGGACTCGATCTCCTGGCAACCCGCAAGGGTGACTGGAAACACTGGAGCTTGATTTCTCGGCAGGAGAAAAGACAGCGTCTCAGTGCGTCAAATGGGAGGGTCGGCTTCCTTCGGCACTCGCATCAGATGGGCTTTGGGTAAGTAGATAGCCGCTCTGCTCCAAACCACTGTGTGTTTGCTTAAGGCAAATGCTGGTATATTTATACCTGGAAGGTGCAGAGTTTGACGTAAGGTTGGACATAAGACGTCACTAAGAGCTGTCACTAAGAACTGGCAGTTCTTTCAGGGGTCTCTGGAGTTCTAGGACAAATCAAAACAGAAGCAGGGGGAATTCCCGGGCTGCTGGAGGCTTGGTTTGTTTAAAGAACACGTTGTACTTTCTAGGAAGTAGCCTTGCCGTATTTGGACTGCATTGGCTATGACTAAATATGGATATGATTCTTATGCCTTTATAAGGTATCATTTGTTATAACCACATAAGGGTATGAATCGGGAATATTTAATTAGGGTCCTAGATACGTACACAACACCCACTCCACGTATAATGTCCATCATTACTAAATACTAAGCAATATATAAACATATAAGTATGCATGTTTTCCAGCCCACCCCAAAATTCATAAAATGCATTTGAAATGGTATAGATACACGAAAAAATGAGTATTATACTGTACGTTTTCAAGTAGTGGTATCATTCAGATAATATTTTTTGTTCATTTAGAATGTTGACTGAATGAATCACGAAAATTATATTTATGAAATGGCTCTTAATACAGAAGAGAAGGTCGAGACCATTTCTGCTAGAGGCCGATTCAAAATATTGTCTCTAGAGTCTCTAAAAATTGAAGTTCTGTTCTCTAAGAATAGTTCTACTTTAAACAGAGTACCATGTGCCAAAAAAAGGTAAATATTTTGGGAACTGGAGAAAAATAATTTTCAGTGAATAAATTCTGGAGGACAGAGTTGTTAACCCATTGTCCACTACAGAAAGTGATTTTTCCAAATTAATACGATCAATTTCTCGTATTTTTTGTGCAGTTTCAATTTGTGTTATTTTCCAAGCTTCATTGTAAGCTGCGTATATACCGGCGTATATGAAACGTTTTTGACGCTGTTTGCGAGGTCCCAGTAAGAAATCTCGCAAGTCAGCACCTTCTTTAAGTAAAGTTAAGTGTTGCTTAATTTTGGGTAGTGTGGATTTCTGTAGCCAATCTAGGCATAGTTTTCCTACACTGTATGTTGTAATTATCCCTGGATGTTGTCTCTGGGAATATCTTGGGTCTGGCCTGTTCTGTTTGAACCCCTGTGTTTTGTTCAGGAATCTATCTTGACAGTTATTAGTGTCTGTGGGCCAGATCAACCATTTGTTCCAATCAGGAGTAGTTCTGTTTTGTTGTAAAATATTGGACACGTCTAACCCCTCATCTGTAGTTTTATCAGGCATAGGCTTTGGTATAGACGGGTTGTTTAAATCTTTTATGTTGGCTAGGCCAATACAGGTTGTCTGTTGAATGCTGTCATTCAGGAACATCATTTGTTCTGGGATCATGCAGGCTCTAAATAATGATTCTAAACCTTGTACCTGCCACTCTTTTGTTCCCCAGATGGTTTTTGTCTCAATGTTATTTTTCCAAAATTCAAAACCAAATGTAGACATTTTTTCATAAAATGTTTCAGAATAAATCAGTTTAGTATTTGTCAACATGTTTTACATTCCTGTCTTATTTAACATTTTGAAATAAAACGTTTCTGGATTAGTGATATTAAACCCTGAGAAGTATGGGAATTTTTCATAAAATGTTTTTGAACTGCCTTTTGGCAGAGTTGGACAATGTTCCCACTGATTATAACTGAAAACATTTCTAGTATTAGCAGATTTATGCAGATAATGATGCCCAAAGTGATTGAAGCAATACATTTCTTCATAATTCGAAGAACCCTGTAAATAATCATGTTCTGTAAATTTTGCTGGCATTTCTAAATCTGACATCATATTATTAATATTTTCAAAGTCCCAATCATCAGAGAATGTACTAGGTGATACAAAGTCACTTAAGGAGATCTTGAATTGATGTGGATATCTCAAGAGTTCTACCGGGCCATAGATTTCGTAATCAGTTTTGTCCCATACTATACCACCAGGTATAGGATTGGCTGTGATGTTCACTGATGATATTTCTCGTTTTTCGATGTGAGAAGATCTGTGTGGTTTCAGGACCAAGTTGATGTTCTGACTTGCTGTGTCCATTGTACTATATTTTCCATCAATAAATCTACCCAAACTTAAAACCAAGATGAGCCATAGAAGGAGGAAAAGTGCGCCTAACACAATCCATAATTCAATCTATGGTGAAATCAGATATGTTTCTCTGAGTTGATGAAAGAGCTCTGTAATTTTCTTTTAGAAAGTTTTGTTTGCTGGCTTGTCTCAATGTTCACTTGCATCATTAGAAAAGTCATCGAAGTTGATAAAGTAGCCAGATGCAGTACTGTCAATTGGTGGAACTGCTTCCGGATTTTCATTTATCTTTGGATATGTATGTTCAGATGCTACATCATTGTAGACAGGTGTTTCTTGACGAACTGTTGCAATTTGGGTTTCAAGAGGCACAAGTTCCATGGCTTTGTTGCATAGTCCTTTTTTATTCACTGCAGGTTTATCAAATGTGATAAGTCTCTCAGTTTGAACCTCTTGGATTGTAGCAAGATTTGGTCTTCTGCTATTTCTTGGGAGTCCACTGGGCCTACTACATATGATTGGCCACATGATTGTGGTTTTACCAGGTCGATTGATACAACTCGGTTCTACTTTTTACCAGCAAGGGGCGGTAGTACTACTGATCTTGTTCCGCTGACAGCTAAGACAGGTACTGCTTTTCTGTAAGAAGGCCAAAATTCCTTCTTCACCGCAATCTTTTCTCTGACCAGATCCCCAATCTTTGGAATCCTGACAGGTCATGCTGGGACAGGTGGTTTTTCTTCAGTGGTCGTTGGCTTTAGCTTTGTGTTACTTAGACTTCTTCTTGATTCATTTAAGTCCTGTAAAACAGCCTAACGATCTTTGATATCAAAGGTTTTTTGTTTCACCACTGAAGTGTGACAATCGAGATCATGAAAGATCATTCTTGTACCAAACAATAGTTTGTACGGAGTGATACCTCCTAGAGAATTTCTTGGCAGATTATTAAGACTACGTTGGACACTTTTTAGTTGTTTGACCCACCCGTCACCCGAACCTAATACCCTCGCCGTTATAGATTGCTTTATGTCACGTTTTTTTCTCTCCACTACCGCATTTCCCTCGGGATGGAATGGACTAGAATACCACAATGCAATGCCCATGCTGGCCATGGCCTCCTTGTAGGCCCGAGAGCTAAGCATAGGACCCTGGACAGAATGTAGCATGCCCATTGCGTATGTGCCGATAAAGACTCGCAAATCTTTTATAACAGTTCTGGCGTCAGCCGAGCGCTGGGGCCACATCAAAATGAATCTCGTCTTAATATTTATGGGACCGCATTTGTCCGGTCGGACGACTGCGTATAGATAGTCTAATGCTGTCTAATAAAGGTGTCTAGGCTGGTCTTACTGTGTTAGAGTCAGATATCTGGTCCGGTTCATAACTGCGATCTCTATTGCAGTCTTGACAATCCATTGCAAAGTTGTAAACTTGCACGCTCATTCCCGGAAACCAGTATCGTGATTGTAATTCTATTAGAGATTTCAGGATCTCTTGGTGCCTCAGACCCAATCCCATGTGTGCTTCTTGAATCAAGAAGACTCTCCGGTTCGTGTTTGGAATTACTCTATCCCCCACTCCAGGGATTTGAGCAAAAAGAATGGAGTTCGCATCAATTATGTATGTATTTCCGAGTGGATAGTTTAGAGGTAACGCCGCATAATTGCCTTCCATTGAGGCTTTTACTGCAAGCAGCGTTTCACCGTCTATTTGTTTTTTCGTACGCTTTGTAGCTACGGAAGCCGGTTGACCAGATGCCGCTGTGGCTCTGTCAGCCAATGAATTCCCTGCAAAGTGAACGCCATCACGTTGAAGACTCTGCGTATGTATCACGTAAGTCTTTTGTAGTTCTTTCTGTAAAAGAACTACTTGTTCCCATAGTTTTTTATGTTTTATTGTGGCACCTGTCTCATCTTTGTAACCGTTTTTTATCCAGGTCTGCATGGAATTATTGTAAGATTCGACGCAGTAATGCAAATCGCACAGTATCAGTGTGGGGAATTCGCGATTGGCATTTTCAAGCGCCATCTTTATGGATCTTATTTCAGCTCGCTGAGCTGTACAGTTTCTGAGTGATTCAGTTTTAGTGACCATAGGTCTTAATTTACCCAAGCGCCAGAGACCTTTAACTATGGCGCACGCTGCATTGTAATTTTGTCTTTCCACAATGTAGTGTTGTGCAAATCTGTCCGTGTAGATTACACAGGTGTAATGTTCGAGAGGCAGAATTTCGATTGACAGAGGATATTCATTTTCATATTCCAGATATTCTAGTTTTTTCATTTTCTGATCAAATGCGTGTTTCACGTCTTCTGTTGCAAGAGAATTTTCCCATTGTATCCATTTTGGATCTAGAGCTTTAGCATTTAGAATGCTCGGTCTTGTTACTGCCTCAAGGGCTGATACTGCTGTTAGTATATATATGCTCTTCCCTTGGGCTAGGGCTCTTTCTTTTGCTACAGCAGTTTGAACCGCAGTCAGAATTTTTTCAGTAGAACTGAATTTCATTTCAGCTTGTGTGTACAAGTGTGATTTGTAAGCTATTGGTACCGTTTCTCCCTCATTAGAGGTCAGGTATGTGAATCCGCATCTTCCTGGGGTGACTCGGATTACAAGGTTGCGTTCGTTTGCGCGTGTTGGCAGTTTTGTTTTAGTTAACATGTCTGTTTGTACTGATCGTAAAATTTCTGTGTGTTTCTGAGTCCAATTAATTGGTTTAAAATCAGGTTTTATTAGTTCATAGAGAGGTTTAACCCTCTCTGCATAATTTAGAATGTATGTTCTTCCGAAATTCAGGAAACCTAGAATTGATTGTACGTTTTTCAGCGTTTTTGGAGCTTGGAGTACTGCACACTTTTCTAAGAAGTTGTGTGCTAGGCTTTTGCCTTCACTTGATACATCATATCCTAAAAATAGGACAGTGTGGTGGGCAATTTGTGACTTTTTAAAGTTGCATTTGTACCCTTCAGATGCGAACCCAAGTATTATGGTGTTCACTCTTTTCAACTGTGTCTCCAGGTCATCGTCTGTAAGATAGATGTTGTCGACATAAGATAATGCCTCATCATCATACATCTGTAGTAACTCTGTTACCCTGGCTGAAAATAATCCTGGGCTGTTCTTGTATCCCTGTGGGAGACAACAAAATTGTTTTTGGGTCCCCATGCTGGAGAAAGCGGTTAAATATCTGCTTTCAGGTGCTATGTTTTCACAGAAGAAACCATTTGAAATATCAAATGTCGTTTTATATTTTTTGCGAACTATATTATTCATTAGTACTGCACTGTGTGAGTTTTGTACTGCAAATGTTTTACAGCAGGAGTTTAGGTGTCTGTAGTCCAAAACTAGACGATATGAATCGTCTGGCTTGGAGACAGGAAACAAAGGATTGTTCATTTGTGAGGTGCATGTTTCAATCACCCCCTGATATTCAAGTTGATTTCTCTGACTTGTTTTTTAGCTTCTTGCTTAACAGGATACTGCCTCTGTGCAGTAGGTTGATTTTTTAACTGGAATTTATGGTGAGGAGAATCCTCATCCCATCCTACATGATTTTTATATAATGCAGGGGCTTGGGCCACTGCCCATTTTCTAGCAAATGTGTATTTTTTATGAATTGGAATGTGATTTGAAAAGGCAGGCATAATCATTTCTTTGCCATGTGGGCACTCCCTGGCAAACTCTGGTGGCCAGTCTTTCTCTGCTAGAAGGATATCATAACCTTTAGATAGATTCTCCCAAAAGAGACCTCTTATTTTCCTAGTTTTATCTCCCTCTATACGTAATGTTATTTCATATAGTTTATGGGGCACGCGAACTCTGGTGTCTGCAGTTTCCACTTTAATATATTCATTTGTGTCCACTGTCTCCAGAAGATTCATCAGGATCTTGCGAGCTATGGTTCATTCTGCTGCGCTGTCTAGCATTGTCTGGGCCCACTCTCCGTTTTTAAGTTGTGTCCTCAGAATTCTCGGCATGTTTTACTTTAATACTGGCTACCTTCTTTCTGGGAAATTGTAATTTTTTACTTTGATGAGCAGGTTCCTTGTCTTTGGACTTGACGTGCTCTTCTTTATGTTCTGACCGTCCTCTTCTTTCCGATTTCTGTGAGGAAGTCTGAAAAGATCAAGACGGACGTGTATCAATATCTTGATATCTGTCAGGTTTTCTCAAATTGTCCCTATTTCTAAGGTTGTATCTTTTTTTCAGAGGGCTCCCTTAGGGGAGACTTGCCTCCTCCTTCTGGAGTTCTATCCCTTCGTTGAGGAGACCTTCCTCTGGACTGAAACTGTTTATCTAGGAGAGGTTTGTTTATTACCCTCCCACTTCTTCTTTTGAGAGTTGAGATTATTTTTAATGAAAGTCTTTTCAGGATTTTCAATTTGTGTATTTAGTCGGTAGGTTGTACCGTCAACTGTTAATTGAACTAAATCTCTATATGCTTTTGCTAATTCTTTTATTTTAACTAAGAGTTCTTCGCTTGACATATTTTCAATGTCGGCATCTGTTGTATAGCTGGCTGGAACAGGCCATGTGGCTCCTGGTCTACCTAGTGGACCGAGCCTGGTAATGTGATTTTGATGTTTTAAGGCGCCATTAAACCAGAGCAGGTGCTCTTGGTATGTTAGTGGAATTTCAACGTCCTCGAAAGGGGCGTATTCCTCTGGAGATTCCTCTTTTTTGTAGTAGTGGAACTCGCGTGTCACAGCGTGTGCTGCTGGAAAATGTATCCAGGAATAGAATACCTCTGTCTGCCGATATTCATGGGCCTCTAGCACAAATATGACTGTACCACCTCTTGATGATACTCCATTTTCTATACGTTTTATAGTTATAGTTTTTCTTATATTGACCGGGATGATTATAGCATTCGGGTCCTCATTTTGGATGATTGTGTCATCCGCTAAGAGTTGAGCTGCCAAAGCATCTCTTTCTTCGTCACTTTCCGGCATTTTTGCTGACAGAAAGTTTGCAGAGCAAGTTTCAAGGAAACAAAGATTAGGTGCACAATATTTTGGAACACTGTATCCTTCAACGTTGACTAAACCAAAACTAATACATAGGAATCTCTTCCTACTAAGTTCTGGCGGATATTAACCTTTTACCCACTCCAGACGTCTATTGGAGTTTTTACGGGAAAAAGGGGTATGTGTGAAAAGCACGACTGAGTTACTCTAGTATCTTGAGTTAGATTATCGCCTTACCAAACGTTGGGCGCCATGTAGTGTAGTTCCTATATTCCCAATAGGCTCTGCGCATTGGAATAACATAAACAATAGTTTAGACGTAGGACTGAGGTCGACTAGGTCTCTATTGAATATGTTAGACTTAATTATGAATGCCAGCTAGCTCAGAGGTCACTAGAAACTTTATCGAGTGAACAGGAATGAGTTAACTTTCCTGAACAGACAAGAAGGGATTAGCTTCTGACAACCGCATAAACATGACAACTTTGCTCCCTCCAGAATAAGGAGTATATCTCCAGAGTCGTGTGAAAACAATAGATAGCTATTTCACTCAGTCAATCGTGCATGCTTAGTTTCACCAGAGTGCAGAGAAATAGGGAGAGGGGCGTTTTCAATAAAAGTTGTTATTTATTGAGCAGTCTTCTTTCTCATGCAAGAGAAGTGAATTGCCACAATTGCAATACTTGTCATAAAGTAAAGTGCGTACAGTAAAAGGAGTATTATGAAATAATACTGTAAAAGCATTTATATGGTTTCTGAGCCATATGATACTTAAAACGGATAAAATATATACAATACATACAATGATAAAAGATGACTAAACGTACTCAACTGGTGCTTCTAAAATATGCCTACCCCGGTGTACCTAACCTAAGCCTAGTACGTGGGAAGGAGTAAGTGAGCTGCTGTTTAAGTTAAGTTAGTTTTGGCAAGAATCTGAATCAAGAATTCTCTAAGGATCTAATCAGCTCTGTACCTTGGTTTTAGAATGAAGGAGGTCTTGTATCTCTTTCTCAGGACTCTATCTCCCAGCAACCCGCAAGGGTGACTGGAAACACTGGAGCTGGATTTCTCGGCAGGAGAAAAGACAGTGTCTCTCTCAGTGCGTCAAATGGGAGGCTCGGCTTCCTTCGGCACTCGCATCAGCTGGGCTTTCGGTAAGTAGATAGCCGCTCTGCTCCAAACCACTGTGTGTTTGTTTAAGGCAAATGCTGGTATATTTATACCTGGAAGGTGCAGAGTTTGACTTAAGGTTGGACAGAAGACGTCACTAAGAACTGTCACTTAGAACTGGCAGTTCTTTCAGGACTCTCAGGAGTTCTAGGACAAATCAAAACAGAAGCAGGGGGAATTCCCGGGCTGCTGGAGGCTTGGTTTGTTTAAAGAACTTTCTAGGAGTCTAGGGAAGTAGCCTTGCCGTATTTGGACTGCATTGGCTATGACTAAATATGGATATGATTCTAATGCCTTTATAAGGATATCATTTATTATAATCACATAAGGGCATGAATCTGGAATATTTAATTAGGGTCCTAGATACGTTCACAACAACTGAAGAAACTCCAGTCACTGACAAATCATATGTTTCTTATATTTGTTCTGAAAGCATGTTTGCTCTGGAGCACAACTGCGAGAAAAAAAATCAATCTGAAGATAGTGTATGCTTAGTAGAAGTTTAAACAAAACAATAGTCACTTGCATTTGTAACTAACTCTATCTGCTGCAAACGTGAAGTAACTGTTTTGAGAGGAATAAGGACATAGGTAGCTATAAAGTTTACATGAAGAGGTCAATGTCGTAGTTGCATTGCTGATATGAATTGAGAGTGAATAAGCAAGTTAAAGGATTAGACAGAATGATACTTTATTCTACGTTAAAAATCTATTGAGTTTTAGACCTGCATTTTTGAACAAGGAAATGGTTGGAATAAAAGCCTCTGCCCCTTTTGGCATGTAGGCTTAAAAATTCACCGTTTGAAGAAGGAGCAGTGCCCACATCTCTAAAAGTAATACTGGTGCAGCAGGTGCCATAGAGAAGAAATAGCCTTACTATGAAGTCCTGCATCCTGGAGAAACAGCAAGCAGAATAGCACCATCAGACACAGAAAAATGAGATTTTTGCCATGCTTGAAGAACTACATTTTGTAGCATTACACACCTGATACTGTTGTACTTTTGCATGGCATTTGACACTCCTGCCCATGGCCTTTTTATGACCTGCTGCCTCGTAAATGAGGTTGGAGAGGCTAGACCAGCAGGCAGTAGATCTTTTCTCTCCCAGAGAAAACAAGTGGTGCCCTTTCCTCCACTGCATACAACTGAGTTTAGAACAGTATGTTGGAGTGGCAAAAATATCAGTTCCACGTTCCAGCATTTTGAAAGTGCATGTGCAGTCAATGTATTGAGTCATCTTGTCCAGTGTTTCCACCTTTATCTGTGCATCTGAGAGCAGATGAGCAAACACCAGATGAAGCTTAACACCAAGAAGATGAGTGAGTGGTGCAGCTGGCTTTGGGAAACAGATCACAACACCAAGAGTGCAGAATGCACAAACTACTAAGAAAGGGTGCATTAATAAATGTCCGCACGCCTTCTCAAATGAGGTGACGGAGGATGAATCTTACAGGCTTGGACAAAGTTGGTTAAAGCCTGCCCTGAAATGGGCCGTCTGACGCAAAGTAAACCATCATGCCCTTCAAATGGTAAATACATTTCTTATGTCCTTAAAGGTAAGAGTTATTTGTCGACACTTAGAATAAGAGAGGATATTGATACCACATTATGGACTACTTTTAGAAACAAAGTACCTAGGGACTTCAAAATTAACATTTAAAGCGGTCTGTGCTTCATAGCACAACTGATATCGACGGTAACTAGAGATAGATCTCAAACAAGACTCTGTTTATAAATTACTTTAAAATGTCATATCTTCCGTCCAAGCTTTTATTACCTCTGAACAACGTGAGAAGAACCGAGGTCTGCTGGGCTAGGGACAGACGAACCGCTGCATCTGCATATACAAGCTTTCTTAACAGTGTCAAGCATGGCAACAGCATACACTCCATTATCTGAAAGTAAAGCAATTTCACACAATTAAAATGTCAGTGATGGTGAGTTGTCTCACAAAATACGATACTACAAAGGTCCTTTAATAAAAAAAAAGATACGAAATATCAGGATTGTAGACATTAACATACTATAAATATCGACGACTTATAATGCTGCTTTAAAAATTACACTACCTCACAGTTATGAACATGAATAACAATGGTAGTAAGGAAACTTGCTACTCAAGTGAAGCCAGTGTTTTTCAGCCCAGTTTGTTTCATACAGAGCACATAAGAATATAAGTTACTTACCTGTAACAGCAGTTATCCAGTATTGGTATCTTTCATAGATTGAATTACTTCAATCATTCCCCGTTGTCAAAGTGGGAGTCTCACGGTACCACAGTAAAGACGTATGCAATAGTATCAGCGGCTATAATGGCAGAGCACAGACACCTTAATAGCCTGTTTCCTTTTTTTTTTAAGACCAAACGCACAAGTTACTACTTGTGTAACAATATATCTGTAAGAGACATTAGTTAGTGATAGATTCCTTATCTTAGAATCCCCCGTCGTCAGACTGGATCCGGAAAGTTTTGCTTGGCAGTACCCCTGCACGTCAGTAGGTGGCGTCCTGCGGCTCCGCGTCCGTCGCTGGCGTTGTATGCGCTGAGATGACGTCACAGAGACTACTTAGGCGCCCCCCATGCGCATTGACATCAGTTCTGTGCATGACTTTCCAGCAAGGAACGCAGAGCCATGCAAGAAACATACTACTGGTGCCATGACACTAGAGCCCTGAAAGGGATGTCCTTAACCCTAGTAATCGGTTCGCAGAATGGGGAGGATGAGTGTGGAGGTAAGGAATCTATCACTAACTAATGTCTCTAACAGATATAGCGTTACACAAGAAGTAACTTGTGCATCTGAAAGAGACACGTTAGTGATAGATTCCTTACCTTAGAATAGATACCCCAGCAATACCAACCCCGGTGGTCGGTCTGCGAACCAATATCACACCAGAATGTCACGGAAAACAAAACGGCCAAAGAAGCCGTCTCTCCGGACTTGACTGTCAAGGCAGTAATGCTTGGTAAACGTGTGTAGCAAGCCCCACATAGTTGCCTGACAAATGTCCTGCAAGGGAACGCCGAATCTCAAGGCAGTAGTGGCTGCCGTTGCCCTGGTGGAATGGGCGCGCAGCCCCACAGGAGGCTCCTTCTTAGCCAACGAGTGACATGCTTTGATGCAGAGAACGACCCGTCGGAAGATGGTCCTTCTGTGCACGGCCCAACCTTTTTTGGCTCCCACATAGCCAACAAAGAGCTGGTCATCCACCCGGAACTGCTGTGTGGGTTTCAGATAAAACGAGAGGGCACATTTGGGTCCAGACTGTAGAGCTTCTCCTCCTCTTTCGAAGGATGCGGAGGCGGAAAGATGGTGGGCCAAGTGATGGTCTGCCCGATGTGGAAGGGCGAAACAACCTTTGGCAAGAAGGAAGGCCAGGTCCTTAGAACCACCTTGTCCGGATAAACAGAAAGGAAAGGAGGTTTTGAAGAAAGGGCCGGGATCTCACTCACTCTTCTGGCAGAGGTGATAGCTACCAGGAAAACCGTCCTGAGAGTGAGAAGACGCAAAGGAAAGTTATAAAGGGGCTCGAAGCGAGCACACATCACATATGTTAAGACAAGGTTTAAGTCCCATTGAGGTATAATGAACGGCACAGGAGGAAATATGTGGGTAACACCTTTCAGGAAACGGTTAACAACCGGAGACTTAAAAAGAGAAGGCTGATCTGGAAGCCATAGAAAGGCAGAGATGGCCGAAAGATAACGTTTGATAGTGCCCAGAGCAGAGCCATGCTGGGCCAAAAAAAGAAGGAACAGAAGGACTTCAGAAAGAGGGGCAGAAAGGAGATCCACAGACTTAGCTGTGCACCATGCCACAAATCTGTTCCACCTGCAGGCGTACACCGTCTTTGTGGAGGGACGCCTGGCTGCCGATATGACATTACAGACCTCAGGAGGAAGATTGAAAGTTGTCAACTGTCATCGCTCAATCTCCACACATGGAGGTGAAGGCTGGACAGGTTTGGGTGGAGGATCGTCCCCTGCTTCTGCGACAGAAGATCCTCCCCAAGAGGCAGTCGAATCGGGTGATCGATCGCCATGCTGAGTAGCTTGGGATACCAGCATCTTCGTGCCCAATCCGGAGCCCCAAGAATGATTTGGGCCCGGTCGTGCCTGATCTTCTTCAGCACTCTGGGCAGAAGTGGTATGGGCAGAAAAGTATACAACTGACCGTAGCTCCACTCGTAACGAAAAGCGTCGCCGAGCGAGTGCCGCCTTGGAAATTCCAACGCGGGGAACTGATGACATTGCGCGTTCTCTTCGGTGGCGAATAGATCGAACCAAGGTTCTCCTCACTGCAGAAAGAGACCTTGCGCCACGACCGAGTTCAGATGCCATTCGTGATCCATAAATTAAAAAATAACGGTGATGGATCAAGCCCTGATCTTTAGACTGGGTAAGAGTGGTCTGCTTAATTCAGACACTCTGTTCATCACCACCCCTTTTCTGAATCGTTTTTGGCCACTATAGGTGTGGCAGGGTATACTCAGACATGAGTCCCTTTCTCACTGCACCATCAGGATTCAAGCAAGCCGGGCCGAAGACGGCTGAAATGCCAGAAACCGGTCCCTGGTAGCTTGTCTCCTTTCTGGTGAAGAATTGGCTTGGTAGTTTAGTCTGCCCTGTTCCCATGATGCACTGGGCCAGGGACAGACTGATTTGCATATAGCCAGGTTCTGAGCTGGGATGGTGCAGTGAGATAAATAACGGTGATGGATCAAGCCCTGATCTTTAGACTGGGTAAGAGTGGTCTGCTTAATTCAGACACTCTGTTCATCACCACCCCCTTTTCTGAATCGTTTTTGGCCACTATAGGTGTGGCAGGGTATACTCAGACATGAGTCCCTTTCTCACTGCACCATCAGGATTCAAGCAAGCCGGGCCGAAGACGGCTGAAATGCCAGAAACCGGTCCCTGGTAGCTTGTCTCCTTTCTGGTGAAGAATTGGCTTGGTAGTTTAGTCTGCCCTGTTCCCATGATGCACTGGGCCAGGGACAGACTGATTTGCATATAGCCAGGTTCTGAGCTGGGATGGTGCAGTGAGATAAATAACGGTGATGGATCAAGCCCTGATCTTTAGACTGGGTAAGAGTGGTCTGCTTAATTCAGACACTCTGTTCATCACCACCCCCTTTTCTGAATCGTTTTTGGCCACTATAGGTGTGGCAGGGTATACTCAGACATGAGTCCCTTTCTCACTGCACCATCAGGATTCAAGCAAGCCGGGCCGAAGACGGCTGAAATGCCAGAAACCGGTCCCTGGTAGCTTGTCTCCTTTCTGGTGAAGAATTGGCTTGGTAGTTTAGTCTGCCCTGTTCCCATGATGCACTGGGCCAGGGACAGACTGATTTGCATATAGCCAGGTTCTGAGCTGGGATGGTGCAGTGAGATAAATAACGGTGATGGATCAAGCCCTGATCTTTAGACTGGGTAAGAGTGGTCTGCTTAATTCAGACACTCTGTTCATCACCACCCCCTTTTCTGAATCATTCGTGATCCATAAAGCACCGGTGGCTGAGTTTGTCCGCCCTGGCGTTCAGAGAACCTGCCAGGTGTTGAACCACCAAGGTAATGCCTTGATGTTCCAGCCAGGCCCAGAGGCGCAGAGCCTCCTGATATAGGGTCCACGACCTCACCCCGCCCTGTTTGTTGCAATACCACATGGCGGTGGTGTTGTCCGTGAACACCTGCACTACACTTGTCCGGACAGAGGGAAGGATTGTCTTCAGTGCCAGTCGGATCGCCCGAAGCTCCAAGAGATTGATGTGGAGCCGGGACTCCGCCGGAGACCAGAGGCCTCTGATCTCCGCCTCTCCCAAGTGGCATCCCCATCCCAGGAGGGACGCATCAGTCGCCACTGTGTGCTCGGTTTGGGGAAGGTAGAGGGATCTGCCATTAACCCAATCGCGATTTGTGAGCCACCACTGCAAGTGTAGTGCGGTGCCCTCTGAGATCTGAACGTGATCGGACAGGTTGCCCTGATGCTGTGCCCACTGGAACTTCAGGTCCCACTGCAGAGCCCGCATATGCCACCTGGCATGTTGCACTAGCAGGATGCAGGGGGCCATCAGGCCCAGGAGCCGGAGGGTCATCCTGACTGAAACCCGGGATAGAGGCCTAAAGATCGGAATCATAGCCTGAATATCCCGGACTCGCTGCTCGTGAGGATAAACCCGAAACTGCGTCGAATCCAGAACCGCTCTGATGAAAGGAAGCATCTGAGAGGGGCTCAGGTGTGACTTCGGCACGTTGATGGAGAACCCCCAGCAAATGCAGGAGGTCGGCCGTAGTCTGAAGATGGGCGACGACTGCCTGGGGCAAGCCCGCCTTCAACAAACAGTCGCCGAGGTAGGGGAAGACTAACACCACTGACCTGCGCGTATAAGCTGCAACCACCGCCATCACTTTTGTGAACACCTGAGGGGCACTGGTAAGGCCGAAGGGGAGCACGGCAAACTTAAAATGCTCCTGGCCCACCGTGAACCGCAGGTAATGCCGGTGGGCCGCAGGACGGGAATATGAAAATATGCATCCTGCAAGTCCAACGCTACCATCCAGTCTCCAGGGTCGAGGACAGCCAGGACCTGAGCCAGAGTCAGCATTTTAAATGTCTTCTTCCGGAGGAATCGATTGACGTTTCCGAGGTCCAAGATGGGGTGCAGGCCCCCCTTGTCCTTCTTGGGGACCAGAAAGTAGTGGGAATAACAACCACTCCCTACTTCTGGCCCAGGACCGTGACTTCCCGCTGGAGAAGTACCAAGTGATCCCCCGACATGCGGTGGCACCAAGGTGGCATGGCTGGAGGTGAGGACTGAAAGGGAAGGGAGTAACCCCTGCAGATGATCTGCAACACCCACTTGTCCAACGAGATAGCGCGCCAGTGGGGGAGGTGGTGGCAGATCCTGCCACCCACTGGCGAGGGGTGCTCCATAAAGCTCAAATTAGGAAGGTTTGGAGGTAGAAGCAGCGGGCGGAGGTGGACTGACACCCACGCTGATTCCCTAGCCCGCCCCTACTGAAGCCGTGACCGCGCTGAGGCTGGTTCTGCACAGGCTTGTTGAAGGAACGTGCCTGGGTGCCTCTGCCTTGGCCACAAAGGATCGAAAGCCAGGAGTGCCCAGGTTCTTTGCAGAAAGGACTTGGCCGTGGCCCTTGAGTCCTTAAAACGCTCTGGGGCACTGTAGGCCTTGTTGCCAAACAGGCGAGTGCCATCAAAGGGCATATCCAAGAGCAAGCTCTGGACATCGGGTGAGAACCCAGTAGAACGCAACTAGGCGTGGCGACACAGAGCCACAGTTGTAGAAATTGCCATGCCCAATGAGTCTGCGGTGTCCAAACCACACCGAATTGTAAACTTAGCCGCATCCTTACCCTCAGCAATTGCCTGGGAAAGGACAGCCTGGACCTCTTCAGGACACTGGGGCAACACCTGAGCAACGGTATCCCACACCGCATGGGAATAACGGCCCAATGAGCAGGTGGTGTTCACCGACCGCAGCCCCAGGCTGGCCGAAGAGAACAACCACTTACCGAACTGTTCCAGCTTCTTAGAGTCCTTATCCGGCGGAACCGTGGGAAAGGCACTCTGCGACGTCGAGGCATGGATGACTAGACTCTCAGGCATAGGATGAGTGCTCAGAAAGGCGGGATTACCAGGCGCCGGGCGGTGACGCCTGGCGACATTCTTATCCACAGGGACCCCCGTGGCCCGCCGCGACCAAGTGCCCAACAGGACTTCGGTGAGGGCGTCATTAAAGGGAAGCAGCGGCTCCAACGAAGTAGATGCCGTTTGGAGTACCTCAGTGAGGAGGTTAGTTTTTTGAGGGCCATCGTAGGAAGATCGAGGTTGAGGACCTCAGGAGCCCGACGGAGCACCATTGTGTAGGAAGCGCCCTCCTCCATTGTAGGTAGGGGAGAAGCAAACCCCGGGTCAGAAGAGACATCAAGGTTGCTTGCATCCTCCAGATCGTCCACCCAGTCCTGCTCGGAGTCACACTGCCTGGCAAGAGGGTCCTCGGACCCTTCCCAGTCATCCTCCACCTCCGCTGTAGGAAGAGCCCGAGCTGGAGAGGGGAAAAACGGCGTCGGAAACAGCGTCCTGAACAGCGCCGGCCGGGGCTGGACCAGCGCCGCGTCCCAATGCGGATCCCAGGCAGAAACAAAATGGTCCTGGAACTGGGGCAAGGGTGGAACGAACGGCACCCACTGCGGCGGCGGAGCCGAGGGTGGCGCCGGGGCCGGAGCCAACGGCGCAGGACCCTGTGGCGCCAAAGCTGGATCTGCTGGCGGTGTCGACGGGCCAACAGGATCTGGACACGGGACCGGGGGACCCGAAGGCGCGGGTACGATACCCAATACTTGAGAAAATGTCTACATATGCATTTAATATGAGGCTGTAAAAATGTTCTATGCGCGTAAAGCAGAGCGTTTGTTTCTAAATCTGTAAATACTACTAAAATACGTTGCTACCTGCAATTTGCAAAAACAATGAAATGTAACTTGACCACAAATCCCATAATGCACCATAATTGTTTGAAATGGGATAAATAGTGGACATAGAAAAAAGCTCACTTACCGTGAACAAAGCCTGTGATGGCTGAAACGCGTTGGTCCGAGCTGGAGAAATAAAGGAATTGCTGTTTATAAACTCATAAACGCTGAGTGCCGCATCTTTGGGGAGAAAAAAAAAATATATATATATATATATAATCTTTTTGGGATTTACAGAGATGTCTGACACATCTCAAGACGGGCCCCGATCTGCGAGGAAGAAGCACTTTAACTTGTCAGGGCTATGCAACATTTAGCGCGAAGCTTCCTTAAAAGAGTGCCCTCCGGCTGCCAAAATTTACACGAAAAGAGTTTGAAATGGAAGGGCCTCCATGTGGGGCCCGCCCGAACTTTGTGAATGGACATTTGGAGCAGCTAGGGTTTGCAGAGGATT
The DNA here is from genome assembly GCF_964263255.1 of Lissotriton vulgaris. NCBI lineage: Eukaryota > Metazoa > Chordata > Amphibia > Caudata > Salamandridae > Lissotriton > Lissotriton vulgaris. The sequence continues at coordinate 1,248,818,221 of NC_141691.1, read as the reverse complement.
TCCCCTCAGCACAGCAGACTTGAGGCGAGGACTTGGGAAAATCATTGAAACGCTGCACGAAAATCCAGTGGTAGTGAAATTTCAACTGGTGCACCGTGACCGAGGTACGGAACTTTTCCTTTAAAAGCATGATTTGCACTCGGGACACAGTGGACCAATTGGTGTTTTACCAAAATCGACAGTGAAAACCAGCGCACTATTGAAGGGCAGTTATGGAGCATTCTGGGCAAGGCAGTCCCTGATGAACTAATAGGATGTTTTTAAGAATTGATAATAGAGGGAACTATGAGATGAGCATCACTTGGGGGTTACTTGTTAACCTTATGTATAAAGAAGTACTCACCTCTGTTACATCGCTTGATGATAGTGTGAAGAAAATCCTTGAAAAACTGTCCCTTTAACTGGATGAAATGGACTGCCGTCCCTTTTCACTGTCTCAAATGTTACGTTATTTAAACTCTAACGAACCCACGGAGATGGCAGCAAGTGGCATATGAGGAAGAGTCTTTTGAACATGAAACGCGTCATGCCTGTGAATTTCTGAATAAAAGAACATCTTCAAGTATTGCTGGTGTGGCCCGTACAGCGTTGTGTTTGGCGCACGTCTTTTTTGGATTTACAGAGATGTCTGACACATCTCAAGACGGGCCCCGATCCGCGAGGAAGAGGCACTTTAACTTGTCAGGGCGATGCAACATGAAGCGCGAAGCTTCCTTAAAAGGGTGCCCTCCGGCTGCCAAAATTACACGAATAGAGTTTGAAATGGAAGGGCCTCCATGTGGGGCCCACCATAACTTTGTGATTGGACATTTGGAGCAGCTAGGGTTTGCAGAGGATTTCCCCTCAGCACAGCAGACTTGAGGCAAGGACTTGGGAAAATCATTGAAACGCTGCACGAGAATCCAGTGGTAGCGAAATTTTAACTGGTGCACCGTGACCGAGGTACAGAACTTTTCCTTTAAAAGCATGATTTGCACTCGGGACACAGCGGACTAATTGGGGTTTTACCAAAATCGACAGTGAAAACCAGCGCACTATTGAAGAGCAGTTATGGAGCATTCTGGGCAATGCAGTCCCTGATGAACTAATAGGAAGTTTTTAAGAACTGATAACAGAGGGAACTATGAGATGAGCACCACTTGGGGGTTACTTGTTAACCTTATGTATAAAGAAGTACTCACCTCTGTTACATCGCTTGATGATAGTGTGAAGAAAATCCTTGAAAAACGGTCCCTTTAACTGGATGAAATGGACTGCAGTCCCTTTTCACTGTCTCAAAAGTTACGTTATTTAAACTCTAACGAACCCACGGAGATGGCAGCAAGCAGCATATGAGGAAGAGTCTTTTGAACTCGAAACGCGTCATGCCTGTGAATTTCTGAATAAAAGAACATCTTCAAGTATTGCTGGTGTGGCCCGTACAGCGTTGTGTTTGGCGCACGTCTTTTTTGGATAGATATATATATATATATATATATATATATATATATATATATATATATATATATATATATATATATATATATATATATTTTTATATATATATATAGTTAGGACCTAGTTACCATAGGAAATCCCCAACATTCTATTGGGAATAACTTTGGCGCCGATTGTGGAATCTGCGTGTAATTTTCCTTAAAATTGCTTCGCTCCGCTCCGCTCCTTCCCTGAAAGTTTCGGGGGGATTCGTCAAGCGGGGGCCGAGAAAAAAGGGGAGGTCCCAAAACGTGTTTTCCCCATGTTAATTTCCATAGGGACCTTTAGACATGGCTACAGCCCGAACGAACGGCTGAATGGAATTACACCAAACTTGGCAAAATGGTAGGGCCTGGTATGCAGATGTGCCTTTGCTATGTTTGGTGAAAATCCCTCCAGTAGTTCTTGAGAAAATTGAATTTGAAATTTTTCAAATGGCATTTTCTATGGGACCTTTAGACACAGCTACAGCCCGAACGGCTGAACGGAATTACACCAAACTTGGCGATATGGTAGGGACAGGTATGCAGTACTGCCTTTTCTATATTTGGTGAAAATCCTTCCAGTAGTTGTTGAGAAAATTGAATTTGAGCAAATTATATATCTATATGCGCTCACTGTACGCGCACCGTAAGCGTACGGTACGAGTATCCTTACGAGCGTGAGCGAGTTTCTGATTGGCTGGCAGTCGACTGTCAACATTCCGAACTGTCCAAACTAGGAAGTGTTGGCCACCATCTTGTTTTTCAGGAGAACTGAGGCACAAGAGAGCCCAAAACAAGAGTGGAAAACACGAAAAAGGGGCAGGGTAGAGACCCCCCCAACCCTCTAGCCCTTCTCAGGGGATCCCAAAAGGACCCCCAGGGCAAAAGAATAAATAAATAGTGGGGTATGCGCACCGTACGCCTACCCCGCGATATAAAAATAAAAATAATAATAATGTTTGCACTTGGTGGTCCTTCTGGGACCCCCTGAGAAGGGCTAGGGGGTCAGGGGGTCTCAACCCTGCCCCCTTTTCGCGTTTTCCACTCTTGTTTTGTGCTCTCTTGTGCCTCACTTCTCCTAAGAAACAAGATGGCGGCTCAGGTGTCCCAGAAGGATAATAACATATATAAACGTTATCCGCTAATAGAATTAGCATTTACAAAACCTTTGAAATTTATTGAAGAAAAATATAGGTTTCACGCCTTACATAGTTAGGAATTAGCATTTAAAAAACCTTGCAAATTCACTGAAAAAAACATAGGTTTCAAGCCTTATATAGTTAGGAATAAGCATTTAAAAAAACCTTGCAAATTCACCTAAAAAAACATAGGTTTCAGGCCTTATATAGTTAGGAATTAGCATTTAAAAAACCTTGAAAATTCGCTTAATAAACTATAGGTTTCAGGCCTTATATAGTTAGGAATTAGCATTTTAAAAACCTTGCAAATTCACTTAAAAAACCATAGGTTTCAGGCCTTATTTAGTTAGGAATTAGCATTTAAAAAACCATTGAAATTGCTCCTATATAGTTAGTTGTACTAACTATATTTCACGCACCAGCAATCCACTGCTGATGATGTCACATATTACATCATTCATGACATGGTCAGTGACATCACTGATGACATCTCAAATGACATCACTGATGACATCACTGATGACATCTCATTTGACATCACTGATCACATCACTGATGATATTATTCATGTGATAATACGATTGAACCTCCTCACACTCTAATATAACATTTGATACACCCAGTGTTAAATACAGACTACCATTCTTGAAACCATTGACACACCAATACCAGTTACTACATACGCACTCACCGATTCCTAGGTCTACACACACATTCACTCATTCACCCATAGAATCACTCATACATACAGTCACTCATCATTACAACACTATCATATGCACTCATACACCTATACAGACACTCACACACTGCCATTCATCCATGGAGTTACTCACACACCTAGTCAGTCATGCAAAGGATCAATCACACTTCCATTTCCTCAACTATACAGTTATACACACAACACCTTACTTATTCAAATATATACCAACACATACTTACTCATTTATACAATCACTGATACAAGTACACAATGATCCATATAGCCACTCGCACATTCACTGGGTCTCATGTATAGTAATTTATATATGCCAACTCTCACATGCACTGTGTTTTACATATGTACTTCCTTGGACATGTAGCACTGAGATATCCATTCACTCACCAACACACCCATGCAGACAGTCAACCGCCCATGTAGCCGTTTCCACATGCACTCTTGAACTCATACACCTAGTGAATCAACTTCTCACACATCTATGCACAGAGTCACACACCTCCCAGCCACCCACACACACACTCAGTCTCCCATTCAAATACTTGGGCAACCAATCAATAACCCATATAGCCACTCATATAGCTACTGATCAACACATGCAGCAGCTTACACAACAACAGACATACTGATGCACACATTCAGACAGTTTAGTCACTAACCCATGCATTTAGTAAGACACATTTAATCACTCACTCACACAGTCAGTCACGCACCTACTAAATCCTTCATCGACACTTATACATCCACTCATTTTTCAATATGTAAAACATATTTAAACTTTACAGAAACACACAGTCACTGGATGATGTCATCAGTGATGTCATTTGAGATGTCATCAGTGATGTCACTGACCATGTCATGAATGATGTAATATGTGACATCATCAGCAGTGGATGGCGGGTGCGCGAAATATAGTTAGTACAACTAACTATATAGGAGCAATTTCAATGGTTTTTTAAATGCTAATGCTAATTCCTAACTATATAAGGCCTGAAACCTATGGTTTTTTAAGTGAATATATATATATAAGGCACTGTCTACCTTGTAGTCCGAACATGGAGTTATTTTGAACTAAACCAAAAGTTAAGGTGAACCAAAGAAAGAGACTATCTTTACTAAACAGTAGATATACATAAAAAAACGAAACGAGTACTTACACCTTAACAACAGAAAATACTGGAAAAACACGGGAAAAGACTGCCTCTTTAAATGAATGGATATGAGTCCTTGTTCAATGTTGGAGTTACGTTTGAAATATCTAACGATCCCACCCCCACAACTGTGCATATGATTAAGAGGTGACTAACCTCGAAACGCGTCATGCTGCCCTGCTTGAATAATGCTGTCTTGCCTGGAAATAAAGATTTTGAAACATGTTGGTGTGGCCGGTTTTCACACTGCTAAAGGTTGCGCGAATTCTTTGGTGATTAATTGAGGTGCCTGACACACCTTTCATCGGCCCCGACTCGCAAGGCTGTGGAGCTTCTTTGTCAGAAAACCTTGATATATTTGTGAGAAACAAACGTAAGGAGCACCCGCCGGCTGAAGCATTGGACACGGAAAAGGCTGAATGGAAGGGCCGCGTTGAGTGGCCCGCCTCACCATGGATGTGAAATTATGAAACAGCCAGAGTTTGCTGAAAGAACTTTTCTTAAAGCACGACATGCAGATGAAATTTACTCTGCTATGGCAAGCAAGGAAGAGTGAAAAGACCGGGGTGGTCGTGAAATCTTGCAATGTCACCTGGGACACCGGATGCAGTTTGAAAAGGTACTTTACCGAATAAAAGTTTGTAGCATTTGGTAGAGAGTGACATTGGGATAATTTGCCAAAATCTACACTGGAGATTAAATTGAATTGAACAAGAGGCACTGTGGACCTTGTAGTCCGAACATGGAGTTATTTTGAACTAAACCAAAAGTTAAGGTGAACCAAAGAAAGAGACTATCTGTACTAAACAGTAGATATATATAAAAAAACGAAACGAGTACACCTTAACAACAGAAAATACTGGGAAAACACGGGAAAAGACTGCTTTTTTAAATGAATGGAAATGAGTCCTTCTTCAATGTTGGAGTTACGTTTGAAATATCTAATGATCCCACCCCCACAACTGTGCATATGATTAAGAGGTGACTAACCTCGAAATGCGTCATGCTGCCCTGCTTGATTAATGCTGTCTTGCGTGGAAATAAAGATTTTGAAACATGTTGGTGTGGCCAGTTTTCACGCTGCTAAAGGTTGCGCAAATTCATTGGTGATATATCTATATATATATATAATATATATATAATATATAAACATTAGTAAAACAGATTATAAATGTATATCTATATATATATATATATAAAAAAGAAAGTATGTTTGTTTGTCCTTCATGCATTACTACACCATTCATCCGATCGGCATGAAACTTTGGGATTTTGTTGAGTACACTCCCGCAAAGGTTTCTGGCAAAAAACAAAAAAAACAAATTTTAAAAAAACAAACCATTTGTTAAAAGTTGTGGAGTACACTCCCGCGAAGGTGTCTGGCAAAAAAAGAAGAAAAAAAAGAAAAATGTGTTAAATATCGGCCCCCCGGCACCCCAGGGCCCTCATAATCTTTCCAATACTGAACGTTTACAGTTTCCGGTGCGACTCGCGTTTGAAATGACCATCAACAAAGCACAAGGACAATCGCTGCAAGTGTGTGGACTAGATTTGGAGAATCCGTGCTTCTCACATGGACAACTGTATGTGGCCAGCTAACGCGTCTGAAAACCTTCTGATTTATTCGTGTACGCACCAGACGGAAAAACAAAAAATACCATGTATCCACAAGCACTCGAATAAATAAACAGAATTAAAACGACACTTTAAAATTTTTTCCATATTAAAATGAATAAGTTGCAATAAAAATGACACAATGTAAATTAAATGTTATTATAACAAGTTTCCTTAAATTTCCTTTCTTATGAGATCGCAACAACGCGCGACGGGTGAGCTAGTATATATATAAATATATATATATATATATATATATATATATATATATATAAATATTTGTGTGTGTATATATATAAATATATATATATATATATATACACACATATATATATATTTTTTTACACAAATATACACACCTACTTATCTATTATATAATACTATTTAGCCATGATTGTATAAATAGAATATTGCAAGCATGATGAAAGTAGTATGCTGTACACGATAATGCCATATAAATCGGAATAGAACTACTAGTAACGTCGTTCATAAATACATTAGAAACAGAGGCTCACCGTATAGAAAAAGATGTTTTAACCCATCTGTCCTATAGCTGCATTACTGCAGTGTGATTATTCTAATCTGCAGGCTTGCACGAACCTGTAAGAACTCGTCCAAGTTGCAGGGAGGCAGGTGCTTTCCCAAGAACCATCTGCAAACAGGGTTAGCGCAGGTATAGACTGCCCTTGTGTACTGTGCAATATCCTTATAATGTTCGAAGCTTGCCACGTTGGAAGTGGCGAAAATTGATACTTGCAGAAAAACGTTTGCCAATGATTGCGCTTGTCACCTCAGTGCTTTGTGTAAATTACCCATAGGCAGTGCTTAATTTAAGCCAGTGGTGCTCAGCACTGGCACTTAATAATGAACACAGGCACATAAAGCGCAAACTCGACCCAAAGGTGGTGGAGCACTTTTCATGAGCGCTAGTTAAGGACACATTGATTTTCTAGGCACAGGAGTTGTGCTTTAGACTGCCCTAACAGGAGAAATGGGCTGGTGCAAGCAGCCTCCTGACAACTTGAGCCCTGGCACATTTTATTTTTATACAAATTAACCACTGGCCTTAGGACATCAGTAGTTGATCCGTCCCCCATATTTGCTTACTCCGAGATAAGCAGAAGTAAGTGAGTGAGGATGAGGACATTGTTTGATGTCTAGGGTATGGAGCAAAGTTTCAGCTGGTGAAGATGGAATTTGAAAAAAGAAATATGAATATGATAGTTTACCAAGATTATATCATGATGAAACTCTTGGAATGAGTTAAAATGTGTTCCGAGAAATACGTATTGCTCGGAGAAATGAAGAAAACCAATTGGGCTGTGAACGCCTACATTTCAAGACTGTGTGAGATGAAGCGAGGGACCATAGAAAATGACTTTTACTGGAGAGATGTGGTAAAGGTCAAAGAACTCCAGCAGGAGTGCCAGATAATTGTAGTGGAACAGAAAGAGAGAAAGATTGAGAATATCTGTCGCGAGAAATCGTTGTGAGATGAACGCTGACACACAAATGCACTGATACTGAGCTAGTAAGAGAAGGAAGAGAAAGCAGAGTCCACTAGGATGATGCTTGCAATGGATGTATGGCACATTGTTGATGGCCTAAGGAGAATTGGTTCTATTTAAATTGGACTCATTGTTTGTTATTTCCGCTCTTTCCTTGTATAGGCTACATATGGCGTTCCAAGGAATGTGTATGATCCTGGACTGTTAAACTTCAGAAGATATAAGATGTAGAGAAGAAATGAAGACGGGTCAGGGTGTAGGACCTAGCATTGGTTCATGGTTAATAGGATTGGCACAGCTGCAGTGGCATAGCTGGACACTTTGCCACCCGGGGTGGGTCCTGCCTTTGCCAGTCCGCGGTGGTGGCATGGAAAAGCGGGGGGCTAGCGTTTCCTGCTGCACTTCCTGCCCCGTGGCAAACGCATGTAATAGTGTGGGGGGATGCTGCCTCCCCCAAAACTTGTGCCGCCTGGGGCGGATGCCCCGCCCTCCACTTGCTACGCCACTGCATAGCTGGGATCTCCCTCGGATTGCAGTGTGATAACAGAAGTAGGCCTGAAATCTTTTGCTGCTGGACACACCCTAAGTGTTTCATATTCTTTCTTGGTGGGAACTTCTGTATGAACGAGAAGGGCAAAAACCAAACTTATGTATAAATCATTGATTATCTGCTTTCATTGTTTTCGAGTGCCAAAAGAGATGTTGTGGTGATTTACCAAAGGGAAAAAAGCTGTATACATCTGATGGACTCAGTCTGCACTTTTGGCAGCTGTCCTTGGCACTGCAGAGAGTGTGTGTGTTAAAGAGTTGCTCACGTCAAACACCTATTCAGGTGCGGAAATATGTATGGGTTTGTCTGCTAGCTTCACAGCTCTATAACGCCTGGGAAAGTATACGTGACTGAGTATCTTGTTCATTAATGTTGGAAGAAAGCTTACCGGGCAAGGAACATTTGTTTGAACTTCAAGCTGCTAATGCGTATACATTTATGGATTGCAGACCATGTCTACTGAAAATTGCAAGACTCGAAGATGTCTGCCCAGTCTTCTAGAGAGACATGTAGGATAAGTTACTTACCTGTAATCCTAGTTCTCTTCCAGGGAAGGCCTGAACTCCTTGTTTGGACCTTTCTTTGGGACCAACAAGTAGCAGGAGTAGATCCCTTGCCGACGTTGATGCCATGGGACCTCCTCGATGGCGTTCTTTAGGAGTAGAGCAGACACCTCTTCCCTCAAGAGATTTATATGATGGGTGACAGTCTTTTGAGGAGGAATGGAAGGTGGAGGGGACTTAAACTTGATGGTATACCCATTCTTTACAATATTCAGCACCCACTTGTCTATTGTGATTTTTGTCCATTCTTCCACGTAAAAACGTACACCTTACTCCACTGGAGTGGGTAACTGAGATAGGGGAAGCGCGCACTCACTGCTTTTGTTGCTGTTGCTTGGCACCAGGTGTGGACTGTCTAGAATTACCACCTCTTCCTCTACCAGGACGACTCTGGGAGAATTGTAATCTTCCTTGATTTTGTTGAGCGGACCTTTGAGGGGTTTGAACCCTCCGTTGGTTTTGCGTCGGTCGTAAGGGCGATATCGTCACCTGAAGTCCTTCCTCTTCTCGAGTCCCACAGCTTTAACTGTATCAAGCTCGGTCTTCATTCGAGACATTTCATCATCGGCATGAGATCCGAAGAGTGATGATCCATTGAAAGGGAGATTAAGAATACAATGTTGTGCTTCAGGTTTCAGCCCCGTCAATCTCAGCCAGGAAGAGCGTCGGGCACAAATCCCATGAGAATAGCCATGGGCAGCTAGATCTGAGGCATCAGTCGCTGCACTGATCACTTTATTGGCTACTAAGCCACCTTCATGCAGTATTTCAAGGAAGTCTTGTTTGTCCTCTTTTAGGAGCTTCTCCGTGAAACGGACTCCCATAATGAGCGATCATATCGACCCAGCAGGGCCGAGGCGCTAGCAACTTTCATGTAGGAAGCTGAGGTAGTGCACATTTTCTTACCCACAGAATCCATGTCCTGACTGTCTTTATCTGGAGGCACAGATGATGATGCTGCCCCAGTTTGATTCTTTTGTGCCGCCGAAACAATCACAGAGTCTGGTGGAGGGTCAGCCCTCAGAAAGAAGGGATCATTGTCAGGAGCCTTATATTTCTTGGTGATCTTAGATGGTGCAGCCTCTACCGATGTTGGAGTGAGAAATTTCTGTAGAGCAGGCTCCAGCAATCCAGGCACTAGAGGAAGCAAATGTTTTGAAGAAGACTTTTGGTGCAGGGTTTCAAAGATCACCAATGTTTTGGTGGTAGAGACCGGCATTTCAGTGTGGAGTTTTGCAGCCCCACTGCAGAGAACCATATTAAAGGTGATAATATCATCGATGGGCGATATTCTGCTTGGAGGGGAGGAAGAAAGAGTCGGAGACAAGTCCGTCTTGGAATCCGACGACCATGAAGAGGACCTACAGCTTCGTCTATGAAATCGGTGACGCGATGCCCGACTCCTAGGAAACCGTGATGATCGCCTTCTTACCGATGGGGACCTTCTCGGCGTGGTATGTTCGTGCCTCTCCGAAGAATGCACTGACTGGATCAAAGGCGACCTGGATCTTGAAGAAGGCCGTGGTAGATTAACCCTGCAGATCTTCCACTCTCTAATATCTCCTAGCCACCTTGGCGAGATATTGGTTGGCCGGGCTGGATATGGTATTGGTGAGGTCTCTGGAGATACTTGCACTATCTGAAGCCCTGGGGAGGAAGAAGCCCTCCCAGATGTCACCATGTGAGCGTCCCGTGTCGAACGGTCCTTCGTCGTCGACCTAGGTCTCTTGGCTGGGGGAGAAGCTGATTGAGATCTCCTTGTCGTCGACCTCCTTGACGTCGACCTAGATCTTGACCTCTTAGACCCAGAAGGCCTTTTCTTAGATCTCGACGTCTATCTCCTCGACGGTGATCTCTTCGACGTCGAACTCTTCGGCGACGACGTCAATGGCATGTGTCTCGACGTCGAATGTCTGGGTCTCTTTGGCGTCGAAGCCCTTGGTGTTCGGCTCAATGTCGATGTCATTGGACCTCTCTCCGTCGACGGCGATCTCGACTTCGGTCCAAAGCCTCTTGGCGGCGAGCTTCAACGTTGATGAGTCGACGTCGAGTCCCGACCGCTTGACGTCGTAGGCGAGCCAGACTTGGACCGCCTACGCGTGGATGACGACCTCATCCTATGGCTCTTCTCACCTTGTCTCAACGGCGAAGGATGTCTCGACGACAAAGGATGTTTCGACGTTGACGGACGTCTCGACGGCGATTTCGACGCTGACTAAGCACAAAGGTACCTTGGATGAAGACCTGTCCCTCGACTGGGTAGGAGACCGATGCCTCCCTTTTTCACCTTTTTCTTTGCACTCTCTTGGTTGAGAGGAGGACTTTCTTGAGTGATGTTCTTCTGGCCCACTCGCTGTTTCCTTTTCTCTCGTAAGGAATGCAGCTTAATCTTCTCCCTCTCTCGAAGGGTTCCCTTGATAAACTTGCTGCAGTGGTAACAATGGTCTGGCTTGTGGGATGAAGGTTGACAAGCAATACGGACCGAATGAGTGTCTGACTTAGCCATCTTTTTCCACAGGACGGATAAATAAGGGCGGCATTTTGACAGAAAAAAATTGCCAAAAGTCAGAAAAAATTGTTGAATTAGTCCGCTAAGGACTAAAGACGTCGAGTGAAAACAAAAATATTATCTTTTTACCAGAAGAAAGTGATAAAATATAACCAACTGGCGAGCTCAATGCTCGAGGATCCTCACAGAAGGAGCCGGAAAAAAGAACTGACCTAACTGTCACCTGTGGTGCATGATAGGAGCCTGGGGGTTCCTGGAGGTCTCAAAGGCACGGCGCCAATTTTCCAATTGTTTTCTATGCAGCCTATTTAGGCTAAATCTGCCTCTATGATCCTGCCTTTTTTACCATTGAAAATAAAGGTTGTGTGTTTCAAAGAAACTCAGGGCAGTTTTCTTCTTTACATATATCATATATGGTGACTTATATGTCTTTATTTTGTCAAATGTAAAAGATTTCCATGCCATGATGGCAGATTTGGAGCCTAGTATGGTGTTTTTCAGGCTGCATATGTATATATGTATACATATGCAGCATATGTATATATGTAGATATATGCATATTATTGGCTATTGCTCCGGGATCCCGCACGTGGGCGGGACTATTCAGTGCTTATGACTATTGATGAGTATCCTCTGGAAGAGAACCTTTGTATCAAAGTTGGGGAACCGGGGAAGGACATGAAGTGTTCTGAGAAGCAAGAGATTTGAGACCACCAGTCTGGCATTTATATCCTTTTAAGGGTGATGTTTAAGACGTCCTTAAATTATCTGTTCATTTGTGTATATATAGGTAGCTTAACTTCCTTTATTACAGTATTATTCTGGGATGAGGAAGGAGGAGTGGATTGATTCCAAAATATATAAATCCAAGCAACGAGCTGTACAGGTGTACTAAAATGGACTTGTCTCTGTGAAAAATAACCTGCAAAATTTTCCATTGATACTGGCAGTCCTGAGAGAGATAGAAAAGCAATGTTATGGATGTTACCCAGGATGGAACTGTGACTGACAGCTGAACATTGAAAGGAAGATCCTGCTTGTCAAATAAAGCAGGATACGGTTTGTGACCTCAGAAGGTATGAATTGTGTTGGAGCTTTATCAGCCTGCCATCCATTGTTAAAAAAGCTAGTGGTACCAATTACGTAAGAGGGTAGGTGGAGCTGATATCATGCAACTGAAGAATGTGTGTAGGTGATGAGATGCAGAATGGGAAGATTCAGAGTTGGTTACAGGCACTGATACAGTAAATTGGAGATAGTTGCAGTGTTAGGTGATTTGGGCATGGGCGGTCTGTAAATCCAGCTATGGCGTGCAGCCTGTGGTGTTTAACCCCATGGCTGCTAGGCGTTTTCCCGTCCTGCGCTGGGTTTTATTGTTTTACATTATTTTATGACGAGCTGGCCTTGTCATCCGCGCACGGCAGGTAAGCGCCATGACGAGCCCAGCTCGTCATTAGCCTCGAAGGGGTTAAAAGACAAAGGATGTGACAGACAGGAACGATCCGCGAGGCCTAAGATGGATTGCCACTCCTTTTTTAATATTTTTCAGAACAGCTAGAGTAATAAGAAAAGAGGGAATATCCCTTAGATGCATAGGCCCTTAGTGAAACTCCATGGAATGGTCTTTGTGATTAATAGACTGCCCACTTGAATTAAGTTATCTGTTCCAGCGTTGAAGCTAGCGGGAAACGTTTACATCCACAGTTGGATAGGGGATAGGCGATATATGACTGAGGACCCTACTTTGGAGCTTCTTTACGATGGTGGGAAACCTTCAGTAGAGGAAGTTTTTGTTTCATCAATCCTTTGGGAAATGAGACTAGCACGTTTCCACTGGTCCCATCTGTTTCCTCAGGCTGTTGAGGATATTGTTGTTGGAAATAAAAGGGGTTTGTTTCATGATTGTGTCCATGAAAAAGGGCGACCCTTTATGTGAAAGGTCGCGAGGAATTTGGCAGTTTTTGTTACAGTGCAAACCATGTAAGGTTTGGTAAGTATTGCACAAGATTTTGTTTGGCTACCTTGGGACAGAAAAACTACTAGTGCAGTCATGTCAGACGACAATAGTTGGTCAGTCCGACCAAAATTGGAAAGAGAAATAGTAAAAAACAGAAGGTGATAACCCTGATAGTGGAGTGCCTTTGTTGAATACATTATCTAGGCGACAACCACTACAAACTGGTGTAGGGGAATTATAGGGTTTCTCTGAACAGGTTGGGCAATTACACATATACTCAAGGTAACTCTCTAGAGAAAAAACACAGTAAATTTGTAAATATCAGCAGCAATGCAGCTACAGTTGTGGCTAAGATCCACCATACTTTAATGTCTTCTCGCCAAACATAATCTACTATGGGAATAGTATCCCTTGACATTCTAGTTTTGCTCCTAGACGTTATCCAGGAAACAATGTGTCAGTTTGACGGATATTGTCAGTTGGAAAGTGTTGACCATTGCATCAATGATTCTGTTAAAAAGTTGATGCATATACTCTTGGAGGCTAGTGGAACTAGTTGGGTTAACGGGTAACTAGCTTATAGCACAAACTCCGCTGAAGTGCCTGGAAGCACATTGCACGAGCACTAAATTACATAGTTCGAGGGAAGATTAGTTTAAGGTACAGGTTGGAAATTGAAATGCTCGTTTAAGGTACAGGTTGGAAATTGAAATGCCCAGAATAACTTGATGTTTTGCCTACGTTGGGACTCAATCCAAGAACCCCAGGTTAAACGTCAGCAGCTCTAATTGTTAGGCTATATCCCGTATTGTAAACCCAAAAAGCTTTCAGTGATTGGGATCCCTGCCCCTGGAAACAGTTTGATAGTTGAGGAGCATACGTTTTAGAGTTTGCACGCGTATAATGCCTGTAAGGAAAAAATTAGAGCATGGTTTGCTCTTTAAATATTAGTTTGTATGAGGTAAACCCTTATCAAAGTACTGATGTAGGCTTGAAATATCTCTACACCTAGTAGCTTTCCATAGGGTATCTTGCCTGTGAAGCAATTTCACAAAATTAAAATGTAAGTGATAGGGAGTTCTCTCACTAAAGACGATATTACAAAGGTCCCTTTAATACATTTTTTTCGAAATATCAGGATTGTAGACATTAACATACCTCCAATGGGTTAGTACCTCAAATAGGATGTGGATAGCTTCACCCTGGGAGAATCCCTGTTGTTATCTTGGAGTCTCCTATGCCAAGTCCTAATTTATTACCTTGGAGGCTCTGACTGTGTGCTCAAAAAAGAGGGACTCTGAACTTTCCCTATAAGGTGCATCAGCATCGTAGGTGTGCTTTATAGTGTAGCCTTCTGTAATTTATATGGTGGCACATTTACAGCTCTTTTTAGTTAAGCATTAGACTCCATTTCCAGCTTCTTAGAGCATGTTGTCAATGACCAACGACTACCGCGAACCGGCCGGCGTTGATGACAGTCACTAGGCGGCTGTAGACAACATCGCTGGCCACTGTCTAGGAGACCGGACATCGCTGCCGAAAAAGTTGTTCTCAACCCCCGCTTCCGACGACGGTAGTATAGAGTGTAATGATCAACGTTGTTGTGCTTGGACTATGCGATGGGGCCGTCGTTCTAGGTTCTTTATTATTCATTATTTTTGAACGATGTAGAACACCGCTGTTGACAGTCGTCAAAGAGGACGTCGAGGGTTCCTCAATTGTCGCCGACGGCTTAATAATTTTCCCCACCGTCGAAGACACTCTTGTTGATTGGATGGACGCCATAGACTGTAGGAAGACTTGAATGCTGACGTAGTCACTGTTGTCATTATTGGCGTTGTCGAGGCTGAGAAGTCCTTAAATTTAAAAACTTGCCATCAGTGGCTGTGTGAACGATTTTTAAAAGAGAGAGCTCCAGGTTTCAGTACAGGAGTTGAGGCTCAAATACATAATTTTCTGATGAGAGATGTATGTGCTTCTCCTTGGTGAACTGTCCCTTTGTGACTCAAGATGAGCCTTTTTGTTAAGGACTTCCTGGGAGGGTGTGGCGCCTATTTGCTCCTTTGAACTCTCCCTTCATACTCACTGTTTTCAGAAAAAGTAATTATTTTTTGCTTTCTGATGCCATAAAGTAGCCTCCTTCCTTATGATGGAGAGGAAAATAAATGTAATCCTTGTGGGGATCATGTGTATAAAGATGTTCCGTGTTGCAGCAGCCACAAAGTCTCAAGAGACCTTTTTTAGGTGCTTTAGGCATTGTAGAAATAACCAAATGAAGGTTTACAATACCAGTTGGAAGATAAGTGAGAAGAGCTCAGGGAGACTCCCTTCACACGATGTGTGGTAAAAAGTCTGAGGGATTCAGCCTCTGTTGGGAGTTTTCTAAGAGGGTGTGGTCACCTGATTGGTTATAGTTAAATTTTCGCCTTTAAAAAAAAAAGGAAATAGATAGGCTATTGAAGTGTCTGTGCACTGGCATTATAGCCTCCGATACTATTGCATACTGCTTTACTATGGTACCATGGGACTCCCACTTTGACAACGGGGAATGATTCAAGCATGTGAATCTATGAAAGATCCAATACTGGATAATGTAGTCTTCTAGTGCAGAGTTTATTTCAGGCATTGGCTGAAGACCTATATAAAATGATTTTCTATCATGATTTTTTTTAAATCCAATTATTTTTCACATGCAACAGGTCTCTGTCACAACATATGTGGAATGAAATTCTTATCAATTCAATGAAGAGAAGCACAAATGAATTAATGGAAAAGAGCTACAAAAATTTTAAAAGTACGTACCATTTTCCTTTTGGTGTTTTTGTTTCTTGTAGATTAAGCTGTGTAGGTAGTACTGCAAACTGGTAGTGTATAGGACCCACCACAAATCACAAGAATTTCCATTTCAACTGCAGGATAGAGATGTGTAATTACACACCTTCAGGTCCAGTGACACCACCCAGTCTCCAAGCTCAAACTACAAAAAAACTTCCAGGGTCAGCACCTTGAACTTTTTTATTTTGAGGAAGAAGTTCAGGTCCTTATGGTCCAGGATGTGGTGCAGAGTTGCGTAACATCCCTTGCCCTTTCCTTCTACGGCACTAACTCCACCTATCCTTTGATAAGAGCTGCCATTTCCTCCTGAAGAATGGCCAAAAGGCCTAGGGGTGGGAGGAAAAAGGGGGTTGGATGTGAGGAGTCGAGAAAGGAATGGGAGCATGTTGCCCTTTTCCATGATTCGAAGGACCCACTGGTCCAAAGTAATGTCCATGCGGCCGAAGAAAATGAGAACCCCACCCTCCCGCAGGCTCCATGTGAGACTGAGGAAGATAACCAGACCTGGTTTCGTGGTGGTGTGGGAGAGGAGGTAAGGAGGTTTCCAAAGTAGATTCACACTCTTCCTTCAATTTCTCCCAATGTACTGTCTGAAAAGAAGGTTAGGCTTTTGAAGAGGGTGGGGTTGGTATTGTCACTGTTGAAGAGGTGACCCCCTTGAGTGGCTTTGAAAAGGGCAAAACTGGTGGTAGTCCTTTGAAGGAGGCAGACTGTTCTAATGCGGAGTCAGCTTTGTTCCCAAATAGTCAAGCTCCATCAAAAGAGAGGCCTATCAGATTTGTTTGGACATCATCCGAAAAGTTAGGCATTCGGAATCAAGCATGGAGACGTATTGTAACCTAGGTACCCATGGTATAGCTTTGAATCTACTGTATCAAGTCCTCATTTTATAATATGACAAGATGCATTTTGACCAGCATAGATGACCTCTTTAGAATGTACCCTCATGTCTTAAGGGACATGATGTAAGATAATTTGGGGCATATCCCACAGGACATGGTTATTTCTGGCAAGCAAGCAGTTGGCTTTAACGATTTGAGTCAAACTACCTGTGGAATAAGACTTCTTCCTCCAAGCGTCAAGGCCTTTAGAGTCCCTATGAGAGGTTGCTGTAGGGAAAGAGTCTCCAGACAGTGCTCCAGAACAGGACAACAAGGCTCTCTGGTGAAGAAAGGCCCGAAGGAGCGTCAGTACGTGTTGTTGCTTTTGCAAACATTTAGTACATTACATTCGAGAAAGCTGCCGGGTCCTTTCCTGGAGTCGGAAACTCAGGAAAGGCAGGTGGCCGTGCCAGTAATTCGGTCCTGCAGGACTTTCTGGCATAAGTTGGGTTCCTAGACCCGTCTCCAGGTAGGCATTGCTTGGGTACCTGTTCTAAGATAAGGAATCTGTGGCAATTTTTTTTATAAGATTAAAAAATTAATTACCTTCGGTAATGCTTTATCTGGTAGAGACTATCTAGCCAGAGATTCTGTACCGATCCTCTACGGTCTGCGTCCAGATATTGGGATGAAGACTTCCCTTACAAAGGGCCCTAGAAACTCACAGCAGTGGTCCGTCTTCATTGTGGCTTTGAGCACCTGACTTGGTGAAAATGAAATGACATCAGCATGCTGAAGAGGCAACTACACTGCGATGCTGGCAGGCAAAGCCCCATGTTCCTACTCCATAGAACCGGCCCACCGGGTGCTGGGGTGTCTGCTGCCGCTGCACTCTCCTCCTTGGCCGGTGGTGGTGCGTCTCCTCAATTACAGAGGCCAGGATCTCAACCCGCAGCTTACTCGCACTAGAGGCCCCTGGAACTTTAATGGCACTCCAGTAACCATATTCCTAATTGCACACTGGAAGTGCAGCAATCGTGACATGCCTATGCCGGAGTCAAGAAACAGCAGTAACAAATTGTTTTATGTTTGCACTCCTGTATCCCGCCTAGCAGAGTGATAGCGGACAGTGTAACTCATGTCTTCATCACCCTAGTAGAGGCTTAGTTATGGCTGCAATCGTAAGACGTAGAGCTACCACCCGAGGAACGCGAAGAAACTGAGGGATGGGTTAGACGCAAGAGATACATGGGGCCCGAGGTGGACCCACAATGAAGCAAGGAGGTGTCCGAAAAGGCACAAGCGGTGGCATAGGTGTTAAAACTGAGCCGATCACAGCTAAAAGTGGGGGGATCAGACTGGAGCAGTCCGGCGCAGACGGACATCGAAGAACCAGACACTGATGTGGAGGGTCACCCAACCTTGTACCCCGAGTCGGCAGACACCATTATGAAGCACCCTAAAAGGCTGTCTCATAAGTGGGTAAGGCGCACACCCGGGAAGGTAACAGCACACCTCACATTGGTGGGAGCTAGAGGGAGACCCTCATCCCCTGTGCAGGAGTGGACCAATGGTGGGGTTCATCAGAAGCAGAGTGTGCCTGCCTTTCCGCCATGCATTGCACACCCTGCCAACCACCGAAGAGAAGGCAGGAGATGGTTAACAAAAATGTTCCTACTGGGTATGAAACCATATTGATCCTGGTGTATCAGGGTGTTATTCACTGGCAGAAGCCAATTAGTCCGCAACTTGGCCAGTATCTTATACTCTAAGGACAAAGGCTTGCATCTTTTCTTATTCAGTTTAACTGGCTGCTAGCTGTTTGCTATACAACTTGGGGTAGGGGAGTTGGGTATTATCTTTTCATATTTGTGATTCTGTATTACACATACCTTTCCGTTTTCTTTTGCCTTCTTCTGACTGCATAAACAATAATGGTTCTGTCGGAAGGAAATACCATTCACCACGGTATTCCAATCTGTAAATTCAATAATATGTCCCTGCTGGGGTACATACGTGGTAGCACAAATCAATGAACACTGACCCAAATGGTAGAGAAGGTAAATCTTTAGTATTCAACTTTCTCGATATTTTGACTTATATCAAGCATTAGTTATGCTGTCCAAACGACAAGTAAACATATACAGTGCAATACAACGTGGTTTGTGAAGAACTAGTGCCGATTATAAAACATACATAACCTGAATACATGAAGATTAAATTACTCAAGATTGTCAACTGTGAACACAATAGTCATTAGGCAAAATGGTTTCTTTTGTTCCTATCAGGCTTTGTACAGTTAGATCTCTAGGATGGTGCGTCGACGTTTCTACCCTAGTAGTGATGCGCCGACTACGTGGATCAGGGGCGGGTCTTCATCAGGACTGGGACAAGGGTGGACAGCCTTGTAATTATTTCTTGGTAAGAGTATCTTCAGGTGTCTGTCAACTAGAGACACTGAATGCCGTAGGTTCGCTGGTCCTTACGAATTTCTTCAAAGGCACAAGGTGGATATTTACTGGTAACAGGACGTCTCGGCTATTGCTCGAGCTCTGAAAACTGGGCAACCGTCTCCTTTGGATTCTTCTCCGTCTGATAGGAACAAAAGAAATCATTTTGCCTTATGACTATTGTGTTCACAGTTGGCAATCTTGAGGAATTTAATCTTCATGTATTCATGTATGTATGTTTTTTAATCTGCACTAGTTCTTCACAAACATCGTTGTATTGCACTGTATATGTTTACTTGTCGTTTGGACAGCATAACTAATGCTTGATATAAGTCAAGATAGTGAGAACGTTGAATACTAAAGATTTACCATCTCTACCATTTGGGTCAGTGTTCATTGATTTGTGCTACCACGTATGTACCCCAGCAGGGACAGATTATTGAATTTACAGATTGGAATACCGTGGTGAATGGTATTTCCTTCCGACAGAACCATTATTGTTTAATTACCTGTCCAGGTTCTGAGGGTTACAGGGTCACCCCATTATACTTAATGTTCTTCTGACTGCATGCATCACTTTAGCATGATCGATCATACACAAGGTAGCACGACATCTGTGGCCTTCATACTTGGCCTTACCCATACTCACTAGCTGACACTGCCACCACTTCTCACCTGCCGTGGGCCATCCTAATAGATCTGCATCCTAACTGTATGGCGACAAAACTGTTGATACATTGCAGTTCGACATGCATTAAAACAGCAGATGTATGATCTCTTCACTTGGAATGTGCTCGGCATTTGCCACCTGTTCCAAGAGGCATAAAATCTACACCTACCTTCTCTGTCAACATCCACATATAGCCTACATATAAGAGACACACATGGATACCACAGAACTAACTAACGTTGCGCAGGCAATGGAGGTGGTATGTGGTAGGCATTACTTACTCCCCTTACGCCAGTGGGGTTTTAATCTGGGTATCGCGTAATACCTCTTAAGTGATGCACAAGACGGGAGTTGACCTGGATAGGCGGTATGTTATTGTGGAGGGGCAGCTGGATGGGGAACTGTTTTCCCTAGCTACGGTATACACTCCTAACAGTAATAAACTGGCTTTCCTTGACTCACTTACACCTTTCCCACTTCATAGCCCGAAGCACCATGTCTATGGTGTAGTGTTTTTAACTGAGTCTTCAATACAGAAAGATATATCGTACCCTCTGCCTCCAGGGTCCCAGAGTGACAACACACTTACAAAGGTGGGAGGCGGGTTGGCGGCTCTGTATTGCATGGAGGTACAGGAACCCACCAAGTAGGGAGTTTTTCTACTACTCACCAATGCATCAAGCTTGGAATCATTTTTTTCATAAGCCTGACATCAGTGGTAAAATACTGGATGCAGAATTATTGGGGCCACATGGTCAGACCAAAACCCCTAAAATTGTTATTGGGATGGGGTAAGCCCAGATTGCCCATCCCCAATTGGAAACTAGAAGCTTGTACACTATCAGAGTTGTCGTTCCGGGATACACTGAGACAAGTCATATGCAAATATTTCAACATGAACAGCATCACAGCTAGCAATGTCTTGATGGAGTGGGAGCCTTTTATGAGTGGTCTCCAGGGGAATATGCCTAAAAACTAAATATGGAGCAAAGACTGAGCTCTCACGTAAATTAAAGGCTGAGAATACACCAACACTCAGAGGGCAAAAATTCTAGACATCTCTGACTTGGCCTGGTTCCTCAAAACTGAACAAGGCAGGTCGCCAATTGGGGCCATCAAGACCCCCTGAGGCACGTCTGTAACCTCATAAGATGCAATAAACTCAACATTTAGGGATTACTATTGTGTATTATACACTCCACCGATGACAGGTCATCGGCAGATGATGGAGATCCATACGCATATCTAGGCTCAACACAGCACAGCGATCAATGCTGGCGGAACCCACACGTATAGAGGAACTAATATTAGCATCTGAACAAATGCCAGGAAACAAAACTCCGAGAACGGATAGCTTCCCTACTGAATACTATAAAACGTTTAAATCCCTGTTAGTGGCTAAAATGTTGGGAGGTCTACCAGACTGCCGAAACGTTGGAGACTCTACCAAACACTATGTGCAAGGTGCAAATAGTGATCATTCCTAAACCCGGCAGGGATAAATTAGATGTACGGTCCTATCAATTATTGGCCATGCAGAATTTAGATTAAAAGATACTGGGCAAGGTGCTGGCTAATCGGTTCCTGCCAGTGATTAGTACCCTGATACACCACAACCAAAATGGTTTCATACCCAGTAGGAACATTTTTCGTAACCTCAGGTGCCTGTTTAACCTTACATCCAAATATCCAGGACTCTACACAGTACCACATCTCTCTAGATACATGGAAGGTATTTGATATGCTGAGGTGGCTGCACCTAATGATGGTGATAATGGGAGTAGGTCAGAGATACTACCAATGGATCTGATTGCTATATGCGAACCCAGTGGTACGGGTTCGTACGGGCCAAATTATATCAGAAGCCATACCCAATCCCAGGGGCACGAGGCAGGGCTGTCCCATATCTGATCTAATTTTTGCTTTAGCCATGAAACCCCTTGCCTGTCACCTGCATATGGAGGCTCTGGACTGGGGCATACGAATGGGAGACCATTGGCAGATTGTTTCGCTCTATACAGATAACATAAAGATATACCCCCTGAGATTGCGCCACAGCGCTCCTGGAGGTGATGAATATTCTTAATAGCTTTAGGGTTATGTCCTGGCTATCAATCAACTGGATAAAGTCCTGACTATACACACTCTGGCCTCTCACGGAAAGGGGAGCATTGACACCTTACACCCACGGTGATGGAATTCAAACCGCATACGCCTTAATACTTGGGCATGAATGTTTACCACACCGATGCAGACAGGGAATCTGGGTAAGCTCCTCACAGCCACGTGTCAGTCACTGACATTTTGGATGGCTCTTCTGCTATCCCCAATGGGGGGGATTGCCATTTCCAAAATGCTGATCCTCCCTGGACTGCTGTTTCTCTTTTCGGCACCCCCATCAAATTACCATACAGGTATTTGCTGATTTTCACAGCCTTCTTATCACATTAGTCTGGGAAACTGATAGAAAGAGGGTGGGACTCCGTAAATTGCAGTGCCCCATCGCAGAGGGAGGCCTAGCTGCCCCCAATTATGAGCTTTATTATGCTGCAGTACAATTGCAGTGAATATCTTGCTGGCTGGCCTCAGACCAGGAGAGAGGAGAGGTCTTCGGTGACACCACAATCCCCTAGCCTCTGCACTGGCTGATGCTGCTGGCAACCAAGGCTCCATGCACAAAAACTGGTGGGTACAGCAAAATACCGTTGGT
This sequence comes from Lissotriton vulgaris, assembly GCF_964263255.1. Taxonomy (NCBI): domain Eukaryota; kingdom Metazoa; phylum Chordata; class Amphibia; order Caudata; family Salamandridae; genus Lissotriton; species Lissotriton vulgaris. Next base: position 1,248,795,566 of record NC_141691.1, on the reverse strand, counting down.
CTAGGCATGTAGCCCTCAACGGGGTAAATATCCATATGCTCTGGAGCACCCAATGTGTGCCTTTCCGTTCCCTTCTCGCCATACATAACGCTAGAACATGGAAAGCGACATAAGTTACCACACTACTTATACATGAATATGCCAGTTTACTCCTCATGCTATTCCCCGCATGCAATTACAATTTAGTCGTAACAACGCAAATCATTACCCTGCAAGTCGTAACAACGACTTGCTCTGGGGGGGCGGGGGGTATGGGAGGGTGCTGGATGTTGGAATAGTATAATTTTCTATTCCAACTCCTGTATATGCAACAGTAGGGAAGGTGTTGGATTTTAAATCCAACACCTTCTGCCCCCTCCACAAGTAGTTGTTCCAACTTGCGGCATAATGTAATGCGTTGTTACAACACAGTTGTTGTAACAACCACATTATAATTGCCTGCGAGGAAAAAGTGTGGGGGGGGGGGTGCTGGATGTTGGAATAGTATAATTTTATATTCCAACTCCTGTATATGCAACAGTAGGGAAGGTGTTGGATTTTAAATCCAACACCTTCTGCCCCCTCCACAAGTAGTTGTTACAACTTGCGGCGTAATGTTATGCGTTGTTACAAGACAGTTGTTGTAACAACCACATTGTAATTGCCTGCGAGGAAACGGTTTACCCTTATACATACAAAGCACACTCCTGACATGGCAAGAACTGTGAGATGACTTTCGATAGGGGCCTGGACAGTTCTTTCGGTACAATACGATTATCGAGGCACTGCAGCACACATGGGCGCAACAAGACTTGGAATTCCCCATATCACACGTCCAAAATATCGGAGTTCACCCAAGGGTGTCTATAAACACCTGACTGAAATGCACTCAATTTAATTACTTGCACCAAACATACCTTACAACGGCAAACATTGCCCACATATACAAGTGTGCGGACTCTTTCTGCCCCCTCCTTGTTACTCACCGCAGGCTGGCTTCTACCACAAGGAATGGCAATACCCATTTATATGTTTTTACTGGGCAGAGGTGCTCAAGATCATAAGTAAATTGGTTGATCGGGAACTACTGACAAATGCCCAGACATAAAGCATAAAAGTGTCACTCAAGATTCATAGTCTTGGCTCTGGTTCTAGCAAAAAGGCCTGAAAGGCCCTGTCATATGGTTTCAACTTTTCAGTAGGAACACTTTATTTGTTGGGCAACATAAATGTTGGGATGGTGCAGACTGATACCGTGTACCCCTTCAGGATATGTTGGCCTATAGTCCTGCTAGCTTACAATGCCCCCATAAGTACCCCTAAACCTGGCAAAATAAAGAATAGTTTAGGCAACCTCAGAACATGACAACTCTGGCCCTCCAAGGAATCATGGTACTTGATCTAGAAGCTTTTCGCTCAGTCACTCGTCTTCATTTAGAATGAGATACAAGAAATACACAAAGTGGCGTTTTCAATATTTATTGAACCATTGTGATTCTTGTAAAAAATATATGAGCTGCAATGATGAAAGGACAGAAGCAGACAAAAGTGATTAGCAATATTAAGGACAGTGAAAAGAATGAACAATTCCACCATCATGCTAAAGCGGTGTTTATATGCTGGCACAGAAGTTCTGTGTATAGTGTACTCCTAATATGCGTCACTAACCTAGTTGCCTAGGGTGGGTCTTCTGCCAAGAATCCACTACTGGACTAAATATCCATTACCTGAAGGCAAGTTATATAGGTCCATGTCTCGGTCACAACTTGGACATCCCTTCTCGCAGAGGGTAAACCGTTATCAGCTTTGCTGTGGTACAGACAATAACAATGACCTCGCAATGAAAGCAGAGTACTCCTCTGGTTTGAGCATGGGAAAATGTGCGCATTTATAACAGAATTGGTGCTTCTGTGTCCAGGCTTCAGCCAAGCTGCCATTGTTTATTGTCTTTATGATAGTCCTGTCACGTTATGAACACATGAAAACAACAACATTTACACAATGTGTATTCAGGCCTTGTACTAAATGTTCAAAGTGCTGTGGTATTGTATTTATGAAGTGATATTGTAAGCAATGTTGTTTCAGAGAAAGAAATTCTTCACTGTCATGCAAGCAAATGTGTGTCAAAAGTCATTGTTTGAAAAAAGAAGGCAACTTCAGAAACGTGTAAATGAAAAATGGCAGTGTTTCTTCCTGGGCCTAACCTAGCCATGTGACAGCCCGAGAGGCGCCACCCACTGAAAGGCGGGATGAGCAACCTATTGAAGTAGGCAAGGGCAGCATCCACAGCGGTGGCGACTCAAAAGGTGATCTCTGGAGTTGAGCAGGGGACACTGCAATGGGATATGCTGTTGCAGGTACTCCAAGCCAACTCAGACTTATGCCCTCTGTGATTGCTGCCGCCATCTGGGTTCTCAAAGCTGCAATCTGCTGCGTACAACAAGCGCCAGACACACATATGCATATCATGGCCATAGCGAACATTCACAACTATTCATTGATTTACAGAGGGTGGCAGGGGGTGGGGGGAGGTTGCACAAGCACACAATTCGCACAATAACCGTACGAGCAGTGATGGGACAAGATACCGTGGGATCCTCTGACATAGTCATTTGTCCACAGCAGGGTGGATATACGCAGCAGTTTACAGGTGCAACTGCATGCACACAAATTGTCACATGGGTGAGAAAAGTCTTCCTCCCTTCCCTCGTCTCCACTCTACAGATCTCTGTTATTACCCACCAATGTAATATATTCCTGCTTATATTTCTCTTCCAGTTGGGAAGTATTGAGGCTGGTATGTCTGTAAATGATTGTAGCAGAAATGTCTCCCTTCATCACTTATGATGTGGTCGTATGTAACTGTGGCACTATATATGTTGAATGTTGTGCGCGCTAGCCCCCTAATTCTTTGACTTTGTTTACTTTAGTTTTGCTGATCATCTGTCATGACCAATGCTGATGTATATGCTTACTTCATGCATACTTATTGGATGCCAGGTGAGCATTTTTTTCAACAATTCCAAATGTATGACTTTGATATTTCCACATATTTATTCAATGCAAGGCAAGATTTTACCAACAATTAAAAATGTTTGATTCTGATCATTCAACAATCTGGTCTGATAATAATGAAGTTGAGAGGTTCCTGCTGGAGATAGCAATTTCATTCAAACAGTGCAATATTTTATAAATCTATACTAAACTTTTTGTGAGTAGTTTTGACTTACTCCTTCCTGTGAATTTCCCAGTTTAAAACCTGCTCTCTGCCACCTTGCAGCACAGACTGCTGATTCACAAAGCTTTTCTCGTTGAGAAGGCACAAGTACTCCCAAAAAAGCATTATCAGCCATTTACAGAAATACAGGAGTAATTTACATTTCAGCCAGGACGAAGACGTATCTATTTGTAGAACAGGCTATGTGAATTCGGTCCCTGGAATGTAGGAGTGGATTTTGAGACTGTAATAAGGTACTGCCTGGTAAAATTGTTTTAGCGGACAATAAACCAGGCATTGGTTCCTAACCTCTGATCCAATCTGAAAAACTTTGTATGAATGGTTTTCATTGGACACGTTAGATTTTACAACTTTACCAATTTCTTACCTTGCCATCCTGATGGATGCACTCTGTTAAAAAGTGTAAGATCTTTTCTACAGCACCCAGGTTCTTGACAACTTCATGCATTGTAACATCTAAAACAACATTTAAAAAAGAAAAAGCAGGAAATTTAACTGGACACATTTATACTGTTATTTTTCTAATAGATTAACTAAGTATGCATAAACTCAATGACTTCTTACAAAAATAAAAGGACTCTTTCACACCCTCTCCCTCGGCTGTCAGGTCAAATACTATTGAAGAATGGGATAGTAAAAAAATACAGTACACATTAAAGTAGTAGTTCTTTCATTTTGATATAGCTTTGCTATGCTGTTTTGACAGAGGCAAAGTCAGAAACCCACAAGAACACATGTGAAGTGCTTTAAGGCTAACCAGTTTCTAGCATTGTCATTGCTCCTAAACAGGTCATACATGTTAAGTTCAAGTTGCTTACCTTCGTAGCACTTTATCTGGTACAGACACTATAAGCCGCAGATTCCTTACCGTAGAATAATACCCAGGAGTCACACTGGATCTGGAAATGTTCTAGCAGTATCACTTCACACCAGCAGGTGTTGTCATTCTGCTCTGCGTCAGCTGCACCTTAAGTGGCGTACAAGGCACCTATATTGGTGCCACTTCAGCATGCTGGCGTCACTTCAGTTTCAACATGCCAGGTGCTCAAAGCCACGATGAAGAATGACCACTGCTGTGAGTGTATAGGGCCCTTTGTAAGGGGAGTCTTCATCCCTTAATCTGGACACGGACCAGAGAGGATAGGGGCATGGGTAAAGAATCTCTGGCTAGATAGACACTCTACCAGATAAAGCATTAACAAAGGTGATTACTTTGTTCATCTTATAGAAAATTATAGCCACAGATTCCTTATCTTAGCACAGGTACCCAAGAAATGCCTACCTGGAGGCGGGTCTAGGAACCAAACTTGGACCAGAAAGTCCTGCAGGACCGAATGGGCAAAATGTCCATCCCAAATGGAGTGGACTATCCTGGTGAACATGTGCGATATAGCCCACATTGCAGCTTGACAGATATCGAGGACTGTAACTCCGTGAGCTAACGCAATGGTTGCAGCTTTGGTTCTGGTAGAAAGTCTGTGCAAGCCCTCAGGTGGTCCATTTTGGCCAAAGCGTAGCAGATCTTAATTGAATTAAATTATACATTTCTAAAGCGGACAGCTACTCACAAAGATCCGGTATGCGCAAAAGAGAGAGATCCAGGAACAGAAGTAATTGATCCCAACTAACATCTAAACAGAAATGTCTTCAGTTCCCTTTTAAATTTTGCTTATTTGGGTATCTGTCTGAGGTAATCTCGGAGTTTATTCCACAGATTCGCTGCTATAACCATGAAGGAAGCATCTCCCCTCTATTGTTTTAAAAAGCGCGGGAGACAATAAAATCCAGCTGAGCTAGACAGCACCAATCTACCTGGGCAGAAAGCCTTAATGCGATCCTTTAAATACCTAGGTCACTTATTGTGGACGGCTTGATGCATTAGGGTCAGAGCTTTATACCTAATTTGCTGGTGAACTGGCAGACAGTGCAGTTTAGCTCAGTATGCTGAGACAAACGTGCATTTCAGAATTTTGTATAGTAAACAGACTGCCATGTTCTGTATGGCCTGTAGGCCCTAGATCAAATATTCCGGGAGAACAACATACAGGACATTAGCATAGTCCAACCTGGATAGAATTAATGATCTAACTACTGTGATTTGGGCCTCATGAGGAAGCAAATAGAGAAAATTCCTCATCATGCAGAAGATCCCAAAACAGCATTTCGCCACAGCTGACACCTGTGCTCCAAATGCAAGCTGGGTATCGAACAGTACACCCAAATTTCGTGCCACCGCCGTTGGTGGGGGCAGCGGGGAACACTTTGAGGCCAGGCAACAGCCCAGCCAGGGAGGGATCCCGTCTGAATAATAAGACTCCGGTCTCATCCGGGTTGCACTGGAATCTGTTAGCTTTCAACCAGTCTAACAATGCCACCAAACACATTAAATGATATCAGTTCCTCAGTAAGATAGAAAGAAAGGGGGCACTCAGCTGCCCTTATCAGTGGGGGGCTTATCTCCAAGGCTAGGATTGAGTGTGCAAGAGTGGGGAGCGGTACTCCTAAGTGTTCTTGTGCCCTCACACACCCTTGTGAGTGTAAAGCATCATCATCGGGCTCTGCTCCTCGTGGGGGTGGCGCTGCAGTCCCTCATGGGCCGTACTGGAGGGCTCTTTGATGAGTTATTTTTAGGTGTAGCCACACTTGTGCATGTGGGTGTGTGGGCCAGGTGATTTGGTGTGAGTGAAGATAAAATAACATGTTGGTACCCCAACAAATGTATTGGGGGGTCCTCTAGATTAAGCTAAAAATTGGACGGGAATGGAGATGCTCCTTAAGCAAATGGAAGGGGGTACAGTTGTATTCACGCTGCTCTCAACCCGTAAAACAGTGTGTTGTGTAATTAAAAGTGAGGGGTGGTCGACATGTTTCGCGCAGCCAGTGGGTCCCTAATGGATCCCTATGCGCTTCATCAGGACCGTCATCAGACGTTTTTGATCGAGCAGAGTAGAAAGTGTGTTACCCTCCTTCCAGGACCTGTAGACCTGTCAGCCGCTCAAGTTCGCCGGTGACACACTTTCCACTCTCTACTCAATCAAAATAGTTGAGGCGGCCCTACTCCACCACAGGGAGGGTTGAGTCCAGAGTACACGAATAAGACGCTTCTCGAACAAAAAGACGTTTACCTGACCTCATTATAGGTACAGTGGGATTATAGGGTGTCTTTCCCTGATTCCCACATTCCTCACCTTAACTCACGGTCCTGATGAAGCGCATACCGATCCATTAGGGACCCACTGGCTGCGACGGTTTACCACTTTCTGCACCAGCTTAGAAGCTGCTGGCAGCAGCAAGACTGGCCTGAAATTTGCTAAGCATTCAGGGTCAGCATTGGCCTTTTTTATTAATAATTGAAACACCCTGGCTTTTTTTCAGTCATTGGGCAATACACCTGAGTCGAGGAAACTAGCAGATAGCATCTGATACACTGGAGCAGTAATGTCCGAGATTGACTTCCAAATAAGGCGGGGGCGTGGCCAAGATGGTGGCGTGAGCGGACGGAAAGCTCCGGAGCTCCCGCCTACAGCCTCCTTGGCACCGGCTTTCGGACCGTCATAGCGTGCATTGGCACCAACAGCGGTAACGTTCTTGTCTGGGGGACGCCTGGGCACCAGGAGAGGCAGCGGTGATCGCAGGGACCTGCCCGGCGCCGAGATCTGGGAATACCTGGCCTGCGGCCATATTGCGGGCATCGTGTGTGGAGGTGTAATCTGGCTGGAAGGTCCCGGCGAGGCGCGGTAGCGGAGGATTGGCCCGGAGGTGGAGAGGTGGCTGCCGGTGGCTCGGTGCCGGCTGCGACGATCTGGCAGATCGCAGTCGGCTGAAAGCAGCAGCCGGGACCTTGTGTGTGGAGCAGTGCGGCTCCTGGGCTGCCATTTTGGAGCCTTCGCTGTCTGCGGCCCACGGCGCCAGAGAAGCGTGTGGGCAGGGCCCTCTCCTACATTGGAAGCAGGCAAAGGAAGCGCCCCACTCTGCGACATTGGCGGGCCCGAGAGGGCGAGAGCCTGAAGCTTGGCGTCAGGTAGGAGGCTGAGGGGGAGCCTTGGGACTGGTCCCCCGGACATTGTGCATATGGGGAAACCGCTGGCGGAGGCAATGGTGTCATGGCGGCACAGACAGGGGGGCCCACCTGTTGCACGTCAAAGGGGTGAGCCTGCTGCTTGGAAGCGGCGCTGGAGCAGCTGGTGGAAGCGGGGGCCCCCCTGGGAGTAGGGTGGAGGATTGCGGTCTGCTGGCGGTGACCCCTGCTGTGCCAATCCCCTGGGCACAGAATTGAACGGTGTGGCCTCGGTGGACGAAAGAGGTGGATCTGCTTGAGTGGAGGGGCGTGCTTTGGGCCCAGGAGAGTACATGCTGTGGACGGCAGCCGGGGGACTCGGAGGCAGGAGCACGCATGTGGTGGAGGCCAGCGGCAGTCATTGGATGTTGAGCAAGATTGCCCCTGGGGACAAAGCGTGACACAGCCAGGGTGCTGAGCTGAGAGTTGAAGCATCGGAGTGCTGACTAGGGTGACCCGGTGGTCGGTAGTGCGGTATCTGCTTCAGTGAAACTGCCCGGAGGACGTGCGCTTGTGGAGGCTTGGTGGGTCTGTGAGGGGGCCCTAAAGCTTGCACTATTGTCATCGCTGAGATATCACGCAGGGAGCGAGTGTGGATACCTGTCTCTGCTAGGAGAGCCCGGTCTGGCACCTCTGAGACGGGCTGGTTTGCGCAGTACGGGGCTCTGGAGGCCCTGCGGGGGACAGTGGCGGTGGGCCTGATGGACTGGTGCAGCGTGTGTAGGGCTCTTAGGAGTGCAGTGGCGCCGGGGGTGGGCGATGTCAACTTCCAGGGGGCGCAGAGACAAAACAGTGAAAGACCTCTTTGCCAAGGTCCAGGAGAGCCAGCAGCGTGACGCCATTGCATCTTCCTCGAAACAGGCCCCAGCAGAGCTCGAAGCCGGCTCGGAACCTATCATCAAGGCCTTTCTGGAGTCCTTGTTCACGTCCCTGAGAGAAGATATCCATTCCCTGAGAGAAGATATACATACCCTGAAGAAGGAGTTCACAAGTGAAATCAGAGAGGTCCACAGGGAGATAACCGGAATCAGGGAGAGGGTTGCCGAGCTAGAGACCAAGAGCGATAATAAAGACACTGAACTAGCAGCCTTGCAGCAAGAAATTGTGAGGCTTCACGATCAGCAGGTAAATCTACAGTCTCATTTTGAAGATCTGGAGAACCGCTCTCGGCGGCATAACGTCCGGATTCGCAATGTGACACTAACCGACGACACGATAGATGTGTTCCGCTTTGCAACAAAACTCTTCAATCATATTCTGGGGCGTCCTCTGGAGTCGGAGATACTACTGGATAGGGCACATCGCGTCGGGCCCCTGTGGGCTTCTTCGGCACCCCCCCCTGGTCTGTGTACAGGACTTTCGCACGAAAGCTAGACAGATGCATCCATTATCGTTTCAGTGTCAGTCACCGGTCCTGTTTCAGGATCTCTCAGCCCTCACCTTGCAGAAGCTTAGACTTTTCAAGCCAGCCACGACACACTTACAGCAGCAGAATACCTCATTCTGTTTGATTTTTAAACTAGGCAACAAATTGTACCAACAGCGCTCAGTCTCGGAAGCTCGCAGAGTACTGTGCATCGAGCCGCCCGCTGAGGAGTGCGAGACAGCGAGTATGGTTGCTGATGGGGATGCCTCTAAACCCAGGTGGCGTCTTCAGGGTCGGAGATGGAGAGTGAAGAAACCCCCGGCAGCCGTGATCACGGAGGGCCAACGTGCTGCAGTGGAGGCGGTTTCCTCGGACAGCAGCGAACCCCAGACTGGTTGATGTCGGCACACTGCCTAATTTGCTTGCCTGCTTTTCTTATGGTTTGGGTCGTCGGCGGGAGGGGGGACCTTTGTAAGTTAAATGGACTACCCAGACTCAATACTTTTCCGATCATCTGGGGATGATGGACAATTTGAACATATGTTTTATTTGGGTGTTTTTGTTGGGGGGGTAGATGGGAGGGTCTGGGTGTTCCAAGTCCACAGTGCACGGCTGGGGGGGCCCGGAGTCTTGTACACCCTTGCCGTGGAGAGGAGAGGTGCACCTTGCTCGTCCCATTCACGGACAGGCTTGTCCCTTGTGCAGGTTGCGATCCCTAGTACGTAGATGCCAAATACTGAACTTAAGATCCTTACGTTAAACGTGGGGGGGTTAAACAACCCGGTGAAGCGCAGGGCGGTCCTCTCCTTACTAGAGCACTCTCAGGCGGATATCTGCCTTTTGCAGGAGACACATTTACTACAGAAAGATTGTCACTGCCTTCGATCCCGTTGTTTCCCACTGCAGTTTTTCTCCTCGGCCGCCACCAAGACCGCAGGGATCGCAATTTTGGTGGCCCAGAGGTTTCGGTGTAGGGTACTGCATAAGGGGGCGGAGGTAAAGGGGAGGCTGTTGACATATAGGTTTCCTTGGGCTCCTCATTGATTACCATAGGCTCTGTATACGGTCCCAATGATGGTCAGGAGATATTTTTCCATCTTGCACTTAATGAAGCTTCCAATACAGTGGACCTCCATGTTTTGCTAGGAGTGGATCTTAACCTAGTTATGGACAACACCCTGGACAGGGCATTTCAGCGTACCTCCCAAACCGGCGCACTTACCACTGAGGGGTTAGCCCACTTGCGGGAGGTGGGTCTGGTAGATCTGTGGCGTGGGTTTCATCCCAGGAGCAGGGAATACACCTATTACTCCAACGCACACAAAACATATGCACGCTTAGATTATTTGCTTGCTTCCCCCTCACTTCAGGCACTCACGACTGCTGTAGATATAGGGACATATTCAGAAAAAACTAGATGCCAACTACACAATTACTTTAAATCCTCTTATTTTGAGGAAAAAACCAAGTGAAACTCCTGGGTTTATCTGGGTATAGTGCTATTACCCTTTTGCCTTTATTATTTTCAATTTTTTCTATTTCATGTATGAAAAGGACACTTCTTCGTATTTTTTGTTCACACATAAAAACAATTATTTACAACACAAAACATTACATACACCAAATTGTATATACACAATTATTTGCTTTGATATATACACAAAAAACGTTCATTATCTTGCAAAGACAAGAGTTACGATATGGACTCAAGGTTAGAATAGACAATTAATGAAAGTCAAAAATTAATGAACAACAACTTAATGTAATTAGCAATTCATTTTTACAAAAATAGACCATAAATTGATTCTTTTAGTCTATTAGCAAACTACTGTCTACTCTCTTTTGCGCCAACGTGTTTCGAATCCGGTATGTCCACTCAACGGATTCTCATCAGGGCTCTGCCTTTATAGAATGTATCTGTTTACCAGCAGTCGCCGGTCCGCAGGTAGAGTATTGTTCTTGACTGAAATCCTTTCACTCTGTATCTTGAGGGATCGAGTCTTTGTCCCTTCAATGTCGTCAATTTTATTTTCCGGTATTGTAGGTTGGTTACAGCCTGTTTGATATCGCTTCCTGCTTCGGCTTCGGCTTGTGAGTCGTCAGTCGTCTCCTTAACCACATGGCTGCTGCAGCAATTCCCCTCTTGTGCTGCAGATCTCGCTTTCTCATTGTTTCATTACGAGCTCAGCTCGTCATAAGCACACGACCAGTGTACTGCATGACGAGCTGAGCTCGTCATGAGCATGGAAGGGGTTAATATTGCGGCAACCCGGTGACTGGCTCTCAGTCTCTGGATCCAGAGACTGAGAGCCAGTCACCGGGTTGCCGCAATATTAAGGAGACGACTGACGACTCACAAGCCGAAACCGAAATGCGTAAAGCTAGCGCTTGCCGCTAAAAGAACATAGAACACACACAGCCAAAGCAGGAAGCGATATCAAACAGGCTTCTAAATGCGTTGGCGTAAAAGAGAGTAGACAGTAGTTTGCTAATAGACTAAAAGAATTAATTTATGGTCTATTTTTGTAAAAATGAATTGCTAATTACATTAAGTTGTTGTTCATTAATTTTTGACTTTCATTAATTGTCTATTCTAACCTTGAGCCCATATCGTAACTCTTGTCTTTGCAAGATAATGAACGTTTTTTGTGTATATATCAAAGCAAATAATTGTGTATATACAATTTGGTGTATGTAATGTTTTGTGTTGTAAATAATTGTTTTTATGTGTGAACAAAAAATACGAAGAAGTGTCCTTTTCATACATGAAATAGAAAAAATTGAAAATAATAAAGAAAAAAGGGTAATAGCACTATACCCAGATAAACCCAGGAGTTTCACTTGTTTTTTTCCTCAAAATAAGAGGAGTTAAAGTAATTGTGTAGTTGGCATCTAGTTTTTTCTGAATATATCTTACGGTCCAGCCGACCACACGTCCCAGGACCTGACTCCCCCATTTCTAGATATAGGGACTGCATCTCTTTCAGATCATGCACCAGTGACCGTTGTGTTTTCCCTGCCGCCTGTCTCACGTGCGACGCAGAACTGGCGGTTGCGAGACACGCTGTTACACTGTAAAGAGGTGGTTGCATGACTCCAACGGGTCATTACTGATTATCTTACGCACAATAGCAACATATACACTACATTGGCGACACAATGGGCAGCATTAAAGGCGGTATTACAGGGGGAGCTTATTACAATCTCTGCGGCTGACAACGTTGAGCGTGCGCGTAAAAGGGTGGAACTCATACAGCAGACGCAGGAACTGGAGCAAATGCACCAACGCACAGAGGCCCCCCGGGTCTGGAGAAAACTTAAAACTGCGCGGCAACAGCTGGCAGCGCTTGATCAGGACCGGGCAGGATTTGCGGCCCTACGGCTGAAACACACATATTACACGGGTGGGGATTCGTGTGGGCGCCTGATGGGTCGCAAGCTGCGTGAGGAAAGACAGCGTCAGACGGTGCAAGAGATCCTCACACCGGGGAAGCAGGGCATCACGGAAGACTCTGATATTGCCGCTGCTTTTAGCGATTTTTACGCCAACCTCTTTGCTGGGTCATCCATCGAGACATCTGCTGGGGGGTCCTTTCTTGCCCCCGTCCCCCTTCTCACTCTTACGAAAGAGCAAGCTGACCTCTTAGAGCAGGACATTCAGCCGGAGGAGGTCATCACAGCTATTTCCCGTCTCAAGCTGGCGAAAGCGCCTGGGCCTGATGGCTTCCCCGCAAGCTTCTATAAGACGTTTTGTGTGCAAGTTGCTCCCCTCCTGACGGCTCTTTTTAACTCTTTTTCTGAACTGGGCGCGATCCCCAGGGACCTGATTGATGATACTATAACCGTCATTCCCAAACCAGGGAAGGATCGTTCACAATGTGGGGCATATCGACCCATATCTCTCCTTAATGTGGATCTCAAACTTTATACGGGCATTATCGCAGCACGGCTCGCGCATTTTATGAGTGGCCTAATTGACCCCGATCAAGACGGGTTTATCCCGAAACGTGAAACCTCTGACAATACCAAAAGGCCACTGCACTTGGTGGAGAAAGCCACACGTACGTCCGGGGAATTTATGTTGTTGGCAATCGATGCTAAAAAGGCATTTGACCGAGTCCACTGGCCTTATCTGGAGAAGGTACTGGAGGGGGCGGGCATGGGGGAGAAGTTTCGAGCCCGTGTCATGAATTGCTACACATTTCCAACCGCAACAGTCCGGGTTAACGGCCGCACCTCCCCCTGGTTTGCAATTGAGTGGGGTACGAGACAGGGTTGCCCATTGTCGCCCCTGCTATTCGACCTATATATGGAACCGCTGGCCCAGAGGTTGAGGCTTAATCCGAGAGTGCAGGGAATAAAATTTGGCGTCTACGTGCATACTATCAGTCTTTACGCTGATGATGTGCTACTCTCCTTGTCTCACCCGAGGGAATCTCTGCCGGCATGCCTTGAGGACCTAGAAGCTTTTGCTCAGGTGAAGGCTTTAAGGTAAACATGAGCAAATCCATGGCTCTGGACCTATCATTGGAGGGGCCCACATGGGAGTACTTGCAGGGCGCATATCCTTTACAGTGGGAGACTGAAGCGATCCCCTATTCAGCTGGCTCCTACACTTTCGGACACGGTTCGCATTAACTATACTCGGCTGCGCCAGAAGATTAGATATGAGCTAGGGAGGTGGGGACATTATCCTTTGTCCTGGTGTGGGAAGGTGGCGGTGGTAAAGATGACGATCCTTCCCCAGATTCTATATCTCTTTCGCACCATTTCATTGAGGCCTCCTGTGGGCTGGATTCAGCAGACCCAGTCCAAGCTGGCTCAGTTCATTTGGAACAGTAAAAAGCTGCGGTTGAAGCTGCGACTTGCAACTCTTCCCTCCGAAAAGGGGGGGCTTGGTTTCCCAGATCTGCTTCTCAACTTTCAGGCTGCCCAGCTGCGCTATCTTGAGGAGTGGAGCAGGTGGGAGTCTGAGAAGCGTTGGCTTTTTCAGGACCAAGCGGTAGCGGGCCACCCACTCCAGGAGATCCCCTTTCTTCGCAAACAGCATAGGCCCCCTAATCTGTATGCTTCGTAAATTACCAGATTTCCTATGGAAATATGGGATAGCACCAATATTAAGCATGAACTCAACGCATTCCCGTCACCTCTCACGCCGCTGACAGGACTCTTTGGCTTTCGTAAGGTGGCGGCCGGCTGGGTGTCGCTCCCTTTATCACATGTACGCGGTAGGGAAGGGTTTCTCTTCTTTTTGGCAAGAATTTGGCCTGCCGGAGTCGGGGAGACTCCGATACTTTCCGGTGCGACACTGGGCACTCAGCGACCAGGTACGCCCAATGGCCGATAAGACGCCTATTATCATACGAGTACTGGTTGATTACACGCAACTCTGATAAAAAACTAATTTCCGATTTATATAGAATGTTACAAGCCAAGTACACGCACATATACAATTCTGGGAGGTCTCGTTGGGAAAGGGAACTGGGACGGACACTCAGCCACAAAGAATGGGAGGGCATCTATTACAGGGCGCGGCATTCAGCATATCATATGGGGCTTACAGACACACTCACTAAAGTCGCAACGTACTGGTACTACACACCTGAGCGGCTACACGAGATCGATCACTCTAGGGAGGGAGGGTGCTGGCAAAAATGCGGGGAGACAGGTAACCTGGTACATCTGCTCTGGGATTGTGTCCATGTTCAAGGGTACTGGAAGCAAATCCTGGACGAGGTTGATGCACACTTTGACACTAAGACCCCACGATTCCCTTCCTATGTATTGCTAGGTCTGCCAAACCCAGTCACTTACCCGCTGCGCACCCGTAGGGGAAGGCTGATAGCTATTGCCCTGGGTTCTGCTATTCAGAATATCCTTTCTCATTGGCGTACCGCACATGTCCCCACATTTCAGGGTTAGCTCCATCGCTTGTGGCATGTGCTGGGCATGGAGAAGCTTTCCTTAAAGCTCGCGGGGGAGGGTGCCAAGTACGCAGATTTGTGGCGGTCCTTTATATCCTTGCTGGCCTCGGAGTTTCGGGAGGTGACCCGTCCCTGCTATCTGCGCTTGCTGCGTTTATCTGATGAGCAACAGTCGGGAAAGGATTGATGGGAAAGGACCCTTGAAGGATGGGAGTAGTGGACTTGGAACACGGGTGGAGGGGGGGTTTGAGTGGGGGTTTGGGGATTTTGGTTGCTTTTTATTTTTCTTATATCCAATCTAGATGGTTTGCATCTACAGCACATTTTCTTCTGGAGGTCACTCTATAGCGTGGCCTGGCCCCGTTTGTTTTGTTGCTTGAGCGTTATATTGCGTACTGTAATGAGGGTTCGGGGCAGTTGGTCATGTGTCATTTATGCATGTGTGCTAAGCTGTTAATAAAGAGATTTAATACCCAAATAAGGCATGTGTTTCGGATCCATTTGGGACCCTGACCGGCAGCTCAAAAACACAGCTGTTACCTCTTCTGCTGATAGCGCCAAAAAAGTAACCATTGGGGAATGTTGTAATTGCTCCACTGGTTCTTCTACTGCTGGACCGGTCAGAGTGTTGTTATCCCCTGCCAAATTAGCCTGGATTCTTATAATTTCCTCCTAAAAAAAGTCACTCAGACGAGAGCAAAGGGACTGGCTGGATTCAAATGGGGGATGTAACTTTAGAATCAGTAAAATTTGATACAATTTTGAAGATATCCCTCCCATCATTATTGGCCGCTTTAATGAAATGGGAGTAGAAAATGCCATGAGTCCTCTTGATATGTTTATGATAGGATTTCAGGGAGCATTTATAAATGGCTTTGTACGAGACCAAATACGCATGCCGCCACACACTTTCTAGTTTGTTACATACTGCTCTTTCCAGAGCTAGTTCCTTTCTGAATAAGTGAGATGAAAGCGTCTTTGTCTTCTTTCTAGAGAACGAAGTGGGTGCTACAAGATCTGCCACCCTCTAAGCCAAGAGCTGATCGCTCTGAATTTATGCAGAACACTTTCCACCGGGAGATGGTTACCCTATGAAGAGTTGGTCATTCACCCGTAATTCTTTTGTGCGGTCAAGGTAGAATAACAATGCTCTATTTGGGTACAGACTGTGGAGTCTCTCCTCTCCCTTTGAGGGATGCAGAGGGGCAAAAAAAGTAGGCAGAGTAATGGACTGGCCTACTTGAAAAGGAGTTACTACCTTCAGAAAAAAGTCAGGACAACCAGTTTGTCATGGTAGGAAGTAGTATATAGTGGGTGCACAGAGAGAGCCTGCAACCGCCCAACCCCCTTGGCTGATGTGATAGTAACGAGAAAAGCAGTCTTGATGGTCAATAACCGAAGAGGGCAGTTGTGCATCGGCTCAAAGGGTGCACATATCGGAAAACTGAGGACCAGATTCATAAAACACTGGAGCATAATGAATGGCCTAGGGGGAAACATGCTGCAAATCTTATCACAACAGGTGAATAAGGAAGGCTGGTCCGGCAACTGCAGGAATGGCTGAAAGATCGCCCTTTACTGTGCCCAGATAAGAGCCCAGCTGGGCCAAAGAAAGATTCGGGGGTCAATGCTTTTCAACACACCGTGCCAGAAATTTGTCCCAGCAGCAGGCGTATATAGTCTTGCTGGAGAGGGGCCTGGCTGCCAGAATAACATCACAGACTTCCAGAGGAAGACGCTGGAGCTCCACTTGAGCCAAAAAGTGTCTCAGAGCGAGAGCTGCCTTGGAAACTGCAGTCTGTAGAACTGCTGACATTGAGTATTTTCCTTGACTCACCATTCGGGAGTATAAGCCCGAAACTGCACTGTGTCTAGAACATCTCCAATGAAAGGGAACATCTGAGAGAGAATCAGGTGACTTTGGCAGTGAGTGCAGGAATGTGGTTGTATTCTGGAGGTGGCAGACAACTACTGGGGGCGAACACTAAGACATCTGCAGGTGTTCGGCAACCACAGCCATCACCTTAGTGAACACCCAAAGGGCGCTAGTAAGGCAAAAAGGAAGCACAGCAAAGTCATAGTGGCCCGTATAAAAGCAGGTAACGTCTGTGGGCGAGCAGAACGAGGATGTGAAACTATGTGACTTGCAAATGCAACGCCACCATTCAGTCTACTGGATCCAGGGCAAGCAGAACTTGAGCGAGCATGAGCATTTTGAATTTCTCTTGTTGAAAAAGAGATCGAGAAGGCGCAGGTTTAGTATAGAACGGGACGGAGGCCTCTGTCCTCCTTGGGCACCAGAAACTAAGCACAACCTACTTCTGGTGTTAGCACCATCTCAGTAGCTCCCTAGGCCAAAAAAGCCAACACTCTCTGGTGGAGTAAGGAAAGATAGTCATCCTTCTACTGTTCATGAGCAGGTGGGATTGGTGGAGGGGCAGCCACAAAGGGGATGGAGTAGCCCCTTTGTACAATTTGTAGTACCCAACTCTCTGATGTTTTTGACCTATAGTGGAGCAGGTGATGGTTCACCCTGCCGCCTACTGGTTGCCTGTGATGGTAGGAGGGCAAACTAAAGAGGCTTGGTGGCTGCTGCTGCCAGGGGAGTGGTGGACTGGCCCAACCTCTGGCTAAATGTCCCACATGGTCTGTGGGAACCACGTCATCTGCAACAAAGAGGGGTAGAAGTTTGCTTGACCTGGTAGCTGGGAGAGCATTGATTTAGTTGGACACCCCTTCAGTGGCCACAAAAAGTGTGAAAGGCAGACTGGGGATAGCGAGGGTCATAGAAAGACCCAAGGACCTGGCCATAGCCATGGAGTCTTTAAAGCACTCTAAATTAAGTCTGCCTTCTTCATCAAAGGGCATGTCCATAATTGGTGCTTGGAAATTCCCGGAAATGCTGATAGTTCTCAGTAAAGCGTAGTGCGGACGGGCCACTGATGAAGACATGGCTCTGCCAAGCGAGTTGGTCTTGTCTAGACCACAATGAATGGTGAACTTTGCGACATCTCTCCGTTGGCAGTAGCCCGAGAGACTACGGCTCGGGCCTCCTCCGAGTTTTCACTACGGAGCTACGGCACTATGCTATGCTACGTTGAGGGCCGCAGCTTGCTGTTCCGGTGGCTGTTCAATGGAGGACGGCCCTGAGCTGCCGCACCATGTTGCTAGACCAGCTTAACCCACACCCGCAGCATATTCTTTCACAGCTGCTGCCTCAGTAGCAAATTATCAAAGTTTGGCAAGGCGGAACACACCGCACAGTGGTAGTGCTTGGCAGGGTCTCCCTAAGTGACATAGAGGCACACCGCTCTGCACAAGGCCTTGCTTGGTTACTGTCTGGCTATGGCTAGGGCTTGGCTCCACAGCTTCGGCGCTCCTCCCCCACTCCTCGCACGGCGGAGAAGCAGGTAGAGAGCAAAGCACAGCTTGGGAATTCATGAAAGATGAGTGGCAGCTGGTCGGTGGCAGCGCAGTGAGACTAGTACTGTTGCACTTGGTGAGTTCCCGTGCACGCAAAAGCGCCCCGGTTAGGCTGGGTGCAGCTTGCGTCCAGGGGAGCTCCCCCACACCTGCAGCTCAGCACAGATCAGACTGCTGAGTCATTTGACCACCTGCAACAGCCTCTTTGATTCTTCCACTCCACACAGAAATTCTGCTAGTACTCGCCATCCCAATCATTCAGCCTTGAGGCCCCAACACTGAAGACCAGGGAGCAGGGCTCACCTTTCAAGCAAGATCAGCATGCTTATGCCTCCACCCTGGCACTTTCTGGCCACCGCACTACAGGGGGGTGTGGCAGCGCAATGCAGAGCCCAACTACTCAAATTGTGCACAACAGGCATCAATTTGATTGGACGCACTAGTGCATCAAAGCAAGCAATGACTCTCAAGTCACCTCCAAAGCCATTAGTCGTCAGTCATCTTTTGCGAGCCCTCATCAGTCTTTCCTGGCCAGGGACCATATTACCATGAAATAATTGACAGGTCAGCCTCTCACACTCAGTAGCATGAGCTCACATTGCTGGTAAAAACAGGGCTTCTCCATGCTTTAAAACCTAAAACCTAAGACTCAGCGCACATATCATTCCACATAATTTTCATTTGACCCTCCTCTTGTCACTTTCTGCACTTTCCTCAAGCCAAGCACGGTTTGAATTTGCTATTTGAATCAGCAATCTGAGCATTGAGATTAGAACACCTGCAACTGAGGTCTGTGGAGGAAAAAGCTGCCAGCAAGACAGGCTGAATGTTGTCCTTCCGTGTAGGATGTCTCCATTTCCTTTCCACTCCCCTCCTGCCCAAATTAAATCCACCCATGTCCTAAAGACCCTTTCAGCACACAGCCTGCCCAGCCTAAGGGCTGCTTAGCAACTTGTGCCGCAGCATTTGGACACCTGAAATGTGCACATGAAGCTTGCTATTTTTGAAAGTTCGCACACTTAGAGCAACAAGATTATCAGGGGTGAGAAGCACCTCTGGCGAAAGAAAACCGGGGGAACTCCGTCCCACAAACGTGCCAGAGATCTTTTTTAAAAAAGAAAATCATGGAGAACCTGGCATCCACTCCTGTAGGAATAAGAAAATACTACAAAGCGAAAAAGATTCAATCTCCTTGCCCGGATGCTGTCGCTCCCTCACAGGATCTCCTGAATTAAAGGATGTTAGACATGGTATCATTGGTGTGAGTCTCCCTTCCATTTTTTACTGTTTGCCTCCTCTTTTTTTATATGTTTTGCTGGTTAGATGCTTTGGGCACTGTGCCACTGCTATTCAGTGCCACAGTGCAGGTGCTCCCTATATTAAATTGATGTATTGATTAGTGACTCCATGAACGGGTTATTTGATTTACTTGTCAGACCCTAGTAGACTGCACCATGTGTGCCAAGGCCTTGTAAATCAAATGCTGCTGGTGGGCTTGCAGCACTGGTTGTGCCACCCACAGAAGCAGCTTGTAAAGTATGTCTCAGGTCTGCCATTGCAGAGCCTGTGTGAAGTCTAGTACTGTCATGTTGACTTGGCAAGTGCACCCACTGGCCAGTCCCTAAACCTTCCCTTTTCTTCTTATCAGACACCCCTATGGTAGGCCCAAGAGCAGGGTACATTGTAAGGATAAGGTAGGACACGCCCTGGTGTGTGAGGCATGTCTAATAGTGAATTACAGCCATTTTCGTTTTTCACTATTGCAAGGCTATCTGTTCCCCATAGACCAGAATGGGCAGTTTGATTATTACATGTTATAATCCTTACTGATTCAGGGAACTTGGTAGAAATTAGAGTTTAGTATGCCTGAACTCAGAGTGATAAAATACATATTTTAGTGAAGTTGGCTTTAAGAGTCTGTGTTTGAAAATACCACTTTTAGAAAGTCGGTATTTTCTTGCCTAACTATCCAAGCCTGTCTCTGCTAGGTTGTGTATTGCTTGTCTGGAGTTTGAGTGACAGGGGCTGGGGGATTCTAGGAGACAGGGTGAGTCAGCACAGTGCTGAATAGAGAGATCTGCATCTAGATGGGTAGGAGGAATTGCAACTGGGACCCGAATAGGACTGTGCCTTCCCTCTACAATGATGGCTCCACCTCCTGTGGTGTGTCTGATGTCCCTGGCCTACACTGTGAAAGGAAAGAAGAAGTCTTGTCAACAAAGTGCTCCAGGACTGACCAGAACTGGTTTGGACTAGGCAGAGGCCTCTCTGCCTTCCGAGAAAAGAAAGAATGAATAGTAGTATAAATATGGGGACCCAGACCCCAAGACTTTAGTTCACTTCTAGGAACAAGACAAACCTTTTGCCAAGGAGAAAAACCAAGGAAGCTGCAGGGGTTTGGACTGCCCCCCTGCCAGTGTGCTGTGTTGCTGGGTTGGCCAGCAGTGGTTTCTTTATTGGCAAGGAAAGGAGAAGGAACGTTTACAGAACTTTCATCATCTTGCAGAATATTTCTCCAAGGGCTTGAACTTGTGCTTGCCTCCTGCTGAAGTCTCAGGGACAAAAGACTTCACCACCAGCTCCCCTCTGAATTTCCTTGCTGGGAATTCTGTCTGCAGAAGCCTGCGTGTCGCTGGGAGCTGGAAGCGTGACGCATCGAGAAGTGTGTCGCAGTCGCAGCTGTTGCCATCGCATTGCCAGAGAAGCGTGTCGCCGCTGCAGAGGTTGCCACCACATCACCAGAGAAGCGCGCCTTCGTCAAAGCTGTTACTCACCCGAGAAGTGTGTCGCCACCGCAAGGTCGTGTCGCATCACAGATGAATCGTATTGCAGGGCCTGTCGCGGCTCGAAAGCTACAGAGTTCGCCGGGCGTGCATGCATCATCTTCAAGTCATCGCATCAAGGGCGCCGTCTTATCGCACCGGATCGTCACATCGCATCGAGATGCCATCTTGCCGCATCGTAACCGGGCCGTAGGACGAGCATCTACGCATCATCTCCGCTCCGGTAAGGATCAACACGCATCCCCTACTCTCCCCTACTCTGCGCAAGCATTGAGGCGCGACGCATCGTCTCCCCCGAAGCAAGGAACGAAAGCATCTCACTTCCTGCAAACCTTCTATTTGTTTTGTGTTACGCATCCAGGTACTTTTGTGAGACGTTGCCGCATTTATCATCAACTTGAATTAAGCAACTTCTACCATCTTTAAGTCAATTTTAAGTACACTATTGTGGATTGTTGTCGTTGGTGGTCTTGAGTTAAGTCTATATAAAGAATACTGTGTGGTGTCCATCTGTAGTGTTTTCACTGTATTACTGTGTATATTCACAAATGCTTAACACACTGCTATCTCTCAGATAAGCCTGTCTGCTCGTGCTAAGCTACCAAGGGGGTGAGCAGGGGTTATCCAGTAGTGTAATCCCCTTTCCCTGACTTAGAAGCAAGGATCCCTATTTGGTCAAAGGTGTACACCATTGCCAACTAGAGACCCTCAGTTCTAACAGAGGACATTCCGAATGTACCCCTCTCTAACCATTTCCTGCTCGAGAGGAAAAAGCTTCCCAAGCTGTTGCTGGAAATTGTATGCTACAAGTAGAGAAGGAAGTGTGACGTCTACTCATATCTCAGGAAGAGAATCTAAATACCAACGTAGAAGTCTCCTCTAGCGGTGATTCCAAAATGGGAAGTCCCCAAAAAGACGTCTCTCATGGTACAGATTACAAGCTCATCCAACAAATTACAAATCCTACGGTAAAGGGTCAGTTTATAAAATCTCCCTCACCCCTTTCACCAGAAATGAAAACAATACCAGTTTTAGCACTCTGGCCTCTACAGGGGACTGAACAAGCAAGGGATGAACTCTCTCAGGAAGCTGCCAAATCAAAGACCCCTCGCAGCGTCAACTGCAACCAAGCCCAGATTGATTGAGGCATTGACATTAGTTGACACAGTGTGCCCAAAGGTGAGCAAGTTACAGCTAAAAAATCAGAAGCACTCAAGTCCTCATTGTCAGCTAGGACAGAGTAAACTGTGTGAAGTTAAAGGAGCACTACATTAGGGACGAGGAGCTTCTCAATGCGATGGACCTGTTTGATTTTCCACCTAGTAATCAAACTCAGTTAGACATCAAGACACCAGCCTTTCCACTTGCAAGGGGACGACGACCTCCGACGACCTCCGAAGACTACTGATTCACCAAGAAATCCCACACAGTAAAGCCCAGCCAGGACTCAAAACTATTACAATCTAATGTATGTTGAGGAAACTATGGGTGTAGACGATCCAAGATGTTCTACAGTCATAGACAGCCCTCTGACAACTATAAGCCAGGTAGCCATAATGCATGCGGACATACTAGACACACAAATACTAATTTTACAATCTTTGGTGAACTATGTCAAAAATATTGACACTTAATTAGATAATTTAAACTCCCTTATAGTAAAAGCGCAGCAATCGACAGATAAGCCTCCTGATTGTTACTGCTCATTACTCTTAGAGAAAATCTCGGCTCTGTCTGGAGTAATGTTTGACTTATTGACAGAGTACAAAGCAAGCACCAACAACCTCAGCCCAACATCTATATATGAAAAATCAGACACTAATGGCAGGGCATTACTCTGCCCAAGCATGGATTCCGTACCTGACCTGGCTCTTAATGAAAACCCTCGGACCCTCCTTTTAAAGAGAGCACAGTTGACTCCTCAATTATAGAATCATTTAACTCCACTAGAGGTGACTCACCTCTAATTAAGCTTTCAAAGAAGAAGAGAAAACGTGTGAAGAAGCTAAACAAGAAACAAAGAAAACGGATAAAAATAGATCCTATATTTGTAAACACACCACAGAGTAACAGTCCAAGAACTACTACCCCTACGAAGGTCAATCCATCGGACCAGGGCAGCTCCTCCTCAAGTGGATAACAACTTTCACGAAAGGTTACACAAACTCTGCCAAGCAACGGAATGACTAGTTCAGAAAACTTGGACTGGGGCTACAACGCAATTAGCCACTGGCCAAGCATTCCAAAAAGAATGAAGGCTGTTGGGACCCAGATAGAGGAAACCACTGTCAGACCAAGTATTCCAGGAGTCTAAGACCAAAAATAATGTTGGGGCCAACCAAACGAATGGAGAGGGGACATTCACACCACAAAACACCAACAGCTGGCTTAATATAGCAATTCTACCACCACAGAATATGTCAATCAAAACACCCCTCAGTGTGGCCACGTGGAAACCCTCTCACAAGCAATGGCTATTCAATCATTTACAACAAATACAAAGCCAGTGATCAACTTTAACAACATGGACCTCAGTACTGGTCTGGGCTGGACAGGCAGACATGGCCCCATTCCCAGGACTGCCATGGTGCACCAGCACGCCACACAGAATGCAGGCCTCTCGGACCACGTTCCAAATACAGTGGGGGTAGGAACTTGGTCCAGAAAGCAAATTCAGGACATTCCACAAGCCCCGCCGAGCAAGCCTCTGAATAGTATGAATCAAGACAGCCTGGACGCAACCCTCCTAAATACATCTCCCATGGACATGAAGATGTAATTATTTTCAACTCCTCTCAGCCCTTCCCAGCTTGGGGTCCCTGGAATCAAAAGATCTAGTCTACATCACAGTTATACCTGGAAACAAGGATTGCGCTAATGAGGCCATCAATGTACAGTTCCGAGACTAGGAGACAGCAAGGGGTGTGGTGAGCCATTCCATGACATTGGCAGATTGGGGAATTAGCAAAAGCAAAGTGACAAAACCAAAATACCCTTGGCTTACGGCAAAAACTACCCAGAAGCATCACCTGCTAAACTCTGTTCTCTGTTGCTCCAAGTACTCACAAAACCCACCATCTGTAAAAGAGCAGATTTTTAACAAAATAGAACACATCACCACTAAAAGAGTGCGCTGGTTGGCCCCCAGCTCGTATTAAAGATAGACAATCTGTAAAGCAATAAAACCTTAATTTTAACAATACCTTCAACCACATGCATAGCTGTGACTTGCAGTTTTGTTATCGGAACATCGGTGGTCTAAACAACCGCTTGCTTGACATCGACTCAATGGAAGAAATCTGTAAAAAGGAAATATTCTGTAAAAATAAACTTGACAGCTGGCTACCACAACTTGGCAGGACCACCATGAATTTTCATCAGCAGCTGAACCTTCGACAAAAGGGGGACACTCCTCCAGAGGAGTCTCTACACTGATACACAAATTCTTGGAGCTCGAGGCAAAAGTGCTCGCAAATGGCATGGGGGCATGTATCTTTGTGAAAGCAAACATAGTGCATGGTAGGAAGGCACCTCCATTCATCATTGGAAGTATTTACATAATTCCTAAACAGCCCAAGAAGAAAATAGCCAATGGAGAAATCTTAAAAACCATTAACATCCTCGGGTAACAACACAATTCAGATATGTGGGTCCTGGCGAGAGACTTCAACATGTTTTGCTAGGAGCAGTAGAGCCTTCCACATGACAATAAGAAGGCAACGCTTGGCACATCCTGGAAGTTGTCCACGGGAATTCAAAGAAGGGCAAGGCCAGTGAAAAACTTGCCACCACTCAACACTCTGGGCCTCAGAAGCCTAAATGGAAGAGGGGCCCTGGATCAACCTCCATTCTGCACATACACCACAAGCACATGTACCTCGTTAAAAGATTACATCTTGTTATCCACGCAGCATTATCCACAGGCAAGTAACTTCTAAGCCCAGAACACCCTGACCAGTGACCATGTGAGGTTAATTTGCTCTCTCTCCAGGTTAACTACCAAACTCCCACAAATGCAAACCAATGGCATAAAGGAGGGTGTCAGTGGGATTCGAAGAATGAAATGGATGACATCTCCTTCAGCTGTAAACATGGAGTAAGTGAGAGAAGCCCAACAACAAGGGGCCTGGGAGACATCACCCTCACACGTAAATTGGTCACAGTTCTTGGCACAGTTGACTAACAAGTTCACCAACAAGGAGTGTGTCACAGTAAGCATGCTAACGAGAGTCTGTATCTCTGCGCTGAGAGCTCTCAAACTAAAACTGAACAAACTCCTGAGATCAGATTGCAACAACAGAGGTACCCCCAAATAGAGGAGGAGATTTGGAAAGCAAGGAAGTCCTAAAAAGCAAAAGTATGGGAAATTGCTCATCAAAGCAAAGAAACATTGTGGAATGAACTCTAGAGGTCTCAAAAATAAAAACTCTGCAAAGCTTTGGAGATTAGCCCAGAGAAGATCGAGCGAAAACAACTCGAAGGTTACTTCCTCCATTTCTGCCGCTAAGTGGAAGGAATAGATCTCCAATTTGTAGAACACTGTGAAAGAAGAGCCTGGCCTTGATCTCCCGCTGGCCGATAAAGCTGGCTGTCTTAATAAAATCCATGTGCCATGGGGCGAATTACT
Organism: Lissotriton vulgaris; assembly: GCF_964263255.1. Classification (NCBI taxonomy): domain Eukaryota; kingdom Metazoa; phylum Chordata; class Amphibia; order Caudata; family Salamandridae; genus Lissotriton; species Lissotriton vulgaris. Next base: position 1,248,770,169 of record NC_141691.1, on the reverse strand, counting down.
GGCCGATAAAGACACGGTCACATGAACACAGGCTTCTTTTCGATCTGCAGGGGCCCTGGACCAAACAATCTTCTTATCAGAATATTCAAATCAGCACCAGCGGAATGCAACTCCCTGCTAAGCCCTCACTTCAAGAACTATATTTGGGTGAGTAAAGTGCCTGACAGCTTGAGAGGCTCTATAAGAACCCCAAACCCCAGTTCATGATAGTCACAGTGTTGTTTGAACCTGTAGTCTTGGATAGAGACATTGTTACCTAGCACACAGGTATTCAGTTTGACAGAATTGACAGGGAAAATGAAAAACAGCGCAGCTTCAGATCCATGTTCGAAGGCGTGTAAAGAAAGGGTCTGATGTCGGCATTCAGAGGTGTTGCTTCAATGAGTCTCCACTCTGCCACTTCCTGGGCAGAACAAAGCCATCTCAAAGCCACATGGTGCTACCTAGCTGCAAGTTTGAGCTTCCCAGTGAAAACATCTGGATCCTGTATTGTGCCCAAGGTATACTTATAAGTGAGGAATCTGTGGTTAGAACCATCAGAACTGCAGATATTGCTGCTGACCCCTTTAAGAAAATGAGTAGGGATATGGTAATAGTGCACAGGAAAGGGAGGGGGACTGGGTTACCCGTCAGTTGGGAACCAATAGCTGGATAGTTGGAGTATGGCAATTTAGGATGTTCAAACCGCATTTAATGTATTTAAGTTTGAAAGTATGTAAAAGAGGCTCAAAGCTCAAGGGAGCTTTGGGCAGGCTTCCCAGAAGCACCGGCTGTGTTGGAAACACTAAGGGCAATATTTGATATGGCCTAGAGAAAGTGCTTGGTAGCTAATATTCACACAACGCTCAAGAAGCTCAAAAGGGGCTTCATAACTACCAGATAAAGATGGGAAGAGGACAACCCAAAGCCCATTACAGTACAGATAAAGAATGTTAAAAGGACTGCCAGCAGGATTACAACATATCTATTGATACCAGATTCAAGCTACAACAGTTCTCTTTCTTGCATAAAATGTATCTGAGCTCTGGGGGTGGTATGTGTGTAGCTGACTGTGTGGATGGGGATGTATGTCAGTGTGTATGTATGTTGGTGCGTGAGGGGTTGAGAATATGGGCACCAGGGTCAGTGTTTTTTTGCAGCTGCCAAGGTCCAGCTTGGATTTAAGAGGCTGCATATACCCAATCTACTGACCTCTTCCTCAAATCGTTTGCCTCGGTGGATGTGGGTTACATGAAATATTTAGCCAACATTCACTCAGGTTTAGATAAGTAAGACCCTTTTATTGGTGCAGTGTTCAACATTTCCTCTCAACATCCAAGGACTGTCTGAACACCCATGTAATTGCGAAATCAGTGGACAAATCTATAATAGAGCCTCTGCTGGTAGTTACTCTACCTGATCTTGCCTGCCAGTAAATCAGGTAAGAGTTTGGCAGTGCTGCTGCTAACCTGAGTGGAGAGGAAACCTGCTTGCCTAAGTAACCACAGTTACTTCAGTTACAAGGAGCGATGAATCACCAGCTAAGAGCAGAGACCAGCAGCCAAGAAGGATATAAGTAGGGTACGTTGAAGGACTGTATTCGCCCCATGGACACAAAGTCGCCCCAACCAGCGAGCTGTCCAGGAAGAAAGTTCTACAGTACAATGGCATCTGAGACCAGCGGAAACTCTTTGCAGAAGGAAAGCCTGGTTCATCTTTGCCTCACTCTGTGCAGCGGAAAGCCTGTATCCACCCTTCCTACTGGCCCAGGGGTCAAGCAATAACCTTGGCTTCACCCCACGACCTGAGTATCAATGGGGTACCTCGAAGTCTCCATATTGTAGAACCATTGTAATTATCACTGATTCCGGAAACAAAATTTGAACCCCCATTGCCTTCTCCTTGTGCCAACCTAGTCTCCACTTTGTCTTTGCATCATCTGTGGCCATAGTTAGTGCCCTGAGACCTGTGGACGCCTCCAACACTGAAATAAATTGACCACAATCAGTGGGTGTTGAGATACAGGTCCCTCAAAGAGACTATTACTGTAGGGGACATTAAGGGTAGTCCGGCACCCTTACCACAGGGTGCCCGACTACCCTTAATGTGGCTATTAGAGTTTGGACCCCAACAATTGTGCCCCAATACCTGGCAGTCGACCAGCGACTTGGTCACCCTCCAAGGTCATCACTAGGAGCTACCAAAGACACAGATCACCTTTGCCAAAGAAAGGGCTGACACTTCATTCTTTGGATGTCTATTCCATTGGGTTGGACTTGTGAGTTTTACTGAAGTTTCAAAATTTAAATTCCAGACTGCAAACAAAAATTTAGAATTAAACTATATAACTACAACATATTCAATAGTTCTTCTAATTTAGTTTGAAATGTTTATTTGGTTCCTCTAAAAAGAATATATAGACCTCATGAAGTATATGTCAGTGATTGAACACTTCGGAGCAGATCTGAAGATTCCCCATTCCTCTCACACTGACTACATGGGTTTCAATGACAACTGGTTTCCAGAATTTACTATGTAGGTTCTATAAATGTATTTGAGGTTGGATTTCAGGCACTGAAGGTGCTTGATATTTCAGGATTTTAATACCAATTACAGCTTTATGTGTAGATTAGTATACTTGAGTACAAATAAGGATCTGATCGGACATTGACATAACCAACTGTTTCAGTCAGTCGTAATGTATTCTGAGTTTCTCACTTTCCATCGTCTCCTTTACTAAGCCTGGACTCCGCAACCCTGAGAGAAGCAAACATGGTTAGCCCTCTGAAGCACATGGGTATTGTCATAGGACAATTCAGAGGTAAACTACTTTGAAAATGGGGCCATTACCACCTTCTGAGCCGGAAATAAGACTCACAAATAAAAAAAACGCTTACTTGTAATACTGCGGGCCCTCGAACACAAGTGATATCCACACATCACCAAACAAGCAGCATTGAATTATGCGGCTGGAGCTCGCTCTGCCATCACATTAACTTCTACTTGGATAGTTGAAATTAAACTTTTCCTGGCACAAAGTTGATGAAATGTTGCTTTGACACCTAGTAACCGCATGTATAACTTAGCTCAACAATAATCATGTTGAACTCAAAATTGTGACTATACTTATTGGGTGGCATCCATATGACTCCAGTTGAATAAGATCTGTTATAAATGACTTCCACTACAACATTGAAATAAAGTGTACAGTTAAACCTTTGATAAAGTATAAAATTGCTTTAGACGCCACTGCATGTGCTCCGAATCAGAAAATTGCTTCGTGCTAAATCTTTTTTGGCAAGAAGCACTGTTCTAATTTGGAGCACAGTTGAATAACATATTTATTCAGGATAGCAGCTATGAAATTATTCTTCATAACTAGACTATAGCTCAATTACCTTGCATAATTACGGCTAGCTGTTCCGCTGCAGATTTTCTTAAAGCTAGGTCAACAGTTTCTGAGATCAGGATTTCATACACTTTTTTGACAGTCTCAGCCTGTGGACGAATTCACAACAAAGAAGTTAGCATGTATCTTTTTGGCTGACAGAATACCATACATTTACATTTTTTCTTACACACACACTAACTTTTCTGCAGACAATGTCAAAATGCTATTCAACGAATGTATTACTTATATAAAAAGAGAAAATAATTAGGAACAAACTCAACAATAGGCAAGCATGTCTGACCCCACCTGTGGTAGTTGTGTACCAAGTCCCCTTCTTTCTCTCGCCACCACTCTTTTGAAATGTAGCAAATTTACCAGGTGTTGAAGGAAAGGGTTCGAACTTTTTGCACAAGTTTGCAAACTCAGAACATGGCTGAATAAGTCTCCAGTACCCAAAAGCTATTCAGCTTTGCAAGGTTTCATAAGGGCCGCTAATGTTGTCAGACTACTTGCATCTATCCCCAGATTATGATACCTGTACTCAAACATTACAGCTCAACAGCAGGCCAATATCCATGAATACATTTGAAGCTAAGTTAGGGAGACATAATTAAGATAGAGAACAGTCTCACCTGAAGATAGATACCATAGCATCTCCAGAAATAATAGGACCAGTAAGGTAGCTTTACTGCTACCACACTCTCTAAACTTCATTGCATATACCCACAATTCGACCCTAACTGCTGGAGAGGATGTGGCAACCTAGAGGATGCACTGCGGACCTGTTCCAGAATAATCATCTGTTGGAAAAAGGTGCTTGATGCCATCAAGCCCATTTTGTTGCGTCCTTGTCATCCCAGACAAGTATCTCCAGCATTAGACAGAACATATGATTCTCTGAGGATGGATGATAACAATGAATCTTTGTGTAGCAGCTGTCTAGAAACATATCCTCTCACTTCTTTACATTGCGCTTTACAAATGCTATGATTGATGATTGATTGGCATGGAAGGATGTGGGATAGACCAATGATAAACTAGCCTACAATTTACTAAACAGGGTAGGTTTTCGGTGGCACTGCCTGCATAACTTAAATGTGCAGACTAACACAGCCCTTCACATATCCATCTGGACTGAAGGGTCATAGACTTCTTGTTGAATATAACAGAAAGATCTAGGACCACTTCACAATCTTCCAATCACATAATGCTTTCAGGATAAAGACGAGTCTCATATCTCAGACACGGTTAGAATTACAATTAACGAGCTACTGGCACTATTAATGCTGTTGAGTTCACAGGCAGATATATTTTACTGCAATGAGAATCTGGGAGTGGGAGAGGAGAGAGGGAATCTGTGCCTGAAGAGGGACCGCTGATATTCTAATTTTGCATCAGTTCTCCTATAGAGCCCTATATGTATGAAATAAAACCTGAATAAAGACGCTAAGACTAAAATATAAAGTTAAACCAATGAATACATTTACACCTAATTCACAAAAGCACTCATAGGTAATTTGCTTCTGTGTGCATGCTACATTTCATCACCTTCTGTTCACTTGTGTTTGGCTATCCTTGACCCAAAAAAATACCAGGAGGATTTTGTGTGCATAATGTTTAGGGACCCGTCTCTAATTAGTGACCCCATTATCAATCCGAGAGAGTTTTTCAAGTCTCAAACAAAAGTCAAATCCATTTTTGTGCAGGTTTGTAAAAATAATATAAATTATGAGCAAAATAAAAATGTGTTTTCAGAGGATAAAAGGTTCCCACAATGCCTACAGAGGAACTGCTGATTCTTTGGTATACATAAGTCATGGTTCTTCACTTCAAGTAGGAAATGGTGCCTATTACAATAACAAAGAAATAGTATATGAAATAGCAGAAAAATAAATACGTTCAAACACCTTTATTGCTACAATTTAAGTTCGGTCAATGCACCCTGTTACAGCTAACTATCCAAAGATAACTCAGGTGGGGGAGGCGAGGTAAAGCACAACTCTCAGTCCCTGCCATCTTGCAGATGGGGGATGCAGCCAACCAGAGTGAGTTATATGCCCCCTCCCACTGGAGGGTGGCATAATAGGGGGTGTACCCACCCCAAGGAAGGGACCCATTTGTCCCAACCTTTACCTACCTGTAAAGTCCCTAAATCTAGTATTTAGGGGCACCCCTAAAACTTGCCTCCTCAGACAAGAACCTACTAAGAAGAAGAGAAGGACGAAGAGCCCTGTTGAAACTAAGAAGTGGAGGACGTCCACTGACTTGGCCCCAGCCCTACTCGCCTGTCCCCACCTCGAACCTGCTCCAGCAAAAGCCTGGTGTGTCGGGTAGCCAGCAGCCTCAAGAATCCAAAGGACCTGCCCTGCCTTCCACAACAAAGACTTTGTCTTCCGTGAACACCGGATTTGTTCACCCACAGACTCTGGCTCTGGACAAATCCGGGAGTCTGCACCACTCTGCACCCGACGCCCCCGGCCCAAGTTAGAGTTGCCCAACCCCCCCAGAGGAGGTATTCCTGGCGCTCCTGACCTGAGATTTGGTGATCTCTGACCTGCCTCGAATCTCCAAGCGAAACCTGCAGCCTCTTTCTGGAGGATCCCCCCTGACCGCAACCGGAGCTGGTAAGAAAATCTGATGCCTAAAGACACGCCTGCACCCGATGTCCAAGGCCTTGGATGGCTCAACCGAACCTCCATTCGAAACCTGCAGCCTCTTTATGGAGGCTCCCTCCTCGACCGCGACCAGAGCTGGTAAAAAACCTGATGCCTAAAGACACCCCTGCACCCGAAGTCCTACAGCCTTGGATGGCTCAACCGACGGTGTGCCAGCATCCTCAGGCATCCCAACGTACCTCTCCAAGCGGTGGTCACTTTCAGATGATCTTCTTCCCCGAGCCTGCAGTCTTTGTTGAAACCGGAGAATCCCCCTTGAAATCAACAGGGCACCCAACGCCAAAACAGCACCCTGCACCCAGCTGCCTCTGTGCCGCCGCTTTGCTCCCACAACCATGTGGCCTGCTCATGAGCTGAGACCAGCCAAAGGCCCCTATTCCCCCATTGGATAACATTGGACTTCAGCACCCGGCCGCCCTAATGATGCTGAGGGTGTTTCAATGGAGCATCCTTGACCCAGGGGGAACCCTGGTTCTAACCCCAAAATACCAACTCCCAGAACAAAGTACTTACCTATTAACTGACAACCTCTTTTCTCTCCATAGGAATACATGGACTGTTTTTCCTTGAAAACAATTCTTAGTGTAGAGTGGATTTGTATGAAAACCTGAAAAACTACAACTGTACCTAAACTGATTTACTTACCCTTTCTCTAGGAAATGTCCCAGTGTGATATCTATGCATATCAAACTGAGTAGAAAAATGTTATATGTGTCCCTCATGCTCAACACTGTGGCATCCCTCAGGAGTCTATCAACTCTCCTCTCCAACTCTTTTACTGAACCTGATCAGATCATTCAATCTTACATGTTACAACTATGCAGGTGATATACAACTCATTCTAAAAATGGATTTCCTTTTATGACTTAGATGCACAAGTGATAATTCACTGCCTAAAGCTCAACATCACAAAGACAGAAACAAAGAACCAGCCTACAAATATCTGACTCAAGGAATTTGATACCCCACCAGCTACTTCAAGTGACAAGTGACAACCACAGAAGTAACCATGGACTCTGATCTTTTACAGATAGCACATGCTAATGAGGTAACAAATAGGACCTCTTATACAATGAAAACACTGCAAAGCATCTTCCCTTAACTTGGACACCAACAAAAACTACAATATATTACCCTCAATCTCAAGCTGGACTATGCCAACAGCCTACAACTTGGCACCATTGCTTCACAATTAGCAAATGTTAATGTATCCAAAATGTTGCCTCAAGACTGCTCTGCCATCTGCCCAGAGAGCATAGTCTTGCAAACACTTCACTAGCTACCTATAGTTAAATGTTCGACATTCATAGCTTTTTGCAAGTCCCACACAGCCTGCCAAGAAAAAGGACCTATACACCCTACAAATTCAATTTAAATATGAACAAAACAGGACACTGCACTCCAGGCTAGTACAACAGAACATCATATTTCCTTACAATAGGAAATCAAGAGGAGGCTCCACTTTCTCAGTACAAGTTGCCATGGTCTGGAACTCTTTGCCTGCCATGATTCAAAGCATCCAGAAGCATTTATATTTCAGAAAAGAGGTGAAAACATACCCTTTTCCAAGATAATAACATAAACCCCTGACACTGGGATAAAAAACAGACTATTCCTTCTTTCTATACAAGTATGATAGAGTGCTATGGACAGTTGTATTGACCGGCACACCATACCAAGAGGAAAGATAGACTCATTCCATCCAAATCACAGAGGCCCCATTCAACATAATCACACAATGACCGCGAAACACAGGTGGAGTATGATAACTACACAATAAGTACCCACGGCTACTATGCTCCTGAAGATCTGCATTCTGGATAATCACATATGGGATGCTAATCATAACTCTACGCCACAGACCAATGACAGAAGGTCTACCCTGCTTTTTACCTCTGACCACAAGTTGAACGAAACTTAAACTTGTCTTTATGACAATATTCCTCCCAGTATCAATTTGATAATATTCAAGTTACTGTATCAGAGTACATACCAATCCAATACCTGATCCCTCATCGTCAACAGGTATGAAAGGTCCTATGGAACCTTGCTGGCAAATGGATGGCACAGATACAGGCTACAGAGTGGGCTGTCTGCCTACCTTAACTTACTTCAATCTTCTTTTTAATTAACACACTTATTTGGAACGTTCCGAGGAAGGTGCCTCCTTGAAGGTACTTTAAAGGGTTCAACTGACAGTCTTTAAACACCAAAAACATGTTGATTTAGATTGACAAGCATGTGGAGATCACAGAAAGAAACAAAGTCAGAGGATTGAAGCTGCCTAAATAATGCAGACTTTGTCTGGGCCAGATGTCGGGAAACCTCTTCCACAGAGCTAAATGCTCCTGGTTAACATGCTTCAGAGGGTGGCATTTGTGTTTAGAAGCCATTATAAAATAATAAAAGTAAACCTGCTATCAAAATCTGAAAGGAAAGCTGGTCTGTGCCTCTGAAATGAGAGGGAAAAAAACACAGCCTGTGGGCTGGTGCGGAGGTGCCTATATAGGAAGTAAAGCCAAAGCGCTTAAAGAAAGACTTATTATTTAAGGTGACCTACTAAACATTCAGAGAGACCGCTTCATTTTGAAATTTATTTTTCAGCTATCAACTGTGAAACAAGCACTATTCAACACATTTAAAAAAAGGGAGAATGCTATTGGCCAGTGCATACAGAGGCCCCCAATCTACGGCTAACAGAAAAATAGGAATCGTGTTGATGCGACTATGTACCTGAAAAACAATTCTTGTGTGCTACAGAATAGGGCCTTGTGAGGAAGAGCAGTCCGGAACCCCTGCAATGGAACATTTTCCCCATTATCTTTCACGGTCTCCTCTCATGTATTTGCAGAGCTGGCCCGGGGAGTGCTGGTCCTTTAAGGCGACGGACTTCCCAGGTCAGTCGATCGGGTCATGTGGGGAGGAGATCTTCAAATCGGAGGCCGCCGGAGGAAGCAGGCGTTCTCTGGGACCAATGGACGAAGAACGCCAGGAGAAGACACTTGCAAGGACCTACCTGGTGAGCCCGTGGGTGAAAGCAGGAAACCTACAAGACTCTGCAACCGAGGAGAAGAACCGGAGCAGTTCGGACCCAGCCTTAGAAACAGACGGGCAGCCAGACCCTACCTGGCAACATGCAGACTCGAGCCACGGCCCTGGAGGGACGTGGCTCCACAAGGTACGGGGACGGTTTTCCTCGGTGTGGGGACGGCATTAGAGGGCTCTAAAGGGGGAGTAAAAAGGGGAGATCAAGTCTCTAGCTTGTCCTCGGCATAGTAGTAACGCGCACTGCATGGCACGTAACACTGGTGACGGTATTGGTGGCAAATCCCTACACTTCCCCTGACTCCCTGCGCCACTGCTGCGATAACCAAACAAGCCCCTTACTGGGTTTTTCTTTCTTTCTTTCTTCCCTTATGGTACCGACGGGTCACAGCTGCCAAGCTTAAGATCCAGCTGAACTCCCACCTTCCATCAGAGAGTTCAAGATGAGAGGCTAAACCACGCTACAACATCCAGAATTCCTTGCCCAGAGACCCGGGTTACCTTGCCTTTTGCCTTTTGACTTTTACTTTGGACTAAAGACTATAACAAACAAAATTCTTGTTTGTTGTACCCTACTGACATTAAAATCCTTAATCAGAAACCAGCCTACCCTGGTATGCTTCTCCACCGCGCCACACGTGGTGTCAGATGTGGGATATAGGTCACCTCCAAGATGGAAAACCTTATTCAGCAGTTAATCCGCGGCCAGGAAAAGCTGGAATGGGCAGTGGAAAAACAAATGTCCTCTGCCAATGCAGACCGGGAACTTATAAAAGATGGCCTAGCAAATCACGCCGATCAGATGTTGAAAGTGGCTGATGATCGTAGGGATCTCACCACCCAATTGCAAATTTGTGCGGGTGCCGGTCATAATGTCTCCCTCCAAAAGTACGCCACTGGAGAGGATCCCGATGCCTTTCTTCTTAATTTTGAGAGGAAAGCAAGGGTCTCTGGATGGCCAGAAGCCAAGTGGCCTTTTTTCCTTGCCCCTCTCCTGACCGGAGAAGCCCAAGCTGCTTACCAAGTAGCCAACCCCAATGGCAACACCCCATACAAGGAAATTAAAGAACTTATCCTAGACCACATGGGTATGGACGCTGAGGCCTATAGAGTAAAATTTCGAAAAGAAAGAGGCACAACGTCAGACAATCCAAAAACCTTGTACTTCAAGTTAAAGGCCGCTGCTGACAAGTGGCTAAAACCCCAGATACACTCCAAAGATGAAATCATGGCCATGATTTACTTGGAACAATATCTTGAGGCCCTACCGTATCCTATTCAAAGGTGGCCAAAACAACATCAGCAGCTTAGCCCGGAACAAGCCGTAGAGATGGTACAACCTTTTACAGAGCTCAACCTAGGGAGTTACCTTGGGACAATGACAAGACCTCAAAACCCGTGGGTGGTGTGGGTAAACAGGAAAAGAAACCAGTCAAACCGGCCCTAGAAGGAGAGAAAACTAGACCATTCAAGTTAGAACCTCCTCCTCTTCGTAACCCACAATGTTTTGAATGCGGCGAGTGGGGCCATATCGCTAGGAATTGTCCCAGGAAGAAACCGCAGGAAGAGCCCATGGACATTGGATGCATACCTCGTTCCATTCTATACTCGGCAGAAATGGGTCCTAGCTTTCATGTAAGTGTACGGGTGGAGGGGACAACAGTGAAGGCTTTACTGGACTCCGGATGTAAGCAATCGTAATTCTGCAGTCCTTGGTGACAGCTTAAGAAGGGGTAATCAAGGGGACGGTACACATAAGATGTGTCCATGGGGATGTGAGGGCCTACCCTTTGATAGAGATTCCAGTAACACTTCCTACAGGGCAGACCTTAAACGTTAGGCTTGGAGTTGTCCCTACCCTACCAGAGCAGACGATAATAGGTGCAGGACAACCCGTCCTTTTTGTTTCTGTTAAAGGAAAAACTACACAAACGCCCTTCGTCCCCATCACCCCGTTCAACCCTCCTCACTCAAGCCCCATGGCTCCTGGATACCAGTTTCAGGTATGCACAAAAAAATGACCCAACCCTACGCCCAGCTTGGGAACAGGCAGAGCAGGCATCTCAATCTTACTCTAGTACTTACCCGTCCTTTCAAATAGAGAATGAATTGTTGTATAGGATAGGGAAGCAGGGAGACAACCCTCAGTTGGTGATACCTCAGGCATTTAGGGAGCAGGTCCTTTTCTTTGCTCATTCACACCTGTTGGCTGGACACAGAGGGGCACAAAAGACAATCCAAATGTTGTTACAACACTTCTATTGGCATGGAATATTTTCCCACGTCACCAAGTTCTGTCAGGATTGTGAGGTCTGCCAGAAAAAAAATCCATATAAACCCCGGCGGTTCCCTTGCAGCCTCTCCCGGTTGTAGGTAACCCCTTTGAAAGGGTTGGTATGGACCTTATTGGGCCCCTTTCACGCACCAAAAAGGGTCACATGTATGCATTGGTAGTAGTGGACTACGCTACGAGATATCCAGAAGCCTTTCCTTTGAGAACCCCTACAACACAGAATATTTCAGAAAAGCGGATGGAACTATTTTCCCGGGTTGGGGTCCCTAGGGAAATACTCACTGATCAGGGGACCCCTTTTGTTTCAAAGCTAATGAATCAAATATGTAAGACACTAGACATTTCCCACATTAAGACTTCAGTCTACCATCCCCAAACGGATGGTCTATGTGAACCCTAAAATGCCACTCTTAAACTAACCCTTAAGAAACTCTTAACCGTAGAGGGGAAAGAGTGGGACATGTTGCTTCCATTGGACTTATACGTGGTAAGGAGTCAGGTGCAGTCAAGCTTAGGTTGTTCCCCATTCCAACTACTGTATGGAACGGAACCAAGAAGTCTCTTAGAGATTACTAAAGAAGGGTGGGAGCAAGAAAAGGAGGAAGAAACGAAGTCCTTTCTTGACTATACCAGAGCCCTGCGCTCCAAACTGAATAAACTACGGGAGTTTGCTGATTCAAACTTAGAGAAAGCACAAACAAAACAACAAATAATATACAATAGAGAAAAGAAGTGGAGACAGTTATCTGTTGGTGACTGGGTTTTTGTCCTTTTACCTACTGCCATAGGAAAAACCAAATCAGGGTGGCAAGGGCCCTATAAGGTAACAGAAAAGGTTGGGTTAACGTCTTACAAGGTACAGGTTAATCCCAGAAAATGTCAACTATACCATATAAATCTACTAAAGAAGTGGATAGCCCCCCCCCCCACCAAGACGTACAACACGACGAGGACCTCTCATCTACCACGTCTACAGTAAAACAATTGGTCATTAATCCAGAATTAACCAAGGAAAAGGAGGACACCCTTCAGAAAACTCTAACCCCTTTTGAGCCTGTCTTTTCTGATCTGCCAGGGAGAACTTTTCTAGCAGAACATGCTATATACACTCAGCCAGGGAAATTAGTGAAACAAAAGCCATATAGGATACCAGCTGCAAGGAGACAGGCTATAGAAAAGGAAGTAGAAAGCATGCTGGATCTAGGCGTCATCAAACCATCAAAAAGTAACTGGGCTTCCCCTATAGTATTGGTCCCAAAACCGGACGGATCTGTCCGCTTCTGCATAGATTTTCGCGCTGTGAATGCCATCTCTAAGTGTGACTCATACACCATCCCTAGGGTGGATGAACTTATAGAGAAACTAGGAGAGGCCCAGATCATCACAACTCTTGACCTTACAAAAGGATATTGGCAGGTACCACTCAAACCGGAGGACCAAGAAAAGACTGCCTTCGCTACCCCCAGCGGCCTCTATGAGTTCACGGTCCTTCCCTTTGGGCTACATGGGGCCCCTGCCACTTTCCAACGACTAATGAACCAGGTGTTGCAAAGCCACCAGGATTATTCATCGGCTTACCTGGATGACATAGTTATAGTCAGCCCTGAGTGGGATACCCATCTGCAGCATTGTACCCAAGTAATCACCGCCCTTCAAGACGCAGGTTTGCATATTAATGCAAAGAAATCAAAAGTTGGGTTTAGAAAGGTAAAATACCTGGGTTATTTTTTGGGTAATGGAGTCATAGAGCCTCAGTCAGAGAAGGTGAATGCTATAGTGGAAGCCCCTTTTCCGTCCACAAAAAAGGAAGTTCGGGCGTTCCTGGGGCTCCTTGGGTATTATAAGCGGTTCATACCTCAATACTCTGAACTAGCGACACCCTTGACTGATTTACTCCAAAAGAATGTCAAGAGCAGGGACCCCCAGCAACCCACACCTGCTGCTAGGAAGGCTTTCCAAGATTGAAAAAACGGCCATAACAACTGTTCCTGTTCTTCGCTCTCCCAATTTCACAAAACCCTTCTTACTACATACAGACGCATCCGAACATGGTCTGGGTGCCGTGTTGTCCCAAGCTTCACCTGAAGGCATTGAACATCCTGTCCTTTTCATCAGTCGAAAACTGTTTCCTCGGGAGCAGAAATACCCTATAATCGAGAAGGAGTGCCTCGCCATTAAATGGGCAGTTGGGAAACTCCCGTACTATCTAGATGGTGCCCACTTCCTCCTCTTTACGGACCATGCCCCATTGCTATGGATGAGTCGCAATAAGGGGAATAATCCGCGCGTTCTCCGGTGGTTCCTATCCTTACAGCCATACTCGTTTGAAGTAATCCATCGGAAAGGTACGGAGAATGCGAATACTGACTTCATTTCACGTTTTCCATTGTTCGCCGATCGTGAACAAACTGGGGGAGGGGTGGGAAGAGCAGTCCGGAACCCCTGAAATGGAACATTTTCCCCATTATCTTTCCCCGTCTCCTCTCATGTATTTGCAGAGCTGGCCCGAGGAGTGCTGGTCCTTTAAGGTGACCGACTTCCCAGGTCAGTTGATCGGGTCACGTGGGGAGGAGATCTTCAAATCGGAGGCCGCCGGAGGAAGCAGGCGTTCTCTGGGACCAACGGACGAAGAACGCCAGGAGAAGACGCTTGCAAGGACCTACCTGGTGAGCCCGTGGGTGAAAGCAGGAAACCTACAAGACTCTGCAGCTGAGGAGAAGAACCGGAGCGGGTCGGACCCAGCCGAAGAAACAGACGGGCAGCCAGACCTACCTGGCAACGCGCAGACTCGAGCCACGGCCCTGGAGGGACGTGGTTCCACAAGGTAAGGGGACGGTTTTCCTCTGTGTGGGGATGCGCGTTAGAGGGCTCTAAAGGGGGAGTTAAAAGGGGAGATCAAGTCTCTAGCTCGTCCAAGGCGTAGTAGTAACGCGCACTGCATGGCACGTAACACTGGTGACGGTATTGGTGGCAAATCCCTACACTTCCCCTGACTCCCTGCGCCAGTGTTGCGATAAACTAACAAGCCCCTTACAGTTTTTTTCTTTCTTTCTTTCTTTCTTCCCTTATGGTACCGACGGGTCACGGCTTAAGCTTAAGATCCAGGTGAACTCCCACCTTTCATCAGAGAGTTCAAGAGGAGAGGCTAAACCACACTACAACATCCAGAATTCCTTGCCCAGAGACCCGGGCTACCCTGTCTTTTGCCTTTTGACTTTTACTTTGGACTAAAGACTTTAACGTACAAAAGTCTTGTTTGTTGTACCCTACTGACATTAAAATCCTTAATCAGAACCCTGCCTACCCTGGTCTGCTTCTCCACCGCGCCACAGGCCTCTAATCTGATAATTTCTTGCTTATGTTTGAGATTATGATAAAAATATAAATGCACTAAGCACAGTTGACAAGTACAGATGATACTCAGGTCATGACTGAATCGCCCATATGAAATTTTTAAACCACCACTCATTATTCATGACACACTCCTGGTAGAATGTTGAACTTGAATCGAATTTAATACATTTGCATAGTTACTTAACACCATTGCAGTACAAATTTCCAGTAAAACAATACAATCATGATAAGCTATTATGTACAGATTTGCAAAATTCATAAATCATTAAAAGCTTAGAAATAGTTAAATTATTATCAGATTAAAAGTGCTTTGTTCCTCATACAGATAGCTGTCAATATAAGTTGTGCCTTCTGCCCGGTCTTCATTGCTCTGTCTGGGCAATGCTATTAGCCAAAAAAGGGCATCATTAAAAGACCAAACCAAGAAATTATATGAAGGCGTCCCAGCTCGACCTTATTGCACAAGTTACTTACCTTTGATAACGATATATCTGTAAGAAACAGCAGTTAGTATTAGATTCCTTACCTTAGAATATCCCCAGGCGTCAGACTGGATCTGGAAAATTTTGCGTAGCAGTACCCCTGCGCGTTGGTAGGCGTCGTCTGCGGCTCTGCGTCCCTCGCCGGCGTGGCTGGTGCCGGGATGACGTCGGAGTACTTAGACGCCGCCCTCATGTGCTGACGTCAGTTCTTATACTCAGCTTTACCGCGCCAGAAACGCAGAGCCATGACAAAAACCGTCACTGGAGCCATGAAAACTAGAGCCCTGAAAGGTGATGACCTTAACCCTAGATATCGGTTCGTAGATCGGGGAGGATGGGTGGGGCGGTAAGGAATCTAATACTAACTACTGTTTCTTACAGATATATCTTTACCTAAGGTAAGTAACTAGTGCATCTGAAAGAAACAGGTTAGTATTAGATTCCTTACCTTAGAATAGATACCCCAGCAATACCAACCCCGGTGGTGGGTCTGCGAACCAATGATCACACCAGAAAGTCCTGGAGAACGGAACGGCCGAAAAAGCCATCTGTCCGGACTTGGCTGTCCAGGCAGTAGTGTCTTGCGAAAGTGTGCAGCGAGGCCCACGTAGCTGCCTGACAGATGTCCTGCAAGGGGACTCCCCGACCCAGGGCAGAAGTAGCCGCCGTGGCCCGAGTGGAATGGGCATGTAGCCCCACAGGAGGCTCCTTTTTAGCAAGAGAGTAACAAGCCTTGATGCACAAGACGACCCATCAAGGAATGGTCTGTTTGTGCACCGCCCGTCCCTTCTTAGCGCCCACGTAACCAACAAACAGTTGGTCACCCACCCGGAACTGGCGTGTGCGATCCAGATAATATGAGAGCGCACATTTTGGGTCCAGACGGTGGAGCCTCTCTTCCTTTTTCGAGGGAGGCGGAAAGAAGGTGGACAAGGTGATGAACTTCCCGATGTGGAAGGCTGTGACTACCTTGGGCTGGAAAGAGGGTCGCGTCCGCAACACAACTTTGTCCGGATGGACAGAAAGGAAAGGAGGTTGAGAAGAAAGAGCCAGGAGCTCACTCACTCTCCTGGCAGAGGTGATGGCAACCATGAATGCAGTCTTAGGAGTAAGAAGACAAAGAGGACAGTTATGAAGTGGCTCGAAGGGAGCGCACATCAGATAAGTCAGAACAAGGTTCAAGTCCCACTGAAGCATCACGAAAGGAACAGGAGGGAACATATGAGGGATGCCCTTCAAACACCTATTTACAACTGGGGACTTGAACAAAGAGGGCTGATCAGGGAGCCTTAAGAAGGCGGAAATGGCAGAGAGGTAGCCCTTTAGGGTGCCCAGAACAGAGCCCTGCTGGGCAAGAGAAAGAAGAAAGAGGAGAATCTCTGAAAGAGGGGCAGAAAGGGGATCAACAGCCTTTGCTGTGCACCATGCCACAAATTTGTTCCACCTGCAGGCGTATACCGATTTTGTGGAGGGACGCCTGGCTGCCAGAATCACATTACAGACTTCAGGAGGCAAGTCAAATGGCCTCAACTGCCGCCGCTCAATCTCCACGCATGTAAGTGGAGACTGGACAGGTTCAGGTGGAGGACCGTCCCCTGCTGCTGCGACAGAAGGTACTCCTGAAGAGACAGACGAATCGGAGGATCGACTGACATGCTGAGTAGCTCGGGATACCAGTATCTTCGTGCCCAGTCCGGAGCCACAAGGATGACTTGGGCCCGGTCGTGCCTGATCTTCTTCAGCACTCTGGGCAGAAGTGTTATAGGTGGAAAGGCGTACAACAGACCGCAGCTCCACTCGCGACGAAAAGCGTCTCCGAGCGAGTGCCGCCTTGGAAATTCCAATGCAACTGATGACATTGCGCGTTCTCTTCTGTGGCGAATAGTTCTAACCAAGGCTCTCCCCACTACTGAAAGAGGCCTTGCGCCACGTCCGAGTTCAGACGCCATTCGTGATCCATCATGCACCGACAGCTGAGTTCGTACGCCCTGGCGTTCAGAGAACCTGCCAGGTGTTGAACCACCAAGGTCATGCCCTGATGTTCCAGCCACTGCCAGAGGCGTAGAGCCTCCTGGCATAGGGTCCACAACCACACCCCGCCCTGTTTTTTGCAGTACCACATGGCGTTGGTGTTGTGGTGAACACCTGCACTACACTCCCCCGGACAGAGGGGAGGAATGCCTTCAGTGCAAGCCGGATCGCCTGCAGCTACAGAAGGTTGATGTGGAGCCGGGACTCTGCCGGAGACCAGAGGCCTCTGATCTCCGCCTCTCCCATGTGGCCCCGCCCAGCCCTGGATGTGGCGGAGCAAGATTACGTTGTCAGCGTAAAGGAGATTTGACAGAGTAGTGGCCCCCCATCCTGGGCGTTTGAGTATTGCTGGTGTTGAGTAACTGTGGTAGATCTGCCATGAATAAATTATATAACATAGGTGCCAACATGCAGCCCTGTTTAAGGCCCTTCGTTGTTTTTACTTTTCTTCTCAGATGCGTCCCTGGACCTAGTTTCACCTGTACCCAGGTGTCTATATGTAGGAGCATTGGCATTTTTAAAAGGGCATTTGGGATACCCCAGCTGACTAGCTTTGCCCACAGTCCAGATCTATCCACATTATCGAAGGCAGCACTAAAATCGATAACACAATGGTGCAGCTGCATTTTCTTTGAGACTGCTGCATCTATAAGCAGAGATAATGTCAAGATGTTCGTTGTTGTGCCTGTTTTCTTGCGGAAGCCTGTCTGATTTAATGGAATTATATAATTGATGTCCGCCAAGGCTGTAAGCTCTTGCAACAACGTACCCGCAAAATATTTGGCCTTGTTGTTGATTAGTGCCACTAACCGATAATTGCCAGGCGAAGCCTTGTCACCACTTTTGTGGCTGGGAATGATCGTAAAGCCTTTCCATGAATCAGGGATAGCACACATTGTCTCACTTCCAGGAATACAAGGTGAACACACCTGGCAGAATGTGCTATTGTGCTCTGGATCATGGCTCTTGAAAATGTATTTGCACGAGTTTTGTGGGGCGAAATTAAAAGTAGCTATATGATAGTTCTTTACAATTTGCTTAAGAATAGTTAACCAAAAAAGTGTTCAAACATCCTTGTATGCCCTAACTTAAGAAAGAGACAAAACCCGAAATTTAAGGCTTCATCTAAAGTTTCACAGACAGGGTACTCAGTCACAAAAAGTGGCGGAGGTGCCGCCAGACATATTACAAGTCGATTAGAGTAAATGGCATTCTAAACATAACAGATAAAACGTCCGCCATGTTTTCACCTCCCCTGTTTGGCAAACTCTAAATAGGCGCATTTGTTCCCTAGAAAGTCCACAATTAATCGATCAACAGCTGAAAATTGAGCAAATAATCACCAAGCTTATTTAATGGGATTATCAGACACTGCATGAATATAATCAGTTGTGCTCTGAACCCGTTTAAGGACTTTTGGGTATAACTTTTACACATCAAAAAGTGCATAGTATGAGCAATTTACGCAAATGAAAAGAGTGGCATGCTATTTATCTACTCCCAGTAGAGGCTCTGTGTTAGAACTGTCTGCCTTTGGGTAGTCCCTCCTATTTATTATTTATTTTGGTCCCCTTTTTGCCGATCATACCCTTTTTAACTTTTTGTGTCCACTGGATTATTTTTACGGTGTTGTCCTAGGGGTTAGGTGCTCTTTGCCCTCATGGTCCTTTTTCTTGAGGCCTAGGTGTCTTTCCTGACTAAAAACTAGAGGGTACCTAAAATGGTGGCCATTAACTGCCATAACTGCCAACCTCTGAGGAAGCCCCATAGGGTAGCATAGAGACCTTCCAGAATCTTCTGGACCCTACTGGACCCTGTGTGGTCAGTCTATAAAAGGACAGGGGCAAGGTAGCCATTTTGTGTAGTCTAGAGAGCTTGAGGAGTGAGGCAGTGGTGAGGGGAGGTGGACGCGCAAGAAGTAGTTAGTTTAACAGAGAGATAGACAGCCTCTTCTTGAGGACCTTTCCCCCATAGCCCCTGACCAAACCCTCTTGTTGGATTTTGTCATCTGAGGGAGTCGGCTCAGTAACTACAGTTGGCCCCCTTGAGACCCTCTGGCCCCTGCCTTCCTAGATCCTAGCCGCTGACTGGGGCAAACCCCCCTCTAGTCCGCCTTACCGGTTTCCCAGAGGAGAAGACCGGAGCAAGTTGAGCCGCCCTGCGCCGCCCGAGGAGTCTCTGGAGCGGAGGCGAGTGTCTGCAGAGGTGGTGCTGGGCTGGGCGCATGAGCGAAGGAGCGCTGATCTCCGCGCAGGCCCAGGAGTGGTGAGCGATTGTCAGCGCGTGTGAAGCGCCGCGTTTCCTTGCCGAGAGTAGCGTCTGGAGTAGCTAGTGTAGCGCTCGGGGAGGAGTTGCCCTTAGATAAGGGGGGTGAGTGGGCGGGTGTCACCTTAGTGTCCCTGGGAGATCGGGAGATGGTTCCTAAGATCCAGGTGCCCCCAAATACCACCAAGTATGGGCAATGGATCACCATCAATGGCCAGAAAGGGGAGGCTCTGAGAGATACAGGAGCCAGTATGACTATGGTAAGGAGTCAACTGGTGTCTCCAGAGCAGGTGATTCCCAATGTACTCCACCCTGCCGCGATGGCTGACGGCAGAATGGGCCACTACCCTGTGGCCGAGTTTCCCTTTGAGTGGGAAGGGGTTGCAGGTTCACTTCGAGTTACCGTAAGCCTTGCCGTGCCAGTCGATTGCTTAATGGGAATGACATGGAGCACAATGCTTGGAGAGAGGTGGAATACCGGACTCATTCAGAGATGCTGGGTACACCTGACTGGGCCTGTGTAAGCACAAGGTCTGCGACTGCCCGGAGAGGGAGTTCGCCCGGGTTGGAGCCTGAAACAATGGCCCAGCCGGATGCCAAAAAGGGACAGACCCGAAGACAGGAGAAGCCTGCTTCGGCTTCCACGCCCCATGTGACAGATCGGCCACCTGCGGTGGTGAGCCAGGAGTCCGTGGAGGGGGAAGTAGTCTCCCTGGAGGACCTACCCATCCCTGCTGAGTGGCATGTGGAGGGAGGGCCTACCAGGGAGGAGTTCTGTAAGGGCCAGAAGGAGTGCCCTACCCTTGAGGGACTGAGGCGACAGGCCGAAGCCCAGGCAGCAGGGAACGTTGCAGGACACTACCACATTTACTGGGAGGATGGACTCCTCTACAGTGAACCCAAGGTACCTGGTTCATCAAGGGCCTTGGTAGTCCCGCAACGATACCGAGCCTTTCTGTTGGAATTGGCTCATGAAATACCCTTGGCAGGACACTTAGGTTAGGACAAGACCTTTGCTCGGCTTGTCCCCCACTTTTACTGGCCTCAGATGAAAGTGGCGTCTGACACCTACTGTCGGACATGTGTATCCTGTCAAGCCAGTGGGAAAACAGGGGTGAAGCTGAAAGCTCCCCTGGAACCACTACCTGTCGTTAGCACCCCCTTTGAAAGGGTGGGCATCGACATTGTGGGGCCATTGGATCCACCAACTACAGCTGGTCACAGGTTTATCCTGGTTCTGGTGGATCACGCCACGCGGTACCCAGAGGCAATTCCTCTGAGGACTGTCACTGCACCTGTAGTGGCCAGGGCCTTGATGGGGATCTTCACCCGAGTGGGTTTCCCCAAGGAAGTTGTGTCCGACAGGGGGACCAACTTCATGTCAGCATATTTGCGGGCAATGTGGAAGGAGTGTGGAGTGACCTACCGGTTCACCACTCCCTATCACCCCCAGTCAAATGGACTGGTAGAAAGGTTCAACAAGACCTTGAAGGGCATGATCAGAAGTCTGCCTGAGAGCCTGCGGAGGAAATGGGACGTCCTCCTACCCTGTTTGTTATTCTCCTACAGGGAAGTGCCACAGAAAGGAGTGGGCTTCAGCCCCTTTGAGCTTCTGTATGGGCACCCTGTACGCGGACCTCTCAGCCTGGTGAAGGATGGATGGGAAAAGTCTCCCAGGAAGCCCCCCCAGGATGTGGTGAGCTACATGCTGGCCTTCAGGAGCCAAATGGCGAAGTTGTGGAAGCAAGCTTCTGACAACTTGGAGGCCAGCCAAGCAGTAATGAAGGAGTGGTATGACCACAACGCTCACCCGGTGGAGTTGGAGCCTGGCCAGAAAGTGTGGGTGATGGAGCCTGGAGAGCTAAGTGCCCTCCAGGATCGCTGGACAGGCCCCTTTGAGGTGTTAGAGAAGAAGGGTAAGGCCACATACCTGGTGGACCTTAAGACCCCTCGACAGCCCCTACGGGTGCTACATGCTAATCGCCTCAAACCCCACCATGAGAGGCCCGAGGTCATCTTAATGATGGTGACTAATGGAGGAGAGGAAGCGGAAAGCGAACCTCTCCCGGACTTGTTTTCGTCTCAGGAAAAGGATGGGTCGGTGGAGGGAGTGATTCTCTCCCCATCCCTAACTCCTGAGCAGCGAGAGGACTGCCGCCAGATACTGGAGCAGTACTCTACGTTGTTCTCCCTTGTCCCGGGAAGGACCCACCTGTGTACCCATGATGTGGACACAGGAGACAGCCCACCAGTGAAGTCAAAGACCTACCGGCTGTCAGACAAGGTGAAGGCCAGCATCCACGGTGAGGTTACCAAGATGCTGGAGCTAGGAGTTATTGAACCTTCCAGTAGCCCCTGGTCCAGTCCGGTGGTTCTAGTGCCAAAAGGAGCTCCACCAGGCACCACTCCAGAACTGAGGTTCTGTGTGGATTACCGGGGACTGAACTTGGTTACCAAAACTGATGCTCATCCGATCCCTAGGGCGGATGAATTGATTGACCGGCTGGGAGCTGCCCAATACTTGAGTACCTTCGACCTCACTTCAGGGTACTGGCAGATCTCCCTTACAGATGGAGCAAAAGAAAGGTCAGCTTTCTCCACACCTGAGGGACACTTCCAGTTCTGCGTGATGCCCTTTGGGCTCAAGAACGCCCCTGCCACTTTTCAGCGGCTGGTGAATCAGGTCCTCTCCGGAATGGAGGGTTTCTCCGCTGCTTACCTGGATGACATTGCTGTCTTCAGCAGCAGTTGGGAGGACCATTTGCAACATTTGCAAGCAGTTCTCCAGGCCCTGAAACAAGCTGGCTTGACAATCAAGGCCAGCAAATGTCAGATTGGGCAGGGGTCGGTTGTGTACCTAGGTCACTTGGTGGGTAGGGGGGACAGTGCAGCCCCTCCAGGCAAAGATTGAGGCAATCATGGCCTGGGAACCCCCCAAGACCCAGACGGAGGTCCGAGCTTTCCTGGGCCTCACAGGTTACTACCGTCGCTTTGTGAAGGGGTATGGCACTATTGTAGCGCCCCTCACAGAGCTTACCTCTATGAAACAACCTCGATGGGTAGGCATGACAGAGGCTTGTCAGCAAGCCTTTTAGAAATTGAAGCAGGCAATGTGTGCAGCACCGGTCCTGAGGGCCCTAGACTTCTCCAAGGAGTTCATTGTCCAGACAGACGCATCAGCACATGGCATTGGGGCAGTGTTATCGCAACTCAATGAAGAGGGTCTGGATCAGCCTGTAGTCTTCCTATCCAGGAGGCTGCTTCCCCGGGAACAGAAGTGGAGTGCAATTGAGAGGGAAGCTTTTGCGGTGGTGTGGGCTCTGAAGAAGTTGCGGCCATACCTGTTTGGCTCGCACTTCCTTGTTCAGACTGACCACCGACCCCTTCGTTGGCTGATGCAAATGAAGGGGGAAAATCCCAAGTTGTTGAGATGGTCCATCTCCCTACAGGGAATGGACTTCCGGGTGGAAAATCGTCCTGGAGTGGACCACGCCAATGCAGACGGTCTCTCTAGGTATTTCCGCCTTAGTGATGAGGACTCCCAAGGGGCTGGGTAGCTCTCCCCACTTTCAGCTGGGGGGGGGACGCGTGTTAGACCTGTCTGCCTTTGGGTATTCCCTCCTATTTATTATTTATTTTGGTCCCCTTTTTGCCCCTCATACCCTTTTTAACTTTTTGTGTCCACTGGATTATTTTTACGGTGTTGTCCTAGGGGTTAGGTGCTCTTTGCCCTCATGGTCCTTTTTCTTGAGGCCTAGGTGTCTTTCCTGACTAAAAACTAGAGGGTACCTAAAATGGTGGCCATTAACTGCCATAACTGCCAACCTCTGAGGAAGCCCCATAGGGTAGCATAGAGACCTTCCAGAATCTTCTGGACCCTACTGGACCCTGTGTGGTCAGTCTATAAAAGGACAGGGGCAAGGTAGCCATTTTGTGTAGTCTAGAGAGCTTGAGGAGTGAGGCAGTGGTGAGGGGAGGTGGACGCGCAAGAAGTAGTTAGTTTAACAGAGAGATAGACAGCCTCTTCTTGAGGACGTTTCCCCCATAGCCCCTGACCAAACCCTCTTGTTGGATTTTGTCATCTGAGGGAGTCGGCTCAGTAACTACAGTTGGCCCCCTTGAGACCCTCTGGCCCCTGCCTTCCTAGATCCTAGCCGCTGACTGGGGCAAACCCCCCTCTAGTCCGCCTTACCGGTTTCCCAGAGGAGAAGACCGGAGCAAGTTGAGACGCCCTGCGCCGCCCGAGGAGTCTCTGGAGCGGAGGCGAGTGTCTGCAGAGGTGGTGCCGGGCTGGGCGCATAAGCGAAGGAGCGCTGATCTCCGCGCAGGCCCAGGAGCGGTTAGCGATTGTCAGCGCGGGTGAGGCGCCGCGTTTCCCTGCTGAGAGTAGCGTCTTGAGCGCTGCGCAGGCCAAGTGTGGAGCGGGACGGTGCCATCAAGGAGGAGCGCTGTCTCGAGGCCGCGCAGGCTTGGTCTAGGCTTGGGCGGCTCCTGAGGTGCGGAAGCGTCCTGTGCGCCGCGCAGGCCCAGAGGAGGGCTGGAGGAACACTCGGCTTGGGTGAAGAGCGGAGCTGAGTAGGTCGTCGGCCGGGCAGGCCGGGTGAGGGGAACGAGCAAAGGAGGAGGAGCGCCGGAGTCCCAGTGGGCGTACAGAGAGGTCTGATTGCTGAATGAGTAAGCGTCTAGCTTTGGTAGAGCAACCAGAGCTGGACGGATTTCCTACATATCGGCAGGGTCTCTGAGTGGAAGTGAAGCAGAGTCACAGAAGATCGAATTGGGCAACTAAGGGTTTACCAGACTTCCTGTCTCCTGACTGGAACAAGACAAGCCTTAATTGGATTGAAAAAGACCCTTTTACCCTTTCAGTGTTAGTAAAAGACCCTTTTACTAACGCTGATTGCAATGCCTTATGTGCTTCTTTATAACTGAAACAGAGGGGAAAGGTTACTGGCACTGTCCATGAGGCAGATCTTGCATTCTAGCTATTGATAGCAGTAATTCACCAACTGTCAGATGGACTAGATAGATAGTACCTTGGTCAAAGTAAAGTGATGTTTTGCCCTGTTACATTACCTGAAAAGTCTAATGCTTCCAATTGAATCTCTGTACTAGCATAAAGGTTTGAAAAACTGTGATTTGCTTTAGGTGAATAACCTGGATGTCCAAAAGTAAGGTATCACTGAAAGTTACTGCATTTAGAAGTGAAACCTCTTCCCGTGTACAACTAAAACTGTGAATTGATGTCTGTGTAGAGAGATAGGGGGCTAAACTGCTGAAATTAGTACCCCAGAGTTGGATACACTAGAGAGAAGCTATATTTTTGTAATATGAACTGCTGAACAGCCGAAAGATTTTATAAAACAGCTCGTATTTTTCCAAATTGGTGTAGTGTCCTTATTTTTGAGTGGTTGGATGTTTTGTTACTGAAGGGTGGGACGCAAACTTAGCACATGTTCCTTGGAGTTAGGCCTTCCCACTTTATGCCAAGCAGCCCTATGTGACTTGGGGGTTCCCTAGGCCCAACACTCTGCATATCGGGAGTGATACCCTCTCCCACACATTTAATAAATAAACATTACCGAGAAATGATACAAATGACACCCTGTAAACAGTTCAGACTTCTGAATCTGATGTAGCCCAATGTGTCTACGAAAGTTCTAAAGGATCATTTCGTTCATTCTCCATAAAGGGACAAATAGTGCATATACACCAGCACTCAAGTATTTACTTCACCTTAAAAAACGATGTTCCAGTATTGTCCAACTTTAATTCTAAAGGTTTATCAAGAATAAATAAATGTGCAGCACTGGACAGAACGGCGCCCTGCAATTTGGGTCTCTTCGAACTGGATCCTTCTTCGCTCATTAAATGGAAGGTTAAATGCTTCAGCGCCAGAGAACGCACACTAGAAAAAATAAAATTGTTTAATTAAGTTATGACATGTTCATTAGTGAAAATATATAGCTTTTACTCTGCAGTGTTATTCACAACTGATGTCACCAATTCTAATGGACCTCGTGGTGACATTTCACACAGTGCCTATGCACTTGAAATAGATATTTTTTTAATGCTCTTGAGGAAACCCTAACAGATGTTGTTGATGTTTTACTATGCATATTACTGTTGATACATCCTGGTTTAAGCCCACCAGCTTGCTAACATGCATTCCAATAGACGCCTGGGTCTGCAGTCTCAACTAGTCTGTAAGCAGAGATTTCTCTCAGTAGCTCTCAGTAGTTGGAAGATCAGCAATGACAAACTGCCTGCACTTTAAAGAGAGGGCAGAGATCGCTCTGCAGGCGAGTGTAGAGAGTGGTTGCCCCCACTTGCAGATGGATATCTTCAGTGGTGGGGGTGTCCAGGGACCCCTTTCATCCCTCTAGAGGGCTACCCTCAGGTGGCGTGCACCATCAGTGTGCCTCCTAAGGGCATGTTTACTTCTACATGGGTGTCTGCAATAGGGCTCGTGTGGAATGGTAAATGATGTCCTCATTTACATGGGGCCACACTCCCGTGAAGAGGGCGTTGGCACCACATGTGTGGCAGCGCTACCAGTTTTACAGAACTGCCCACACAAGAGTCTGCAACCCTTTCTGTAATACAATAGTCCCCAGGGCTGCACAAAGCTGACACGCACTAGCTGGGAGACAGGAAAGCCTCTCTCTAACTCTCTTTCATATTGCTAACTTTCATTTACTAATTTGTTAATTCTGATCTTTACCATGGCTCTGCATATCCTGCTCATACCATGTTCAAAGATTTACTTCCTAACGCTCTCACTTCTACTGTGGCTTTTGGGAAGCCACTTTACCATTTCAAAAGCCCTTTGGCGGCAAGGGAGAGAATCTTCGCCTCACCCCTAATCCTTGAGGATGCATCAATCAGGTGTGTCACCTTTTTTGTATTGTTGCTAACCCTGCAACTGCCCACGAAACATGGCAGTCAAGGGAAATAATGTGACCCGGGGACATCATTTAGCCTCGTCTGTACGTTTTTCGCTTGGATTTTAACACCCACATTTAGCAGTAAAATTGACAAACATACCCTACATTCTTTGTTTGGGTATCACTGTTATCCTTGCTCCTGACATGGAAAGGGAAATATTTACAGCCTTCTTTAATTGCAGCATTTTCCCTTTGTCATTTTTTAAAAATGGTAAAACACTGGTGTTTAACATTGACGGTAATCACTAATTTGACTAAGTGGAGGCATTTTAAAAAAACACAAATATAAAATACAGAATATAAAATATGTTGCCGCCTAAGGGTATGATATTATTTTGGTCCTTTTTTACATGAGAACATTTAATATAAAAGTGTTCTAAGGATCAACATGTACACTGAGACATTCTACTGTTTACAGATATCAAATAAATCTGCAAGAAAACAAACTAGAATATCAAAGTAAGAACACCCTGCTGTCTCGTCACTACCCTCAACCCAGCGATGGGAACAAAAACAATTGTAAAATGCTGCTGCAAAAGATACAAATTTGTGCTATAAGTAGTTGAATCACTCACTTGCTGTTGAAAGCCTATTGGATGTAAAACAGGCAAGTTAATTTGCAATTGAATGCACTCGCAGACATTCAACATTTACGCAAGATACACAGGCAACATTTGCACCCGTGAGGCCATGCACAAATAAGCTCAATATCCCAACCTATATGCAGGATTTCCTTCACAGCTGCAAGAAATGTATGAGGAACGTGGACTTCTCCTGAAATGGCGGGTGTCTGCTACATTCATAGTGAAGGCTTAGGGGCCGATTCCGATCGGAAGGGCTCAGAGTGATGGTCGGAGCCCTTCCGACCGAACCTGAATGTGTCGCCCGGATTCCTTTCTGACCGAGCCACTCTGATGGGCTCAGTCGGAAAGGAATCGGACTCGGATTTCTGGATTGCGGACGACAGAATGCCCGTTCGCCGTCCGGAAATCCCTCTGTACTCCCCCGGCCGCCTCTTTGCGACCGAGGGAGTACGATGGCAGTTTTTTACTGCCTTTTCGTGCTGGTTTTTCCGGCACGAAAAGGCAGTCAGAAACTGTCTTTGGGGGGCCCAGGTAGGGCCCCCATGGGTGCAAGGCTGCCGAATAGCAGCCTGGTGGGACATATGGTGGCCCTCTGTGGATCCCTGTACCCGGTGGCAGGCATCTTGGGGTGCCGGCCACAGGGTGCAGGGATGAACTGCACCCTGCTTTTAACAATGCAAGCATGCATTCTGCTCGGAATGCATGCTTGCATTGTGATGTATACGAGTGCGACCGAACCATCGTACTAGCTGGGCCGTAACTGACGACCGCAAGTCGGTCGGTTACGGCTCCTGACCGATGTTGGACGGACCTGAGCCCGTCCGACATCGGAATCGGCCCCTAAGTTACCACATGGAGGTTAAATAATGCATTCTCCAGACAAATTAACGACCAATAGGTGGGAGCGCTGTGCTTTTAGGTTCCGTGTGGGTGGGCGGTCAGCTGCATATTCCAAAACTAGATTGATGGGGGTAATGCCACAGAACACCAGAACCCCCCTTCAGTTGATAGCATCTACCTGACTTCTTGCCTCAGCAACTCACGTAGTCTCTCCCCACCCACTTCTTTTTCTTGCAGTGCACTCCCTGTTGTTGCCCTTCATCTCTCCCCATCATAGCCTTGTTTCTCAATCAACCTTTGCCTCTCCCCATAAACTGCCATACAAGTAGTGTCAAGCATACCACTTAAACAAATGAATTTTTTTTTAAATTAAAAAACATTCCGGTTGGAGCAATTTCGTTTTCATTGTTAGAAACTACCTAATCATAAATTGTGTTTTTCTTTCGAATTCTAAAAAACGATTTCTTGAATGCTTGGAATTTCTACTGTATAACTGAACAGATGCCAATACTGTTATCTCAATTGATTTTATATTACCACCAGCACTTTGGAACTCAACACAACATGGGTCCAAGACTTATAATTTAGTCTGAATTAATCTTTTTTGTTTTATTTCTATTTCTCAACATATTGCTTTGTTTTGATTTCATGTTTATGACTAGATACGAAGAAACTTACATCTATCAAAATAACCCTTATGTCGGATGTATCTTCAATTGGAGTCGTTACATCGACGACATTTTCTTCGTGTGGACTGGTAGCGAAGAAGATCTGATCAGTTTTCATGAATGGTTAAACAATCGGACTCAAGAAATACAATTCAGTCTGAGCCACTCAAAGAGCAGAATGTCGTTTCTAGATGCTGAAGTCTATCCATCTCAAGGAGGACTAGTAACAACTCTATTTAAAAAAAACGACTGATCGAAATAAAATCGCTCCACTTCACAAGTAACCACTGAAGGACAGGGTTTTAGAAACCCAGTGTCGTCAGGGAAAACGCCTGATGCCTTCCAGTTCCCCTGCTTTGGCAAACAGAGACACGGGATACTTCTTGATGACGTCAAAGACCAAAGTTTATTGGCTGCAACCAGGAACAGAGATCTACGAAGCACACACGGGTGGTTCGCTAGAGACTGCACAAATTCAATGAAGGGAGCATGGTATTTTATGCCAAAAATCAAGCCTCAGGCAACATTCTAAATTAGCATTGCTTTCATACAAACTGACCAATGACAGTGTGGCAATTCAAAAGTAGCGTATGACGACAATCCCACTTTCCGTTGTCCAGCCCAATAGAAATGACCAAGCACATTCCAGGTTTCTTGTCGGATCAGGCCGGACAAACCCATCATAAAAACCCTCAACCCAAATAAATGATTATGTCGTAAAGGAAAGGCAAAAACAGATTGGAAGTGAGATAGAAAGGTGGGTGCAGTGTACTGTAAACTCGGGCATGTCCTACTCTTTGATCTTTATCAGACCAGCCGCTTAACAAGGAACTGGCTCAGCGAGGTCAACCTCGGGCAAGGAGTCAGTTCCGCCAGGTCACTCAGAAGTCAGCTAAGGCATACGTGTCTCAAGGACTCGCTCGGCCGCAGTCATCGGCCTATGTGAGGACAACCATACAAAATGGCTGTCGTTCACAAAATGGAACCCGAAGGTTCAAACTAAATCCTCGAATACGGAGTGTTCTCATTGATCGATTCATGCGAAAACACTCAGACACACTACACTCGTCATTTGCGGTCTGCTGACATCAAAATCGTCTATTTCCAACGACCTTAATTATACTGGTTCGGAACCATCGAACCTCACTCACGAACCACGGAACTACACCACCCACGAAGTTTAAAAGAAAATTTACCATTTGGTCAATACCTTCGAATTCGACGGAATTGCCATTTTAAGGATGAATATCAAATCCATCCGTTGAGATTAATAGAAAACCTAATAGAGCGTGGCTACCTCAAAAAACTACTCAAGAGGTTGAGGAAACGTGCCTGGTGTACCCCTTGGGAATGCCTTTTTGAAAATAGTAAAAGGAGGTGGGTAACCCAATATACCCTTGCGGGCTCGGGCAAACAATATGTAAAGATAAAAATACCAGCAAGGGTTTTGCTTTCGACAAATAATTTGCAGCGAATACGATCTGTATTATTTAGACACTTAAGCTGAGAACATCAGCTGCTAAAATCGTTAGCCTTTGCCCAGAGACTACGGTGGCAGACTTTTCCTCTCTCTCGGTGACGTTTCAACTAAGATTCATAATTTTCTCCTACGTCTATTCGAGAAATGAAATATCGGCCTGTGTACTTTTGACACAACGTTATAAGTGAGAGTTATATGCGATTCCACTGTGTGATACAACTCTCTACATTTTATCCATCTCATAGACTGGGTCACACTAATAACCATTTCTACAAGGGTCAACCATACCTTACAAACTTTCGTCCTGATGATGGTCTTGGGATAGCACCGATAAGACCGAAACGTCGACACGCTTGTCCATGTCTGCATCAATTAACATATATTGCCTTTGATTTACTGTTTATTTAAACCAAAAGTCATTGTTATTAGTCATACAGACTGGACCTTTATCTTTTGTATCAATGGAATGAATGTCTTTTTCCTTATATTTGAGCTATGGTATCAATTTAGTTGACTGTGAACCCGTATAATTTTATTTAAAAAAAACAAATAATAAGTCTTTTTTGAAATACAATTTCTTGTGTTGCTTTTTCCTTTTTTCTTTCTTGAGCTAGTGTGGTAGCTTATTTGGTTCTCTCCTAAACAATAAGGTGAGACAAAACAATTTTAGCAGCTGATGTTCTCAGCTTAAGTGTCTAAATAATACAGATCTTATTCGCTGCAAATTATTTGTCAAAAGCAAAACCCTTGCTGGTATTTTTATCTTTACATACTTCTTAAAAAAAGAACAAAAAGAAATGGACAGGATTGTATGTGTCTCTACGTTCTGTCCCAATTCGAATATGCTTAAAAAGGTCATCACTCGCAATTGCATTTAGTAAAAAATCTCCATGAAACATTGATTACTGCTCCGTTGTTTGCTTTCAGAAAAGACCGTAGTATTGCAAGCCAACTGGTTCGAGCGGCCCTCCCCCAAAAGGATACAATTTCAGTGAGAGCCTTCGTAGGGTTACCCCCCATACAAGGACACCACAAATGTGGGACTTGTATTTGTTGTTCAACCACAGAAGAAGGTTGTGTTTTTGAACACAACAATATCTTCTGGAAACAGGATTCTTTTTCAAATTGTAAGTACGTGGTATATGGAATGAAATGCCCTTGCAAGAAATTGTATATTGGCAAGACGAATCAAGAAGTAAGAACAAGAATCACACAACACAAATCAAGAATTAAAAAGAACATCCAAACAGCCCCATCAGTAAATCAATGGCGCCTGAACAATAATACAAAAATGGATTTAAAATGGACTGTGATTTCGAAAGTTGAACGTGATATCAGAGGGGGAAACCGAGATGCAAAATTGTCCAGAAGAGAAGCTATGCTAATTGTTAAATTCAATTCTGCAGTCGACGGTCTAAATGAGTTAACGGAGATTTACAAACTAAATCAAAACACCTTTTTGATCATCACTATCATATTGCTGAAGAATCCGCAAACTCGAAGCGAGTCCACCTTTCCAAGGCATACCCCAGGAGCAATCAATGTTATCTAGATGCGAATATGCGTCTGATGAACTTAAGAGAAAGACAGGTGTGGACTACTATCCCCCACTCAAAACAAAGTTATGATTGAAAGCATATTCCCCTTAACGCTCAAGATGGGGCCCACTTACAGTCCCTGTAGATGGGACCTCCAAATATGTACATTTATGCAGAGAACGGCATACCATATGCTGCCAATTATTCAGGCAGATCATGTTGCCGGTAACATTAGTAGAAATGGAACGACCAGACATCCCATAAAACGTGGCTCATATACAAGGTCATTTACTCTCATGGTGACACATCAATACAGCATTTTGCCACCAACATCAGTGGTAAATATAATGCCTAGACGCCCCATAAGTGCGGCAAAAATACAAGGTCCGTCAAGTTCACATTTCATTCTTATGGCGAGAAATGAACACGCTTTTTCCCAATAAACAAGCAATATCGTGAAAACATATTGGCATACTGTAGTGAATGAGTGAACTAACATAAAACCGCCTAACTACTTAATACTACATTTCCCAGGATCCTCCACACCAGGAAGTAACTATGTTAATCGTCTACAGCCCCACAGGCTTCCGTAGAACGCTACCGAAGGAAACGCCATTCTAATCGGTCCGTCTTAAAAGCGACGCACAGAGGTAAACTAGCTTCGAGCCAGTTATTTTGAATTATTAAGACATCTAGCGACCATGAGAACATCACTCTTACAAGCTTTCAATTGATTTAAGGTTTGCCCCGCGCGCTCGCATCAATCAATTATTTAAAGAGGACATTGGAAATCAAACAAGTAAGCCCCGGACGAGCTAAACTTTCATTCTCCTTTCGAATAAGTATTAAATAGGAACAGCTGTCTTATCAAAAATCGCGTATTTATTTCCTAGGTCATCTACATCATCTAGAGAAACACAAGCGTGTGTATGGGTGTGTTTGATGCAAGTACAAGGTATTATGATGGTTGGGTCATGTTTTATGACCGTTTCAGGCAGTGATATTCTTCTTTACCCGTTTTTCATTTCTAGTGTTACACGTCGGGCATATCAAGTCAGGCTTATTGCAAAAGGTAAGCCAAAAGTGGTGAGCACTGATAATTTATACAAAGGAGCTATAGGTCTAAAGAAAGTTTTTGTTCTTTTCCACAGCCTTTGGGTCCTGATGAGAACTCCACAACAAGTAGGAGTTTGAAACACGTAGACCATTTGTTGTTGAGCCATAAGAACGTGAAATTGCTCCAAATTCATGAAAATAGAGAATATTATTGTTTAATTGACTGATATTGTTTTGTAAAAATTGTAAAAAGTTAAACCAAATGTATTGTAAAGACATTTTTAGTGCTGTTATTGCGTGTGTGTTGTGCATGAATGGTTGACAATGGTGAGTGACAGTGTGTATGGAATGAGTATAAATATGTAAGCTGATTTATTAAATGTAAGAATTTTTGTATTTGTGATGTAGATGTGTAAAACGAAAATGTGATAAAATCAAAACAAAGCAATGTGTTGAGAAATAGAAATAAAACAAAAAAGATTAATTCAGACTAAATTATAAGTCTTGGACCCATGTTGTGCTGAGTTCCAATATGCTGGTGGTAATATAAAATCAATTGAGATAACAGAATTGGCATCTGTTCGGTTCTATATTCGTTCTATAGTGGTCAATGGCTTGGCCTTACTGTTGGGAGCCCAAACCCAGTGGTTTTATTTATGGAATTTCTACTGGGCAAGGGCAAAGGAATTGTGAGCACAAATTGTACAAAAAACAGATTCTGCCACCAAATAATTTCTAGTAATTTCGAGAATAATGTCCTATTGCGTGGTACATTTAAGCGGGCACAAAAAGCAGCCAACTGATCTGTTGCGTTAGTTAGCAATACTGGTTATCAAGTAAATGTGAGGGGAGTACACAGACTGTTCTGTGTCAGCAGGTGGGGGAGGTAAGGTGTAATGCTAGAGGCACTCCAGTATTGAGACCACGTGACGACCTTTGACTACCATAATTTTAATTGACTTTTGGAGTTTAACTGAATCCTAGCTTGAATGTACGTCATCATTTTACCTGCATGTGCACTTTTCCTCGAAGATTTCTTTCGTGTAACCTTGTAGTTTTAGAGTGGGAGAGCTTTCACGGAGTAGAACAGCCTTGCAAGGAACAGAACGTGTGGGATGTGCATTTGAAAGTATGAGAGAGAGAGGTGTGTGGAATTAACCTTTTGGTCTCAGAGTGCAGTCAGGGCCGGACTGGCCGTAGCGGCACCGGGCAATCCCCCAGTGCGCCGCACGGGTGGAGGCCGGTTTGGGCATAGCTGCAAAATCGGCCCTGTACCAAAATCGTCTGAAAACCGGCCCTGGCAAAGAGCTCGGCGGCACCCCTGAACCCCCGAGGGAGGGTGGCCGAGCACTTTGCCAGGGCCGCTTGCGGTTCAGAGTCCGGCCCGAATGCAGTGTTATATGCAGTGGTGCTCAAATGTGCATTATGTTGTACATTGGGAGATGAAGTGTGTATTGCAATAGGCAGTTGTGCACAAATTTGCATTGTGTTGTACGTTGGGAAGTATAATAAAGTTCTTACTATTGGCTTTGACATGCACTCATGCCATCTTGAATTCTGACTCTGTCTAGCTTGAGCTTTTGCGCACAAAGGCAGGCCCCCAGATTACTGAAATTGCTTAGGTTATTCATGTTCAAGGTTGTTTTGTTTTTAGAGATTGTTTTTCTGTACGGCTGGAGTCTTTGATAAGCTTCATTTAGATAAGAGGCTGCAACGTGTGGGCGCACAAAATGAACGTGAACTCTTTTGCCTTTGGAATACTTGCATGGAGAGTGGCCAACTCCAGTAAGTTTCCTTGGCGCAGAGATGGGCCTCTCAGAAACGTTGGTGCACAGACATAATATCGAGTTTTTTATTTTGATCTACATTAATATCGAGTTTTAAATAGCGTAGGGAAAGAATATCATGAAGAATATCAGTGACCAGAATATCGACCTGAAGGTAAGAAATATTGTTTCTGTTAATATCGAAGTTAGTAATATCGAAAGCAAAAATATTGATGTTAATAATATCGATGTTTATGTAAGTGTTATGTATTTTAGTATTTTATATGTATGTGTTTCACATGTTTTATGTTTTTTATTTAAAAAAATTTATATTTATTAAATGTTTAGAAGTTAGCAATTGTTTTTAAAGTACATTTGCGTTTTAGTACCGTAGCGGGTTGTGGGTTTATAGGGGAATAGGGTGGGAAGTAATTTAATTATAGTAAATTAAATGATAATTTTAAAACATTATTAATTATTTGCAATTAAATTGTGCATTTTAGTTCCGTAGCAGGTTGTGGGCAATAGGATGGGAAGTAATTTAATTGTAATTAAGTAAATATACATTTTTATTTATTGAGATTGATAATTAATTTATTGTTAAATAATTATTAATTGGCAATTATTTATTAATTGATAATTATATTAATTGTGTTAATTTTTTATTCAAGCGGGTTAAGGGTTTATAGGGGAATAGGGGAAGTAACTTAATTACAATAAAATGATGATTTTTATTTTTGGGTATTGATTATGGATTTATTTATGAATTGTTAATTGGTAATTCATTTTTACTAATTATTATTTATTGGTATTAAAAATAATTTGTTAAATATAAATTGGTAATTAATTTTTATTATTTGATAATTATATTGTGTTCATTTTTATGAGGAGTGGGTTGGGGTTTATTGGGGAATAGGATGGGAAGTAATTTAATGTTATTAAAGTCATGATTAATTAAATTTTTTATTGGTATTTATAATTTATTGATAATTTATTAATTCATTTATTTAATAAAAAACATGATTAATTTATAGATATGTTATCTTTGACCCCTACACTATCCAAAACTTTACTTACTGTTGCACTCTCTGGAGTAGGAATAGTAATTTTTACCCCTACGCTATCCAACACTTTCCCTACTGTTGCACTCTCTCGAGTTGGAATAGCAATTATAACCCCTATGTTATCCAAGACTTTCCCTACTGTTGTACTCACTGGAGTGGGGATAGTAATTTTTACCCCTAGGCTATCCAACACTTTCCCTACTGTTGTACTCACTGGAGTGGGAATAGTAATTTTTATCCCTACATTGTCCAACACGTTCCCTACTGTTGCACTCACTGGAGTGGGAATAGTAATTCTTACCCCTACGCTATCCAACACATTTCCTACTGTTGCACTGTCTGGAGTTGGAATAGCAATATTAAACCCTAAGCTATCCAACACTTTCCCTACGGTTGCACTCACTGGATTGGGAATAGTAATTTTCACCCCTAAACTATCCAACACTTTCCCTACTGTTGCACTCACTGGAGTGGCAATAGTAATTTTTACCCCTACACTATCCAACACGTTCCCTACTGTTGCACTCTCTGGAGTTGGAATAGTTATTTTTACCCCTATGCTATCCAAAACTCCCTACTGTTGCACTCTCTGGAGTGGGAATAGTAATTTTTACCTCTAGGCTATCAAACACTTTCCCTACTGTTTCACTCACTGGAGTGGGAATAGTAATTTTTACCCCTACGCTATCCAACACTTTCCCTACTGTTGCACTCTCTGGAGTTGGAATAGTTATTTTTACCCTTATGCTATTGAAAACTCCCTACTGTTGCACTCTCTGGAGTTGGAATAGTAATTGTATTCCTTCCGCTATCCAATATTGTTCTGTATACTTTTAGTTAATGTTGTGTATAATTTATTTTTAGAATTTTAAAAATATTGTAGTTTTTTAATTTGTTATATCTATTTTTCATATTTTTATTTATATTATTTTTGTATGTGTATATATGTATTTATATTTCATAAAAATGTTTTTAACAATTTCTAAGTTAATAAAATAAATAATTACGAATATTTTTAAGTATATATATTATATTTTATATGTATGCTTAAGTTATTTTAACATTATATGCATTAGTTATGATTTTTAAACATTTTTAAAAATGTTTAACTATTTTTCTTTTATTTAAATGTATTATTTACTTTTTTTTAACATTGAAAAAACAATATTTTTAACAACGATATTTTAGACATCGATATTTTGTTTCTGATATTTTTGTACTTACCATGATATAGATAGGATGTCGATATTCTTGACTTCGATATTTTTGCCACAATATTTTTGTACCTCGATATTGTGATACTCGATATTTTGTCAGTGTTTCAGAAAAATCTAGTGGGCTTTGAGATTGTAAAGCTGGGGTTTGTTGACTAGGAAACTGGGATTTTGAATTTGAATGGGGATGGACGGTTTACTTGGGTTGCAGAACCTGGTTTGCAGAAGGCTCTTAGCCCCGGCTGTGAATCCCCCAGTCTGGAGTGGGCTTAGATGCAGTGTATGCAGACAGTGATGTGTTTTATTTGAGTATTGACTTTGTGATGTGCGAGTGTGTCAGTGTCCACATTCAAGTCTTCAGTGGTTATGATCATCTGATGTATTTAGTGTATATATCTTTTTGATTTCTTGCAGTGGACATCCATTATACTATTATCTGCAAGTATTTCAATCCACATTATTAACTGCTTGTATTTCATTCCATATCATCTGCTTGTAATTCATTTCATGTATTTGATTCAATGCATTTAACAGTTGTATTTGCCTACTTAGAAGTGTGTTTCATATATATATATATATATATATATATATATATATATATATATATATATATATATATATATATATATATATATATATATATATATATATATATATATATATATATATATTCACCAACCACCCTCCTTCAACAGGAAAGTAATAGCCGCACACCATGACGAAGCTTGCATCCCTTTATTAAGAAACAGCCGGCAGTCCTAACATGTTTCGCTCGTTTACCTTGAGCTTTTTCAAAGGGTTGCGCCGCTGATTTCCAATTAGGCATGAAGAGGGACTGTATCCATTTCTTTATTTGGACTGTAAACAAGCAGAGAGGAAATGGAGACGCAAGTACAATGAATCCTCTAAAGAAATATGGAAAAAAAAGATTCTTGCCTATAAAAGTCTCATTAAAAGATCGAAAGCTGACTATTACTCCTCTTTGATCTGTAATTCCACCAATAATGCCAGGAGTATCTTTAACATCTTAAACAGCGTTACCAACCCGGACGCGTGCAAGAATGTGATTGTTCCGTCCTAAGATCTCTGTGACAATCTTGCCATATTCTTTAAAGAAAAAATCGATTTGATTCTTAAAGACTTAGACAGCCCCCTTGACAGTAACTGCCCCCCGGAATCTGGACCTGTTCCACCGGTTACCCCGTTACCAAACTCGGCTCTGACTCTGGAAAGCTTGTTGCTCAGGTTCCTGCCGCTCACTTTTGAAAATTTTTCCAATATAGCGAGAGGGATTGTTTCCGGCTCTCCTTTGGATCCGCTCCCCACTAAAATTTGGAAGGAATTTGCAGACAAGCTTTTCCCCTCACTCCATCTTATCTGCAATCAATCCCTGGTGACTGGCACCGTCCCTGCTCACTGGAAACGGGCGTTAGTCTCCCCCCTGCTAAAAAAACCCTCGTTGGACCCTGAGTGTTCAAAAAACTACCGACCGATTTCACTGCTGCCATTCCCCGCCAAGATAGTTGAGCGGGTGGTTAGCAACACTCTTTCCACCCACTTGGAACAACTTCTCCTACTTGACGAGGATCAATTCGGCTTTCGGCCGGCCCATGGGACCGAAACAGCCCTCATCACCGCTATGGATGAACTTCAGAGGCGTGCAGACAGAAATCAGGCCTCTTTCTCGATCCTGCTTGATATGTCTGCCGCCTTTGACACAGTTAATCATAAGATCTTGCTGAAGCGGTTGACTGAGGCAGGGGTGAGAGACTCGGCATTGAGTTGGTTCCATTCTTTTCTACAGGGCAGGCAGCAGGCGGTTTCAATGCCTCCTTTTCAATCACCCTTCTCCCCGGTCCTGCATGGTGTGCCTCAGGGCTCTGCCATCAGTCCTATTCTTTTTAATGTCTACCTCAGGCCACTAATCTCGCTTATTAAAGGTTTTGGCATTCGAATTGTTAATTATGCCGATGACACGCAGATGATCCTCTCCTTGGAAGGAGAGAAGTCCATCTCTGCGGAGGTTCTACATAACTGCCTAAGGAACACTGCAAGCTGGTTAAAGGCAAACTCGCTTCAGTTTAATGCCGGGAAAACTGAAGTGCTTTTCAGCGCTGGAACAAGGATCCCTCGACCGTTTCCCAACAATTTCTGGCCCCCGGAATCCGGTTCCACCGTACGGCCTGCAGCCTCTTTCCGCAACCTAGGAATCATGCTAAACCATGGTCTCAGTATGGATACCCATGTACAGAAAACATCGGCCTGTTGCTTTGCCATCCTTCGCTCACTCAGGAAGGTTCTGCCCCTTTTACCCTCCCATGCTCGTGCCCAGGTGGTTAGATGTACCATCCTGAGCAGGTTGGACTACTGTAATGCCCTCCTGCTCGGGTCCCCTGAGTATCTACTGGACAGACTCCAAAGGGTCCAAACAGCAGCGGCTAAATTGGCGTTGGGGCTGCCTAGGAGATCTCATGGACCATTTACCTTGGCAAAACTACATTGGCTTCCTCTTAGACAGAGGATCCAATTTAAAGCCCTCTGCACGGATGTGGTCCAGCTCCTCTTAGGTCCAAGTTTGTCTGGTACACTCCTTCCAGACACCTTCGCTCATCGGATGCTAAACTGGTAGTCGTTCCCAGCTTTAGGAAGGTTAGAGCTGGTGGTAGATCCTTTCAGGTGACTGCCGCCAGACTCTGGAACACTCTCCCCATCGAGATTAGGGCTATGAATGAACTTATGCAGTTTAGGAAGAGGGTAAAAACCTGGCTCTTCCCTGGCTAGCCTTTCTCCCCGGATCTCCTCTGATGCCTCTGATTCTATCTGGTTTGGATTTCTGTTAACGCCAGGATGCCTGCAATGGTGACAGTCGCGCTTTACAAATTCTTAAAATAAAATAAATAAATAAATAAATTTCTCAAGTGTCCAGTGGGCGTTGCACTCCGTCGCTAGGTGTTGTGGTCCATGCAGTTCCTGATTTTATACAATTGTTTTTACCCTCCAGTGGGTCATATATCATGCCTTTACACTGATGCAAAGTCCGTCGTGTCTCTGAAAACCCATTTTCAAGGTTTCCCTGGAACCAATACCAAAGACAGTCTTTGGCGGCACCTGCCTGTCCTGTCGCTTTCACGTACCCCAAAGGCGGTTCAATTTCAGGCAGGCTGTGGCGCTCTTGTGGCGGTGTGTCGCTTACGGCTGAACCACGCCGTTAAATATTCACCAACTACCCTCCTT
Organism: Lissotriton vulgaris; assembly: GCF_964263255.1. Lineage (NCBI taxonomy): Eukaryota > Metazoa > Chordata > Amphibia > Caudata > Salamandridae > Lissotriton > Lissotriton vulgaris. Next base: position 1,248,730,266 of record NC_141691.1, on the reverse strand, counting down.
CAACAAGGAAAGTAATAGCCGCACACCATGACGAAGCTTGCATCCCTTTATATATATATCAACATATATATATATATATATATACATACATATACATCTTGCTCCTAGGTCTGCCACACAAATGAGGAGGCACTCGAACAGCCGAGAAGGTTTGACCTTTAACCTTTAATTCTTGGTATGAACAGCGCCACACTTAGGTTATAATTACAACAGTTCCTTCGTCTCGCCTTACGGGTTTCAAAATCTTTCTTCTTCAGAGGCTTATATGCGAAGAATGCGTGCACACTCCCACACGCTAGCTAAGTAATCCATGCCACGCCCCTCAGCATTGTGTGAGTTGAAGTATTACAGTTCCTGGATGGATGCACTTTCTTAACTGCATGTCACTCTGTATGAGCCCAAGCTCTGGATGAGCCCCCACGTGTGCCAATGTCCTCATCCAACTCGCTCTGTTCCACAATGAGGTAGGTGATCCATCCTCGTGGTCCCCACCTTAAGAAATGCGTTACTTACCTGTAACTGCAGTTATCCAGTATTGGTATCTTTGATAGATTCACATGCCTGAATCATTCCCCGTCGTCGGGGTGGAAGTCCCCGGTATATAAAAAAAGTAATGTCATAAAGACATATATACACTAATAGGCCGGAGTCCTCACATTAGTAACCTATCTGAGTCCTTTTGTAAAAAAGGACCAAACTTTGGCCAGGAGCCAATCAGCTACTACCACCCTCTAGAACCTTCCAGGAAGGAGCCCTAGTCCCTCAGATTTTCGTAAGCACAGTGCTAAGAAGTACCTACTGAGAGAACCAAGGTGAGCCCTTCCATGGGAGGCGGGTGGGTTGCATGTGAATCTATGAAAGATACCAATACTGGATAACTGCAGTTACAGGTAAGTAACGCATTTCTTATCCAGCATTATGGGTATCTTTCATAGATTCACATGCCTGAATCAGAGTAGCAAGTAGTAGGCAGCACATTTCGCATAATATAGCATGTAAGACACTTGATAATACCTTATCAATAGTGCAACAGAATAAACTGCAAACAGTAGCAGGATAAGAAATGTGCAATTAGGTAATAGGAAAGGTGGGATGAAAGGAAGAAGGCTCACCTCTAATGAAATAGATGACTGAGCACTGCCTGTCCCACTGCTGCATCCTTCATAAGTTCCGAATCCAAGCAGTAGTGCTTGGTGAACGTATGTGGTGTCTTCCATGTCGCCGCTCTGCAAATGTCGACAATGGGCACCCCAGAAAAGAGCGCCATCGAGGTGGAAACCGCTCTTGTGGAATGAGCCCGAACTTTGGCGGGCAGAGGATGTCCCGCCTGTTGGTGGCAGAAGGCGATGGCCGCAGAGATCCACGTTGAAATGCTCTACTTTGTCAATGGTAGGCCCTTCCTGGGCCTGCTGAAGGCAATAAATAATTGGTTGGACTTGCGAAATTGTTCTGTTCTATGAAGGTAGAATTTCAGACATCTTTTCAGATCTAAGGAATGTAGAGATCTATCCGCTGTTGAAGATGGATTAGGGAAGAAAGATCTCAGGACAATAGGTTTGTTTAGATGAAAAGCAGACGGAACCTTTGGTATGAATTTGGGGTTAGTCCATAGAATGACTCTGTCCTGTTTAAACTGAAGGAACGGGTCCTGAATACAGAAAGCCTGCAGCTCACTCACCCTCCTTACTGACGTGAGAGCCAGCAAGAGAGCTGTTTTCCATGATAAGTATTTGAGATCCGGTTATGCATCGGCTCAAAGGGGTGTTTCATCAACTGCGCCAGGACAATATTGAGCTGCTATGTAGGTGGTAAAGGTCTCACTGGAGGATAAGTCCTGAATAGGCCTTTCAGAAACTGCTTGACCAGTCTATTGGACCATAGGGAAACACCAGACGAAGAGCATCTGAACCGAGATATGGCTGCCAGACCTTGATTGAGGCATGAGCCAAATCCGAGTTGGCCAGGTGAAGCAGGTAGGGGAGAACGAGAACGGGTGCAGTTCGTTAGCTCTACACCATAAACAGAATCTCTTCCACTTGAGAATATGTCTTATTGGTACTGTCAGCCCAGGCCCGGGCTAAGACGACCCAGCAGTCCTGAGGGATATCTAAGTCCTGGAATTCTCTGAACTCAGGAGCCAAGCCGATAATCTGAGAGATGTCAGATCTGGATGCTGGACTTGCCCCTGGTTCATAGTGAGGAGATGCGGGTAAGGCCTGAAAGGAATCGGAGGCTCCAGCGATAGAAGGTGGAGTTCTGTAAACCAGTGTTGGCGTGGCCACGCTGGGGCGACCAGGATCAGTGTGCAATGTTCTGCTTTCATTTCCCCTGGGGATCAGGGGAAATGGAGGAAACGCGTAAGCAAATACGTTGCACCATGCGATCGAAAATGGATCCCCTAGAGATCCTTTCTGGGGAAGCCAGCTTGCATAATGTTGGCATTTTGCGTTGATCTCCAACGCAAATAGATCCAGGTGAGGTCTGCCCCATCGGGAGAATACTGCGTCGAGAGCATGTCGGTAGAGCTCCCACTCGTGGTAAATGGAGCTTTGCCTGCTCAGTGAGTCCGCCAGGGTGTTGTCTGCTCCTGGGACGTACTCCGCCCTCAGCGAAATGTTGTGTTGGAGTAGCCACTTCCAAATTCGCTGCGATTCTTGAGACAACGTCATGGATCGAGATCCCCCTTGCTTGTTTAAGTAGTGCATTGTGGTGGTGTTGTCCGTCCTCACAAGCACTGGGGAGTTCCTGATTCTGGGCAAGAAAGCTCGAAGAGCCAGGTATACTGCCCTCAACTCTAACAGATTGATGTGGAGCAGTTTTTCGGCTGGCGACCACTGACCGTGTATCTGAAGTTCCTGCAGGAACGCACCCCATCCTTCCAATGATGCACCTGTTGTTATCACGTGTGGGGAGATTGGAAGCAGGAATGGAAGGCCCTGGTTCAGGTTTTTTGTTTGAAGCCACCAGTGCAGGGCCTTCACCATGAATGGAGTGATCCTGAGTAGATTGTCGAAGGATCCCGTACACTGGATCCACTGAGATGATAACGCCTCCTGTAAGGGACGCATACGGAGGCGGCAGTGTGGTATTAGGAGGATGTTGGAGGACATCATTCCTAGCAGTGACTTGAAAAGTCGCACCTTGATGGTCTTTTTGAGCTGAATGTGTGCTGCCAGCGACCTCAGTTTGGCCTGACGCTCCTGTGATGGAAAGGCCTTCTCCTGATGTGTGTCTAGAATTGCTCCCAGGAAAGTGAGGCGTTGAGAGGGCTGCAGTACTGACTTTTCCTGGTTGAGTGTAAGTCCTAGACTCTCGAAGAGCTGAAGACAGGCGTTGGAAGACCTGTTCACGCCTTCTAGAGTGGGAGACTTGATGAGCCAGTCGTCCAGGTAGGGGAATACCTGGTGATGTTGCTGGCGAAGGTAAGCTGCCACTGGAGATAGGCATTTTGTAAAAATGCGTGGCGCCGACTTCAGGCCGAATGGCAACACTCTGAACTGGTAATGTATGCCCGCCACAGTGAACCGTAGGAATTGGCGGTGACTCTTGTGGATGAGTATGTGAAAGTAGGCGTCCTGGAGGTCTAAGGACACCATGAAATCCCTGGAATTGAGTAGTTGTAACACCTCTTGAATGGATACCATACGGAACGATTGTTTTTTGAGGTATGTGTTGAGGTTCCTTAGATCCAGTATAGGTCTCCATTTCTTCTCCTTTTATTGTATCACGAAGAACCGTGAATAGAATCCTTTCGCCCTCTGACCTCTGGGAACTCTTTCTACGGCTCTTTTCTGAAGCATTAGTGAGAGTTCCGCTTGAAGAAGATGAAGATTCTTGTGTTGCATGGGACATGGGGGGTTCGGAGGAGGAGTGTCCACAAACTCCAGAGTATGCCCGAACCGAACCAGTTGGAGAACCCAACGATCCGTTGTTATTTTTTGCCAATTGTGGAGGAAGTTGGAAATTTTGCCTCCAACTACGTAACGTGAGGAAGAAGTGGAGGCCTGTTGGAGAAAGAAGTCATTGCCTTCAGGCGGGATCTTTCTTTCCTCCTCTTCCTCGAAAGGAGGACTTATTGTAAGAAGACTGGCCTTGTTGCTGCCTCTGTTGGTATTGAGGCTTGTATTGCTGGGACGAGCCATAGGAGGATTTGTACCCCTGATATTCACCTCTTGTCTGCTGGCCTCTTCCTCTGGAGCCCCGAAAGGAAGTATTCTTGTACTGGAGGGAACCCAGGGCTTTTGCGGTCTCGGTATCTTTCTTGATACCCTGCAGCATCTCATCAATATGCTTTCCAAAGAGAAGCTCTCCGTCGAACGGCATGTCCAGTACCTTGGCTTGGACTTCCGGCCGGAAAGATGCAGCTTTCAGCCAGCCTTGACGCCTAAGGACAGCTGCCCCCGCCAACTGGCAAAATCCTGTTGAGGCGATATCCATCGGCACGTCAATAATCTCTGAGGCAGACCGCTCTCCCTCAAGGAGGATCTTCTTTACCTCTTCTTTCTGTTCCTCTGGAGTGTGCCTAGGTATGGGGCAACATCTGCCCACATCTGGCGATTGTAGCGTCCTAAGAGCGCAACCGAGTTTGCCGCCCTGACGTTAATGGCCGACTTCGACGAGAACTTCTTCCCGATGTTATCCAGTTTACGGCCTTCCTTGTCTGGAGGCGCAGTCAGTGCAGCAGCTGGATTGTTGGATTTCGGCTGAGCGGCCTGTGTAATCACGAAGTTCGGTTTAGTATGGCCTGTAAGGCATGCCAGAGACGTGTCCGGGGCCTTATACTTCTTATCGAGCCTGGTCGGCACTGGAAGTAGAGATGTATTTTGAACCTTGCTGCTGCTCGCTCTATAACATTATGAAACCCCCGATGTCTTCTGGAGGTGAATCTGCCTGTGCATGGTCTGGGGATGCTGGATGTGAAATGATGTAGTCATTCCACTCATCATCCTGTATTTCTCCCTCTTCCTGTTGACCCTCCTCATCTTCTTCCACTGCTTCCTCTTCATCCGAAGATTGTTGTGGAGGCAAAGATACAGGATCTGGAGTAATTACCAGCGGAGGTGGTCTAGGGCGAGGAGGAGGAGCTAGTGTCACGGGTCGTGGTGGCACTACTGGAGGTGGCGGAGTAGGCAGAAACAGCTGTTTGTAGTCCGCTATAAGGAATTGGAGGTCCGTGACAATTGAGGCCGGGAGGCACACCATAGGTTGTGAAGGAAGAGGCGATTGATATTTCTCCTGGTATGGGACTTCTGCCTGACCCATATCTTCGTAATCCGAACTCTCATGGACCTTGACATTTAGCTCTGATGGACTTGTTGCAGTGGGGAACATGGCGCCATCATCAGAGTCCTCAGTCTCCAGCAAATGGACCGGTGGCAGTGGCTGGACTCTGCAAGGAGACGTCGCCTCTGTTGTCAGCGTACGCGTTGACATCCTGAAGTGTGTATAGGTTTACTTCAGCTTGGGAGAGCCTTCCGTCGACGGGCCCGTCGGCGGGGCGGTCATCGACGGAGGGATGCTGACGGCCACAGCAGACTTCTCTGCCGTCTTCACCGACGACTATGTCGTCGACGATATCGTCGTCGACGGTGGTTTCTTCGTCGACGGCAGTGTTGGAGTTGCCGTTGACGATCTCGTCGTCGACCGCTTTGTCGACGCTGGTGTCGACGGCTTCGTCGACGCTGGTGTCGACGTCGATGGCTTCGTTGATGGCTTTGTCATCGATGACATCGTCGACGAGGTGGTCATCGACGTCGATGGGACTTTCGTCAACGACGATGGGTTCGACTTCGTCGACGAAGGGGCTGTCGTCGACGGAGGCCTCGTCGACGTTCTTTTGACAGGAATAATAGATGTTATAGACCTACCCCACGACGACGATGTTGAAGTAGATGTCGTCAAGGTGGTGAAGGCCGATGCGGTCTACGTAGAGATGGTTACTGTCGACGCTGTCACAGGCATGGCAGAAGACACCAGCACGGGCTTCTTGAAGGTGGCTTCCTGAAGAGGAGTCTTAACTGCCATGGTTTTTTTACGACCCTCTGAAGACTTTGGTGTCTTCTTTTGAGGCGGCATATTAGACGGACCTGGAGATGTCTGTCTCGGCCTTTTAGAAGAGGAGTGTGAGCTCCTGAAGGAACACTCGCTCTCACCTGAGGAGACTGTTTGATCCTTGTCCTTCAGTCTCTGAAGCCACAGAAGCAGGCGTCCCTCTCTGTCTTTTAGAGTCTTGACAGAGAAAGTGCGGCAGACCTTACAGTCCTTGGCAGAATGGTCAGGGTAGAGACAGTAGAGGCAGTCTTCAGAAACCTGAGCAGAGCTCAGTGGAGACTCCCTTAGCACGACGTGCGGTAGAAAATCTGAGGGACTAGGGATCCTTCCAGGAAGGTTCTAGAGGGTGGTAGTGGCTGATTGGCTCCTGGCCAAAGTTTGGTCCTTTTTTACAAAAGGACTCAGATAGGTTACTAATATGAGGCCTACGGCCTATTAGTGTATATATGTCTTTATGACATTACTATTTTTATATACCAGGGACTCCCACCCCGACGACGGGGAATGATTCAGGCATGTGAATCTATGAAAGATACCCATAATACTGGATAACAGGGTGTTGCTCTCCTCGCGGCTGGGCTGCCGCTGTTACATCTTGCTCCTAGGTCTGCCACACAAATGAGAAGGCATTCGAACAGCCGAGAAGGTTTGACCTTTAACCTTTAATTCTTGGTATGAACAGCGCCACACGTAGGTTATAATTACAACAGTTCCTTCGTCTCGCCTTACGCGTTTCAAAATCTTTCTTCTTCAGAGGCTTATATGCGAAGAATGCGTGCACACTCCCACACGCTAGCTAAGTAAGCCATGCCACGCCCCTCAGCATTGTGGGAGTTGAAGTATTACAGTTCATGGATGGATGCACTTTCTTAACTGCATGTCACTCTGTATGAGCCCAAGCTCTGGATGACCCTCCACGTGTGCCAATGTCCTCATCCAACTCACGCTGTTCCACAATGAGGTAGGTGATCCATCCTCGTGGCCCCCACCTTACAGGGTGTTGCTCTCCTCGCAGCTGGCTGCCGCTGTTACATCTTGCTCCTAGATCTGCCACACAAATGAGGAGGCACTCGAACAGCCTCCTCATTTGTGTGGCAGACCTAGGAGCAAGACATACATATACATATCCATATACATTGGAATGTTGTTCATTGACACGTGGGAAAGCCTTTTTGTTAGAGAGTGTTGCAAAAATAAAACGTCATGCCTTATACTGGAAACAGTCTTTTGCTGTCTCTCATTTTATAACAGTGAGATCCCTTTCCTGGTGGTGTTTTTATAGCTTCGCCGTGTTTGTGCATCCGTGTCGGAGGGAGGTATTTTCTAATATTTGGAAGGGCGAAGCAATACATAAGGTGGGACTCATATCAGGCAGTAGAACCAGAAATAAAAGCAAAAAGAGATAACAGAGCAAAATGGATAACACACACACACACCACAACATAAATGTAAATTTCTAGTGTTCAAGCAGGCCTTAGTCTCTGTAATAAAAATAAATGATGTTACAACAATACATACACAATTAAAACCAGTTACAGCAGTAGATATTGGCAATGAAACAGATTATACAGGTGCATGCATGTATTACTTATCAAGATATTAAACATTTTACCATGTAACAGTTTCGAAATTATCGAATCACACGAAGGTTTACTTACGATTGTTTTTTGCAAAGCAGAAGTCGCAAAACGGCTGTAAGCTTAACAGTTTTGGGGAGAATGCTTTCTCCCTTGTCTGAGGTTTTTTCGCTTAGAGTCAGGATGCAATTGCCCAAAGGCTCTTCTGGATCTGCATAACCCTGAATATAACATAAATAACAAGAAAAATATTGCACCAACTACTGAAACGTAATTTTTGTATTTCTGAATTAACTGTTAAAATTCCTCTATAAGCTGTATAGCTGTGGGTTTGATGTATATTATATAACAAACAATATACAACAATGGGTCAACATAGGAGTGCAGCAAACTGTGTGACTATGCGTGAAAAGGGAGCACTATCCCTGAATCCCAAGTATCCTTGGTGGAAAAAGTGTTCCCATCAGATACCCGTCCTGTACCGCCCTACATCACTTGGGATCCTTCACCCGAAGGAAGTGGAAAAAACCACTTGGGATTAGGTAGGGTGTAACCTAATCAAAGTTGTGAAGTGTGTGGGTTTGAACTTAGTGTAGGTATCAGGGGGTACAAAGAATTAATTTTAACATATAGCAGTGCATAAAGTGCTCAATGTGGCAACTGAGAGTGTGCAAATTAATATTGGGTTGTGGGAGTGGAAGAAATGAAGTTTAATGAGATCCTACCCACACCCAAGGTTAAAAAACAGTGCAAGTAGTGGTAACAAATAACTACTAAGATGGTAACTAGGTCGACATGTTTCTGCAGTGAATTGGTTCAAGAGATACCAGTCTGCTTCTTCAGGACCTTCTTATTGTTTAAATGCAACTGCTGTTTACGAATTGTAAGTGTGTAAAAAGAATCATATCACCTGCAAACGCCAGTGGATATGGTCCAAACAGTTAGGAAATAGACAAACACACATAGAGATAAACACACATAGTTATTAACGATTGCTGCAAAATACAAGGGATGCTTGTAAAGTATTAATATGCCAAGTAATTCATGGTCAGTGTTTGTAATTTCAATCAAACATATAAGCCAGGTGCCAGTATCCTGGACTCGAAACTCAATATTTCACTCACCCAAATTTAGGGGAATGCGTTCTCCACCTCACCCGGCAACAGCTCAGGTACAAATGGAGCACCGCTCTAATAGATGTGAAACAGAAAAGGAACACATGAAGGAGGAAGAGATCACCAGAACTCAATCCGGCACCTCATCATTAAGTATTTCTTTACAAAAGTGAAGGTGATTTTGTTAGTATTGTCACCTCACCACAATTTTTTGCTTTGTTAGATTAGGCAGAAAACGGGCCCCATTACGATTTTTTAGACTATAGTCTAAGTCTATGACCGCCCATATAGTCCTCCTATGCAGGCGTCACTCAGACCGACATCTAGTCCCAACGTGGCATATCACGTGTTAACTGGATGCCATGTTATCGCCAAAGTGTTGACTAGTACTGAATATGTTTTATTCGGTGAATTCTATCTTCCCAATCTGGCGCAGTCTTAGTTACTACTGCTATCTATTTTTAGCTGCCCCGGCGTTTACTTCGTTCTATTAAGTGCGCGTTACATCGCCTGTTAGCGCTTCTACCCATCTAAGACTGAATAGTGCAAATAAATCTCCCTTTCTCCCCTTAGCGCTTACCTGTCCGTCGGTACTCCTCGCCTTCCTCTAGGCTGACTTGTGGGAGGTACCGACTGGACAGGAAGCGTGGTACTTATCTGCATGCTTGTTGGTCGAGACCACCACACGTGTGCTCCGCGTCATCGGGCGCGTCCCTGCGCGAGGTCATTTCAGTGTTGGGTATACACTGATTGGTTGCCCGAAACCTCGCGGTAACACGCAGGCTTCGTTGATCACGTTGCCTGTATTTACTTTTATTTAGCGTTAGGACTACAACAAAGCTGGGATTTGTAGTTCTCAACGCTATTTTGTTACACGGAACCTCGATGTAACATGCAAGCTCCGTTTTTAGTTGCTAAGTGGGTCAGGTATTTGTACAATTAGCGGGGGGACTATGGGGAAACTCCGTTTTTTCTGTATAGGTCCAATTATATACAGTTAGCAGGGGGACTAGGAATTGTAGTTCACAGCGCTAAAACTCCAAAGTTGATGGGAAGTGTAGTTCTGGCATCCTACATCTATTAAAACAAAAGCCTAATAAGTGCTGGAACTACAAGGCTGATGGAATTTGTAGTCCAATTGGGGTGTGCATTCACCGTTTGATTTAAATTGCCCAAAGGATGTCTAGTTAGCTAGGAGTGGTATTAAATTAAACAGTAGCATTATATCTCTATATAATGGTTTAACTTGTCCACATTCTAGTTATTACAAATCAATTCAGATGGCTGCTGACAATCTGGCATTTGAGGACTGGGAACAATAAGCACTGAGCTCATGATGTCGTAATTTATAGGGACATCCACGGGATATCTTCATTTAAACCCGTGATGTCCGTTTGAAGTTTGTACACCCACCGCTGTTCTCTACGGTGTAGGAATGTGCTGATATCAGTAACATGTTTTGGGATCATCGGCTGTTCTAGCACAGTCCATTGGAGGTCTGTTGGTGCATGATGTGCCTCCAAAAAATGTTTGGTCATACGGGTTGCCTGTTTGTTATATGTATATTACACACAATATATATATTTAGACGTGCTCCATCTATGAAAGATGCATTAGATAGATCTATGCCAGAGAATATCTTGAAACCTCCATGGTTGCTGAAGTTGGGCTTCTTTAAGTGTACTTCATGCCGTGCGTGCACTTTCTTAAAAAATGGCACGTATTATCAGTCTGCCTATAGCGAAAAAAGAATTCCAATTCGCGAGTATTTAACTTGCCGTTCTGAATTCGTGATTTATAAACTTAGATGCACATGCAATTTAGAATACATTGGGAGCATGAAACTCCCAGTTAATAAACGTATTCTACAGCACATACATGCCATTGTTAATTCAGACAACAATTATCCTGTGGCACGCCACTTTCGAGCCATTCATAACAAACAGCTTAAAGATTTGGAATACACTGTCCTAGGTTCTGTCCCTAGCCCTAGCAGGGGTGGGGATTGTGAGAAATTATTAAGGCAGAAGGAGACACAATTCATTTTATTATTAGATACTAGAGTCCCTAACGGATTGAATATCAATGAAGGGCTCAGTAACTTCTTATAACATATTTGAATGTTTTAGATGCTTCTAATGATAATTTCTGTGAAAATTTCTGTGTAAGTTGAATTTAAAATGAATTTAAAAAGTTTTTTCGAAGTAGAGTGTTTAAAAATCAGAGGCTGCTGCATTGTTTATCAATTGTGTTGCATACATATTGTGTGCATTGTATAATATTATCTATTAGGTTATCTACAGAGGGCCACTGCTAAACTGTTCTAGTGCCCTGTTTTAATAACCATTTATTTTTTTGTTTTTGATTTTTCACTTTATGTTGCCATGCACAGATGAATTTCTAGGAATTATATTGAATGTTTACATCGATTTTGCAAAATTCTTGAGGTGGTTATGATGATGATTTCTTCCACTTGGAGAAACTTGTTTTAAAATTTTGAAATTGGTGTTTGTGACACATTTGTAATATTTGGATAGCATTATCGTTTGCTCTGTGGTTGCGATGTTCTACCTGTTAGCATTAGAATTTTGACCCATTAATTGAAACTTATCGATCAAGTTGTGATTTTTGGCACTTGCCATAATTTTCTTCCATAACATGATCATGTGAGTTTTTATATTGTTTATTGTATAAGCATCAGGTAACAGCGCCACTTTGATTTTTTTGTCACTCTTTAAACCGCCCAGATATCTGTACATGGTCTATGTATTATTTGCACTTAAAATCTGACCTTTCAGTCTTTTTTCTTAAGCTGATAGGCTTTTATTTCACATAAAAGGCACAACCTACAGTGGCGCGTCATGTGCTTGCACTTCATCGTGTTGGATGGCCCGTTATTGAGCGCTTTACTCTAGGGGAAGAGGTCGTTACCTGCTTGGTGCCGTCTGTGATTCAGCGGTTCAGGATTCTTTTTTGAGATATATGGAAGGAGTGTTTCCTGTACATTTTACGCGTCAACCTGAGACGCCTACAGAGAACCCCGCCTCACCCTGGGATCGGACATCACAGGCTTGGACTGTCTTCAGTCCGTTTTCTTCACCAGAGTGATTTGGTTGGTCCCAATTCCGCCCCGAAGTACAGGAGGATAACCGGCAGTTGCAAGGTAACTCCAACCTCGCTGTGGGCTGCAGGCACTGACCTCACCGCCCCTGCTCAATGGACACCTGTAATCTGGGGCTGAGGCGTACGAAAGGGGAGCTGAGGAGGCTCTGTTGTGGACAAATCAGCCGAAAAAACGGAGCATGACATTTTGTTTTGTTTTAAGGACTCACCCTGCTTTTGTTCCCGCATTCACGCACCGAACAATTTCTTCCCCGCAGCACCAACCCCCATGATCCCTCTACAGGGGATTCTGGGACCTGTAGTTTTCCTGGACGCACGGGACGCTACACAGGTGTGCTGCCTCAAGTATTTCCTGTGGGAGGTGCAGGCTCATTACATTGAGCTTAAGAGAGAGGCGGGACCTACAGCAGAGTGTTATTCCTGTGGAGGCTTTGGGCGCTGACGAAGGCACAACAACAGCCAGAAATGCATCCGCCACTTTCCAGAATAAAGCCTCCAAAGTTATCCCCTTGGGTCTCTGCTCTCTTTTTCTTGGAAGGAGTGTTTCCTGTACATTTTACGCGTCAACCTGAGACGCCTACAGAGAACCCCGCCTCACCCTGGGATCGGACATCACAGGCTTGGACTGTCTTCAGTCCGTTTTCTTCACCAGAGTGATTTGGTTGGTCCCAATTCCGCCCCGAAGTACAGGAGGATAACCGGCAGTTGCAAGGTAACTCCAACCTCGCTGTGGGCTGCAGGCACTGACCTCACCGCCCCTGCTCAATGGACACCTGTAATCTGGGGCTGAGGCGTACGAAAGGGGAGCTGAGGAGGCTCTGTTGTGGACAAATCAGCCGAAAAAACGGAGCATGACATTTTGTTTTGTTTTAAGGACTCACCCTGCTTTTGTTCCCGCATTCACGCACCGAACAATTTCTTCCCCGCAGCACCAACCCCCATGATCCCTCTACAGGGGATTCTGGGACCTGTAGTTTTCCTGGACGCACGGGACGCTACACAGGTGTGCTGCCTCAAGTATTTCCTGTGGGAGGTGCAGGCTCATTACATTGAGCTTAAGAGAGAGGCGGGACCTACAGCAGAGTGTTATTCCTGTGGAGGCTTTGGGCGCTGACGAAGGCACAACAACAGCCAGAAATGCATCCGCCACTTTCCAGAATAAAGCCTCCAAAGTTATCCCCTTGGGTCTCTGCTCTCTTTTTCTTGGAAGGAGTGTTTCCTGTACATTTTACGCGTCAACCTGAGACGCCTACAGAGAACCCCGCCTCACCCTGGGATCGGACATCACAGGCTTGGACTGTCTTCAGTCCGTTTTCTTCACCAGAGTGATTTGGTTGGTCCCAATTCCGCCCCGAAGTACAGGAGGATAACCGGCAGTTGCAAGGTAACTCCAACCTCGCTGTGGGCTGCAGGCACTGACCTCACCGCCCCTGCTCAATGGACACCTGTAATCTGGGGCTGAGGCGTACGAAAGGGGAGCTGAGGAGGCTCTGTTGTGGACAAATCAGCCGAAAAAACGGAGCATGACATTTTGTTTTGTTTTAAGGACTCACCCTGCTTTTGTTCCCGCATTCACGCACCGAACAATTTCTTCCCCGCAGCACCAACCCCCATGATCCCTCTACAGGGGATTCTGGGACCTGTAGTTTTCCTGGACGCACGGGACGCTACACAGGTGTGCTGCCTCAAGTATTTCCTGTGGGAGGTGCAGACTCATTACATTGAGCTTAAGAGAGAGGCGGGACCTACAGCAGAGTGTTATTCCTGTGGAGGCTTTGGGCGCTGACGAAGGCACAACAACAGCCAGAAATGCATCCGCCACTTTCCAGAATAAAGCCTCCAAAGTTATCCCCTTGGGTCTCTGCTCTCTTTTTCTTGGAAGGAGTGTTTCCTGTACATTTTACGCGTCAACCTGAGACGCCTACAGAGAACCCCGCCTCACCCTGGGATCGGACATCACAGGCTTGGACTGTCTTCAGTCCGTTTTCTTCACCAGAGTGATTTGGTTGGTCCCAATTCCGCCCCGAAGTACAGGAGGATAACCGGCAGTTGCAAGGTAACTCCAACCTCGCTGTGGGCTGCAGGCACTGACCTCACCGCCCCTGCTCAATGGACACCTGTAATCTGGGGCTGAGGCGTACGAAAGGGGAGCTGAGGAGGCTCTGTTGTGGACAAATCAGCCGAAAAAACGGAGCATGACATTTTGTTTTGTTTTAAGGACTCACCCTGCTTTTGTTCCCGCATTCACGCACCGAACAATTTCTTCCCCGCAGCACCAACCCCCATGATCCCTCTACAGGGGATTCTGGGACCTGTAGTTTTCCTGGACGCACGGGACGCTACACAGGTGTGCTGCCTCAAGTATTTCCTGTGGGAGGTGCAGGCTCATTACATTGAGCTTAAGAGAGAGGCGGGACCTACAGCAGAGTGTTATTCCTGTGGAGGCTTTGGGCGCTGACGAAGGCACAACAACAGCCAGAAATGCATCCGCCACTTTCCAGAATAAAGCCTCCAAAGTTATCCCCTTGGGTCTCTGCTCTCTTTTTCTTGGAAGGAGTGTTTCCTGTACATTTTACGCGTCAACCTGAGACGCCTACAGAGAACCCCGCCTCACCCTGGGATCGGACATCACAGGCTTGGACTGTCTTCAGTCCGTTTTCTTCACCAGAGTGATTTGGTTGGTCCCAATTCCGCCCCGAAGTACAGGAGGATAACCGGCAGTTGCAAGGTAACTCCAACCTCGCTGTGGGCTGCAGGCACTGACCTCACCGCCCCTGCTCAATGGACACCTGTAATCTGGGGCTGAGGCGTACGAAAGGGGAGCTGAGGAGGCTCTGTTGTGGACAAATCAGCCGAAAAAACGGAGCATGACATTTTGTTTTGTTTTAAGGACTCACCCTGCTTTTGTTCCCGCATTCACGCACCGAACAATTTCTTCCCCGCAGCACCAACCCCCATGATCCCTCTACAGGGGATTCTGGGACCTGTAGTTTTCCTGGACGCACGGGACGCTACACAGGTGTGCTGCCTCAAGTATTTCCTGTGGGAGGTGCAGGCTCATTACATTGAGCTTAAGAGAGAGGCGGGACCTACAGCAGAGTGTTATTCCTGTGGAGGCTTTGGGCGCTGACGAAGGCACAACAACAGCCAGAAATGCATCCGCCACTTTCCAGAATAAAGCCTCCAAAGTTATCCCCTTGGGTCTCTGCTCTCTTTTTCTTGGAAGGAGTGTTTCCTGTACATTTTACGCGTCAACCTGAGACGCCTACAGAGAACCCCGCCTCACCCTGGGATCGGACATCACAGGCTTGGACTGTCTTCAGTCCGTTTTCTTCACCAGAGTGATTTGGTTGGTCCCAATTCCGCCCCGAAGTACAGGAGGATAACCGGCAGTTGCAAGGTAACTCCAACCTCGCTGTGGGCTGCAGGCACTGACCTCACCGCCCCTGCTCAATGGACACCTGTAATCTGGGGCTGAGGCGTACGAAAGGGGAGCTGAGGAGGCTCTGTTGTGGACAAATCAGCCGAAAAAACGGAGCATGACATTTTGTTTTGTTTTAAGGACTCACCCTGCTTTTGTTCCCGCATTCACGCACCGAACAATTTCTTCCCCGCAGCACCAACCCCCATGATCCCTCTACAGGGGATTCTGGGACCTGTAGTTTTCCTGGACGCACGGGACGCTACACAGGTGTGCTGCCTCAAGTATTTCCTGTGGGAGGTGCAGGCTCATTACATTGAGCTTAAGAGAGAGGCGGGACCTACAGCAGAGTGTTATTCCTGTGGAGGCTTTGGGCGCTGACGAAGGCACAACAACAGCCAGAAATGCATCCGCCACTTTCCAGAATAAAGCCTCCAAAGTTATCCCCTTGGGTCTCTGCTCTCTTTTTCTTGGAAGGAGTGTTTCCTGTATATATATATATATATATATATATATATATATATATATATATATTAATATATATACTTATATCAGTCAAGAATAACTTTATTCTGTTCAAAAAATTTACCATAAAAGTATAACGAACATACAAAAAGAAATTAATAAAATGTGCATATTAAAATTGTTCATCAATACATCAAATGACTCAAATACTACATAGTGAGTTTTTTTCCCATCTTAAAAGGTTCAAGGTTAAAATTATTTAAAAAGGCAGTCATTTCATTTACATTTCATACCATTTCCTTATTAAAAATGCAATTCTAATAAAATGTAATACTGTAGCGCAAATAACTTCAGAGGAAAGGGATCGCAGGAGATCGAAACCTTCCTGATAATTGCTGGGGTAACTTTTTCTTAAAAATGGCATAAGGACACGTGTCCTTGGCTCTTTGTAAAGTGCGCGAAAGAGAATAAAGTGCAGGGTGCTTTGTTGTGCTAAACCGTCACAGGGGCAAGAAGTAAGGTTATTGCACCAGACAGCCTGTTTAGGAAATACCAATAAAAAGTGCAATGTGCAAAGCCGAAACCTAGTCAATAAAAATCTGTGCAGCGAGTTCGTATTAAAGGACAAGTAAAATTGTTGTTGAAAAAGGTGCCGATCTTAGATGGGTTGCGGCCCTAGTTGCTGCCAGGGATTGTTAAGCTCAGCAAAGTATGCATTTTTTATGATAAGTTTCATATTAGTGTCGATGCTCGATGGATTATCGTAGTAATGCCCTAGGCCTATTTCATTAAATTTTCTATTCACATAGCAGAGCCATGAAATGGCCTCAGCATTATCCAGTGTCATACAATCCTTAATGATCGCTCTTGTGAGATTTAAATCTTCTTACAACCAGACTTTGGCCTAAAGCATCAATGTGCTCTACATGCCACTGGAATCAAGCTATCCTGGCTGAAGAGGGGTGAAACCCCAAAACCGGTCCTATGATGCTTGTTTCCAGTCCAGGGAGGACCTGGCTTGGTAGTTCGGGCTGGACTGTTCCCATGAGGCACAGGGTCAAGACTGATTTGCATATGGCTGGGTTCAAACTGGAATGGGATGGTGAGCAAAAAAACGATGGATTTAGGCCCAGATCTCTGTACTGGGGTGAATGTATGACATTGTTCTGCATTCTGTCCATCAACAGTTTTTGCATAAAATAAGTAAAAGCATTCAAGGAGCTCTGTAAGCTTTTTGCAGTTAAAGCCATTAAAGCTGTGGAAAGTCTAATTTCTGGTCTATCAGGGCTGATTCTAGAAAAAGGGGGCCAGTATGCACCCTTGTCAGACTCCCTCAGTGGAAACAATGGGTCTAGTCCGCTCTCCCCCTGGACCATATCGTATGGCTGCAGTAGTTGATGCATGCAATCTACGAAAGAGGGAGATGAGAGGTTCCTCGAAGCCCATTTCACTCATCATGGACCACAGTTTACCCGTTAACTGTATTGAAGGCGCTGGACAAGTCCACGAAGGCAAGGTGGATTGTTCCCTTCCTAGCCTTCATGTACTTGCCCATAATCAAGACCAAGTTGAGACACTGTTCGTCTGACCCCATGCCTCTCCTAAATCTGTATTGGGTTTGTGATATTAGCCCAGATGAATCTGCCCAGGATCCCAGTTGGTCTAAAATGACCCTCCCCATCACCTTGACCGTAGTATTGATCAAGGAGATGGGTCTATAGCAGGTCGGGTCTTCCTTATTACCCTTTTTGTATACAGGTACCACTGTAGCCTCCATCCATGAGGTTGGGGATGGGGCCAATGATTGAGGCTCTAAAAACATTTGTTAGGAAGGGTGACCACAAATGCATATTGCTCTTAAAAAAATCAAGAGATACCCCATCCGGCCCTGCAGCTTTCAGTTGTATACCTGTCATAAGGGCATCCTCAACCTCACTTACAGTTAGGGAAGAGCTCAGGTGGTGGGCAGTTACTGAATTGAATGAGACAGCTAGACTTAATTCCTGGCCAGTGATACCCTCGGGGTTAAATATGTTTGTAAAGTGTGATTCCCATACTTGCCCTGGTATCAGTGAATCCATCCCCCTTGAATCCATTGTGAATAGGGGGCGGTTTATTACCTCACAAAATCTACTAGAGCGCACTCTCTCTCTAAGTCCACCCAGGCCAGCTTTCTCAGTCCATTATTCCACTTAACCACTGCGCTCTTGTAAGCCTGTCTTGCACTCTTGATTAAGGCTTTATCTCTGGGGCTTTTATGAAGTGCTTTTTTTAATCCTTTTGGGCCCTTGTGCACTCTGTGTTGAACCATTTAGGGCCCCTGGGTCCCCTTGATACTATTGGGGTTGTCAGGTGTTGGGACACATTCCTACAGATTCCCTCAAATCGCTGTATAACCATTTCTGGGGGGGGAGGGGGAGTCATGGTCTAAGCATTGCAGTATGGAGCTTAGGTTTGCTTTAACGATACTCTCCTCAAATTGGGGAGGATTTATCTTGTTCCATTTCATTCTCACCCCTTATTTCGATTATACTGGAGGGGGCGACCATCACCTTTCTTCTCTTGGGCAGTTATGTATCAGGAGGCAGTAAGGGGATTATGATTTCTGGCGTTGTTGGGCTCCACTTAAAAACTGTCCACCATGAAACAAAATTCGCTGGATATTAGCAAGAGGTCAATAACACTTCCACTCCATCTGCTCAATGAAGGTAGGATATTGGGTTATTGTGTTACTGACTAAAGTGTCAACAAAAAAGTATATCATTCACAATAATTTCATTTAAGGCATCTCCCTTTGGTGTGTGTACGAAATGCGTCAGGGGTTGGTCCGTGGTTAGCCAGCATGCTCCATTTGTGCTATGCCGACATATGGAGCAATTAAAGTCCCCCACCCAATAGATACACAGGGGCTGCCACTTCCCCACGATCTTGTCAATTTTCACTGTAAGATTTACAATAATGTCACTACTATTTGAGTCAAAAACATTGTAGTACCAATTAATTAAAAGAGTTTTGACCTGAAACAAGTTAGAAATTAAAATCAATTGATACCAGGGTGAGACTTTAATGGAATTTGCTTTGATTGACCTATACTTAAGGGATATCAATGTCGCTAAACCTCCTTTTGCTCTTCCTGCTGGTGAGGCAATTGCATGGACATTAAGGGAACAGAAGTCATCTAGTTCGATATTCTCCCTGGCCCATGTTTCCTGGATGCAGATAATATAAAAAGTATTTATATACGCTAACCATATTTTGTCTTCTAGTTTCGAATGGATACCTGCAATGTTCCTGGAGAGAATTCTGAAAGGACAAGTTTTATTTGCACTTACACCTGGGTTCCTCGTCTTGCTAACAATCGAGAGATTTAAACTGGACCCCGCGTCCCTGGACTGTGTGATGTTAAAGGACTAGCTATACCATCCACAGTCTCCCCTTCCTCGTTGCCAATGTGAGTATCAGGTAATTTAAGTGTAGGGTAGTCTGATTTTTTTTGTCACCAGACCGTTACCTTTTATTCCAACCTCTCTGGGAAGGTTATCCCTAGTTACCCCCCCATGTCCTCAACATCCAGCTTGAGCGATATAGGTCCAAGGGTAGTCAGCCAATTTCTGATAATCCAGATAATGCCTCAAAACGTTGGGGTGGAACCATGCGGGGGCCGAGGGAGTGGTTTTCTATTCTGGGGACGCAAACGAGGCATAATGCCCCCTTGGATAGGGAGGATAGAGAAAACCCAGTGGGCGTGCCGGTATGTGCTCAAGAGGGGAGTCTCTAAGATGGCATAGGGCAAGTTCACCCATATTTCATTGTTAAAATTCAGGACCACTCAATCTCCCTGTCTTTATATGTTTTCCCCAACCAACTTACCTGTCTTGCCATTATAATGTGGTTACGCCAGTTAACTGGGACCCGATGTTACTAGTGCACCAGTAGGTGGATTTAATAATGAGGCTCTGACAGCTTTCGTGATGAACAGGTGGTACATGTGGTACACCTGTCGGGACCAATGTGTATGGGGGGTACTCCGGAGGGAGAATTAATATGAGGTTTTAGTCCTGCCACGTAGACTTAGAGCCACTGTTTAACCTTTCCTGTTCCCTGAGCTCACTCTATGATCACTTTCAGTGCTCAGTGAATAGGATTCCTTGTGTTCCATCAGACTACTAGGAGCCCTCCTCTCTTCACCCGTTGCCTGGGTGTGAGGCTCTATTTCAGGATTTATGCAGATGGCCCTATCCCAGAGTAGATCGAATGTGTTTGCCTCTGCACTTCTGTCTAAGGGACCCTCTAAGGTTAACCTCCCACTTTTTGGAGCTCCAGGGGTGGCCTCAACACCTCTCTCTCGCAGGCCTTTACACAGGGGACATCTATCAATGAGACCACTTTGTCTGGATGCGTTCCCTGAGAGGACAAGAGTTAGGCCACTTGCTCCTCTATGCCCCCCAGTCGAGATAAAATAGGTTCCAGGGGGGACTAAAGCCCCCATTCTGCCTGTTTTCACGCCTGGAGGTGCCGTCACCAGCCCGCTCGACCAGAGGCGCATAAAGTAACTCGCAGTCTGACACTAATTTACCAAAATGCGCTGACATCATGACCATATCAGACATAGTCTTTGTTTTTGCAGGCCATCCCCCCCCCCAACGGGGTTTTCCCCCTAAGGTAGGGGGGGTTTGCTTAGTCCTCTTTGTCTTTCGCATGAGACCCAGGGTCCATTGATCAGTCCTGTTTACATTCGGGTCACTGCGTTTCTTTGCCGCCGCCACATTGTGGTCCTCCGTGTTTGTTGGGGTCACAACTCCCCTACCTTGTGGCTCTCCTTCCGTAACTCCCCGGCTCAAGATAATAACGCTGGGTGAAAGGGCGATTTGTTGTTCCTCCAGGGGGGGGTATGTGGGGATATAGGTATTATTCGATTAGAGTCCACTGCAGTTGTTAGGAGGTCAGACTGAGCAGAGCGAGTGTTCATGGCTGTGAATGGGGATGATAGATCCAGTGAAAGCCTGCGCTCTGCCAATTCAATTTCCTTGTTCAGGGACCCCACAACCTTCTGAAGGAAGCCATCTAGAGTGGCTTCAGTACCCTTAGGCATGGGCATTGGTTTCTTCCTCCCCAACCTAGTTTATCTTGTGAGTTCTCGGAGTATACAGAGCCAAATACAGTGCAGGTGAAGGTTATCTCCCCATCACCCCAACCCCACTCCTTACTTTTGGCTCGTTGGTGTCTCTGAATAATAAAACCAGGAAATATGGCCCAGTCCGGCCTCTCTGCACACAGACGGGCGCAGATGGGCCCGGGCTCCGCCCGTGCGCATCCTGCGAAGTGGGAGCTGCGAGTTTCTTTACGCGCCTCTGGTCGAGCAGGCTGTGACAGCGCCTCCAGGAGCGAAAGCAGGCAGACTAGGGGCTGTAGTCCTCCCTGGAACAGAAAGTGCCGGAGCCAAGATATTCCATAGAACACATGCACCCTTCAGCAACACGAACAGGCCACACCAACGTGCTTCAAAGTTTCTTTATTTCAAGGTAAGTAGATCTTGACGGAATATAAATCCCATAGGATATAATGGGATTTATATTTCTATCTATAGGAAATTGCATGGGGAAAAAACATTTTGGGTCCCCCTCTTTTTTCTCGGCCCACACTTAACAGATCACCCCAAAACTTTCCAGACAGCAGCTGAAGTGAGTGGTAAACTTGTTTTGAGAATGTCAGGAAGCTTCCTTAAACAGCACTAAAGTCAGGAGCAACTGGGTCCAATCTGGCGTGGCGAGCAAAGAAACGAAGGATTAAACCCAGATCTGTGGATGGGTGTGAATGTTTAATTGTTCAGTATTCTATCCATCATCTGTTCTTTTTGATTTTGTTGCCCTAAGTGGGAAGGGTATGCTGAGGCGTGGGTCCCGTGTTCACTGTGCCGCTGGATTCATGCTGGCCTTGATGAGAGGTGATACCGCGAAACTGGTCCCAGGATGCTTGTTTCCGGTCCAGGAAGGACCTTGCTTGGCAGTTCGGGCTGGACTGTACCCATGAGGAGCAGGGTAAAGACTGATTTGCATTTGGCTAGGTCCAAACTGGGTTGGCGTGGTGAGCAAAAACACGATGGATTAAACCCAGATCTGTGACTGAGGGGTGAATCTTTGCATTGTTCAGCAATCCGTCCATCATCTGTTCTTTCTGAAAAACAAAAAACGCTATTCCTACGGAAACTAGGTCCTAACTTTAACTACCTACTGAGGTAGGTAGATAGGTAGGTATGTGTATGTATATATATATTTTTTTAACGTGATTGTATTATATATATATATATATACATATATATTCACCAAAGGTCCCTGCGCGTGAGTGGGCACACGGCGATGCTCTAGCCCTGAGGTATTGTGTGCCTTCTGCAGCTCGCTTTCTTTCAATCCTGGATTACATCGATGCCCGACGCGTTTCCAGGCAACCACGCCTTTTAATCATGTGCTCCACAAAGAAACACTCACCATGTCCGAGCCGTGGGAGAGGAGCACTATTCTTGAACTTTTAAGAAGGCTGTGGAGGGGAACAGTCACTCTCTGCTCGGCACGATGTGCTATGCAAATTAGCCCTCAATTCTAGAAATCCGTCCTACTGAAGGAAATGAAACAAGATTGAAAAGTACAGAGGCATGGAGCCTACTATAGGGAGACTAGACTTACCTGTGGGACTACAATAACCAGCATGCCACAAAGCACCATTGTAAGCCACGCCCACTGAGGGCGGTCACAACCTAATAAAAGAATGTGGAAATAGGTGAGCGTTTCTTTGTGCCTCTGAGGAGCCCATGATTAAGAGGCATGGTTGCCTTGAAACGTGTCGGGCATGGACGTAATGCAGGATTGAAAGAAAGCGAGCTGCAGAGGGCACACAATACCTCAGGGTTAGAGCATTGTCGTGTGCCACTCAAGTGCAGGGACCTTTGGTGAATACAAATATCACGTAAAAAAATCGTCTGACTCCAGACAATAATGCAGCACTCCAATAACTTTGTTCTCTCTTGATTTTATTTCACTGGTGATGGCATCTTCGCATTTCAGAGCTGACGCTCCATAAATGTGTGCGTTTGTGTGTGTGTGGGTGGGGGAGCCCCAAATCCCCCAACTCTTCTTTTTTATATAAATAAATTAAATTTTTTATTCGGGGGGACCTCCCAAGCCTCCCTTTATTAACTACCCTTACCACCCTATGCCCCTACCCATCCCTAACCCCTGAAAATACCCAAACTATCCCATGCACTTACCTACCCCTAAATCCTAAAAATAACCTTACCACCCTATACTCCTACCCATCCCAAAACCCTAAAAAAAATCCATTACTCTATGCCCTTACCTATCCCTAAAACATCCTTACCACCCCTTAACCCTAAAAACACCCTTACAACCCAATACCTATACCTACCCCTACACCATAAAAATACTCTTACCAACCAATGTACCTACCCCTCTTAAACCCTAAAAATTCCCTAACCACCCTACACCACTAGCCACCCCAAACCTTAAAAATCCCTTATTACATTACGCCCTTACCTACCACTAAACCCTAACATACCCTTACCACCCTATAACCCTATCAACCCCTTAACCTTAGAAACACTCTTACAACCAAATACTCTTACACAACCCAAAAACAACCCGTAATAACTTATACCCACGACTAAGCCCACTTTTAATACATACATATATATATATACATACAAACATATATATCGAGTCTGTGCCCGGATTTGACTTTTGTTGGAGCTACGGGGTTTGCTTTGATACACACACGCACGCACAAACACTCCTAACTATACTTACCATACTTGGTAAAGGCATATGCGTGATAAAGAATTGTGTTGTAAAGGCTGCGTGGTAAAGGCACTGCATGTTTTCCCTTATAAAGCACATGCACACCCTTGAGGTTTCATGGAGCAGAGACAATAGATAAGAACTGATCACCACATAAAACAACAGCAACAAATCTATAACATAACAGCAACAAATCCCACAAGACATGGTGAACAAGTGATCACGAGCAAACCCCGCCCAGTGACATTCTTTCTTTAGTAATGTTACCATGTTAGGCACACTCTTCCTCAGGCCAAGATAGCCAGGATTATATTTCCAGTGAAGTGCATGCAGAGTCTGCTTCCATTGTTTGAAAGAGTGGTAGTACATACAACTGCGACATGCCTAAGGGGCAGGAGCAGACTAGGATAAGTGACTAAAATCAGTTGTGCAAAGTACTCTGATTGGGAGTCTGCGAGATATCATGATGTAGGGTTCGGGCTGTTTAGCATATCCTGCAGGGAAACTGTCCCAGTGTTTTACGTAATAGTTTGAGAGGCCTCGCTGGTACACTGAAGAGATAGTTGAGACAGCAATGGAGAAGGTGTTTTTGTAATTGTAATTGAGATTTGGGTTAAGGTATTGTGGTGGTTCACAGGGCATTGGAAAAGAAGGGATTATGATATGAGATTCAGAATAATACAGTGGGGCATGTTTATCATCCTCGAATGACTGCCTACGTATATTCTATTTCATATTATAATAATACAAATGTTTATGGTGTGCACTCCTCGTTGAGGAACAGTTATGAAATATTAAATAAAAAAATTGTCTAAGAAGTTAAGATAACTCAATAAATAATGAAATCATACCTGCAGAACCGCAATTACAGGGTGCAGTGCCTCCATAAACTTGTTCCAGGTCAAAGCCGTCATCATTAATCGCCCCTGAAGCAGATACAGCAGAATTGTCTTGGCAGCAGAGTTTACCTGTTCCCAACAATCAAGAGCCAGAGAAGTATTAGAAGACTGCAGAGCATTACAGCAGCAAGCGAACATGTATTCCATCTGTTATTTGCAAATCAATGAACAAGGTGGTCTACTTTTTACATGCTGGAAGACCTAGTTCTTTTGTGCTAAGCAACAATTCATATAGATTACAGAAGGAAAACTGTGGATTATATCATCGTAGGTGGAAACCCCAGATTACAATGTCGGGAGTCACCACAATACCACGATGCCCACTATAGAAAATAAATTGTGTATTTCCAAACCCAGATGTATTACAACTCATGATGACAATTCGGGCTGATTAAGGGACATGCATTGCTTGATCAGGCAAGAGGCAAATGGCAGTGCCCCAGTTAGTCCTTGTTCTTTTTTGGGGCGGTATGAAAAGAGACAATGGAACGCCCAGGCCCAGAGATGTTGCGCCCTGGTGGCGCAGTGCACAGGATAGTAATGTTTTCAACGGGATTGTCAGGTGTAGCAACACAATGGAAATACAATTTTCCTGCTGTTGCCCAAACAGCAGATTAGGGAGAAGTCATCTTCTATACACATCTTTCCTTCTCTTGGCGGTAATGTCCCTTACAGAATTAGCCAGTTGAGAACAATTGAGTGACAGTCTTCCTCTATGCAGTGTATTACAATGATAGAGACCCACCTTGCCCTCTCTTACCTTCTCCCTTGCCAGTCTGGGTCAGTTGGACCAATGAACAAGTTACTTAACCTTGGTAATGCTCTTTCTGGTAATACTTTATCTAACTGCAAATTCTTCACCTTCTGAATTTCCCAAGTGTCAGACTGGATCCAAAAATGTTTCCTAGCAATTGCTCCCATGCACCTAAAGGTGGCATCATATTCTGCAGCGGCCACACAACAGATTTCCTTTGAAACTGTTCCATACACCTCAAACACAAATTGACTGTGACAGATTGCAAAATGAAAATGTGCAAAATCTAACTTGGGATCTTTCAGAGCCATAAAGTCAATTCCACAGAATGAGTAGGAAGGAGGGTGGAGAGGAATTTGTGGTTAGCTAGAGTATCCATCAGAACGAGAGTTACTGAGGTCAAGTAATTTGCTCATCTGATTGATATTTCTAACTGCAGATTCCTCCCCTTTTCAATAGATACCAAAGCAGTACCTCACAAGAGTTGGAATGTCTGATAAGTAGACTAACACCCCAACAACATGTGGACATAAATGTCAAGAAAGTAATACCTGGTGAAGGCATGTACAGACACTGATGTAGCAGCCTGGCAGATGTCCAGCAGTGTAAACCCTTAGCCAACTCCCTAGTGGCAGCAATGGTACTGGTGGAATGCGTCCAAATGCCCTCATGATACTCAATTTAGCTAGGGTACAGCAAGTTTTAATAAACAGGACATACCACCTACACAAGGTTCACTTCCAGGATGTCTTTCTCTTCTTAGCACCAGCAAAGTTGATGGAAAGATGGTGATCTGCAGGGGGAGCCTAACTCGCTGTAAAAAAAAATTTTGGGTCCAATCGGTGAAACCTCCTCTCCTCCTTAGAGGGGTGTGGTAAAGCGAAAAACACAGGGAGATCAATACACTGGCCCACATGGAACAGCAACTCCATCTTAGGCGAAAGGAAGCTCGAATTCACAGCTCCAATTTGTCATGGAAGAAGGGGGTATAAGTAGGTTTCACTGACCGAGCCTGTAGCTCACCAATTCGGTGTGGAATGAGGAATAACATCTAAATAGTGTGCAATCTCAGTGAGCAACTGGGCACAGGCTCAAAGGGCAGGTACATCAAAAGCATGAGTAATAGGTTCAAGTCCCATTGGAGCAAATTAAAAGGGTTCAGGAGGGAATGTATATGTGAACCTTTTCAAGAAACGCATCACAACCAGTGATTTGAATAACAAAAGTTTAAGGAAAGGATGAAAGGATCAACAAATATCCTGTAACAGTGCCCATGGCAAAGCCGTGCTGGACCAATGACAAAACAAACATTAGAAAATCACCTAGCTTGGGCTGTAGTGGGTGGTCTCTGCATGAGGCACCAAACTTCACTCAACAGCCAGAAAATGGATCTGGTTGACTGGCATAAAGACGCATGGATAACATCCATTACATCTACAGGAAGACCAAGCCCACTCAGTTGGTGCTGCTCCATCTCCATGCATGGCGGTGTGTTTTATGGTGATTCTGGTGCAAGACCCTGAAATGTAGATAAGAAAAGAGGCCCTTCCAAAGAGTTAGAAGGGCTCGAGGGCAAATGCTCAGGCTCAAATAGCCAGAGTAGCACACTCTACTGGTCAAATTTGGGACTATCAGCATGAGTTGAGCTCGGTCCTTCCGGGAAATTTTCAGAGCCTGAGGCATCAGTAGCTTAGTTGGCAAAGGCATACAGTAGACCCACTGCAAATAGAATACATATCCCAGAGAAATTTGAGGCAGCAACTCCAGCACACTGTAATAATGATACTGAAAATGTTTGGTTGCGGTGAAAAGATCTACCTAAGGCAGACCCAGCCTGGCAAATCCTCCTTGAACCACCTCCAGAAGTAGACGTCTTCCGTGGTCGATCAAATGATTTCTGTAAAGCATGTCTGTCCTGGCATTTAGCAAGCTCATCTAATGATTTGCCAATCGGAGCGATCTCTTCAGAGGTCAGGCCACCTCTCCCAAGTGACCACTACAACTCAGAGATGACGTACCCATCCCTAATGTGCGCTATGAAAGGGATAGAGAGAACTGCTAGTCAGGCTAGTGTCGGACAATCACCATCGAATGCCCCGGGTTGCCTATTCAGAAATACAGGTGGAAGATCTACTTCAAACTCCTTATGTGGGATCAGGCACAAGGGACGAGCAGGATGCACGAGGCCAAGAAGCCTCAGAGCCAGTCGTGCCAAACCCTAGAAGCGAGTCCAAAACCCCAGGATCATAAACTGACTTCACCTGACTCGTTGCGTGGGTGGAAAGGACTTGCACACCATTTTGTCGAGGTTGGCCCCCTTCTTCAGTTGCTGGAGGGTTTTTAGCTTGTTTATGGAAAACACCAGAGATGACAGAAGGGGAACAGTTATCTGCAGGTGGCTAGCAACAGAGTACAGTGATCCCGCCTTCTGTCATCAAGGTACAGAATATATGTATCCCAGACCTGCAAAGAAGGGCTGCAACCACCACCACAATCTTTGTAAGCACACGGGAGGCAGAGGTGAGACTCAAGGTTGCAATAGTAAACTTAAAGTGTTTGAAGCACACTACAAATCAAATGAAGTGTCTGTGGAACCGCAGGACAGGCATATCAATGAAAGCATCCTCTGCCCAAGTTTGTAATCTTTTCTGGGCACCATAAAGTACAGGAAATAACACAACCTACCCTTCTTCAACTTGAGCACTCTTACAATGGGCCTTCTGACAAGCAATGACTAAACTTCCTGAGCAAGAACAAAGGCATAATCTGCCTAAGTCTGAAGAAAGACTAAAGGGACATGAGAGGCAAAGGATGTAAAAGGTAGGGTGTACCCATGCTGAACAACCTACAGCACCCACTGTTCTGAGGCAATTGCAAGTCAGCTGGCAGGAAAACTAAATTCTGCCTAAATTCTGCCTCTTACCAGCCGGTCATGACCATAGGAGGAAATCAAACAGTCCACTGTCTCCAGACTGGCTTTCTACACATATTTAGCCACATCCTGTCCATCTTGAATTATTTGAGGAAAAGCATTCCAGAATTCAGTCGAAAGGGCAGCAACACCTCACTAGCCATCTCCCAAAGGGCATGTGTATAGCGTTTCAGCAGGAAGACACAGTCCTGACAACTCACACGGCAACACCGTGTGTAACACAATACCGTTTTTTTCCCACAAGGTCACCCAGTGAGGAGCCATTATCACACGGTGACACACAATGCAAGTCAGAAACCTATGCAGAGAGTGTGTCCAACTCACAATGTGTGGAGGTCGAGAATTGCAGATGTCCATTGTGGTTTTGCAACTCCACCAGGACATTAGAAGCAGCAGTGGAAGCCTCAGTTTGTTTTTAGGGTGGGTTAGAGTGGCTCAGGGGTAGTGGCCTGCACAAAGCCTAGCACCCTCATACTGGCCACGCCCCCTCAAAGCACTATCCTGGCTGGGGAGGTAATGAGATCAAGGTTCTGCCCATTCCCTAGGCACTTCCTGGTTCTCTCCTCTCACACAGCGTTTTTTGGGAGGTTGACAGGTATGCAGACAGCATTAAGGGACCTCAAAGAGAAACTGACCGAGAAGAAGACTCAAATCAGCCTCAGTGTAATGATATGGGAGTAAACTATCTACCTCCTCGTCATCATGTGGGAAATCTGATGGCCTTAAACAGCGCCAGAACCTGATCTAAATGAAGCTTCTGGCTTATGGTTGTACTAACATCAAGACAGAGGCTGGGAACTTTCTAAAGATGCACACTGCACGTTGGTTTTCTAGTAGCAACATAAAGCCTGGTATGGCCAAAGCTGGCTCAGGGTATAAAATAGGCACCTGGGTCTGATTCCAGCAGGGATCAGTCGGCACCAAGGCTGCTCCTGTCGGCAGATATCAGACTGGAGGCCCCTGAGGCTCCATTGATCCTGAAGACACTCCAGAGGGAACCAACACCATCTGTAATACTTATAGCATGTCCTCTTTGGAGGCTTTTTCTAAAGCAGAGTTGATGATGGCCCGGGGAACTCTGGGTGTACTAGGACTAGCCTCTATGTCAGGTGAGGGGGCGCGACTTCTTTCTGTAGCCAGAATGACAGGATGGAGACATATACCACTTGGACTTTCTAGGTTTATGGTGATACTTTTCTCTCTTATTCATCTTCAACTTATCTGAGGATACTGAATTGAGGGGAGATCAAGAATCTGGGCAGGAGCAGGCCTGCATCTTGAAATATAAAAAAGCGTGTTGCTTGGAGCAGACCTGCCCAGTTTCTTGTGATTCAAAACATACAATAACGCCTCCAGCTCTCTGGTGTCCTGTGAGTGCATCACCTTTCGGAATGTGGAAACAATTGCTAAGGAAAGGTCAAAATGCAGTCTGGTGCCTGGAGTAACTCGTCAATACCAAAAAAACCCTGTACCCTGGACATTGGTTAGCATTCATCTAATAGGCATCCAAACACTGTTTACTGGAAAAAATTTCCTATTTAGATCCAGACTCGCCCCCCTCTCTATATGTAGTTGGGTGTATTCTCTCTGTGTCTAACCGTCCAAATCAAACCATTGTTTGTAACTGCAAAAGGGAGATTCCGGGCAGAATTCAACTCGACACATCCACTGATGTCTGCTCCACTGAGACAGTACATCCACCCACACTTGAAAATAAACACAATAAAAAATGTGTGATGAAAAGGAAGGTACCTCACGGGCGAACAACCCTCGGGGCACTTGGCAGGTGTTACCAGTTTCCTGCCCCTTTCTCATCATTAGTCGCCATTCCTTTTCAAAATGAAATGAAGGAAAAAAGGTGTCCAAAACAAAACCATCCGTGTTGTGCAAAAGGACAAGTGCAAGACAAAAAGCTCAAGGAATCGCTCCCTGATGTGACAGCAGAAGTGATTAAAATCAGCAGACACACCAACGGTACAACTTTATTACTAGATCTGGTGTGTACTGGTGAAATAAAAAGGCTGGTAGCTTAACGTCGCATACCAATACCTGTAGCCAACATGTTTCACTGCCTTATGCACTTTATGGCAGATTCATCAGGGCTCACCACTCGGTCACCGCACCAGTGTTGGACACACCAGTGTCGGGTACTGAACCAGGACCATAAATTATACCTGGGATGATTTATGGTCCTGGTTCAGTACCCGTACGATTGATGCGACAATCGACAGTAGGGCTGAGAGCTTTCCCTTGCCAGCCGGTATGAGAGGACGTGGCTGGATAAGGTTTCCATAATGAAGATGTCCAACACTGGTGCGGTGACCGAGTGGTGAGCCCTGATGAATCTGCCCAAAACTAGCATCACCTTTGCAAGTTTGTACAATATTATGGCATTTTGAGGAAAAAACAGTAGGATGGCTTCTCCCTGTGATAGAGCTAGATTTCATCAAGATTAAGCATCAAAATGGCACGCAGATTTTGGTGCAAGTGAAAACACATGGCACAGGAAACATGAAATGAGGCGTAGTCAAAATGCTTTCAGTCTGAAATGCTTTCATTTAAAACCATGCTTAATTAATTAATCATGGATGTTAATGTGTTGAGTTTAGATAATTATGCTGAATAAAGTGTGTTTTTGCAGTGTGGAAAAACTTGTGATTTCAGTTTCCTCTTTAGTTTTGAAGATAAAATGAAATGTGTGTTCTCACCTCACAGCTCCTTTCCCTTGTAATCTACACTCTCTGTTCCTGTCTTAAGAGACTTTGGCTTTGTTGCATATTTAGACAATACATTTTCAGTTCATAACATATCTTTCTTATAATATGTATTAATTAATCAACCATGCACCAACATTACATGTGGGGCAATTGCATTCTGCATGAAAAGCTATCTAAAACATTAGAGCATGTTGCTATGAGTATGTATTAACTGTGTGCGCTTTGAAAATTTGCACTGGTGCATGTTTATGCTATGTTGTACATTGCACATTTTTGATTGTTGTGCACAAATGATAGAATAGCTGCTGTAAACTAATAGCTTTTGCTAGGTAATAACTAATACAGGGTACTACTTTGGGGGAGGTAAACAATGGGTTTTATTTAAAAAATTAATATACGGTTGTGTTTGTTTTGTTTTTTGGCCCAAAATAAAATGGATGCCTAAGAATACAGCATGGCTGAGAATTGTTAGCAGTGTGCTGAATGAGAGAGGCATGCACAGACAGAAGATTGTGCCAGCTGCATGAACTACCAAGTGCTGCAAGTGAGGACACATGGGTCAAGGCCACAGTGAACTGTACACTCCTTTCATCGTCGCAATATACCAGTGTTTGTGGGAGAGTGTCATTCCTGCGTGTATTGTGAAGGAAAGAAGGAAATGGACTGATACATTTTTCAATCTAAATGTTGCAACATTTGTATAATTATTGAGGGTGAAACATATGACTGTATTAAGCCGTAACGCTTCCTTTGTCAGAAATGGTATGGGTTGGATTTGCAATGAGAACAGGATTGTAAGACCCTCATGCCACCTATGCTAACCAATCACAGTGCAAGTTTCTGCTGACTCTGCAACATTATTAGTATAGTCAGCCAAGAATTAGAGTATTAAAAATGACCCCATAGGGGGCATGTCAGCCTTAGGGCCTTGGCTTACAAGAGAGAAGGGAGAGAAGCAGATCTGACAGACATCAAATGGGTTAGGTACGTGAACATCGCGGGTCCGCCTGGGAGGAGATTGCGTCCGAGGAGAGACAGAGGGAGGAGGGGGAAGAGAGGCGCAGGCCAGCCATGCACGTCATATTTTTGGCAAGGCAGGTCACATTTCTCTGTGGCCTTGTGAAGGAGGGGCATTTTCATGGAGCAGCCTTCCTGTCAGACAATGGAGAGGGAGAGGGACAGATTGAACAGACCAGGGCAGAGAGAGGGCAGCTGATGGAACAGGTTTAGATTTAGATGCTAAAACTCTAAGTTTATGCTTTGACTAATTAACTAGTTTTGAAACGATGTATTTGTCTTATGCATTTATTTCTCTTTGTAAGTGATTTTTGCCAATTATTAATTATTGATTGGCCTTGCAAAACTCACTTTTGAATGATATTTTTCCTGAACTCTTGAAAGAATTCTGACAGACATTTGATGCCTCATTCCCTTCCTTTATGGAGTGCTTTGTATACAACCTATAATATGTTCTGTATTAATTCTATTTTTCCTATTTTTAATTCTGTAACCTGATTGATATTTGACTAATGAATAAAGGGTCAGAGAACCTTAACTTTTAACTAGAAAATAAAACCCTTTAAAAATACTCACAACTCTCTTTATTGGCTTAAATATTATTTGCATTTTGATATTCCATGTTTATGTAAAGTCTCCTGGAAGTGATACACAGTGGCAAAGGTTCATCACCTTTAAAGTGTAAAATAGAGATAAATGATGTTTTGCATTTAGAAATTACCGTGAAAATACAGCTGGATCACCTGAAATAACCTTTTTTACCTGAGCAGCATATTGGGTTTAGAGAGGGGTATGGTAAGACAGAAGCATGTTAAAGCAGTTTTGTAGTGGATGACTAGAATCCAGTTGACAGTACACACTGATATAGCTGAATCACTGCCCCAAAATGCTTATGAATTTGGTGACAGTAACTTCTGTCCTCGACCAACCCTGCCATGGATTTGGACTTGATCAGTTGGGTCCCATTCTTCAACCAGGATGTACTAAGAGGGGAGGAGGGTGGTGGGGGTGAACTCGCTACAAATTAAATGTGGTCATCCATTGCAAAATAGCAGACACCACTCTTGGATTGGGTATAGGTTTCACTGGAAGGCTTGCTGACTGGGTTCAGTTAAGGATAGTTATGTGAACACGGACCATAAGTGAATCAAAATGTAAATGATAGGAAATAAAGTGAAAGCTTACATTTCTAACATGACGTCTAACCTTTATGCTTAAAAAAAGAAAATCTGAAATTTCAGGAATGTGTAGCCTTTGTATACAAAGCTTTACCTCATTACTGGAATCCTGCAGTCCAAAGGTGGAGATTTCATATAGTACTCTTGGTTGTAGAAGAAAATGGACTCCATGGCAAATGGAAGAGACAGTTTTGGTGGCATTCTGAATCCCTAAACATTCCTTCAACAAAAAATAAATAAAAAGTCAACTATGAAATATATAAACCAGACTTAAAGGTTATGCAAGTTTTCTCTTTTTCACACCGAGATGCCGATAACAGGACATAAAATATTTTAATCAACACGCTGCCCGAGCACACACAAGAGATAGTATATCAGCTTATTGCAATCATAATATGGCACACAATGCAAAAGACAATTTTTCTTGGTCTTTATTTTCTTCTTATTGGTTGCCCAGCCAACAGGTGTTTTGTCGCCTCGGCTAGTAACCCCCGACTTCTTTAGGGCTGTCTTGCTATGCCTCAATCACTCTGAACCTCTGCACGAAACAGCTGAGGCATGCTTCAAAACGCTGAAGGAAAGAAACAAAATCTAGTAGTACCGTAAAAGGACTAAAGGATGAACCCAACGGTACCCCTGAAGACCAGGCTCTAGCGCGACACCTTGACTCTGCCTTACATCTACTATCACTGACTATACAATAGGGACACCCCGAACTGCTATTACAATTTAACCATTCTCTCTTGCACACTGGCACTTTATTATATTTCTCCTTGGCCGGCATCGAGGAAGAATTTATTGCTTAACTTTTTATGATAAACAGGCCATCGAACATGATGTTAAGCTTATTTTAATCTTGTTGCTGCTACCTCACCATGTTTTTTTATGGATAGAACCATCGTCTTAACACGCACAAATTTGACTCATGTTTTATTAACTGATTCTTCTTTCTCTTATATTGTAAAGTTTTTAAATAACTATGCACAATAAAGTATCTATCTATCTCTGCACGGGTTCTACTTCTGTCCCGGCCAGGAGAAACGTCAAATTTAGACCCCAAGTTCTACGAATCTTCAAATGCTGTCAGACAATCTTGTCTCCAAGTTAGTTTCAAGTACGGTATATCACCAATAGTCATGTGGCACCATGTATTTCGTAAGCTAATTGCGATCTGACTCAGACACCGATCGGCGCCTCAACGTCGGTGTTCAATCACGGAAGGGCACTGAGTATGGCCCAAACACCAATTGTCCTTTATGAGGATGCCTGTCCGCGTCCAACAGACTCAGTATCTCCAGCCGAGTGCAACGCATGGAGCACCACGCTTAGATATATCTGGCATGGACGCATCCATAAAGAGTGAGCGCCTTTTCCACATTGTGTATTTCCATCCATCCCGTAGTAAATAAAATATTTGTATTTTATTTTGTAAAGATGATCATGCTATTAAAATTACAAACATTATTTGTTAAAGCAGGTGTGTTTCCTATGTTATTTTTTTCTGTTTTGTGTATACTTACATTTACGTTTTAATCTAAATTCTAGTTTCACCTCTTAAGTCTTTTATTGAGAGGTGTTGTCACACATTCGGCCTGATTCAAAAAGGGCCTCCGCATTCGGGGTGAATTCTCATTCCGGATATTTTGCACTGTGGGCGGAAACTCCCCCACAACTGCAGGTTCTTCACCACCAGTACAGAGGCCCTTTGTGAATCAGGCCCGCAACCTCTTAGGCTGAAAACACAGATTTCCCTCCCAACATGAACAGGGTCACCAAGCGTCTAAAGTCCGTTGTCTCTTAAGTCCGTTACAGTCCTACAAAAATAAATCTAGCATTGTGATGACCCTAAATGTTACCGCCCCATATCACTTTTGGATTCTCTTTTAAAGATGGTGGGGAGGGTAATTTTAAATAAATTGCAACTATGGGCAGAGGAAACGGGGTTTTTATCACGGTTACAATATGGTTTTAGGTTTGGATTAGGCACAATAGAGCAAGGTTTGAATATCAGTCTTATAATCGATAAATATACTAGGCAAAAAGTGGAAATGTGTTCTTGAATTTTTGTAGATTTATCCTCCGAGTTCGACTGTGTCATACATGATAAACTATGGAAAATGTTATTTGAGCTGGGTGTTGAAAATGAAATTTTGTTATTTACTAGAGAACTATATCGAGAGGCGGGAGCAAGGGTAGGATACGGAAAAAATGGGGAGTCCTCGGCAAGATTTGGTATTGGAAAAGGAGTGAGGCAAGGATGCGTCTTTGCCCCGTTCCTTTTCACACTATACATTAACAGCTTGGGTGAACGACTGGCCGAACTCCCCCACGATTACCCAATTATAAATGGAACCCCAGTCCCAATTTTATTATACGCAGACGACGCAGTTTTAATGTCAAGGACACAAATAGGCCTACAGAAGACAGTTACACACTTTGTTACTTATATGCATGTGAGGGGGCTGCAAGTAAATATTAGGAAAACATTTAGCATGAAGTGTGGGAAAAGAACCGCAAAGAAATGTGACATCTTTATCAATGATAAAAAAATTGAGTGTGTAAAAAATGTTGCCTACTTAGGGATACATTTTGATCAGAACGGTACCTGGCCAGCTGCAATATTAGCCCGTAAAACTATGTTTTTAAAAGCTATCGGGGCATTAGTCAGCCTGTCAAGAAAATTAGGCTCTCAACCAGTCCCTGAATTGCTTGCAATATATAAAACTAAATGTGTTTTTTACAGCCACCTACGGCGCCAGTATAGGGGGCTTTACCAACGCACAATGTATGCAGACCTGCGAAAATAACTTCTTGCGCTATCTATTAGCTGTGCCCAGTTCAACTGCTACATATACATGTCATTCTGAGGTAGGCCTAAAGCACATTGTAGATATTATTAAGTCTGGCCCTTTACTATTATGGCACAAGATATGGAATACCCCCGAAGCAGTTTTTAACCAGGATGTCATCATAGACTGTTTAAAATTGGACAATGTACATTGCATCCCATGGTTACGACATTTTAAGGATATCGTGGACGAAATTGGCCATCCAGATTTATTCACAAAACCAGATTGTATGAATATTACCTCCAGAAAGCTATTAAAAAATGAATACTTGTCCTACCTGGAGGAAAAGCGATGGCTTGTGGAGAAAACGAAACATTCGGTTATGGAAAACCACACTATGCTGTCATACACTGGGATTCAGCCCTATTTGTCATATGTGACGAGTCCCTTTGATCGGATGTTAGTGACACGCTTTAGGCTGGGTACTGTGCGCCTGGTCAGTACATTTCCATTGATGAATGATTGATAACGTACTCTTGCATTGTGTCGTTGCGATGGTAGCTCGACACAAACAACACTGCATGTAACTCTTTTTTGTAGGTTTTATACGTCACCGAGGAGAATGTTTTTAGTACCAATTTTAAAACAATACGGTTTAAGACATTGTAGAGCGTCATACTTAAAGTTACAATGTATGGAAGATGAATTGACAATGGATAGTGTAATAAGTTATTTAAAATGTGTGATCAGATTAAGAAAGACAATTAGGTTGTAAAGCTACTGTATTACATTATTTATCTTCCTGGAAATGCTTTTTATCTGTGCTTTTATGTTTTTCAAATGAAATACGAATAAAGTAAATTTGACTGATTGAAATCCAGCATTTGTGCTGCACGAATATAGTTAATTTTAGCTATCCTGGTACTGAATCAGGAAAAATAGCTACAAGAGCACTTTTAAAGAATGCAACCTATTGAGAAATCTTACAGACATGTGGACAATCTCTAAACATAACGTTGATTTACAGGAGAACGGAGTTGGCAAATGAATCCGCCGTAAACCACAGGCCCATACATAGCACGCAGTCCTAATCAGGATATTCGAGGTCCGTACTCTGGAAGCAGACTTTTGTTTGTCTGCGAGCCAGGATCAAGGTCAGATACAGGAACCTAGCAGTAACCTTCCGGGCCACAGAACATTCATGGGGCCCCAACAAGCAAAGCGAGGGACCTAGAAGAAAGTCTCTATCTGTTGCACCCCGCACCAAATGGAGGCAGTATTCCAAAAGGGTGTTAAAAGTGGGCAAGACCAGCCCATGTGGAAAAAATCTGCATCCTTAACAGTGCAGCGGGGGCATTCCGAGCTCGCAATCAGGAACATGGCATGGATACTTGGGGGAGATCAAAACATACTAGGAAAGCATTAACATCCATTTCAACTGAATATGAGGTAAGAGACCTGCAGCATTTTGTGAAGTGCCTACTGACAAAGAACTATTACAAGGAAGATTAAATCAAAATACCAAAATGAGAATGGAATGGCAGAAAAAAATTGAAAAGGGTATATGTCAAGATACAAAAATACATGTTTCTAAGTCATAAGTATTTAGCTTAAGGTTTAGGATATACTACTGCGTTAAAGGTATATTTCATTTTTTTTCCTCTTTGGTTTGTAAACTCAGAATGGAGACAGCGAAAACCAATGTGCCAGCTACTCTGGTGTTACAACCCTAGTACCGAGTTAAGATTTTATCATTTATTAGATATGTATTAGTAATTCAGTGTTGCACAACCTACCTTCACAGTCTCCAAGCAGCACCGATACACTTCCCTTTTCACCGATGACACAGAATGAGACAGCAAGCGAAGGAATACCTTTTGACTCCCAGTCAACAGACCTGTGGTCGCCTGAGCAGATTTCCAACTAAAAAGAGATGGCAAGTGGATGTTAAAATTCAACATTAGAGGACATTGAGTGCAGAGTATGAAAAGTGAGTCTAAGATTTAATTACTATAAAACAGGTCAAATAGGCAAGTCTTTGCTCTCAAGGTCCAGATCATCGGTTGTAAAATGCTGAGTAAGATTTTCTTTCAGAAATTTGCTGGAAGCTTTTAAACTTAGACAGAGGTCGTTTTTGTACTTGACCAGGGAAGTGTGGGAATAAAGGTGCCAGACTTGGTAGAGCCACCCCCACTGCCCAAGAGTCCAGCATTTCTTTAACAGTTTGTTTTAAGAAGGGAAACAAGGGGAAGGAGGAATTGATCCGATCCCAGCACACTACTACGGAGGGGTAGGTCGCTAAACCCAAGAGAGGCGAGCAAATAAACTCAGCCACTCACCGAGAGGGTGCAGACGGAGCCCGATTTCCTTAATGAGGGGTTGGGGATAGGTACCTACATTGAGAGTTCCTATCAGCGCAAGGACGCTTACACACCTTAAGAATAAGGTATCACAGGGAGGTGGCAAATAAATCCAGGCTGAGGCTCATACAGTTTAATGTCCTGCACAGGACCTACTTCGATAGGGTGCGCCTACATAGAATGGGAAAGATAGGCGACACAAACTGTTTAAGATATGGCCAAGAGGAGAGTTCTACCATACATTTTGGTCATGTCCCGAGATACAGATCTACTGGGAGGGGATTCTGAAAGAACTGGGTGAAGTCCTGGAAACATCCCTGCCAACTGACCCGAAATTAGTCTTCCTAGGTATAACCAATGATGTAGATCTTATCCGTCCGCTGGTGCTCTTCTTGGTGCTGGCCCTGGTGTTGGCCAAAAGAGATGTAGCGAAGTACTGGGGATCAGCTACAACACTGCAGATAGAGGAATGGAGGAGAGGCCTAGACCTATATATGGCAGCTGAAAGAGTCACGTACAAAGCACGGGGTTGTCCTAAAAAAATTGGCAGGGTCTGGAGGAAATGGAGGACATACCGTGGACTTGATGGAGGGTTATGAGACAGGAGGGTGGTGGCAGGGACAGACACGGACCAGGGGGAGCCAGGGGTCTGCAGCCAAACAGCGACCGATGAGAGTGCAGACACGATTTCATGCTAGGAGAGGGAAGAAAAGTGAAATATTGTTTTTCATGGTGGGTCCGGGGGGTTGGGGACTGAAAGTCGGGAAATGTTGACCAGTGAGGACATGTCTGTTTTGTTGAACTATGGAAAAATGCAAATAAAAAGATTTACAAAAAAAAAAAAAAAAAAGAATAAGGTATCACAGGTTTTTCTTTTTCCTGGGACCTGTTTCTTGTTGTTTATTTTCACCTACATGCCGGCCCTGGCGAAGCGCCGAAGGAACCCTTAAGGACCATCTGAAAGCGTGAAACATGTTGAGCTTGTTTTAAGTGTGAATTATTCACCACGGCACCTATTCTGAGAGCAGCGGTTAGTCACACATCTGCCCTCTGTATTTTTTTTTTAAGAGGAGCTCCAGGATCCACACCCTTTTAATTTACCACTCGTACCCCCGAATAAACACAGGTTCTTGATACCGTTTGGTGATTTTAATTCACCCATTCACTTACCTTCCTAGGCCCACACACGCACATGCACAACTGCGGCGTCTCCTTAACCCCTTCAACACTGATGACGAGCTGGGCTCGTCATGGCGTAGCCTCCTCGCACGCTGATGACGAGCCCAGCTCGTCACGTAAAGTGCGTTTTAAAAAATCTCAGCGTACGAGCGTAATTGCGCTCGCACGCATGAGGTTAAAAGATCT
This sequence comes from Lissotriton vulgaris, assembly GCF_964263255.1. Lineage (NCBI taxonomy): Eukaryota > Metazoa > Chordata > Amphibia > Caudata > Salamandridae > Lissotriton > Lissotriton vulgaris. The sequence goes on along the minus strand of NC_141691.1, from coordinate 1,248,690,695 downwards.
CCGCTAAAGAGCCCTCTCGCGGGGCCCATGAGGGACTGCAGCTCCACCTTCACGAGGAGCAACACCCAATGATGAAGCATGACACTCGCAAGGGTGTGTGAGGGCACTATAACCAAAAGGAGGGATTCCCCAATCACTATTTTTAAACCCAACCTACTTAGAGTCCGACTACTGGGAACCTTTTCCTCTAATCAACCATAATTTGGTTGCTACTCTTCTGAGACCTTGGAAACAGTTACCCCCTAGTGTATATACAGATATTAAACTTGCCAGAGCTCGTCTTTCTACTTGACCAGGGAAGTGTGGGAATAAAGGTGCCAGGCTTGGTAGAGCCACCCCCACTGCCCAAGCGTCCAACATTTCTTTAACTGTTTGTTTTAAGAAGGGAAACAAGGAGAAGGAGAAATTGGCGTGAGCGCGCAGAGGAAACAGGGACTTCGGAGGGCTAACGATCAGCTACAACAATTCTACACCATGCTTATGCCCCTTAGGGGAGCTGCAACCCACTCAAGAGGCAGCACAGTAAGGATACCCAAGTGTGGAATCCTTGGACTGGTAAAGTGTTGCTGTAGGTGGTGAAGCAGCAAGAGTAGTAGCTTAGAATTTTGATTAAGGCTTATCGACCGTGTTTGCACTCTTCTGGAGAAGGAAAATACCGGTTGGCATTCTCATGGTGGTTTTGCAAGCAGTGTAATGGAGTGCAAGTGTGTTGAGGGGAGCGATTCAAGAGGGAACAATCCTGCTTGGGGAGCACAGACTTCTCTTCCAGGACTTAAACCTTTACACCCTTGCCATGCAGAGAATGGATAGAAATTAAGAAGGAGCTGTGACAACCAGGCATTTTTTCCATGACAAATGAGGCAAATGTTTTTTAATGAAGGGCTTTGCTTCACTTCTGGAACATTACATGAGGGTGATGGAAATTAACAGACAAACTGAAATCTGCCTGAAGTATCGTTTACCAGAGACACAGGAGGAAGTACTGGGTATATACTAAAGTGTGATGGTATCAAGATGAACTTCAGTGTTTCAATCATTGCTCTATTATAATTTTTTTATCCCATGCCCATTATGGTTTGTTGTGTTTCTAATTCCGAATACAACTTTTGAGAAAAGTTAGTATAAATGTATGAATGCCTATCCAGTTTTCACTTAGAAACCTCTTGTGGACCATACCAAAAACTTAGTGGGCTTTCAGCCATCTCACTGCTTACGGTTGGCTTGCTTGTAACCCTAATTTGCTTGCTTCTTAGTCAAAGGCTTTCCTTCTTCTTGTGTTGGTCACTCTCCCTCTTTATAATTCTTTTGATTGGATCACTTATATCCTCCCAATGTTCACATTTACTACTTTTTAGGTCTCGCCTGGACATCGCATCCGAAGGATGCGTCCAGGCTGGAGACTTAATGTTGTCTGACACGGGGGAATGAGGGACAAGAAACTGTGACGAGCTTATCCTTGGCTGGATTGAGCTGCGTGCACGCGCGTCAACATTCACGCATGCGCACATCACAGCCACACGCATACACAGCACTCACGCATGCGCACATACACACGCATACACAGGCACACCCCCGTCACCTACACGCATACACAGAGACCCCTCCACACACACCAGCCCCTCTCCTCTCGGCTCCACACACACGCACACGCATTTACACTTACACAGACACACAGGCACCCAGACAGGCAACCCCCCCCCCCCCCGTCACACACACGCATACACACAGACTCCAGGACACATACACATACACACACACATGCACGCTCACACACATACACAGCCCGCCGCCGCACGGGCGCGCGCGCGCACACACATGCCCCCCCCCCAACAAGGCAAAGCCCCACTCACCGGCTTCCTCGGCTCTCACCGGCAGCAGGACTCTTCCTTCCTTCTTCGGCACCGGGGCGCAGGGTAGGCTCCTGCCTGCTCCGGTGCTCAAAACAATCGCGGCTCTTCCGTGGAAGGCGGGGTTGGCTCCCGCCCTCCTACTTCCTGTTTCCGGTTGTCCCGCCCGGCCTGCCTGACTTCCTGGTACAGGCCGGCGGCGGACTGCAGCACGCGCCATGCTTGTTCCAAGGAGAGGCCGGCGGCTTGAGCAGGGGGATGGGCAGTTTGGTGTTTGCGAGGTGAATTCTTAAGTTTTATAAAACGTTATGTTACCACTGTCAGTTCTTCCGTAGAGTCCAGTGCAGTCAGTCAGTGGTATCATTTCAGGATTAGCTTTTTTGCAAAGGTCAGTTTTTCATACACAGTAACTTTCCTCAAAATCGAGGCAGGTGTTACACTTGATTTGTTGTGTGTCGAAAGCCTCAGATACGTATAAATTGACATTCTAGCCAATCACAATGCATTGCCGATGATCCAGTATGCAATAGTGTTTAATATTGCTTTTCATTTACAGATGACTGCATTCAATTCTGGAGCAGCAAGTACATTTCCTGATTTTCCTCTATTGTTTATTTCAGCATTCATTTGCACCCCACCCACTCCCCCCGTTACTTTCAGACTTTTCTTTCTTAAACACTACAGGTCCTGTCTGGCTTCTCCTTCCTGTTCGTGCTACTGAAGTTCAGATGCAGGATTGGAAGTTTTCTTTGCGTATTTGCATAATTGTGTTTTAAATTGGCTGCTGACTCCTGAAAACATGTGGAACTTCAAATGCCCGTGGGTCTTTTGTCTTTGTGTTACAGCTTACTGTGTGGGCGTTTCAGTTGGCTCAGGATTTCAGCCTGATCCAGTGAGTGAAATCTGTAATTGTGGGCATGTGAACTTCTGAGGCCAAAATCAGTTGGTTACATGCTAACATGCTAACATGCAATCCACACCATGCACAGTTACCCCAATACGCGCACACACACAAGCACAAACCCACACGTTCATGCAGTTACATTCATTACTGTTACATATATGACCGCACAAGCACTCACGCACATATGAGCTAATTCAGACATTTACAGATATAAAAAAAATAAAGCAAAGACAGACAGATACAAGTGAGTGCAGAGTGACAGTGAGTGCAGAGTGACAGTGAGTGCAGAGTGACAGTGAGTGCAGAGTGACAGTGAGTGCAGGGTGAGTGCAGAGTGAGTGCAGAGTGACAGTGAGTGCAGTGACAGTGAGTGCAGAGTGACAGTGAGTGCAGAGTGACAGTGAGTGCAGAGTGACAGTGAGTGCAGAGTGACAGTAGAGTGACAGTGAGTGCAGAGTGACAGTGAGTGCAGAGTGACAGTGAGTGCAGAGTGACAGTGAGTGCAGAGTGACAGTGAGTGCAGAGTGAGTGCAGAGTGACAGTGAGTGCAGTGACAGTGAGTGCAGAGTGACAGTGAGTGCAGAGTGACAGTGAGTGCAGAGTGACAGTGAGTGCAGAGTGACAGTGAGTGCTGAATGACAGTGAGTGCAGAGTGACAGTGAGTGCAGAGTGCGTGCAGAAACAGTGAGTGCAGAGTGAGTGCAGAGTGACAGTGAGTGCAGAGTGACAGTGAGTGCAGAGTGACAGTGAGTGCAGGGTGAGTGCAGAGTGACAGTGAGTGCAGTGACAGTGAGTGCAGAGTGACAGTGAGTGCAGAGTGACAGTGAGTGCAGAGTGACAGTGAGTGCAGAGTGACAGTGAGTGCAGGGTGAGTGCAGAGTGAGTGCAGAGTGACAGTGAGTGCAGAGTGACAGTGAGTGCAGAGTGACAGTGAGTGCAGGGTGAGTGCAGAGTGAGTGCAGAGTGACAGTGAGTGCAGTGACAGTGAGTGCAGAGTGACAGTGAGTGCAGAGTGACAGTGAGTGCAGAGTGACAGTGAGTGCAGAGTGACAGTGAGTGCAGAGTGACAGTGCGTGCAGAGTGCGTGCAGAGTGACAGTGAGTGCAGAGTGACAGTGAGTGCAGAGTGACAGTGAGTGCAGAGTGACAGTGAGTGCAGAGTGACAGTGAGTGCTGAGTGACAGTGAGTGCATGACAGTGAGTGCAGTGACAGTGAGTGCAGAGTGCGTGCAGAAACAGTGAGTGCAGAGTGCGTGCAGAGTGACAGTGAGTGCAGAGTGACAGTGAGTGCAGAGTGACAGTGAGTGCAGAGTGACAGTGAGTGCAGAGTGCGTGCAGAAGCAGTGAGTGCAGAGTGACAGTGAGTGCAGAGTGACAGTGAGTGCAGGGTGAGTGCAGAGTGAGTGCAGAGTGACAGTGAGTGCAGTGACAGTGAGTGCAGGGTGAGTGCAGAGTGAGTGCAGAGTGACAGTGAGTGCAGTGACAGTGAGTGCAGAGTGACAGTGAGTGCAGAGTGACAGTGAGTGCAGAGTGACAGTGAGTGCAGAGTGACAGTGCGTGCAGAGTGCGTGCAGAGTGACAGTGAGTGCAGAGTGACAGTGAGTGCAGAGTGACAGTGAGTGCTGAGTGACAGTGAGTGCAGTGACAGTGAGTGCAGAGTGCGTGCAGAAACAGTGAGTGCAGAGTGCGTGCAGAGTGACAGTGAGTGCAGAGTGACAGTGAGTGCAGAGTGACAGTGAGTGCAGAGTGACAGTGAGTGCAGAGTGCGTGCAGAAGCAGTGAGTGCAGAGTGCGTGCAGAGTGACAGTGAATGCAGAGTGCGTGCAGAGTGACAGTGAGTGCAGAGTGAGTGTGAGTGCAGTGACAGTGAGTGCAGAGTGACAGTGAGTGCAGAGTGCGTGCAGAGTGACAGTGAGTGCAGAGTGACAGTGAGTGCAGAGTGAGTGCAGTGACAGTGAGTGCAGAGTGAGTGCAGAGTGACAGTGAGTGCAGAGTGACAGTAAGTGCAGAGTGAGTGCAGAGTGACAGTGAGTGCAGAGTGACAGTGAGTGCAAAGTGACAGTGAGTGCAGAGTGACCTGAGTGCAGAGTGTGTGCAGAGTGACAGTGAGTGCAGAGTGCGTGCAGAGTGACAGTGCGTGCAGAGTGACAGTGCGTGCAGAGTGACAGTGAGTGCAGAGTGACAGTGAGTGCAGAGTGACAGTGAGTACAGTCACTCAGCACCACCACATTATCACTCAGAACCACCACAGCATCACTCAGACCCACCACAGTACCACTCAGCACCACCACAGCATCACTCAGCATCACTCAGCACCACCACAGCACCACCACAGCACCACCATAGCAACACTCAGCACCACCACAGCATCACTCAGCATCACCACAGCCCCATTCAGCACCACCACAGCATCACTCAGCACCACCACAGCACAAATATGTTCTCTCAATGTTTCAAGCTTTATTACAAATGTCACAAAAAGATGTTAATATTTCACTTCTGTTCTTGGATTTCGTTACAATAAAATACACTGAACATAATCTTCACAAAAGTTATTTACAAAAGTTTAAGCTATTGCCATTATAAATTACAATCACTTTTATTAAGTATTAAAAAAAAATAAAAGCCATTGTTATTTATAATATCAATACATCTAAGTCACGTAAATACAAATGTTGCATTACAAATGCTATAGGTGTCACATTTGCGAAAGTTATAACTATTGGCATTGTAAATGACAAAGCTATTAATTTAGCTATTTTCAAAACCAACACATAAATGAACATTTGGTGAATTACCATTAAAATATTTGACTTTTTTACTAAGATATTATTGTACTCTTTTATGCAAACAAAATTTAGATACTGCATAAATAACTTTAATAAAACATATTTTATATGTAGCTTTTTATGTAAAAAAAAACTATAGCAGAAAGCAAAAAACAATTGCCATTTACAATGCTAATAGCTCAAACTTAAATAATGCGAGACCTATTGCATTGCAAATGCTTGTTATTCTTTTTGCACTCCATGAGTACACTTTTTCTACCTCTCCCTCCCTTCCAGCCCCCGAACACCCACACCCGCAAGTGTTCCGTGTTGATCCCTCATTCACTCCCTCCCCCCAAACGATTTGTCCCCTGCTTTCCCCACTCCTCCCTGGCTTTCTTTTAGATCGAGCATTCGAGATCTCTTGTATATACTTTAGTATATACTTATATACTATAGTATATACCTATATGTAATGTACTTTGTGGGTTCTGGAGATCAGACCTCGGACTGGTCTGCTTCCACTCAGGGACTTTTTTTCTGTTCAAGTGCCTTTATTTAACTGTCTTGATGAAAAACAACCAGCAGAGGTCAGTAAAATACCAGAATTGCTTTCAGCTGAGGGACTTTCCTTTTATTAAATATTTCTGGCAACTACCTCTATTTAACTTTCTTGATAGAAAACGACCAGCAGAGATCAGTAAAATACCAGAATCACTTTAGCATTCTCTAGATTCCAGTCCATAGAAATTGTCTTCCATGAGCACCCGTAGACAATAATATTTTTTTCAAATTTTGTACTTTAAGTGATATGACCACTAAAGGCTCTGATTTTATATTAAAAACAGCTTTGGACTATACCATTTCCTGCTGAAAGGCAATAGTTCTCTCCATGTGTTAAGATACCAGGCGTGTCACGCAGTTTGGAGCTTACTTTCCATCCATGTTAAAGAACAGTAGACGTTTCAGCACCCAGGCTAATGTGCTGCATAGCTAAATACATATAAGGTCCAAGAGGCGAGACCAATTGCATTGCAAATGCTTGTTTTTTATTTATATTTGTTTCTCCCCAGGCAACCCACTGGCTGTTGTGTCCTCCACTACTTTTTGAGGGGTCTGGCAGCTCAAATTTGGCCACATAATGGCTCCTTTTCTTTTTACAGATGATGCACTGCATCAGCGATAAGTATTAGCAAAGACTAGCAGTCCAAAAGGTAAGACCTTTGTCTCCATTTTCTCCATTTGTCTTCTTAGGTCCACTGTGCCTTTTAGGTCTGGCCTAAAGACACTGTTTGCTTTGTGGTCAGCTTCATGTAATTAGAAAAAATCATAAATAAAATATACAATGAGATATACATACCACAGGAATTTTGCCATCCCCTTCATCCATTGGTCTACTAAGCTGTCATTCAAATGTTGCTTACCCCAAAGCATACACCACTGCACAACGGGTCAACCCAGTGCCTAATTTGCAAAAAAATAAGATGAGGGCCCAAAGTTATGTACAGAGGCCTGGGAAGGAGCTATCCTAGGTCGGGTGCTAAATAACAAGTGTTCGTTATCGCAAATCCATTTCATGACTCTGTAATCCAACACCGGACACTCCCTCCTTCTTTAGCTAAATTCTTGCAGGTTAAGCCTGAGCCAGCGCGCTTGCGCTGCCCTGCAAGGCTTCTTGTAAGTACTATAAACTACTCCGTGTGGGTCTGACTCCTCCCACACATAGGTTTGGCTTTTGCGTGTGTCTTTCAGTAATGAAAGCACGTAAATGACTAAAGGCGGGTGCATGCCCCACTTTCTTTTTTAATGTTCACTCCCACAGCCTTTTGCTCTTGTGAGCGAGCAGAGGCGCGCAGGCTGGCAACTGCATTCCTCGTGGGTCAGGTTACTGTGCTTTCTCTATCGCTTGTTAATGTTCTACGATAATGACCTCGGCGCACGCTTAGAGAGCTTGCATTTTCCAGCAAAGATAAAGTACTTCTGTTGATTATTAGGTGCTGGTGTTGAGCACCAGAAACCACCAGCTCATATTTAGAACTACACTTTCCCTATGTTTAAAACACCACTATATAATATAGAGCACGGCAACCTACATTCAATATTGGTTTCACTATTAAAACATGGTAACCTAGATTATATCTTTGTTTCACTAATTTATGATCTATGCAGTTCCTGTTTGTTGTATTTAATTTCTATGCTAAATAGGGCTCGAAAGTGCACACAAATGGTTTTTCTAAATCTGGGCCGTTTAACTGTATTATAGCGCATTTTATTCTGTGCTTTTTGGTTTTTTATATACAGACAGATAACTTTCTCTTTTACTTCTGTTTTTATTACTTTCTGTGCGACCGCCTTCTGAAGCACTTTTAGTTAAAACTAGCAGCCCGCCCCAGCGTTGCCTGGGGCAGAAGGGGGCTGGGGGCAGCATTTCAGGCTTGCGTCCACTCCCGACACCGGACCGCCACGACATTGTCTGTATCCCGGACAATGTCGTGGCGGGCCGGGGCGGGAGTGCACGCAAGCCTGAAACAATGCCCCCAGAGCCTGAGCCTGAGCCTTATCTCAGCCGCATTTGTTCAGGGCCAACCTCCCGCACCGGCTCCCTCCCGCCCCGACATTTCCCGTGTCCCAGAGCCTTACCTGAGCCGCCGCTCCTCCCCGCGCTCCTCACTTCACCGCCGCTCCTCCTCGTCATCACGTACGTTGCGGCCAGCGCAGCGTCGCGGCCGGCGCTACTTTCAGGGCACTACTTTTTTTTTTTACTTATATTTTTAAATGTACGTTTTTTTTTAATTTTCTATAGCCTATGTCCATCTGCACACCCTGAGGATTACAACAATGTATTGGGTGTGTGGATTGGCGCTGTGGTTCCCGAGTTTACCTTGCCAAAAGGTTTGTGTTCTCTCTTTATAATAGTAGTATAGATATAGAATATAATAGTAGTATAGAATAGATAGGAGTCCAGCTCCAAAATTATTCTACCTGTATGGCTTTTGTTTTGATGGCACATACATTGCTGTAAGCAGTGGCGGTTTTACCATATGGGCGGTGGGGCGTTGCCTCACTAATAATTATTGGGGGCAATTTAGCGCGCACAGTTGAAGTGACAAGTTTTTATAATAATATTAAAATAATCTAAACTGCGCTCTATCGCGCTGCGGCGCCAACGTCATCAAATCACGTTACACTGACAGCCTGCATTCACTCTGTGTCTGACTCACTGTCGCACCACTGCGCATGTGGTGTTTGACCGGCTGCCTTTCCTGAGCTACTGACGCCTGTGGCCTTTGAAAAGCAAGCACCGCTGAGTACGGTGTTTGCTTACTGCCACAGACCCCAGTAGTTGAAAAAGGAGCAACTTTTTTTCATGCTCAAACCAATCCTGACGCTGCTCTCTTTAGAGAGCAGCTCTCCTCTAAAGAGAGCAGCGTCAGGATTGGCTAGTCAGTGCAGCATCATGTAGTGCTTCTAGTCACTTGTGGTTGCCAGCAGCAGTCTAGTGTTGCACCGCGGGGTGGGAGCATCCAGCGTGGCAATGCCCAATCACTGTAATGGCTTAGTGTTAAGCCATTCAGTGATTGGACATTCTCAGTTGACCACGTCCAGTCAGTCACCCTTAGAGCACGTGCAGTCGACTCGAGGACGAGGGCGGAGTGTAATCGTTTGAGTCTACTCTGGAGATCAATCAGACATCGAGAGTCTGACTGTGTGACCACAGACCACTACACTGTGAATGACGACGCATCAGGTAGGTGTGTCACACGTCTTGCAACATCCACATCAGCCTGTCTTCCCGCAAGCCTCCTTGATGTATATCGGCAGCTTTTAGGGCCTTGCTGTGTTTGTTAATATATGCACTTATGCGACGTTTTTCATATCACCTAGGTCTCTTCAAAGCCTTAGCATCTAACCCATTAGAAGCACAGAATACAACTCGATGTCCATTAAACTGCGCTAGAGCGCCCTTGCATGGCTTCAAGATGCACCTGATCTGACGGGCCTGTGGACTTTCCTACTGCCAGGGTCTGGGAACAGGGCCATGCCATTTATATATAATGTTATCGCTCTGCTGGTTTACCATCTGTAGAGCTGGAGAAGTGGCGGGGCACATAGAGCGGCCCTGGGTTTTCAAAACCGCCTTTCAAGGTCTCCAGCCCGCCGGTAAAATGCCAGGTGAAATAAAAGTCCTGTCGGCTTTACATAGCTGCGTCGTGTAGGTTTGTGCATAATGCGCCTGTGGTAATAACGCTTCCTTGGCAGTGCCCCGGCCGCGTGACCCCGGCAGCGCCATGTTGGTATCTAGTAGTGCGCGTGTTATTGAGGCCGCAGCGGGGGTACCATCTCGTCCAGCTTTTATCAGAAAAGCACACAGCTCTTTTACAATGAGATCAAAAACGCCTACTCCACTCAGGTGACCCGTGTTTGCTCGGAAAGACATTTAAATAAACGAATACAGAACAAATAGATGCATTTTGGCAGAATCGCGTCGTGGGATTAAGGAGCCAGCCTGCTATGTTCTATAAATATCCGGATCTAAGCTTTGATGTCCGCTGACTTAAGAGGGAGTTTTGGTTGGGCAGTGTTTCTTCACGGGGTGGAAAACACACATCTGTCCTGCCGCTGTTTTTGGATAACGGGATGTGGGCAGAATTGGGCGAGCATGGTTACATGTAATGACTCGAGGCAGACATGTCCTGTGACTATTGCATGCATCGGATTCTAAAACAGCAAAACAAAGAGGGTCAATTTTATTGCGATCCTTTATTTTTACTATTTCCTATGTCCCTGTCAGACCGACTATTACCTTCAAAAGAACTGCCGTCGAATTTCATAAAGATTGAAAAACGATTTTGCTTCGAAGGCCGACATACCAGTATTTGTCAATCGTGCACAGGTGAACATAAACTGAGTCTGTGTGTGTAACATTCCATATTACGCTATCAAATACATTTAGCATCAGTGCTCACATAGGGGATGGAGCCTGCAAAATACCTATATCAAAAAATGTGTAATGTAGAACCTGGTAGCCTGCAATCCATTCATAAAATGTCCCTGATTTCCTTATTACAGGCGATTTGGGTGTTTATGGGGGGGGGGGGGGGGGGGGAGCCTCCGCTGAGGCAGTGGGACATGGTATGTCAAGAGACCATGTTGCTCACCTTTTCTTTCTCGGCCGGGTTGTTCTCCTCTGGGATGCTTTGCTTCTTGCAACCTGCGGTAGGGCTCCACGTGCTGCAGTTGGTGGACACTACTCCAATGGTGGGCTCTGTACCTAATCCAGCACAGCTCTCAATAAAACCCCTTACAAATCCTGTTGTTCTTTCAAGTCATAGTCAACATCACACCTCAGATCTTCACAACTGTTCTCTCGCATCTTCCCTGGCTTGTGCCCCTGCCACCACTGTTCCATCCTAAGATTTTGTTGGCCTGCAATCTGCTTTCTCTTAAAGCTAGATTTTTCCGTCGCATGTCCTTATCTGCCCCAAGCTTCCTGGATTGTGCCTCGACAGACCAGACGTGATTGCTGAACTTAGTTAAACTGTCACCTCATACTTGCCAGATCAGCTGCCCTACAAACTGTGACCAAAACATCTATCCGAAGGGTGGGGGATTGCCTAATTTGCTGTAAAATATTTTAATTCATTATGTGTTTTGTGACTCAATATCAACTATAAAGAAACAATGTCATTGAGAAGTTTGATTCCATTAAAAACAGACGTGCCGATTTCAATTACAAAAAGTGAACACTCTGTTTAAATGCTGCTAGTTTGCGTCCTGTTTATTTGTTTGGTATTAAAATACATCTGTGAGGTACTCAGCAAAGCATTGTGTTCCAAAGTTTGTTATGAAGCTCTGTAGTTATGCTGAATAAGCAGCTACCTATGTTATATGACACCACTTTATTAATGTAATAACTGCACTTTCACAATTGCTTTATTAACCTTCCTGCTTTCTCAAATTTGCTTGAAAATGCACCATTTGTCCACTCTTTTTTCAAACTTTTCTCGGGGGAAATCCCCCCGAACCCTCCTTAGGGGGTTCAGGCTCGCTCGCTCGCTACGGTGCAGTATGATTATCATTTTACGCCTCACCACTTTCAAATGTCACCAGCCGCCACTGGCTGTAAGTACACTGAACATGTTTTAATGTTATTGGGCAAAAACAGAAATGAAATAATGGCATGCCTCTAGCTGTACTCCCAATGGTTAATTTGTAAACAAGCAACTGCCGGGGCAGCCATTAAGCAGTAGTTTTAAACAATATATATATATATTATTTATTTTGCCTGCCTAATAGGCAACGTACAATTGGTGTAAATATGAAGGGAATGTGCTTTAAAGGATAAAACGTCAGGCTCCAGTAGCACTCCCAATGCTTAATTTGTAACCTTACAACGGCTGAGGCTTTTATTAGGCAGCTGCTTAACCGCATCGCTGCGGCAGCTTTTCCCGCCGGGTGCTGCAGATTGCAAAAAACCTCGTTACATGACGAGCTCAGCTCGTCATCAGCACACAACCACATACTTATCATTTTTAGCCTGCCTAATAGGCAGCATACAACTTGTGTTAATGGGAAGTGAATGTGCTTTCAACAGCAAAACTTCGAACTGTACGAGCTCGGAAACTAGGTTCCATTCTCAAATGTTGCTCAATAGGGTGTGATTTTGGACAAAGCATTTAATTACCATACACGAAGTAAAAAAATAGGTGTCCTGGACTGCAGATAAAGTATTTCTGTTGAAGTTCCTAAATGCGAGACCTATTAGCTATGCCAATGCTTGTTTTATCCCAGCTTTCGCTTTTTGTCACTTTTTTCCCCATCCTTACTTTTTCCTATCTTTCTTTTCCGCCTTCTGTTACCCTTTTGGATTTTTCTCTGTCTTGTTCTGGATCGAAGTTTGTTGAGGAAAAATAAGCGCCAGTCTAGCGAAAAGAGTGCAGGTGGGGCCCACCTGCAACCACCAGCTCAAATTAAGCAACGCTCAGCCCACTTCAGCCAATGGCTACCTTGCACTGTGCGTGATGGCATATTGCCTAATCACATGTGCATAACTGCCTAAAAAGAAATGCTCTTCAGTGCCATGGCTGGTGGGTCAATACTTTACATTGCCAGTACGTTTTTTCTTCCCATTCATTGCCTTTTAAGTCCTTTAGTCATTCTTCCGTGTTTAAACTAGGTCTTCAAATGAAAGTAATTCAGCCAATTGTACTATTTCTTTACATCATTAATAATCATATTTCCTTTGATGTATATTAAAGATACAAAAAGGATGTTCTACATGTTTTAAGCACACTTGCTTGCTAGGAAGCACCACACTCTTCTAATTAATTTACAGGCACTGAATGGCTAATCTAATTTAATTTTTTTTAAGCAAGCATATGGATAATACATTTAGATACTGGCATGTTTTATTTTTAAATAATAATATTTTTGTGACATGTTTGTAAAACAAAAAAATAACCATCGCACAAGCTCACCAAGAATAGACATATTGGCTTTGCTAATGCTTGTTTAGTATTAGAAAAAGTTCGATGAGGACCAGTAACCCGTGTGCTCTTTCGTGTTCCCCCCTAAAATCTTATTTTAGATGCACTGCCCCTTGGGTGTTCCTCACACGGACTGATAATGGCACATAGTGAGGCCGTGCTGCATATTGAGCCATCTCCATTTGCTATTCCAAAATGGGAGGGCCGAGACTACACTGCAAGTTGCCTTCCTGCAATTGGCAAGATTTAACTCTCTCTCAGACTAAGGCCTAACCGTTGAGGCCTCAAACATTTCCACTCCATTTCAGACACCCGAGTCTCAAGTAACGGGCGCTTTAGGATTCAGCCCTATAGTGATCGGGACCACACTTCAACCAGACTATCAGCTCACCCTTTCTGATCACCTCATGGATGGGGTGGGGTCAAGAGCCTCACTCACTGCAACCAGAGGGAGTAAAGAAAGAGAGCAAACACAATCACCATTTTATATTATTATTTCTTCATCCTAATCTTAAAATGTGTTCATGGATTCCACTGAATCAAAGGCAAAGTACAGAGAGTTATGAATGATGCCGATGATCCAGTGATGAGGTTTGCCTTGAAATGCACCCCACACTGTATGTGCACAATTAATTAACTTAAATGAATGAATGCCTTGTTAAACTTATAATACAGGAGGAGACATTGAACAAATGCATTTTCATGTGGGTGTGCATGCATATGTTCGTTTGCGCATTCAATAAAAAATAATTGCTTAACATTCATGTTTAAAGAAAAAGTTATTACATGTCTGAGCAAATGCGGATGAATTCTTCAACCATGGGGTAGTGTTGATGGTAAGAAAGGCTGTTTAGAGCTTGATCAGCTAACTCCACCAATTCTGAAAAATTCTTCTCTCCCTAGAAAATACCAAAAATACAGCTGTTGAATTCACAGTGAAAAGAAAAAAGCATCACCAATGTCCTTAACAAATCTACCATTAACACTCATTGAACTCCTCTCTCCTTATCCACAGACTTATCTTGTTCTGACCTATTGAAGCACAGCCAAATATTACATAGGATAATTCAGCAGCTTAGTAGTAACACTGAGTGCTTGAAGATGTTCTCAGCTTCTTGATGCTTATTATCGATTTCTTCTTTAGTATGCTCAATGCTTTGTGTTATGCAGTCATTTAGTTCCAGCGAGTCTTTGTGCAGAGAATGTTTAAAAATAGAATAAGTCCTTGTGCTGAGAAGTACCTTCAACAACTGACTACATAGCTCGATGTGCTGAGAGATGCTTTCGGTGGACTGATTAATGTAGTGAGAGGCACCTTACAGCCCAGCACAGGAGACTGAACCTAACCCACAATGTGTATCGAGCTGACTGATTCAGCTGCACTACAGATTCGCTATTTTAAGCATTAAAAATGGTTGGTAATAAGAGGACTGCCTGTATCTCAGGCTTTTTATGTCTCGGTCTGCATTAAAAAGATCAAGGCCAAAAAGCTAAAACTGGGTGTTGGGGAGAGAATGGATTGTGAAACATCTTTTCAGCATATTCTTTTACACCTTTTGCTGCACATTATTTATCAATACAACATTCATGACAATGATTGCAATATATTATAAAAGTCACATTGCTTATGAAAAGCTCCTCACTACTTCTGTGGCAGAGTTATCCAATAATGCACTGCAACAAATGTTTCTCTTCATAATTTGTTCTGCTTGTTGTGCTAGCAGCAGTATAAACAAGATCTCTTTTTATGCTGTCAGGCCACATTTTCAACGGTATTTTTAGTTCAGAAGCCACTTGACCTCATTCGATCACCATAATGCACCTACAAACTGCTGATGTTCGGCTCCACAAGCTTTTGATTGGGCATAAGGTTTGTGCTTTCACTTTTCCATTTTAGGAAAGCGTATGCTCAATACAATAGGCATGAGTTGACGAAGGTAAAAAGCTAACAATAAAGGTGCTAGACATTGGGTTGTAGGTTCACTGTGGTATGGGCCCTAGCCAAGCAGTAAACACAATCCTAGTCGGGGTAAGAGGCGAGCAAACCCTAAATTTACCTTCTGGTTCAATATCCATTGTATATCTTTCATATTTCTCCCTTCTATTCTTTTGTGTGTATCCGTTAGAAATTGGGTATCTAGTTGGTCGAGGTTTGCACCCTGTCCAAGTAGGGACCACACTCCTTGTCAGGGTAAGCTAGATACACACTTTAAATTAACCTGTGCTCACGCTCTGGTAGCTTGGCACAGAGCAGGTAGGCTTAAATTAGGAGGCAATATGTAAAGTATTCATGCAACACTAAAAACAGTGAGAATATCACACCAAAATATTCCACACCAGATTAGAAAAACAGCTTTTCATTAAATAAAGAGAGCAATCCCATAACTACAAAAATCCAATAAATAGAACTTGAAATATGAATTTGTAAAGAAGAGACTATAAAATAGCACTTAGAAGCAATAAGTGCTTACTTGGGATATCTGGTCACACCGGACCAGGACAAAATCAACATTTCCGACCAACCGCGCTGGAGCTCGGGCCTGATACAGGGAACCGATGAGATCCGCTGAACAAAAACATCCTTAATCATAGCTGCGTCAAGGTCGAATATGCGGGATGCGGCCGATGCAATGCGTTGGTGTCGATCCACGCAGTGGTGGAGATGCTCCTGTCCTTAAGTCCACAGTAGTGGCGATGCATCGGCTACAATGAACGAAGAACTTTGATGCATAGATTCAGCGTCAACGGCGAGGATGCAGTAGATGGGGATGCAAAGAATGTTGTGCAGTAGTGGTGCCGGAAGCGATGTGTCGGGCTGATTCACGCAGTAAAAGCGATGCACCAGTTCTGGTCCAAGTAATGGCGGTGATGCACCGGTTCTGATCCACGCAATGGCGGTGATGCACCAGTTAGACAGTGAATGCATGGGTTTTGCTGAAGCAAGCACCTTAGGCCCACTTTCAAGGGTCCAGGACTAGAGTGGTACCACTTTGCATGGCAGACTCACGCATGGCAGAGTCCAGGTGCAGAAGCAGGGTGGTTGGAAGTCTTAATTCTCTGAAACTTCAGCTCAAGAGGCCAGCCAGCTAGCCCTTGGAGTCACTCTAGGTTCACGTGATGCAGGTCCAGACCTTCTCACCCAGGCAGGAGAATAGCAGGCAGCAGGGCAGCACAGCAAGGCAGGAGTCCAAAAAAACAGCAGTCCAGCAGAGTGGGAGTCCTTTCAGCAGCACAGCAGTCCTTCTGCCTGCCAGAATCTTCACAGGTCCGGGAATGTACTGAAATGCTGTCAGAGGTCCAGTACTTATAACCAGTTGGGAATTTGAAGACAGACCTTTGACGTGCACAGAGGGCCTGCCTTCATGCACTGGCTCCAGACTCAATATGCCAATTGGGAATGAACCTATGTTACCAAGTTGTAAGGGAGAGAGCACAATAATTTAGCACTAGTAAAGTGCACAAAGTCCTAAAGCCAGCAAAACGAGGTCAGAAAAGTGGAGGAAGTACGCAAAATGTTCGGGGGAAGGCCACCCTAAGGTGGTCAGATCTAACACATGCCCCCTCAGCAGAAAGTGGGGAGAGCTACCCAACATCTTCGGAGTTCTCTTCACTTACGTGGAAGAACCTGGAGAGGCCATCAGCATTGGCATGAGATGGCCCTGTATAATGCTCCACCGAAAAGTCTACTCCCTGTAGGGAGATGGACCACCTCAACAGTTTGGATTTTCACCCCTCATCTGCATGAGCCATCTGAGGGGTCTGTAGTTGGTCTTCACCAGGAAGTTCGTCTTAAACTCTCAACTTCTTTAGTGCCCAGACCACAACAAAAGCATTTCTTTCAATAGCACTCCTCCTCTGTTCCTGTGAAAGTAACCTCCATAATAATGAAGGCCACCGGTTGGTCTAGGCCATCCTCGCTCATCTGTGCTAAGACTGCCATTGTGCCATGCTCTGTAAAATCCATCTCCACGATGAATTTTTGGAGAGATTCGGTGGCTTCCTTGAGGATATCAAAGGCCTTCTGATAAATCTCTGTCTAGATCACCAATCTGGGCTGCTTCTTGGAAGTCAGCTCAGGTAAGGAGGCCACAATGCTGCCATACCCCTTAGCAAATCTTCAGTAGCAGCCTGTGAGACCTAGGAAGCTCTCACATCTGTCTTTGGTTGCCAGGCCATTATAGTTTCAATCATGGCCTGGAGACGCTGCACCTTGCTCCCACCTACTAGGTTACCCAGGTACACCACAGAGCCCTGCCCAATCTGGCACTTCCTGGCCTTGATGGTCAGGCCTGCCTGTTGTAGGGTCTGAAGCACCTCGTGGAGGAGATGCAGGTGTTTCTCCCAGCTGCAACTTTAGACAGCAATGTTGCCTACGTAAGGGGCACAGAAGACCTCCTTACCAACCAGGCCCCTGTCTGTTAACCAACCTTTGGAAGGGCATTCTTCAAGCCAAAGGACATCACCCGAAATTAGAAGTGGTTCTCTAAGGTTGAAAATGCTGACCTCTCATTGGCCCCCACAGTCAGAGCAATCTGCCAATACTCTGATGACAAATCAAAGGTAATGAGAAATGTAGCAGCACCCGGCTTATCAATGAGCTTATCAGCTCTGGGGATGGGGTGGGTGTCAGTCTTGGTGACGGAATGGAGTCCCCAGTAGTCAACACAGAACCGGAGTTCTGGAGTGGCACCTTGTGTGGCAGCCTTTGGTACCAGCAGGATAGGGCTGTACCAGCCAGCATCTAGGAGACTTCCCCCTTAATGCGGACCCCAGCCCTGTCTGACAACCTGTACATTTTGTTTTCCTCAGGTGAGCTGTCTCCAGTGCCAATATCGTGGATGCAAAGATGTGAGAGTTTGGGGTGAGTGACAACAGTGAGGCAAAGTATCCCAGCAACTGGTAAGAGTCACCCTGCTGTTCTGAGATCGGGGTGGAAGAGAGGTTAACGCCCTCCACTGTACCATTGTCTTCCGGTGCAGAGAAGAGGTCAGGGAGACGTTATCTCTCCTCTTCCACCCCCTCATCTGTCATGAGGTGCATGCTCACTGCAGACCTCTCGAACTGAGGCTCGAGTCTGTTCACATGGAGCACCCTTAGGAGTTTCCATGGGGTCTGGATATCCACAAAGTAGGTGGACTCCCCCATTACAGTCCTTGATTTCATATGGGTCGGTTCACCGGTCCTGGAGAGCCCTAGGCTCTACTGACTCCTTGATCCATACTTTCTTGCCAGGCTGAAACTCCACCAGAGAGGCCTTCTAGTTGCGGAGGAACAGCATGTAGCTGACCACATGCCGGGTTGGGGGGTCCTGGGAACTTGCTCCCACCCTTCCTTGACAAGGCTCAGAGGTCCCCTAACAGGATGGCGATAGAGGAGTTCAAAGGGGCTGAACCCTACACCTTTCTGTGGCACCTTCCTGTAGGCAAAGAGAAGGCATGGCAAGAGGATGTCCCACTTACGCCTCATGGGCTCAGGTAGGCCCATAATCATGCCCTTCAAGGTCTTGTTGAACCTCTCCACAACACCACTTGTTTGGAGGTGCTAGGGTGTGGTAAACTTGTAAGTTACGCCACACTCAATGAGGAATCCACAGGCAGATACTGTACCCACCAGAAAAAGTGTTACCGAAGGTAAGTAACTTGTTCTTCTGATAGATACATATGCCTGTGGATTCCTCGCCTTTTGAATTGAATCCCCAAGCAGTCCCGTTCTTGGAGAAGGGTGCACGCCTATCTCATACCAAAATATCTTGCAGCACAGAATGTGCAAAGTGGCCGTCCCTCCTCACCTCCGAATCTAAGAAATAATGTTTTGCGAAAGTGTGGAGGGAGGCCCAAGTTGGCACTTTGCAGAGGTCTACCACAGGGACACCTCTAGCTAAAGCCGAAGAAGAAGACTTAGTGCTGGTGGATTGAGCTCAAATACCTTCAGGAGGGTCTTTCTTGGCCAAAGCGTTGCAGATCTTATGGAAGAGGATGATCCACGTGGACAGCGTTCTCTTGTGGACAGCCTTGCCCTTCATTTTGCCCACATATCAAATGAAGAGTTGCTTGCCCAACCTGAAATCCATAGTCCTGTCCAGGTAGAAGCTGACCCCCCATTTAGGGTCCAGTCAGTGAAGTCTCTCCTCCTTGGAAGGGTGAGGAGAGGATAGAAAGTGGGTAAAGTGATAACTTGTCTTCGGTGAAAGGGAGTGACCACCTTAGGCAGGAAAGCAGCTCTGGTCCTAAGAACTATCTTATCCGCATGAATTGGGGTCAATGGGAGCTTAGAGCTAACCATCTGCGGCTAACTAACCTCCTAGCTGAAGTAATTGCAATCAGAAATATTAATTTAAATTCTAAGAATCTCAATGGACAGCTATGCAGGGGTTCAAAGGAAGACCCCCATCAAGAAAGTAAGGACTACATCAAATCCCACTGAGGCATGATAAAGGGAGTGAGAGGAAACCAATGAATTAGACCCTTAATGAATCTCATGACTATGGGAGATTTAAACAAAGAGGGTTGGTCTGGTAAGCAAAGAAAAGCCAACAAGGCAGACAAGTAGCCCTTGACCATTGCTACTGCACAATTGTGCTGTGCTAGGGAAAGAAAAAAACTGAAAATATCAGACAAATGGGCTCATAAAGGATCAATTGATCTCTCTCCACACCATTTTACAAACCTGGCCCACCTACTAGAGTAGAGAGATTTAGTGGAGTGTCTTCTGGCCAATAAAATAACATCCATCACATCTGGTGAGAGAGAGAAAGATTTCAGGTTGCCCAATAACCAGGCATGAAGGAGCAGGCTCCGGAGGCGGGATGTGGAACCTGCCCCTGTGACTGCGAAAGGATGTCTGCCCTGAGAGGTTCATGGAGCGGAGTGTGCGATGAGAGGTAAAGTCGGTCTGTGAACCACACCATTCTTGGCCAGTCCGGAGCAATGAATAGGACTTGAGCGCAGTCTTGGCGAATCTTTCTCTGAACTCGAGGAATCAATGGTATGGGAGGAAACGCGTAAAGAAGCTGTGAACCCTCCAGTCTAGCTGAAACATGTCCCCCAACGCTCCCTGCATCAAATACTGTAGACTTCAGAACGACCGACCGTGAGTGTTCTCTTGAATGGCAAAAAGGTCCATCCGAGGAAATCCCCACATCCTGAAAATGTGAGGGACCACCTCCGGATGGAGACGCCAGTCATGATCAGCAGAGTACTGCCAACTGAGACTGTCTGCACGCCTATTCAGCTCTCCAGCCAGATGATTTGCAATCACGCAAATCTGATGGCCCTGAGCTCAGGACCAGAGTCGCAGAGCCTCTATATAGAGACGATACGACCCTACGCCTCACTGTTTGTTAATGTACCACATCGCGGTAGTGTTGCCCGTCAGGACCTGAACTGCCCGACCACTAAGGGAGGGAAGAAAGGCCTTGAGGGCCAAACGTATCGCCCGCACTTCTAAAAGATTGATGGGAAGCAATCTTTCCTCTGGAGACCAAAGACCCTAGACCTCCAGATGAACTCCCCACCCTATAATGGAGGCATCCCTTATCACTGTGGCCACCGGAGAAAAAGGTTGAAACAGCTTCCCTTGAGACAAGCTGTCCGAAACACTCCACGATAATAGCTCCGCTGCAGTGTCTCTGGAGATTGTGCCTACCTCCCTGAGATCCCTGTTGTGTTGAAACCACTGCTGCTGAGGCACCACTTGAGCGCCCTAGTATGCCAGTGTGCATGGTTGACCAACAGTATGCAGGAAGCGAAAAGACCAAGCAGGCGTACGACCTTCAGAACTGGAACAGCCGCTCCATTTTGAAACATTGGAATCAAAGTCTGGATATCTAGAATCCGCTGAGGAGGAGGGAAAGCATGACTCACTGTAGTGTCCAGAACTGCCCCTATGAACAGGTTGCGCTGAGAGGGCACCAGGTGAGATTTGGGCACATTTATCGAAAACCCCAAGTCGACCAACAGCTGTATTGTTACCTGCAGATGATGCAGCACCATCTCTGGCAACTTTGCGTTGAGCAGCCAGTCATCCAGATAAGGAAAAACAAGAATCCCCGATCTTCTGAGTTGAGCTGCTACCACTGCCATCACCTTCGTGAAGACCCGTGGTAAGGATGTAAGACAAAACGGAAGGACCGTAGACTGGTAGTGTTGAGATCCCACCGTAAAACGGAGATACTTCCGATGCAAATTCAGGATGGGAATGTGAAAATACGCATCCTGTAAATCAATAGATATCATCCAGTCTTCCTGCTGCAGCACCAAAAGAACCTCAGCTAGGGTCAACATCTTGAATTTCTCCTGTTTGAAATAAAAAATTCAAGATCCTGAGGTCTAGGATCGGTCTTAATCACCCGTCCATTTTTGGGATCAGGAAATACCGGGAGTAGCATCCATGACCCCTCTCCTGCTCCGGAACAACCCCTATCCCACCTTTCTGCAGCAAAGAGAGAACCTCTTGTTGCAGGAGCAACAGATGGTCCTACAAGCACCAGCCAAGGCGATGGGGGAAAGGACGGTGTAATTCCCGGAAAGGACGGGTGTATCCATTTTCCACAAGATCCAAAACACAGATCTGATGCAACAGATCTCCAATTCCATGGAAAAGGGGACACCCGACCTCCCACAGGACATTCATGCTCTTAGATCAGGGATCCAGAGCTGTTTCCCTGCGGTACCAGTTGGGGGAACAGGAGAGGAGAAGGAGGAGACTTCCTGATGAGCTGAGCCTCACAACCGAGATCTACCTTTCCCTCTGTACGATCAATACAGAGGATTCACCTGTTGCTGTTGCTGCTGCTGCCAGGCCTGAAAGGAGGGAGACCTGCCAAATAAGAAAAATCTGCGGTAACCAAAGCCTCTGGGCTGGGGCTGTAGACCCAACATCTAGTTGTGGCCCTACTATCCTATCCTTAAGAAAGAAACATATGGTATCCCAACTGGTGTAATTCAAAAAGACAATTGGTTAAGATATGTATAAAACAATATCACAAGGAGAGAAGGAGACTCTATTCAATTTTAACATATGTGCTTGTGGCATCATATTTATTATAGGAAAAAGGAAAAACAACTACAGCACTACAAGGAACAAAATGGAAATAAAATTAGAAATACCCAAATTGTACTTGGTGCTCAGTGCAGGTGGGTGAACGCACGGTAGCAGTAAGTGACAAAAATCAGCGGCGGCAGCGCAAGGTGATGAGTGAACAATATATACAGTGAGTTGATGACATAAGGTGGTTCCGTTTTTGTTTGAAATGTTGATTTTGATAGAATTATACAGGTGTTATTTCAGGAACCATTTTGTCTGAAGCTCCTATGTTCGCGCTGAACGGTCGACGGCATTTCGATCCCCTTTTAAATCAGGATCATCATCAGGACTTGGGTAAGATGCAGTGTGGATCTGGAAAGGCTCAGATGATTCAAAGCGGGCCGATGCAGGGATCCGGCGTAAGGGGCGGGTGGGACGTCAATCCGATTGGTGATCGGCGTAATCCGAGAATAAATCTGAATGCGGCGAGGCATCCAAGTGGAATGAATCCGTGCTGGTGTTGCCTCATCCTTAAAGCACAGTAGCGCCGAGTCCGCTTGAGTACCAAAGAGGCGAGAGTCCAAAAGGGTGGCCTGCACATCTGATGAAAAACCAGACCCCCTTAAGCCAGGCGTGCCTCTTGGTTGCCACTGGGGTACCCATCACCCTAGCAACAGAGTCTGCTGCATCAATGACTTGACGGGCTGCAGCTTGGGTGTCCGACAGAACCTCTGAAAAATGGCCCTGAATGTCCTCCGAAAACCTGGAGATCACTTCCTTTGCAGAATCCTTCGAAGGGTGTATGTATCGTCCCAGCAGACATGCTGCATTTGTGGATTTTTAGGCCTTACCAGCTGAAGAAAAAAAAACTTTTTAGACTCTTGCTCAATCCTCTTAGATTCCCTATCTCTAGGTGTTATATGGAAAGAGCCTGTAGACTGCTTAGTAGAGCATGATGCCTGAACTACCAAGCTCTCAGGGGATGGGTGTGCAGATAGGAAAGCTGGATCCCTAGGCTCTACCTTGTAAATGCTTGCAATCGATCAGGACACAGCAGGGGCAGTCATTGGCTTCTGCCATACTTCTAAAATAGGCTCAGTCAAAGCCTCATTAAAAGGAAGCAGAGGCTCCGTCACAGATGAAGGAGAGTGAAGAAAGTCCGTCAGGATGTTAGGCTTAAGCTCCACAGTCGGTAACTGCAAGTCCAGCAGATCAGCTGCCTTCTTTATTATGGAGTGGTAAGAAGAGACCTCCTGTGATGGAAGGCCTTTCAGAGAAGAGAGTTCCCACTCCGGAGAAGTATCCAATCCACTAGCTTTCTAAAGCCTCTGTACCTCCCTTTTAAATCTCATCTCATCTCAGCATCACCAGATGCGACGCCAGTGACTTCGGGACCGGCGTCGATGGAGGCTCCACAGGATCATCTGAAGGCGCCTGGCGAGGCAGAGACGGCGCCGGACCGGAGCCAGGCAGTGCTGGAGAAAACTCCATCTGCCCTCTTCCCTGAAGGGATAGCACCGGCGTCGAGAACCTCGGCGTCAGGAGGGGCCAACACCCCGGGGAAATCGGCATGAATGGTGCCTGTGCGAATTGAGGTGGCAAACCTCCAAGGGAGTACAACAGCGGTCTCATGTGGCCAAACGGTGCACCAGTAGGGTTAGCTGCTTCGGCACACATGCCGAACATCGCATATAAGAAATGGGAAAGATCCGTACTGGAGCAGAAAATGGTGGGTACGGATCTGGTACCGCAGGTTCAGGGATAGCTCGAGGAGGCTGTAAGACAGGTTCTGGTTGCGGCGCAAACACTGGAGCTGGGGGTGGAGTGGCCGGACACGTAGGCATCACTTACCTGACACCAGAGAACCTCTAGAAGCCAGAGAGTGCGCCGGAGTCACCTGAGGTGAAGGAGAAGGTGAGACTTCATCTTTTCTTTGACGTTGGAGTACCAGGGACCCCGACTGCAGTGACTTATCTTTTGACAAACGACGTCTGGAACAATGATGTCGCTTTTTCTTGTGTTTCCTTGACGACTTTAAGGTGTGCGGAATTGGAGATTTAGACTTCGAACTCGTCCGTTTCTGGCACCTCTTCTGCATCTTCGCCGTGGCCATAACCAGCTTAGCCTCCCACTCTTTGAGGGCCATCAGATTCATGCGTCAACACGACAAACACCCTTCAACGTCGTAGTCCGACGGAAGGCACCAAAGACAATCATCAAGGGGTTCAGTGACAGACATATGACCCCCACATACTCTACAAGGCTTGACACTGGACTTAATCTGAGCAGCCACGTCACTGCTACAATTTCAGGAAGAACTTGCAACAATGAAACTCTCAGAAATGGAGAGCCCTGGAAAAACAGTTATGTGTTGACGGTGTGGAAGAAAGGGAACTGACGTCAGCATGCTGACGAGGTCTTCTTATGGCTGTGCGGGGTCGCGAGCAGAACCGCTCCATTGTGACGTTGATGTGGAAGAGCTATGGATACAAGTTTCTGTGGAATGCTAAGCAAGGGGTAATTTATAAGGTGAGGAATTCACAAGCAGATGTATCCATCAGAAACTTACATACTTATGTTAACACTACTAATTTAGTGACCCGCATTATTGTGGGTTCCAGTAGTTATACATATTTTTATTCAATGAAAGAGAAACAGTGCGGATTGCTCATAACTCGCATTTATATTCTATTGCGGAAATGCATTTTGCTTCCACTGAAAAAAATTGACTGCTGTTCAGACTGTTGTGCTGAAGGAATGTCCATTGGTTCAAGAGAAATGCATAATTGTGGTGTCTCATGTTCCAGCCTTAAATGCCTTCACCAAGGCCACCATTCCTAACGCAAAACAATTACATCCAAGATGGATCCACGGGGCTACTTCCTTAACAGCTACTGATTATGTTTTTGACCATACTTGGAGAACACAGGAATACATCCAGAATGAACAAGAATACACATGTCTAGTGAAATGTTGTCTCTTTTTCAATGTGTTTTCATAATCTATACTGATGGTACAGCCCAGCCAGTGGCTGGCACTATGTAAAAATACTCAGCAGCATGTACTGCAGTTAAAGGTGTCATGGAAGGTGGTGTATTTCAGGCACAAAAAACATACACAGACATTTTAGCTGACTGTACCACTCAGCTGGCTGAATTGAAAGCGTTGACTCTGGATTTGCAGAATACGGATTAAGAATTCCCAGCACTTATTGTGAGTGATTACTATTACTGCGTCCAGTCCTTTAATGATAATTTACCTTATCGGCGCTTGAGTGGATTCAGAAATTCTAAAGGTTACACTATCAAGCATAAGGTTCTTTGGGGCAAAGTGGCGGCATTGAAAGATACTTTGCCACAGACTCACGTGATCATACATTGAGTCAATAACGTGTTGGTATACACATTGCGGGGAATTCATTGGCTGATGAAGCTGCCAAGGTGGCTGTTCACACTGTATTAGTAGCTGAGGTTACGCGGCCATATACGAGGCTACATGATGACATCATGGCTGCGGTCACTGCCTCGGCTAGTGACAACCCCAACCTAAAGCCTATTCCGCAAAAAACTCCTATCTACCGTCTCCTCAAAACGTTACCTTTGCCTGCAAACATGGGTTGGGTGATCAAGTGATAACTAACCGGGACAACAGGTTCGAGTTAATAATAGCTGATCATGAGGGATTGGCTACAGTGTCTTTATTACATAAACGCTACTGGTGGCTAGGTCTTTATGAACTGACTTAAAAAATGTCGATTTACAAAAGGGGGTGGTGATGAACAGAGTGTCTGAATTGAGCAGACCACTCTTACCCAGTCCAAAGATCAGGGCTTGATCCATCACCGTTATTTATCTCACTGCCCCATCCCAGCTCAGAACCTGGCTATATGCAAATCAGTCTGTCCCTGGCCCAGTGCATCATGGGAACAGGGCAGACTAAACTACCAAGCCAATTCTTTACCAGAAAGGAGACAAGCTACCGGGGACCGGTTTCTGGCATTTCAGCCTCTTCGGCCCGGCTTGCTTGAATCCTGATGGAGCAGTGAGAAAGGGACTCATGTCTGAGTATACCCTGCCACACCTATAGTGGCCAAAATCGATTTACAAAAGGGGGTGGTGATGAACAGAGTGTCTGAATTGAGCAGACCACTCTTACCCAGTCCAAAGATCAGGGCTTGATCCATCACCGTTATTTATCTCACTGCCCCATCCCAGCTCAGAACCTGGCTATATGCAAATCAGTCTGTCCCTGGCCCAGTGCATCATGGGAACAGGGCAGACTAAACTACCAAGCCAATTCTTTACCAGAAAGGAGACAAGCTACCGGGGACCGGTTTCTGGCATTTCAGCCTCTTCGGCCCGGCTTGCTTGAATCCTGATGGAGCAGTGAGAAAGGGACTCATGTCTGAGTATACCCTGCCACACCTATAGTGGCCAAAATCGATTTACAAAAGGGGGTGGTGATGAACAGAGTGTCTGAATTGAGCAGACCACTCTTACCCAGTCCAAAGATCAGGGCTTGATCCATCACCGTTATTTATCTCACTGCCCCATCCCAGCTCAGAACCTGGCTATATGCAAATCAGTCTGTCCCTGGCCCAGTGCATCATGTGTCCTTTGCTGTGACATTTGTCCACAAATTAAAAGTTCCACAGTTGAACACCCACCGCTGTCACCTCTTGTGGTTTTAAATAAGCCATTACAATGTGTCTATTTAGATCACTGCGGGCCACTTCATTCAGATGGTGCCTTCAAATATATCTTAGTGGCTGTTGATTCTGGTTTTCGATTTCTATGGGTGTGGCCACAGCGATCGGCTGGCAATCAAACTATTATTAAAGATTTGCTAGTCTTTATTGGTACAAATGCAGTGGCAGCATTTCACTCGGACTAGGGACCAGCATTTGCCTCTAAGGTATTCCGGGATGCTAAAGGAACGCTGGGTGTTGCTGTGCATTATTTCACCCCTAATCCTGAGGAAAATTCGATAGTGGAATGGAAGAATCGAGACTTAAAGCAGTCCTTAACAGCTGGAGTATTGGTTCTCAGCATTTCACTCGGACTAGGGACCGGCATTTGCCTCTAAGGTATTCAGGGATGCTAAGGGAACGCTGGGTGTTGCTGTGCATTATTTCACCCCTAATCCTGAGGAAAATTCGATATTGGAATGGAAGAATCGAGACTTAAAGCAGTCCTTAACAGCTAGAGTATTGGTTCTGGTCGTAGTTGGATCCTTTACCTGGATCGTGTCCAAACAGCGTTAAATAATCTGCCTAGACGGTCGTTGGGTGGCTGGACTCCCTAAGAGGTATTGTTTGGAGTTCAAATGCTTGTTCCAGATCTTGATTACTCTAGCACAGTGGTAACACATGTGCCCTTTGACACCAATGACGTTTCACTTTCTTAGACGACTTCCAAAGTGAGCACTCAAATTTAATTTTCTAAACGTTCTGTCACTGACGAAGTGAAGGAGCAACAAATGGTTTCTGGCTGGATTCCTAAAGTTGGATCTAGTCCGAGAGAAGATTGCAGACAAAAAGAGTGTGGCCTGTCCTACCGTGCACTGGTACCTGTCCTTGCGCTGAAGGTACTGGAAATGTGATTTTAAAACTGCTTGCTGGTTGTAAACAGACAAAACAAGTTTCCATTCATTTGATCAAGTTACACCATGTGGTCAGTTCTCCATAGTAGGCCACAGGGGTTTCTGGGTACTTCCTTGTCACCTCTCCCTACCCTGCACGAAACCCCTCTACATGCACTAAGTAGTCCGAATCTTTCTATTGCTAGGCTGCGTCTTCAGAGGCTGAACTTTCAATTGTGCTAGGTAATGATGAAACCACAGGATGTGTTTCTAACTTGAGTTTGCTGTTTTCGACTGCTGCTCCTTGTTATGAAATTATATATAATCAACCACCTTTGGAGGTGCCTCCTATGCGTAATGAAGTGTCTGTTTTTACTCATACTGTTTCTGGTTTCTTTGTCAAGATAGAGGATTTTTCTTCAGGCTCTTTGCATACCTCCTTTTTGTGGTGTGCTTGCACTGTTCTTTTGGCGGAAACAGACTTATCCGATTCCTCCATGGTCCTCCTGTTGGATTTTTCTTTCATTTTTTTCCCTCTTCCTCTAGATTGGATTTGTTACCGTCTTATTGAATGGACACTATCTACCTGATCGTATTTCTCCTGAACTAGTTGCTGAGGTGCTTACAAACCATTTCCCATCACATAAGGGCAAAGAGACATGTCTCTTGTGAACATTACTGCATTCCCTGTCCATGATGGTATCATTTGCGATAAAGTCCCCTACGACATTTTCAGTCCTACAGAAACATTGCAGATTCTGTATGTTTTTAAAGTTGCTATGGATGATGTTATTACGACATGTTCTATTTCGGATTAATGGGATGTTATGACTGTTCCTAATATGATATTAGAACCACACAGTATTGGAAAATGAGGATTTGTGTTTGAATTCTGCAAACTATGGAAAAATGTTTTGTTACCATTATTATGCACCTCATTATTTACTCAGAGCTGGTACACCATGTTCTCTTTATAATTATACACAGTGGTAACACTACCTGACACCACCTGTGGGTAGTTCTAAAACATATTTAAAGATGTTTTCTTATTTTTAAGATCATGTTCCAACAGAAACAGCTTCATATTTTTATGTTTACGCCTTTTCCACCAAAGAAAAATATACTCACACAAACAAAGTTGAATTATTCTGACTCATTTATTTCACAACTGTCCCTGAAGGGTTATAAACATTGGAGGGACAATATTGATCTAAAATGTGTAAGGTTACACGCCTCTGGCAGATCCAGGGCACTGATACTTTATTTGGGGGTTGTCTGATCCCTCGCCAAATTATTTTTCTAAACCAACAGTACAATAGACTATGTATCTTGGCTTAAGGAATGCTCAACATTTAAATACAAAGCAAACACAAGGAGATGATGGACGGAGCGCTGAAACATTTAATACACTCACCCACAGTCACAGATCTTGGTTGAATCCATCATTGTTCTTTAGCTCACTTCGCCACCCCAGTTCAGACCCAGCCATACGCAAATCAGTATTGACTATGTTCCTAATGGGAACAGTCCAGCCCTAACTGCCAAGCCAGATCTTTGCTGAACCGTAAACAAGCATCCTGGGACCGGTTTCGGGGTAATACCCCTCATCAGCCAGGCTAGCTTGAATCCAGTGGCTAAGTGAGCAAGGGACCCACGTCTGGGCATACCCTGCCAACTTAGGAAGAACAAAGCAAACACAAGGAGATGATGGATGGAGCGCTGAAAACTTTTCAGACCCTTCTGTAGTCACGGTTTCCAAGATTGTGACTTGCTGCATAAATATCTTAATTCCTCTGATACATTCTATCAGGGAAGTTACTTTGTGGGCGAAGGTCCCTGTTGCTTAAAATACCTTTGACTGCTTAAGCAGACTGAAAGCCTTATTGTTTGAAAAAGATGTGTGTTAGACCTGTCCGCCCTTTGGGTGGTCCCTCCTAATTATTTATTTATTTTTGTCCCCTTTTTGCCCCTCAATCTTTTCATTTTGATGTCCACTGGAATTTTTAGGTGTTGTCCAGAGGGGTTAGGTACTCCTTGACCCTATAGCTCCTCATAGGCCTTTAAATCCCTCCTTTTCTAGGGCAGGTTTAGCTACACAAAATGGTGGCCAGTAACTGCCATAACTGCTCACCTCAGGGACCTGAGCCATAGGATTACATTGGGAGGAATCTAGAACCTTCCGGCCCCTTCTAGTGAACTGGACCTAGGGTATAAAAGGACAGAACCTTGGAGGCCATTTTGTGCAGCAGGGAGTTGGTGGGAGTGCAGGCTGTGGTGACAGAGGAGGGGGCTTAGAACATTGTAAGGGTTGACTTCCCTGGAGGGCTGCTCCCTTAATTATGTCATTTCCCCCGTTCAGGCCATAGATCTGACCCTACCCGAACAACTTTCCTCCTTTTGAACTCTGACTGAGAGTCCTTGTAGTAAAAAGAGAAGGACTGACACTCTCACCGGATGGTCACGGGAGACTGCTGGACTCACATCAAGCGGATCGATCAGTTGAATTACCCCATCGGGAGGAAGAGCTGATTGAGGACTTTTGACAACCTCTGGGGGAGACTGGGAGAGTCCGATCCCCTTTCTCCCCTCTGACTCCTTTACGAGCTCACTCCTGCCCTGGCTTGACCCCTCCTACCTGTGAGCAGAGGCGCTGCACCGAGGTCGCCTCTTCTTCTCTCCTTTCGGGGGCAGGTGAAGCGAGGACCCGCTGAAGTGGGGTAATTAGCCGACTCACAGTGTCGGGATTAGAGGCGGTGGCTGAGGCGTCCGACTGCAGCGCAGACGAGGAGGAGGGCTCGGCGGAGCAGAAGAGGCGGAACAACGGAGAAGTGTCCCTGGTACCGCGCAGGTCTGAGGTGGAGCCTGACGGCAGCGCAAAGAAGGCGGAGCGACGGAGAAGCGTCCCTGACAACGCGCAGGACTGAAGAGGATCCTGTCGGCGGCGCGGCAGTGCGGCCGCTGATTTCCCGCGCAGGCCCAGAGGAGCGCGGCCCGCAAGGAAGCAAAGTGGTGGCCTCGACGTTCGGTCGGGCCACAGCTTAGGCGGCTGCGTCGTCAAGAGGCGGACCGTTACGCTGGAGCTCCACGCACTCGCGTAGCGCTCGGATGTCCTGTTCCGTCCCGAGACTCCTCCCCCTTCCATGAGGCTGATGGCGGCTGACGGCTGACGGCGGCAACATTGTTGCAGCGCCCCGGATTAATGCATCATTGACGGCGGTAGTTTGTAAAAAGCATTTTGGACTTCGGGACACTGACGAAATGCCACGCATTTAGGCATTTGCTGGAGAAAGTGTTGGTAAAACGCTCGGCTCGATCGGCGGATAAGCAGGTCAGTGGGGGCCATTTCTGGAACTTTATGCAAACGTAGGCAATTTATAGCACTATTGAGCTGTGATGCCTTAAGGCTTAAGGCGGATTGTTTACTTGCTGGGTAGACAATCTATTGGCAGGCTATTATAGACTGGTCAACTACTCTCCACAGGGTAAAGTCAGCTAAAGCATATAAAAATCCCTGACCCTTGACTCCCTGACCTCAGCAGAGGTTACCCCACCAACGCAACTGGGTATAAGCTAAAACTTCAACCACAGCGTGGATTGGATTAATTTGGAGTTCAGACTTGCAGAGCTGCTCGAGCCCTCGGCAAATTGAAATGGGGAAACAGCTAACAGCCCGTGCTAAAGCGAGAG
This sequence comes from Lissotriton vulgaris, assembly GCF_964263255.1. Lineage (NCBI taxonomy): Eukaryota > Metazoa > Chordata > Amphibia > Caudata > Salamandridae > Lissotriton > Lissotriton vulgaris. The sequence continues at coordinate 1,248,659,399 of NC_141691.1, read as the reverse complement.
CGCGCCGCCAACAAATTAAAGACGGCGAGGATGCGGCTAAATCTTCTGGTCGGGTAGGAGATAAAGGGCCCTCTTCTGTGGAGAACTCAGAGAACTCGGGTGAGGGGGAAGAGGAGTCTCCGGAAATTATATCCATTCATGCCCCGCAGATCTGTGTTGAGAGGCCAGGTGGTATGTTAGTTTTGGAAGCACCCACCTTGGATATGGATTCAGATAATTTAGTGGACAAGTCGGGGATTGCAGGTCCAGAACCGAAGGATGCGATATCTTCTATCAAGGACCCCAAACTGAAAGACTTGCAAAACTTGAAAGAAACAAAAACTTCTGGAGAGTCAAAAACTGCGAAAATCACTAAACAGTTTCCTTTATTTGAAAAGAAATCTGTGGTATCTGCCAATAGTACCTCAGCAGCACTAAACGCAGAATTGATGATGGACCCAATCGGTTCTTTAATCACTACCGAACACGTAGCAGCAGTTGGCCCGCAACCCAGTTTGGCCCCGGCTCAACCAAACTTGTGCTTTGCGGATGTTCCTAATGTACAAGAATCTTCTGAGATTGAATCAGACGCCACTGGTGACTTTCAGATATCAGTAAAAGATATGCTTAATCTGATCTTAAGTGAAGTAAGGGAGATGAAGCAATCTCAGAAAGCGGAACTCATAGTGATTAATCAACGGTTGGACAAAATGGAAAATTTAATGACCTTATTTCCTGCTCGTCTTCAAGAGGCAGAAACCAGAATTACGGGACTAGAAGGGAATCTAGCAGAAGTAAAGAAGGTCACCGCAAGTGTATCAAAAATCTCAAAAGCTCTGGAATCCAAACTCGATGATTTGGAAAATTATAACAGAAGGTCAAATCTGAGAATTGTAGGGGTTCCGGAGAATATTGAGGGGTCCGATATGAAACAGTGGCTCACTTCATTCTTTCTTCATGAGGTCATTCCTGAGTTTAAAGGAGACTTGACTATTACTCGTGCACACAGAGTTCCTGCTCATCAGCCCCTCAACTCTACGTATCCCCGAACTATTCTTGTGAACTTTGCTGATGTGCGCGTTAAAGAGACTATTCTTTCTGTGGCATTTAGGAAAAGACAATTTGCGGTGAATCCCACTACTAAATGTAGGATTTTCTCAGATATGTCAGCCGCTGCTGCAAGACGCAGGAAAGAATTTGTCAAGATACTGCAGTTGTTTAAAGATAAAGGCGCGCAAGCAATGATTGCACAGCAATCTAAATTAAAAGTGTTGGTGAAGGGTAAATTCTATATGTTCACGGAGGTGGATGAAGCAAGGGGACTTTTGGATAAGATATCACAGGGTTAATATGATATTAGTTTAAATATCAGCTTGTCAGCTTAAATTGTGTGTTCTCTTATGTACTTACATGGTTAGGGGTGATGGAGGGGTAGGGAGGAATAAGGATATCGCGGGGTAAGAGGTGCAATCACAAGGCACCTCCAAGATAGGGGTTAGTACCGGGTGGCTAGCGTGGAAAGGAGAGGTAGGGAGAGAGCAGGGCCACAAGGTAAGGGTGAGGGGGGGGAGAAAAAATGAAAATATTGAAGTTTCTTTGGTCGAGGCCGTAAGTTTTTGGAAGAGTGGCTTAAGGGTGATAATGAACGAATTATTTATGCTAAAAAGTATGAAGTACTTTCTTTACAATGACTAGTAGAGGTTTAAAGATAATTTCGTTTAATGTTAACGGACTGAATAATAGGAAAAAAATGCGGGCTATTGAGTCCTGGATCAGAACGGAGAATCCATCTATTGTTATGTTGCAAGAAACCCATATTCCGGATACAAAAATAGAGAATTTTTCTATGTTTAAAACTTGGGCATCGTATCGAGGGTTTTCATGTGCCACAGAATCTCTTCGAGGAGTGGCCATTTTTTTAAATCGTAATTTGGATATTGAGATTCTTCAAACTGAGGAAGATAGGGAGGGACGATGGTGCTGGGTGTCATGCGTGGTGAGTGGCAGATGTAAGCCTATTACTTTTGTCTCTTTTTATGCCCCAGTGGATGATTCGAGTCAGAAGTACGATGAATTATTTCAATCACTCTACATGATTAGGGGGGATATTGTGATTGGAGGAGACTTCAATATTCTGATGGATGTAAAATTGGATTCAACTGTGCTCACTAAAAAACAACTTAAGCCTAAATCACGAAGATCTATAAGCCAAAATATAGTTACATTAGATCTCTGTGACCCTTGGCGCTTAGATAATCCTCAAAAAAAAGAGTTCACCTTTTGGTCAGGGAGACATAAATCCTCATCTCGAATTGATTTCTTTTTAGCATCCACGAAATTAGAGTTTTCCTTTCAAAAGTTGATGCATAATGGGTTCTCTGATCATGCTATGTTAGTGATTGAATTTGGGGCTGGAGAAGTGGAAAAAACTCCTAAAAGATGGATATTCAATAAGACATATTTACAGGATGAGCAGTGGATTAAAACATTAAAAGTGGAGATCTCAGACTTTATTACACGTAATCTAGATACTGCCCCTCTGGATATTGTATGGGATTCACTGAAAGCTTTCATTCGCGGCATTATAATTAGTAAGGATGCTTCAGAATGGCGTGCTGTTAAGCAAGTAAGAGATCAACTATATCATAGAATCGCTACCTTAACTCTATTACGCCAATCTGATCTCTCAAATACAGTGAAAAGCAAGTTGAATGAAGCCAAACGTGAACTCAGTACAAACTTTTATAAACAGAGTGAGGAACAGTTTCTAAAACAATCTCAGAAGATATATGAGGAAAGTAATTTCACGGGTAAACTCTTGGCTTGGCAAGCTAAAGAACAAGTGGCTGCGAATAAGATTCATCTGTTAAAATGTCCGACTACACACACAGAGACCTCACAAACTGCTGCAATAGGTAATATAATGTTGTCACATTATCAAAAGATATATACTCAACACCAAGATATAGATGCAGTTAAACTCAGGACCTTTCTAAATAAATACGAAATACCATCTCTAGCACAAGAGGATCAGGAAGGAATGTCAGCTCCTTTCATTAACGCGGAGTTGGAACTAGTAGTCAAAAATTTACCAATGGGCAAGGCCTGTGGGCCGGATGGCCTGCCAGCCGAATTTTTTAAGGTTTTCTATGACTCCCTGTCGGGCTTACTACTTCAGTTGCTAAATTCTCTGTTAAAGGGGGGCCAAGTTCCTAACTCGTTTACGGAAGGCTCGGTGGTTAGCTTTCCTAAAAAAGGCAAAGATCGTAAAGACCCCAATTCATATAGGCCCATTACCTTACTCAATACTGATTATAAGATTACAACAAAACTGCTCTCCTTGCGATTTAACTCCATGGCGGCTGCGGATCTTATACATCCAGATCAGAATGGATTCATTGCAAGCCGCCAACTTGCAACGAACACTCATTTTTTAGTAGAAGCCTTAGATTATTTTGAGATGAAGAAGATCCCTGCTTTAATTTTATTGTTTGATGCAGAAAAAGCTTTTGATTTGGTGGTTTGGAACACACTTTTTGTTATTTTGACACAATTTGGCATTCCCACACAGATTATTAATTTAATTCAAAATTTGTACACGGGTGCTAAAGCTAAGATAATTGTTAATTCGGCTTTAGTAGGTACAGTCTTAGTTCAGCGAGGGACTCGACAAGGCTGTCCTTTATCCCCCACTCTTTTTGCTTTTTTTATTGAGCCTTTAGCCATAGCAAATCGTAATTCTCTAGATATAGTCCCTCCTGTTCCTACTATGGCCAAAATTAAAATGTGCGCAGACGATATCATGCTGCTAATTAGACCAGATATGAAATCTCAGGTCTCCGCCTTAAAACTCTTTGAGGAATTCGAAACCTTAGGAGGCTATAGGATTAATAAAAGAAAAACCGAAATTTTAGTCTGTGGAGGGAAGGATCTTAATGTTCACCCAGAGTTACTCGGATGTATCAATCCAAGGCCAAAAAGATATTTAGGAATTTTCTTTTCGGCTTCGGTCGCAGATTTATATATACTTAATTTTGAACCTCTTTTGCGGAAAATACATTTAATGTTTACTAGGTGGAGTTCTCTGCCATTATCAATCTTGGGACGGGTGGCCCTGATTAAGATGTCCGTGCTTCCACTGTTTAATTTTTTGTTTGCAGCTATTCCATGTTTTCTTCCTGCAGCCTTCTTTTCAAAGGTAGAATCTTTATTTTCTGGTTTCATCTGGGCAAAAAAAACAGCTAGACTAGCATTAAGTACTCTCTATACAGATACAAAACAGGGTGGGCTATCTCTACCGAACATTAAAGATTATTATAGTGCATATTTTGCACAATATCTAGAGCGTTTTAAGATTGGAGCGCAAAGACCTAGTTTATTTATTAATTTCTTCTTTGACCTTATCTGCAATGATACCCAGACTCCCTTCGTTTTGCAAATTCCGAAATCTCCAAAATTAGTTCGATATAAGATCATGAACTGGTTCTTTAAACGACGGGATGCTATCCTCAAAAGATATTCCCTTCCACGCTTCAACTCTAAAACTCCTCTGAAATATGTCTTCAAATACACAGAAACTAAAATAAGTTCAGATATTGTTATGCAATGGAATCATCGAGGTTTTAACAATTTATCAGATTTCATAAGGGATGGAGTCTGGATAAAGCCGTGCGAGATGCAACTATTGATTCAGGGGAATTATCTGCTAATAGGTTCTTATATTCTGATTTATAAAATGCTGGAACAGCTGGACCCAGGCAATCTTAGTTTACAGAATCAGCTATGGGAAGATTTGTTTGTGGTCGTGAGGTCCAAGAAACCAGGGGAATGGAAACGCTGTTTAGCTCTTCAAATTGAGATAGATGTCACCCCGAAAGCTATTAAAAAATGGCAAGATCAAGAATATCATGTTCTCTCTGTAAATGTTTGGAAAACGTTAAATGAGTTAAACTTCAAAGTGTTACGGGGGGCTAATTGGAGAAGAATGTTATTTTTTAATAAATGGCTGCTATATTATACACCAGCCGCTATCTCAAAAATGTACGTTAACACATCTGCCAATTGTTTTAGATGCCAGCACTTTTCCCCTGCTAATTGGTCTCACACCATAGTTAACTGCCCTAAAATTGTACCCTTTTGGAATGAGTTATTTAAGTTTCTACAAACTGATTGTAAGATTCAGATTTTATATAATGAAAAGTTGATGCTCTATGGGTATGATCTCGAATTGGAAATTGATGATCAAACCGTCAAATTGCTATATATTGCAATGGCTGTAGCAAGGTCGTTAATACTGCAAAATTGGAGATCAACTCAGGTCCCGTCGCTCCAAGCATGGCTGCAAAAGATAAGAAATGTTAGAAGAAGTGAATTTTTATATGCAAAACGGATAGGAGGGTTGAGGAAATTTGAAAAGACTTGGGATTCGTTTTTTGAGTAACTATGGATCTGTTTTTGCTTGGTAAAAAGTCGCCCTATAATGTTTATTATTATTTTTGTTATTTTTTTTGATTTTTATTTCAATTTATTCTAGTTTGTTTGTATTCTGCATGTAATGTTACTTTATAGATGCCTTGTTCTTGATTTTTGACATTGTATATATCGGTTCAGATTTTTAAGAATCCAAAGAACTTCAATAAAAAATTGTTTAAAAAAAAAAAAAAAGAGCATTCCCTCCCCGCGCAGGCCCAGTGTGTGAGACGGCCATGTGTGCGGGGGAGTGGATGCTCCTCCTTTAAGCTGAAGGTGCGGCCCAATTCCTTCCAGCTGCCTGGGACGACTGAACTAAAACGAATTGCCTAAGGCCACAAGTAAGCAGGGGTCCGGGGGCTGGTGCGGGACATAAGCCCAGAGAGATCGATTTAGGGCCTAACGGGCGGTCTGGTCTTTGGAATCTGGGTAAACTCTGTTGAGTAGCCAAGGGAGCTCAAATGACGGGACCATTATATTGAGATTTACCAGATCTAGAACTAATGCTGGCTTTCCTCTAAAGCTAAACCAAAAGTTAGAACAACTCACATGACCAGTTCTACTGCCTGTTTTAGATGTAAATTGATGCCTGTTCTTAATTTACCTGGAATGAACTATACTGTTTACTGCTGTGTCCTGGCATAATCTACTGTTACTAGAAAGGAGATTCATAGATGGTCTCCGGATGGTAGTAATGTGTAAAATTGTTCCTTTAAAGTGAAGTAGGATGTTTCCCTGCCAAGGTTGATTTGAGACACAAAAAGTATTGCCTGACATATAAAGCATTAAGTAGTTTACTGAATTCATTCTCTCCTAGAACACCTAGTGCTGGAACTAAATGTAATGTTGTATGCTTAATAATGCAGGTAATCAAAGGTGGATGTGCTAAACGTACTTAAACAATTCTGGACTGGCATAATGAATTAACCGGAGAATTATTTTTATAAAACAGCTCTTATTTTCCTAAAAAGAAGTGGTGTAGTGTCATTTTTTAATGGATGGATGCTAGGTTACTGTAAGGGTGTGACACAAGCTTAACACTTTTGCCTTTTGGTTTGACCTTCCTATACTGCGCCAGGCTACCCATGTGATCTGGAGACCCCAGGTCCAACAATGTGGTTCTAATATCTGCTCGAGAAACATTTGATTTCAGAGTAGCATGTTCCTTGTGTGAAATATAATCACTTTTACGCACTCAATTACCACAGCACTTTGTTAAACTTATACACTATATTTTCAATGCTTCTAACACCGCTGGAGTGGTACACGTTTTTAAAGAGACTGGGTCTAGATTTGTATCTAAGTTTCAGACTGTGTTTGGAGTTACTGTTTCTTTTTTACATTAGATGTTTTCAAGCATTTTTGGAGACATTCTGATTGTGTTATTCCTTCTAGTTGCTATTTTGATTCCATTATTTTGCTCTGCAATGGATGATCGGCGACAAGGTCTAATGGCAATGCAACTGTCACAAGTCCCTCCGTGTAGTGAATGCATGATACAGTATTTTTGGAGAGTCTTTATTATAGGAACTGAACAAGAACGGGTCTCTGTCCTTCCGGCCCATGTGGGTTCAGAGAGTGCAGTGCTCTTTTAAGTGTGCACTCAACCTGTGCCTTATTACGCAATTGTCTCAATCTCCTGGTATAAATCAGCTTGTGCATCCTTTGCGGTTACATCTGCTGTGTTGTCCTGTGATGCTGAGGCCTATTATCAGCCACCTTTGCCAGTGCCAGATGTTCCTTCCACTTCAGGTTTCCTGGCATCTGGATAGTCTTCTGAGGCTGCACTCCAGGAGCTGTTGCCTTTGACTTCCGCTGAATGGGCTAGTATGGACAGTATTTGAGCAAGAGAACAGGGAGAAAGGAAACAGTATTGCAAAAATGTGAAAACAAGGTGCATGTCCCCTCAAGAGATAGAGGAAAGAAAGAAGTCAATTGGACTGAAGAAACTCAGGAATGGTGTTGACAACTGTTAGCCTTGACACCATTGGGGGGTAGTCCTGCTAACGTTTTGCCCTTGCCCGTCATATTTTGCTGAATTCTGCTTTAGGACTCTAAACTTTACCACTGCTAGCCAGTGCTAAAGTGCTTATGCACCCTCCCTAAAACATGGTACAATTAGTCTACTCCTAATAGGCACAATTAATTTTAAGTTCCACATGAATGGTATTCCACAAACCCAGGGCCTGTTAATAAAATGCTACTAGTGTGCCTGCTGTTCAAGGCAGGGGAAACCCAATAAACCCTTGTAGGCTGCAGCACTCATTGTGCCACCAACCAGTGCCCTTTCAAAATATGTCTCAGGCCTGCAACTGCAGCCTATAATGCAGTTTTAAACAGCCATTTCGACCTGGCAAAGTAAACCTCAGCCAGGCATAAACCTTTCTTTTAAGTAAGTCATCCATAAAGTAGGCCCTAAAGGCTCATAGGGCAGGTTTCATTGTATGTAAAAAGCATGACAAGTGGGTTTGACTTTAATCTCCTGGTAGTGAAAAACTCCTAAAGTAATTTTTCAATGTTGCAGGGACTATTTTCCCTATGGGATAACATTGGGCTACTTAACTTTAGCTTGGGAGCAGATAGGAAAATTATGTTTAAATTAAAATGAATTGTAATGTAAAACACTCTTTAATGGTAAAGTCTGATTTTAAGTAACAGTTCTGAAGATGCCATTTTTAGTAAGTTGTAATTTTTTGTCCTACTCAGTTGTGCCTTCTGCAAGTATCCTGGGTCTCATGACTGGGATTAACGTAGCCGTTGACCTTTGTGTATTCCTCCCAGACAGTGAGACAAAGGTGAACTTGGTGTGGGCAGGATGGTTGGGAAAAAGCTGTTCCCTGCCACTCTTACATTTCAAAGGACTGCTTCCAGCACACACACTAAGGAACTTGACACCAGTCTGTTGTCACCCTAGACGGCTTGGAGCCCAGGCAGGGCAAGCAAAGAAATTTCCAGAAACAGAGGTTAGGAGTCACTCCCCCCACCTCACTTTAAAGGCTGGCACCAGGCAAAAGATTGGACCTCCTGAACAGCTCACCGGTTCACTTTTTGCACCAGTAGAAGACTCAGAAGGGCTGCTCTGCTGCCCTGTCTCTGGATGGACTGCCCTGCTACCTGAGAAAGGAAGCTTGGACCTGCTCATTCAACCCAGGACCACCACAGTAACAGCAGCGGCTAGCTGGCAGGCTTCTTGTGTGAGCTACAGGGACATAACAAGCTCTAGTGACTTAACACACCAGCGGAGAAGAATTAAAAATATATGAATCTATGGTCAATCCAATTCCAGGAAACAAAGTTCAAGTCATAAGTGGCTGCAAGAACCAAAAGCAGCAAGTGTCTGCCCTTCACAATCCTTCAACCCGAGTCACCTGGACATAAAACTGCTGCAAACATATGGGCCAAAGAGTACAGTACATAAGTCTATAAATGCTGGGAATTTCAATATTTAGGAAAAGCACAGCCTATATTGTCCAGAGGAGAAAACTGAATCTAAATCTGAGCTAAAGGAGGCAGGAAAAGGGTGGATCTTTGCTGAATCATGTGCCAAAGCTTGAGTTTAGTAAGGACCACATTTCCTTAACTGTACACACTCATCCATACTAATGAATGTAAGAACGTAATGTGGCTAAAACAATCTTTTTTGGAATATACAGATGTGATCATTGAAACAACCCTACATAATTACATGATCACAGTTCTTTAATTGTAGTGATAAAACCAAATATTGCCAGGTGTGGATAAATATTAATGCAACATTTCGCGGAGGTACAATCCTAAACATAAAATGGTCATCTAAGGTAATACACAGACAAAATAAAAGAGCCAATAAAAAGAAGCTCATACCGGTTTCTTCACATCGGTCATAAAGGTGCAGGTACATTCTATGGAATGAACAGTGGTAGCGGCTCGTTTATAAATGCTGTAATTTTCAGGATTTAGCTGTTCCAGGTAGGCTGTGGCAGATTCATGGACGCTGGGATAAGTCATACAGAAGGGCATGTCCATGGAGAGAAGAAACAAGGCGTTCTTTAAGCTGTCAGGCAGAATGTCGCTAGCCTTGGAAAACAGAGATAATTGCAAAAAACAGTCAGTGTAAATTGTAAAAACAAGATGTTCAAAAGTTCCAATTCACACTCTACCAGTTTTTAAAAAACAATTGTTTATATTTCAAAATGCTAAGAAAAGGAAATGAGGCACGCCAGTTTCCACTGCTAAATCAACTACATAACACAATTGAATGACCTCTTAAAAACAATAAACAGAGAGATTTCACGTTATCATGGTGTGGGGCTGCTTCACAACAGTCCCTGATACATTCTGTGCCTCAAGAGTGGTTTTGAAATATCCAGCAAGTGCCAAGTTCTTGAATAAAACATATTTGAGCTCTCATTTCTGAATCATTATAGCAAAACAGAAGCAGTGTGTCTGAGTGAATCATGGAAGGGAGGAAGGAGTGCTAATCTCCACACACCACTAAACGGCTAAAGGACAAAAGTGAACTCCTTTTGGAGAGCCCAATTTTTTATGTTGAACACCTGTGTGAAGCCAAAGATGCGGGTTTCTTCTACATCACAGTACCTACTTACAACAGATTTTAGACCGGATCACTGCCTACTCTTCCTGCAAGGCAAAATGCATTATACAGTTTGAAGAAAATGATGGTATAAACATACTCACTCGCAAACAGACCCTGTTCATCTGCAGTTGGCAGATTATAAATGTATCTTGGAGAAATGTCTACAGTTTCTATCAAAGTGCAAAAGTGAATGGAACTAAATTGTCCTAGTTGTACACAGATTTAAAGACGGCCACTTGCGAAATCAAAGACTGAGGAACATGTGGCTGAAGAACTGTGTGTAGGCTCTAGAACCTGTAGGAACAAAGGCTAATATTCAATAGTGGAGACGACAGCTTGTCACAACTGTAATGAAGACCGCTCCGCAGGATTATCTTTAGAATGAGTTTAATTACAAGCAGGTTCATAAACACATCCACATTCAAGTAATACTAACTGGCAACTGTGTACTTACTATTCTGGAACACAGTGACATGTAATGGAACAGCAGTACCGTATCCTAGATACCAAGATGCCGCATCTCCTTCCTTTACATAACACAAATAACACAATCAAAATAAACTATCATAAGAGTAAGAAATTAAATATGTAACCAAATTGGCAACAAGTATAAAAGAAAGAATGAAATGCATATACAGATAAATACTATAAATCAATATCAAATGGTTGATAAAGAAAGAGTATTACACTATTAATTGTTATACAAAAAGAAAGTACATAAAAACAACAAAACTACCATTAAGTTCAACTATACTCCTAACCCCTTCTAACAATTGCAGATTTTACATAACGTAACTTCTATATTTCACAGGAGCTCTAATTACTCTCCCAATGCGTGTTGTTAATGCATCAATCCTTGAAGGTTGAGAGAAGCTCTCATTGGAAGTTGATGGGCAAATAGATATAGAATTTGTAGAACGTTGTTCGGAAGCAACATCAACATTGACATCTTGAATAGAGGGCATGGTGGTCTTTGAAGCATAACCATTGTCATTGCTAGACTGCATAACATCATCCCACATCCAAATCATTGAGGATGTAGAAACAGCACATTTACTACCTTTGTTGTTGTGTTTATATAACGACATTCTGTTGTAATGGCATGTATTACCGTCACTTAATTTTGCTGATTTAGGGTATGGTGACATGACTTGTAAGAGCGCTGAATATTTACTACAGCCTTTCTTAACTTTATTTGGCAATTTTACTTTGACCCAATCTCCACTTTTCACTTTAATCTCATTGGTATTGTGCGTCTTATCAAATTGATTTTTGTAAGAATCGTGCATTCTCTTTAAATTTGATCTTACTAATGCAGGTGACCATTTGCTATGGATTTTCTTTATGTTCCATGCCACATTATCCTTACAGAAAGGTTCTCTTCCTCTCAAAATTCTGAAAGGACTGTATCCAGTTCCAGTGGGAGTAATTCTATATGCCCACAATATGCATAACAGTTCTTTCTCCCAATCTTTCCCTGCATTAATTGCTGCCTGAATACTGCCATTGAATCTCTCAACACAACCATTCCCAGCAGGATTATACATTGGGGTGCTCTTTTTACAAATACCATTCTAAGAATTTTATGTACTTTTCAGAAGAAAATTTCCTTGGGAATACCTTCGCGAATAAACAAGTTCTGTAAGAAATTAACAACATGTCTATAGTCAAAATTATCCGTAATATAAACTTCAGGCCATTTTGAATATTCATCAATGATTACAAGAATATGTTTGATTTTTCCCTCCTTATCTTCAATGGGACCAAGCCAGTCTATACAAAGATTCTCCCATGGATTTTCTGGAATAGATCTCAATCCCAGAGAATGTCTGAGTGTTTTTAATGATTTGTCTGAAAAACAGATTGAGCAGGCTTTAACTACATTTTCAGCGTCTTTATCTAGTCCAGGCCACCAATATTGCATTTTAATTCTTGATTTCAGTTTGGAGATCCCTAGGTGGCCTTCATGTTTGATTTTTAATATTCTCAACCTCAATGAGGTGGGGACCACAATTCTATCACATCTACAAATGTAACCATTGTCATCAATGGATAATTCCTCTTGGATCTCCCACATAGCTTTCAAATCACCTTGTAAACTGTTCTTGTTAGGCCAACCACTTGAGATGAAGTCTATGCCTTTTGATAAATTAATATCTTCTGAAAAACCTTCACCCCATTCATTTTTTGAAATCGCATTGGATTCATCAAAAACAATGGCAACACTGACGTTTTCAGTTTCATAGTAGACATCAGGATCTTGATGAATGGGAGATCTGCTCAAATAATCAGCCACTTGATTGTTCTTACCAGGGAGGTACACAACGTCATAGTTAAAGTCTAATAATTTCAGACTCATCTTCGCAATTCTTGGAGTAGCTTTTAGTATCCCTTCAGATGTTAAAACTATGAGCAATGGTTTGTGGTCAGTGTGAATAATAAATCTAGTACCCCACACAAATTGTCTGAATTTAGTTGTAACCAAAACAGTGGCAAGCATTTCTTTTTCAATCACAGAGTCTCTCACTTCTGAAGGAGCAAGTGATCGTGAAGCGAAAGCTATTGTTATCTCTTTGCCTTCCTCATTAATTTGTGACAGAACTGCCCCCAAACCTCGATCACTTGCATTTGTAGTAATAATGCTGAAAGACTGTCAAAAGCTTGGAGAGGAAGAGCATGTGTCAGATCATTTTTGATTCCTTGAAAGTCTTGTTCTAGAGCCTCATTCCATGTAAATTCATTCTTGACTTTTAATAGTTGCCTAAATTATAAGTCTTTGTTGCAAAGTTACTGATAAATTTCGAATAAAATTCAGATAATCCAAGGAAGGATCTAACATTGTCTTTGGATACAGGTGAAGGAGCTTTCTCAATAGCTTCCATCAAATTATTCTTTGGAGAAATACCTTTACTGCTAACTTGGTGACCAAGATAAGTAACAGAGTTCAATCTGAATTTACATTTTTTTCAATTCAGCAGTTAACCCTTTCTCCATCAATTTCTCTAATACAATTTTCAGCCTCTCATCATGTTCTTTTAAATCACGCCCCATTATCAGAATATCATCTTGGAAGTATGTTCTACCTCTTATCCCTTTAAACAATTTGTGCATCAACCGTTGAAATACGGCAGCAGCCGAAGCCAGACCAAAAGGCATTCTTATAAATCTATAACATCCAAAAGGTGTAATGAATGCTGTCAGGCTTCTGCTGCTTTCATGGAACTCAACCTGATGATAGGCCGAAGTCAGGTCAATTGTAGTGAACCATTTTACACCCTTTGTTTGTGACAAGAGCTCATCAATTTTCGGAAGTGGAAATCTGACAACTATTATGTTTTTATTTAGATCTCTTAAATTAATGCATAGACTTAAACGATTATCCAGTTTGCGTGCTATGACCAAGGGAGCCAACCACTCTGCACTTTCCACAGGTTCAATAATACATTTTTGTTCTAACTTGTCTAGTTCCTTCATAACATCTTCTCTAATACTCAAAGGAATATCCCTTGCCTTGTGACAAATGGGACTTGCATCTTGTTTAAGCATTATTTTATCTGTGAATCCCTTCAATGTCCCTACTTCACCAGTAATACTTTAGAGAATTGTTTAGTGATGTTCTCAGTGAATTCTTTGTTCCTATCATCAATGAGCATAACTGGATCAACAGCCTTGGGATTTAGAATAATGCCCAACTCGCCTTGATCTATCCAACCTAAAACGGAAAGACCCTTTTCCGCAACATACAATTTTCCCATGGTGGATCTGTCTTTGAATTTAAATAATTCTTCCACATAACCCACTATAGGAATTTTCTCTCCCGTGAACGTTACAGGTTGTATATCAGATTGTTTCAATTTTTTCTTGATGATATGAGCAAATTCTTTGTTCCATACAGCTCTTTGCACAATGGTGTAAGGTGACCCAGAATCAGCTACTATCTGGATATCAACACCTCCAATGTTGTTATTGCAAACAGGCTTTTTCCCTATTGTATCGATATTCAAAACTAAAATTTTAGTATCGTCACTTTCTAAGATACAAAGTATGTCATCATCAGAGGATGAGTCATTATTACTGTACCTTCCTCTTTGTCCTCTATGCAGTTTACATGTTTTTTCTTTCTTTTGTTTACCCTCCTTCTACAAACTTTGGAGAAATGGCCCATGACTCCACAATATGTACATTTTGACTTAATAGCAGGACATGTTTTTTCAAATGCATTATGGCCACTATAACCACATCTGTAACAAATATTCTTATTGTCAAAACCTTTTCTTTCTTTATAAGAATTCTTCCTATTATCACCTTTCATATATTGGTTATCTGATTATTTACCATCAAGTCTTTTTTTGTTCTGCACAATTGCAACTACACTGTTATCGTCATTTTTCTTTAGGGCTACTTGTGCACATCTCTTAGACATTTCAGCTTCTTTGATAATGGCAGTAATCTCACTCAAAGGGGAATCACCTCATACCAATAATTTTTCCTGAATTGAAGAGTTGTTGCAGTGCATTACTAATTGGTCCTTGATAAAAATGTCATGCAAAGCTCCAAATTGGCAATTTAGCGAAAGTTTTTTTAATGCAGAGACAATCTTGCACAGATTCAGCTTTCTGTTGTTTTCTTTGAAAGAACTCAAATCTACTGATGCCAACGCACACTGTAGGTTGATAATATCTGTCTAAGTCTGATAGCGTGTCAAGAAATACATTAGAATTATTATCAGAGCTTATTTTTTTTCCATTTGCAAGTAGATTTTATACCTTTAGGGCCCCAATTATGCAATAACATTTTCTTTTTTCTAGATGGGGAAAATACTTCATCATGTTCTTCCTCTAAAGCTTCAATATAATTTAAAAAATATTCTTTCCAATCGGGCCATTTAATCACTGGTTCACCCGGGCGGGGAAGAAAGGGTACTGGAGTGACTAATCCCTTATTTTGTGTAGCCATTATATTATTGTGTAGATAGTACTTCCTTTAAAATCCTTTTTCTCTTTTATGGAAAAGATTTTATAATTTCAAAAATGCTTTTTCAAAATTGTAATAAATAGTGCTTGTTATCATCCAATTACCGTAAATGGATCCAGGAGTCTTCTAACGCTGATACCCAAAATACGCTTGTTATGTTGCCGAAATTGCCGATGAATGTGGGATCGTGTTCGTAATGCTGCAGAGATCACCGTTGCTAGGTACCAATACAAACAAAATGGCTGCGGCGTAAGGTTACGTCCTTGACCTTACTCAAGAGACACGTTTCCATCTAATGTTTTCATTCTAGTAATGAGTCACGTTTCTTCCAACGCTAGCGTTCTATTGCTTGCGCTGACCTTGATGTCAGAACGGAGCGCAAGACAAGTCAGAACGTGCAGCGTGGTGAAGGAGGAAGAGCGTTGACTCCAGGTTAAAAGATGCAGCAGCGTAACTGTAAGTCCGATTTCCTTAATGAAATAAGGAAATTTACAAATTTTAAGAAAGTATTTGTTACTCACACGATTCCCGCATCAGATGAGGATGTAAAAGTTTTGGAGTCCATAAACAGTATTTCCTTGTTTCATTTGTAATCCTTGGTTCGTTATCAGAATGTTATGGAAACAATAATTGGGTGAGCAGTGTACTCAGCTTGTACTTGTCAAATTTCACTGCTCAATTTGATGGAGAAAAAAATTAAAAATACAAATTCCTGCGGACGATGTAGATAAGGTTCTTCAGATGGAGAAGTAGGAGACTCCCATCATGTCGCCATTGTAATGAAGACCGCTCCGCAGGATTTTTTTTAGAATGAGTTTAATTACAAGCAGGTTCATAAACACATCGACATTCAAGTGATAATAACAGGCAAATGTGTACTTACGATTCTGGAACACAGTGCCATGTAATGGAACAGCAGTACCGTATCCTAGATACCAAGATGCCACAACAATGGCTGAGTATGAACTATCAGAGCTGTTAGACAGGCAAACTAGAAGACAAAGATACATTGGAACAAAAATACTATCCAGTAACAAAACTATAGCTTCCTCAAGAGACACAACAGCATACTCAACACCAAAGGTATAGTATCCTACACTGTATCCCTGTTTGGGAATAGCTCACTCTAGTTGTATTAATTTATTGAATAAACACAGGAGCGGAAACACTGTTCGGTGACCAGGGTTGCTGGTGGCAGCAAATCTGAGTAATAACGGTAAACCTGTTCATATCCCTAGCTCTCCTCCTGTCTTTTTTGTGCGATATATTTGCTAAGTTTGTGTTATTGAAGGACAAATATCAGACAGATTTACATTGAGAACAATGCATATTTCAATGCAACTCTATAATTTGATGACACCCGACCACTGTAAGAGCTTGGTCGGAAATGGAAAATTTCAAATGGTGTGATAAAACTTGCCAGATACGAAATATCTCCCTCTTTCAAAGGACAGTCGGTGTGGTATCTGGGAGTGTGCAGGTGAACAGCCTACTAAAGTAGGCATGTCATTTTGAACACACACTAGGAAGAGGTTTATGGCAGTCATTATCCAACTGCTGCATGTTGCACTGTATGTATGTTGCACTGTATTCTGAAGGCTATTTATGTGGTATGTTAGATCAGCATTCCCAACATACAGCCTCAAGAGAATCAAGGCCTGTACCACGGCGCGTAGACCCTGCACAAGAATATTAGTTTTTTTTAATTCTTAGCAGGATGCATAGTTAGTGCTGTACTTTTTTTACAAGGATTTTAATATGTAGGCCCAAATGGGATACACAAATCCTAATAAACAGCAGTCAGAGTGCAGAGGGAGGGATGCCTAGCTCTTTGGCTGCAGTGGTATAGAGGAGTCTCATTTGCATATGGTTGCATGGTCGTGCTAAAATCAAGTCCTGAAGGTATATTAATACTAAACAAAGCATGTCCAAGGAGGGGAGAATTGAGCTTTGAGCTTTGGGGTACCCTGAAGTATTAAGGAACAATCAACCTGTCAAGGGGAATCCTCAACATTTACTACCTCTGACTGTTCCTGTAGAAAGGAGGTAAACCTTTGAGGCCTTTGCCTTAGATGCCCTTATGTAATTGAAGGATGCGGATGAATCTCTCATGTCCCACAGTACAGAATGCAGCTTGGTGATCATATAGGGCTAAAATGCAAGCTTTAATTGCGCAAAGTAGGCATTGTATGACATCTATAGCTAGTAGTGTAGCAGTTTCTGTGCTAGAGGCTGACAGAGTTCAAGCTTGTTTGCAAAGTTGAGTGGCAACGCACTTCTAATGCTTTTGCCCAGAAAAAGGGAGTCTAGGATTGGACACACATAATTTAGGTTTGATTGTCTATTTAGCTGGGGGATTACCCGATCGTTCTTGTGCTTTTTGGAAATCACTCTTTCATAGTCATAATGGACACTGCCTCCAGTCCTGAACGTTTCACTTACAAACAATTGCTTTCAGGTGCACTAGTCTATTTAGTCCAGTGGACGCAAAGCAAGACTAGCACCCATTCTAGCACCCATTCAGTCCCAATACTGGGAAGCATGTGAAGAGTGAGACAAGGGCTGAGGTGGTCTGGCTGGGTGGCTGTTAGAGCGACTTCGAGTTGTGGACAGGACTCAGCAGCCTCCACTAACTGAATCGAGACACTTGCCACCAAAAGCACAGCATGAAATCAGACGCTGTGCTCAAGAGTGGTTTACCTTGCACAGCAGAGTGGTGTAGTTTGAGTAATCTACGTTTTCCTATCGATGTACTCACCAGTGGGCTTCTAATTTCTTAATGCCACGCCCCCATGTAAAAAATAAATAAATAAAAATCATCAGGGCCCCTCAATTTTTCAATTCTTCTGTTAAATTGCAATGTTTAGATGTGTGTAAACATATTTAAACCTTGTATTGAGGTATGTTACCCCTTTACACATACTTCTATTCAGGATATCAATGACAAAAGAGGTTAGTGATGGCCCATTGGAGCTTACTGCTGCCCATTTTTTATCACTTAAATCAAAGCATGAAGCTTCTCTTGGCCAGAGCCTGCCGCCCCGAAGATAATTTAGGGACCCCCAGGAGGACCCGCCGCCCAGTTTTAGGACTTCTGACACACACACACACACACCCACACACACACACATTACCTACTGGCGGTTGCCAGTAGGTAGTTATAGTTAGGACCTAGTTTCCATAGGAAATCCACAACATTCTATTTGGAATAACTTTGGCGCCGGTGGACGAATCTTCGCAAATTTCTCAAAGAAAATCGCCTGCTCCGCTCCGCTCCTTCCCTGAAAGTTTGGGGGTGATTCGTGAAGCAGGGGCCGAGAAAAAAGGGGGGTCCTAAAACGTGTTTTCCCCATGCAATTTTCCATAGGACCTTAGCCAGGGCTATAGCCCGAACGGCTGAACGGAATTACACCAAATATGGCAGAGAGGTAGAGTTCGGTTCGCAGATCACGCGTTTTGTTATATGGTGTAAATCTGTTCAGTAGTTCCTGAGAAAATCATAAGTATATCTATAAGCGCTTACGGTATGCGTACAGTACACGTACGGGTCCGTGTACCGGCAGCGTACCTTTCCGAGCACAAGCTGCATGCTGATTGGCTGTCAACTGTCTGTCAACACTCCAAACCATAAAGTGCTGGCAGCCATCTTGTGCCTCGATAGACTGAGGCACAAGAAAGCAGAAAAACAAACGTGTAAAACGCAAAAAGGGGGCAGGGTAGAAACACCCTGTCCCCCTAGGCCTGCTCAGGGCGTCCCACAAGGACCCCCAGGGCCCCAAAAAAAAAAAAAAATTGACAAAAATCGCGGGGTATGCGTGCGTACGCGTACCTTTCCGAGCTTCAGCTGCATGCTCATTGGCTGTGAACACTCCAAACCAGGAAGTGTTGGCAGCCATCTTGTGCTCGGTAGACCGAGGCACAAGAAAGCAGAAAAACATACCTGTAGAACGCAAAAAGGGGGCAGGGTAGAAACACCCTGACCCCCTAGGCCTGCTCAGGTGGTCCCACAAGGACCCCCAAGGCCCCAATTTATTTATTTTTAAACCCGGTCTGCTTTCTTTCAAATTACCCCCGGGGGGACCAAATCCCGGGGGCATAGTGAAAAAGAAGTGTGGGGGGCCCCAATCCCCCCCACACTGCCCCGGGGACCGCAACCCCCTGGGCAAAGCAACACAGCCCCCTGGCGCATACTGGAGACTCCTGGTGGGCTAGTTGGCACCCAGGGACCTCCAGTATGCAAGGGAAATTAGTTCCCCCTCTGCAAACGCGCTAGGGGGCTGCGTTGCAGAGAGGTGTAAAAAGGGGCGAGGCCTCATTACACCTCTCTGCAATGCAGCCCCATGGAGCATACTAGAGGTTCCTGGTGGGCTAATTGGCCCCCATGGACCCACAGTATGCAAGGGCAATTAGTTCCCCCTCTGCAAACGTGCCCGGGGGCTGCGTTGCAGAGAGGTGTAAAAAGGGGCGTGGCCTTATTACAATTCTCTGCAATGAGGCCCCTGGCACATACTGGAGATTCCTGGTGGGCTAGTTGGCCCCCAGGGACCCCCAGTATGCAAGGGGAATTAGTTCCCCCTCTGCAAACACGCCTGGGGGCTGCGTTGCAGAGAGGTGTAAAAAGGGGCGTGGCCTCATTACATCTCTCTGCAACGCAGCCTCCTGGCGCATACTGGAGATTCCTGGTGGGCTAGTTGGCCCCCAGGGACCCCCAGTATGCAAGGGGAATTAGTTCCCCTTCTGCAAACGCGCCCGGGGGCTGCGTTGCAGAGAGGTGTAAAAAGGGGCGTGGCCTCATTACATCTCTCTGCAACGCAGCCTCCTGGTGCATACTGGAGGTTCCTGGTGGGATAGTTGGCCTCCAGGGACCCCCAGTATGCAAGCGGCCTTAATCCCCCAACTTAGAACACTCTACAGGGCGCGTTTGCACAGTGGTGAAGGTAGGGGGTGGGGCTTGAGGTGATGTGAGTGCAAACATGCCCTGAGGCGCGTTTTAAGTTGGGGAATTAATTCCTGTTCTATCCAGAGGTCCCCTAGGGGGCAACTAGTCCAACAGGTATCTCCAGTAAGCGCCACGGAGCTGTGTTGCAGAGTGTTGTAAAAAGGGGGCGTGCCCTTTGAACACCTCTCTGCAACACAGTTGCCTGGCGCATACTGGAGGTACCTGGTGGGCTAGTTGGCTCACAGGGGACCTCAGGATGGAAGAGGAATTAATTCCCCAATCTAGCTCACTACTATTCCTGAAAAGTAAATTAAACTGTACTTACCAGTAACTTGAATTTCCTTCCATAGGATATCATTGCCTAATATATCAAATATATATTAATTAGAAAAAAATATTTTTTTTAAAAATTACAGTTTCAATATTTTTAAAAACATTTTTTTTTCAATTTATATTAAAAATATGTAATGTAATTTAAAAAATAAAATATCTAAAAATAAATAATTTATAATGTAGTAAATCAGTATAAAAAAATAACAAATACATTTAAAAATTATCATTTACAAAACCTTTGAAATTCACTGAAAAAACCATAGGTTTCAGCCACGTTATAGTTAGGAATTAGCATTTAAAAAACCTTAGAAATTCACTGAAAAAAACCATAGGTTTCACACATGTTATAGTTAGGAATTAGCATTTAAAAAACCTTAGAAATTCACTTAAAAAAACATAGGTTTCACATATGTTATAGTTAGCTGGACATTTCACTCATACAAACCATTGAAATTACCCCGTTATAGTTAGTTCAGGTAACTATAACTCGCACGCCCGCAATGCACTGCTGATGGCGTCACATATTACATCACTCATGACATGGTCAGTGACATCACTCATGACATCACTGATGACATCTCAAATGACATCACTGATGACATCATCCTTGTGAATGTGTCCTTCTGAAAAATAAATATGTTTTATGTATGTATATCTAAAGGTCGATGGAAGAATAAATGGGTAAATAAGTGTCTAAATGGATGTTTTAAAAAAAAAATGATTGCATAACGGACTTATTAAGTGTATCTTAGTGAATACATGTATTAGCGAATAATGTTTAAATATGTAAATATCTGTATCAGTGTCTCACTTTGTGTATAAGTGGCTGCATGGGTTAGTGAGTAGCTACATGAGTGTCTATAGGAGTTATAAGTTTTTGAGTATCAGTACGAGTGTCCGTATGGTTCGGTGGGGAGTATTACTTAGCACATAGATGCATGAATGAGTAACTCACTGTTTGTATGGGTTCTGAAGACAGCATGTGTGCAGGACTGTATGGGTGGATGAGTGTGTGTATGGGTGTGTTAGTGAGTGAATGACTGTCTCAATAGTATCTTTATGAGTAACTACATATGTTTTAATCCACTATATGTGAGTATTGATGTATATAAGTGATTATGTGTGAGAGTGTGAGAGATTGGAAGAGTTCCTGTATAAATAGGTATGTGTTTCTATAAGTGATTGTTTAAGAGAGTAAGTATGTGTACCTTTCTCTAAAAGTAAGTGTAGTGGTGTGTGTATAGCTGTATATGCAAGTAAATGGATGTTTGATAGTTTATTTGCATGTGTGAGTATGTGTGTGAGTAACTGTATGGATGAGTATCGGTGTGTAACAGGATGTATAGGTGTATAAGTACATATGATGAGTGAGTACATGTATGAGTGACTATATAGAACTGTTGGTGAATGAGTGGATGTGTATGTAGATTTTGGAATTACTGAATAGGTTGTTCTAACTGGTATTGGTATCTCCATTTTTTGGAAAATTTTAGTTTCTATTTTTGAAGGTGTGTATCAAAGGTTATATTATGCTGAGAGGAGGTCTGCCACTCTTTCACAAGGATGATGTCATCAGTGATGTCATTTGAGATGTCATCATTGATGTCATGAGTGATGTCACTGACCATGTCATGAGCGACGTAATATGTGACGTCATCAGCAGTGCATTGCGGGCGAGCGAGTTATAGTTAGATGAACTAACTATAAAGGGGGAATTTCAATGGTTTTGTACGAGTGAAATGTCCAGCTAACTATAACATGTGTGAAACGTGTTTTTTTATTGAATTTCTAAGGTTTTTTAAATGCTAATTCCTAATTATAACGTGTGTGAAACCTATGGTTTTTTCAGTGAATATATATATATATATCACGGTGATCAAGCAACAGTGGGTTGCGAAACGCGTTGGTGTTGTGCGATGAATGCTGCTTTCTGGAAATAAACCGTGATAATTGGGAAAACACATCCTTTGTTGAGTGCTGACTTGCGCTATCGGCTGATAGCTTTTGGAGAATATATATATATATATATATATATATATATATATATATATATTATACACACACATGCGTATTCGAATTCTAAAAATACTCTTATTTATGAAATGTAAATAGTACCTTTAATAAATCATGTTTAATGTAATTTTAAACTACCCATTCCTGACCCTGAAGAATTCCTTACTACCCCTGAGTATTATCAATCCCTGAACCCTAAAACCTCACTACGACCACTAAAAACTACCAATCCTTGAACCCTAAAAAAACTTTAAAACCCTAGAAACTTTTTTTTTAAACTTAAAACATACACCTATTTATTAAATTCTATTTTTAAATATTAAAATGAATTCGTATTTACAACAAATAATCCTGTTTTTATTTTTCTTCATTAAGGCTTTATGACTTTACTACTAGCCTAGTGGAAGCAGCTGCTCACTTAGCTATAAGTAAGAGCAGAATTCTGATACTAGGAGACATGAATGTCCATCTCGAAGACCCACTAGCCAAAGAGGCAAATGACATCAGGCAAGAACTACAGTCCCTACAACTGGATCTAAAAAATAGTTCCCCGACCCATAAACATGGCCACCTTTTGGACCCTGTCTTTGGAAACTGGAACGGAGTGCGAGTACAGGCGCCCTCACTGGTACCTTGGTCAGACCATTTATTAATTCCCTTTTACATTCGTATACCAGAGCCTGAGACTAACAAGGATAATAATAACTGTTACCCGCGTAGAAAATGGAAAAACTTCACACAAGACACCTTTAACAAGCTACTAGAGTTAGGTGGTCAGCCAGGGGGTGCGGACTGCGAAAGCGCTAACAGTAAGTTAGAGGAGCGCATTTTAAACGCCTTAGACACTACTGCCCCGTTATGCAGTGCCAAGAGAGTTAACAGCAGGAAAAAAAAACGCCCCGTGGTTCACACCCGAGTTACAGGCAGAAAAATCTATTTGTAAAAAATTAGAACGGCGCTGGCGCGTGGACTTCTGTCCTCTTATTAAAACTAACTATAAAAAAGCACAAAGGGAATACCACACTAAACTACGAATTACTAAGGCCATGCACTACAAAGCCCGTATTGGGGAGCAGAAAATTCCTCTAAGGAGCTTTTTAAAATTTTCAAGGAGATTTCAGTGGTAGCTAATGATAACACTTCTCAAAACGACTCAGTTGAATCATGTAATAAAATAGCAAACTACTTCTCTGGTAAGATAAGAGATATCTATGCTACCTTCTCTGGAAACACGATATCTGGACGTGATTTTGTAGAAAGAGTAGGTGTAAGCTCTGTGGAGGTATGTCTACAGAGCTTCATGGTACCCTCTCCAGAGATTTTATATAGCATATGTAAAAGTATCAAATCAGGTTCCCCTCGGGACCCAGCTCCTCCTAGGGTGCTGGGAGAGAGCCTCATGGTACTGGAGCCGTACTTTAGGCATGTGCTCCAGGTCTCCTTTGCTTCCGCCAAACTCCCGGAGGATTGGAAAAAAGCAATTGTTCTCCCCATCAAAAAGAAACCGAATGTCAGCCACGAAACTCTTGAAAACCTGAGACCTATCTCCCTGTTACCATATTTAGCCAAGGTGGCGGAGAAAGTGGCTAACAGCCAGTTAATGTCTCATCTGGAAAAGAACAACCTCCTTCACGCCTCTCAGTCTGGCTTCCGGCCTGGCTACTCTACGGAGACTGCCCTCCTGAAAGCGACTGAGACCTTGCGTCAAGGGGCTGATGCTGGACATACCATGGCTTTGATCATGCTGGACCTCAGCGCTGCGTTTGACACTGTAGCACATTCCATCTTGCTACAGTGTCTAAACAAAGCTGGTGTCACTGAGTCTGCTCTGTGCTGGCTGAAAGCGTTTCTTATAGATCGTAGCTTTCAGGTCCAGCGGGGCTCTTTTTCATCAGACAGGATAGCCTTAGAACAAGGGGTGCCTCAGGGCTCTGCCCTGAGCCCCACTTTGTTCAACTTATACATGGCACCTCTAGCGGATGTGGTGCAATCGTACGGTGTAGAATTAGTCTCATACGCCGACGACACCCAACTGCTGATCTCCCTGTCCCAAGCCCCAACCATCGCAGCCGCTAACTTCAAGGCCTGCATGCAGGACCTAGCAGGATGGATGAACCTACACTGCCTGAAGCTTAACGGCTCAAAGACGGAGGTACTGGTAATTGGAGGGAAGGACTCGAGCTGGACGGTGGACTGGTGGCCAACTTGCCTTGGCCCGATGCCTACCCCCTGTAAAGAGGCAAAGAATCTGGGCATCTGGGTCGATCCCAAATTATCCTACGATGGCCACATTCATAGACTAGTGGGAAAATGCTTTGGGGTGCTAAAAACTCTCAATCGCACCCTGGATCTACTTCCCTTGGAGGCTAGACGAACCATGACCCAAGCGTTGGTAACCTCCCGTATAGATTATGGCAATGTGCTACTCCTAGGAACCACCGAAAAAAACTTGAGGCGTCTGCAGGTACTCCAAAATACAGCAGCACGCTTGGTTCTAAAACTCCCTAAAAGAGCAGCATCTAAACCCTCCCTGGCTGCTCTACATTGGCTCCCTATTAAGAAAAGGATCCTGTTTGAAGCACTTTTAATGTGCCACAGGATTTTATGGCACAGGGCTCCACAGTATCTTCAGGACCTTGTCCATACCTATGAGCCAAACAGAGCACTTCGCTCTAAGGAAACAGGCCTACTCAGAATCCCCCGTGTAAAAAAAGCTAAACTGGGAGGCCGCTCATTCAGAGTGCTAGCAGCCAATAAATGGAACCAACTCCGTGTTAGCCTTAGGCTTGTAGATACAGAAGCTAAGTTTAGAAAACTTTTAAAAACTCACCTATTTAATCTATAGATTAGAGCCTTCCTGTCACGGATCTTTCTCTTCTCCACAGCGCGGGGACACGCCGAGATGGCGTCACCAAGCGCTTTATAAACCTACTTTATTATTATTATTAATTATATACCACTTAATTTTAATTGCTTATACTATTATAAATTAAAGAAACAATTTGGTTATACCTATGTATATTCACGTACACATATGCTGTTAAGTTTAAGTCACTTAAAACAATAATAAAGTAACCTATCTGTGTAGTAAAAGATGAATCTTATCAGCGATGTAATGATTCCCGATGTACAGTGTGCAAAGTAAAGGTAACGCACAGGGGAAAAAACATACATTTTGGGAGAGGTTTTGAAAATACAATGCGGATTTGGTCCTACCTTGAAGAACGCACCGCTCTTTCAAAAATGTGCCAGAACTGCCCGAAACTGGACCGCTTTGTGATGTCAGTGAAAGATATAAGGGCAGCGGCAGCCACCAGGAACCGTTCTTGGTTGGGGACCCCAGCACATTGGAAAGTGATGTGTATGGGGATCGTGGGAGAATTGCATCACCAGATCTTAGCAAACATCACCCATTGGAGGGTGAGAATCGTAGAGGTTTGGCGACACACTACAAAAACCAGCATGCTCTACATTGTAGACCATCGAAGCGCCCACCAGAGGGCAATCATTGTGAAAATAAATTGAGAAGGTGTGTGTTTGTGCGGCCCCTAGATGTTTGCAGCTCCCCCTCTGAAGAACTGTAACACTTCGAATGTTATTTACTGGATTAAGTGTCCCTGTGACTTAGCATATGTAGGCCAGACCCAGCAAAAGGTCAAAGCCCGTATTCTACAACATGGCAGCAGAATAAGATGCAGAGTACAAGGTGCCCCTCTAGTTGATCATTGCACCTTAAAAGGCCACACCCCAGAAACCTTACAATGGTTGGTACTAGAGAAAATCAATCTGGGCCCTAGGGGTGGGGACATTGCTCGAATTCTAACTTTAAGAGAATCAAAATGGATGACAATCCTGGATACGATCAAAAATGGGTTAAATGAGTCAGAGAGCAGTCATGCCCAGTTAGCCAGCTTTGGTCGTTGAAGTGCCCCGATCTATATTGACATAACTGATATGTGTAGTTCACTATCAAGCTATGGTTCACGAAATGGGACCTTAGAAGATAGCAGCAACAAATCGCTTTTGACCCTCCTGCGTGAGAGGTCCTGAGCACAGGTTCACCATACTGTTAGTGTGTCTCAATATAGAAGATATCGAATGTGTGTACTATTTTATGTCTACAGATGATAACAGTTGCTGATCGTCCCCCTACGGGGAAGGGCACCTATATCTCAGTTTTTAGATCTTTCCACATGTATTCATTGAATGAGATCTTCACCCTCATGTCTGAGAGGTGCGTCGATTCATGAATGCTTATCGTTATCTCTACTGTTATTACATTGAATCTGCAGGCTATTACGTAACTCAGCTATCCTTCTCCTTTTAACAACTTGCCGGTGAGCCCTTGCAATACCCTATCCAAACAGATGCAGCGCCCCTCATCGCGGCGCAGCGCAGGTTTTGCAGTACCGTTCTGACTAACCCGGAAAAGACCTTGTAGCGTCTGGTTGCCCTGAGCAACGATCAGAAATCATTGTCCTCCCTCAGTTTTCATATACTGCCCAAACCCACACGCCCATTTGCCGACATTCAGCGAGCTTGACAAGGCTGCCACCCAGAGCTCCGTGTAATTCCAAGTAAAGGTAAGAACTGACTCTCCTACGGCGCCCCCGCACGCACCCGTGGCATCTATGTGTTTCTAACGGTAATCTCTTACCTTCCATAGATGCGGCGCGATTCATGCGACCCCCGGCGACGTACCGCCGCTTGACCAACAAATGCGAGGTTCAAGATATATGAACACTAGTTATCCCACACGGGCTATTTAGGTAAGCCCTAATCCACCAAAGATGTTTTATTCTTTTCAAATCGTGTTGGTTTACTAATACCCGTCCTCCTGTTCACAGAAACAGCCTTTGGACACACGTGACTAATTTGAACACAGCCACGCACATCTGGCCTTTAGTTGTGCGCCTTTCACGACTCCTACCCAATTCCGTAGAAACGAGGCATAAGGACCACAATAAATTGGATACAGTTACTCAAGACTGGCTGTTTAGGTAAGCCCGTACTCATACACGACGTCTTAATACAATTCTCTTGTTGTTTAAATCGTGGTTATGTTACTTATACTCGTCCCCCTGCTCACAGATACAGTCTCTTGGATACAGGCGACTGTTGTGGATACAGTCACGCACCCCTTTTATCTGGTTGTTTCTTAATCACAACCTCGACCTATGTGCGCAAAAACGAAGCTATCCATACCCAAAGAAATTGGATACAGCCAACCTACAATGGTTGTTTAGGTAAGCCCTAACCCCTATATTATGTCTTGATTGCAATTCAGGTTTATTTAACCTACCCTTGAATACAGCCTACTTGACACACAGGGTTGCTCTGTGATACAGTTGTGCCCTTGCTCTTTTAGAACATGTACGGGTTGTCCATTACAATTCTATTTAGAAGAGTAGGTCTACATTTAATCTATGTCTATATACCATACAGGTTTCTCTTTTGTAAATCTCCTTTAGACTTTTGTCAATTCAATATGTTTTTTTAAAAAAGCATCCCAATTTCAAAAAAAGCATCCCTTTAAAGGTCAACTTTCCATTGGCTTTTTACTAAATATTTATTGGACTACTTGGTTTCCCCTGGCCGAGTCAGGAACCATGTGTTTGTGTTTGTCAGCTTAGATACGACAAAGTGAGATACCAATTATAGGTAGTATGTAAACTGTTAGAAATTGTTCAATTTGTATCAATGCTTTGATTTATTTCTCTGTTTTGAATCGTGTAACACTGATAATAGGCATATGATTTGCATTTTTGCCTTTAAGCAGCCATGGTAACAGTAATAGTAATGGAGTTACTGCTCACTACGGTAACCTGACATTGATTGCTTGCCCCTTAATTTATACACTATTGTTTTTACATTTTTAGATACTGTAGTGCACCCCAGTTTGTTTTACCCTGTCCTGATGAAGACCCCGATGTAAGGCAACCATTACGCCTACCAATGTAGCGTGGGGTCGAAACGTCGACGGCTACTCCATTTCATGTTCAGTTGACACGTCCACATTAAGTTGAATACTTCTGTGTCAGCGGAAATTGTTTAAAATATTTGGGATATGTTATGATCCTTTGTTTCGGCTCAGGGACCTGAAGCCTTGAAACTGTACGTTATTTGGAATTGATTTCAAAATATATAAGTTGTCATCAACTTTATTCCCTCACTGTCCTTTTCCTTCACAGCATCACGCTATCCCACTCCCATTTCCTTTCCTGGGGCACTTTGATTTACCAAATCCTATGGTTTATTCATTGTGATTAATTGACAGTGTTTGTGTGTATATATTAATTTGTTCTTTCTACAATAAAATCAGCAAACTTAAAATTTCCACAGGGACCCCTCTTTTCATACACCATATAGCACCCAGGTCCCATGTGGATCACACTGGGTACAACCCCTCTTTTAGACAAACCCCCTCTGAAGAAGGCCAAGGAGGCTGAAATGCATAAGGGACATTGGAGCATTTTTTACTGCTGTAAATAAAACTCGATTTTTACCGCGATGTGTGCGTCTCACTCTTTACCTCGGGAGAGGTTTTGAAAAAAAAAAATATATATATATATACACACACACACACACACACACACATACACACATTTGAATTCTAAAAAATACTCTTATTTATTAAATGTAAATAGTACTTTTTTTAATTTCTTTTTCCAAAACCTTTATTGAAGAAAAAAAGGGTTGGGTACATAGTTTTCAAATCTGCCCCAGCAGAGGCATATCATGAGCAACTCCAGAATCTAATGACAAAATATCAGGTCTATCAAACACATATATCTGAACAATACCCCCTTCCCAACCCCCCCCCCCCCACTAGATGCAGTGAACAGTTCTGGACATAAACCTTGCTAATTCCCAAGCATCATGTAAGCACAGATTGCCATTCAATACCACCGGTACCTAATCAGAGCGAATCATTGTGGTCTAGGAGTAATGTGCGTGTCAGATCCACTGTAAAGAGCAAAACAAGGGGGAGTTACCATCTCATCGTCCCCCGATCTGTTTCCCCCCCCCTGCCAACTTAGTATCTCCTCGCTGGAAGTGTTCAGTCGTTCTCCCCAGATGTAGGAACCTCCACTATCGGTGCATCCCCCCCCCTCCTTGTTTCATCATCCTGGCTTGTACCATGAGTGAGTAAATGTGACACTAGGGGCCCCCAAATGTCCTTGGGGCGTGACTTTAATGGTAGCTGTTCCGCATAGCTATACAAGTTATCCTGCCAAGTGGACATGTGCGTGATCCAATCTTTGAATTTCGGTGCCCTGCCTCATCCCCATCGGCAGGCTACCTGCCGTTTAGCGATTAGGAGTCCCATTGCGAGATACCCCTTATGCACCGTCTGTACATGGCATGTTAACCCTAGGAGACCCACCAGAGGCTGCGGCTCAATCCTCACACCCAGCATCTCAGACATACCTTCAAAGACCTCAGCCCAGTATTCCTCCACCCTAGGGCACAGCCAAGCCAAGTGCATGAAATCCGCTCCTTCTCTGCCACATCTATTACACCTATCATGTTCCCTCAATTGAAAGTGGTGAAGCCGAACCGGCGTATGGTACAGTTGATGCAGGAACTTATAAGGGATTAACCGCAAGCGACTGCTGCCAGCAATCGCCTCCGTTTGCACCTAGCTTCGTTCCCACTGATCATCAGTCAGCGGTACCCCGAAGTCCTTGTCCCACTCCGTCCTCGCCCGTACAGGGGTTGTCGGTGGGACTTCCCTAACTTGCTTATATAGCAGCGAGATAAAGTGTGTGGGTGCTTCCGCTTGTAATAACGTGTGTAGTGGTGTAAATATGTCCGGTTCTCTAGGGAAATCTGGTGTAACTGTTTTAATATTCTGTCGTAATCTGGTATACAAAAACCTATCCATACTGGTAGGGGTATGATCCCCAAAGAATTGCTCCGGCGTATGGAATTGGCCGTCTAGATACAGTGCTCCCCAGGTAGTACACTGCAGCTTGCGCAGCAGCCTAACTTCCAGTCCCTCACACGTTACCCGCACAGTAGGGCTGTGTAATAGTGGCTGTCTGGGAAAGTACGTTAAAGCTGTCCCCATATGTTGTGCCATCCACCTCCATGCCGCCACAGTACAATCCACTGTGGTGGGGTCTCTGCCTCTTTCCACAACTTCTGTGAATAAATACCCTTCAGGGGGGGTAGGGGCCAGGACCCATCTTCCACCGCTAAGTGCGCCATGTATGGAGGCGGGTGCAGCCAATAGACTGCAAAGTGTGCCTGCGCACAAAAGTCGTATTGTTCAAAGTTGGGAACTTCAAATCCACCCTGTCGATACAGAAGCATGAGGGTCGTCAAGTTCAGCCGGGCTTGTTTCCGGCCCCAGATGAGTCGGGGTAATTGGGACCGGAGGGTGTGAAAGAAAAAACCTCCCGGGTGGAAAGGGATATTGATGAATAAATAAAGAAATCTGGGTAAAATTATCATCTTGATGAGGGATATACGTCCCACCATCGAGAGGGGCAGTTTCAACCACTGAGATATGTTGTCAGTTATTCTATCCATTGCCTTTCCATAATTTGTGCTCATAAGTTGGGCTTTGTTTCTGGAAACGTGTATACCCAGATACTTAAAATCGTCCACCTTCCACTGTAGTGGGAAGTCCAAAGGATATTGTGCCGTCTTGTCAGTCAACGGGAATATAGCTGATTTTGTCCAATTTATCTGGACCCCCAATATCGCTCCAAACCTTGTAATTTCCCGCAGCACAGGGTTCAGATTTTCCTGGGGTTTGTGGACATACAAAGTGATGTCGTCCGCGTAGAGAGATATTAGCAGTTGCCTGGCTGGATATATTAACGCCCTGTGCTTGTGGTGTTGTCTCAACTTTGCTGCCAGCGGTTCGATCGCCAGTGCGAAGAGGACAGGAGACAAAGGGCATCCCTGCCTCGTGCCCCTAGAAATGGGGAAGCTGTCAGACCTGGTCCCGTTAAGGAGGACTAAGGCACGCGGATTGGAGTACAACAGCTGGATCCAATTAAGGAAAGAGTACAGCATTCCCATACGTTCGAGCATGCCCAGCAGATAATCCCATTCAAGGGAGTCAAATGCTTTGGCAGCGTCAAGAAAGACCGCTACCGCAGCACTGTTGGGATCTATATCCTGTATGACAGATAACAGAGTTCTGAGGTTATGGGCCGTGGATCTGTTGGGGACAAATCCCGCCTGGTCCGGTAGGACAAGTTTTTCCATCAGTAGGTTAAGGCGCGTCACAAGGACTTTGGCTACAATTTTAGTATCACAGTTGAGTAGTGATAGCGGTCTATATGAATCGCAAGAGGTGGGGCATTTCCCTGGTTTCAGCAGCGTCATTATCTGTGCTTCCCGCATTGTGGTGGGCAACATCCCTTCCTCAAGGGCCTCATAATACACGGCCTTAAGGTTGGGAGCCAAGGTCGTAATGAAAGTCTTATTGAATTCCACAGGCAACCCATCGGTGCCCGGGGCTCTACCCGACTTCATGGCCATGATAGCATCAGTGATCTCGTCTAACTCCAGGGGGAGGTCTAGGAATTTTCGCTGAGTGTCTCCTAGCCATGCCAGGGCCGTATCGTCGAAATGTGTCGGCAAATCTAAAGGTGCCGCCCTCTGCGAGGAATAAAGTGTCTTATAAAAATTGACAAATACCCACATTTGTTCCGGTAAGCCCCTGTGCATTTGGCCCTCCTCATCTCGCACTTCCACTATATAATTAGCAAATCTAGGGGGTCTCACCGCTGCCTTCAAGGCTTTACCCGGACGATCGCCCTCACCATATACACATGCCCTCTGGGCCTTCCCACAAAACTGACACTCCCTCTCGGCAGTCTCCACATTCTTCGACATTTTTTCCCGGAGGGTAGCTCTGGTCGTTCCAGACTCCTCTCCCTCCTCTAGGCTCCTCTCAAGGGATTTAAGATCTCCCTCCAGTCTGTGCAATTGACCACGGAGGTCTTTCAGGACCCCCCCCCCCCCCCCCCCTTCGAGATACACCATCCCTGCATTGTGACCTTAACGGCCTCCCACACTGTAGTCAGACTGGAAACCAAGTGCAAATTACGTTCAAAAAATTCCCGTATCTCCTGTTCCAGTTCAGCCCTGAATACTTGATCTTGGAGACGCTGGGGATTCAGTCTCCAGTGCAAGTAAGGGGATTGGTCCATCGGCGGATGTAACTTAATCCGGACAGGCGAGTGTTCGGAGTACGTACGGGCCAAATGAGTAGCCCCTTCCACCCAGTGTGTCATACCCACAGTAACAAACACATAATCAAGCCTCGCCCAGGACCCGTGCACAGTTGAAAAATGTGTCCCCTCGCGCAATGTAGGGTGCTTGTAACGCCATGCATCTAAGAGCCTATTGGTGGAGGTAATGTCTTGTAGCGTTCTTTAGAGTTGGCATAATGCATACACTCAGGGCCAGATCCATCAGCCCCAGGATCCAGTACCGTGTTGAAATTCACCCCCCACACTACATAAGTGGGAGCTATCAGTTGGATTTTACCCCACACCTCCAGGAGCGTGTGTGGATCATCTGTGTTGGGGCCGTAGTAATTAGCAAACAGTATATCATGTGCATGTATCCTACCCCACAATAAACAATATCGACCATTAACATCTGCTTCCTCTCCCCTTCTTACAAAAGGTGTCCCTCTCCTAACCAATATGGCCACCCCTCTAGAGTAACTTGAGTAGGGGGCAAAGCAACGATGCACAGCCCATCGACCCGCAAATTGAGGACTGCCTGACGCGTTCAGGTGAGTTTCCTGCAGCAGAACTACAGCAATCTGATATCTATTCAAGTAACTCATCACTGAAACCTCGCACATTCCATGATAGTATATTAAGACTTCTCACATCCAATGCCTGATCACCCATTGTCCCAGCTTTTGTGTATATCCAGCATTTACCTGTCCAGTCCAATATTCAGTTCTGCATCAAGAAACTTCCCCCAACTCCCCCCGCAACCCTACCCCCACTTCGGCACCTCCAACCCGCCGAGTATGCTACCCTCCCTCCCCATAGCAAAAAGAAAAACAAAGACCCACTACAGTCCTCTTCTCAGTGGAGAGAAGTTTGGGGTTATGCCCACATAAGGGGAACACTAGCGGCACATGACGTGCCCTCTCACTTTCCCCATTTCACCCACCCGCGTCTCCACTCAACAGAGCAGGGCGCATCAGTGGGACGGAAGAGAGTGCCCGGGCGGAAGTCCAAAGTGAATATACTCAAATCAAAATAATGAAGGATACATCACCAGTTCGCCATGAGCTTTATGTCGCCATCTCAACCTGTCCAATCGCCATAGACAGCCCTTAGCCCAGAGTTCAGTCCTGGTTCGAGGTGGCCGACAGTGATTTTGAGCGCCTGCTGCAGTCCGTCTCCTGGGAAGCCGCTTTGCGATGCCTTCTCAAGTAGTCCTCAGCTTGCTGCGGTGTGGTGAAAAAGTGCTGCTTCCCCAGGTGCGTGATCCGAAGTTTTGCCAGGTAGAGCATCGCATATTGTATATTTTGCGCTAGCAGTTTCTTTTTCACAGCAATATATTTGCGCCTCGCCTCTTGAACCGCTTGAGTAAAATCCGGGTAAAACGATAAAGTTGTGCTCTCATAGCAGACTTGTTTCTTTTCCCGTGCCAGCCGTAGTACAGTGTCGCGATCCCGATAGTTTAGAAATCGGACGATGATAGGGCGCGGCGGCGCCCTCGGCGGAGGTCGTTTGGCTAACGATCGGTGAGCACGCTCCACCGTTAGGTGTGCGGAGAAAGCCTCTCTGCCAAACAGTTCAATCACCAAGTTTTCCATGAAGATCTCCATCCTGCCAGTGTTGGTGGTCTCCGCCAGGCCTATGACTCGCACGTTATTCCGTCGGGAGCGCGCTTCTATGTCCTCATTCTTTTCAGCAATCACTTTTAATAATTTGTCCATCTGAAGCACGTGCGCACGCGTCGATGCGGCGCCATCTTCCAAATCCGATACTCTGGATTCAACCTCTTTGATCCTGTGGTCCTGTTTCTCCAGTCTAGAAACCACTGAGTCCATTCTAGCATTCATGGTATCAATCTTGGCGTCTATGGACGTTAGACTCTGCTTCATACCCAGCAAGATTGCCTTCCATTCAACTTCTTGCTGCTTCGGTGGTGCTGTGTCTGATCCCTCCATGGAGCCGAAGCGCTTACCCCTACGGGAGTCAAAGGAGAGTTTAGCTTGCTTAGGCTCGCCGCGTCCCATGGCTGTCCCAGTGACCAGACTGTCGGGCAGTGACCACTCTGCCAGGGTCCACACATATATAATAACACTTGCGCAATCTCCGTCTCTAGGCTCCAAGGGGTCACCTTCCGCGTTATCAATGCCGACCTATGTCCTGCAACCCAGCCTCCGGTGACACAAAAGGGGAGTCCCGGCAAGTAATAAAAGGGCAGGCCACTCGATTCTTTCAAAGGCCGCAACAGTCACCACTCCCGCAGCGCAGCACTCTCTCACCGTTATAATGTGGGGTTGTCAAGCAGCAGGTGATTTCAGAGACCCCCCAGCCAGCGTCTCCCCAACCACCAGGGAGATCGCGGCCAGTCCCAGCTATTTCTTTTATGAGCGTCTGCAAGTGTGGGGCCAGGGCAACTCGGCCGAAGTTTCTCCCCGAGCAAGTGGGCACAAAATGGCGGCCTCCAGGCCATGCAGCACGTCGCATCACCACACCGCTGCTGGCTATCTGCGCGTATTTCAATTGGGATCCAGTGGCACAAACAGTGACCAAGCACAAAGTTCTTCACTCTACTATGCCGCAAATGGCCACTCCATCCACGCACACAAGTAGGCCTCCTTACGTTCAATCCCAGGACTTCAATCCCACTGCAACTGCCAGTTGTGGCAAAAGGAGGGGTATTCCAGCTTCTAGCGCAACCCTCGCTGTTTAATATGGCCGGTATAATTGCCCGCCAGGCTCCGTCCTCTAGAGGGGTTTGTGTGCTGCCAGCCACTAGCCGGCACCCTCCGTCGAGGCCTCTTGATCCCCGGGCTTACGTAGTAGTCCTCCGCCGCACCGGAGCTCCGTCGCTCCGAGCCCCCCTCACGCCAGTTTTTCGGACCGCAGATATCTTGGGCAGCCCACAGCGTAGGACGAACCAAATTTGTTCCCCGGGATCCTGGGAACGTCAGCTCAGGCGTCTGGTCACAACTTTAGGGCACTCAGGATAGTGATTAGGTAGAAGAATCTGCCCGGGCTGGCAGGAGCCTCGCTAGTGCGCGGCCATGTTAGTTGTGCGCCCTCTAGCGCCCCATGTAAATAGTACATTTAATAAATCATGTTTAATGTAATTTTAAACTACCCATTCCTGACTCTGAAGAATTCCTTAGTACCCCTGAGTACTATCAATCTCTGAACCCTAAAACCTCACTACCACCACTAAAAACTACCAATCCTTGAACCCTAAAAAAACCTAAAAACCCTGGAAGCCTTTTTTTTAAAAACTTAAAACATACACCTATTTATTAAATTCTATTTTAAAATATTAAAATGAATTCGTATTTACAACTAATAATCCTGTTTTTTATTTTTCTCCATTAATTATATACCACTTAATGTTAATTGCCTAAATTAATTTATGATTAATGCAATCATTACATTTAATTTTAATTTATTATACTATTATAAATTAAAGAAACAATTTGGTTATACCTATGTATATTCACGTACACATATGCTGTTAAGTTTAAGTCACTTAAAACAATAATAAAGTAGCCTATCTGTGTAGTAAAAGATGAATCTTACCTGCGATGTAATGATTCCCGATGTACAGTGTGCAAAGTAAAGGTAACGCACAGGGGAAAAAACATACATT
Organism: Lissotriton vulgaris; assembly: GCF_964263255.1. NCBI lineage: Eukaryota > Metazoa > Chordata > Amphibia > Caudata > Salamandridae > Lissotriton > Lissotriton vulgaris. Next base: position 1,248,623,271 of record NC_141691.1, on the reverse strand, counting down.
TTGATACAAACCATTGAATGGCTGCTACTAACAAATGATTAGAAAGCAGCATATAATGAATTGTTCAAAGAAGGGTATTGTTTTCCTTAAACTAAATCCCTGCACAGTGACAACCAAATACATGGCAGAAAATTCACCCTCCTGGCAGGCGTTTTCACTCTTCGTGGTCAGAGAAATCAACCCGCAGCATGTTAAGGATATGCAAGACATCATAATCTAATATATTTTCCGTCTGGCAGCAGATTCATGCAATTATAATATTCGAAATCATTTCGAATATCAACAGCTTTATGTAAGCTGCTCAAAAGTGGAATGGTTCTCGGTTCAGCATGCCCACAAAATCCGCACATGCTGGATAGACAACAGTGCAAACTACTTGATAACGGGAATAATAAGGCAAGGCATAGTTAGATGGGTAGTTACTAAAGTTTTCTTTATTAACTAGGTATGTGTATGATGTATAGGGTCTTTTTATGCCAATCTTGGGTTCGCAGCTCACGAGCAGTAGATGGCAGCACAGTCTCACAAATGAGAATGAAGCAGATAAATCCTAAAGTGAATTAGCAATCGAGCTGCAAAACTCTACATTTGTATAAATACAACAACATTTACCTTATAACCGAAAATGATTTGAAAAAAGAGCTGGGCTGTAAGCAACTTTCTATTTGTTATAATTACCCGGGTTTTAATGGGAAGGAACATTTGTTTCTACAAAAAACACGCTGAAGCATAATGGGAGTTTTGGTGTTGACTGAAAATTATGTTTGAATGAACATAGTAGTGGCAAAGGGGGCAGAAAGAGGGCGGACTCACAGAGACCAAAGCACCATTATGCACTCATATGGAACACATACCCCGCACAGTGATATCACAAATCTCACCAATCCATGCAGGAAGAGGAACCAGAACCTGATAAAAATGCATGTCCAAATTCCAGGAAATACAGGAAACAGTAAAGGTAAGTTTTCTTCTTTATTCGTAGCAACTTCGTAATACAGGATCATGCACGAACACAGGTAACAGTTGAATCCACTAACGGCATAACAAATCTCTCTAAATCCCCGCATGTACTATTTAAAGAACAACCACCAGCGAGCCCCAAACAACAAGTACTCTCAAGGGAAGCAGAGACGCACCGGAAAAGTGCATGTCTCTACTTACCAGCTTCATATGTAAACATCAGTTACCACACACTCGCAACCGCACGAGGAATGCACCTCGCGCACTCGGGTGTATGCAACACACCTTCCCCCCTAAAAATGATTATGTTTTTTAACTAAGAACATAATCAGCAAACTTAGCAGGAGGACGTCTTATTCTATCAGTTTTCTGCCTTGTGATGTCATCAACATGAATACGTCCCATATTCACACTTTGATGAGGATTAGTTACATCTAAAAATACATTGCTCTCAGAAATGTCACAACTTGCAGTAATACCTTTAAACAAGGACACTCAGTTGAGGTACCATATACTGCACCCTCAACACGAACAGCATTCCTAAAAGTTTGTATGACACGGATGGGGTCCGATCAAACACTTTTCCCCTTTTCATCAGCTTTGGATTTTGAAATGTGCACAACATCACCAATGTTTACTTTTTGCTTGCTAGCAGAACCCCTTTTGCAACTCATGTCTTGCTTCATTTGAGATTTATAATCCTCCCTTTTGCGTCTAATTTCCTTGAAATCCAATTCAACATCATCAACATTAGTACAATGCTTGTTTTTTAACCACCATGGCACTAAATTGGACCTGGTTTACGCCCCCTAAGCAGTTCAAAGTGACTAACTTAAGTGATAGCAGTAGGAGCTGTTCTATAAGCTAGTAGCATAGACTAACATAATTTCCCACTTAATACCACTCTTGAAAACTCAATTGGACAGTTTCCTTGACAACTCTGTTAAAGTGTTCCACTTGACCATTGGCATCAGGATGGAACACAGCAATTCTCCTATGTGACACACCACACTTACAAAAGATAATCTTCAAAGAATCTGCTGACAAATTGTGGTCCATTGTCGGTAACCAGCTCTTGAGGGATTTCCTCCCTGCAAAATATACTGTCTAAAAACTCAACTACAACCTCAGAAGTTATAAACTTCACCATCTTGACCTCAGGCCACTTAAAATAATAGTGAATGAGAACCAAACCATATCACTCTTGTTTAGGCAAAACAGCAAATGGTCCAATAATATCAAGACCTAATTTCCGCCGTGGACCACTAGGAAACTGAACAGATAACGGCTCAGCACAAGTAGCTTTTGCAGATTTATCACTCATTGCACACTGTTGGCACAACCGTATTGGTTTTATACTAAAAGTATTTTTGTAACTGTATATTGTAAGATTTTAAATAATCAAACAACCGTACTTGCTTTCCAACACAAGCATCAATTCCTGGCCACCAAAAATATTCTTTGACTCTTCTTCTGGTACTAGAAATTCCTAAATGTCCTTCATGTGCTAGACCAATAATATAATTCCTTAGGCTAAAGGGAGGAATAAACGTATCCTCCCTGACAACTATGTCATTTTCAACCGTTAACTCCTCACGCACTTTGAAATAACAAATAATGTTTAATTTTCCTTCTTCTGGCCATCCTTTAAAATATACTCTGCAACAGTTTTGAGTTCAATATCTTTCTCCATTTCAACCAACCATTTTTCCTCTTGGACGATAGGACAAGAATTTCCAAACAAACTGGTATCCTTGTATGTAAATGCTACTTCATATTCTACTTTGTCATCACTCTCAGAAGAAACAGTAGCTAACGGCAACCTTGACATGCAATCAGCATGCACATTATTTCGCCCATTCACATACTCCAATTGATAACAAAAATTTTGCAATCTGGAAGCTAATCTTGCCAACCTAGCGGACATTGTACGACCTCTATCTGGTGCCAACAGGTATACTAAAGGTTTGTGGTCTGTTTTTATAATAAACTTAGTTCCCCATAATAAAGTCCTGAAATGTTCAGCACCCCAAACACAGGCTACAATCTCTTTTTCAATTACAGAATAGTTTTTCTCAGCATCACACAACGCTCTAGATCCATAGGCAACTATCCATTCCCGCCATTTTCTCTTTGGATAAGTACAACAACCAAACCACTATTGCTGGCAATAACCATTACAATGCTTTGTTTACCTTGTTTACCAATCACGAAAGATTTTAACCCGTTGACCACGGTACGAATTCCGCAGCGGTGCTGGGCCTTTTAATCAGTGGGCGGGGTTCGGACGGCCTCCGGCCGTTCTCCGCACACGCCCACGTCACGTGGGACGGCTGGGTGCCATCCAGAGCACCGAAAAGGTTAAACAAGGAGCATAACAGAGAAAAAGCAGTACTCATCTCCTGGGTGCACTTGAAAACAGCATTTTTCTCAAACAAACCCCTGAAAGGGTCCACCTTAGATGCATAGAGATAAATGTTGCATAAAATTCGGTTAAACCAAGAACAAATGGGGATAAAATTAGATCCTAACGCTGATCCTTAAGTATTTACTATAGGAAATTCCATTCCTAGTAACTGTGATTCCTCTAAAGTCAAGTTACCACACACTCGCAACCGCACGAGGAATGCACCTCGCGCGCTCGGGTGTATGTAACGGAACCAATAGAAAAGGTGTAGCAATACTGCATTCTTATTTTAAAGCTTCTGAGAGAAGCAACAAAGATGTAACGGCTACGGCAAGCATAAAGGCGTCCAACAGGAGTCTTGCCGGAAAAGGCGGCAACAATGGAATAGGAACTGTTGAATTAAAAAGCCTTTTCTGAGAAGCATGCTGAAGTAAATGAGCACTTAGATGTGTATACAAGTATGAGACTAGCGTGGTAAAAATCTGAGGGTACATATGGGTTTTTTGTAACTTAAGTAAAAAATTATTCTTAAAAGGGCTAACAATAGTTAAGGAGAGATCCAAAATAATAGTATGACGAAAATGTGGACTCCGAAATCGTGATGGTACACCCAAATTTCAACTTATTTCAGTTTAAAAAAAGAGGTCGGGTATAATGTAGTGTCACCGGGACTCACTCAACCTCCTCTAACCCGGATAGGCACCAAATACATCCTCTGGCCAGACGCAATAACGGTCTTACTGCCGCACTACATGACTCTGAGAGTGGGTACGTTCTGTGAGCTGGGGTAGCAGTGTGGGTCTTATCAGCAGGACCCACTATCATCCCGAGGGTACCCCACAACACTAGCGATGAGGGTGACCCCCCACGCCATTATGGCGGTCGCCCTGGTCCCCGGGACCTCCAATGGAAGGGGAGGGGCCACATAAGCAAATGACGCGGACCCTATCCCAGATCGGCAGCCAATAGGCGCCCACGTTGGGCTAGGGTGAACCGGAAGCAATTTAGTGCTTCCGGTTTCAATGTCACTTCCGCCCCAACCAGGCGAATCCTAGGGGCTCAACCCTTAAAAGGGGGAGCCCACGTGAAGAGCAGCCTCTTTGCTCCCACTGCCTCTCTCTTTCACACGTCCACAGGTGACTCCAGGCCCGCTAATCAGATTTGTTTTTTATTTCCCCTGCAGGCGCGGTGCGGCGGAATTGCCTCGGGCAGCGACAGGGGACGTCGTCTGAAGACGAGCGTGGCGGGAGCCGGACCGGATTGTGTGCACCCAACCCCTTTTTTCTTTGTTCCCTTTATGCAGGTTGTCTGGCGGAGTGCATCCTGCGGGGACTAGAGGAGCTCGTCGGGCCAGGGGAGCAGCGCGACACGCGACGCGGTTTCTTAGGCTGGAGCCGAACCTGTGTGCTCCCAATTTCCTTGTGCTTTGTTTCCCTGCTGGTTGTCAGGCGGAGGGCATCGCATCAAGGTCTCTGTAGCTTAACGAGCAAGAGGACACCCGGACAGAGAACGCGTCGTGAATCTACCGACGGGTAGTTTCCAGGTTTTTAGGCTGTTTCTGAGGTGCGGCAGGGATTTTGGCTGGGCAGATTGTCTTTGCAGAGTGAACAGACTTACCAGTAGGAGACTCTTAGGACTCAAAGCGAGGGTCTGTTTGCTAGCAGAGGTGTTTTAAACACAGACTGCAGAGGGTCCCACTGCACAGCATGTCAATAGTTTGCAGCGACTTAGGAGGGGCTGCCTCCTCTAACCAGGCATCCCAATTTAATTTACGGCACTGTCTCCACCCCCCCCCCCTTTCCTGGCTGGGTTTACCTGGTTTTTGGAGCATCAGCAGGGTGCCAATAAATAGCGAGTAGGTAGCCTAGGGGATTAGGCACCGCTATTACTCAGGTGTTTTAATTGGGTGTATACGGGGGGAGTTCTTTGCTGTGACAGTGTGTACGCCGCATTTATAGTTTCTTGGCATTAGCCGGGAAGGAGGGGCAAGGCGGCGCTGCGAGACGTACTTTTCCTTCTTCTCCTTACAGCAACAACACACGGCTTGGGAGGACGTCACTCTTCGTCCCCGCGCAAAGTGTTGGCGATCACTGGAGGAACTGCAGGCGGACTCGGTTAACCAGCAGTCAATCGCTTCTGGGAGCCATACCCTGTTTGAGCGGGCGGCTCACCTGAGCCTACTGGGCTAGCCAGAGGGTCTTGGCTCTGGTTGCGTGACTGCAGAGGTTGGCTGAGGCACGCTACAACGTGAAGGTAATTGGGGATACGGTCTCCTGAAGGAGAGCTCACGCGTGGTCAGGTCGCGCACGGTTAGGCACTTTAACAACGTCAGTCCACGCCATGGCCCCTAAGGCACGGCGACCCAGCAAGCGTTCACACACTGAGGTGATGCTGGAGACCTTAATGCAGCAAATGCAGGCCATGGAGCTGACCCTTAACAGACTACAGGACAAGGTGGAGGGTCCAGAAACAACAGAAGGGAGGCACAGAAGACCTATTGTTCCTCAAAGGAACTATTCCCCCCACCACCGAAGCAGAGCAGGCGTAAGCCCAGTAGTAAGGGGAGCGGGGGGAACGCAAGCACACCACTGCCCCCGGGTAAAATAATTCCCGCAAACACAGGTGAGGGCCCCACGAGACCGGGAGCGCCACCACAAGGGGAGGAGCCCTTCCTGGTGGCCAGGTGGCTGATGGGGCAACACCAACCACCCCCACGCAGCCAGACATTGCAGCTAGCCTGGCAGCAGTATTGCCATGGCTGGAGACCCTAGGGAATTGGTCACATGCTGCTGGGGCTTCATCAGGAGGGGGCGATGCAATAGACAGGGCGAAGAAATTGTTGGCAGAGCTAGGGCCCGGAAAGCCGAAGGAGGTGCCGGCACTACCGTCTGGGAATGCGACGCAGGCGCCCACGATACCTATCGCTAACAGCGTCTTTCAGGGGGCAGCACTTCCGGACGCAGTGCCAGCCACCGGGGGCGAGAGCATTCCAGGTTCAAGCAGCAGCGCGAAGGAGCTGGAGGCGCACAAGAAAGCTGACGCGACAGCACTGGCAGGTACAAATCAGCATTTGACGCCACTCAGTGTGGGTGAAATGCGCTCGGGGAGGGAGCAATTAGAGCAGCATCTGTCTAAGGAGATGAAGGAAAAAATATGGAAAGGGGAATACGTTAATATGTTTTTTCTCCTGATTGATGAGGCTGAAAGGGAAGAGGTTAGGAAGAATAAGGAGTGGACACATCTCAGGAATGGTCCAACATCTTATTAAAATACAGGGTGGAGGAGAGCCTGGCGAATTGGATTCAGGGGTTCTGCACATACATATCCGTCATGCTCGAACGTTTCCCAGAGGTAGGGCCACAAATGGCAATTCATCAAAATAGGATTACTCTTGCTCACGCAGCCAAGGGTGGCGATGGGTGGAAGGACTGTGATAAAGATTTTAGGAGGGCAAAGGCTCAAGACTCATCTTTGAGGTGGGATCAGACAGACATGTTCCTCCACCTGAAACACATGGTGGTGGTTACGGCAGAGGGCATGAGGGGACTGGTCACAGACACTGTGCGGTTTCAGCCCTTTAAGCCAAGCCCCGCTGGGAACGCCGGGGGGTGGTACACCCAGGACAGGGACCGGCGGAAAGAAAGGGTTTGCTTCAACTATAACAAATGGTCCTGTTCCAGGGCCCCGGCACGTGTAAATTTAAACACTCCTGTGGGTATTGCGGCAATGCCTCCCACCCCGAATCCAAGTGCAAAAAAAAAGCAAGGGACAAAGGGGGTAGGAGACAGGATCAGTGAGGGACGGTTAGGTACGGCTAGATCTCCTGTGAACGTCGGCGCAATGATACCTTGGCTGGAACGGTACAATTGTGCTGAATCAGCAAGGGTCATCAGGGAAGGTTTTGTGGAAGGTTTCAGGACACCAGCACAAGGGCTCAGCGGGGTCAAACACTGTAGGAACCAGGTGTCTGTTAGATCCAATATGGTAATAGCAAGGGCAAAAATTCAGAAGGAATTGAAACTAGGAAGGGTGGCAGGACCATTTGAGGATTTCCCGATGCCGAATTTTGTGTGCTCACCTCTAGGAGTGGTACCAAAAAAGGCGCCGGGGGAATTCAGATTGATCCACAACCTGTCCTCACCTAGGGGCAGTTCAGTGAATGACGCCATCGCAGACACTCTGTGAAGCGTGAAGTACACTTCTTTTGATCAGGCTGTGGGCATGCTGAGAATGTTAGGGCATGGGGCAATGCTCACAAAGTCGGACATTGAATCAGCTTTCAGTTTGCTGCCAGTTCACCCAGACGATTGTCACCTCCTAGGTTTCCAGTTTGAGGGCAAGTACTACGTTGACTTGTGTATGCCTATGGGCTGCTCTGTGTCATGTGCCTATTTTGAAAAATTCAGTTCCTTCCTACAATGGGCTTTCAGGAAGAAGTCTGGGCATCAGTGGGTCCTCCATTATTTGGAAGACTTCCTCTTTTTAGGGGCACCAGGCTCGAAGGAATGCAGCACTACAGGAATTTTGCACCCTCATGCAGGAATTTGGGGTACCGTTGGCTCCTGACAAGACAGTGGGTCCAGCTACCACCATTGAATTTCTAGGAATTGAATTAGATTCCATCCAAGGGGTGTCCAGACTACCAAGTGACAAGGTCAGGGAATTTGGGCTCGCCCTGGAAATCTGCCTTAACAGAGAAAAAGTTACACTACACCAGTTACAGCAAGTGGTGGGCCAGTTGAACTTTGCGTTACACATCATTCCAATGGCGTGCCCCTTTTCCCGCACTATTGCTCACGCCATGTCCGGCCTCAAGGAGAAGCATCACCACACCAGATTGTCCAGGGAGGTCAGGCAGGATATGCAGATATGGAAGGCTTTCCTGCGGGACTTTAATGGCAAAGTAGTTTGGCCCAGCCCGCCCGTGTCTAACTCTGAACTGGGTTTGATGACCGACGCTGCAGGCAGCGAAGCTTTCGGGGATATCCTGGGGAACAACTGGGTGGCGGAGCACTGGCCAGAGTGGTGGAAAAGTTCAGGTCTCACCAGTAACATAAGCTTTCTCGAGCTCTTCCTAATTCTAGTAGCCTTGGTCGTCTGGGCAGAGGCATTGAGGGATCGATCTGTCATATTTTGGTCTGATAACATGGCAGTGGTAGAATGGATAAATAACCAGTCAGCCAAATGTGGGATGTTGCTGCGCTTACTAATGGAGATAGTGTTGCAGTGCATGAAGTTGAATGTACTGTTCAGAGCTTAACATGTTCCAGGGGTGCTGAATCACGCAGCTGACGCACTGTCTCGTTTCAAAATGCAGGCATTCAGGGCACACATCCCAGATGCAGCGGTCTACCCGACACCTTACCCAGAACAGCTCTGGCAACTTGGGGCCCCAGAGTATCGCACCTCGTGGTTGCAAGCCAAGCGCCTAGAACAAGGAGTGCTTACAAAGGGGCGTTTGGTTCTTTTTGTCTTTTTCTGGGGAAACAGTGGGTTGCCAGCTGGCTTGACCATGAGTCTGTAGTTGCGTACCTTGCCTTCATGTGGGCACAGGGCGCACAGTGGCAGCAGCGAGGAGACATGTCACAGCAGTATCTTGTTTTGCCAAGTTACATGGGAAAGGCGACCCCACTAAGCATTTTGTTATACGTCAGGTTCTGAAGTGGTGGCAACATTTTCAAGGGACCCAGCCGGATTTTAGGAGTCCCGTTGGCTTAGAAACCCTAGGGAGGCTAGTGTTGGCCCTACCTCAGGTCTGTACTTCACATGGTGAGGCAGTCCTTTTCCAGGCGGCGTTCTGCTTAGCGTTTTACGGTACTTTCAGGGTGGGGGAGTTAGTCGTGAGGAATAAACAGGATTGGCTGGGGGTACTCCAAGCAGGACATGTGAAGCTAGGGGTGGGCTCAGTGATGATCTCCATAGCCAAATCAAAAACCGACCAGGAGGGCAGGGGGGACTGCATAGTCTTGCACAGGGCAGGGAATACCGCATGTTGCCCGGTCACCAGGTTAGAGCCCTTCATGGCCCAAAGGGTGCAAAGTGTAGGGGGACCATTCTTCACACATGAGGACGGGACGCCCCTCACAGTATTTCAGTTCAAAAGAGTTCTGCTCAAGGCACTAGAGGTGGTGCGGTTAGACTCCAATGATTTCAGAACTCATTCCTTCAGAATAGGTGCAGCCACTGAAGCAGTGGCAAGGGGTCTGGGGGGGACGTGTTAAAAAGATCGGCAGGTGGACTTCCGACTGCTATAAAAGGTATGTGCGGCTGCACATGCTCTAGAATCAGGGTCTTAATGAGCATTCAGGCCCAATAGAGATCCCTTATTCTTGTGACTCAGGAGTGAGGGAAGCGTGTTGTAATGAAATGTAGTCATAACTGACTTTGTTGTAGTCATTGCATGACTTGCCGGCGTGGAGATGCACTGACCCTTCCTTTCTTTCTACTTACTTGCAGCTTCTTCACCCTGTGACTCAGGGGAGAGGCGTGCGTCCATTCAAGAAGTGGCTGTTAACAGCGAAGAAAACAGCACAGTGACGCAGGTTTACTCTAAGTGCCAGAAGAATCAAGAAATTTGTGTGGTAGGACACTCATATGTTTGCCGTTTGAAGACTTTCTTTGCAGGATCCGTCAAAGATAGGGTGACGAGCTTAGGAGCCAGAATGTCATTTTTTGGTCAAGGTGGTTTGTGCGTGGGGCATTTCAGGGAGCTGGTGAACCATTCTTTGTGCACAAGCTCGGGACTACCAGCAATCTGGATCCTGCACTTAAGGGGCAACGATCTGGCCAGATTAGGTAGGAGAGTTTTAGTTGAGGAATTGCTTACAGAAGTAGGGTGGCTAGCAAAACAGTGTCCTCAGTCCCTAATAGCTTGGTCTCTCATGGTACCCAGGTTCCAGTGGTGGTGGGGGGGGGGGAGAATCAGTCAGGGCATTGAATCACGCGGTAAAGCTGCTCAACAATAAATTTGATAAGTTGTTTAGGACTCCTAGATTAATGACCATAACACACAGGTACACCAGGGGTGATCAGTTTTTTCTGCAGGACGAGGTCCACCTCTCACATAAAGGGAACCATGCCTTTATGGAGGACATCATATCTTGGTTGGAGGGTTTGAAGCATAGTACAGGACCTTTCTAGTGAGGGAGGGGGGCCAGATAGTTGGTCAACTATGCTGGCCTGTGGCGGTAAGGCCAACAGTGGTAAGCCTAGTCCGCGGTCTTAGCGGTCAGCATCATGTAACTCCGCGGGTAGTGACAGCTGGTAAGAAGGCTGTCAGGGTGTGGGGGCCGGGGGAGTAACCTTCCCAGTGAGCCTGGGGCCACCCCTGCACGCGCATGCGCAGCAAGTCTGCAGCCCCCTAATGGAGTCAAGGCCAGGGCGTAGGGGGGGCCCGGGGGAAACATCTCCGTCCGATAAGCTGTACCCCTTGCGCAACCTTACTCCGGGAGTTGTAGTTGTAGTACCCTGGGACTGAAAAGGTGGGGGGGGAGAGGCTGCCAGATGTTGACTTTGCCGTAGGCTCTAGAAGGGACACGCAGAAAGTAATATCATGCATTGTTAGATTTACGGTAGGAGTGCCTTCTGTATTAGATTGTGTTAAGGATAGCTCTTGCAACAACATGTGTCTACCAATGTATCTGTACTTTTTGCGTAATTGTTTCTGTAAATGAAAAGTTTTGAATATTTTATTTGTTAATAAATACGGCCGGGTGGGGTCACTCCCCCCTAATCCAAAAACTTGAAACACCTTGGTGTGGTTGTCCAATCCTGTGCGCCTGGGGGAGGAGGGCGGTGCCATCCTAGAACCAGGGGTAAAGGGTAGAGTTGAGAGGGGACCTAGGTAAGTACCAGACCATATGCTCTGTGGCCAGCCTGACTGCTGCTTCCCAGCTGCGAATTCCAAGCCCATCCAAGTGCTCTACGGTCAGGCCGGTCCGTTGCTACGTAGCGTAGTAGGGCTGGTTCTGCCTTGCAGTATCAGCCCCTTCTCAGGAGCTTTGCAGCTCCTGCCTCTCCCTCCTCGCACTACATTCCACCATTCCCGACTCTGTAGTCTCCCTGACCTGCCGCTGCCACCTTCTGCCTTGCCCCGGGTCCACAAACCTGCCACAGCTCATCAGCCCATGGGCTGCCTCCAGTTGACTGGAAATGGGGTTACAGAGCAGCATTCTTGGGGTGCAAGGGAAGCACGACCATAAGGAAGGGGACAAGAAAGATTGCCCCAAACGTGAAAAGACAATCTCGGAAAAAAAGACAAACAAGCATTGGCACCTACAATACTGCACACTGCATGGAGAGAACAGACAAACTAGCATTGGCACCTTCAATACTGCAAACTGCAAGGACGACACTATAACAGAAATAGCCTACTACAAGTTCCACCCCGGCAGCCCCCACCATGACTGAGAACACAAATGCAGAACCACCTCAAATGCAATTCCCTCAGCAACATGGACTTACAGGAGTACCTCTGCCCTTCAGCGAATTTGCTGACACAGCGACAGCCCCCTCCCTGATGGTAAACCTGAGGTTCCGTGACAATTGTAAGTGGTGTTTTCGACTCGCACGAATATAGTCGAGTCTAGTATCTATGAACCGCAAATGACGAGTTTAGTAAGTGTGCGCAGTTTTCGCTGTGCTAACCTAAACCGTTCGTTTGTTACGTGGGCTTTTCATCTGTACCCACGGGTTCCATCTTAGATACGGCATCCATTTTGTCTCTTGCCCTCAAGTAGTCAGCGAACGGACGCTGTCCGCTTCGCGACCCTGGGACTCCCAAGATATTTGCGGAAGACACATGTCCTTTGAAAGTGTCTTTATGACGAGGGGGTTGCTACTGTAAGGCAGGTGGCGCCGCTCGAGGCTCATCTTGCCGCACGGACTTATTGTCTCAGCCGTGCATCTCATTAGGCACGTCCCTTTGATGCCTGTATCTCGTGCTTCCCGACACCTCCCCTTTTTACACCCTTTCCGATCTCCCCACTGTCTCCGTCTTCCTCTGCACCTGTCTTCGTTCCTGTTTCGATCTACTTGATTGCTGATTGGAATTTGCTAATGGTGGGAAGATGGGTTTTTACAGTTGGGAACCGCCAAATGCTTCCGCACTTATGTTCCGGACCTTGCATGTTTGAAAGCGACCAAAGTGACCCCTCTGGGAGCTAGATGTGGGAACTGAGTTGTAAACCTTTGTGTTCAATGTTAGCCTATGGGTAAAAACTGTATAAAAGGAGCGATCCACATAACCAATTTGAAGCAGTCTCCCCGAACTACACTCGATGTACTTCCTGTGACTTCTGTGTTCCCTGCAGTAAATAAACCTTGACTCTTTGACGCCGAAGGAAGTGTCCCGTGTCTCTGTGACTTGTACGCCGGAACAGGTTACCCACGAAGGTTTCAGGTGTTGTGCCCTGGCACCGCTGGGTCCAAAAGAACCCAGTCCTTCAGTTGGCGCCCAACGTGGGGCTGCATCAGTGGTACCGGTCCAAGCCCGACGATCGTGAGGAACTTCGTGTGAAATCTCCGAGGGAAGGTGCACCCCGCTTCATCGATCCTGTTGTCGACATAAGTGGCCCGAAGACTTTTCCCGCGAAGATTCCCGCCTCCTGACGGCTGCGACGGACTGCTGCCCTGACTGTAGACCTGTTTTGGCGCCTGGCGTAGACCTTGGTATAGCGAGACGATAGAAGGGCCTTCCTGAGGACGCCATTTATCTTTGAGTTAAGTATTTGTGGGTCGCTCCCAGAATCCTTGGTTGTAAACACTTTAGCAAGTGTTTTTGTTGTAGACACTTCAGCGAGTGTCTTTGTTGTAAACACTAGTGGCTTTTGTTGTACACGCTGTGTGAGTGTTTTTGTCGGTGACACTTTGCTAGCGTACTTTGTTGTTGTACTTGTTTGACGACTGCAGCCGCCAAAGACCGAGGGTTTTGTTCTTGCTGGGACTTGGTAAATCCCGTAACCCTTGAAGTTTGTGAAACTCGGCTAGTGTGCAAGATGCCTGGTCGCAGTACTTTGTTCAGTTGTTGTAGACCTTGTGGTGCGGATTCCCTGCTGGAGGACTCGTGTCCGATACCTCCGGTTGGAACTCCTACTTATGACTTATATAGCAAACATGGGCTAGGCCCGATTGCTTTTAACGATTACTGGATAAAATATACAAAGAAAGACGGCGATCTTCGTTGGCCACCTCACGGTAGCTTCGAAGCGTCGATCTTAGATAATTTAGAAATAAAGTTGTTCGAACGCAAATCTAGGCCGGCCATGTTTGATGCCTTTCGGTTGTGGCGCAAAGAAGCCCGACAGAAAGAGATCAGACAGAATAAACGTAGTGAGCGAGATAATGTTGCTACCATTGTGAAGAAAGCTGAGCAGTTTCAGCGTGATAAGGAGGATAAGGATAAGGAAGTGTTTGAGAGGTTGCAACGTATGACCATAGATAAATGCTATCCTGCTTTGCCTACGGAGTCGGATAAGAAGGAAGAGGCAGTTGAGGATCCTTTAATGTCCTATCTTATGAAGTCGCCACCTCCGTACGTACAGGGTACCGCAGCTCCTGTGGTCCCTGCCGTACCTGTTCTTCCACCTGTTATTCCTCCACCCGTTCCTCAACCTGCACCCGCTCTTCCGACTGTTCCTGCTCCTGTGCCTGTTTCTATTCCTACTGCTCCTCCGCTTCCACATACTCCTACTCACGCTACTGCTCCTGTGTTGTTAACCCCTGTTGTTGCTAACGTTTCTGTTCCTCCTCTTGTTAGTCCTGTGTCTTACTCTTGTCCCTCTACTCGTAACCGTAGTTCTCCCATTGCGACAAATTTTTTCCAGTCGCTCGGACCTGTTTTTGGGTCCGCTGGTTCTGATGGTCCACCACAGAGACGTAGTCAGCTTCCCGGTAATAGGGAACGCGCTGCGCTATACAATATGGCGATGGGTTGGATGGACAATCCGCAAAGAAATCCACCCCGAGTCGTTCTTGAAACATTTAGTCAATTCAACATACCGACTCAGAGATATGTGTTTGACGAAATGTGTAAACTCCTACATGATCAGATAGCGGCTGTTGCGCCTGACGAGGTGCTGACCGCCCTGTCTAATCTTCGGCTTCAGTTCGCAACTGGACTGATAGTCGATACTAATGTCCGACGAGCTATTGAGCAGTTGCTGTCTTATCGCCTTGCTCCTATTCCTCACGCACTGTTTGTTGAGGATCTTGAACGCCAACAAGCTGAGTCTGGCCAATACCCTATGCGTGAAGTTCCGCCGGTTTGGGTACCTGCTGATAATACTGATGTTAATAACATAATAGCGGCACATTTCCAGAGAGTATGGATACATCTCCCATGGAAACGATCGGAAGTGCTTCAGGTGAAACAAACTTTGCCTGATCCTCGCAAAAATCCTGCGGGGTATTACAAAGAATTATCGCAGCTTGTGGATGCTACGGTAATGAATCTTGCCGATATTGACATGTTGTTTGGCAATGTCGTACCGCAACCGGTATGGGCCAAGATTCGTCATCAAGATCACACAAATGAATTAGGTGGTGATTGGGCTGCCATTACAGCGGCAGACGCTGGACAAGCGGCTGCTACTAAACCCGATCAGTTGATTGCACTTCTTCCCCAGCGAATCATTACATTAATGAAAACGCTTATGCCAGCTATGAAGGTAAATTGGGACAAGTTGTCAGCCTGTAAGCAAAAGAAAGATGAGAGTGTTTCACAAGTTGTCAGCCTGTAAGCAAAAGAAAGATGAGAGTGTTTCAGATTTCTTTACGAGGTTTGAGGAAACATTTGTTGATCATAGTGGACAGGATATGGGTACTGAGGGTGGACAACAGCTGTTTGTGGATAAATTTGTATCGAACTTATTGCCCGATTTGTGCAATAAATTAAAGAATTCAGAAAGTGCATGGGCCGTTTCTACCTCAGCTCAGATTCTGGCTACGGCACAATATTATGAAAATAGAGAGAAAGAAGAAAATGACCGAGCTGATAAAAAGACAAAAGAGCTGAAAACTAAAGTGTTGTTACAACAAGCATATCCGCCGCGTTCTAATCAGAATGCGTCTCAGCAGAATAGATCACAGTCGCAATCGAATCGATCGCAGTCGCGTAATGATTCCTCTTTCAACAGATCTTCGTTGGGGTACAATCAATGTGCTTATTGTAGACAGGAGGGACACATTAAATTTGATTGTCCTGCTTTAAATGATCGTAATAGTGGTAATTCGTCTAGAGGAGGCCGTGGTGGTTCACAGAATGCATCACGTGGTAGAGGTCGTGGTGCTCAGAACGACCGCTCTGACAACTCATCAAATTCTAATAACTGTTTCGACCAACGTGGATCATCGCAAGGACGATCTGCGCAGTACAATGTAGACGATTATTACGTTGATCAGGGAACTGACGACAGTAATTACTAGGGCAGCCGAAGACAAGGAGAGGGAGTGGTATCAGTTCCGGTTGATCAGAGAGGGCCTTACGTCGCAGTTGCTACATCGGGCGTCGTTGAGCCTTTTCTGTTGGACACTGGTGCAGCGAAAAGTTCCATTATGCATTCGAAACTCCCTGGCGCACCTTTGTCTGGCTTAACAAATGTATCCGTTGGATTCTCTGGCGCCCCCGTTAGCAATCCAGTTTCACGCCCTTTGCCCCTTAAAATTGGGCCTCGTGAGCTCGAAGCTCCGCTGATTTTGACCACTGGTTGTGGCGAAAATCTTTTGGGTCTGGATTTGCTTAAACGTTTGTATGCAACTTTGTATTGTTCTCCTGTGGGTGTAAAGCTTACGTTTGGGGAGAAAGTAGTCTCTCCCATGTATTTGTCCCTCGATAAGCTTCCGCCGGAATTGGATTCTCTTCCTGCGTCTTTGTGGGCGACGGGTCCAAACGATGTGGGCCTACTTGATATCTCCCCTTATGTTGTTCAGTTGAAATCGAATGTGCGGTTGCCACGTATTCCCCAATACCGTATCTCCCTTGATGGTGAACGAGCTTTGTTAGCGATCATCTATGATTTGATCGAGAAAGATGTTATTGAGGAGACTCGGGGAAACGTGTGCAATAGCCCTGTGCTGCCCATTCTTAAACGTACTGATCCTACCAAACCGCCTGTTTATCGTTTCGTTATCGATTTACGGGAGGTGAATAAAATTGTGGTTCCTCAATTTCCTGTTGTGCCTGACATCACGGCGCTACTGACTCTGATTCCAGCTACTGCATCATGGTTTTCGGTGATTGATTTGAAAAACGCCTTTTTCAGCATCCCGATCGCCGAAGAGAGCAGGGACCTTTTCGGTTTCTCTCTTGGTGGACGTAGCTTCCGGTTCAAACGCGCTCCTCAAGGCTACTGTGAAAGTCCGTCTATTTACAGTCAAGCCTTGAAGGGACAGCTGGATGCGTTTAAGTTGCCGGTTGGTGCGGCCTTAATTCAATACGTCGACGACTTATTGGTGGCTGCTGATACTCAGGACATTTGCAAAATTGCTACGGTGTCGTTGCTGCAACATCTCTGTGAGTTGAATCACAAGGTGTCACCTTCTAAACTCCAATATTGTTGTCAAGAAGTAACCTATCTAGGTCACTTATTGTCAAAGGAGGGAAGGAGATTGACCCCAGAGAGAATTGCAGCGATTGCGCGAATGGCTGTGCCAAAAACCCAAAGAGATGTGCGTGCCTTTCTAGGTATCACGTCGTACTGTAGGCAGTGGATTCCAAATTTTTCATTGCTAGCGAAACCATTGGTGGCTCTTACGTGCAAGGATGTTTCAACTCCTTTACCATGGACGGAAGAATGTCAGCAAAGTTTTTCTGAATTACGTGATTCATTGTGTTCGGCTCCTGTGTTAGGTACCCCAGACTACAGTAAACCGTTCACGTTATATGTTCACGAGAGAGAAGGCTGTGCGTTGAGTGTCTTAACGCAACCTTTTGGTGGTAAGCAACGTCCATGTGCATATTTTTCCTCGACCTTAGACCCAGTAGCTAGAGCATTGCCGAGTTGTTTGAGAGCAACTGCGGCAGCTGCGGTCTCCATCCGACAATCAGCAGGATTGGTCATGGATAATATGCTTACGGTGATGGTTCCGCATGCAGTCGACACTCTTTTGAATCGAACGAAAACTCAGCACTTGACGAGTGCGAGGTTGTCTGGGTACGAATTGACGCTCTTGGCAAGCCACATTCAAATAAAACGTTGTAATGTCCTAAATCCGGCAACTTTGTTACCGATTAGTGCAGAGTCAGATCAAGTAACAGAACATGACTGCTACTTGCGTACAGAAGAGGAAACAAAAGGTCGAGTGGACCTTAAAAACACCCCATTGGAAGACCCTGACGGCACTTTGTATGTGGATGGGTCATGTTTTAAATTGCCGAATGGTGATGTGACTACTGCTTATGCTGTTGTGACGTTGAATACTGTTGTTGAGACTGCGAGGTTGAATCAGAATTCTGCCCAAGCTGCAGAGCTGATTGCTCTCACTAGAGCATGTGTATTAGCGAAAGGGAAACGTGTGAATGTGTACACCGATAGCCAGTACGCTTTCGGTGTAGCGCATAGCTTTGGACGATTGTGGCGAGAGCGTGGTTTCTTCACGTCACACGGTACGAAAATACAGCATGGCCAGCTTGTGAATGATCTTTTGGATGCATTGACTTTGCCTGCTCAAGTTGCGATTGTTAAGTGTAGTGCGCATCGTAAAGTGACGGATGATGTTGGTCGTGGTAACGCGTTTGCAGATGAGATTGCTAAGGAGACTGCCCGGAACCTTAGCACTCGAATGTATGTGACGAGTTCGGTTAGGTGGCCTACAGAATCGAGTATGTGTGAGAATACCATAGAGAGCGTGAAAGCAATTCAGAATGAGGCCACCGAGACGGAAAAGATGAAGTGGAAAGAAAGTACGGGAAAGTTGGATGTGAATGGTTGTTGGATTGATTTGTCGGATCAGAAAAGATGGATGTTGCCTGATGCGTATGTGCTGGCCGTTGTGACAATGGCACATGGGTTAGCACATATCAGCGCGAAAGGCATTTGCAAGTTGTTGTCGCCTGTGTGGAAGAATGATGGCATTACAAAGTGTGCTGAACGTCTGGTGAAGAATTGTATGGTGTGTATAATGTACAATCCTGGCAAAGGAACCCCAACTCCCCCTGGCAGTTTTGCTCCTCCTTCGTATCCCTTTGAGGTGATTCAATTGGACTTCATCCATATGGAGCGATGCAATAACTTGAAATATGTTTTGGTTGTGGTTTGCGCATTCTCCCGATGGATTGAGGCCTATCCCCTCAAAGATAATACTGCTTTGTCTACTGCGAAAATCCTACTGAAGGAATACTTCCCTCGGTATGGAATGCCTAGAGTCGTGTGGTCAGATAATGGAAGTGAGTTTGTTGGAAGTGTGATGAAGAGTGTGTGTAAGGGCCTTGGAATTAATCAGAAATTCCATAGCGCCAATCATCCCCAGTCAGCTGGATTGGTTGAAGGGTACAATGGTACCCTTAAACTAAAATTAGCGAAGATTCAGGCTACGACTGGACTGTCTTGGCCCGACGCTTTGCCTCTAGCATTACTGTCAACTAGGGCGACTGTACACTCCCGAATAGGGCTTAGTCCCTATGAAATAGTGTTCGGCCGTCCTGCGAATGTGTGGGGGGTTCCTAGGCCAGGTATATTCGTTGATCTTGAGTATCCGATGTTGATTGACTACTTACATGACTTGACTGCTAAACTGAGGTTAATTCATCAACAGGTTTACGACGCCTTGCCGACGCAGACGGAGGGTCCAGGCCACCAGCTCCAGCCCGGTGATTGGGTAGTTACCCGTAACTTCTCACGCAAGAAGAATCTGGACCCCCGCTTTGTTGGACCTTTCCAGGTGCTCCTGGCCACGAGGACTGCCGTTCGTCTTGAGGGGCGGAAGAATTGGGTACATGCTACCCATTGCAAACGAGTCCCTATTCCTTTGCCGGCAGACCCGTGGGTAAGGAAAGGCATTGCGTCAATAGAAGCAGAGACATTGCCGGCGTTTGTACCTTTTAGCGACGCACAGCTTGTTGGTGAACACTCAGCGCAGCAGAAAGCCACTGTTGGAACATTGTCAGTAAAAGACTCAAGATCAAATCAACCAACTGATCAGCAGGACGCTGCCTCTTCAACGGATCCTTTGTTCGACGAGCAGACACGTCCCGGGAAACATCGATATTCTTTGCGTTCTCACACTAAGGACAAATAAAGTTTTTCTTGCTTTGTTGAAATCGATACCTGCAATATCTTCGTTTCCCCTGATCAACCTTGAACATTTCGTATCATTGAAACTTGTTTGTATATATATTAAGCTTCTTCCTTGAATCTTTTTCCTTCCACAGCTGAATTATTGTGCTAAATAAATACATATTGTGTATTGAGGGCCGTAGGGCCGCGCGCGTACTTCCTTCTGGACAGTAGGTCTTGACGCTAGGTTAAAGGCCGTCGGTTCCTAGGAACTCCTGGGGATTGACTATTGCTGCACAGAACGAAGTGCGTCAAGAAACGTTGCGGACGGTCGTAGGGAAATGGCATTTTCGAAGCTGAACGATTTGGAAGGAGCTCAGGCATATAGAGTCAAACTGCAGAAACTCAGTCGTACTAAATGTTTTGTATTCCAATTGTTTGTATTGTTTTTAATTACTTCTGCATTCTTGGCGGGTGGGGTGTATTACGCTATGTCTTACTTTTTACTTCCTACCCCTACTCCTACTCCTTTCCCTAATATTACCTTTACTGCTACTACTGCTTCTCCCCATTCCTTTCACATTTTACCGGAACACGAACAGGCTAGACGTGTAGAATTCCGCAACAATTCCTTTATCCAGCTCCTCCATCAGCATCAGTTAGTGGTTAACACTACTAATTGTTGGGTGTGTGGGTTGATGCCACATACTACGGGTAAGGGAATTCCATATCTGGTGTTACCGTATAGTTCCCAAGGGTCAGCTCGAGCATTCCAAACAATGCTTCGAAGCGCACTAGGTTTCCACCCCACTCCAGAACAACGTTCCCCCAAACCTGGTCCTACCTCGTACCAGTGGGTGCTATCGATGGCAATAGAGGATATGGAAGATGAGATCTATGATGCTTTTCTCATCCCTAAAGAAGAGGTACAAGCCTATAGGGTCCTGAGTAGAGGGGAATATAGTATGTTCGCTAATGAAAAGCAGCTTAAAAGCTCGCCTCCAATATGGGTCGTACCCCACACTGGTAATCTTTGTCTTGTGGGTCGTGGTTCGCAAGCCTCACTTGGAGTAAGTGCTTGCATTGAAAGTTACGTTCTGCCAATGTCCCCGACCCCTGTGTTTCTGGCTGCCAAGGGTACGTACTTCATCTGTCATGATCGTGCATACACATGGTTGCCCTCAGACTTCATGGGCTCATGTTTTGTTGCAAATCTGTTGCCTCCGACGTTCACTGTAGATGCCGATTATCATAAGACTAGAGTTGTACGAGGCGTAATTAGCGAAGAGGATACTGCCGGTCAAGAGGCAGGAGACTTTTTCAAGGGTTTCCTCCCGTTTTGGGGACCTATGGTTAATAGTAGGAACCTGAGACATTTGACTCGAGTGGTAGAATCGACAGCTAATGTTACTGCTAGTGCCCTTGGTAATATCACCACAGAACTTCAGGCGGAGAGACTTATGACGTTACAAAACCGTATGGTTTTAGATGTCGTCTTAGCAGATCGCGGTGGGGTATGTAAAGTGATCCATTCGAGCTGTTGCATTTTCATACCTGATAATGCTCCTACTGTCTATCAAGCCATCTCGAAGTTGCATAAGATCTCCGAATCCATACACGTGGATGTAGGGGATTGGACGCTACTCGGTTGGTTTTGGGGCCTGATGTCGACTTGGGGTTGGAAGATTCTGATGATCATCGGAGTTGTGGTAGTGTTCCTGTTCACGTGTTGCCTTTGTGTGCAGTGTGGTCCTGCCTTATGTGGCCTCTGTGCTACAACGTGTATGAGACAACCACCTGTTACCAAGGGGACTCGGTTGGACAGAGCTATGCTACAACGACATCTTGATGGTCTGATGAATATCGAATATGATTCCGACTAGTGCTTGCCTACATGAGGGCAAAAGGAGCGTCTGAGGTTCCGTGACAATTGTAAGTGGTGTTTTCGACTCGCACGAATATGGTCGAGTCTAGTATCTATGAACCGCAAATGACGAGTTTAGTAAGTGTGCGCAGTTTTCGCTGTGCTAACCTAAACCGTTCGTTTGTTACGTGGGCTTTTCATCTGTACCCACGGGTTCCATCTTAGATACGGCATCCATTTTGTCTCTTGCCCTCAAGTAGTCAGCGAACGGACGCTGTCCGCTTCGCGACCCTGGGACTCCCAAGATATTTGCGGAAGACACATGTCCTTTGAAAGTGTCTTTATGACGAGGGGGTTGCTACTGTAAGGCAGGTGGCGCCGCTCGAGGCTCATCTTGCCGCACGGACTTATTGTCTCAGCCGTGCATCTCATTAGGCACGTCCCTTTGATGCCTGTATCTCGTGCTTCCCGACACCTCCCCTTTTTACACCCTTTCCGATCTCCCCACTGTCTCCGTCTTCCTCTGCACCTGTCTTCGTTCCTGTTTCGATCTACTTGATTGCTGATTGGAATTTGCTAATGGTGGGAAGATGGGTTTTTACAGTTGGGAACCGCCAAATGCTTCCGCACTTATGTTCCGGACCTTGCATGTTTGAAAGCGACCAAAGTGACCCCTCTGGGAGCTAGATGTGGGAACTGAGTTGTAAACCTTTGTGTTCAATGTTAGCCTATGGGTAAAAACTGTATAAAAGGAGCGATCCACATAACCAATTTGAAGCAGTCTCCCCGAACTACACTCGATGTACTTCCTGTGACTTCTGTGTTCCCTGCAGTAAATAAACCTTGACTCTTTGACGCCGAAGGAAGTGTCCCGTGTCTCTGTGACTTGTACGCCGGAACAGGTTACCCACGAAGGTTTCAGGTGTTGTGCCCTGGCACCGCTGGGTCCAAAAGAACCCAGTCCTTCAAACCTGAACAGGGCGGAAGGACAACTACTTTTTTGATACACGAGAGACAGACGGCGCAATTAAAAGGTCTCTGTTACTTTACTACGCTGGGGAAGAGATGTAGAAATTGTTCAAACATTTGCCCGACACCGGCCCTGCCACAGACTATGATACAGATGTCAGAGCGATCACCGCTCATTTTGATCTGCAATTGAACCCCGACTTTGAGTGATTCAAACTCCGCCAAGCCAAACAACTCGGAGAGGAGTCAATCAATGCTTTCTATGCGAGACTGCGTGAGCTGGCCAGCACCTGTACAGCTGATGATCAATTAAAGGAGATCAGGATCCAAATTATCCAAGGGTACCGTAACAAGACTCTGCGAGGCCTCATGCAGAGATAACCCAACATTAGTTCAGACAACTTCCTGATCCTAGCACGATCTCAGGACCTCTCCATTGCAAGGGCCAATGAGATGGACATAACCATCACCTAAATGCCAGAGAAGGCACCAACGTTAGGACGAAGCAGGCTGACGCCATCCATACGAAAAGCAAAAATTATACCACCAAGACACGTAGACCTCCACCCGTGAGGCCTCGATGTGCATACTGCGGCCGCAAAAAAGAACCAATCGCTCATTGCCCCGCACAGGGCCACACGTGCTCCAATTGTGGAATAAGTAACCACTTAGCATTCTTTGTAGGAGAGGAACGAAGGACAGAAGCTCGCGAGGGGGTATAATGCCAAAGAGGCCAGTATGACAGCTGTCCCCGACCAATCTAGCGCTGCCGCATCCACCTAAACCCTGACAACAACAAAATCAACAGCTACAAGATTCATCCTCGGATGATGAAGAAGAGGCCTTCCTCATTTCGTTTACGAGGGAGCTAAAACATCACTGGAGTCTGTAGCCCAAGTATGTCCTCCATATAGCCAGATCAGAAGTCAAAGCGGTCATCAATAAAGGAGTATCAGTTAAATGTCATGGGGGCCCAGAAATACCTTTGTCTCAGACCCAGGCAGACACTTAGACCGCACATGGTCTTATTCCCGCACTTCATGGCCCTGTGTGCGTGTACGTTCTGTAGGCTGGGATAGCTATGCAAGCCAGATCGGCAGGACCCTCTATCATCCAGAGGGTACTCCACAACATACAAGATCTTGGTGATTAGACTTATGAAGCAAGGAAAGGAGAAACCTCTTTTTTAGAAGAAGCAATTAAAAATAGAAAATATACAGAAAAGTATGGATGCTTTCAATGTATTTACATTATAATAGGGCAGAAATATTTGTAACGTCTATGAACTATTTTTACTGAACGGCAATCCAGCTTGAGAAATCAAACAAAAAAATAGATAAGATGTATTAAGCTCTTGCAAAAAGTGTGTGTGGGGGATAGAGGTCAGTCAGTAAAGTGTAAATATTTGCCGTTTCTGATGGGCAAACTCATTAGGTGAACCAAGCTGATGCCAAAAGGATTTGCAAGTCCACGTGCCTCTGTACTATAACCATTACAGATGTTTATTTCAAGTACAATAGCCATGGCCGGACTAGCTGGACCGGGTATCTTACATTTCCCTGGGAGGCTGGAAGGGTGGGGGACAGTTTTGTTGCTAGAGGATGGTTTTGCAGCAGTGCTGCAATATCGGCCCCTTGTAACAAAAGTAGCAAGCCAGCATAATCCACTCACTTTCGTTTCCAGACTCCCGGGGCCAGCCAGTGCTTCACACTTTCAACCCTGCCACCCACGCCCACCCCCAGCGCCACACCACCAAAACTCCCCTTGTAATGGCCAGGCTCGCTCACTACAAATTGTGCGGGGGCCAGTACGAATACATTGCCAAGGCTTCTTTGAGTTTCCAATCAGGCCTTGACCATTACTGCTTGCATCTCATCCTTTGGTCCATCTCCTGAGTGCTCCACGGAGGCTGCTGTGAGCTCTAGGCCAGCAGTGGTGCACAAAACTGAGACACACGTTTGCCCAAATCTCTTATTACCAGAGTCACCTGACTGACAACACCGGTGATGGATGGGGGATGTTTTAAGTGTATGGACAGTGCAGTTACGAAAAGGTGCTGCACAGGGTTGTTTCCACGTTAACACTACAGTTGCAAACAGTCACAATGTTGAAGCTGTCTAGTTGTGCAAAAGTAAAGAAAATGTGCAACTTAAGTCAGACTATATAACATTTGCTGTCAAAACCGAAGATACTTACCAAAAAACAGTTTTACAGCGGTGGATTTTTTATGCAAGCATGTCTGAGGTCACTTCAACACCCTGTAGTATTGAAGAAAGGACGCTCCAAGCCAGGTAGTTTACCACGTAGATTTATTTAAGTGGTAAATTAGATACATAGACAGGTAAAGTCAGTCTTAGTAGGAGCCCCACCAGGAGCAGCTTCACTGCTGCTCAGCCCTTCATCCAACTCATTCACGCAGCACACATTCCAAACACTAACATTCCATCAAGCAGTCATTCTTGGCTGTGCAGCAGCATACTACACATCCCCAGGTAGTAATACTCCAAACTCAACAACAGCCTCTCCACTGGGATGAAACAACATTCAAAGGTTTTATATTTTTAACACTCGTTGGTTCATAGCTGATTAAATCAAACGGTTGCTCTATATGCATATTCTGAACTTTTATATTAACACTAACTGAAAAAACAAACCAAAATGTACATACACGTGATTCGTTCTTTAAAATGACATGCCGAAGTAGCACAAAAATCCTAAGGATTTATAAAAAAATTAAGTAATTTTTTTTATATCTGAGCATATTTCAGTGGTGATATATCTTACCTTTTCAACAGGGAGGAGTGTTTGTAATAGTCGTACTGTTAGAAGGGAAATGCTTAGGAATGCTGTCCTGTGGTGCACCAGCAGAGGTTCCGGCTGCTCGGAACTTGTATTACTTTTATGATAGTATAAGCTTTCGCCCAATGAATCCAGAGACACAAGCAGCTTCCCTCTCTGTGAAAAAAGGTAGAGAATCACACAAAACAGTCATCAAGATAAAAATAACGGAAAAAGTAAAACAATCCCGAGCTTTCCTATTTAAAGACGTCTTAATATAGGGCCTTATGAATGGACACTTAGGCGCCCAGAGTAATAGGCGAATAGGAAGTAGACCATTGAAAAAATCCTTGATGCCGAATGGATAACAACATATTAAGAAGCATTACAAACTTTCTAACACTGCTTCAGGTGCTGTGTCATGGCCACCTTCCTCACCGACCAAGAGAAGGGACACCACAGCTTTAAGTGACTTCTCAGCAGTCAGCAACAAGGGTAGCCTCTTAGCACCAGCAAGCAGATAATAAGAGGCACAATGATTCCACACACACATCAGCACCGAGGTGTGTACACAAAGGACGTACCGTAGTCCCTTACACTGGTGGGTGCCTCAAAACAAGAGCAAAAGGGATCAGTTCAATGGGATGAGCAGGGATGCTGCTGCTTCAAACTAGAACTGCAATTTCTCACTGTACATTGTAAAGTGTGCAGATGGGGTATAACACAGAAATATTATGCATCTCTTGTGTTTTTGAATTTGTTAACGGGGAGATTGCCTTTCCTCTGTTTAATACACAGTGAGCAGTATAAGTTCCATCTGAGGTCCGTGGTTGCCGTGTTTTTATGCTCTCTTCTTGTGAGATCCAGTCTTCCACCTCTTACCCTCATGCCAAGGCGAAGATAGGACCTAGATCTTCCCCATTGGCCATGTCTGTCATCTGGCTGAGCCCCTGTCAACACTGCCTCTTCCTCATACTTCCACTGACTGACATCAGCTAAAACCTATCTAATCCAACAATGGAGGGCGCACAGAATAAGGGTTGGGACGTAAACTGTGGCTTTCGGTTGAGTGTTCCTTGTTTGGGCCTAATAGGGCCAGGAAAGGCTGGGACAGAACCCCTTTTTTCCCTTTGACCACAACCTTCTGCCGCTACTTTTCCTCTATTGAAATCCCATCAACACTATACCCATAGGACTACCGTTCAGTGCTCCCTACATTCAGTTGTCTCATAAATCTCTGATACTGGAAGACGGGAGACTGCGCTGTCCTGTTTACACCTTCAGTAGCATGGGTGGTGCTCCCTTCTGAGCTCTAAATCCATGTACTATAATCATGCTTCCGATACATACGGAGTGCTGAGTGTCTGTTTACCCAGAGTCGGCTTCACAAAGTATTCCTTTGATACTTAGCAGTATCTCCAACGGTTTTGCGCCATATTTCCCTTGGGTGGACATCATATACTACACAACCTTAATAGTCATCTTAGGGAGAGATAAGTGGCAATATCTGATGCTATACTAGTGGTGAGCATAGCTGATGGGGATGTGGATTAGGAAGACCCTGGAATGCGCAGCCAGGGCCCTAGTTTACTAAACATAGGTCATCTGATCAAGGGTGGCAAGTTGGCAGCTTGCTATGGTGAGTCTGTATAACTTGGTCTTCCCCTTCTCTAAATGTTGAATGCATCATCCCCCGCAACAGTTGGTGATCAACGAGCAGTCAAATTTGCTTCACTGAATTTAAGAGAAAATATAGCCATGCAAATGTATAAACAAAACGTGAATATAGTTTAATAGTTAATTGCAAACAAAAATATAGATTTAAAAACAAAAAAAACTCATATGGAATATATGAGGGTTGTTAGAAATTGGGTCTCTAGTTGGCAGAGGTAGGGACCTTTGTCCAAATAGGGACCCTTACTTCTAGTCAGGGTAAGGGGATACACTTCTAAAATAATCCCTGCTCACCCCCTTGGTAGCTTGGCACGAGCAGACAGGCTTATCTCAGAGGTAGTATGTAAAGCATTTGTGAACACATACAGTAATACCGTGAAAACACTACAAATGGACACCACACCAGTTGAGAAAAATAAGTAATCCTTATCTAAACCAAACAAGCCTATAACGACAAAAATCCACAATCCAGTAATGAAAATAGGACTCTCACATGGTAGAAATCGTTCATTTCACAGCAAATTGCAGATGCAACACTTTTCACACAAAGTACCTTGGATGTGTCACGCACATAAACAAAAAGGCTCGCAGGGAAGGTGATGCGTCAGTTCCTTACACTCCGGGAATGTGATGCGTTGGTTCCTTGCTCTGGTGGAGGTGATGCGTCGGTTCCTTACTGCTGCGCAGGGGAGGTGATGCGTAGGTTCCTGGCCGGAGAGGAGATGATGCATCGGTTTCTTACTACGTGGGGAGGTGATGCATCAGTTTCTTACTACGTGGGGAGGTGATGCGTTGGTTTCTTACTGGGTCCCCCAATGATGCGACAGACCTGGCGCCTCAATGAGATGTGACGATCCGGGACGATACGTGGGTTCTTGCAGCCAGATAGCAGGATTTGCGTTGGAATCGGTGCGGTAATCTCATACGTCGGACACCGATGCACTCTGCAGCGATTTCTCAAGCCACAGGCAGGAGCTGCGACAGTTTCTTTGGCGATGCATCGGAAACAGGTACGGATGCGTCACGCTTCTTGTTGTTGCGTTGCTTTTCCAGCTCCCAACAGCCAGAACAACCTCCAGAAGCCCAGAAGAGCTACAGGCACTTCTTGGCGTATCAGAACTCTCAGCAAGGAAGCTGGGGGTGAAGTTTTTGTGTCCCTGAGATTTCAGAACAGGAGGCAAGCTCTTCTTCAAGCCCTTGGAGATCTTCCTCAAGAGGGACACAGCAAACAGCAAAGTCCTTTTACCTTTCGTTTGAAGAAAGTAGCCCCTGAGCGAACCCCAGACAGCAAACAGTACAAGGCAATATTCCTCCTCAGTTCCTCCAGCTCTTCTCGTTGGCAAAGGTTCCTCTTGATTCTCAGAAGTGATCTAAAAGTCTGGGGTCTGGGCCCCTCTTTTTCTACAGTAAATCTCTTTGTTCTCTCCTGGCCCAGGGCTCTGAGCCCAGTCCAAAGCCCAGTCCAAACCAGTTCTGGGAGGCACTTTTCAAGCGCACAATAACCTCCTTTGGCAATGTGAGCCCTGGTTCCAGACACACCACAGGGGGGCGGAGCCATTATCGTGGAAGGCAGGCACAGCCCTATTCAGGTGCAGGTGCTACTCCTCCCACCACTCCAAATGCAGACCAGGTCTATTCAGCCTAGCGCTGACTCATTCAGACTCTCTGGAGCCACTGCACATCCCCAGCCCCTGTCACTCCAAAGCCAGTCCATGCACATCCTAGCAGAGGCACACTAGATGGCTAAGCAAGAACATACCTACTTTCTAAAAGTGGTATTTCCAAACACAGAATGTAAAAATCACCCTCACAAAAAGATGCATTTTAACATTCTAAGTTTAGGTATACTAAACTGTATTTTCCGATCTGGTTCCCAAGGGCCTGTATACTTATAAGATGTTATAATCAAACTCCCCTTTCTATCCTATAGAAACAGATAGTCTTACAATAGGGAAAAACGAAATTGGCAGTATTTCACTATCAGGACATGGCACAAAACATCAGGGCATGTCCTACCTTTCACATACACTGCACCCTGCCCACTGGGGTACCTTGGGCCTACCTTAGCGGTGACTAACATGTAAGAAAAGGGTAAGTTAAGTCCTGGCAAGTGGGTGCAAATGCCAAGTCGACATAGCAGTACTAAACTGCACACAGGCTCTACAATGGCAGTTACATTTAAAGGTCGCTTATGCAGGTGGCACACTCAGTGCTGCAAGCCCAGTAGCCGCATTTGATTTACAGGCCCTGTGCACACACAGTGCACTGCACTAGGGACTGACTAGTAAATCAAATCAGACAATTATGGAATCACCAATCCATAGATACAATTTACAGGGAGACTATGTGCACTTTAGCATTGCTCAGCAGTGGTAAAGCGCCCAGCGTCATAAAACCAACAAAAACAGTTCAGAAACAGAAGGCTAGAAAGCAAAAAATCTGGGGATAAACCTGCTGTAAAAGCCAGGTCTAACAAGGATCAACAAAACATTAAGGTCTGAGGCGTGCCATCAGTCGACAGGAACTGCCGGAATTTGTAAGATTTTTTTTTCAGTTTCTCTAACAAGATGGTTGTCTATGATCTCCACAATGACATCCTTCAAATTACCTAAACGACTTAAATATGTTTATTCCACAAGATTACCCTCCCACCAACAATATTGCTCTGGAGCACTACATAAACATTAAAAAAACGTAATTCTATTTTACAAATAAAGCCATAAAAGTCATACAAACATCAGTAAAACTTCACCAGAATGCACATTCGCAATTCAATACAACCGGGGTAGTCCAATTACAAGGAAGAAATTTGAAAGTCCCGATGCCAAGATTAGTCACAACTTGACCTAAGTAACAGCTACCCGTAAGAAATTGAGTGTGTACAAAACGGTGTCATTTGAGAGGTGTTGTAAAAAGATAAAAGCTGGTCTCACCCTCCAAAAAAAAGCCTTTTTAAGAATCGGGATAAATAATAACTTTCTGGGAGCCGCATAAAAACTACAAAACATTAAAAAGTGCATCATATCCTGAGGAGACTGACTGTCGCAGCCACGGGGCATGAGGCACTGCCCTCCATGCACACCACGTGGTTGTGCCAGGAGATAGTGAAAAAGATCAAGCCGAAATGTGGTCAGTAAAAAGCGATTGTGAATGCTTTTAAATCCTAAAATATATGGTTCAGTTCTTATCGTAATGTACCTACACACGCTGGGCATACACAGCTCTGTTTCCTCTCTGTCACAGCAGCTCCTACTTAAAAACACACTTTAGCCCAGGCAAAGTCCCTCTGACATATAAGCTCGGAGTTATCAAATAGTACTGCCCTGCCTAGCCTAGAAAGGCCTGCTCTTATATACTGGAGCCATCAGATGCGCAGGACGTGGTCAAGGGAGAGACAATCCTTTAAAATGTCTTTGCTAAGTGCGTTTTCTTGCTTAGCACACATCTTTAACCACAATGCTAGTGGGCGGAAAGCCAATTCATCTGAGAGAATGGGCATCCCCAGCTCTTCATGCACAACGTAGGACGGGGTGCTTTGCGGTACTGAAAGGACCCGCCTCAGGAAGGTATTTTCAGCGATTTGCAGGGCTTCCAACCCAATGTGACCCCATATCTCGCTTCCGTAGCTGGTCTTTGAAATGCATTTTGCTTTATAAATCTTTAAAATGGGCCCTATTGGTTCCCCCCCACTCTGGAAGCAAAGTTAAAAACAGCTGCAGTTGCTTTGACTAGGTCCCCTTTCTTACGAGTGAGCAAGAGGCCCCAACTCAGGGTGTCGTCAAACACTACTCCCAGACAGTGGAGAAGTGTGGCTCAATAGTTAGAGCGGTGACCCTGGTGCAGAGGTCTGGCCCGGGACCAGGGTTCAATTCCCACCTCGGCGAGTCTTGGGCTCAATTTCCTCGGACCTGATCATTCTCGCCTCGGTGCCTATTCTAATCATGGGTCCCACTCTGCAACTCTGGGTAATAGCTTGTTTAATCTCCACAACTGCCCCAACAGCGCTGGGATGCATGGCTTCACCTTGGGGGGGCCCAGGAGTGGACATTTCACAGGGAAAAGCCAGGAAGGGTTCCACAGCGGTATGCGTTACAACGCCAGGACACCCCAGTTAGGGTATTAGTGTGCTTTACAAGTACAAATTACAGTTACATAGGAGAAGATGTTTGTCTTAGGTATTGACAAGGTTCCTAACTTAAAGGTGGACTGCTAGGCTTTGCGGGTTCCCACATGAATGACAAACGATTTGGTATGATTAACAGTCCGGTCCAAGTTCTCCATAACATGAACTAAAGAGTTCAACAGGAGTTGTAGACCCCTATCTGTCCTCGCCATGAGAACAGCATTGTCTGCATATAGGAGGACCAGCAGGCTACACTTGCCTACTGGGGGGCAGTCAGCTTTTGTGTCCGAAAAGGCCTGCTCCATGAAATCGATGTATAAATTAAAAAGAAAGGGGGCTAGAATGCACCCCTGGCACACCCCTCTCTTGATGTCAACCTTGCAGGTCACATTGAGGCCTTTTGAATAACTTACAACCGCTCTAGAGCACTAGATACTGATATGTAGATTCCCCAAGTTGCCCCCAGATGGGCTCTGTAGAGCATCTACACTGCTTGATTGTATCAATGAAATGCCTGTGGCTACTTTCCTGTCACTCTTGAGTGAACTCTTAGGCCATTCACCCTGGCTATCTGTGTCCAGTATATGCCTTTGACATGGCCTCTGTCGATTCTGGGTGGGTTCTAAAAAGCATTCAGCATGGCTGTGTTTCTCATGTGTGTGCCTCACAGAATCACAGTGACACAAGGAGCTAACTGCACTACTACTCATGTGTGATACCAAAATCCTTCCACACACAGCCCACATTAATATCCCTCACACTTCCATCAAGATAAAACTATACATTAATGTAAATAATGTACACTCTATCATTCCCTCGTCTTCCCTCCATTACATACTTAAGTACAGCGACCTACATCAGGATAACAGTACAACTATGTTCGACCACACAATACACCATAATGCTACCAACACAGAAAACACTAAAATTCAACACACAACAAAGCCCACAGCCATGACAAACAGCAGTCTCTGTTCATTCATGCACTTTGATGGTTTGTCTGGGGTATGAAGCGTTATATGTAGGAAATTACAATATAGCAAAACAATTAACTACAAGTGACAGTGGTGCAGGCATGAAGAAATGTCTCAATAGTGGCAGAGCATTAATAAAACAAAGTCTTTTATTAAGAATTCTAGAATCTGTGCTGAAAAAGCGCCACCATATCGGAGTGCACATGGGGAGGTCACAGTCCAAAGAACTTACATAATCTAACACCAAGCAATAGTCTCACCTGTAATATTTGGTCGGATAATCGGACTATGACCTTTCAAACAACATTAATCCAGAAGACACATGGGGCAAAAAAATCTGTGTTCATAGCTCTGGAACGCTTTGAATCACACAAAGAACAAGTGTAGCAAATGAGCAGTATGTTGCCGGCGATCCATTTTGGAGCAAACCAACAAAAATACATTAGTAAAGAATGGTGTGCCAGCATATTTACGGGCAACACATTTTCCAAAAATGGGCACGAAGTTTGCAGCGACATACAGTTTTTACTGATAAAACTATATAGTGCGCAAGCGAGAATGGCTAGAAATTGGGATTCAGAAAATATTTGCTCAGATCATCAAGTAGTGTCGTGGTTTACGTTACGTTAAACGTTACGTTAAAAATATTTATACCGCGCACGTTCACCAACGGTTTCATGGCGCTCTTGACATAACTGCAGCTGGGGTGGAGGAGTTACTCAAGTGTTGACTGAAACAGGAAGGTCTTTAACAGTCTGCGAAAGTGGTCATAGTTGGGGCAGAGGCGGAGTGCAGTTGGGAGGGAATTCCAGACAGGGGGGGCCATGGCAGAGAAACTCAGGCCACCATGCTTTTTCCGTCTGGTTTTAGGAATGACAAGGACATTGAGTGTTGCGGAGCGAAGGTCTCTGTGGGGGACATACCGTGTCAGGCAGGCAGAGATAAAAGCAGGGGCTAGCTCGGAAAGGGCTTTGAAAATGACGCATCCCAGTTTAAAGATGCAGCGTTTAGTGATGGGTAGCCAGTGGAGGCTACGCAGAAGAGGGGTGACATGCTGGTATTTTGGCTGGCGGAAAATCAGGCGAGCTGCCTGGTTCTGGACAAGTTGCAGCCGGTGGAGATGGATTGATGGAATTCCGGCATACAACGTGTTAGCATAGTCGAGTCTGGAGGTGATCAATGCTAGGATGACTAAAATTAGAGCATCTCTGGTGAGGAACCTACTGATTTTACGAATCCGCCTTAGGTGGAAAAAACAGGATGAGGTGACTGCATTGATTTGGGGCCTCATTGAGAGGTCCTCAGAGATGATCACCCCCAGGCTTTTCACAGTGCCAACTGGGTTAGGCGGCGTCCCCAAGGAAGTGGGCCAAAAGGTGGAATTCCACGGATTAGTGGAACCCCCAACAAGTACCAGCTCAGTTTTTGTGGGGTTCAGTTTTAGCTGACTATGAAGCATCCACTCTGCGATGTTGAGCATAGTGGATTGAAAGTTGGAACGGGAGGAAGGAAGAGGGTCAATGGGAAAAATTAACTGAAGATCGTCTGCGTAGTTGAAAATAGTAACCGGGGTATTACGGAGGGAAGCAAGAAGGGGCTGAAGGTACAAATTAAACAGTAAGGGTGAGAGCGCAGAGCCCTGAGGGACCCCGCAGGTGAGGGATGAATAGGGCGCAGAAAAGGTAGATAAGTGAACTGCCTGAGTCCGATGGCTCAGAAAAGATCTGAGCCAGTCGAGGGCCACCCCCTGGATGCCGGCGTTGTTGACACGGTCGATCAAAATAGTATGATCGACCGTGTCAAAAGCAGCTGACAGGTCCAAGAGGACAAGGGCCTGAGAGAAGTTGTTGTCGGCACCTTTCCTCAGGGTATCCATGACGGCCACTATGACCGCCTCGGTGGAGTGGAGGGGTCTGAAGCCAGCTTGTTGGGCATCCAGGAAGGAGGAATCTTCGATAAAGGTACTCAGGCAGCGGGTAACGTAGGTCTCCAGAATTTTGCCCAAGTAGGGAAGGAGGGAAATGGGGCAATAATTACTTAGAATGGTGGGGTCTGCATTAGTTTTTTTAAGGATGGATATGACAGCTGCCTGTTTGAAGGAACGGGGGACCTCCCCAGTAGCGAGAGAGTTGTTGAGCAAAGCTAATGGAGGGCCAGGACATGCCAGGAAGGCCTCTCTAAGGATCTGAGGGGGGCAGCAGTCATTAGGGGAGCCTGAGCTAACCTTGCGAAGAAGCACGGAGAATTCATTTTGAGAAATTGGTGGGAGCTGAGTCAGACGGCTAGAATTCATGGGGGGAGAGGTAAAGGAAGGGGTGATGAGGGGGGGGGATGTCTTTGATAATAGTTATTTTGTCAATGAAGTAAGAATTCAGGGAGTCGCATAAGGTTTGGGTAGGTTGGGGTAGGGGTGTAATCCTGTCAGGCATGGAGAGCTCATTGACAATAGAAAAGATGTCTTTGGCTTTGGTGTTAGAATCCAAGATTTTTTGAGAGAAGTAGGCTGTTTTGGCAGATAATATAGCTTTTTTGTAAGTGTTCAGGGCATCTACATAAACCAGTTTAAGCTGAGGATCATAATTGCGTCTCCAGCGGCGCTCTGCCTGCCGAAGAGCAAGTTTATCAGCCTTGAGCTGATCAGAAAACCACCGTTGAGCGTCGTGGGGACGCTTAGCTTTAATGGTTTTGTAGGGAGCCACTTAGTCACAGGCAGTTAACAGCCATTCTTCTAGGTGGGCAGCCTGGTCGGCGACCGAGATCGCAGGTGCTGGAACGGAGGAAGCCAATAGAGCATGGAAATCGGCTATATTGGCTTTCTTCCAGTTGCGAGCAGATAGGTTTTTAGTAAGGGGAGGGGGGCGGGGAATGTGGAGATAAAGAGAGAAGGAGATAGAAAAATGATCAGACCAGGAACAGGGAAGTACGGAGGGAGGGGAGATATCAAGATTGGATGTCCACACTTGGACTAAGGTGTGACCTTTGCAGTGAGTAGGGGCATGAATGTGCTGGTGGAAATTCATGCCTGATAGCAGGTCCGTAAATTCCGCAGAAAGATGGCTTTCGTGGGTGTCAGATGGCCAATAATTGAAATCTCCAATGATCATGATGTTGGCATGATTGATCGAAAGCTGGGAAATGGATTCGCCGAAGAGTTGGGAGAAGAGAGGCATATGATCAGGGGGCCTATAGACTAGGACACAGACAAATGAAGATTTGGGTGAGGAAAATTTAAAGGTAAGACAGTCAGTTTTGGGAATGGGGGTCATCGTCAGCTCTGAGAATTTAAATTCAGAGCGGATAATGACCGCCACCCCTCCACCGGACTTGCCGGCAGGACGGTTAGCTTGCATAATATAGTAAGCTGCAGGGATAGCTGCTAGGGTGTCAGGGCCAGAATCCTCGGTTAACCACGTTTCGGTTAAGAGGAGGATGTCGATGGTACTATCATACAATAGTTGGAAAACTTCGAGCTGATGGCAAACTAGGGATTATTTAGATCCTATGAAAACCTTTGATTCCACCACACTTCAGAATAAAATAATTACCAAAAATGTGCTTTATTTGTACTTTCCTAACCTCTGATATATTTTAAAAAACGTGTACAGTTCATTTAAACGCATTTATATTTAGTTGTATGTTAGAAAAAAAAACATTCGACAGCTTTTCCTTTCATACTCCCCGTATCCCAGCAAGACTGTCTCATAGTTCACTTTACAAAATCACCTCACTTTGCAGGCAGAAAAAAAAGTAAAACACCAGACTCTGTGCTAAAAGAAAAAGCAACAATTTGTGATAAGACATATTTCACCTCTGTCTTTGAACGCACTACACATGTGTCAAGCTAAAAACTAA